>NC_068565.1:16396448-17842747 GCF_025698545.1 Gossypium raimondii | reverse complement strand
ATAAGCATCTACATCTTCTGTATTCCATCCTTTCACAAGTGTCAAGCGATATACAGTCCGTTGATGTTTCTCTTTGAGAGCTTTCAAGGAATCCTGAATAAAAGATATTGCCAATAAGAAAAGTACAAAGATGAAGCAGCAGTTCACTTTTACAGAAGTTAAAAAACCAGAACATGTTCGGGACTTTTAACACTGCTGTTAAGTAAATAGCATTTCAGATTAATGCAAACAGTAAGCTTTTCTAATTGGGATATAAGGAATCTGCCAATGTGTTTATCCATTGCAAGGTAAGGGCAGCTATAAAGCTTTCAGATCAACATTAATTCAAAACTCCAGATGTACACTGCTAGTCTCTAGCTTCAAGAATTTGATGCCTGCCATATTTCTGCTTTGCATTATCTCTCTTCTCCAACGATCATTCCTTTTCATCTAAAGAAACTTGACTTCTTTTTTCTTTCTTAATGTTTTAGCTCAGTTATTTAGATTTCGAGAATAAAACACTTACAATGAATCTTTCCCAGAAATCCCCAAAGAGTGGCCTATCAATTGCCTTCAAGCTATCCTTTGTTGCAGCATCTACACTCACGTATAACTGCATGAGCAAAAGAAATTAACTAGGTTAATAAGGAATAGAAGACTCTGTTGGACATCTATGCATCGTTAAGATAGATTCACAGCCACAGACCTGCGTTACAGGCTTCAGCATTTTAATTTTTTCAGGGAACTGTGCATTAGTTACTAGAAATGTAGAGATTCGCCTTCGGTGCAGCTCATCCACAAGCGCATTAATTTCGGGATACATAATTGGTTCACCAACAAGTGATAGGGCACAGTGCCGAGGGGATAGACCCTCCATCAATCGCTCTTGTGTAACACCTGCAACAATAGGACGAGTAAATTCTCCTGTTAAATTCAAAGGGAAGATCTTTGTTGCAATCCTATGTCTAAGAGTTTAATTTGTAACAGAAAATCTTAGGAAGTTCTAATCCTTCCATATATTACTCAATTCTGAAATGATTATGACATAATTGAGGTGCACTGACTAAATTGTCTGAGGCAGAACTTAGTAGAAGAGAAGTTAACTACAGGAAACCCCATGATAAAGGGAAAATATAATTAGAAGAACAAATTTATGAAAATTACCAGGAACTCCTTTCGTTTGCTTAATCATCTTTGTATGAAGATCTATGGCAGTATTGACAATCTCTAAGGGATCATCCATCTTCCACTGCCAACTCTTCCCTACTGGATTCGTATGATGCCTCCAGCAGAAAACACATTTATTGGCACATGCCAAACTAGGTGTAGCCTCCATGCATCTGTCAAATTCAGAAGTTAAAGGAATTTAAATAGCAGGACAATAGCTGCAGCCAAGAAGCAAAGACAGGACAAAAAAGATTGTACAATGTACTAAGTAAATTACAAAATGAGATTTCATTGCTATGAAATACATAAAATGATCAAATTCAATGTAGACACATGCACATGAGGTCAACTACAGCCACTTATAGACCAACATGATGCATACTTCCTTGTTTCCAGACTCCTTTTATGTTAGTTGAGGGTGCAAAAGGCAAGATAATCTTTCTGAAAGTATAAACATGATATCGAATTCTCCTCATATTATAAATCAAGGAACACCATAAAAATGGCAAGACACTAATGAGATGAAAAGCGTAACTAAACCTTAAAGCAGGAAGAAATATGAAAAAAGAAATAGTAAAACCATATCAGTCGCACAACATTGAAATGAGACAGAACTAAATAATCATCGAAAGCTTAAAAGGTGCATAAGAAAGTCGCAATCACCTATGACTCTCTATTCCATAAAATGAGTGCTTGTAACAACCTCCTCGTCCTCTAAGTTGAGACTTGGTCCATCTACAGATCTTAACACCACTATGTGAACCAATAATTTTATATCCCTGAAAATTCCCAGCAGTTAAAGGATGTCAATTAGACCAAAAAGTGCAAGGGCATACTAAGATTAAGCAATCACCAAGATGAAATGCTTTCATCAGCAAAAGATGCGTATCCACTTAAACAAAGTTACCTGTTTCTCCAAGTTGGCTCTTATAACTGGAGTTACCATCTCTCTTTTCCCATCCAATTTCCCATTAGTTTTAGCCACGTTAACAGACTTTTTCCTCGATGGCCCTTTACCTGCAATATCTTCAAGATCAACAATGTCTTCCCCTCCTCCTTCTCCATCATCGTCATCATCACTTTCAAGGCTTTCAACATCACTCTCATAAACAATGCCATTCTCATTCTCCATCACCAATCCCCCTTTCAAAACAGTGACCACCTTTTCACTCCACCCTTCAAAGACACTCTCCAATTCACCTCCATCCACATCACCTTCCCCAACCGGCACCATCTCCGTCGCTCCCAACCCTCTCAACCTCTTTCCCAAATCCCTCGCCACCGCATTAAAGGTGTCCCCGTAAAGCCGGCTACCGACTCCAAAGACGGCGAATTTACAATCAGAAAGCAGCAAATTCCCGGCGCGAAAATCAGTGCTGATATCGGCGAGCCAATTGACGAAGAATTTAGAATTTTGGGGAGGATTTCCATCTTCCCAGGTGGAAGCGATGATAATGATTAGGGATTCCTTAGGGAGATCCTCCGGTTCGTAGGTGTGGGGATCAACGAGGTCGAAAGGAATGTTATTCTTGGAGGAGAGGAGGTCAAGGAGGCGTTGAGCTAGGGCTTTGGATGTTCCGGTTTGGGTGAGGAAGAAGAGCTTACCTGGTCTAGGGTTAGGGTTTAGAGGGAGATGTTTGAGGGGTTTTAGGCAGCGGCGGCGGGATTTGTAAAGAAAGTAAAAGGTAGTAGCGGAGAGGAGAGCGAAGAGGGTGAGGCGGGTGGAAAGTGAGGAAGGGGTCATGTTTGGGATCTATTATTTCCTTTTTCTCTGTTCAGGGTTTTGGCGGAAATGAGGGAGTAGAGGCGCTCATCGTGGTGGCGAAGTGGAGGGAGTAGGCGGCATAAAGATGAAGAGATGGTGACCTGAAATCAGAATCAGAGTTTATTTATGTATTGGGCTTAGAAATTTAGAAATCGAGCCCGTATCGTACCCTACTTCAACAGTGATCCAATTATCTATATAATCTATATTTCAAACTTTGCAAAAGCTTTAAACAGATAAAATTACACCATTTAAGTTTGTACTTTGTAGAGATAATATTTGTTTTTCTTTTACCTAAATACTCAATCTCCTCCTATTTTGACAATGATACTTATATCAATTGAGTTAAGGCTCAATCATTATTAAATTAACATTAAAAACAACTTATTAGTATATTAATAATTATTATATTATAATAAAAATAATGTTAATTAATGCACGAGTTGATTGATAGCCTACATTATTTAAATTTTAAATTAATTATAATGTGAAATATTTAGCATGTAAATTATTATAAGGTTCAATATAAACACTGTCTTCTAAATTATTTCTTTTTATCATATAAATACTTAAAACTATTTTTGATGAATTTAGACACTTAAATTATATTTTTTCCCACAACTGTTAATGCACTATAATCAATGAAGATGTGATACAAATGCTACATCATCATTTATATAAAATAAATTCAAATATATATAATTATAGAATTAAAATATAAAATTAAAAATTATATATTTATGTAATATATTAAATATAATTTAATATATATATATATAAAGAAAAGGCAACCTTTTATGACACCTTTATTTATTTTTAATTTATTAATTTTCTTTTTAATGTTATTTTCTTCTTCATCTTCTTTGTTTTTCATAAATTTGCTACCCCTTCAATAATTAATCAGTTAAACTCATGAGTATTTTTGTTGTATGTCCTCTTAGTGCGGAGGATCAAGTATTTATATGATATAGTTAATGTTCATGGAATTGACGTTCTAGGTAGGCTCTATACATGTCGACATGTATGTTACCCTAAACTCAACACATGTTCACTAGTCCAGGTGCTCATCAGTTCATTCGTTTGACCTTGTACCCTATGCTCGTGGACATCCAGGGATGTGCGAACTGGGCTCGCGAGCCCCCTAATGACTCCACCTTGACGTTCTAGGTAGGCTCCATGCATGTCAACACGTATGTTACCCTAAACTCAACACGTGTTCACTGGTCCAGGTGCTCATCGGTTTATTTGTTTGACCTCGTATCCTATGCTCGTGGACATCTAAGGATGTGCGAACTGGGCTCGCGATCCCCCTAATGACTCCACCTGGTGGGGTCCAAACTCGGGTCGTAGGTCAATAATCTAGGTTATATTCGAGTTTCAGGTTGGCAATTAGATATCTCATAATACAAACATAACTCTCATATCTACTTCCTCCATTATTCCAATTTAAGTATATGAAGATGGTGGCAGATCATTTCAGCTCAATTTTCATTTTCATTTTCTCTCTTTTTGAAACAAAATGACTAAACATAAGATTTGAGTTTGGGGTTTTTTGCGGTGAAAAAGCAATGGGGGTTTTCGAAATTTGAAGAACTTTCATCTTCATCTAGCATGGTGTTTGAGACTCTTAATTTCCATGTTTTCTTTCTTTTCCTCATTGTTGTTCTCGGTTGTCCTGTTAGGATATTATTATTAGATATTATCTTTTAAGAATGTTTAAATATATTGTATATCTTTTAGGTATATATTTAAAAATATATTATATATCTTTCCTCTTCTTACATGATTATTACAGTATAAATATTATAAATAAAATTAAAAGCGATTACATTTTCTTGTTATGGATCAGGAGCTTAAGTTCTCCTTTTATTTATTTATTTTTTTCTTCTCCAAGTCTCTTGCTTCTTATTTTTTATTTTACCGGCCGACACAGTGGTCTCAACTTTTGGGTTGGCTATTACCCGCCTTTTAACCCAATTTTTTTCATTGTTCTCCATTGCTAATGGCAATTCTACGCCATTGGTTCAAACCTAAGCAATGGTTTAAGTGGCTTAATCTTACCGTCGTCAAAGAGCTCGTTAGTCGACAAAGAATTTCTCTCCAATTGGCCATAGAATTAAACTTGAATCTTAACACCCATTGCCATCATCATCGTTGTTGCTTTGATATTCTTTGTCGAGCGACCCTGCCATTAAAGCTTTTTGTCTGCTTTATCTTCGAGTCGAAAGAGACTGTCGGTGAAGAACCAGTAATGTGAGAGATGTCATTAAGCTCATTGTGCAAAGAAGAATCACATGAAGTTGGAGTGTTGAGGGCTTGAAGGAGTGGTGATGTACGACGATGAACATGAGCTATTGTAGTTGAAGTCCGTCGTAGGGAGCGACGCCACCACTTCGACCTCCATTTAATCCTTGTGATCTGAAGATTTCAAGTATGAGAGTCAAAGATAAAGATAGAAATGGGAAGGGTTGATGACAACAATAGCGGTGGGGATGAAGTTTGGGAGAAGAGCAAAGAAAGGAGAGAAGAAAAAGATAAAAACAGAAGAATAAGGATGGGAGAGAGAGAGGGAGAAAGAGAGGAATGAAAGGAGAGAAGGAAAAAAATTTTTTAGTACGAATATAATTTAAGGGTAATTTTAATTAAAAAATTGTGTTTATTATTTTAATATAAAAACAGAATCAACAATCTAAAATGATTTAGCAGCATTTTGAGAGTATTATCTTATATAAAAAAATTTCTTTTGTTTTTTATCAATAGAAACATTATGTAGTATAAATTTAATTATAATAATTTTGTATATTTACTAAAATAATTAAATATTACCCAATACTTGGACAAATGTGTGCATACATGTTTTTAAGATAAAATATTCATTTTATAATAGTTTAATGCATTTAATTTTTCCAAAAAAATTAATGTATTTAAGGTCTAAAGTTGTCTAAATTGAAATTAATTAAATGTATAATGGTATTTTTTATTTTAAATAAATCTATTTTAAAATATTAAGATTTAATAAAACTTTTTTCATATTAAGATGAAATAAATTTCTTTAAAAATAGTAATAATTAATAAGATCAAATTGTGATATATATAAAATAAAGAAGACTAAGAGTGTAAATTAAAAAGAAAAATAAACCTATTATATAAATTGATTTGGGTGGAGGGACATATTATGAAACATACCATCAACAAATGGTATAAATGTTATATTTCTCTCTTTGTGTTCATTTCTGAACAAATATTTATTTGATAAAATAATTACACATCATCAACCCAAAACTTTTAATAAAACCATAAAAATATTAACTAAATCCAATAACTACACATTATCAACACAAAACTACTTTGGCTTCAGCCCTTAGCCTATCACAATGTATTTGATAAAATTCGATTGTGGCATAAAGATCAACAATAGCTCTAGCCCTTATGCCTTTAGGAATGGAATTGAAGCCTACGAGAGTGGGCACTTATTGTCCACTAGTCTCATATTCAGGAGTACCAAACTTAGATGCATGTATTTCTTCTAGCTCATTAATGGCATGTTTTCCCCCTAACCATTATGGGAAAACTTCAACTCTAGAACTGGTTTCTCATAGGTCTCATTAGAACGAACAATCTCAGAATCTTAGGAGAAAAGAACTCTAAAGATAAGTTATAGATAAGGCAACAGGTAATTCTCATTAACCTTTTCAGCAAATTTAGTGATCTCATAATTAATAAGCTGCCCTAGATCAAATACTACCATATCCACAACTTTTCTAAGCACTACAACCACTCTCTTGGTTATTAAATCTCTTCGGCTATTAGAAAGCCAATTCCGCATGGCAACTGCATATAAGGCAACATACAAATGGTCCAAAAAGGAAGCTCGAAGAGTACCTTTTACCGGCCAGAGGGATGTAGGCGGTTGGTTAAAGCAACAATAGTCTCATCAATAGATTCATCTAGCTCAAGATATTGTTGGTGGTGGGGTAATTCAGAAACTTCTTGATCCAAATTTGAACCATCTACCATGGATGAATACATTTTGGTAGTATTTACTTGATGAATCAAAAACGCCACGGTTGAGATTGGCATAGAATTCATAAACTATCCTCTTTACGAAGGGTGAACATAGCATACAGACCCGAAAACTCCATCATTTTGAAAAATGTGATCAATCCTTTAATCAACAAAGGAATTATCATCAATATTCTAGTCATGGATGAATCCCTTAAGAATAAGCCTATAAAACCTCTTAGAACAATCAGAATCCCAGAACACTTTCTTTCTCTGGGCAAGTATCCTTTCTTCCTATTTCTTAGCAACTTAAGTAGCATCTGCTAAAATTTTTGGTACCCTTACATTCTTCACTCTCTTTTTTCTTCTGGAAGTCGAATTATTCTTTTTTTTTTCTAGTCGAATAATTTTTGGTACTGTAGCATTATGGCTCGCTTTAGCTAACAGCTAAAATTAGTCCATCTACTTTTGAAATTTAAAAATGTAGGTTCAATTATGGATATCATTAAAATTCTTTTGCTAACTAGTGTGACATTTTGACATGGAAAAATAAAATACTTGATTGGTTCTACAATCCTTTTCCTACCACAATGTTTAGATTTCCATCTTTTGGTGCACTGGTAATAAGATTAAGGTCAGAGTCTGGACGGATAAATGAGGCAAGAAAGGGCTTGATGGCAAGGATCTTTTGGTTAATGATGCTCTTATCCATAATGTTGCGGTTTTGTACCTCCTTGTGAAAAGTGGTTCTAGATGGAATGAATCTTGAACATGTCTTCTCTTAATGTTGACTTTGTGAATAGAATACTTGCTATCCTCCCTTGCAATAATGAAAAGGAAGATATTTTGGTTTAAAGATATACATCAAACGGGGTTTATGCTACTAGATTCGGTTACAAATTACTCTTCCTTAACTTGTTCAAGTATGGTCCACATAGAGCTTATTGGAAGGAAATTTGGAAGTTAAAGACTCTTCCTAAGATCAAGTTATTTGAGTGGAGGCTCGGCCATGAGATTCTTCCTGTTGCAATGAAGTGTGCCCATTTTTCCTCAGCCAATGACCCTCGATGTAGGTTTTGCAGGGTTGTTGATTGGTTGGAATTTGCTATGAGGAAGCTTGATAAGGAGGCTTTTACTAGCCTCTTAGTGATTCTTTGGTAGCTTTCGGATGTAAGCAATTTGGAGGCAAGGAAAGATGATGATCCCTCAAGATGCTCTTATTCAGGCTTGTACTATTCAAAGGACTTCCAGGTCCATAACTTACTATATGCAACCATGTTGCCTAGGAGATTGAGAGTTGAGCAATAGGAAGCCCCGAATGTAGAGATGCTTAAAATCAAAGTTGATGCGACTTGGACTGCGAAATAGCATAAGGCGGCCTATGGAGTTGTGGTTTGTGATTTTGAAGGAATGGTTCATGCAGGCTACACAAGACAACTTGAAGGTCCCTTTGATGCTCTTTCAATTGATGCCCTCACTATTATTGGTGTCTTGGTAAGGCAACTGACCAAGATCGTATTCAAATTGTTGGGCACAAGAAGAACTGAACCAAAATCTGGAAAGGAAGAAGTAAACATATTAGAAACAATAAAAATAAAGAGAAAAACAAAACATAAAATCAAAAAGGATAAATATTAGGGTGAGATGGAAAAAGATTGAATGGAAGGAGACGAAAATAAGATGAATGACTGAAAGATTGTCCCTCTTGAAGAACAAAACTTCAATAAAAACAACCAATGGTGATGAAAAGTTAATCTCTTATGAAACCCTTTGAAGAAGAAACTTTAACAAGCTTCACAAAATGACTCTAACCAACCCCTTAAAGCCAAACCCTAGTAAATTGGAGGGTGAAGAGTGCTTCCGAGGGCTTTAAGAAGAAAACCAAGAACAAAACTATTTCTAAAATACATAAGAAAGATATCTTTTAAAGATAAAAACTCAAAAGAGTTGTATAAATCAAATAATTAATGTGTCATTAATGAATAATGAAGAAGCTTTTACATAGACTATCTAATTACATCAAAATAAAACTCTTAAGTAGAATGAAACTTTTATTAATCTAAACAAGAAGTATTTCTAGTGGAACTAACTTTCTTATTGATTAAGAAACATAAAACTCCTAAACAACTTAAAATATTTAAAAATATCCTAAAATTCATAATAAATAAATAATAAAATATAAAACCTAATAGATACAACATCAAACTCATATATAATTAAAATTAAGCTTTAAAGTTGAACCCAATATGCTTTAAACTCGAATTAAAGTCCGAAACTCATGCTCGTATCCTGTCCTCAAGATGGCTAGGGAGCTTGATCTTCACTAGAGTGTAGTTGAGTTTGATTGCCTACCTATTGTTAACAAACTCAATTGCAGTTTGGATTTTTCTTTTTATAACCCTTTTGTTGAGGAAGCCCATAGACTTTGTGCTTGGTTTGATTGTGTTGCTTTTCGTTTTGCTCATTGATCAACCAATGGCATTGCACATAAACTTGCCCATTGGTTCATTGATAAGGATGTTGATCATTCATGTGGTTCGGATTATCCAAATATCATCCACCTACTTGGTTTAGATGATGTTTTGGTCTAATTTATGATATTTTACCTTTATGGGCCTTTGTTTTCAGAAAAAAAAGGAAGTCCATCTTCCATTCCCAACCGATAAAATATCCGAACACTTAATCAATAAACCAGCACGTGTTTTTGGCTATCATTTGCAACATTTGCATTTCATCGAAAAATGATTTTGACAAATAAATATATATATATACACACTTCTTCTGCATTCTACTTGCTAATTCTCTTAAAAAAGAAGAGTAAACATTTTCTAGTTGTAATGCCAATGTAAATGACAAGAATTCGGAGGATTTGCTCATATAATATATTCCAGCAAAGACTGGTCAATAAATTCTGTAACAATGAAACCAACAAACACATTAGAAATGGGAAAATAAAACAAAATTTACAACAAAGATCAAGTCAAACAACATGCTTATGTACTTTTACAATCTTCCAGTCTCCACCAAGTCCCAACTACAAAAGCATCTGCCATCTCTCACCATAAATTTATAGTTGCTAAAGGAAGCCAAGCCGCCATTGTCATACTTCCAGGCAGTCCTTAATCCCCTGCTCAAATTTGTCAAGCGAAGTTATGGTATCCTTCAGTGCATCTGCAACCCTTTGTCTGTGGAAAACAAGAATTAAATAACTTATTACTTTGCAAATACAAAAACTCAACAACTGTTATTTGGTAAGGTAAAATAAATACATGACATAAAACACAACTCTACATGAAAAAAGTAATATGAATGGTACATGAAATACATGGTAATTTATCAATATATGATTACAATGCGAATCCATGAATTGTTAGGTTCATTTAAAAGTTGCCAATATTGCTGCATATTACTAGAAATGAACTCCATCTGCATTGGGTACATTGAGTTTAAACTGAAAAACCATACCTACTGGAAGCAACTTGGATATCACTTTCATTTGCCAAAGTATTAAGCGAGGTAAATGAGCTGCCAAGAAAGAAAAATAACACCAAACATTATTAAGAACCTAAGCCGTTAAACAAGTTATGATGGCAATAAAACGAATTAGCACTCAACAGAAAACGAATGAAGGAGTATTCCGAATCCGACAGGCATTGGATCTTAGGGAGACTAAAGGAAAATGACCCAAAATGCTTTAAAATAATCTGGAAAACGAGTTATACCTACAAACACCTGAGGAACAAAACATGCTTCATTGCATGCAAAGAACAAAACTTCATTGCCATTTCCTTATACGTTATAACAAAACAACACCCAGAATTTAAAATGTTTAGGTCTCAAGCAATGAAGATAAGTATAACACGATCACAAAAAAGGATTAATAGCAACTATAACACGGATACCTTATAAGATCATCTAGCATAGCTTCAGCTTCCAGCTTAACAGGATTCTTATTCTCAAGCAAAGAAGAAGCATTTTTCACAATCAAACGAAATGTGCAAACCTGTGAATTAAAGAAAATCAAACTACAAAATTATAACCCAAAATTAGGAATTCCTCTCAGATTTTGTTTTGAGTTTAAATTTAGTGAATAAAACAACGGCAGTATCTATATATTAACTTTGAAGGAATCAAAAGCCTAAACAGTTTTCACTTAGAATTAAAGAAACCATGCGCAACAAATTTCGATTTCATTCAAGGACAAGAACAAACCTCGACTCCGGTGTTGGCTTGAAATGCAACAAAGGAATTCCTCTCCTGTACAACACAATCCCTAGCGGCAGATTTCAAGAGCTTTTGCACTTCCTCTAAATCATTATTCGAAATAGTTGATTCCTTGTCCACTATTCCAAAAAGAAAAGTACCAAATAACCAAATTTAAGCAAAGAAACACAACAAACAGATCAGCGTAATTACAGAAGAAAAAGGGAAGAGAAATAGAAATGTAATTTACTGAGCAAAAGATAAACAGAGTGAAGGCTTTGTCGAGAAGCATCGATTGGGGCCAATAGGAATTTCGAAGACTTCCTCTTTTGCTCTTTAAGCCAATCCTTTGGTCCTGCTGCGAACAGCAACAGACACTCAAACAGCAGTCAATAAAAGAAAAAGGAAATCGATAAAAAGAAAAATGATACAGAGCGAGAATTGCGCACAAATTCCAATGGAGAAGGCAGAAGCATGAGGGGTATGGAGTAGGGAAGGAAAGAGGGAGATTAAGGAGAGAAAAGCAGCGTCTCTGCGAGAGATAAGGCGGAGCACTTTCTGTCGATTCTCTTCACTGGGGTTGATGGAAAGGCTTTGATTTGAAATGGGAGGTTTCGTAAGGATCGGCGGGAGGCCAGCCACGGTGGACACGGAGGTGCTAGAGATAAGGCGGAGCATTGGTGGCGGCATGGCTGATAAACTAGCAAGTAAACGAATCGTTTTAACGGTCGTGTTGTAGTGTATAAAATAATAAACCATTTTTTAATTATTCACAAATATTTTTAAAATTAAAAGCCTATTATTTTTTCTTTGAACTTTTTTTTTTAATCATTTTGCGATTCAACTTTTTAAATTTAATCAAATTATATACTTTTAATCAAAAGATTTTGCCCATCAGTTTTCAAATTTATTCAAATTATAATTCATAAAAATTCAAAAAATATATTTTAAAATCAACAAATTTTAAAGAGTTTCATAAAACTTTTAGAAAAATTTATTTATATTAACAGTGAAGTTTAGTAAAATGCACATGATCTGCCACGTCAATGCCATCAAAATTTTAACAATTAAGTCAATTTTCTGGTCTAAAAATAAATAATTTGATTAAAATTTAAAGGTTTGAGACTTGAGAGCCAAAACGACCCCCTAAAAAAGAAGATGAAAATGACAAAATGAATAAACATTAAAACCTAAATTTATCATTATCCGAAGAGGTATTCGTACCTGGGAATCACGAACACCCCCAGCATCATTGTTCTACCGAGATGGGTTATCCTCGCAATTGCCGCCTCAAACAAGAGGATTTACGATGGGCGACTAGGACACGATAGCAATCAACGACGGAGGAATGAGATGATTGTGGCAATCAATTCCCTGACATGCACGTGAAGATGAATATGAAGTCGATGAGGAGCCACCAACCCAAATAGTGTGACAGAACCTTAGGCATGCCTGACGCCCACCCAATTGTGGCACACATTCAAGACACTGATAATTATGTTATTTGTAATTTTTTGCAATTGTATACTTTGTTTTACATCCAAATGTACACTTATTTGCAATATACGAAACAAATTTATTAAATTGGTTTGCTTTGTAAAATATCATATTGTGAGTTTAACATTTACAATTATTTATGTTAATTTTTCATTTAAGTTTTTCTCTATTTATTTGTTAAGTACAATATTTTGAAAAAGTAAAAAATTGCTCAGAAGGTTCAGAAAAAGATTAAAACTTTGGCTGGCATATTGTAATATAGCTTACTTCAATAATTAATATTAACTTATACTTTACAGAAAAAAAAATTAGCATAATTGTAAAAAAAACCCTCAACGTTTGGGGGCTTTTGGTTTTGTGCCCTAAACCTTTTTATTTTTTGATTGACATCCTCAACGTTACAAATTTTTCAGAAATTAGCCCACTTTTAACGGTCAACGTGAGTTAACCGTTAATCAAACTGTAGGTCAACATAGTATCCCATGTGGCATGCCACATAAGCGCACGACGTCATATATGACGCCATCTATTTAACTTTTTTTTTCATTTTGTTTCCATTTTCTTTCTTCTTCCCTCTTTCTCTCTTCCCCTCTAACTGTTGATTCTAGCCATGGATTTTTTTTATCAGGTTTTGACTGATTGACTTTGTGTTCATCTCTGATTCTTTTGTGGGTTTCTTTATTTTTAAAAACTCAATTTCGAAAACTAATTAGAACTCAAAATAAACCAACAAAATTAACAAAATTTTATCACTAAATAATTGGTTTCTGAAAACCCAATAATAGAAACTAAATTGGTTTTCGAAACTCGCGCTGAATCCGTTTTTGCAAGTTCAGATCGATAAAACTCTTGCCGCAGTTTGCGATTTCGCTGATAGCGTCATTAGCAGTAAGTTTAGTTTTGGCGATTCCGCTTTAACTCGCAGTTACAAACTAATCGATCGTGGATATTTTAAGTAATCAAATTGTTTAATCCATTTTTAAACTGTAGATTAAACCATCTTCTTCTCCAGAGGGTCGTTTTACTCAAATACTCTCAGTTGGCATTGGAAGTTCGGCTCTGGGCCCGCAGTTCATTGCGGAAGCATTGGCTCCTGATAATCCTCCTCTTAAGGTATGCTCTTTGGATTTCACTCGGAGTACAAGACCAATTTTGTTTCTCTTTTTTGAACAATTTGATCCAATTTTGTATGAGTAGGTTGTTCTTTAAAGTAGTCTTATTAAATTGAATAGTACACTTTGTTATTTATTGGAATAGTACACTTTGTATGAGTAGGTTGTTCTTTAAAGTAGTCTTATTAAATTGAATAGTACACTTTGTTATTTATTGGCAATGATCTTTGAGGGTTTAGTCTGCTGATAGATTTGTTACAGCAATGTTCTAACTTCAGTTTCGAGTTTTTTATTAGCTTTGCAACTGAATGATTTTAGGTTTTAACTATATGTATATGATTGGAATGGGCTATTAATAACTTGTTCTCTTTATTAACAGTTTCTTTTTTTTCTCTTTCTAATTCATTTACTGTCATCAAAATCTATTTAGTTTATACTATTGGGTTTTCAAAAACCAATTATTTAGAGATCAAATTTTGTTTATTTTGTTGGTTTATTTTGAGTTTTGATTAGTTTTTGAAATTGGGTTTTTAAAAATGAGGAAACCCACAAAAGAATCAGAGATGAGAATAGAGTCAATCGGTCAAAACCTGATAAAAAAATCCATGGCTGGAATCAATAGTTAGAGGGGAAAAGAGAAAGAGAGAAGAAGAAAGAGAATGGAAACAAAATGAAAAAAAAAGTTAAATAGATGACGTCATATATGATGTCGTGCGCTTATGTGGCATGCCACATGGGCTACTATGTTGACCTACAGTTTAATTAACGGTCAACGTAAGTTGACCGTTAAAAGTGGGTTGATTTTTGAAAAAATCGTAATGTTGAGGGTGTCAATCAAAAAATAAAAAGGTTAAGGGCACAAAACCAAAAGCCCCCAAACATTGATGGTTTTTTTTACAATTATGCCAAAAAAATTAATGAATAAACGAATAAGTTAGTGTTTTCATTGCATGAGTTAGTGTTTTCACTGCGTGAGTTAGTGTTTTAATTAGCTCTTCTCCTCGATGCGCCCGGGTTGTGTGGACACACTAAAGTCATTGAGTTCGTGATTTCTACATTTTCCCCAATCAAATTTATCCTGGGAATCCTGGGTTGCATGGGCTCAAAAGGAATCAAGTTTGGTGGTTGAAATGCCTAGAGAAATAACACCCTTTGCAGGGAGTATTTTCTCTCTGGCCATTTCAACACCCTAGCCAACTTGATTACCTTTGAGCCCTTTCAACCTGAGATTCTCGAGATAACTTTTTTCCCCTTTTTACCCCACCCCATCCCCTATATAAATGTATGCTCTCGTCCCCTACTCATCCATATCTCAGTCTCATTTAAATTGTTTTTTTTTCCTTTTCTTGGGTATTGAATTTTTTGAGTTTAAAGATTTATTTCTCTCTTGCTTTGAGGGAGACATAGTAATAGTTTTAAGTTGTGTTTGGATTCATGATGATATCATGGAAGTCAGTAACCTACAAATTTCACCTTCCGTGTGAGTATGGTGCCATCATTTGAGAAACCGGGATCGCTTTGCAACTTAAAGTCCAAGTTGACGGTGATCACACCGTCATGGGTTGAAGTGTAACTAAGGCTTCAACTTTACAAAAATTATGTTTTCAAAGGATGGAGTATAATTGGGGCCATAGTTAATGGTGATTGTGCAGGCATGACAACCAGTTTCTTCTTGTCAGAGGAGCATGCTTTATAAAACCCACACAGAAGTGTGAGGAAGAAAAACGCAAGGGCCTTCTAGTATAATCAAGTAATTTGTGTTGTCCATGTCACCAGAGGCAGTGACCCTATTTGTAAAACTTATTACACCCAAATTATGTCACAAGTTATAATAACGGGGTCACCATCTTTGGTGGACATGGATAAAATGAAATACTTGATTATACTGGAACGTCACTGCATTTTTCTTCCTCGTACGTTTGTTTGGGTTTTATAAAGCAGCCTCCTCTAATGAGGAAAAACTGGTTGCCATGTCTGCATAATTACTGTCAATTGGGGCCCCATATATGCTTCATCCTTTAACAACATAACCTTTGTAAACTTGAAGCTTTAGTTACACTTCAACCTGGGATCGTATAATCACCATCAACTTGAACCTTGAGTTGCAACACGATTTGGCTTCTTGAGTGATGGCTCCATACTCACATGACAAATGAATTTTGTAGGTCACCTAGCTTCATGACACGATAATAAATTCAAACATTCCTTAAAACTATAACCATGTCTATCTCAAACATGAACAAAAATAAATCTACAAACTTTTAATTTTCAACCGCAAGAAAAAAACAATTTTTAGCAAAGTGAAAACGCGTCCTACAGGGCGTATTTTCACTACCACATCAGTGAAAATATACATTGTAGGACACATTTTTCTTTCTTTCTCTAAAAACAGTATAGATTGATAAATTTTAAAAAAATAGCTTGATTTCTTAAATAACTTCTTTTTCCAGCATATTTATAAAATTTAACCTATACTTTTACTACCTTTACATATGCATTCTTTTATTAAAATTTTAGCTTTCAAAGCAGTTTAAAAATAGGTCAAAATTGGCCTTTGATCAGGTTATACCCAACATGTTTTTTTCTTTAGCTCAAGGTAAAACAATCTTTAATAAAACATGAAAAAAAATCAATTGAAACCTTAGTAAAAATATACTCTATTAAGTCTTTAATAATAAAAATAATAATTAATTAAGTCTTTCTGTTAAGGTTAATTAATCAATTTAAGTGGATGTTTACATGACAAACAATATAGACGTGAGGCTTTTTTACCTGAATATTATGAAAAGAAATACCCAAATAGTATGTCAGAGGGATTATGTATCGAAATAGTACATTCATGCAAGTGGAGGGTGGTGCATAGGTGACACCACCCTAAAAATTAGACATCCTTGGCCAAAAAATATATATTATTTTAATAGTGGTGCCTACTTGATAGGTGGCACCACATTTGTACCGGACTAGTATGAAACCGATATTTATATACGGATACAGTGCAGGGGTGTGGTGCCTACCTGATAGGCAGCACCAGTGACCCTTATCTGATAAGCGGCATTGGTGACTCTTATTTGATAGGCGGCACCAGTATTAATTTTTCCATTCTTAACCGTCCGGCTCAATAATAAAGCTCAGTTAAAAAAAATAGCAGAACATAAGGAAGAAGAGAGGGAAAAGAAAGAAAGAAAGAAAGAAAGAAAGAAAAGAAAGGTATTTTTATTTTTACTTTTAAATAGAATATATTATGCTGAGAATAAATTATTTTGTAAGTATTATATAGTTTGTTTAGTGTTATTTTTATATTTTATTTTAAATTTATTTTGTTTATTGTGATTTGTTAGATTATAAATGTAAATTTATATTAATTTTAAGTTGTTTTAAAGTTGTTTTCTCAATAAGTTTTGTATTTAGGTTAATTATTTGTTCAAGGATTATTGTGATTTGTTAGGTCTTGAAATGTTTTAATATTTTTAATATATTTGAAAGTTATTTTGTTAGTAACTATTATAAAGTAGTTGTTAGTTAGTGATAACAACAGAAAAAATAGATAAATACTGAAAATCGAAATAAAAATATTTTTTGTCATAGATATTAGTAGAAATGGCAATAAATTTGATATTGACTGATGAAATAATAACTTCAGCACAAAGGGAGAAAGTTGATTAAATGATGAGAGAATTGCAAGATTACAGAATAAAACCAGAAGAAGAGATCATTCAACACCTTATTACTGTAAATCAAAATGTGCAAAAAGTGTTATGGAAGGGTCATGAACTGTTTAGAAAGAATAAAGTGCAATATCATTTTAGACCAACTTTGGAATACATTGGTACCACGAACCTATTGGAATCTAGTTATATACTTCGTGAAGTTTATAATCTATTATGGAGCAAGAAAAATAGCGACACAAAGTGTAAGTTCGCGAAAGTTGACTAGGAAGCAAAATGTGTTTGACATACCATGGATGGATAAATTAGTTGTTAGGAAATTACCAAGAGAATTTCTAAATTCAATACCCGTTATAAAAATTGAAGAGGAAGAAGATCCTGAGGAATTTCCAAATTGGATTGTAGAAGATGAATTTGAAGAGAATTTAGAATTTAATATAGAGAATTTTCCAGAGGAAGATACAAGATCGGAGATAGAAGAAAACATAGAAATGAATTTAAGTGGTTAAATGTAAAGATAAATGTTGTTCATGTACAAAATGAGAACTGAAAAATCGAGCTTATGAATAAAAAAATTTGCATATTGATATAATTTTGGTCTTTTTATTCATTAAAATTTTTATATAAGTATTTTTTTGTTCGAAATTGTTTTGAGAATTTTATTTCTTTTTAATAGATTGAATATTGAATATGGATAATCAGTTTTTCATATATGTATATTTTGATGGAATAATCTTGACAACAACCGTTAGGTGTATATTTGAATGTTATCAACAAATAACAATGAGATTTAATAGAAATGTCTCGTTCAATGATATAAAGGAAAGGGTTAGTGCAAAAATTATTAGACGTTGTGGGAGAAGGATCTCGAAATTTTTCTACAAGTTTCCAGTTTCGATAGATCCCATCAAATTCATTGTAATGGAACTTGTAGACGATGAAGACGTAGAGACAATGGTCGCTCTTTATTGTGGGAATCGGAGTGATCAAAATTCACCGATTCAGTTATTTGTTGAGTTAGCTGGTGTGGAGCCAACTGAAGATCTCACTCCATTAGGTGAAGAACATTGAGCTCAAGAACCGTGTATAGTGGCTCTAATATTGTACGTTGATAGTTAATCGACTGTACGCGGGATTGATATCGATCTTAATATTGCACCCGATATTGATGTGGTTGATGATAATGGATACGATAGTAGTGATTATTGTGATTACGTGGTCAATAGTGATAGTGATCCTGACGTGGATGAGGTATCGAATGATATTGATGATGAAGATGTGAATGGTGATGGAAACATTAACGCGTCTTCAGTTAGGAACCAGATTCGACTTATTGTGATACACAATAATCCCGGAGCACATATGTCGCTCATAGACCCAAACGCGGTGCACGAAGTCTAGTTTCTAAAGTATCCTAAAATACTATCTGTTCACCGGCTGGCCGTAGATTCCAGTCCTAAGGAGTTGTTCGTGGGTCAGAGATTCGAAAGTAAGGAAAAGTGTGTATTTGCTATTAAACGATATAGCATGAATATATAAGTGAACTACAAAGTCGCCGTGTCTAAACTAACATTATATATTGGGGAGTGTTGAAAGTCGGCGAAAGGCTGCAATTAGCAGGTACGAGTCTTATTTATTCAGAAGTCATAGATGTGAAAGATACGAAAATTTGTTAGGCCTCACACATGCACGTTAACATGTATGACAGAAGATCATCGAAAACTTGATTCCAAACTATCTGTACGTGCATCATGCCAATGGTGAAGGACATGCCGACCATTAAAGTTTCAATACTAATTGTTGAAATGCAGACACGATTCCAGTATTGAGTATCAAATCAAAAGGTGTGAATAGCTAAACAGATGGAACTGGAGCAATTGTACGGGGATTTCGATGAGTCGTACAATGAGCTACAGGGATGGATAGCTGCAATGATGGAGTATATGCCAGAGACTATTATTGAGTTATAGACACGACTTTATTACGGCCTGGATGACCAACTACAACTGGGAAAAAGAATTTTCCATCGGATGTTTTGGACATTTGATCTATGTGTGAGCGTTTCCCCACTGCAAGCCATTTGTGCATGTAGATAAGACATGGCTATACAGAAAATATACACAAATCCTACTTCTTGTGGTTGCTCAAGACGGGAACAAGAACATGCTCCTGATAGCGTTTACCATTGTAGATAATGAGAACATGGAATTGTGGAAATTCTTCCTTACGAACCTGTGGAGGTATGTTATTAACAACGATAATATTTGCATCATCTCCGATAGAGGAAAATGATTAATTACCGCCATTAGGCGTTTCGGTGTGCCATGGAGATCCGTTTACTACATTTGGCACATCGCAACTAACTTCCATCGAGATTATAAGAATGCAAACTGGCAGAGACAAGTTGTGAGAATAGGTAAAGGATAACCTTATCTTTTCAATATATGTTTTAATGTTTTAGGGCGAGACTGTAACTTTTTTTTCTTAATACATACACAACGCACGAAAATTTGTAATTTTTTCATTTATAATTTTTTAGAATTAAAAAAGTACAAACTTTGTAATATTTAAATTACAAGAAACCCCTAAAATTTATGGTTTGATGGTGAGGTCCTAGAGGTAGATTTCTGCGGGGGTTGACGTTCACGTTGCAGGTCATCGCGACGATCAACATTCTCTTCAGCCACAGGTGGAGGTGTGCGAAACATAGATGAAAAATCATATGCTCCGAATGCCATCGATGAACTTGAGCCGAGAGGAGTGGAGTGCTATGGTGGATACGAGCTGGGATGAGTGGAGTAATGCGTTGTATACAGGTCGGGAGGAGTGTTTTACTGCGGTGGTACTAGACTGAAGATATCAAACTCAGAATAATATCCGTGTCCTGATGAGCCCGAGAAATAATCATTGATCCACAACTCTGGATGATAAGAACTATCCTCAGAATATGTATGCGACCACTCAGGCCCTGGCTCGATTTCAGGGTCGGTCTCTAGCTCGGGCTCGGGCTCTAGCTCAGGCTCTAGCTCGTATGCCTTAAATCGACGCATGTGTGAGGGGACTACAGTCAATTACTTACCAAGTAAATATAGTTTTCTCGTACTGGAGTACCATTGTATGTACTCTAACGATGGTTGCAAATCGAAAGAAATATCCATTTGAGGTTTCCGCGCCATCCGATTATCCCACACTGCAATATATTTCTAGTGCACAACCCCCAATTATTTCCATATTTTCCTCTCTTGTTAATCTCTTGGATCTTCCCCAACTGTATTGGCGGAGTTGAGATATACTGGATGCAACCAAACTATCGAAGTACTCGATCCCCATGATATCACTTGACTATTTAGAAATTGATAATGAGTGCGTTAATACACCACATGTGTGAATTAATGTGGGTAGACAAGGGTATAACAGCTGTAATTTCTGGTCTCCGATACAGTATCTAGATAAACTACACGATTAATAACATGGTTAAAATTTAACACGGTTCGAGTAAGATATACAAAGTAATTACATGTCGAGAATATTGGAATAGCTTACCCCTTCCCCGGTATATTGTTCAATCATTAAACGTTATATCAGAATAGTATATGACCTTCCAATACCCGGGTTGGTACTCCATCTACGAAAACAAATTACATGTTAGAATAGTATCATTGGAAAAAAAATGTCAATTAATTGCTATAAAAAGTAAAATTTTGTCACTTATTCACCAGTGGAAATACGTATGCTTGGTGACTAACCGAAGCCAAGAATGACATTCGTTAAAGATCCAAAGACTACAGTAATATGAGGCATCCACCTATGTTTACGGCATCACGATACAACATAGCCAAAACTGCGGAACCCCAACTATACGAGCGAATATTCTGCAAATCAGTTAATGGGTAAATACATCAAATGAACCCTGTTGTTGTTCACATCTAGCATCAGTACACCCCCTATAATATACATAATGTACGCTTGAGCTGCGCATATCACCTCCTGCTTAGTGACATTAATTGATAAATGTTCAAAATTGGCTTTCAGCCATGAAAATCTTAAACCCGTAAATTTGGACTCAGCATCATTGGGTGAGACTCCTAGTAGGCTATAACAAAGGGCGGACTGCTCAGATATCGTACTTACGACCATTACGCCACTCCCGTCGATTGGGAGCCCAAGTTGCAGTGCAACATCCTCCAGAGTGACAGTGCACTCCCCACACGGCAAATGAAAAGTGTAGGTCTCCGAGCGCCAACGCTAAACCAATGCAAATATTAAATCGTACCGGAAATCAAATGTCCGGATCAATACTGCTGACACAAATCTGACTAACTCCAAGTATGGCATCAGTCGTTCATCCGGGGGATATCCCAAACCATTCACCCAACCCCTCAATGCACGGTATGGGCCCTGATACTATTAAATTACAAAAAGTAGTTATTATAACATAATTTATTTTTATAAATGAAGTAGAACTTGTTTTAAGGGAACCCATGAATAAAAAATAACAATATATTACCATATTATTAACTGTGTTTAATATGTGATCATTGTTCTTAATCAATAAACCCATTTCGATACCTTCAATTTCAAAACAAATTTCGATAATTAATTTCTAAGTTTGATGCATTTTAACTATTTATCAAAATACCTAAATTTTATATATTACTTTTAATTACAAAAATACCAAACAGTTTTGTCCACATCATATTTTTTGCTATACTACATTAACAAAATAAATATATCTATAAATTCCAACTCAATTGGTCCCATTCACAAATTTCATCTCAATGGTCTAATCTTTTACCTACATAAAAACAAAAAATTATATTAAAATAATAAAAATAACATGTGAATTAAAAATATAATGAAACATAACATAAATTATCTCAACATAATAAATACGAATATTGTTATTATTATTTTAAAATAATAATAAGTAAAATGTATTGGTTTAAAAGATAATATATATAATAACATGCCAACAATTATTGTCAAAATTATAATTTTTTTTATAGAAGGATTCAAAAGAATTTTTAAAAATTTGAAACACAAACTCTTATTCCCAATTATAAAATCTAAAAAATTAGAACACGAAAACTCTTATTCCTAATTTATCTCATAAATTCCAACTCAATGGTTCTATTCACAAATTCTAACTCAATGGTTCCATTCACAAATTCCATCTCAATGGTCTCATCTTTTACCTACATAAAAATAAAAAATTTATATAAAATAATAATAAAAACATGCCAAATAAATTACATAAAAATAAATCTAATAAACCTAAAATACATATGACAAATAAATTATATAAAAATAAATCTAATAAACCTAAAACACATAGGACAAATAAATTACATAAAAAATAAAATATTCTTTCTACATAACATAAATAGGCTTTTTACTTGAATAAACATTAAAATAAACTTAAGAATGAAAATATAAAACAAATACAAACATATCTTAATAGTTCTTTTAACCAAATAATACATTACAAAAATAAAATTAAAAATTAATTCCAAAATAACTAAAAACAACAAAAATAAACATTTATTTATAACAAAAAAAATTAGTAAATAAAAAATACCTTTTATGATTTTTTTCAACACCAAATCCTTCTAACCCCAAATACAACCTCTAGATTAATTTTTTTCAAACCCTAAACACAACTCTAATTTTTTCTCAAATCCCAAACACAACTTCTTCTACTTCCTTTTCTCCTTTCCTTTTCTATTTTTTCCCTTCCCCTTCTCCTCTCTCTATCCTGCTTCTATTTTCTTCTTTCTTTTTTCCCTTCCTTCCCTTCCTGCTCTCTTCTTCCAAATTTCTTTTTCCTTTCATCCGGCCAAAATGGGGACATTAGGGACCATTATAAGGTTCCCAAAACCATTTCACGGGCATAGTCCTGTCCCATCGCTGCTACCATTGCAGGGGTCAGGGGTGTGCTGCCGATGAGGTTGACTTCACTACCCCAGTGCCGCCTATCAATTTGGCATGACAAAGGGGTGTGCTGCCTACCTATTAGGCATCACCAGTAGTCCTGTCACCTCAATGTCAGCAGGTCGACAACGAGTTGAATTTGGTCGTATACGGGTAGTAAATGATCCATATTTGTTTTGTGCCGCCTATTTAGATGGCATTTTCAATTTTTTAATATATATATTTTTAGGGTGGTGCCGCCTATGCACCATCCTCTACTTACATCAATGTATCATTTCGGTACATAATCCACGTGACTTACTATTTAGGTATTTTATTTTATTTTTCATAATATTTAGGTAAAAAATCTAGATGTGACAAAGGCAGCAAAAAAATTTAAAAATTATTTTAAATTAATAAAAGTTATTTAAAAAATTAATAAAAATATTACAAATATAATATTCTTGGTAAAATGGAAATGGGTTCTTTCACATTTGTTTTTGATCAACAAGAATTTTATTATAATAACAGCTTCGATTCCTTTGAGGAAGTGGAAAATGGGTTCAATGGGAACAACAAGAAAATGGGTAGAAAAGTTAGTGATGAATCTTTGGCCAATGAAGAAAACAATGGGCTTAAAGACTTATTTAGACGAGGGAGCAAAGCAAGAAGAACAACATCATGAATGGCTGACTGACTTTGAAACTTTCTTTGAAGCTGAAGCAAAAATTGAAGAAATTAATGGTTTGAAATGGAAGAAGAGTTGGGTAATTCCGGAAAGAAGCGAGCTCAATCAGGTTCCGTCGCCGGTAGTTCTTCGACGGTTTCAGCTAGTTCCGACAATGCCGGTGGTGGTTCAAACACGCGTTTCGAATGTGTAAACACACATTCGGTATGATTTGCGAGGAGCTTGAACCTGCGGGAATTTAATGGTGGAACCGAATTGGAGATCCATTTTTAGAGCTTGGGAGACAGTTAATTCATGGCGAGGAAGCCAAGGATGGTGGTTCGCCTTAGCCACATGGGGATGATGTTTAAAAGGTATTTAACGAACTTGTTGGATAGTGCAGAGCATTTACTGCTTTGTTCAAGAAACCGGTGAAGATCCACCATAAAAAAGATAATCATTTAGTTTCATGACACACATATATTTTTATGAAAGAAATAAAAATTATTAATAATGTTAAATATATTTTATTAATTTTAATTTTAAATATATTTTATTAATTTTTGAAGTTTTTTCATTTTCAGTAAAGGGGTTTTTTGTGTTTTGACGGGTAAGCTTTTTTCTTTTGAAAGATTTACCCAATGGGCTTGGTTCAAAACTTCAATTTCTAACCTAAGAAAAAAAACCCCCAGAAGCTGAAATAGTGTGCTGCCCCTTTGCTACCACTTCGCCGCCGCTACTCTGCCATCCAACTGGTACATGAAGCAACCTTTTTTCCAGTGCTCAACCATTGTTAGCTAAAGCTGCTAAACACTTTGAGATTTGAGGTCAGTTTGGTTTTAGTAATTTTCTCTTGTACTTTGAGTAAGTTAGACATTGTTGAATGGATGGAAATTGTGGGTGTTTTCAAAATATATCTCTTGTATTTCATGATCCTTTTTTGGGCTTTTCTTTTATTTGATTCGGTCCCCATCTATAATTTTCTTATTAATTTGCTGTACAAATTGCACAATCATAAACCAATATCAGTGTATTCAGTCATTTAAGGATCTATCTGGTTCAGTATTGTCTGAGCTTACTAAACTTTGCCTTTTAAATTTTAACTTTTGCTTGGATTATATGTTGTTAGAGCAAGCTGGCTTTCCTGAATGATTTAGAGGAGTTTATAAAATTTGTTTGATAATTACTTTATACCAAGAGAAGAAAAGGAAAAAAAAAAACCCTAGAAAAAGATCCGCAATTGATGAATTAGACGATCGATCCAATCGTATCACATTAGGAGACAGGTACAACCCTTTATATCTATTGTGAAAGCCCTCAAATTTCCCCCAGTCATTTCGCTTTGATCGATTGATGGTTTTTATGTTCTTAAGTAGCTCGGGAATTTGATTTCTTTGTACTGCTTAATATTTGATGAAAATCATGTTATTTGATTTCTCTTCAAGGTGTATTTGATTACGGATATTAGATATGTTTAACATTACAACAACCTTCTGCAAAAGGATAAGCGTGAAGGAGCTAGTTACCAGCGCTCCTGTGTATGGCACAATCACGGGTATGCTTCGTTGAAATGAGCTGTTTTGATTGCTTTTAATATTTATTAAATTCTTTGAGCTAATTTCATGGAACTTATCCTCATTTATTTGTGGCTTAGATGGATCTTCTGGCTTAAGTTTGATGCTTAGGCGGTGGGCTAGTAAAAAAACTGCTGGATCAACTAAGAATGGAAGAGATTCAAAACCCAAGAATCTTGGGGTGAAGAAGTTTGGTGGCGAGGTCAGTGGATGATCCAAATTCAAATGCGTCCATTTAGTAATAATAGATATGATATGAAGATTTTGCATTGTTGTGGCAGAGGGTGATTCCTGGAAACATTATAGTTCGTCAACGAGGAACTCGTTTCCATCCTGGAAACTATGTTGGGATTGGGAAAGATCATACTCTCTATGCCCTAAAGGAAGGTTGTGTGAAATTCGAGATGCATAAGCTTAGCGGGCGCAAATGGGTACATGTTGAACCCAAGGAAGGACATGTCCTTCACCCCCTTTATGCTACTGCTGATTCAGGAGAGCTAAAGACAGCCACGTAAGGTTTGCGCCATTATTGTTTGTTTAGGCAACCAAGTTTGCATCTCATAGTTAGCTAAACTTTTTGAATGATCTTGGATATTCGACTATCAATTGTATCAGAGAGGATCTTGGGAGAGACAAAATAAAAGAAACATGAGGTTTGGCTCCCCATGTTCCATTTACCGCATGGTTGTTTCTGTTCCGGTTTCCTCTTTTGTTATTCTTTTTTTTTTTTTTTTTCTTTACTGCATAGCATAGTTTTTAGACTCTAGCATACAAGTATTCCACAGCCATGAGCAAGATATTATGCTATAAAATGATGCAAGCTTTTTACTAGACCTCTAAGATAAGTTTCTAGTAAAAAATGGTGGAATCTCTCGGGTACTTTACCAACAGTCTGATGTGATTCATTTTTCTTATGAATTTTGTTCTCCAATTGCTTTGACTAGGAAGTAGTCTTTTCTAGTTGATTGGCTGAGCTTGACGCAGCTAAAATGAAGCAGCTTTCTAGGGCTTTTAGTGAACTGTAGTTATTGAAATGCAAGCGGTTAATGTGTTGAGATTTTACTGGGATGCCAAATGTTTGAATCCGATTTCTCAAATGGAAGAATACAGTTAATGTGTTTCTTTGATTGCTACTAACAAAATGTAAACTTAATAAATCTGCAAGGGGTCCTAACCTGTTACAATTGTACACTCTCCATGTTCAGATATGTGAGAAAAAAGGCAATTACAATGAAAAAAATTCTGCTTCTTGTAACAATCGACTGCAAACAAGCTTTTGAGCTTTTGAATGTATGAAAGAATCTTGCTGGATACAATCGGGGCTCTTGCTCTCTTCTTTTTCATGGCTGACTTCCGCTATTTTCATTAAGCCAAGGGATGTATCAGCTCAGCCAGTTTATCTGAATCAGGTTGGATCACCTGCTGGCTGCAAGTATCCTCATAAAATAATAGCTGTAGAGCACAACTAGAAAAGAAAAACACTGTTGGGTTCAATGGTTGAGCAGGCACTTCAACCAGTAAGGATTATCAGTTAGTTTTCATCTAACATCTCCATGTCTTGCATTTCCATGGGTTCAGGGAAAACTTCGTTCGACAACCTTTTACGTGAAGATGAGTGTTCAATTCCATCGCTGCCATGAGAACCTACTCTACCTGCCTGCCTAAAACCACTGAAACCCTCTCTGTTTTGGTGGCCTGGGATGGTGGCACTCTCTGATGAGCTCTGTCGCCAACTACCAAAGAAGGCAGAACCCCAAGATCGCCTAGACGATGTTGTTCTTAGCCTTGCGGAGCTGAAACTCTCCTCTCTTACTACTTTCAAAGGGTTTTCCAATGCTTTAAGAATATGCTTCATTGAGGGTCGTTTAGAAGGCTTGGGGTTAAGGCATGACCTTGCCACGATTGCCATGGCCCATACCTCCTCCAATAGATCCTCATCTACTATCAAGGATGGATCCATGATCTTAGTCACCAATTCCTTTTCATATATACTGATGCAAGGCAAGGATTGCTCAAGCCACTCCTTTGTAGACGCATCTTCTGCCTTACCAATACCAAGCTTGCCTGTTATAAGCTCTAATAATACCTTTCCGAAACAGTACACATCGTAAGCACAAGTAGTCGAAGAAGAACCTGCCCATATCCAAGCACCGATATAAGAAACGGATGCTGATGTCTTATTAATATTTCAGAATCAACCCTCCCCAACGATATTCTTTGAGATAATTCTTAATTCCATGCGCAAATTGGCAAAAAACCTATAGTTTCAGTTTCCAAGTATAGGAACAAGTGATGGATATCGTCTTTATCCATGTGTTATAACTGCTTTAATTTCAGTCAAATTAACCAATTCAAGCATGGTATCAAAAAAAAAAAAAAAAACCAATTCAAGCAGGGATGATGCCAATTCCAGTCCTCGTAGGATAAGAACGGCAAATCAATGAAATGAATGCTCACACATTAGTGAACTACTTCTATTAAGCCTAACATGTTAACCCATGATAACATATAGAACTAAGGATGTTAACAAGCATGCAATCAAATTTTACGCACCTGAAGCTGAAGGGCCTGGCTCAGAGGTCCTGCACATCATCGAGTCAAAACTTATATTAGAGCATTGAGCAAATATACAATACAGAAAAAGATCTCAGCAAACACATTATCAACGAATAATTCAAATAATCTATAAAATATAATGAGTGCTACGAAGAAAAAAAGTGGGAATCTAAAGTTGAATCATATATGCTATGCTCTTTTTATCCGTGGACCTATTTCATTACTCCAATGACCTTGGAAAGAATTATATAGTTTATAAATTTACATCTAAGAAGATCAGCAATATCAATGTATTCTGTGGAATCAGTAGGTCATATCCCTTCAATCAAATTAACTATGTTGAAAGTAGCATGCATAGCAATATGATACCAAATGCTGTAGTTACAAGACAAAAGGCTAAGCAAGCAGTTGGATGAACTACGTACTGAAAGATACAAATCAAGTGTATTATGGACAAAACAAGCGACTTATATAATACTTACTGTGGTTTCCGGAGCAGCCTTTTGAGAACATTTTGGTGTGTATCTCCTTCCTGGGCACGAACTTCACTCAGGCTTCCAAGTCTCACTTCAAATTTATCATCAAGAAGAATACTGCTAGCTTGAACATCCCTTCAACCACCAAAAGTAATTATAGCAAACAATTGAGGATACTGAAAATCGAAATCCTAAAGCTTGCGAAATGTTGCAAAAACAAGATGAACAGCATAGGATAGAATGGAGAAGCCAACATATATAGCTCCAGCAGCTAAAAGCATTGATTATTAACTATTACAATGAGAATAGAACTAAAAAGTAGCAAAAAGCATGTTCTGAAATACCTGTGAACTAGGGAAGGATTACATTCATGGTGCAAATGAAACAGTCCTTCAGCAGCTCCAGTAGCTACTTTTAACCTTGTAATCCAATCCAGGGACTGTAGGCTATCATCGTCTGAATTGGTAGCCCTGTAAAAGGAATTGGCTAAATCTCCATTTGGCATATGCTTGTATACCAAAAGCTTCTCAGTTTCATGCTCCAAGCAGTGCCCCAAAAGCAGGACAAATCTTGGGTGAGAAAGCTTTCTGAATAAATCCAATTCCATCATGTATGATTCTTTCTTGAAAGAACTCAAACTGACCCTTTTGATGACCACTGGGATCCCAGCTTCCAAGATACCACGAAATAGGTCACCTGAGTGGCCCTGCTTAATAAGATTCGTCTCACTAAAATTATCAGTTGCTAGGAGCAACTGCTCATATGTAAATGGATCTCCAGCACCAGCTATTGTAGGATCTTTCGGAAGTTGAGGACTATCCCCTTCAGGAACAGGCCCAACATCTGCATTCCTTCTTTGATTTCCAATGCCCTTATTGTGCCTCAAGACGAGCACTAGAATCAGAACCAATAGTACAATGAAGCCAAGTCCTCCAACTACTCCAGCCAAAATAAATATCAACCGTTTCCTGCTCTCCGAACTAGATTCTGCAGGAGGTGGCTGCGTTGTGTCGGGTGCTCCAAAATTATCAAAACTTAGCCCTCTATCAGTGTAAAAAAGTCTACAATCCTCCAAAGTCCTCTGTTTCAAAGCCTGAAGGCAATTCCTGTCAATAATAGCGTATCTTTTCGCGTTGTTTACTACTACCTTGCCTTCAAAATAGTTGCCAGAGAGATCAATGAATCTGAACATCCCGAGTGAAAAATTCAAAGTTCCATAAAAGAAATTGTTCGACAGATTGAACATGGCAGCTGTAGTAGCACTAATATTAGATCTAAGACCCGGAAATGGACCGGTAAAGTTGTTGCTTGATACATCAAGGGACTGTAATTTAGGCATTGACCAAATTGTAGCATTAAGAGCACCATCAAGCTTATTCCTACTCAAATCCACAACTTGCAACTCAACAAGACTTGAAAACAAATCGACTGGCATACGTCCTTCTAGCTCATTATCCGCCATTATCATCATTTTTAAACTCCTTAACATCTTTAATTCCTCCGGCAACGAACCGTAGAAAGAATTCCTACTAAGATCAAGCTTAACCAGCCTTGAAAGATTGCCAAACTGAATAGGAATTGAACCAGAAAGATTATTATCTGAAACATTGAACACTTGAAGACCTCGTAAAGAGCCTAAACTAGGTGGAATTGACTCAGATAAGTAATTTGAAGCAAGTTCAAGCCTTTCCATGTTTCCAAAAGACCCAAAACTTGAGGGAATCGAACCGGTAAGCGAATTAACCGAAAGATCAAGAAATTTTAAGTTCCTTAATAGTCCCAATGTAGCAGGAATCAGACCAGCAAGATTGTTATCATGAAGATACAAAGAAGTGAGTCGACTCAAGTTACCGAGTGTACCAGGGATTGAACCGGAGATATTGCATGAGCGGAGATCAAGAACCTCGAGATTAGCCAACCGGTTTCCGAACCAATCCGGTATTGACCCGGGAAGCGGGAACCCAGAGGCATTGAAGGAAACTAACCGGGTCAAATTAACCAAAGAATCAACATTGAACTTGGGACTGAGTCGTCCAAGTCTGGTTCTTTTTAAACCGGAAACACTGATTTTGGAGACGGAGCCGTTCCGACATTCGATACCGAGCCACGACGAGCAGGGGTCGGACTTGATGGGCCAATCTTTGCCTCGGAGACCTAAAGATGCGCGGAGATCCAGCAATGCCCGCCGTTCGATTGGAGAACTTAACCGAGCTTTCTGAGCTACCACGCACTGGATCAAGAACAAGATTACAGCTAACAAGAATATTGATAACGCATTTCTTTGAGCTTCCATTGATAATGCGAAGCTGATGCTGATGAACTTCAATGGCGGCTAAGTGTCTAACTCATCTTCTTCCTAACAAAATAAAAATCTGTTAGTTTCGTATGTTTACCATTACCATTACTATCAGAGAGCTCTCTTTCTCTTACTAATCTGTGCATTTTATGTTCTTACTTGATTTACAGAAAGTAAAATTAAAGAAAAAAAGAGGGGGGGGGGTTATTAAGTAATAACTATTACTCAAAAATAGAGAGAAAAAAAATTAAATAAAAATTCTTATTCTTGGTAAATTCTTACCACCAATCACGAGCTTTGATTCTGCATTCGATGTTGTTTACCGCCGATCCCGAATTAATAATAATTTATACAAATAAAAGAAAAATCAAATAGAACTTGATGTATTAAATCCAAATGAAATTCAAAGAAAAAATGAATGATGGCACGGGGTTTTAAGGGAAGGGAGGGTCAGGTGACATTAATGAGATGAAAGCAAAAAAATGAGGGAAGGGTTTGTTTGCCCAACCGCAGGGCTTTCTGCAAATACAGTTTTACTTTACTATCCACCGGAGCTATTTAGTGAACCTACCATTTCAACAAACTCAAAAGACTCTAAACCTTTCAATTTGATTATTACTACTCACTCAGAGCATCAATGGTGATATGGAGTTTTATGCTTCATTGACTTGGAATTCTTTTTTTCCACTCAAATTTTATAAAAAATTAACTAAAATTGTTCAAATTAATTATTATACCTTAAAAAAAGAAAAGGTGGAATCTTGATCCTGAAAACCCACTCAGCCTATACCCAACAACAATATGGAATAATAAAATAAAAAAGGGTGAATCCTTTCGTTTTCACATCATAATCAATCAAAATACAAAGTGTTGTAAGTGGCAAATAGAGTGGGGATATATGGATCAAGTCTTAAAAGTCTTCTTCAGCGACATTTACCTGATGAAATTTGTGCTTTATTATTACTCTACCTTCATCAACTATTCTTATTTCTTTTTCCAATTATATGATATTTGAAGTTGGATAATTTTCACACTCGAGCCATTTAGATTTTAAGTTTTTTCTTTCACTTACCCATCCTATTTGAAGAAAGTTTCACGGGTTTTTTACCTAATTAGGATAGAAAAAAAAGTTACTGAAATATTATGTCAGAAATTTTTTTTACCAAAATAGTTTACTTTTTCATTGGAGCCTATTTGGTAGTCGCCAATGAATAAAATAATAATAAATTTTTTTGATTAAAATATAATTTTATACTTTTCCGGGTTAGTATATAACCCGTATAATATATAGTATTGGCGCCTATTTGGGAGGCGCCAATGGTTGTGCCTACCTGGGAGGCGCCAATGATGGTGCCTCATAGGGAGGCGCCAATGAATATTGTAATTTTGTATGAATATTGTAATTTTTTTATAATTAAATTTGTATTTAGAGTTTTGGATTAGTATTTTGTATGAATATTGTAATTTTGTATGAATATTGTAATATTATAATTTTGTATGAATATTGTAATTTTGTATGAATATTGTAATTTTGTATGAATATTGTAATATTGTAATTTTTGTATGAATATTGTAATATTATAATTTTGTATGAATATTGTAATTTTGTAATTTTGTATGAATATTGTAATGTCGGGATATATTGTAATATTGTAATTTTTGTATGAATATTGTAATTATTTTATAATTAATTTGTTAGTAATTTAGGATTATGTTATAAATTTTTGTGTTTGTAATTATTTAAAATTTAATTTATTAGTAATTTAGGATTAAGCTATAAGTTGTTGTGTTTAGTTTAATATTTGGTGAGTTTACATATAAAGTTTATAAAAAATTAAAAATCATTTTATTAAAAGTTTAATTATAAAAAATTAAAAAATCATTTTATTAAAAGTTTAATTATAATGACTTTTTAATCATATAGTTGTTGTTAACTAATTTAATTTTTATATAATGTAACTTTTATATAATTAAATTTTATTTGATTTTGTATTTATTTAACAGTATTTATTGATTTTTTGAAACAAATTAATCGAATTCATTTTTTGATTACAAAATTACAAAAAAAAATTATAACATAATCCTAAATTACTAACAAATTAATTATAAAATAATTACAATATTCATACAAAAATTACAATATTACAATATATCCCGACATTGCAATATTCATACAAAATTATAATATTACAATATTCATAAAGAATTACAATATTCATACAAAATTACAATATTCATACAAAAATTACAATATTCATACAAAATATTAATCCAAAACTATAAATACAAATTTAATTATAAAATAATTACAATATTCATACAAAAATTACAATATTACAATATATCCCGACATTACAATATTCATACAAAATTACAAAATTACAATATTCATACAAAATTACAAAATTACAATATTCATACAAAATTATAATATTACAATATTCATACAAAATTACAATATTCATACAAAAATTACAATATTCATACAAAATACTAATCCAAAACTATAAATACAAATTTAATTATAAAATAATTACAATATTCATACAAAATTACAATATTCATTGGCGCCTCTCTGAGGCACCTTCATTAAGCGCCTCTCTGAGGCACCTTCATTGGCGCCTACTTGAGAGGCGTCACCCGACCCGACCCGACCCAACCCGTTGACCGTATTTTGACCCGTATTTTTTTAAAAATATATTTAAAAAATAAAATTATATTTTATTAAAAAAATATTATTATTTTATTCATTGGCGCCTACCAAATAGGCTCCAATGAAAAAAGTAACCTATTTTGGTAAATTTTTTTCGACACCCTATTTCAGATTTTTTTTCATCCTATTTGGGTAAAAACCCAAGTTTCACTTATAATTGTCTCTTTATTTGTTTATTTTTTCACTTTTAATTACAAAAATATAAAATAAAATTAAATCAAATATATTTAACTTCTTTCATTAAAAATTAAAATTAAATCCAATTAAAATTAAGCATTTTAAATTTATAATTAAATAAGATATATATTAACCTTGATATAATTCATTAAATTAAATCAAGCGATCAAACTTTTGATTTTGAGCAAAACATTGATGAAGTTTGTGTTTATAAACGTATTGTGGATGGAAAGCTAGTTTTTCTAATTCTGTATGTCGATGACATTCTACTCATTGGAATGTTGTAGATAAATTGTCATCGGATTGTGGTTAACCCAACAATTTAGTATGAAAGATTTAGGTGAATCTAACTATGTTCTAGGAATTTGAATACTTAGGGATCGAAAGAATAAAGTGATAGCTTTATCGCAAGGTTCATAAATAGGCAAGCTATTGAAACGTTTTACAATGATCAATTCAAAAAAGGGATCATAACCTTTTGTTTTGAGATTTGATTTTTTTCTTTAGAAGACTATCCTAAGGTAGCAAAAGAAAGAGAACATAAGAGAAAAGTTCCTTATGCTTTATGGCATTGGCAGTAGGAAATCTCATGTATGTTATGCTATTACACCTACGTCTAGATGTTTGTTATGTAGTAACAATGGTAAGTCAATATCAAGTGAATCCCAATCCAAAACACGCGCAAAAAATTAAGCATATACTCAAGTATTTATGGAGAACTAGGGATTACATGCTTGTATGTTTCAGAGGGGATTTAACTCCTATTAGATATATAAACTCTGATTTTAAAACGTGTTGAGATTCGAGGAAATCGACATTGAATTGTGTCTTTATCCTTGGCGACGAGTCCATAGTATGGAGAAGTGTCAAGCAAGGCTGTAACACCTAATACCCGACCCAATCATCAGGTCCAGGTACAAGATGAGACAATAACCCAATAACTCAACACTATTTAAAATTCTACATTCGTTTCATACTTGAACAACTTAAATTTCAAAACCAAACTATTAAGATTCATACAAAACTGGCGATAATTCTTACAACTTCGATTCCCACATCCATTTATAAGTTTCAAATTAAGACTCAGTTACTGACACAATCACTTAAATCCTGAAGCGTGGCCTCCAAGGAAACCCCTCTCTATATATGAAATAGCTATCACTCCCACCTCTAACTCTGGTAGGGTTTGGCTTAGACCCTCCTCTTTATTTTCAAGTCTTTATCTATCATGTACCCAATCAATAATTTTATAAGTTCAGAAGAACTTAGTGAGATATGTACATAAAATTCATGGAAGACTGCTTAAATCTTAAGAAAATAAGACTCTAGGTACAGAATTAAACTCCCTGAATTTTATAGGAGGATTCGCGAACTTAGTTGATAAGGCCAATGCCTCATTCTCTCTAAGTCGCTTATTGGCAGACGTAGTCCCTGGACTGGTCATAACCATGTTCTATCTAGAGATGTTCTCTCATGGGTCTTACCCTATTTTATTGTTGTTCAGACTTATGTTATACCCCTTTCATGTTATGTCACATCCTTGGTACCCGTATTCATTATTTCTGACTGACGACAACGATTGGCGTCCACCTAGTATTTGCCATAATTGCGGATCCTTACCTACATAAGATATCTTTCTAATATCTTCTTTTTCTTGGTGGACTAGTGCCCAAGATGTAACTCCATAGTACTTATTCTTTTAATCCCATCTTTCAAGGTACTCTAATGGATAGGTAGTTCCTGGAGTACCATTTCATACTCAGGTATTCCTTGGTCGTTTTCACTCTTGGTAGACCTACAAGGTATCTCCATATTACATGGCCTTAATGGACTCCCTCTTCTCACTATTTTTTTGGAGGACTCTCTACCATAGTAGTTTCCAATGGACTTCTTTGTCATTAGTCTTAGTGGTCTTTTCTCTGCATTATGTAGTCCTAGCTAGGCATACTTTCCTGAAAATTTTTTGGCAGACTTTATTGGTCATTCAGCCTTGTGCGGGCATTTTCTCTTATAAGGTCTATTGATGGACTTCTCACCCTTTCGATTATCTCTTTGCCAGTTGTCGAATTAAGACCTTAACCTATAATAATCCCTTTCATATCTGCTCAGCCAATGTGGGTTTCGTGATATTTCTGGCGGATTCTTACTGGTAGGTACTATGTATGCTAATTTGTTTAAAGAATTTCTCCTTTTTTTTCCACAAACCGGTGTTGAGGCATTTCTTTCACTTCACTCTCCATTTCACTTTGGCGAGTCCTTGTGTTATCCCGTTTGCTTGCGTTCCCCAAATGTGCCAAGACCATTCTGTCTCGTAACTTGACGTAAGAGTCACACAGCGACTTCTTCTTTATTCTTTGGTTGGATTATTGGTTTACCGTCTTGCAATCCCCATATATTGCCATAACGGATATATGGTCTTAAACATGTAATCCCCATGTTTAATGTCCTAAAGGAATCCATGTGTTGTCATAGCCGAGCTATGGTCTTACACATGTAATCCCTATTTTTAATGTCCTGGCAGACTCTATTAGTTGCCATAGCTGAGCTATGGTCTCACACCTTAACCTCTTTCATGGTGTCGCCTCGAAGGATCGTATCGCTGTCACAGTGTCGCTCCATAGAGTCGATAGGCCGTCGTCATGGTGTCACTCTAGTGAACCAATAGATAACATTTCGCGATGCCATCTAAACTCTATTGAATCCCCATTTCAATCTGCCCATTCCTCCATTACACCAATTTTTCCTATCTTCATCTACCTCGACAAGGTAAGTACCTCTGCACTCCGTATATAAACTACTCATACATTTCATGCAAACAAGGTACTTGATACATAACACAAAGTATGCCATATATATTCAACACCATGTGATAATCGTTTGACGTACAATTATCATACTTACAAATATTCACATACTTATACAAGGTTATGCATTCACAACATGCTCAATCACCATTTTTACACACAACAATAGATTCAGACAACCCAGAATAATCACAACACAAATAATTCATCAACTCAATTTCCTTATCCACCTTAGGTAGAGTACAAAAACACACATTGTTTCCTTTATCCTCGTCAGCCTAGCTTGTCTAAACACTAGAGCCTCCTTTATCTTGGCAGCTAAGCATGACAATCATTTATCTGTTAAATCGAAGGTAATCAGCCTTAAACATCAGAACCAGTTTATAGAAACTTATTAGGAGTTCTAGCCCTCCCTCTTTTTCAAAATATCGAGTACAGAAAGGTTAAAAAGCTTACCAATTTCTCGATTTCTCTACATCCAGACTTCACTTCTCACAACTTCGGCTCTATGTAGAGCTCTCCTATGTTCTTTTTTTTTTGGAACAATTGAAGAAGACAATATAAGTAAGAAGAAAGTTTGTAAACAGAATTGGGAGAGGATTTTCTTTTGTAAGAATTTCCACTTTCACTTATATATAACTCCTATACACGGGGAACCCACGTCCTCTTACATTGACATCAATACTCATACCAATAAAAAAATCTAATGAAGAAAAAAGAGTACACAATCTTCTTTTTTTAAGTTGCTTTATTAGAAGGCCAAATTCTTAGCAAATTGTAACTTTTTTGAAGAATTCGTTTCTTATTTTTTCGGTGTGTGGAGTCCATCTTTATTCTTCTGCTTAGGATAATTAGATGGCTATTTGTGGTTTTATGGTCTGTGTTTTTTGTAAGTGGTGCGAGTTTATTTTTGGTACGGAGGCGGGTTGCTTGAGAAAGTACGATTGTGACATACACGATGGCTATGAATCGTCATACTTGAATCTAGGCCCTGGTGATGGAAAAGTCAGAGTTTTCTTGATAAGTTTGTTGTTTTTTCTTAGTAATTCTTTGATACTTTTTTTAATAATACGTGTTTCTTGTATGGTTTTATGTTAAGAGTGCATATTTCTTTGTTTTTTTTTTGCATGGATGATGCGTGTCTAAAATTTGAGTAAGAAAAGAAAAGAGAATTGAGAGGAAGAAGATGGAGAGAGAATTCTGAGATTTGTTTTCTGAAAATTTTTCTTAATTCTCGCTTCCATGCAATACATGCAGATTTAAAGAAACTACAACGTAAAGACGTGGACTATTCTGTTATAATCAAAATGCTCCGTATTACTAATCCCTAAACTCCCTATTTCACTTAGGCTCATAAATTTCTCTGCTGATTTTTTAGCTCGTAAGAATACTCCCTTCCTGGAAGACCAGCATTGTCCTCAAGGCTAAAAATTAGGAAATTTGCCCTGGAGTGCAGTAAAAGATTCCCACGTTGCATCTTCAGGAAAAGAATTGGCCCATTCTACTAACACCTCAGTCACAGCTTGGCTCCCATTCTTAACTATTCTTCGGTCAATAATGCGAATTGGCTCTTTTGGTAAGGCACCATGATCATCTATCAGTAGCAATTGAGCCTGAATTGGAACCACTCCCACGTGTTTCTTCAATTGAGAAACGTGAAATGTCGGATGAATTCGGGAATGCTGCGGGAGTTGCAAAGTATAAGCCACTGCCCTTGCTTTCTTAATCACAGGAAAAGGGCCATAGTACTTTGGATACAACTTCTGATTGGAAACCTTCCGAATGGATTGCTGTCTATACGGTTGTAAGCACAAGTAAACCATGTCTCCCACCTGAAAGCTTCTCTCTGATCGGTGTCTGTCTGCCAGTTACTTCATACAGGTCTGGGCCTTCTTGAGGCAAAACTGGAGTAATTTTCAAGCAGCTTCTTTAGCTTGTAAAATGCGATCCACAACAGCCACGGAAGACGCACTGGCCAAGTAAGGCATATGTGTAGGGGGAGGCTGTCCATACAGTGCCTCATACAGTGTGAGCTGAATAGAAGAATGATAGGATGAATTGTACTACAATTCAGCCAGTGGCAGCCAGTGAACCCACTGTGCAGGTGTTTCCCCTGTCATGCACCTCAGATAATTTTCTAGGCAGCGATTAAGGACCTCAGTCTGACCATTCGTTTGTGGATGATAAGCTATCGATAATAGGAGCTTAGTTCCCGATTGTCGAAACAACTCCTGCCAGAAGCTACTAAAAATTCTATCCCTGTCCGAGATGATGGATTCAGGCATACCATGCAATTTGTAAATTTGCGTCAAATATTCATGGCCACGTCTTTAGCTGTATACGGGTGACTCAACGCTAAAAAGTGACTGTATTTGGTGAGATGGTCAACCACGACAAGGATGGAAGTCTTCTTATTTGAGGCTGGTAAACCTTCAATAAAATCCATGCTGATCACTGACCACGCCCTCTCAGGTATCGACAAAGGCTGTAAAAGACCAAGAAAAGCCACTGATTCACCTTTGCATTTTTGGCACACTAAACATTCACGAATCCACTTCTTCACATTTGTCGTAAGCCCTTTCCAGTATAATTGGCTCGAGATTCTTTTCCTGGTGACATGCACCCTCGAATGACCCCCAATGGAACTAGAGTGGAAGTGAAGGAACAGTTCTCGACGCAATTGAGGAACTTTACCCACCATGATTTTCCCTTTTCGAAACAGAAACAGACCATCCCAAGAGTACTTTTTATCAGTATTTCGAGACTGCGAAACCTTCTGAATAATCCTCTGTAGCCTGTCATCCAACGTATATGATTGTTGTACCTGCTCCAAGAGACTCAAAATAACTGAACTAGTGGATAACTGATAGTACTGAAAATGATCAAACTGTGGTTGTCCAGAAAGAGTATCAGCGACCTTATTATTAATCCATTTTCTGTATAACACTTCAAAATCGTATCCCAACATTTTTGCGACCCATCGCTGCTGAAACGGAGTAACAACCACTTGATCAGATAAAAACCACAAACTCTAGTGATCTGTCCTGATTTTAAAATGTCGTCTAACGAAGTAGGGGTGCCACTTCCGAACCGCCAATAGCACTGCCATCATCTCTTTTTCATAGATTGACAAGGCTTGATGGCGTAACCCGAGAGCTTTGCTAAAGAAAGCAACCGGCCTCCCTCGCTGCTGTAAAACTGCACCAATGCCAACTCCACTAGCATCTGTGTTGACCATGAATTCTAGCTGAAAATTTGGAAGTGCTAACACATGAGCTGAGCTTATAGCTTGTTTAAGTGTCTGGAAAGCTTCGGTAGCTTGGCCAGACCATTCCCACCCATTTTTCTTTAAAAAATCAGTTAATGGACGAGCCGTCATTCCATAATTCTTGATAAATCGCCTGTAATACCCGGTGAGACCAAGGAAACTGCGCAACTCCTTCATTGATCGAGGAACGACCCAAGCAAGTATGCAAACAATTTTTGAGGTGTCCATGGAAACGGTTCCCTCTTGCAGAACATGTCCCAGGTAATGAACTTGGGAAGACCCAAAACAACATTTTGTCTTTTTAGTATACAGCTGCTGCTCTTTTAAAATCAACAAAACTGACTTCAAATGTTGTAAGTGCTCCGACCAAGACTTTGAGTAGACAAGAATATCATCAAAAAATACTAGCATAAATTTTAGTAGCAAGGACTTAAAGATTGAGTTCATGAGAGCTTGGAAGCTTGAGGGAGCATTAGTGAGGCAAAGGGCATCACTAGAAATTCATAGTGCCCTTCATGCGTACGAAATGCAGTTTTATGTACATCAGGCACCCACATTCAGATTTGATGATAACCGGACCTTAAATCCATTTTAGAAAATACCTTAGCCTCCCACATTAGTGACTATATGTTGGTTCAACCACCTATAATCCACGTACAATCTCCAGCTCCCATATTTCTTCTTGACCATAACAATGGTGGAAGCAAAAGAGCTGGTACTATCGCGAATGATTCCAGCTTGCAGCATTTCCTGAATGAGCTTCTCCATTTCATTTTTTTGAAACGCTGGGTATCGATAAGGCCGCATCTTGATTACTACTGCTTCATCCATTAATAGAATTTTGTGGTCGTGCAACCTGCAAGGTGGTAACCCCTTTGGGACCTGAAATATGTCATCAAACTCCCTCAGCAATTCTTGAAGGTGAGTTTCCTGGTCCTTATTCTCCTTGGTAGAAAGCATCATTTGTTCGGGTGAACTCAACACTGCTATAAAAGGTCCCATTGATTGCCCCATTGCTGCAAAACATATCGGGTTAAATTCTATTTTTCCTGCTGCCAATGAACCAGGAGCTATGCCTTGGAGAACACAAGATTCCCCTGCTACATTAAACTGCATAGTTAGGGAACCAAAATTCAACATAATGTCCCTAAGGGTCAATAGCCATTGCACCCCCAACACCATATCACACCCTTTCAAAGCTAACACCATAAAGTCGGTTGTAAACTTATGATTCTGCACCTCCCATGTAACCTCTTTGCACAAACCCCTAGTAAACAAACAACTTCCATTCGCTACAGAGACCCTCAACTGCTCTTGTCGCACCATTGGTAGAGACAATCTATGAACCAATTTTGTGTCAACGAAATTGTAGGTACTGCCTGAATCAACTAAAATGGTAGCCCAATGGGTCCCCATTTTAGCAGTCATTCTCATGGTATTATGCCCTTGCATCCCCGTAAGAGCATTTAGTGAAATGGTACGAGATTTAAGACCTTCCTCTTCATTCCCATTTTCTTCCAACTTGTCAGAGCACTCCTGAAACTCCTCAGTCTCTCCATCTGAGTGAGGTTCCAGTAAGACTTGATACAGTTGAGATTTCATGCACTTATGGCTCGTATGATACTTAGCCCCACACCAGAAACAAAGGCCCTTCTGCTTCCTTTCAGCCATCACTGCTGGAGATATGTTTCTAGACCCCAGGTTGTTTGATGAGACGTTAGTAGCAGACTGACCACTAACTACCAATCTTGTGGGAAAAGATGAGTGCCTCGATATAGCAGAAGTGTTGCTAAAAGTTCTAGGTGAATTAACCCCAAGAGTTGTAGGCCCTCTCCCCGAATAGAAAATTAGTTTTTCAAATTTTTTAGCTAATTGAAAGGCTTCCATCAGTGTCGATGGTGTAAATAAATCCAAATAATGGCTTATTTTAGCTTTTAAATTTCCCAAAAAAATGTTAAGAGAATACGATTCTGGTAGATGTAATAGATTACGTAATCCTACAAAGAGATCTTGAAAATGCTCAACCGTACCTTGCTATTTTAAGTTGATCAACTCCCTCATTGGATCCCCAAACGTTTTACAACCAAAACGGTCCTAGAGACTCTTTATATACGCCGGCCATGACAGCATTTGTAGACCTACATTACGCTGAGAGTGGAAATGATGCCATTCCAACGCTCGGCCCTCCAAGTTCAACATTACCAGACGGACTTTACTGGCATCAGGTATACCTTCTGCTTCAAAATACTGCTCTAACTTGGTCCACCATCCCCAAAAATCGGTACCATCAAACTTGGGACGTTCCAATCGACTATGATTAATAGAAACTCCAGCCACATATGAGGAATCTTTCATCTGTACACTACCCCCATTTGGAACAACGGTTTCTGTTTGCATTTGAGGGAACTCCATGTTCTTAGGTATAAAGCTAGGAGGAGCTCTCAAAACACCTTACCTTTGTCCCCAGAAGCGTTTATCGACGACCCTATCGGTGGTGGTCCAAATTACTGACTCAACAAAGCTTGAAGATCTCCATGAAACCCAGTTTTAAATTCCTGCAGATGGTGTTCCAATTTTATTTCTACTCGAACGATTTCCTCTTGAATCTTAGAAATCTCCTGCTGCATACTGCCCACCTCCTTCTGTAACCTCGTAGATACTCCATCGCCAGCCATAAAAAGGGATCGTGAAAGCTCTGATACCTCTGATGCGTGTCTAAATTTTGAGTAAGAAAAGAAAGAGAATTGAGAGGAAGAAGATGAAGAGAGAATTATGAGATTTGTTTTCTGAAAATTTTCCTTAATTCTCGCTTCCATGGAATACATGCAGATTTAAAGAAACTACAACGTAATGACGTGGACTATTCTGTTATAATTAAAACACTCCGTATTACTTATCCCTAAATTCCCCGTTTCACTTAGGCTCATAAATTTCTCTGCTAATTTTTTTAGCTCGTAACAAAGGAGACCATTAATGAACTGTTTTCCTTTGACCTTTTTACGATAAAAATTAAATACTCATTTTTTTATCTTGTTGTAAGTTGTTTTCTTTAGCTTTAGGTTTAGATTAGATATTTTTGTTTCTCTTTGTGATTGATTAGTACTGTTAGGGTCTGGCTCTGTTTCTATGTTTTCATCTTTCTGTTATTTTTTCTTTGTCAGGTTGTGTATTAGAGCATTGTATTCTTTGCAAAAGAGATTACTGGGATTTTCATCGTATTTTCTTGAATATTGTATAGTGGTTTCGTCATCTTGAGTAGGGCTGTGTCTCTTCATCTTGTTTTGGGTTCTCTCTTGGGTACCAGTATGGAAGAGGATATTAACAATTTATTAGAGAAATTAAATTTTTCGGAGGAAGAAACAACAAGAATTGTTTGCAAGAATTTGAACTCTAACAACTCCCAGGGTTTTGAGGCTTAGGCTACAGGAAAATTAATGTCTGTTGAAAAGGTCAACCGTTAAGCTATGTACCAGGTTTTTAAGTCAATCTGGTATACGAAAGAGGAGGTGAATTTTTTTGGCAATGAAAGAAGGAATTATCTTGGTTAAGTTTGGAAATGTGGAAGATAGGAAGAGAATTCTAAACCTTTCTCCCTGGTTGTTTGACGAATGCCTCTTCGCTATGTTGCCCTATGTTAAAGATAAAGAGATAGAATCATATACTTTCAACTTATCCCCATTCTGGGTAAGAATCTTTAATATACCCTTTGACTGCATGGACAGAAGCGTAGCTATGGATGTAGGCTGTGCTATCGGGGAACTTATTGCCATCAACTGGCGCGATAGAGATGGTGGATGGACAAAATATATTCAACTTAGAGTTATAATTGACATCTCTGAACCTCTCCGTAGAGTGGTTCAGTTTGTGAACAGGGAGGGAGTCACTACTGTTTACGCCATAAAATATGAGAGATTGCCAACATTTTGTTATAACTGTGGCCTTATAAGCCATTCAACACAAAAATATGAAAAGACAGTTACCAAAAACAAATCTAATGAAACTAGTAATCAATATGGTAACTGGTTAAGAGCTTCTATAGGAATAGCTAATCAGGATCGGGGAAATTGGAGAAATGGGATTGAAGTTATTGAAGTAAAGAGAATAGTAGTAAGTGAGAGGAAAGGAAAAATACAAGGAAATACTGAGCTAAATGTACGTGACGAACCAAAGGAAAAAGAAAAAGAAAAATTTAAGCTGAATGTTGAAGAATTGGGTTCAATCCCTTAAATAGAGAAGCGATCTCTTAAGCAATTTCGTGAAGCACATGGGAAACCGAGTAGTAAAAAGAAGAGGGCAAGAGATAGCAGTAGAGAGCTAATCGAAAATAGCCCCAGTAGAATAGTTCGTAGAAAACTTATAGATAGTTCATCACCTTTTAAGGTGGCGGCTGGCAATCAGCCCTGCCAAGATCAATGAAGTTTTTATGCTGGAACTGTCGTGGATTGGGAATCCCGCGACAGTTCGAGAGCTTAAGCAACTTTTAGTTGCCAATAACCTTGATATTATTTTTCTTAGCGAAACAAAAATGAAAGCTAATGATTTTCAACGTGTTCAAAATAGGTGCAAAATGGAAAATGGTTTGGCAGTGAGTTCTAAAGGAAAAAGTGGGGGCCTCATGTTGATATGGAGGGAAGGTGTTGACGTTAACATTCAAAACTATTCCAAGTTCCGTATTGACACCCTTGTTCGATATGAAAGTAACAAAAGTGTTCATTTTACTAGTTTCTATGGTAATGTGAACTCGAGTCTTAGAAATAGCTCGTGGGAAATGCTAAGAAGGATTGGTGAGACAGTAGGCGAGGACTAGATTTTAGGGGGGATTTTAATGCAATCTTAAATGATGCTGAGAAAGAGGGTGGGCGCAGGAAGGTCAGGTCGCAGATAAATGAGTTTAAGGATCTTGTGGATGAGCTGGCTCTTATTGATATCAAGCCTGGTAAAGGATGGTTTACTTGGGTTAAAAACAGGGATGGAAATACCATGATTAAGGAGAGATTGGATAGATTCTTTACTTTAGTGTCTGTTATTGAGAATTTCCCTTTTATGGCTACTTATGTGGTGCGCCAAACTAATTTTGACCATGATGTTATCGTTTTGGATACTTGGGGCCGCAAGCCTAAGATGCAAAATGTAGATCCCAGGCTTAGTTTCAAGTTTGATGTGTGTTGGGCTACTGATGTGGAAGCAAAGAATATTATTAAAGGCGTGTAGCAATGCAGTGATAACAACTTTGTGGATAAGCTTGATAATATGTGCCTGTCGCTGGGTCCGTGGAAACGTTGTAAATATAATAAGATGAAGAAATACATTCGAAGACTGGAATACAAGATTGATAGGATCATTGACTCACCTCAAGGAATTAACAGTACGTCAGTTTTGAAAGAAACCCCAAGCAGACTCAATCATCTCTATGCAAAGGAAGAGAAATATTGGTCCCAAAGAGCATGGTCTCTTTAGTTAAAGGAGGATGACAGAAATACTTGTTAGTTCCAATGCAAGAGCTACTAGTTGACTGAATAAAAAAAATGTTGAAAGGCTAAAACACTCAAATGGAAACTGGGTGACGGATAATAAAAACATTTGCAATGTTGCTAAAAACTACTTTTGTAATTTGTTTCGATCTAATAACCATGCTGATTATATCCATGTTTTTGAATAATATCAGAGAGTGTGTTACCAAAGAATCCAATGATTGGCTTGAAGAGGTCTACACGAAGAGTGAAATTGTCCAAGCCATTAAGCAGATGGATTTTAGGAAGGCCCCTAGAGTGGATGGTATCTCGGGGAACTTTTTTAAGTATAAATGGGAGATTGTTGGCAGAGATACTATTCAGTTTTTCCTTGAGATTCTAAACGAGAGTAAAAATGTTTCCTCTCTAAATGAAACAATGATAATTCTTATTCCTAAAATTCGTGATCCTAATGACATTACTAATTACTGTTCAATTAGCTTATGCATGTTCATTTATAAGGTCTTCTCCAAAGTACTTTCCAATCGACTCAAAGTTGTTCTTGGTAAAAATTTTAGTTTTAATTGAATAAAACCTCTATCTCTAAATAGTAGGCTTATAAATAAATATTGGTGAAATATGTCAAAATGGGCCTGCTGGTCTAGTGGTTAAGTGGAGTGCTAATGTTGCAAGGGTTTGGAGTTTGAGTCTCTGCATGGGTAAAGGGGATAATTTTTGCTCTTTGTTTCGGTAAGAGGTTGTTTTGAATGGGTTTCTGAGTAGTAGTGGCATGGTTGGGGAGTGTTGGAGTGATTTTAGGAGGAAAATATGGGATTGTAGAGTTATCCCGATTTGGTGGACTGATAATTTCGACTGTCACCTCTCTTTCTCTCAACTTTCTATCATTTTTTCTTTTTCTTTCTGCTTCTTTGTTTTCTTTACCGAGTGTTTTTCCCAAATTCTCTCCACCATTTTCTTTTGCTTTTCTTTCCCATTTTCTATCGTTTTTCTCCCTCAACTCCCTATTGTTGCTGCCGAAATTTCAATTGGTATTCTTTCTTCTTCTTTCACTTGCGTTTTTCTATTCAATTGTTCGGTATTGCATATCGTTTTGTTGTGCGTGGTTGGTAAGCTTGGAACTATTGTTAGGCTATCGATTCTTTTTCTTATTAATTGATTAAGAGAGGTTTCGGCTGGTTTTAGGTGTTAATGCAGAGGCTGAACAGTGGTCTTCAACGATTTAAGTGCTTAGGATCTCTGTTGATGAACCGAAGGTAAGAGATTTTTTTATGATTATAGTTTGGTATACCTCACCAAATTTTGATTAATTATCGATTAAAAGTAACTAATTGGAGGGTTGCTTTCTGTTTTGACAGTAAGGAATTAGGTGGACTGGGGCTGTTATAGCATTGATTTGTAGTTGGATCGTTGAAGTGTTGAGGGTAAGTATGCTTTTGTATAATCGTTGATGTTGTCTATTTGACTACCACTTTTCGATTGTGATTAAATCTGTTCTAAACTCTAGTTGACGTTTTAGGGTGCTGGAGTGATCGTGGTGGCGTTAGCATAAAAAACGTTTTAGGTGTGTAATCACATCACTGAAAACGCTAGTCGGTGAAAAGCCGAATAATGGGACTATCTACGCCACACGAGTGTGAGACTGCTCATGTGGTAGGCCGTGTAACCGAACACGGGCGTGAGATCGATGAGGCTGGCCATGTGCGATTCATGGGCTGGGTCGAGTTGGGCCGTGTGGGCCTCATGAGCGCGTGGGCCCACATGGGTGAACTGCACATACGCGTGGAATATATTGGGTCAGGCTGTGTGATCCACACGGCCAAGGCCATTTTAGGCTGTGTGGGCCACACGAGCATGTAGGCCTACATGGGCTTGTAACATGGGCCTGTGGGCCCATTTTCACTGTTTGACTGCTAAGGTTGCATGGGTCACCCAAGTCGTCTGTAAACCTATTGTAGGGTCTTACCTAGACCCCTAATTAACTGTAATGATTGAAAAGACTATTATACGCCTATATGAGATAGATATGTATATCTGTATGTTGAGTATGGTATATACAGTGTACTGTTTATACATGATACCATAACACGTCTGTATGATGTATTGCAGTGGGTTGGGGACTGATTTTGACTGGTGGAAGTGTGCTGAAAGGCTTCAAACCTTACTCACTGGTAGCACAGCTGCAACTACTATCTAGTGCCGCATTCGATACTATTTGGAGTGTAGGGATGGGTGGGTTGATTATATCCACACATGGAGTGTAGGGTTGGACGGAGATAGAGTGTAGAGGTTGGTTGGGTAGGATTTTATAACTACATAACTGTCACTGTTACTGTACTGTGATAGGCTAAGGCCTTAATGCTTACTGATATTGATACTGATACTGAAAAGGGCTTAGGCCAAAACTGGGATTATCTGTTATTGTCTGTTTGTTTGCATGGGGATTACACACTGAGTTTACGTAAACTCACCCCTTCTGTTTAATTTGTACAGGTAATCCCCAGACATAGGCGGATCGATATGGCGGAGGACTCAATGGTGGCCACACGACTCCTTTTTTCTATTTGATACTTTTTACAATTTTAAGTTTTATTTTGGGGGTATTTTTCTGTAATAATGGCCTCTCTGGATTTTTACCTAAAATTTTGATTTTATATTGTTTTCTATTTATATCTACTAGGAATAGGAGAAACTTGGGTTTTCAAAAGAGATGAATGTTTTATCAAAATACCACGTACACGCAAATTATTTTTAAAAAGCTTTTGCAAAGTATAGCGTTTTAGAAATGAATCATGATTCGAGAATTAATGAAAGATAATGATATGTTCTAAATGGAAAACGGTTTTAGAAATGATATGGTTTTCAAATGCACTTCCATGTGACATCGCCAGATTCGGCCATAATGTCCAAGCCGGGTTTGGGGTGTTACACTAAACACAAAATCTCTTTTCAATTTTGAAGAACACTTGTGTTTTCATCCTTAAAATCCTCAAGAGATCTTCATATGTTTTAGCTTGAATTAGCTCTACAGCTCATGATTTTGCAAAATTGAGGTAAGATTCTAGCTTTTTATGACTAAACTAAGTGAGTTGCTATTTCAAGTCGATATTTAAATGATTTAATCAAGATCTCAATATATCACTTGATTTTTAAGTTGATTTTTGGCTTGAAAATGGTAGATCTCATATTTCTTGTCTAAGCTTTGATTTTAAAGTGATTTCTAGCTCATTTTTATCTAGTTAAAATGTATTTGATCTTAATTTAATAAATCCTTAATGAATTTAAGCAAATTGAATGTTTTCCTCTTTTAAATGATCACATAAGCTTGATTTTTTGAAAAAGTAGATCGGTGAAATAGGATGAAATTGATGGTTTGGATATGTAATTAGATGATATTTAGGATGTATAAAGTTGAAATCTAAGCTTAGAAATGAGATTTGAGTGGTTAAACACCTATTTCAGGAAAACTAGTTAAATATTCGGTATAAAGGTTAATAGGCTTTGATTTATGATTTTGGAATGATTTAATGGTGTTTGTTGCTATTTGTAATGCCTTTGTAATGTGTTTAATGTGTAAGAAAGTTTCAATTCATTTAGGAGCCTCCGCAACCATGTACAAAGGCAAATAGAAGCGTACTTGATCATGGTAGTTGAAGCAATTGCTACTAAGGTGAGTGGTCCAATATACTGCATTTAAACTCCAATACGCAGGCTAAGGTGACATATGTGAATCCCTTGCTTAATTAATATACGAATCTTGATTCTCCTGGTGCAAACTATTACGATTTTGTTTGACTGTAGGGTATGCATGCTATTCGATTTTAATGAGCCATATGCATGAATTTAAAACGTGCATGTGTGTGTGAGCATAATTTTAAAGGCGTGCTAATGTACTAAAATGGTATACGTATATATACAATATATATGTGTGGGTTTTGTTATATATATGTAATATATATACATGGTTTATGTTATATATAAAATATATATGTGTGAGTTTTGATTATATATAATATATATGCATATATGGGTCTTATTTTATATAATATATATGTATTGAGTTTTGTAATGCTTGCAAACTAATAGAAAAAAAAATGTGAACTCTTATAACATGCGAATTTTATTGATGATGTACATCTATGCATGCACGAACCAATATGTGAATTATGAGCTCTATGGTAATACAAGCTTTGATTAGCGCAAAATTATATTATTGTGAAATGCTAGGTGCGAGCTCAACTGTAATGCTAGCCAATTATATTTGTGCATTGTGTTATATTGTGAACCATGTTAACTTGGTGACTTATATGATTATGGTGAACTATGTTAATTTGGTGATCTGTATTAATATGGCGAACTATATTAATTTGCCAAATTATGTATTGTGAGATTTTGAGTTGTGTTGTATGTAAGCTAAGCTATTGCGTGCCCTATGGTAAATAAATATGATAATAATGATTTATGTGAGCTATGTCATGAATGATATGTGAACTGTGTTATGTGTGCAATATATGTTGCATGAAAGTTATATTATTTGCGAACCATGCTTTATAATGTGCAAGCTCCGCTTAATTACGAGCCCTATTATACTGAGTATTGTGAATGTGTTAAAGAGATATGTTGGCATTGTGACTTTATGGAAGCATTGGATATAGTTGGCATGCCATAGGATTGTGAGTACTCACCTTTTTTATTGCGATGGGCATTGTGGCCCGGAGATGTGTTAGAGAGATAAGAGAATGTCAAGCATAGCTCCATTCACCATAGATAGCGTGGTATGTTCGGAAAGTGTGAGCATTTGTGCTACACTTGTATCAGAGATAGTGTAGGGATCTTTGAGTCCAAAAGTGAGGCGTTATAAGGAGATCCGTTTATCCAATGTGTGGTGATAGAGTCCCCTATATGTTTCATAATCACAAAAATGCCAATTTATCATTATTTGAAATATATGAGTTATGATGGAGTATGAATTATTATTTTCCATGAACTGTCATGTGTTATGAACGGCTAATTGGTATGAACTGTTATTTCATATGAGCAAATGTTTTATGCGAATTGATAATTTATGTGATCTGCCAATTTTATGCAAATTACTTATTATATGTGCACTGCTTATTTTATGAGAACTATTGTGTCGTGTGAGTTACTATTTTGTGTAGACTGTAATAATATGTGAATCGTTATAGTATGTCACCCTTTAACCCAACTGATGTGTTTATTTGTAGTATGTTTGAGCACTCACTGAGCTTTTATAAGTTCACCCACTCTTTTATATCATTACAGTGATTTAACTTGTCAAGAGGTGGGGAAGTGAGCCATCCAAGTGATCCATAACGAGTCTATAACTTGGTATGTTGATGTGTTCCTAAATCTAATTGAGGAAGACAATGTGAGACCAAATTATAGGATTTAGAATTAGACTTAGTTAGAATTTTCGGGTTGTAATTAGACATTATGGACTCTTTAATTGGTTTAATTTGGAACTTTTACTAGTGCTTTAGATAGATGATTGAATGGTAGATTATGATTGCTTGATGAATGCTTTGATTAATTGATCGACTAACTTGTAAGTGTAAGTGAAAGAGTTGTTGGAAATTGAGGTAAGACTTATATGTTAAATGTGTTTTTTAGAAAACAATTGAATGTTTTGTATGCATGAATGTAAATTGGACTAATTACGTAAATTGTTAGTAGCCTACGAACTAATTAAATGACAATTTTTATGAAATTGTACGTAATGTTTTAATTGATCTTCTGACACAAGAATTTTACGTATAATCCTGTAATACTATTTTCAAACCTTGTGAAATGGAGTTTTTTTCGACATTTTACTATATTATGATTTAAATCTAATTATATTTTTAAATAAAACGGTTGTTCAAGTCCCTACAAATATAACCCTTTTAAAAATACCCTATTGCATGTATTTATGTTTATTTTCGAGGTAATTGTCTGTTAAATATTAAATTGTGAATTTGTCTTGTTGTTGATTGTTGATCAGAGTAGCGTAACGGAAGCAAGATATTAGGTTTTTATTTAATATTTCATGATTAATTGAGTACTGCGATTGGTCAGTTGGTGTGTTTTGTGGTGGTTTAAAAGGAGAGTCACTTTAGTGGCTAATATGACGTTCGAAATTTGGGTTAGACCGTCACGGTCAGATTTGGGGTGCCACAGTGTTTGTTAAATGAACTACTAAATTTTGCACATTATTATGTTTTAGAGTGATTATGGCTCTTTTGATCAACCGTGTTAGCAATTGATAGTGCATATAGTGAATTGCGCGTATGTGTATAAAACGGTATGCAAATGTGTGTTTAAGTGGATATGTGGCATTGTGAACACATGGAACCATTGGATATCATTGACATGCCATAGGATAGTGGGTACTTACCTTTATTGTTTATGATGGGGCGTTGTGGCCTGAAGATAACGATGGATGGATAACGGAATGTAGATCATAGCTCCATTCACCAAAGGTAGTGTAGAGTGTTTGGAGAGTGTTAGCATTCGTGCTACACTTGTACAGAGATAACGCATGACTCTTTGAGTCATTTGGAGTGTTTTGAAAATTAGCATGACCAAGTTTTATAAGATTAATTTCATAATTTTATTGTCAATTTTATAAAAAAAGATGTTTTTTTTAGATATTTTGTCAAAATTATGATTTAGTCCTTAACCTTCGTTTTTAAAATTAAATGAGTTTTACTTACTGGTTTTAGTCTTTTCTTGCAATTAATGTTTTAAATAATATGTCATAACATGCATGCATGTTTAAATTTATTGTTTTATGAATGTGTCGAGTATTGAATGTAAAAAGACATTTTAACCATCAAATATCATTTTAATGATTTTGCTAGAAGAGCGTGATTTTAGGGCTTGCGTGTTTACTTTCATTTATTTATTGATGTTTAAGTGTGTACCCATATGGTGTGAATGGTGGCTTCTGTGGTGTGCTTTGGTGGTCAGTAAGGAGAGTCACGTAAATGGCTAATGTGATGTTTTAGATTCGGGTTGGACCCTCCTGGTTGGGTGTGGGACGCCATATTTGGTGGTATTAGCTCTAGATTTGAAAAAACCAGGTTTGCCAAGTTTGGCAGCAATCAGACCAAGGTTTATTAATTCTCGGGTTTAAAATATTTTGAAAAAAATTAAATTTTTTATTTAGTTTGAGAAAGAACCGAGAATTTTTAGAATTTGGACAAAAATACCTTAGTATGAATTGTTTATTTTGGGGTAGGAATGAGAACACATTGCCTTCTTAAAATGTTTTTCTTTACAGGATTGCCTTGGATCACTTACCACTTCTCACTCTATTGTATTGTTTACTTTTATTGTTATAGTATCGACGATATGCCTCCTAGACGAGGGCGGTTAAACATGGATGTGCCTGAGGTGCCTTTTGTGGGGAAAGCTCTTTCGAAAGCTGGAGTAGAGCCCCTAATGCAAGTGGTGATCTAGGCTTTACAAGAAATAGCCAGAGGAAACCCTGCACTTGCGAACAGGGGTTTGCCACTTGAGCGTCTTCGAGCTTTGGGCGGTAAGGAATGGAATAAAAAATTAACTCAAGCATTAATATTTTTTGGATACTCTCAAAGTAAACATGATGATTTGATGTTTACTATGAGAGGGGGTGAGAAAATTCTGTTAATATTGTTTTATGTGGATGGCTTGCTTATTATAGAAAATGGTACTCACATGATTAATGATTTAAAGTCGATCTTACACAAAAATTTCAAGGTGAAAGATCTAGGTGAGTTGAATTTTTTCTTGAAGATAGAAATGGCAAGGTCAGAAAAGGGTGTAGTGCTTAATCCACGAAAGTACGCCCTGAAACTTATTTTAGAAACAAGAATAAGAGGATCCAAACTAGTGAATACACTAATGGAAGAAAATCATAAGCCGACTTCAATACAATATAGTGCGGTGATAGATAAAAGGAAGAAAATTGATGAAAAATTTGAAGATGTTGAGTTATGTATAAGGTTGATGGGAAAGCTTCTTTATGTAAAATAAATAAAGACAAACATAACATTTTCAGTTCAACATTGAAGTCAATTAATGCTTGAACCTAAAAAATTTCATTACAAGGTAGCATTGCGAGTGGTCCGTTGTATTAAGAAAATCTAGGACATGAACTTTTCTTTGATACAAGTGGTAGTCTACAACTTGTGGCATTTTGTCATGTGGATTGAGACGCATGTCTTATGACAAGAAAATCAGTAACATGCTTAATATCATGGAAATCCAAGAAGATCAATATCACAATCATTTGTAGAGGTTGAGTATCGAAGCATGCCCATTATAAAAGTAGAATTTGTTTAGTTATTTGGAATAATAGAAGAGACATGGTTCAAGGATGAGAAGCCATTTATACTTGTAGCACCCCTAACCCGAATTCGTCACTGAAAAGGGCTACGGAGCATTACTAGAGTTTATAAATTAATTATCAGACATTTCGTTTCATCTAGCATTTATATTTGAAACCAATAAAAATTAAAACATTAATGAGCCAATGTTGGCCAAACTAACTTATACATGCCATTATAACCAGAATCAAATCATCCAAAATTACCGATAGAACCAATGGATAGTGTGATATATCTCCAACAAGCTTCCAACTCAATCGAGCTTCCGATAATCTGTAGGGTAAATAAAAAAAATACCTAAGCAATGAATGCTTAGTAAGCTCGTACAGTCTTTAATCATATTAGTTCATTTAAAATATGAAATCTATACATATCAAGGATAACCCAATATTGATACCACAATACTCATGAAGCTATATTCATCAACTCACAAGGTGAATAAATCCACAGTATCACTTACACATTTTATCCCAAGCTTAGTAGGATTTTATATAACTTTAACTCTTCATAATTTCTTTATTTTCATTTGCATTTCTTTACTTTCCACGCTTATTCCATATGCATGTCACACAAGTCATAAACATATCATTCAACCATGGTCACAAGCTAGTGCATTTAACTAAAGCCTTTCCAGAACTGATCACATGATAAGTCATTTCATAAGAAATTGCTTAATTTAAACCTTACCACTTTTTCATGAGCACTAGCATATTTTCACTTAAATGCTTACCGATTCAACCAATAGTTTGGCACTTGCCTAAGCATCAAACAACAACACTAGTTAGTATACTTGCACATATTACATATAGTTTCAACATCAATAACCTTACTATCTCAACATGTCACATATGAGTTATTTACTTCTCTCTACTTACATAATTTCCATATATCAACATATCAAGATATTCATTTAAATACATATCATAATACATATCATTCTCTTATCATTTCTTCATATTCATATATATATATATATCATTCAAGACAACTCCAAATATTTTACCTTTCGAAGAACGACTTACGGATATGAGTACATCATTTTCAGAAGCCCGAAGGCTGAACATAAGCTTATGAGAGCTAACCAGAAAGTAAACACGAAAGTTCGCAACAAATGCTAAACCTTAGTTTACTTGGGTAATTTTTCGTCCATTTATCCTTTACATTTTTAGTGCCATAACCCAGTTATGATTTTATCATCAGAATGCCATAGCCCAGCTATGGTCTTACATATAAACACTGCCATGGTCCAACCATGGTCTTACGTTCATAGTGCCATAACCCAGTTATGGTCTTATCCATCAATTCATCCTTTGCCATAGAACGATTGTACTCAATCCCGCGTTCAATCCAAACTGAGTATTAAATTCGATAATATATTTTCAATAATAATTCAATTCCATGTTTTCTATTACCCTTATTATTTCCCATATTTATCTAGTTGAATTTCTCAGAATTTTGATGGATTTTAAGAGGTACACTATTAGCGTACAATTCCAGGTCTGTCAATTCATATTCATGTGAGAATATTTCCATTTCAGAGGGCACACTCCTGTGAACCTCATCCTTACAGCGGGATTACCAGTCCAGGCTAAATCCTCTGTAATATAAACTCATAGAGTATTGTCGAGATTACCAGTCCACGCTAAATCCCCTGCAATGACAATTTACTCTAATGAGTTTGGATCTGGATTACTAGTCCAGGCTAAATTTAGACCCTAATTCAGATTACCCGTCCGGGCTAGATCCTTTTACCGTCAATTCCTTTTCAAAGATCCATCGAATTTTCCTTTCATTCAACCGGGATTTCTTCCCCTTTTTATCAAATGTATCAATGTTTCATCAATTTTCATACAATGAACATTTAAATCATATTCACATCAATAACATACATTTCAAGCATTTAAGAATATAATTCAGGTTGCACGAACTTACCAGGCTAAATTACAAGAATACCAAGATATAGGGGCATTTTGATAATTTTCTATTTCCCTCGATTTTCTACCCGATCTTGATCAAAATTAATATTCATTAAATTTATTAATTTAAATAATAAAACAATTCATTTCATGCAATTTGGTTATTTTTAAAATTTTTACAAAATTGCCCCTAAAATTTTACTTTTATTCAATTTAGTGCCTGAGTCCAAATCATGCAAATTAACCATTTTTAATGCAAACCCATACTAGCAAAATGTTCATATATTTTCCTCCTCCTCTCCATTCCAGATCCTCAATTTATATAACATTCTTATGTGTAATATTATCTATAATTCTACTATTTACTTATGTTCATATCAAAGTTGTCCATGTGAGTCATAGTCACTAAATTATTTATATCTTGAGATACAAAACTCGAATTAAGATCTGCTAAATTTCTCTAAAACTAGACTCACATATCTTCTTACCATAAAATTTTCAGAATTTATGGTTTAGCCAATAAGTACAGTTTATTCTTGAAATTCATCCATGTTTTGCTATCCGACAATTTCGACCATTCTTCACTAAAATTAATTATCTCCTTGTACAAGATTCAGATGATGTTCTCATTTGTTTATATTGAAAATAGACTTATTAAAATTTTAAACATATAAATTCTAACCCATAATTTTTATACAATTTTAATGATTTTCCAAAGTCGTAACAGAGATTCAAATCAATCACTTGATCTCATAAAAATTCAAATATATCATAATATAAAATTCTCTTGCTTACACTGTTTCTTCTATGTAAAATTGACTCAATAAGATTTAATTTCATATATTATTAAACCTCTAATTCAATTTCTACAATTTTTGGTAATTTTCAAAGTTAGACTATCATTGTTGTCTAAAACTGCTTTTAGTGGAAAATGTTGATAACCAAATTTATAACACCCTCCTTTCCTTTCTCTACAATATTTCCCATAATTTCCTCTTATTTCCTTCACTAACATATCAAGAACATGGAACCTTATATAATAAAATCTACTTTAACATCATTTTCCTTATATAATAAACTCTACTTTAACATCATTTTCAAACTTTTCAATAATATCAAACTCATAAATATATTGAAATCTTGATGTTCTTACCTTGTCCTTTTGGTTTCAATCTTTAACATGATTTTCTCTCTCCTCTATTTTCTATTTCTTGAATCTAAATTGATATTCTAGCTCCCCATAGTCTCTCTTGATATCAATTTTCTCTCTTGGTGGCTATGGAAATTTTTTTGATTTCTAAGTGAATATGGTAGATTTTTGGTAAAAGGACCAAATTGTAAAGAAAAGAAATTTTCTTTCTTTCTTTTTCTTCTCAAGTCGGAGGCATGAAAAAGATGAAAAATTCTCTTTATCTTTCCTCCCTTTTATATTAATCATTTAATAAAAAATAATACTAAAAATCTTAATAAAATATTAATTAAATAACATTAATCTAATTAATTAATTAAAATATCATCAACATCATCATTACCTTCTAGAGTTCTCTCTCTTTCTAATTGACCATTTTTCCCTTTATGATCTTTTACGATTCCATCGTTGAGTCATTACTTAATTTGGTAAAATTGTAATTTAGTCCCTCATAATTCTTCACCTATTCAATTTGGTCCTAATTCATCCATTTTCCTTAGTTTATAGATCATTCCACCCTTAAAATATTTTCACTATTGGTCATTCAACTTTTTCATATTTACACTTTAACCCCTCAAATTTGGAGTATTTACTCTTGGGAAACAAAACTTTTCTCACTTTTGCGATTTAATCTTTTCTTGCATTAATATGTCATAATATACTTCCCAATGTTGACATAACTCAAAATTTCCCTTTTTGTCACTTTATTTCCTTATTTTACTATAGCAAGGATACTATCTTACTTTCTTATTGTAATAATTTTTGGGGTTTTATAATACTTCATTGTGATAATAAGTCATCTATGAAAATTGCAGCTGATTCCATATATCATGAAAGAACTAAACATATTGATATTGATTGCCGTTTTGTGTGAGGGAAGATACAAGAAGGGATAATACAAGCTAAGCACATTTTTACTCATGAACAAATTGAATATATCATGACAAAGGGTTTGGAATTCAACAACATCAATATCTGGTGTAGAAGTTGGGAGTCAAAGACTTTTACTTCCTGAATTGAGGGGGAGCGTAGAAGTTAATAATTAGTTAGTATTTTGGTTAGTAGGTTAATTATCACATCCGGTTTCCTTTAAATCTGGAAATTAGGAACAAATGGGGATTAATATAATCTTCCAAACTCGGCCTAGATGTTATGGTCGGATCTTGAAAAGTCACATTGGACACCTAGTTATCGAACCTACTTTATTCATAGTTGAAAGCCTCCAAAACACTCTCTTTTTAATAAAACTGCGGTTGCCTTTGTTAATTTTGGGAAAACATTCATATAATTAAACCAACCTTTATTAACTTAAGTTAGTAGAACTGGCATGGCTTTTAGAAGGAAAACTCATTGTACAACATTGCCTTTGAAGAAAAACATTTTATTTATCTTGTTTGCAACGGAAAAACGAATAAAATCACCAATTATTAATTTAGTCAAGTAACATTATCAATCCAATTTCAACTTATAATTAATATTCAATCCTAAATATGAAAACCATGTATGCATGAAAACCCTAAAAGGAAAACAGTCTCAAACTACAGTTCAGATAATTTTACAGTCCAAAACGCATATAATGCTAGGAAATTTTAAATAAAAATAAAATAAAAGTAATAGTGTGAAAAATGAGTCCAAAGTTCGCCGTACGTTGGCATAGAAAATTCGGTCCAAATTCTTTTCATTACCTGATAAGTTGATAATGGAGGTGAGCTTAACAAGCTCAGTGTGAGTCTAAACAATTAAGCATATTACATACGTTTAAGCATTTTCTCATGGAACCAAATAGCATAATCAAACATCAATAGTAACATTTGTATGTAACATGATCATGACATAATACACATGTGGGTTCCTACCAAAACCATCCACTACACACCACGAGTTCTCCAGAACCCGTGTGCCAAACTCCAACAAATGCGAGTAAAGCTCGATGTGGTAAAAACCACCGTATATCATAAAGGCAGGAAATCTATTGAATAACATATAATGCGATAAAATCACCAATCCCTTCGGTATTCCAGGTGTAGTGCACTGACTACGTATAAATTCAGTCGTAATATGTCTTCGATACTCCATGGACTCCTTCGTCAATCACAAAAATTACCCACCCCAATACACATGCAATATGTCACACAATCTCATACATAGTCATAATTTAATTCTTTCACATTAAATCGGCATGTTCAACACGCCCTCAATGATCAAATACTTTCAAAATGTGGAATCAATAATCCAACTTTCAAATAACCATTAAAATGGTATCATTCACAAATCACAAATTTATGTACATTCACAACTTTTCTGTGTAAATGCATAGCGGTCTTATGAACATTTCTTAGCAAATCACTTGTACAAATACATCATGCATAAGTCTTATTTTCATTAAAAAACATGCTATACATACAACCAGTCATTCATCAAATTATCCAAACGTTCATGAAAATGTCAATCATTCAATCATTCAGTCAAACTAGCAACATTGTTATCATGCCAAATAGTTAGGGCTCGGAACGTACCTGATTCGACCACTCACAAATTTAATTACTTAACTATTAAGCTAAGCCCAATCAACAAGCTAAATCATCAATTAAATCATAATAATTACCAATCAAGTTATTGAGTTTAGGACCCACACCTTATTTTACACTCTTTTGTAGCACACTAGCGAATCTTGTGGTTCCTCTAATAAACTTTAAAATGAACAATGATTTGAGGCGAATTGTACATACAAATGTCTTTCGGCTTTACTACTGATTTGGGGCATTTAAGTCGACACACTTTTTGAATTTTTAGATCTGAATTGTCGATTGATGAAGATCGATTTTCCATAAGCTAGATGCTAAGGGTGGCAATGAAACTTCTTGGCAACGATAGGAATCGATCTTGGGAGTCCAATATTTTAGATTTGGGGCTGAATATTTTAGGGAAAATGGCAGTGAGATGGTGGAGGAGATGATGCAAAATCTTATGGCAAAAAGAAAAGAAAAATATGATAAATTAAGAGCTATGGGCAGCGGCAACAATAGAGAAAGAAAGAAAAATTGAAAGTAAGAGAGACGACTAGGGTAGGGGAAAAGAATTAAAATTGGATCATCTTGTGTAAAAGTAATATTTATACCTAGGTTAATAAGGATATGGACAACACTCTCATAAAAAAAAGGGATTTTGCAAAATTTAATTATTTTGCAAGGGAATGGATTCGAACTAGGGACCTCATTTAATTTTCATGCTGTCACATTTTAAAACTAATCACTAAGCTAATTCCTTATTTTTGATATAATTCTTCATTCTCATTAAGTTAATTTGGGATGTTACAATAAAATTGAAAGAAGCCATAAGTTGGCAGCTTATTCTAGAAAATTGAAAAGAAATTAGTAATTGATTTGGACATGGTTGGAATCCAATGCTGGTTTGGTTGGAATCAATCCAGTTGGTTCCTTAGTAATGGACAAAATGATTACCAACAGATGGTTTCTATAGGGTTGAGAACCGGGAAATGACTTATTGGGGAGACTTCTTCTCAAATATGTTTCACCTTATTCTTTTCTTCATCTTCTTCCTTGGTTGCTTCAAGGAAGAGATAATTATGGGAAGCTTTGCATGGAGCGATAAACATGAGGTTTAATTTGAAAAAGTAGAGAATCCAGTAAGTTGGTAAGTTTTTTAGTCTTTTATATACGTAATGTTAAGAAAATGAAGATAAGGATTTCCAGAAAAACCATTTTAGGGGTTTTGCATGTTTCTGGGAAACTGAGTTTTAAGCTGAGAATATAAAGTCTAATTCACGATTTTGGTTGCCATCTTAGCTGCTAGGAGGATGGAAGCTCTGGTATTCAAAAAGGCTAAGCAAACGAGGCAAAGTAGTGTCAAGTGGGTTTCTATACTTTATACTTAGAATGTTGTGTGGCTGGCATGATTCTGTAATAATGTATGAATTCTGCTGATTTTGAAAGTCAAGCATGCAAAAGATTGTTTGATATATGGTATCCACCATTTAGTTCAGTATACATGAGATAGTTAGAAATCCATATTTAAAACGGTAGTGTGCCCCATGCTAGTTTGTAAGTGAAATACGTGTATTGTATGATTATAATAGTGAGGTATGAAGGAAAAATTATTGACGTGATAGATGAAGTTAGGATGGAAAAGGGTGATTCTGTTAGATACCGTTATACAGTGCTACTATGTGCAAACCGTGATGTACGATGTTCTGGGCCTTGCGGAGGGGACACTATGGTGTCAAGCATCAAGGTTAGGAATGGCGAAATAGAGGAATGAGCGGAGGAATAAGGAATACAAAATTCCTATTAAATACCGCTATACGGTATTACTGAGTGCAAACCGTGATGTGCAAAGCTCTGGGCCTTGTAGGGAGAAAATTCGGTGTTGGAGCATCAAGATGAATATGAGATGGGTCAATATCGACGGTTATAATGTTCCATAGAGCAACACCGTGATGGTGGTCAGCAGGCTCTATGGGGTGACATCGCAGTAGCGGTAAGGTCCTATGAGACAACTGTAACACCACCAACTCGTATCCGTCGTCGGAATAGGGTTATGGAGCATTACCGAAATAAACAAATCAAATACAAACGTTTCATATTATTTAACATTCATATATAGTATTATTCATTAGCCCCTTATATGAGTCCTCTAGGCCCAATACATGCATTAGAAACGAGTCAGGATTAAATCAGATACTCAGAATTTTTCATGAAATTTTCAAAATTCTTTTTCTAGTTGCAAGGGACACACACCTGTGTGGTCAGGTCGTGTGGCTTACACAGCCAAGAGACATGCCGGTGTTTCAGGCCGTGTGGGCATTCGAAATAGTGCAAACGGTCGTGTCCCAGCTTGTGTCCGTACTCATGTAACTCTCTGACTTGGGTCACACGCCCGTGTGCTAGGCCGTGTGTAAGTGTAGGGGTTACACAGCCAAGCCACACGCCCGTGTGCCAGGCTGTGTGAAAAATCCTGAGCATTCTATTTTGAATTTTTAAGATGCAGGGGACACATGGCCAAAACAGGTGCCCGTGTGTGTCACACACGGCTGAGACACAGACCCGTGTTTCTGCTCGTGTGGACAAAATAAGGCCATTTCCAGGACTTATTTCTCACCTAAATTTGCCTTGCACCTACATTAACACTTCAGCACTTTCTCAAGTCAATTCAAAACATTTAAACCAAGCCAAAACCAAGTCTTATGCATTATATATTACCTCATATAATCAAGTATACAAACTTACTTACTTACCTACTTGATCAAATATTCATACGCAAAATCCCTACTCACTTCAACTTCAATTCTTTTACCATCCACATTAACTAGATAAAAACACACACATATATAAATCAATATATATATTAATCACAAGTCATTTCAAATGGCTAGTTACAACCAAACATATATGTGCCAACATTAACTAATTAACCTATACATGACATTATAACCAAAGTTGATTTACTAAATATACCGAGATGAGGCGATGGATAGTGTGATGATATCTCCGCCAAACTTCCAACCCAACGAGCTTCTGAAGTACTATAAAATAGAGGAAATAAAACATAGTAAGCATTTAATGCTTAGTAAGTTTGTATAACGAAAAATTAACTTACCATTCACATTCATTTAAAGTAAGCATACAAAGTACATCCAAATCAATTTTATCAATAACCTAACACATATATATCCTTACAAGTTAGTCATGTATTTAAAATGCATTTCAAGTAATAGAGATGAGCTCATTGTATAAACATTTCAATATATTTCAGGTAGATACAATTATTAATTCATTCAGACCTAATCTTAACTTTTATTGGAACTTTGCCCGTTAAACCTTATGAAATATCAATAGACATCGGGTAGTACACATGAAGTGTACAAATCTGTAATTCATTAATTCATATTCAGGAGTGTTCATAAGAACACTTAAACGGGAAGCACTCTCTCGAGCCATATAACAGGAAACTTTTTCGGGGTTTATAACGGAAAGCTTATAAAAGCTATATTCAGGAAGCTCATGCAAGCCAATATCGAGTAGCTCCGAATAGGCATTAACAGGAAGCTTCGGATAGCTTAATATCGGGAAGTTCAAGTGAGCCTTATCGGAAAGCTCACAAAGAGCCAATTAACGGGAAGCTCACGAAGAGCCATAACCGGGAAGGTTATAATAGCTGTGGTGTGTCCACAACACATGTAGGATCACAACCAATCGGGATGCTCCGAAGAGCTATTAGTGAGATGCTCGCAATAACCATATAATGGGAAGCTTGAGAGGGCTAATAACGGGACGCTCTTTTGAGCTGTGGTGTGTCCGCAACATATGCAGGACTACAACCAATACGGGAAACTTGTATCCATCAATTTTCATTTGTTCAAATGGGACTTAACATTTATCAGGCATTATCGAATATTTAATCAATTTCACATGCATGAAAATTATATAATTCACATAGATAACAATTAATTTAAACAAATAAATGTACACAATTTAGTTACATGAACTTACCTTGACACTTGTTTGTATACAAGAATCTACTAATTCGAAACTTTTTTTTCCTCGATCCAATTCTATACTAGGTCTATCCGAACTATACGAGTAAATTTAAATCAATTTAATACAAATATTTTAGGTAAAAGTACCATTTTGCCCCTATACTTTTAATTAATTTCAATTTTGTCCCTAGGCTCGGAAAATGAAATTAATGAAATTTAATCCTTATTCCAAGACTAGTCAAATTTTTCATATGACAATATTAGTCCATTTATTTCACAAAAATTAGAAATTTTACATCTTTTCAATTTAGTCCTTAAATCCCAATTCTATGAAAATTTCCTTTACAAAAGTTGTTTATCTATCAACAACCTTTCTTTTCTTAAATTTCCATGGATGAATCGTCATAATTATCTACTAACTTCTCTTAATGCTATATTTACCTTATAGGACCTCAAATTTTGAATTCCATAGCTATTTAATCCCTCTAACTATTAGAATTCAACTTTTGGACTGTATGCAATTTGGTTCTTTCTAGCAATTAAACTTGAAATCGGTAAGATTTTCTTAACGAAATTTTCATACGTCATTCCTATCATAATGTATACTATGCAATAATATTTAAGAAACTTTCTTTCTGACTCGAATTTGTGGTCCCAAAACCACTGTTCCGATTTCACTGAAAACGAGTTGTTACAACTCACCTCCCTTAAAGAATTTTCGGCCTCGAAAATCTTACCAATAAAGAGGTTTGGGTATTGATTTCTCATTATTTGCTCTGGCTCCCAGGTAGCTTCTTCTATGTCGTGTCGTTGCCAAAGAACTTTTACTAAAGCTACATTTTTATTTTTTAACTCTTTTGTCTCTCGTGCTAAGATTTTGATCGGTTCCTCACTGTAAATCATATCAGGTTGAATCTCAACTTTTTTCGGAGAAATAACATGTGAAGGATCTAACCGATACCGTTGCAACATAAACACGTGGAAAACATTATGAATTCTATTAAGCTCTGGTGGTAATGCTAATTGGTATGCAACAGGTCTGATTCTTTCAATGATCTCATATGCTCCAATGAACCGTGGGCTCAGTTTTCATTTATGACCAAACCAGAAACTTTTTTCCAAGGTGACACTTTTAAGAATACATTGTCGCCAACTTGAAATTCTATCTCTTTTCGCTTAAGATCAACATAATAGTTTTGACGATCAGAGGCTGCTTTCAAACTATCCCAATTCACTTTCACCTTTTTTTCAGTCTCACTGATCAAATCAATTCCATGTATCTTTTTCTCACTGAGCTCAGTCCAATACAATGGAGTTCTACATTTGTGACCATATAGAGCCTCATATAGTGCCATTTTAATGTTTGACTGATAGCTATTATTAAATGCGAATTCAACTAAAGGCATATATTTTTCACAATTGCCTTCGAATTCCAAAACACAACATCGAAACATATATTCTAGAATCTGTATCACACGTTCGGATTGTTCATCAGTCTGATGATGGAATGCGGTAATGAAATGTAACTGCGTACCTAGAGCTTCTTGCAACTTGTTCCAGAATCGGGATGTGAACCGTGGATCCCTGTCTGAAATAATGGAGACTGGCACTTCATGTAGTCTGACAATCTCAAATACATATAACTTTGCTAACTTATCTAGGGAGAAATCCATATGTACCAGAATAAAGTGAGCAGACTTTGTTAGACGGTCGACGATTACCCAAATGACATATTTCTTTTTCGGAGATAAGGGTAATCCCGATACAAAATTCATAATAACTCTTTCTCATTTCCATTCCGGTATCATTACTGGCTGTAATAACCCTGAAGGTACGTGATGCTCAGCTTGAACTTGCTAACATATCAAACATTTAGATACAAATTCAGAAATATCCATTTTCATTTGTGGCCTCCAATATATCTTTTTAAAATTATTGTACATTTTATTATTCCCCGAATGAACAAACATAGTACCATTATGAGCTTCGTTCAAAATCTTTTATACAAGTTCTGAATTCTTTGGTACACATACTCTGCCTCTGAATAATAGGCAATCATTAGAACCAATCTGAAATTTTGAATCAGAAATCGATCCACACTGTACCCGTTTAGCTTGTAATTCATCATCATTTTTCTAAGCTTCACAAATCTACTGTAGAAATGTTGGTTTTGCTTGTAGTTCAACTATGATTAAACCATTATCAGACAAAGACAACTGGGTATTCATTTCTTGCAAAACAAACAGTGACTTTCTGCTTAAAGCTTCTGCAACCACATTGGCTTTTCTTGGATGATAGTCGATAACTAGATCATAGTCTTTTAATAATTCAAGCCACCTACGTTGTCTCAACTTCAAATCTTTTTGCGGCATCATATACTTTAAACTCTTGTGATCAGTGAATGTATGACACTTTTCACCGAATAGATAGTATCGCCAAATTTTCAGTGCAAAAACAATGGCTACCAATTCTAAATCATATATCAGGTAATTCTTTTCATGTGGTTTTAAATGTCCAGAAGCATAGGCTATTACTTTACCGTCTTGCATCAATACACAGCCTAAACCATTCAATGATGCATCATTGTAAATTACAAATTCTTTCCCGATTCAGGCTAAACTAGCATGGGTGCTTCAGTCAACAAGGTTTTCAATTCGTCAAAACTCTGCTGGCATTTATCGGTCCATTCAAATTTTACATCTTTTTGTAACAAGCGTGTCATCGGAGAAGCTATCATCGAAAACCCTTTTACAAACCTCCGATAATATCCAGCTAGTCCCAGAAAACTTCTGACTTCAGAAACATTTTTCGGTGGTTTCCAGTTAACAATAGCTGATATTTTATTCGAATTCACTCTAATACCTTTAGAAGATACATATATCCAAGAAAACTAACTTCCCGAAGCCAAAATTCACATTTACTAAATTTAGCATATAGCTGTTTCTCACGCAGTGTTTGTAGAACAATTCTCAAATGGTCAGCTTGTTTATTTTCATCTTGGGAATATACCAAGATATCATCAATGAATACAACAACAAATCTATCTAGATACGGTCTAAAAATTCTATTCATTAAATCCATAAATACTGCATTTGCATTAGTTAAGCCAAACGACATCACAAGGAATTCATAATACCCTTACCTGGTTCTAAAGGCTATTTTAGGCACATCAGAGTCTTTTACTCGTAACTGATAGTAACCAGAACGGAGATCAATCTTTAAAAATACTGTAACACCTTTCAACTGATCAAACAAGTTATCAATACGAGGCAATGGATACTTGTTCTTGATTGTAACTTTATTAAGCTACCGGTAATCAATACACAATCTTAGCGATCCATCTTTCTTCTTAACAAACAGAATCGGCGCACCCCAAGGGGAAGAACTAGGTCGAACACAACCTTTATCAGTCAGTTCTTGCAACTATGCTTTCAACTCTTTTAATTCTGTAGGGGTCATTCGGAATAGTGCTATAGATATCGGTGTTGTCCCCGAAATAAGATCTATAGAGAATTCAACTTCTCTGACCGGTAGTAATCTGGGTAACTCTTTTGGAAACAAATTAGGATACTTATAGACTATTGGCACTGATTTAATCTTCAACTCAGATACTTTAGTATCCAACACATAAGCAAGATAAGTATCATGACCTTTTCTGACATATTTCTGTGCTGAGATGGCTGATATCACATTAGACAACCCATTTAAATTATCAGATTCAATACAAATCATTTCACCATTCTGGCATTTCAACACAATATAATTTTGTTTGCAATTTACCACGACATCATGCTAAGTTAACCAGTCCATACCTAAAATTACATCAAACTCATCAAACGGTAATAACATTAACTCAGCCAAAAAATAGAAACCTCGTATCATTAAAGGACAATTTTTTCAAATTTTATCCACCATTACATACTAGCCTAGGGGGTTCGATACTTTAACCACAAATTCAGTGGACTCAACAGGTAAATTTTTATTATTCACTAAATTTTTTCAAATGTATGAATGTGTCGAACTAGGATCAATTAAAGCAGTTATTTTAGTATCAAGGAGAGAAAAAGTACCAGTAATCACATCGGGTGCTGTAGCATCCTCTCATGCACGAATAGCATATGTTTTGGCTGGTGCTCGTGCCTCAGATTTGACAGTTAAATCTTTTGTTGTACCTCGACTTCCACTGACATTGCTGGGTTTACAACGTGGTCTACCCCTTGTAGCGAAGTTGCTCAATTTTAAAGTCTATTTAATATATTCTCAGGCTTTTCTGGGCAATCTCTGAGATAGTGGTCAAAAGAACCACATCTAAAACATGCTTCACTTCTTATGCGACACTCACCAATATGGAATTTATACAGTGTTTGCACCTGGGTTTGGTGTTATTGACACTGCCTGCACTCGCTACAGATGTAGCATGAGATCTTGGATTAGAGCATTGAATACTTCTGTCTCTTCTAGAAAACCCCATAGAAGTGGTACGACGGTTATGATATTTCTTTGATTTCTTTGAAACTGACTGTTGTGCTTTCTATGTAAATCTTTTACTTGTAGTTCTGGCTTCCATTTCAGCCTGTCTCTTTTCGTTACTCAGTTCTTCAACTTTATGGGCTCAATCGACCAATACCATAAACTCTTTTAATTCTAGAATCCCAACCACCAACTTTATGTCTTCATTTAAACCTTCTTCAAATCGTTTACACATGGCTATTTCAGTCGGGATGCATTCTCTGGCATATTTACTTAACTGAACAAATTACCTTTCATACTCAGATACAATTACGTGGCCCTATTTAAGTTCCAAGAATTCTTTGCATTTTTAATCAAGGAACCTCTGGCTAATATATTTCTTTTTGAATTCAGTTTGAAAAAATTCCCAAGTAACCCGATCTTTTGGCACAACAGAAATCACGGTATTACACGACTGGTATGTTAAGTCTTTTAGCAGTGATACAACACATTTCAGACATTCGGTCGATGTACAAGACAATTTATCCAGAACCCTGATAGTACTTTCCAACCAAAATTCACCCCTTTCAGGATCATATTCGATTGTTGCTTTGAATTATTCTACCCCATATTTATGAATTTTATCTGCATGAGGCTTACCAGTTCTTACAAGTTCTATACCTTGTGGCGTGTCAGGAACCCGTTGAAAGACAGGAGGGGAGGTTGTTGTACAACCGGATTTGTTCTTACGTATTCTGTAAACCAATCGTTAATCATTTGGAAGAAGGCTTCTTTAGGCTCTCCTCCTCAACCTTCAGATACATGTCTTCTACTACTTGATGCTTCTCTTTGAATTGAAGCTAGAGCATTACTCTCAGCTTCTTTGGATTCAGCTCAGTTGGATGACATTACTATATGAAAAACATATTTAAAAAGGTCAGGAGATATCACGCTATCACATCTTATATAATGGCATGTATAGCTAGACTTGTATATGCTATGTTAGTCCGAGAATTGGCTAAACTGTAGCTCTGAGACCAAGAAATGTAACACCCCTAACCCGTATCCATCGCCAGAATAAGGTTATGGAGCATTACCAGAATAAACAGATCAAATACAGACGTTTCATATTATTTAACATTTATATCAGATATTATTCATATAGTCCCTTATATGAGTCCTCTAGACCCAATACATGCATTAGAAATGAGTCAGGACTAAATCAGATACTTAGAATTTTTCGCGAAATTTTCACAAAATCTTTTCTAGGTGTAGGGGACACACACCCGTGTTTCAGGCCGTGTGGGCATTCGAAATAGGGCACACGGTCGTGTCCCAGCTCGTGTCCGTACCCGTGTGACTCTCTGATTTGGGTCAGACGCCCGTGTGCTAGGCTATGTGTAGGTGTAGGGGTCACACAGCCAAGCCACACGCCCGTGTGTCAGGCCGTGTGAAAAATCCTGAGCATTTTATTTTGAATTTTTAAGATGCAGGGGATACACGGCCAAAACACACACCCATGTGCTAGGCCGTGTGTCACACACGGCTGAGACACACGCCCGTGTCTCTACTCATGTGGACAAAATAAGGCCATTTACAAGCCTTGTTTCTCACCCAAATTTGCCTTGCACCTACATTAACACTTCAACACTTTCCCAAGTCAATTTAAAACATTTAAACCAAGCCAAAACCAAGTCTTATGTATTATATATCACCTCATATAATCAAGTATACAAACTTAATTACTTACCTGCTTGATCAAATATTCATACACGTAATCCCTACTCACTTCAACTTCAATTGTTTTACCATACACATTAACTAGATAAAGACACACACATATATATACATCAATATATATTAATCACAAGTCATTTCAGATGGCTAGTTACAACCAAACATATATGTGCCAACATTAACTAATTAAACTATACATGTCATTATAACCAAATTTGATTTACTAAATATACCGAGATGAGGCGATGGATAGTGTGATGATATCTCCGCCAAACTTCCAACCCAACGAGCTTCCAAAGTACTATAAAATAGAGAAAATAAAATAGAGTAAACATTTAATGCTTAGTAAGTTCGTCTAATGGAAAATTAACTTACCATTCATATTCATTTAAAGTAAGCATACAAAGTACATCCAAATTAATTTAATCAATAACCTAACACATATACATCATTAAACAAGTTAGTCATGTATTTAAAATGCATTTCAAGTAATAGAGATGAGCTCATCGTATAAACATTTCCATATATTTTTAGGTAGATACAATTATTAATTCATTCAGACCTTATCTTAACTTATATCGGAACTTTACCCGTTGAACCTTATGAAATATCAATGGACATCGGGTAGTACACATGAATTGTACGAATCTGTAATTCGTCAATTCATATTCAGGAGTGTTCATAAGAAAACTTAAACGGGAAGCACTCTCTCGAGCCATATATCGGGAAGCTTTTTCAGGCTTTATAACGGAAAGCTCATAAAAGGCATATCCAGGAAGGTCATACGAGCCAATATCGGGTAGCTCTAAAGAGCCATTAACAGGAAGCTCCGGATAGCTTAATATTGGGACGTTCAAGCGAGCCTTATTGAGAAGCTCATAAAGAGCCAATTAATGGGAATCTCACGAAAAGCCATAATCAGGAAGCTTATAAGAGTGGTGGTGTGTCCATAACACATGTAGGATCACAACCAATCAGGATGCTTCGAAGAGCTATTAGTGAGAAGCTCGCAAGAACCATATAACGAGAAGCTCGAGAGGGCTAATAACGGGTCACTCTTTTGAGCTGTGGTGTGTCTGCAACATATGCAGGACTATAACCAATACGGGAAACTTGTATCCAACGATTTTCGTTTGTTCAAACAAGACTTAACATTTATCGGGCATTATCGGATATTTGATCAATTTCACATACATGAAAATTATACAATTCACATATATAACATTTAATTTAAACATATAAATGTACACAATTTAGTTACACGAACTTACCTCGACACTTGTTTGTATACGAGAATCTACTAATTCAATACTTTTTGTTTTTCTCGATCCAATTCTGTACTAGGTCTATCTAGATCTATATGAGTAAATTTAAATTAATTTAATACAATTCATATTCAATTCAATCCAATTCATATTTTAGGTTAAAATACCATTTTGCCATTATATTTTTAATTAATTCCTATTTCATCTCTAGGCTCGGAAAATGAAATTAATGCCATTTAATCCTTATTTCAAGCCTGACCGAATTTTTCATATAACAATATCAGTCCATGTATTTCACAAAAATCAGAAATTTTCCATGAATTTTACATCTTTTCAATTTAGTCCCTAAATCACAATTTCATGAAAATTTCCTTTACAAAAGTTGTTTATCTATCAACAACCTTTCATTTTCTACAATAAATTTCAAAATTTCAGCCTACTCATCTATGATAAAATTTTAATACTTTGACAGCTTTGTAAATTAATCCCAAAAATAGCTAAATTAGGTTATTATGATATCGGAAATATAAAAATTACTAAAAACGGGACAAGAATGCTTACCCAATTAAGCTTGCTTGAATTGTTTTCTCTTAGCTAGGGTTTCCATGCAAATAATTTGGGGAAGATGATGAAATAATATGATATTTTATCTTTTAATTAATTATCATCTTTTATTATTTCCCCTTTCCAATGTAGTCCTTTTCTTTTCTTAAATTTCCATGGATGAATCGTCATAATTATCTACTAACTTCTCTTAATGGTCTATTTGCCTTATAAGGACCTCAAATTTTGAATTTCATAGCTATTTAATCCCTTTAGCTATTAGAATTCAACTTTTGCACTTTATGCAATTTGGTCCTTTCTAGCAATTAAACTTGAAATTGTTAAGATTTTCTTAACGAAATTTTCATACGTCATTCCTATCATAATGCAGACCATGCAATAATATTAATTTTTTTACTTGAATTTGTGGTCTCAAAACCACTGTTCCGATTTCCCTAAAAACGGGCTGTTATGGCAACATCTCAAAAGAGGTCTAATGTGTATGACCATAGTTCAACTATGGCAATCAATATAGTCTGCCAGGACAGTAAACACGAGGTAGTTCGTCGAGACAGTAAACACGAGATAGTCTGCTGGGATAGTAAACATGGGATAGTCCATCAAGACCCTAAAAATGAGATAGTCTGCCAGGATGATAATCGAGGGAAATCACACAAAAGAAGGAAAGATAGAATTGAAAGAAAAGTGCAATTGTTGATGAAAAAATGGTTAGCCAGCAGATTAGTGATGAATTCGTCGAACGAGGCAAAAGAAATAGAAAAAAAAAGTCCGTCAAAAATAGTAATCCTGAAAGCTGGTAAGGCATATGGGTTGGAACCCAATAAGAATCGATCGTGGGAAATGACGGGCCAGTATTGCCTGGTGTTTAGGCAAACAAAAGAGGTTTTGTTCGAGGATTTCATATAAGGATCCGCCATTAAGAAACGCCATAGGGCGTTCAAAGAAACCCTATAGGTTGGAGATTTATCATAAGTACGCCAGTTAGTCTGTAAAAAAAAAGGGGGTTAGTTAGAACCCATTGATAGAGAGAGTTGCAAAAAGAGATACACCGAGTGGTAGATATGTTTTTCAAGACTATTTCTCTTTAAGAGGGAAATTATTGAGGAAGTACTAGCCAAATGGCTAGTTCCGTAGGGAACCAACATATAAGAGAAATCATGAACTCAAATGACAGTCTGTTGGTACTGTAGGTCAAAGTGGTCTACAGTAGACGAGCATGTTACACTTGAAAGTAAGGTATCGTAAATAAGGCGGGTTACAACCAATTAGGACTTAGCCCGCCAAAATGGTATGGGTCCTCATTAGATAACCTAACGGATGAAATGTCAGCAAGTCTTCCAGGACTATGGTAAGAAAAAGGAGTCTGCCAAGGATTAATCAACTGTGGAATGTTCGCCAAGGAGGACATAACCAAAGGGGAGATTAGGAAGGTAGGTTAAAAGAATACCTTATAAGAACATGGTGAAAGGAAGAATCCAACATTGGCATAAATGAATGAAAGAATGCAAGTATAGTAAGGAAAAAGTTAGTGAATATGGTGTAACACCCAAGGGAACGTAGAAAATAGTCAAAAGGTTATAGGATTTAACAAAGGAAAATTGCTTAATAGTTTAACCACAAATAGATGAGCTCAGTAATTAAATTAAAGACCGTTATTTCGAGTTAAGGAAAATTGTCCCCAAAATGAGTAGGGAGTTAAACATATTTAGGTTCTTTTCATTTACTACCCCCATCAGATAGGGTCTTTCGAGTTAAGAGACTCACTAAGTTCTTTTGAACTTATAGAATTTTGGCTTGTGCTTGTATGACTCGTGGGTAATTAATGAACTTGGGAAGGGACCAATCTAGGTCGTGTTGGATTCAAGATCAATTTTAATTTAGTGTCATGCACATAAGAAAAATGGGGTATCTTTAAAGGCTTGCCTGGGGGTCAATTACATTGTACTTGAGTAAATCTCTTTAGAGCTCGGAAATTTTGAGATAGTAAATTTTCATTTAATTTAAGGTTTTTGGTGTAGGAACATTTATTGTTAAGAAATAAAATCAATCTTTAAAATTGTTAAGTAAAAAATTTGTGTTATACAATTTAGTTCATTTGTGGCACCCCGTATCTAGATTCAGAGATCGGGTCGGGTGAGGGTGTTACATTATGATATCAGTTACTCATAGACACTATATAAAACTTTGAAAACAGAGAACAAGACAAGTCAATTTATTCCTTCATTTTTTTTCATTGTTTCTTCTTTACAAATGATTTGTTTCAATGGATCATAGATGCATTCTTGACATTTTCCACCCTTGAACTAGTTTTTCCACCATGTAAACCATAGTGGTGGTGCTAGAGAGGGTTGGTCGTGGCCTTGCCCCTCCCCCCTCCCTCGAAAAGTGGTAGAATTGCTTTAGAGCTCCTTTAAAAATTGTAAGAATATAAATTAGTACAATGGTAACATTTCATTTTAGCCTCCTGAAACATTTAAAATTTACTTCCAGCCCCTCCAAGAAAATTTCTGGCTTCACCTCCAATAAACCATCATAAGTAACATTGAACATGGAGAAGAAAAACTCAAAAGGGTTAAAATATTATTTGGGGCTTGGACTTGGCAAAATTTTTCACATTGGGGCCTGAATTTTTTTATTCAAGTTAGGCCTTGAATTTGGTAATTATTTCCACATTGAGGCTTGAATTTTTTTGTCCAAGTTAGTCCTTAACAGCCCTAAAGTTCAAGCCTCAATGTGAGAACAATTGGCAAATTTAATCCCTAATATGAAAACAATTGTGAAGTTCATGGATTAACTTGGATAAAAAAGTTCAAACCTAATGTAGGAATAATTATCAAATTCAGAGCCTAACTTAGAAAAAATTTAAACCCATAAAAAAAATTAACAAATTCAATCTCCAAATAATAATTTAATTCCAACTCAAAAATTATCAAAAAAGTCACTAACAACTTTAAAGAAACACTTAGAAAAAAGAACTACCACCAACTGCAGGTAACTAAAACTGGAACCCAAAAAATGAACAGAACTTATCACGAGCAGTTGCACAAAGAAAAGACTCTGAAATCCCATACCTTCCCTTGAAAAAATTAAGTATAGTATTAATAGAAGTTTATGTAAGCATGAAGGAAGCGTTGGTGATTAACCGATAAAGTTGTTCTTTTGGTTTTAATTTTATTGTTTATGGTCAAACGCACCTTTCATTATTCAACAATAACCCGACGAAAGTAATAGCGACGGCTTCTATAGGGACAGAAATGAAAAGCTAAAGAAATAGTGGTCGACGTGGCAATTTCCAACGCGGACTCCAAACGTGGTCCCCGACAGTCAACGCCTTTAATATAAATATTCACGCCACTTTATCGGCTCACGTGTAACATCATTTTTAACGGTCCAATCTAACACTTACTTTTTTAATCAACCATCTCTTTGGTTTTAGATCAGAAATATGCCAATACAAGGCATCGAGCTGAGATTTTTTTTTTATTTTAAATTGTTTACATGCCAATAGAATTTGTATTTTAATTAATTTCAAACAATTAATATAAATAAAAGTATTTAATAATTTTTCAATAAATAGTTTTGTTTATATTCAAAAGGTATATAAAAATTAAATTGATTTCTGTTTTATATTAATTTATTTAAAATTTATTTATTTTTATATTTAATTTTTGAAATATTTTATACATTATTAATGTTACAAATAATTTAGATTAATTACTTAAAAGGTATTTAAAATTTATGTTTGATGTTAAATTATCTAAATATCATATAACCTAACAAATTATTTTTAATATCTAAAAAGGACATTCTAACCTTCAACTTCAATAGAAAATATTCTTTCACGACATTTTTGTAATACACTTTTCAAAAACATTTTTTCTAAAAATGCTTTTCAACTACAACAACGATGGAGAGCTAGCTCTTCCAAACACAAGCCAAAAGCAAGTGAAAAAGTACTTTTTAACTGCACTTTTGACTCCGAAAATTAAATTTTTTTTATTGTTTTTGTAGTGAAAAAATACTTTTGAGTTGAAGGTGTTTTTTTACCGCAACAAAGAACATACCTTTTTAAGGTGTTTTAAGTCAACCTATATATTTCATTGATTGGAGATATAAAAATAAAATAAAGGGTACATTATTTCGTTTTTCACATTAATTTGTGTTTGTTTTTATTTTCATCACTCTATTTTTTTTAAAATTTGGTTACTCTAAAAAAAGTTGTTTAAAGTGGTCACTCCATCATTAAATGGTAATGGAAAGATTAACGATACATTTTCATATATTTTTTTAGGACAACCCAAATAGAAACAACCTCTATTTAAAGTGACTAACAGGTAATTTACCCTAATTTTAGGGTGATTAACATAGAAATGCATAGTCAGCATTCTGTTACCATTAACGAAAGAGTTGTCAAATTGGTTGACCAAATTAATAGGAGAAAAATAAAGTGAATGAAATAAAAACGACCTTATTTAGCCCTAAAATAAATCATGTTACCTCATTATATGGTGTTAATTATTTTAAACATATCATGATTGAAAGAATCGAGGTAAATTTTAAGAATCTTTTGTTAAAATATAATATAGGTCCTTGAATTCTTCACAAATTTAGAATTTAATCTTTGTACTTTTACTTTTAAGAAGTTAGTTTCTCTATTTTTAGATTTCAACATTTAATTCCAATTTTAACACTTGTTAATTTTTTCTTAAATTTATTAATGTGATATTATAAATAAAAAATATTTACTTAATAATAATGCAACTAAAATTAATGCAACTAAAAATGACGTTGTAATAAAGTTGAATTTAACAAAATAATCTTAATAATATTAACAACTTGACTTAAATTTAAATTTTAAAAATAGAAAAATTAAACTTTTAAAAATAAAATGTAAAAATTAAATTTAAATTTACCAAAAATATAACCACTTGTGAAATATTTTAAGTTTTTTCTTCTAAAGTATTATCATTATTTAACAATAAATAGATAGAGAATAGTAAAAGTAAAACTAATGAATACTAAAGCGATGAAAATGACGTGTGACTATAAAATATATACTAACAACTTTGCTTAATCATCATTGCATGCAATAATTGAAGAGTAGTCCGCCACAAAGTTGATGGCATATTGACTTGGTCCAACCTATGAAAAATGCAACAGACAAACCAGTTCGGATAATCGGATAATCTGGATTATACTTATATCTAGAAGTATTATTGTTACTTGAAAAGGATGTAGGTTAGTTGAAGGCACTTTAGCATGTAATTATCCTCAACCTTAAGGTTTGGAGGATTATTGATAGTTTAGCATCACAGTTTTTTATTTTTTTCGGCTTTCTCATTCGGATTGCAAAAATGTTGAAAATAATGAAGCGGGTTTGGGCAAGCGATTAATTATTAGAAATCAACTATTATGTTTAGCTTTAACACTCTCCTCTTCATGTGTGAGTCCATCATAGCACCTTTGGGGGTTATTGCCCCTCTTAATTATGGTTGCTATCTTAGGTTTCCATCTTTAATTGCTCGTAACAAGAAGTAGATTTTTTCCTTTGTGCGGGAGAAGCTCAGTAAGCGCATCTTTTGCTAGAAGAATAAGGTACTTCTAAAGCTGGGGAAAGAGGTACTACTTAAAATTGTAGCTCAGTCCATTCCTGTCTTTTGTATGAATGTTTTTTGTTGCCTTTTAATATGGGATGAGCTAAAGAAGATGATGAACTCCTTTTAGTGGGGTTCGAGCTCTTCTGACCGTAGGGGCAGTCATTGGGCGGCTTGGGACAAGTTATGCGCTCCTAAAAAGTTTGGTGGCATAGATTTCTGGAATTTATGTTGCTTCAATTTGGCCATTCTTGGCAAACAAGCTTTTCGATTTCGTTCGAATCCCAATACGTTGCTATCTCATCTCTACAAAGCTAAATATTTTCCTAATGGTAACTTTCTTGAAGCAGATGAGGGATCAAATCCATCCTACGTATGGCAGAGCCTATTGGCTGCTAGGCCACTACTAGTACGAGGCTGTCGTTGGCAGTTTGGGGATGGTGGCAGTATTGAGGTTGTTAACCACCTTAGGATTAATGATGACGAGAATTTTTTTGTAGAACCATTGCCTCTCCCGGGTATGGAAAATTTAAAAGTGAAAGATATATGAATTGTTGATGATAGGTCTTGGGAGAAGGATTTTATTGAAGTCATTCTTACACAATTTGATGTTGGACGTGTTTTGTGGCTACTAGTTCCGTATTACCCAATGTTGGATTATCTTGTCTGGCATTTCAATATGGATGGGAATTATTTTGGTCAATCCAGCTACAAATTAGCATTGACCACCACCATGAATATTGAGCAACATTTGTAGAAGAGACTAGGTCGATTTTGTGGGATAGCTGGCTTGCCCCAAAGGCAACGAACTTTGTTTAGCAATGCCTATGTGGCTTTGTTCCTACGAAAGCTCGATTAGTAGACAAATGAGTGATTGGGGATGTTGCATGCTTAGTTTGCGATGAAGTCAAAAATTTAGATCATGTGTTGCTAGGTTATCTTCGAGCTCGGGAAATATGGGATGTTGTAGGTTGCTAGTTGCAGCACTCGATGGTTCAAGAATTTTTTGATTTAATGTTGCGCTTAACAGATGAAAAGCTGGGAATTCGGTGCTTGGTTATTGCCTGGAGCCTTTGGCTCCATTGGAATCTTGTTGTTTGGAAGAATGTAATGGTTTCACTTATCTGTATTGTATCTATAACACCCTTTGCCCAAGCCAATTGTTGAGCCCAAGCCAATTGTTGAGTCCAGTTATGGAATGATACAGTCGTTGTTGGAGCAACTACCGAAAAAACACTGTAAATAAATAAATTAAACATTCAAATGTTCCATACATGCAGTCATTACATGCTAAATAAAATTTTCTGAGACTCAATCGAGCTTACGAAAACTCCATTGCTAAATCCAAACACGAAATAGGACAAAATTGCAAATTTTTCAAAGTCTCAAAATAGGTATCGATACCCTTCATAGGTACCGATACCATTTTGAACTTCAATGTTTCAGAAAAAATTAGTTTAAATTGAAAGGTATCAATACCGTACTTAAGGTACCGAAACTTCCTTCTAGGTATTGATACTTTACTTTAGTATCGATACCAATTTAAGGTTCTATGTTTGAAAAATTAAAGAAAAACCACTTATGTACCTATACCCTTGTCAATGTATTGACACCTCTGTGCCAGAAGTGTCAAAACTTGCATTTTGGTACCTATTTCATGCCAACTTATCACTTTATCCCAAATGGTGCACAAATACACACTAAAACTGACATAAAAGCTAACCAAATTCATACTAACACATGCATATAACCATTTATAACCAATCTAATTCAACAATTCAAACAACTTGGCATCCAATAATCATACCATCCTATACAAACTTAACTTTCAAATTTATACCATTTAACCATTCAAATTCATCACATTAACCTTACTATTCCACATTTAAAATTTCCATTCATAAACCACATTTATAGCTTAAATTATAACCAAACATACACATATACACATATGAATCATAACATTACCTAATTCAAATATTAATCAAGTTTAAACTAACTATCATTCATAGTAAACACATATATTAACACCTAAGTACATGCCACATAATCAACTTAAAACGATAAAAAAAACTACCTAGTCAGAGATAGATAGTGTGAGCTTCGAGGCGGTCTAGTCGACATGTTCCGCAAACCGATAATCTATAAGGAAAAGGGAAGCAACAGGTAAGCATTTTGAATGCTTAGTAAGTCCATATGAAAATTACCTTAATTTACATTGATATTACAATGAATTACACAATTGAAAATTACCTTAATTGGTACATAACATGGCATTTCCTTGGCATCCTTATACATTCATGTACAATTCCATACAACAACCAATAGGTTAGTATATTAACATAACAAAATCATAGTAATCCATTCATATATATGTATAACCATGTCATTGTAATTCATGCCATTCAAACTTGCTCATTTTGTAAACAAGTCTTTTGAATTCATATTCACTCTTTACAATTATTTCATTTCCATTTAATTACCTTTTCCGTTCAAAGAACTACAGAAAATTGAACTCGAATACATAGGACTAGTTTGCTCACACGAGCTGTCATAATCGGGCTACTAACACTAACTTCAAAACAAGGTTGCTCATTTGAGCTTAGTTCGATGCTACTAACACTAGCTTCAGAGAATCCACAACAAATGTTGGATCTCAAGCCATCATATTAATCCCTGATCAAACACTCATTTTCCTTTTTCAATTGAACAATTTCCTTTTTCCATTTGAACCCTAATGGCATGTCATTCATATCCTAATAGTTTACTAAGTTCACATGGGCATTGTTACCATTTTCGTATCATTTCAAACCTTGTAACATCATCATATATATACCATTCAATCATATAAACATTTCACATCCATTCCATACATTGTATTAATTTGTAATGTTATATTTCTCATACTTTACGATTTAGTCCTTTAGATGCCAAAATCGTCAAATTATGATTAATCTAAACTAATAGACATTATAATATAATTCAAACATAACATAAATAACATAGTAAGTTCCATATGAACTTACCTGACAAGAACAACAACAAACAAGACGTTGAGGATAATTTGTAATTTTACCTTTTCTTTAATTATTCTTCGATTGATTCAATTCCCGGTCATGCAATAGTCAAATATGATGAAGTTTTGAAAATGTTTCTCTAGGTTTCCTTTGATGGTTTCAGTGAAGAAGAAAGGCAAAATGGATGACAATTTCTATTTTGTTTTATGTTTTATTTGTCGAAACCATTTTTTTTGAAAAAAACCAGGAGTTAACTTTGAACAAAGAAAATGGAGTCGCCACCGATCCTTTATCAAGGTGTGATCAGATCACTTAAAAACAAATTTGGTCTACGAATTAAAACAATGGGTTTGGGAGTCGGTTATGTATGAGGAAGGGCTAGCACCCTCATAACGCCCAAAATTGGTACCTAATTAATTAGTAGATGTCTTATAGTCGAATAATGAAAATTCAAGACTTTAAAAAAAATTCCCCTGTGATTAATACCATATATTTTTAAAAACGTTTGGATAAATTTGAACGAGTGTAAAAGGCTTTCTCGCCTCGAGGCAACGACATATTGTACCCCGTAAGTTAGGATGCAACATTCTAATTCTCAAGAATAAGCTAACCTTTAAAAACTTTATTGAAATTTAGCGACTTTGAAAAATAAGAAATGTTTAGCCGTTTTAGTTCGACGAGAAAATCGGAACCCCGTAAGTTAGAGTACGATCCCTCGAAGTTCCAAAGACGACATGTAGCTTGCCTCTAAATTTATTTAAAAACACATGCTTTTGAAAAAGGGTCATTTCGGCTAACATGGAAATCAAGACCCCGTAAGTTAGGATACAATTTCTCGAAACCTCGAAATGCATTATAAAGCCGACTCAAAACGTATTTAATTGATATTAACATACCAATGAACTAGGAGTTAATCCTAAAGAAGTACCAAGTAAATTAACATACATAAAATGTACAAGTTAAAAAAAACTAGAGAACCAATGGCTTAAAAGAATGGAGATTGAAATAAGAAATTAAATATACAACGATTTAAAATAATATATATAAGTTTGAAGTAGATTCAGAATAAAGTTAAAAATAGACTTTACATAAGTGGAAAATATATATATAAAATAGGAAGAAAATCAACACAAGTAATATAAAATATATGTATATATATATATGAGTCTAGGTAAGTAATACATATAAAATGGAGAACTTAATATAATAATATATACATATTAGCATATACATAAAGTTGCAATGAACAAAAAAATAAAGAAATAGAATTTAAACTAATATGAGTAAAACGATTTAATAGGCAATAGAAATTTAAATAAATGTTATATGTAAATAATTTTAGAATAGTTAATATATAAAACAACTTGAAATAAAACTATATACAAAGTAATTCTAAAACAAAATAGTATGTAGTAAAATAATAGGTATATATTTGAAAAAATAAATGAAAATATAAATAAATATGATAGTAATCTATAATACTAAGAATAATAGTAAAATATATTATAATGAAAATAATAACAATAGGGTAATAATAATAATAATAATAATAATAATAACAAACATGACTAAATTGAAACTAAAATAGAAATTTAGGGGTAAATCTGAAATAAATAAAACACAAATGGACGAAATGGAAACGCGAATAACAATGGAGGACCAAAAGGGAAATTAATCTCGCCCTCCAAAATGTTGCGCAGCGACGTGGATTAAAATTCCATAAGGATAAAATATTTGGGCCAAATTAAAAGAAGAACAACATATCTGATTAAAACACGTTGCAAAAAGGGAGGCCTAATTGCGCAAATTCCTCATTTAGGGCAAGAACGCGCGGACCCTGCTTGCGAGTCGAGTCGACGCGCAGATCTTGCCCTCATCAAACGGTGCCGTTTTGTTTATATACTAAAAAAACAAAATTTCCCTAAGAAAAAAAAATTCTATTTCATTTTTCTGTTATAAAAAAAAGAAGCAGAAGGGGAGGGGGTTCTCTGCTAGGGTTTTGACCGTGGCACTTTCATGCCGCTGCCGCCATGCCCACTGGTGAGTCACCGCGAACGGCGCTTGAAACTAGGTAAGTCGTTTTTTCCTCTTTATTATTTTTTTAAAAAAAATATGAAACAAAGATCAAAACCAAATGAAGAAAGCTCGAAGAGAAAAGGGGAAAGAAAAACCTTTAAATTGCTATTTGATTCTCTGTTCTTTTCAATCGTTTTTGACACCATCCCCCTTTTTACAGAGTGAAATTGGCCCTTTATAGCCGAGAAATACAAAAATAAAAATAAAATAAAGAAAAAATAATAATGAAAAACTATCTATTCCATTATTTGCTGAATCTACTACCGTTTAGATCCATTTTTTTCGCAGGTATGGAGGCCACGAAAGAGTGCGCATGCATGTGGAGGCGCAACCCGCGCGAATGGGACTGTGGCTGCTGCGGCGCTAGAGATTGTATGCTGCTACTAGGGTTTCTGAAAATTTTGTTTTGGGCCACATTTTGATTGGGCTAGGGTTTAGCATTTGGGCTGGTGTAGTTTGGGCCTTTTTAGACAAATGTAAATGGACTTTATAAATATTGGACTTTATTTAGTTTTTATTTGGTTTAATTTTTAATGTGTTATGTGGGTCTTGGGAAATTGGGCCTATTACAGCTGCCCCTCTTTGCTCATTGTCATGTAACGAAAATGAAGGAAATACTAAAGAAAGCCAGTTTTGCCCAGTCGTGTTGGACTTTGGTGCACTTCTTTTTCAAGTAGCCTCTTCCTAACCCACTGTAGCTTCGGGGAGATAAGACTCACTTCCTTCAACCTACTCCACTGCAACTTCAGGGAAGTAGGACTATTGGCTTTAATCTGCTCCACTGCAACTTCAGGGAGACAAGATTCGTCATCCTCAGTCTACTCCACTGCAACTTCAGGGAGATAAGACTTGTAACTTCAATCTGCCCCATTGCAACTTCAAGGAGATAAGATTGATATCTTCAACCGGCTTCGCTGCAACTTTAAAGAGATAAGGTTGGTTATATTCAGTCTTGATATACTCTGCTGCAATGCCATGGAAACAAGATTCGCTACCTTTAGTTTTAATTTGTTCTACTGTAACGCCAATAAGATATGATTAGCTGCCTTCGATCTGCTCCACTACTGCTTAGGGAGACAGGATCTACAATCTTCAACCTAATCTGCTACTGCTCAAGAAGAAGGGATTGGTGGCTTAAATTTGCTTCCCTACTACCTTGGGAAGATAGGATTTGCTGCCTTCGATCTGCTCCACTACTGCTTAGGGAGACAGGATCTATAATCTTCAACCTACTCCACTGCTGCTCAAGGAGATAGGACTGGTGGCTTAAATTTGCTTCCTTACTACCTTGAGAAGATAAGATTTGCCATCTTCGATCTGCTCCACTACTGCTTAGGGAGACAAGATCTACAATCGTCAACCTATTCCGCTGCTGCTCAGGGAGATAGGATTGGTGGCTTAAATCTGCTTCCCTATTACATTGGGAAGATAAGTTTCGCCATCTTCGATTTGCTCCACTACTGCTTAGGGAGACAAGGCTTGTGACTTTGATCTACTTCGCTGCCAATACAAGAAGACAAGATTTGCTATCTTTAGTTTGCTCCGCTGCAAACTCAGGGAGGCAAGGCTAGTGTTTTCGATCTGCTTCGCTGCCAGTACAGGAAGGCAAGATCTACTATCTTTAGTCGGCTCCGCTGCAAACTCAGGGAGGTAAGGCTAGTGTCTTCGATCTGCTTCGCTGCCAGTATAGGAAGGTAAGATCTGCTATCTTTAATCTACTTCGCCGCCAATACAGGAAGACAAGATCTGTTATCTTCAATCTACTTCGCTGCCAATACAGGAAGAAAATATCTTTTATCTTCGGTCTACTTCGGTGCCAATACAGGAAGATAAGATCTGCTATCTTCAATCTACTTCGCTGCCAATATAGAAAGACAAGATCTGTTATCTTTGATCTACTTCACTGCTAATACAGGAAGACAAGATCTGCTATCTTCAACCTACTCCACTGCTACTTAGGGAGATAAGGCTTTCTGGTTTCACCGATCTGTTCTCTGGGGAACATGACCTTTCATTTTATGAACCTAATTATGCCTAGTGATTAGGATGTCATGATCAAAATGAATCAAATGCTCCTAACTAGACGCGTATGAATAATGTTTGTATGATTGCAGAATGTCATTTTTCGAGAATGATCTTTCTTTATCGCTTAGGTTGTTGTTGCTCAAAGTTTATTAAGGCTTTATCACTGACGTGCTACAACGCCTTTTTACTCAGCTGGCATCTTCAAAGAAACACTTGATCAGATTGCCCCCACTGTAAACTTCCAAGTTCGATCCACTGGGATGCAATCTTTCTCCCGTTGTAACCTAAGGGTAAAAAGATCTGGCCTTTTCTCAATCCTCTGCTATCACAATTCAAGGATACAGAATGTGAAACTCTTTGGTCTCTTACACCATTCCCAGGGTGTCATACCAAATGCTCATGCACAAATAAAGAATTTTCTTCTCAGAGGAAACCTCTTCTTATTGCTTGCTGATCATTGCTTACTTATTCATTTAAGCTTTGTCACCAACCTAACATCTTGCCATTTTGATCAATCAATGTTTTTGACAACAAAATCCAAAGAGAAAGTCTTAATTTAGACTCTTCCTTCTCAAATTTCCAACCTTTAAGCTTGGTGCGTTTTAAACAATAGTCTTGTTTCAGATTCCCGTATTATTTAGAAACTTCTAGAGTAATATGCAAAACTTCCCTTGTGAAAGTTTTATTAGTCCATTAATCATTATTCCAATGCAACATGCTTGCAAGAGATCATAAAAATGGGTAAGAATAAAATTGATTTAGAGCATGGCTTCGAAATTATCAAAGATAGTAAAGAAAGATAACAAAGAAATTAGTTGGGAACACATATCTTGGAAAAGAATGAAGTATTCCAAGAATAACAAATTCAAAATAAATAGTATAAAGACTAGGTGCCCCAGATATCGCAGCTTAAACTTCTCTGTACAAACTTTCTAAAGATCATTCTGAGTTTGACATGTGTTTAGAAGATCTACAGTACTCTGTCGATGCCTTAAGATGTCGCATATCCTTTCCTGCTGATTCAAGTATAGCAAGACCACTGCATGCCCCATTCTGATCAATATTTGAACTGCCCTGACCATCTTATGCCCTATTCTGATCAATATTTGAGTCACCCTTTTCAGGTTTTCAACTCAAATCCCTTTGGTTTCAAGGAGCCCTTTGCGGGTTTTCACCTTGGCCTCCCTATTTTCTTTACTTTTTGGACTCAAAGCGCCCTTTGTGGGTTTTCACCTTGGTCTTCTTTTCCTTTTTCCCTTTTTTTAGGACTCAAAGCGCCCTTTGCAGATTTCTACCTTGATCCTTTCTCCTTTTAGGTACTTCTTGACTGAATTTGAGTTTACAAGGTTTGACAAGTTTTTACCATCTATCTTACTCAAGATTAAAGCTCCCCCGAAAAAGGCCTTCTTTACAACATAAGGATCCTCCCAATTTGGCATCTATTATTCTCTAAAATATTTTTGTATAGGAAGGATCTTTTCTAATACTAGGCCTCCCTCATGGAATTCTCTAGGACGAACCTGTTTGTTATAGGCTCACATCATTCATTTCTGGTACATCTGACCCTGATGAATAGCACTTAGCCTTTTTCCTTTTATCAGGTTTAACTGATCACATCGCGATTGGATCCATTCTGCTTCATCTATCTTTAGCTCAACTAATACCCAGAGAGAAGGGATTTCTATTTCAATGGGTAAAATTTCCTGCATCCCACAAACTAAAGATAAAGATGCTGCCCTGGTAAAAGTCTTGATAGATGTTCGACAAGCAAGGAGGGCAAATGGTAATTTCTCATGCCAGCCATTGTAAGTCTCAGTCATTCTTAATATCCATTTCTGGGTGAAACAGTGATGAATCGCAGTGTCTGATTTTGAATTGATTACAGACCTTAGCTATCGTGCTATCATTAAAGTTCAACGTGTTTTTCATATCTTCTCTGGAATTTTATATCGGCACATGATGACATTGGCGTATGAAACAGCCTCTACCCGTTTGATGAAGGAATTGATAACCTCAAAAATTAGGTGATGCCCATTAGAAGCCTTCAGTGATATTGACGTTCATGCCCCAATTTGCTCAAAATTTGAGTCACCTTTTTTGGGTTTTCAACTCAAATCCACCTTTGGTCACAAAGCGCTTTTTGCGGGTTTTCGCCTTGGCCTTTCCTTTTTCTTTTCTTTTCTTTTCATTTTTCATTTTCTTTTATTTTTCCATCATTTTCAGTTTTTTGATTTTTGATTTTTTTTATTTTTTTTGAATCTCATAGGATTAGGCAAGTCCTTGTTACCCCTTTCGATCAGAATCAATGCTTTTCCAAATAAAATCTTTCATACAAGATCCTTCCTATCCACTTTCATTTGTACGCGAATGATCTTATTTGGTATCAAACTTCTTTCATAGAGCTTTCTGAGCGAGATTTGTTTCCGGTGCATTTGACTATGACAGAAAATTTTGGATCTTCCTCTTCAATTAGAGTAAAATCCAACAAAGAATGCGGAGAGATGGCAACTTGACTTCAATGGGCAAAGCTATGATAAGTCAAAGAGAAAGGCGTTGTCCCAGTAAAGAATTTTCACTGCATCGTTCATGATGTTAATCTTGAACATACTGTAAATTACTGATATCGTGCTGTTGTTCAGATTACAATATCAGTGTTTAACCCGGGCATATCCTATTATGACCATGCGAAGACATCATTGAACTCTTCCCTTAAGGTCACAATCTCTATTGTCTCCTCAGGAGGTAAAATTTCCTTCCTGCTATACCATCCTCAACAAGTCCAGAGATAGGCTACACTCTATGTCATTTTCAAAGTCATGAGATCCCTCTAAACACATGTCTCGCTCAAAAGGAAATTTTGAGTCTGTAGCAGCGTCACTCTTGTTATTAATATTTGGGGACCTATAGTAAGTACCAAAGAATATACAAAAGAATGTATGAATTTATGAATAATTATTTGTACAATATGATTATGAATGAATAAAAGAATGATGTGGAAGAAAATCCAAAAGAATGAAAGAATAATTGTTCAAAAAGAATGAAAGAATAGTGGCACAAAAATAAATGCAAAGATGTATTTTATTAGAATAACGACGTTCAGACATGAGTCTATTTCATAAAGAAATTCTTATTGCCTCTAGGCTAAAAGCAACAAGTGTGTTCTAAACATTACTCTAAGTAAGCTCTAGATGCTCTAGAGATTTCTTCTATAATCCGATTATTTAGAACACTCCCAAGTTTATAAGGGTAGATATCTAACAAGGTCCCTTTTCAAGTGTGTCTTCATATATGGCATTGATGTGAACACTTCCCAATATTGTGTGTATATTTCTCTCTTCTTTAATTTCCTCACAGAACTCCATTTCTTTGTCGCCCAACCAGCCCTGAACTAAGGTCCTGAATTCCACGCACTATTGGGTCTCGTGCCCCTTCTCGTGATGGAACTCATAATGGTTCATTGTCTTTCCATGGTTTCCTCCTGAATAAGAAATAACTAATCCCCTTCTTGCCTTCACGTTTACCCCATTATCCACATGATTGGGTAGCAGATTAGATGAGTCATCGAACTTGACGATACCCCTATTGATGAGCCTTTCAACTAGCTTTTTGAAAGCGGTGCAGTTTTCTATCGAATGCCCCATGATTCCTGCATGATATTCATACTGGGCGTTTGCGTCGTATATTTTAAGAAATAGGGGCTACATTGATTTCAAGTAGAAAGTTGATACCACATGTGCATTAAATAAGCCCTGGTATAGCTCTCTATATGACATCGGTATAGGCGTGAACTGAAGTCTTCCTATATTTTTCCTCATGTAAGGTTCTTGCTTTAAAGGGCCCTGATGGCTGGTGGTTTTTGTCTTTGGCTGCCCCACAGTGATTGGTTTTGAGTAGCCCCTATTGTACCTACTTGCATTAACCACCTTAGTCCCCTTCTTCCTTGGGGCTTTTCCAGTATCTGGGTGCTCTATTCTCGCATGTTTTGTTTCTGTTGGATCATCAAGGGCAATAAGATTGGTTAGATTGCCTCTTAAATTAGAACCTGGGCCTGTTGAGTAATTGGTCGGCGTCGATGTACCAGTCTGATATTGTTGGGGATTGATAGTAAAGAGTACCCCTTGTGGACGTGCATCTGGCTGAACCTGGACACTTATCGGCGTAAAACCTAGGGAATAGGCAAGATCCTTATTATCAACCTCAATGTGGCCCACTGAGTCTTTCCCTTTTTCTAACTCTCTAGCCAATAACTGGGTTAACTAGTTTATCATATTTCTTTGAAACTCTATCATCTGGTCTTTCATATCCTGTTGAAATTTGGTCAATTGCTCTAGCATCTTTATTTGTATCTGCTCTAATCTCTCCAACCTTTGGTCCATTCCCTTAGTCTTTGCTTAGGTACCATAAGGGTGTTGGTTTTCCAGATTAACTGCAATAACTTTAATCAATTAGGCTCTTTTAATGGATTTTAATGCATATGATGTAATGTAAATGCATGAAATGAATGCCTAAAGAGATGTTGATTCTAATTCAATTCCATTTAGAAAACTTCACTAGAAAACAAACTTCTTTTCATGAAACGGCTGCATGTACGGCCTCGCCCTTATACTCCAAGAAACATCAATCTCTTTCTTTATTCGTATGTTTAAGATAAGTCTCGTAAATTTCCAATGGATGCCATTGCTAGCTCCTTTTTCTTGATCCTGGTCGCGATCCATCATTTTCCCATCCACGTAATACTCATCAGCTTCTTTAAGGAAGTTGGAATTTCAGCGGATCTTGAATAATCCGCTTGAATCCTCGGCCACGAAGTAACGTCATGTACTTCTTCATCACTGTTATTTTTTTGTGTTTCTTGAAATATATTCGGGTAGCCATATTATCTTCCACTTTATCAAGAAATTCGTTTTCCATGACAAGCTCTCTAATTTAATAATCAAACTTGAATCAACACCTTTTTTTATGATGAAAATACAATGCAATCAAAATGCCATGCAAACACAACAAGTCAGTATCACGCAAAACAAAAACAAACAGAACATAATCAAGTACTTACTCGGGTAGCTACTATGGGTTTGGTGCAGTTCTACTTAAGGGAAGCTCCTAAGGTTCATTATATGAGGTTCGGCTTCTAGGGCGAAGGTACCCGAAACAGCAGATTCCTCGATCCTCACCCATTACAGGCTCATAAAGACCGAGTTCAGTTCAGGGGAATACATTTCCCTATGGCTGCACGGAGATAGAAATCTCACGAAGACATAGGTACGGATGTATCCCGAAAGTGATCTGCTATCCTGCACGGAGGTGAAAACCTCATGAAGGACTAGTTTCTCACTCCCACTTAGAGAGGTAAAATTGACCAACTTATGCAATGCAAAATGCAGATACAAATTAACAGATTTGGACCAATCAAGCAAACATATCAAGATGAAAACCAATGAATGCGAAGGGGAAATCGTGATTTTAAAAAAAATTGATTTTTTGACCACAAGACAAAAAATTAATCAATTTATGGCTCGACTCTCTAACCAGTCCCTAGTGGAGTCGCCAAGTTGTCAAACCATTTTTTTTAAAAAAAAATAGAAGTTGACTTTGAACAACGAAAATGGAGTTGTCACTGATCCTTTATCAAGGTGTGATCAGATCACCTAAAAACAAATTTGGTCTACGAATTAAAACAATGGGTTCGGGAGTCGGTTATGTATGAGGAAGGGCTAGCACCCTCATAACTCCCACAATTGGTACCTAATTAATTAGTAGATGTCTTATAGTCGAATAATGAAAATCCAAGACTTTAAAAAAATTCCCCTTTGATTAATACCATATATTTTTAAAAACGTTAGGATAAATTTGAACGAGTGTAAAAGGCTTTCTCGCCTCGAGGCAACGAAATATCATACCCCGTAAGTTAGGATGCAACATTCGAATTCTTAAGAATAAGATAACCTTTAAAAACTTTATTGAAATTTAGCGACTTTGAAAAAATAAGAAATGTTCAGTCGTTTTAGTTCGACGAGAAAATTGGAACCCCGTAAGTTAGAGTACGATCCCTCGAAGTTCCAAAGACGACATGTAGCTTGCCTCTAAATTTATTTAAAAACACATGCTTTTGAAAAAGGGTCATTTCGAGCTAACATGGAAATCAAGACCCCGTAAGTTAGGATACGATTTCCCAAAACCTCGAAATGCATTATAAACCCGACTCAAAACGTATTTAATTGATATTAACATACCAATGAACTAGGAGTTAATCCTAAAGAAGTACCAAGTAAATTAACATACATAAAATGTACAAGTTAAAAAAAACTAGAGAACCAATGGCTTAAAAGAATGAAGATTGAAATAAGAAATTAAATATACAACGATTTAAAATAATATATATAAGTTTGAAATAGATTCAGAATAAAGTTAAAATAGACTTTACATAGGTGGAAAAAATATATATAAAATAGGAAGAAAATCAACACAAGTAATATAAAATATATATATATATATATATATATATATATATATATATATGAGTCTAGGTAAGTAATACATATAAAATGGAGAACTTAATATAATAATATATACATATTAGCATATACATAAAGTTGCAATGAACAAAAATAATAATAAAGAAATAGAATTTAAACTAATATGAGTAAAACGATTTAATAGGCAATAGACATTTAAATAAATGTTATATCTAAATAATTTTAGAATAGTTAATATATAAAACAACTTGAAATAAAACTATATACAAAGTAATTCTAAAATAAAATAGTATGTAGTAAAATAATACATATATATTTGAAAAAATAAATGAAAATATAAATGAATATGATAGTTATCTATAATACTAACAATAATAGTAAAATATATTATAATGAAAATAATAAAAATAGTGTAATAATAATAATAATAATAATAACAACAACAACAAACAAGACTAAATTGAAACTAAAATAGAAATTTAGGGGTAAATCTGAAATAAATAGAACACAAATGGACGAGATGGAACACGCGAATAACAATGGAGGACCAAAAGGGAAATTAATCCCGCCCTCCAAAACGTTGTGCAGCGACGTGGATTAAAATTTCATAAGGATAAAATATTTGGGCCAAGTTAAAAGAAGAACAACATATCTGATTAAAACACGTTGCAAAAAGGGAGGCCTAATTGCGCAAATTCCCTATTTAGGGCAAGAATGCATAGACCCTGCTTGCGGGTCGGGTCGACGCACGGATCCTGCCCTCATCAAATGGTGTCGTTTTGTTTATATACTAAAAAAACAAAATTTCCCTAAAAAAATTTCTATTTCATTTTCTTTTTTTAAAACAAGAAGCAGAAGGGGAGCGGTTCTCTACTAGGATTTTGACCCTAGCACCTTCATGCCGCCGCTGCCATGCCCACCGGTGAGCCACCGCGAATGGCGCTTGAAACAAGGTAAGTTGCTTTTTCCTCTTTATTATTTTAAAAAAAATATGAAACAAAGATCAAAACCAAATGAAGAAAGCTCGAAGAGAAAAGGGAAAAGAAAAACCTTCAAATTGCTATTTGATTCTCTATTCTTTTCAATCGTTTTTGACACCATCCCCTTTTTATAGATTGAAATCGGCCTTTTATATCTGAGAAATACAAAAATAAAAATAAAATTAAGAAAAAATAATAATGAAAAACTATCTATTCTGTTATTTGCTGCGTCTACTGCCATTTAGATCCATTTTTTCTGCAGGTATGGAGGCCACGAAAGAGTGCGCACGCACGTGGAGGCGCAACCCCCGTGAAGGGGACTCTGGCTGCTGCGGCGCTAGAGGTTGTATGCTGCTACTAGGATTTCTGAAAATTTTTTTTTGGGCCACATTGATTTGGGCTAGGGTTTAGCATTTGGGCTGATGTAGTTTGGGCCTTTTTAGACAAATGTAAATGGACTTTATAAATATTGGACTTTATTTATTTATTTATTATTTGGTTTAATTTTTTATGTGTTATGCGGGCTTGGGCAAATTGGGCCTATTACATTATACATATAATACATTAAATAAAATTTTAACATAACTTATATATAATACTTTACCAAACCGTCCACTCATGTTTCTAAAATGATTTATTTGTCATTTTATACCTTAGTTTAATTGCTATATAAGTCCCTAAGCCTTTGATCAATTATAAATTTACAATTATGGACTTTTACAATTTTGTCTCTTTACTATAATTAACTATCGATTGAAAAAATTAAAGGAACAAATTTTAGTTAAACTTCATATGAACCTTTAATATTTATGAGACTTAAATATCAGAAATGGGGTTCCGAAATCACTGTTTTCGACATCATTGAAAAACAACTATTACAATATCTTTTGTTGATACTTTTGCGCAAAATAAGGGGGAGGCCGATCAAGTTATTGTTGCTACTCATCTTGGCTTTGGTGATTTGTTGGTTGTAACAGGGACAATGGCTACTAGGACTGCATTGAATTTGTGGACAGCTCCGTCAATGAGGTAGGTAAAATGTAATGTTGATGCCGTTAGGTCTGTCGAGAATGGTATGAAATCTTGAACAACAACCCTAAGAGATGAAAATGGCAGTGTGCTTAAGGGTATATCGAGTTCTTCTGAAGGGTTGTTGGATTCTTTGCTTGTCAAAGCCATTGCAGTATGAGAGGTGCTTTCCTAGCTCAAAACTATGCGCATGGACAATGTTGTTGAATCGGATTGTTCCATGGTCATTGACGAGCTTCATAGCTCAAGTAATATGGAATCTAAATTTGGCTTACTCATTCATGATAGTTTGGCATTGAAAACTTCTTTTGAACACTTATCTTTTCATTGGACATGTCGAGGTGCTAATAAGGTGGTTCACTTACTTGCTCAGGTGGCCTTATTCCATGCAAACCACATCGAATGAGATTGTTTCTGTGTTAATGTTCACTATTTTTTAGCTTTGGATTCTGAATCAATTATGGACCAAAGTGGTGAAGGTTTTAGGACTGGGTGTATGGGGTAAGCCTAAGTCTATTGGCTTGAAACTAGTTGCCCCACCATATTGGTTTGTTACCTTAAAAAAAAAATTCTTGAGAAAAGCTTACATTAAAACATTTGGTCGATTAAACCGTTTATTACCAATGTGATAGTAATTGCCAAAATTAGCGACATCAATTCGAATACAAATTATAGTAATTTTAATGTTTTTCAATTGTATTTATTATTAACAAAAATTAATTTATTATTAACTAACACATAATTGAATAAAATAAATTAATAAATTAATCTTGAATTTAAATATTCCATATTTATTTACATTAAAATATAATTTAAAATTTAACTTAATAATGCTTAAAGATTTTTCGTTAGAAATGGATTGAATAATAAAAAGATAATTTTGGCTCAGATGTAATTTTTATTTTCCAAATACATGTAAAATTTATTTTCTCATTTTTATTGAAAGGAATCACATTTTAAAATATGAAGGAAAGTAATTCCTATATGAAAATTGTATTCTTAGAAAAGTTAATGCTTTTTTCATATCAAACATCAGAATTTCTCTTACAATAATTAAATTCTCCGAAAAGTTATAGCTTTCCATCCTACTAAATACCCTTTGATGTTTAATAGCAAATATTTTACTATTAATTTCATGATTATTTAGTTTTTTCCCCTTATTTTGATGATTTAAAAAAAAATATCGGACTTTTAGGTGAGTTTTTAACAACATTATGCGAGGCCTCTACTTTGGTTGTGTAAATCAAGTGAGAATAGTTTATGAAGTTGTTTGTTTATATGTTTTTAATAGTCTTGAGTAGTCAACTTTTTGATAATAAAATTTAACTTTTAGGGTATGTTTGGTTGTATGAAAAAGTGGATGGATGGGGTGGAAAGGGTGAAAAAGTGAAAAGAAAATTAATTTTAAGTGTGTTTGGTTAGAAAGAAAAGTGAGAGGAAAGAAAATAAAAGAGAAGATCACTTTCCATCTTAATGCATAAAACCAATTCTTCCAAATTAGAATGATTAGAGAAGAGAAAATGAGAAAGATGCATATGTAAGTTTAAAATTATACATATTTCAAATGTTTTATATTCTTACCTTTCATTTTTCAACTCTACCAAGCAATAGATAAAAAGAATTTTTTTTTCAGTTTTCCATCTTTCTTACCAAGTACGCCTATGGAAAGAAAAGTTATGTTTTCCTTTCTTTTAGTATTTTATCTCTTCAATTTTCCATCTTTCCAATTTTCTTTTCACTCTACCAAGCCAAGTCTTAGGGTGTGCTTGGTCGAGATGAAAAGTTGAGGAATGGGAGGAGAGAGTCGAACAGTGAAAATAAAATAAATTTTGAGTGGGCTTGGATGGAAAGAAAAGTGAGACGAAAGAAAGTAAGAGAGATGATCATTTTTCATCCTAATGCATAAAAACCAATCCTTCGATATTGGAATAATGAGAGGAGAGAAAATGAAAGAGATGTGTATGTTAGTTCAAAATTATGCATTTTTCAAATGTTTTTTTTTCTTTCGATTTTTTAACTCTACCAAACAGTGAATGGAAAGAAACTTTCTTTCTATTTTTCCATCTCTCCTACCAAACATACTTATGAAAAGAAAAATAATATTTTTCATCCTTCTAGTTATTTACCCTTTCAATTTTAATTTTAATTATTTTTAAAATTATTTTCAGTCCAATTAGATTTTATATCATTAAAAATCATATTAATTTTATTTTTATAAAATTTCTTGAACTTTTATGTATATAAATGTGACTTATAATTTTTTTAATTTTAATTCTATAGGTGAAGGTAAACTACAGAGGTAGTCGCTCAATTATAATGTACTTCTCTTTTGGTCACGTAAGTCTAAAAAAATTTAATTTTAGTTACCAACATTATCAATGTTTGATATTTTAGCCATTTTTCCTTTAAATCATCAATGAAATACCGACTTGACCTTTTTATTCACATAATAATAAATCTACCTTTCAACTTTGCACATTCTTTCAATTTAGTCTTGATTCTTAAAAGTTCAAAATAATTTTTTGAAATATTTAAAATTTATTTTTCAATAAAAATACATAAGATTTTATAAAACTTATAAAATATATAAAAATTATAAAAAGAAAAGAAAACATAAAAATATTTATAAATAAGTACCCATTTTCCTCTTTTCTAACTTTGAATTTATTTTATAAATAAAACGCTTTAAATATTAAATCAAATTCAAACATTTTCCATTTTTTTCAACATTAACGACCACTACAACATGAAGACATTGATTTTTACCCTTTTCAATGTTGCCATTATGTATCGGTAAACTCAAAGAAATCAAATTCAAACAAAATAAAAAAAAGCTTTTAAGACCCAGACAAGCTTAGTGAATTAAACTTAAATAAGAATTTGAAATAGAAGAAAAATGAAATTTTCAAACACTGGTAATAAAGATTAAAGTGTGTGATTCCCAACTCTTTCTCCAACAAGACAATGGCTCTTTCCATGTTGGCACTACTATCTAGCCCTGTTCCTTAGTCCTCATCAAATTCATTGAGCACTAGGCATTGTCTTCGTCCACAACCACCGACACCATTAAACCTAACTCTTAACACCTTGTCTTCAATAATCGCATTGTCACACCATTGAAATATGAATCAATTGTGGGGTTATTGACATGGACTTTCACCTACTAGGTCTCTAAGACCTCATCATCATCGATATATCCTCAATCATGCCCACCCTTAAGCACAACCTCAAATGCAACAGACCTGTTTTAGGCAACAACACGAAGACATTGATATTATCTTTTCAACCTCAAGCTGTACTCTTCGATCGAACCTGAACATTATTGTAACGCCCCAATAATCTCAAAGTTCGGATTTGTTAAATTTAATCATAAGTTAAGTGTTGGGTTCAGTGGCTACAGGTGTTGGGTGTGTGGTGTAGGTCATAAGTTTGAGTCTTGGTGAGGGTGGTTTTGTCAGTAATTTTTTTATTGTTGTTTTAGATGTAGTCTTTGAATTAAACTCTAAGTGGTGGTTGGATAAAGAAAGGAGTTAGGGGGTTAGTGGTTGGTTAGGATTAGATTTTATTTTTCTTTTTAAAATTTTAATTAATTGTTTCTATTTTGTTTTTCCCAAAATTGCTGCCCTCTTTCCCACGTTCATTTTTTTTCTCTTTGGTTGACTACTCCTTTTGTGTTTTCCTTTATTCTTCCTTTTTATTCTTTTGTTCCAAATCAAATCCAAGTGTTACCACTTGTTTCAATCGGTATCATTGTTTCGCTCATCATATTTATTGTGTCAATTTCTAGTTGTGGTTCGATTCGGTAAGTTATTGGGGTAGGTGTAGTTCTATTATTTTTATGGTTCGTGAATAATTGGGGGTTTTCATTATTCTTGTAATGGAAATATTTCTTTTTGATAGTGTTATTCATTTAGTGCTCGAATATGGGAAAATAAAGGGGCTCAGAACTATCCTTTGGTAACTTAATTGCGTTAGGAACTGTTGCAGACGTTGGGTAAGTGATTCTACCAATCTAGTATAGTTACGGTTGTTTGAATGTTCGGTATGTTAGGAATATTGAGGTTTTCAATTTCGTAAATGGAGTGCTCTTTTGGTTTAATTCACTGAAGTTTGGTGTTTTTAGGTACTAGTTGTCTCATGGGATCGTTCGGACCAAATCTAGACCAGGTGTGTAACAAGAAACCTGAAAAATAGCGAACGGTGAAAGCCAAAATTAGGGTCTGTCAATGCCACATGACCGTGTGCAAGGCCGTGTGGTAGGTCGTGTGTGACACATGACCGTATAACAGGCCATCTACGAGGCTGTGTTTAGTGGCTATAGGTGTTAGGTGTGTGGCGTAGGTCACAAGTTTGAGTCTCGGTGAGGGTGGTTTTATTAGTCATTTTTTTTGTTGTTGTTTCAGGTGTAGTGTTTGAATTAAACTCTAAGTGGTGGTTGGATATAGAAAGGAGTTAGAGGGTTAGTGGTTGGTTAGGATTAGATTTTATTTTTCTTTTTAAAATTTTAATTAATTGTTTCTATTTTGTTTTTCTCAAAATTGCTACCCTCTTTCCCATGTTCATTTTTTTCTCTTTGGTTGACTACTCCTTTTGTGTTTTCCTTTCTTCTTCCTCCCTATTCTTTTGTTCCAAATCAAATCTAAGTATTACCACTTGTTTCAATCGATATCGTTGTTTTGTTCATCATCTATTATTGTGTCAATTTCTAGTTGTGGTTCGATTCAGTAAGTTATTGGGGTAGGTGTAGTTCTATTATTTTTATGGTTGGTGAATAATTGGGAACTTTCGTTATTCTTGTATCAGAAAGATTTCTTTTTGATGGTGTTATTTTTTTAATGCTCGAATATAGGAAAATAAAGAGGTTCGGGATTATCCTTTGGTGACTTAATTGCGTTAGGAACTGCTACAAATGTTGGGTAAGTGATTCTTCTAATCAAGTATAGTTGCGGTTGTTTGAATGTTAATAAACTATGCAAGTCAAAAGGGATCATGAAACACTTGATAGTTCGTCATGCTCGACAGCAAAACAGTGTTACAGAACGAATAAACAGAATGATCATGGAGAAGGTTCGATGTATGTTGTCAAATGCCAATTTACCAAAGTCATTTTGGGCCGAAGCAGCCTCTACTGCATGTTTTTTGATCAACCGATCTCTATCCGTTGCCATTGAGAAAAAGACTCCACAAGAAGTATGGTCAGGTAATCCTGCTAAATATTCTGATTTAAAGATTTTTGGGTGTCCTGTGTATGCTCATGTTGATAATGGAAAATTGGAATCGAGATCCATTAAATATGTTTTTCTTGGTTATAAAGCTGGTGTAAAAGGGTATAAGTTATGGTGTCCTGAAAATAGAAAAGTTGTGATTAGCAGAGATGTTATTTTGGATGAAAATGCTATGCTACCCTAACTTATCTCTTACAGGCTCTTCTAATAAAGAAAATCAAAAGTAGGTGGAACATCAGATTAATCCAGAATCTACAACAAAGTCAACTCCTCAAGCCAATACAAAAATTCAAAATAGAGTTGCTTCTTCACCACAATACTCTATCACCAAAAACAGAACTAGAAGAGAAATTAAACCTTCAAAGAAGTTTGTCGAGACTGATCTAGTTACTTATGCTTTAAATGTGGCTGAAGATATAGATACAAACAAAGAGCCATCTAATTATTCTAAGGCGGTTAGTTGTGAAGACTTAGAAAAGTGGATGTTTGCTATGCAAGAGGAGATGGAATCACTCCAAAAAAACAAACATGGGATCTTGTGAAACTTTCTAAAGGTAAAAAGGTTGTTTGTTGTAAATGGGTGTTTAAAAAGAAAGAGGGAACTCCAGAAGTTGAAGAACCCAGATATAAAGCAAGGCATGTTGCAAAGGGTCAAGAGTGGACTTCACAGATGTGTTCTCCCTAGTTGTGAAGCATAGTTCGATTCGAGCTTTGCTTGGTATTGTGGCCATGCATGATTTGAGTTTGAGCAGTTAGATGAAAAAACTATATTTTTGGATGGAGAACTTGAGGAGGATATTTACATGCAATAAACCAGAGGGTTTTACAATATCAGAAAAAGTGGGCTATGTTTGCTTGCTGAAAAAGTCCCTTTACGGTTTGAAACAGTCACCAAGACAGTGGTGCAAGAAGTAGCTTTGACAGTTGTGTTTACTTTAAGAAAAACAATGATGGTTCTTTTATGTATCTACTCCTTTATGTTGATGATATGTTGATAGCAGTGAAAGATAAATGAGAGATAAGAAAGGTCAAAGCCCAACTAAGTGAAGAATTTGAGATGAAAGATTTGAGACCAGCAAAGAAGATACTTGGTATGGAGATTCTTAGATATGGAAAAGCAAGTAAATTGTACCTAAGTCAGAAGGGGTACATTGAGAAAGTTCTTTGCAGGTTGAATATGCAGAGTGCTAAGCCTGTTAGTACTCCTTTAGCAGTCCATTTCAAACTTTCATCGGCTTTGTCTTCATAATCAAATGATGAGATTGAGTACATGTCACATGTTCCATAATCTAGTGCAGTGGGATCTCTCATGTATGCTATGGTTTGTTCAAACTTTCATCGGCTTTGTCTCCACAATCAGATGATAAGATTGAGTACATGTCACATGTTCCATACTCTAGTGCAATGGGATCTCTCATGTATGCTATGGTTTGTTCACATCCAGATTTATCCTATGTAGTTAGTGCAGTAAGCAGATACATGGCGAATCCTGGTAAAGAACATTGAAAAGTAGTTCAGTGGATTTTACGATACTTACGAGGTACTACTGATGTTTGCTTATAGTTTGGAAGAACTAGAGAAGGAGTCATTGGGTATGTTGATGCTGATTTTGCTGGAGACCTTGATAGAGAAGATCTCTTACAGGTTATGTCTTTACAATCAGAGTTTGTGCAATCAGTTGGAAAGCCGCTTTACAACTACAGTCGCTTTGTCTACTACTGAAGCTGAGTACACGACGATTACTAAGGCTTGTAAAGAAGCTATTTGGTTGAAGGGACTCTTTAGCGAACTCAATGAAGAACTTCAAATCAATACAGTATTTTGTGACAGTCAGAGTGTCATCCTCCTTACAAAAGATCAAATGTTTCATGAGAGAACAAAACACATTGATTTTCCGTATCATTTTGTTCGTGATATTATTACTCGTGGTGATATTGTTGTGAGTAAAATTAATACTTATGAAAATCTTGCAGATATGATGACTAAGTCACTTCCTATAACCAAGTTTGAGCAATGCTTAGACTTGATTGGTGTTCATTGTTAAAGTTAAACCCTTAAGAGGTTTTACGAAAAAGGTGGAGAACTTGTTCGTTAAGTGTTCGCGATGAAGAACTTGTTCATTGAGAATTCGTGTCAAGGTAGAGATTGTTAGAATTAAGTCACCCGAATCCTTATTTAAATAAAACACAGTGGTAAAATAAAATAAAAGTAAAATCCCTATAGAACTACACTTCTTTTATTTTATTTTAGAATAAGGTTTTTTAAACCTTATTAAACTCCATCTATTTGATATTGATTAGAATAAGGTGTTTCAATCTTACTACACTCCTATTAGAATATGGTTTTACAAGCCTATAAATAGACAAAATCTACTCCTCTTGTAATCATTTAATTTGACATAGTGGATTTTCTTTTCTTCTGCTCGTGGTTTTTTTTCCCGAAAGGGTTTCCACGTAAAAATCTGTGTGTTCTTTATTTTTATTTATCTTTTCTTTGCGATATATTGTCATTACCGACATTCTATTTTTACAATACTTGAATTAGATTTAAAAAAAACAATATGATATGATATTTGCATTTTGATAAAAGTTGTACATTTTATATTTGAAGATAATCAATAAAATTTTTAGTGTGTAATTTAAATTTTAAAGTCAACCTTAAAACTGAATTAAATCACACTCATCAAACTATATTTGACAAATTAAATCCAAAATTAAACGAATTCACAATTAAAACTAAATTTATTATATTAACAAAATCATAAAAATTCAAACCTAATAATATTAGCAATTAACTCTCATCAAATAAACTCTAAAACTTGAATTAAATACTAGAAAATTAATTTTGTTATCTTTGGATACCAAAATATATAACTTCTGACAAATACAGGTACCAGATTGGACCAAAAAAATAACATAGGTACCACATTGGGAAAAAATGTCAAACTCGGTACCAATTGATATATTAAGCCATTTAAATTTTATAGTGTGATTTATTTGTGAGAAATATGGGTAAAATTACTATAGCGACCCTTATACTAGAGGTCAGACTGCATTTTGCTCCCTCTACTAAAAAAGAAGAAGGGAAAATTAGATTTTATATGTTGGATCAAAGAACTAACTCGTCCTGTTAAAAAAAATTATCTATTTTTAAGTTTTGATGTGGCTAACATAATAACTAGACATTAATACGTGGCATGACATGTGTATCTCATGTTGGTGTACAATTTTGTCACGTGAGCAAATATTCAAAAATTTTTAAAAAATCCAAAAAAATTAATAGATATCTTTAAAATCCCACATCCAGGATTAATTTGTACAAATGGTTCATTTGAGCATGAACAACTATTTGTCCAGGTTCATATTGGATGTGATTTTTTAAATAATTTAAAAAATATTATTTTTTATTTTTTAAATATTATCATGCTAGCATAATATACACATGGCATGTCTTTATTGCTTGGTTGCTTCATCAGCCACATCAGCACTTAACAATAAAAGTGAACGAATTTTTTTAACAACATAGCAAATTTACTCTTTTATCTAATGTAGAAAAACTAATTTATCTATTTTTATAAAAAGACGGAATAAAAAGTAGTTTAACTTTTAATACAAAAATCTTCATAATACTTTTACTGAAAAATATACTATTGAATGATCATCTTATTTGTTTGTTTCCCTCAATTAAGAAAATTCGTTTTAAGTCAGATTATGAGATTCTAAAACTAAATATTAGATGCTTTGAATGGTCAATAGGGGGCCTGTATGTTGTTGCTAGTTGCTATAATTCAAGGATGTAGAAGGGGGAGGTGATGAGCAAACTATTATGTGAGAGAAGAGAATGAACTAAATAATAATAGTGGAAAAAGGAGAAGAGAAATGGAAATTGGAAGAGGAAGAGGAATCCAGCAGATGATGAAACAAGAACAGAAGGTATGGATATTGATGACTAAGTTGTGTTTTTAATTGCTTAGGAAATATGCTTTTAGAGTTAAAATCACTTTTGAACTTATTAACAATGCTACTCAGGAAATTTTTTAAGTCAAAAGACTAAGTGAAGACAAATGATTCAACAACTGGTACATATGGAATAATAATCCATCCAAACCTGTAACATCTCGGGTTTTGGGGTTAGAAGTTTTGAGGTTTGAGGCTAAGGTCAGTGAGTAGGATGAGCAATTGGGTTTGTGGTTGCGTTTTAATGTTAGAATGAGCTTATTGGTTCAGTGGTTGAATGTATGTTAGTTTAGCTTGAGTCTTGTGTTCAAGTCCTTAGGTGTGTTTTGGGGGAATTATTTTTGATTTAGTTTTGTTTTGTTATTAAATTCTAAACATTTATTTATTCATTCATTTATTTGTATTCATTTTATTATTTTTACTTTGAAAAAAAGATGTTTTTCACGTTCTTTTCCATATTTCCTAGCACGTTTTCCCCATTTTCTTTCTCCTTCAATTTTTGTTCCTTTGATTTTAAAACTTAATTTGGGGTTTCTTCGTTTTGGGGAATTTTGCTCTTTGCATTGTTTTCAACATCATAACTTCAGAAATCTGGTACTGATTCTTTGGTTGCTATTATTTGTGTGCAATCGTGTTCGTTAGGGTTTTTGAATCAAGTAAGTATTGGTATGGGATTAATTACTTCTTTTTTTAGTTTGAGATTAACTCGTAGTTGGTTCGTTGTAGCGATTTAGGTTGATGTTAATTGAGTATAATTGTTTTGCAAGTTTACGGAATTTGTGGATTTGAGGCTTCGATCATTCTAAGCATTTTAAATCGCTTATTCAGGTGTGTGTTTTTGAAATGTTTTGTATGTTTTTGAAATTGACCAATCGAGGTGTCGATTGTTGTGGAATTGCTTGACATTCGGTGTGATTTTGGTGTGTTTCTAATTTATCGAGGGCTGGGGATCGTTTCAACAACAAAGGCACGTTTTGTAGCCTGTTTCGTTGTGGTTTTGTGACCACACGGGCATGTGCCACACACAGGTGGTCCACATGGCCATGTGAAATTGAGGAATTAGAGTTTTGGATGAATTTTGGTGCCACACGGTCGTTTGGCTATTTTTTGGGGATTTTGTCATTTTTCACATGGGCATGTGCTTTGGTCACACTGCCGTGTCCCGTAGTCACATGGGCGTGTGAGTTTTCCACATGGTCGTGTCTACTCTGCACCTAATTTTAGCAATTCTAGATAGAGAGTTACACGGGCTGTTCACACGGCCATGTCACTCGTTCACACGGGCGTGTGCCTCCTTCCACATGGGCATGTGGATCCCCACACAGTCGTGTGGCCCTGTTTTGCAGAATTTTTGTGTTGTGTCATAATTGACTCGTTTAATGCCTCTGTGTATTTCAACCCTCAGCTAGGCCTCAGTAATGGTGTTTGGGACTCTGATCAGCTCAGAATCACGTGTTTATTCGCAATTGTAGAATTAATTAACAGTTTGTTTAAATGTGAGCGAGTTGTGATTTTGTTTGGTTAGATGGTTGTGTATTTGGTATATCTGTTCGAGGTTCTCTAATCGAGCGTTCGTGTTTGTAAGTAAGTTAATCTATCATTGAGTTTGGGCAACCGAAAATGTGTGTTTTTGCTTCTGTATGTCAGTTGTATGTGGTGGACATTTTTGCATTTGCATTAAGGTTTTGGATTTGGTAACGAAGAGAAGGAAGTCTGTTTGGCAGTTTTAACTACAATCTTTTGTATAGTAGTTTACCGTACTGTACTAACCGTATACCATCTCAGCTGTATACTTTAGCTCAGTGGCTTAGTTCCACTTTACATGATGTGTAGAGTGGATTAACCTTTTATGGTTCTATGTTGTGTGTAGGGTGGATGGGCCATTTGTAGCCCTTATGTGGTGTGCAGGGTGGACGAAGAGGTGTTCGGATGGATGGGTGGGACATCTGATTGTCGCATACTTTACGCATTTGGAATTACGTCTGTTGAATGACCATTAGCACATTTATGAAATGCTTTGAGTAATTTGTTGCGATTGGGTACATGGGTATTTGGAATGATAATATAAATGCGGTTGGTTTGTTAATGATAATTTTCCATATATCAGATTGCCGTTTGAGATATTTGTATGTGACATGTAAACACATGCTGCACGGGAATATTTTGTTGTGTCTCTCGGCCTTTTGTCTTCTGTAGAGTTTCGAACTCACACTTAGCTCGTGTAGCTCATCCCTTTTTTTCCCCTTTCAGGTGCTCTCGTGTTTTGAAGCTGAACTTGGCATGCCGGAGGTCTCAGAGTGTTACATTTTGAATCAAGCTAATAAGTTTTTCTTCAATTCTTATTTTATTAAGTTGTTTTTGGACTGTAATTTTTTACATGAACTGTGGTATAAATTTTGTTTTGAACTGAATTTTAGAAACTATAGAATTATATTTTGAATGTTTTAAACGTAACTTAAATTTTCTGTTTTGGATCCTAAATGGTTAAACGGTTTAGTTCGAACTTAGCAATTGTGTTTGAAATGAAATGTTAACAATTCGTCTTGTAAAATTGCCTCTAGATCACTTCGGTGGTCAATGTGACCTCTGAGATCAGGCCCAAACTTTTAGGTTAGATTTTTGGGGTGTTACAAACCCATGAAATGTCTCCTATATCGAGGCTTGGAAATTCACCAACGATTGGGAGCCTCAAGCGATTGTTAGCCAATGAAATTTTCAATGTAATTTTCCTTTGTGAAACTTAATTAAATGAAAAGATACTGGAGCTAGCTCAATGGGACTCGCAAAATCATAGAGGTGGAAGGGAGAGAATGGAAAAAATTGGAGGTTCATTGGTTTTTACGGGGAAGCGGGTGTTGGAAGACACAAGATGCGTGGAACTCGAGGGTGCAACTTGCGGCTACTCATGGTGGACCTTGGCTTTGTACGGATGACTTAATGAAATAGTGTGTTGCTTCGTAAAAGCAGTATTATGTTTACTAAATGACAATTTATTAGTGGCTTTTAGAAATACTTGAGGAGATGTGCGGATTTGATATGTTCTAGGATTCTTTGGGAAAGGAGGAGGCTTCAGCATAACAGTGTGAGAGAACCAAGGTATAGCCTATGAAGAACGATGGAACAAATTTCTGTCACGATTTGTATGATTATTATATTTCGAATTGTTAATAAATTTCTGTATGAATAAATTTCAATATTTTTTTATATAAATGAAACTATTTTTTCATGAAAAAGCAAAACTATTAAATAAATATTAGCTTGTGTATATTTTGATTAATATTAAGTTGCATAATAAAAAATGTTTATAATGCAAAAGATAATTTATATTAGTTGGTAATTTAAGCTACTAAAATAATTTATATGAGCAAATGACTCATGTTAGGGTGATTATGTTATCTATAAATTTATATGGGGAAGATAGTTTACCTTGACTATCGAATTTGGGGTTAATTTACCAGAAAAGATCTATTTTTTTAAAAAAATTATAAAAATGGGCCATTTTTCTTGATATTTATGGGAATGACCCAATTTTTGTAAAACGCACTGAGCTAATATTATTTTCAGGGGAAAACCAAAAAAGAGCCATCCAACTCAGCGCTTTTTTCCCCTTTGACGTATAAAACACATACAAGCTAGCATGTTTTACTAAAGCGCTTCCAGGTCAGCACTCTACTCGTGTTCCAACGGTCAATAACTAAATTTCTAAAAAAATGTTATTTTTAAAAAGATTTACAAAAATAAGCTAATTTTTTAAAAATTTAAAAAAAATGCGCCTTTATATAGACCCAAAGTGGCAACACTATATTTTTTAAAATTTTTTGGTGCCACGTGAAAATAAAACTTACAAAACAGGCCTTTATATAGACACAAAGTCTCATTTTCCTTGTTTTCTTAAGTAATGTGGGATGTGAGATATGTGCATATATAGACTCAGGAATAGGTTTGCAGCTTGTTCCTGGACAATGTGGGATTCCTTCCGCTTTTAACTAACAACATAAGATTAAATGCTACATTATATTTTATAATTTTTTTACAAAATAATTTCTATTTTTTTTACATTTTGTTAACTTTTTCTCATATTATAAAATTACCTTCTAAGATCTTTAATCTTGTTGCATTTTAGAATTGTTAGCGTTTACAAAATGACCATAATAAAAAAAGAAAAAGAAGAACAATTGCACATATGAAACTTGTACATGTAGTAATCTTCTATTCAATTTTAAATGTTTGAAGTTAATATCCATGCAATTCTATTGTTTAAAATATTTTTCCATTATTTCGATTTAGAAGTTATACTTTTAATTTTTTAATTTTATTTTTGTTAAGAATATTTGATTAATAAATAAATGGTGAGTATTTGGTAAGTTGAGCGGTTTTACATTTACAGACGCATAAAAAATAATTTTTTTGAAAAAAAACAGATTTTTTATGTTTTAACTCTTCCGTATACGTTTGCTTTGGTTTGAATGGGCATTTTGAAGAAACTTCAGTTCAGTTCTGCCATAGAAAAAAGAGAATTCTTGGATTGAGCTTTTTCCTCTCGGCGAGAAAGCCTTTATTCTGCAATTCATTTCAAAAGACTTCAATCGGTACAGGCAAAAAATAGGACAATTCAACATCTTTTTGTTCAATTTTGTGTGAAGTCAAATTCTAATTAGTATGAGTCAAGGGAACAACCCCTGGCATCTGATTTCCATATAAAGGGAAAGACGAGCATAAATACCCTCTTTAACTTCTATTTTGATGGACTGAATATCTTTCATAAGGAATCGAAGAAAGATGCGACGATTTTTTCCAAGAAAACCCCAACGAAATATATATACTATTCCCTCCTTTCTATCGAATCGATCATAACCACAGATAGTATTTTTTTGTAATTTTAAAAAATTGATATCTCTTTTTTTAAATATTTATTTTTTAAATATTTTACTATACTCATTATTTTTTAATCTTAATTTTAATTTAATTTCCATCACCTAATGAATGCTAATGAATTTATTTAAGATGTACTTTGACTAGATAGATAATCTATTTAAAAATAGCATATAATTATGTTAAATAAGTTTTTTTATAGAATATAATATACATAAAATATAGTAATTATTTTCATATTTTCATATTTAGATTAAATTACATTAGTAGTCACTTAACTATGATTTTTTGGCTATCGAATTATAAAAACTTACAAAATGATCACTTAACTATTAGTACTTTTTTTTGTTACCCAATTATCTTGAATTTTGATATATGTAACAAACAAAAAAAAGAAGACAAATTTGAATAGTTGAATGACAATTTTGAAACTTTTCATAGACAGATGATTAAAAAACATAATTAAATGACTATTTTATAACCTTTTATATTTAAGTGATAAAAAATTTACCTTAAATACATAAGAATAGACAACTTCATAATCAATTCATTAATATTGATTGTTTGCATCAAATTTTAGTGTTCAGTAAATAAATTTATATAAAAATTTTAGTTAATATCTAATAATATTGGTACTGAAGTATATAAAATGAAATTGCTTTAAAAGAACAAATGCAACAAAGCAAGACTGCATTAATGGCAAATACTATATAATCTTCCACACATCCCCCAAACACCTTTATTTCCAACCCATTTGGTCATCTTCAAACAAGAAGAGACCAAATCCCACATAATTTTATATTTTATAATATTTTTACTTATAGAGTTTAAAATTTTATTTATAATGTAACAAATGTCAATTTTTTCTAAAAAATTTAAACTCTAAAAGTAAAAATATTATAAAATAAAGTATAACCTTTAATCTTATGTTGTTAGTTAAAACAGGAAGGAATCCCATATTATCTAGGAACAAGCTGCAAACTTATTCATGATTTTATATATACACATATCTCACATCACACATTGCTTAAGAAAATAAGGGAAATGAGACTTTGGATCTATATAAAGGCCTATTTTGTAAGTTTTATTTCCACATTAATTGGTGGAACCAAAAAATTTTATAAAAAAATAGTGCTGCCACTTTAGGTCTATATAAAGGCTCATTCTAATAAATTTTTTAAAAATTGGCCTATTTTTGTATTTTTTTAAAATGGCCCTTTTTTGGAAATTTAGTTGTTAGAACACGGGAAAAAAAGTGCTGACCTGGAAGTGCTTTAATAAAGCGCATTGACTTGGACGTGTTTTATAGGTCAAAGGGGAAAAAACGCTGAGCTAGACATGCTTTTCTAACTTTTCCCTTGAAACGACGCCAGCTCAGCACGTTTTAGTGAAATCGAGCCATTCCCGTAAATATCAAGATGACATAATTTTATATTCATTTATCGATTCATTCAGTTGTGATATTTACAGCATAAACTTAAATCTTGAGCAACTGAACAATGATATATGCATAACTTACATCCTTTCATGAAACTTATGTGTCTCAAAGTAGTAAGTTGAAAGTTGGTACATTGGGTATTAGAGGATGAGCATTTGATAGAATCAAGTCGAATAGGGTGAAAAAGTTTCAAGTTAGTTGAGTTGACAAATACTATTTTATCATTTTTCAAATCGAGTTGAGTAAAATAAATTTGTTTAAGCTAAATTAAAAGGCGTCTGATTGCACTGTCAAATTTATCATATTAACTATCTTATTATTTTCTCTTATTTTGTTTTAAATGAGTTCTCAAATATATATGATATCAAATTTATGTTTTTAATTTAGATTTTAGTCATATTGTTAACAAATTTTTAGTGTACTGAAGTGTTGAAACATTTTCAACAATATTTATAATGTTCCAATAACTATAAATGAAATGGTGTAATTAATCAAAAGTTATATCTTTTGGTTATTGACAAAGAATTATGACTGTTCAAACAATATTATTTGAATAGTTATATTTAATCAAGAGACATTAGATGAATAATTATGTCTCTTTTAAAGATATTATTATTCAAAAAGCCACCTATTGAAAGATGTCGTTATGAAGAGACATGAAAATCCCTATAAATAGGAATGAGATTTCATTTGGAAATATATACCAAGAAGTTTTAAAATTTCTTTCTATCTTTCCTCTGTCGTCTAATATTACTAGATTGTTCAATAAAGAGTTATAGCAGAAAATCTTTATAGAAATTGATTTTCTTGTAATACATTGCTTGATGCTTAGTGGACTATTTTCATCAATGCAAAACACAAATAGTCATCGAGCTTCATTGTATCCTTGAGGTTCATTTGCTTGAAATTCATTTGCGCACTGAGTATAGGTGGGGACGAATATAACCATTAAGATAGTGGCTTGATACATGCATTGGAGTCTTGTAAGACCCCAAACCCGGCCTAGACGTTATGGTCGAATCTTGGCGATGTCACATGGAAAGGGATTTGAAGCCAAGATTGTCGAGTTTAAAAACCGTTACAGTAAGTTAGCTTTTATTTAATTCGAAAAAAAAAAACTAGTTGATTTGTGTCGAAACCATTTTTTTGAAAACAAAAATTTAGTTATCGACTTTTAAAAATAAAAATTGGAGTCGCCACCGATCCTTTATTGAGGTGTGATCGGCTCACCTTAAAAACGATTTTGGTCTGCGAAATTTGAGAAAACAGGTTCGGGAGTCAGTTACGCACAAGGAAGGGTTAGCACCCTCATAACGCCCAAAATAGGTACCAAATTGATTGTTTAATGTCTAGGTGTCGAAAATTTGACAAGATTTCAAAAGAAAATTTTTTATCTCATGAATGAATCAAAATAATAAAACATTCTTATCTCAAAGAAATAAAACACCACATTCAGTGAGTTAGGGCACAATATTTTTAAATCTTCAGAATACCGAATATTGCCTTTTGTTTTAGAAATTCTTATTTCGAGATGACAAAATGTCACGACCAGTAAGTTAGGACCCGACATTTTGAATTCCCGAGAATAAGCCTTTATTTGAAATTTGTGAATTTATTGCAAACTGAACACTTGGCTTTCTAAATTCGTTGAAATATAATCGCAATCCAGTAAGTTAGGACACGATCTTTCTCGAGAATCATGAATGCCAAATATTTTGAAAATTTACAAAATATGATGATTTTAAATGCTTTGATGCAACCAAAATAAATATTTTCTAGAAGGTATGTTAAAAAGTTAATGTATAACATGAAGCAAACACTTTAATTTAAAATGCATTTGTATATGTTTTTACAAAATATAAGCACAAAATACAAGTAGATTTGTAAATATGTGTATGCATATATTTAACACACATATACAAGTATACAAAAAAGAATGGAATACATCAAACAAAAAAAACTAATAAAATGCATGTATATAAGTATATGAAAATCGTGAAAATAAAATAAAAGTATAAAAATTATGCATATGTGTATATATTTACAAAAATAAAAATGTATAAGTGTATTGGTAAATCATGAAAATTAGCATTCGTATATATTTAAATATGTATATATGTACAATATGTATATAAAATAATAGAATATGTAACTAACAAAAATATTTACAATGATTTTTAAAACGTGTACATAAATATATTTAAAAAATGTATGTGTATTTTAAATTATAAAATGTGGAAAGTGTATATGTTATAAAACGTTTATGTATATAGATAAAATATAAAGTATATAAAAATTAGAGAAGTAAAATAAAAAAATATAAAAGAGTATGTATGTAAAAATATATGCATATTTATAAAGGCTTAAAAGTATATATTAAAGACATGCACATATATTGTATATGAAATATGCGTATGTATATGTATAGTAAATACAATAGTAATAATGATAGCAAATAATGTAATAATAATAATGGGATAATGATAATATCATAAAAAAATAAAAAAAAATAACTAAAAATGGACTAAATTGAATTAAAACGAAAAAAGGGGCAGATTTGAAATAAAATTGAAGATAGGACTAAATTGAATGCGCGCACAACAGTGGAGAACCAAAAGGGAAATTATTCCCGCCTTCCAAAACGCTACGTAGCGAGGGACAAAATTGAAACAAAAATAAAATATACGGCCCAATTTAAAAAAAAACAAAACTGGTTTCATTGAAACGCGTAACAAACAGGAGGGCCTAAATGCGCAATTTCCCCATTCAGGCTATAACGCGCGGATCCTCCCCTCTGGGTCGGGTCACCGTGCGGGTCATGCCTGGGTAAAATGGTGTCATTTTGCTCTGTTATTTAAAACAGATTTCTTCCTCTAAAATCATTTGCAACCGAATGAAAGAAAAAGAATAAAAAATGCCCTCTTTTACTCTGCTGGGGTTTCGTTCCTAGCATCCTTGCGCCGCCGTTCGCCTGTGCCAACGCTCCAATCGCGACGGAGTTGGCAACAATCTGGCATCCTCGACGAAGAACGGTAAGATTCCCCTTCTCCCTTTTTTTATATTTTAAATAAAATAAACTAAAAGAAAATATAAAAAAATATATGTAAACATAAACAATGCGCACTGCCAAGTAAAAAAAGAAAAGATCACCTTTGCAAAAGCAAATTTTATATTTCTATTTTCTTTGTATTCTCTCTGTTTTAGTATCTCTTTTTGCTCTTTTACAGGTTCAAAGTGGCTTTTTGTAGCCCAAAAAGGAAAAAAGAAAATAAACAAAAAAATGCTATTGCTTGCTGTTTTTTCTCCTTTGGACTCCTTGAGTCCATTTTTGCAGGCGTTCGTGGAGAGTTTGACGCGCGAGGAGAAGTCGGTCCCGAGACGTGCTGCGCTTGGGGAGTCTGCTGGAGGCGGGGGCTTGTTGCGGCGCTACTTGCTGCTATTAGGGTTTTTTCTTAGAGTTTTTTTTATTTAATTGTTGGGCTATATTTTGTTTTGGGTTTAGCCTATAAATGGGTAATTGGGTTAGGTTAATTTTGGGCCTTAATGTTTTGCGGAAGCTTTTGTAACCAAATAATTTAGGGAAAATCATTTCTATTTACGAAAAACCTTAGTTTTTAGAAAAAAATCATGTTTTGTGGAGTTGCAGTTTTAAAAAAATCCATAAAAAATGGTATAAAGTCCTAAATTTAAAGTCAACCAGTCCATAGTCCAAAATATACATCAAAAACCCCAAATAAGTAATAAATTCTAGGCATTAACGGAAATCATTCTAAAATTTACGTGTGGCCACCGTCGAGTCCTCAGCTGCACCGACCCATCAAGTCTACAGATTACCCGTACAGATTAAACAGAGAAAGGGTGAGTTTTTGTAAACTCAGTGTGTAATACCCACAGAAAACATGCATACAGATAATCAACAGAATTCAGTTCGATACAGTCTTGGGCCCATGCCCATCGTAGAATCAATTTGGGCCTTGACCCATTTAGATACAGTCTCAGAAATACATTAGGGCCTTGACCCATATCAGATACAGAATGCAGATACAGCAAATCAGAATCCTACCCACCAGCCTCTACGGTTGCGTGAGCCACACGAGAGGTCACGCGACCATGTGGCAAGTCGTGTCGATTTCACAATTTACACTCTAAACCTGCAGAAAAACGTGATTTTCAAGTTTTTTTAGGCATTCTAAGATGTATATATATATATGACAAAAACAATAAGATAGGAGAAAGCCGTCACATGATAGTTAAGAAACAACTCAAAAAACACCATTGAAGCGGATTCTGAAGCAGATTTCCATCAAGATTGAAGATTCCCTTTTTATTTCTTTGGAGATTATTATGAGTTTCTTTATTTCTTGTGGTTATATTGTATCTGAGATGTTTTTATTTGCAAGCATGAACTAATTTTCTAAATATCTAGGGAGATGAAACCTATGATGAATTTTGTCTTTTGATTTTTATTTTATGCAATAAATATTTAGATCTTGTTCTCAATTATGTATGTTTAATTCTTGGTTTAATATTTCTAGACTATTGATCCATGTTTGGTGTACATAAACCAGAGGAGGAATAGACTCTATTTAAGAGTAGATCTAGCATAGTTGAGTGGAGTTGCATGCAATCCTAGAAATAGGATGACATAAATCTATCGGATTAGAGTCAAATCTAATAGGGGAATCCACAGATCAAGTTAATGCGATAATAGGGGTTTTAATTAATATCTTTGCTCACTGTAACTATACTATTAATTGATAGGTGCACTTGCCTTAGTCAGATTTTTAGTTGGTTTCGTAGACATCAAGTTTTTGGTTCCATTATCAAGGACTAAAATATTAGGAAAATTTTATTTTTATTAATTTAGCTATTTTTATTTTTATTTTAATAGTTTTGTTTTTAATTTAATTTGTACAGTCTAATTTTTCATTTGTTTGATTCTAATAGGTTCTTTTGGTTTATGACTAGAGGAAACCCATTGAAACCGTTAGTGTTTGATAGTGAATTTGAAAAGACTGCTCATAGAAATTATAGAGAGGTTAGAGAAGCAAGGCAAGATCAACATATTTTAATAGATGATCAAGAGAAAAATGATATTATTGTGGAGATGGAAGATAATCAAAATAATCAAGAACCTCCTACACTTCTTGCTCATCGTACTATATTTGACTATGCTAAGCCCACTCTGATTGGGGCTGATTTGAGTATCGTCAGACCGACTATTGCTACAAATAATTTTAAGCTAAAGTCGAACACAACTCAGATGGTACAGCAATATCCAGTTTGATGGGTTACAAAATGAAGATCCAAATGCTCATTTGACTAATTTTCTAGAGATTTACGACACATTCAAGATTAATGGCGTTACTAATGATGTCATATTCTTACGATTGTTCCTATTCTCTTTGAGGATCAACACAAAACAGTGGTTGAATTCACTTCCACGGGGTTCTATCATGACTTAGGATCAGATGACTGAAAAGTTTCTATTGAAGTACTTCTCACCAACTAAAATAGCTAAGTTGAGGAACAACATCTCTTTTTTTGGTCAAATTGAGTTGGAGACATTATATGATGCATGAGAGAGATTTAAGGATCTTTTGAGAATGTGCCATTTTCCAAAACAAACTACCCAACAAGCTTAAAGATCGAGGGAGTTTTACTATGCATTGTCTTATTGATAGTTTAAATGTTGAAAAAGATTTGGCTGATTTGGGGTTTTACTATTCATTGTCTTATTGATATTGAGGTATCCATGATTTTAGGTCAGCTATTTTTTGCCACTGCTAGAACTGTTATTGATGTGGGTAGTTGTGAACTTGTGCTGAGTGTAGGTGGAAAATATTACTCTTCAAGCACGTGATTTTGTTAGAGTTCCTAATGTGTGAGATGATGCTCGTTATTCTGTTAATGTTAGTAATCATGTGGCTAGACATTCTTTGCAGGAATTCACTAATGAATATGTGTTTGAACAATATCTGTCTTAAGGTGATAAAAATCAAGGGACGACTGAAGACCAAATGGTGCAACTCGATGAATTAGATGAATGGCAAACAAAGGTTAGTGAGAACCCAATGTAACACCCCTAACCCGTTTTTGTCGCCGGATTAGGGTTGCAAGGCATTACCAAACAAAACATAGTTCAGCACGGTTATTTATTAAAAATGCAAGCACAAAGTAATTTAATCTTCTTTACAAATTTTTTCTCCGAACTCAATTAATAACCAACATCTTATTCCTACAATTCAAATTCGTATATTAAACCATATCAACCCATACCACACGACATATTATTTATTAGCATATAAGACAATAGCTAACATTACAACATGGCCAAATATACTTTTGATACTACTAATTTATGCGCAATTCTCCAGAACAACAATAGCTATTTCTAAGCTCAATTGCCGAACCAAACATACCAAATTCATATGCAAAGCATCACGCCACAATTTCATAAGCACAAACAATTCATTTCTCATTTATTCGGCTAGCAAATTAGCCTCAAAATTCATACCAATTCCACCATTCAATATTAAGCTAAATATACTATTTCATAACCTAATACAAACATTAATATGTCACTCTATAACTATATATATAACCAACGAGACATACCTAAAACATAATCATTATTTACCATTTAAAACCGTACCTAAATAACCAACCAATCAATCATAGAACATATTCATTCTTTGCCATCATAAACCACACCTAAATAACCAATACACAATCAATATATATATTCGTCATATAACCTATACGAACATACACCATGAGTAAAAAAAATACATCCATCATTTACCTCACTACTCAAGCCAAATTATATTACCATCCGCACAAGATAGACCATATAACATACTTCCAAAATAAGCTAATTACATGGTCGATTTATACATCATACTTAACATTACTTTCAAGCCATTTCGCATGGCCATGTATATACCATTCAAAAAAAAACATGTCGAAAATAGCTTATACATTATTTACAAGCCAGCTCACATGGCTAATTCCATATCTCAAAACATATCCTATTGACAGTAGCCTATACATGCCATATACCATATATACACAACTCAAAAGTACCAAGTAGATGGTTGGATAGTGTGACGTAGTCTCTGACGATTCCCGAATTCGAGCTAGCCTTGAATTCACTATAAAACACAGGAAAAACAAACAAGGTAAGCTACAAAGCTTAGTAAGTTCGTACTAAATATACTCAACAATTCATAGAACACAAATCATCAATTTGAACAAATTAATGTATAATTCATGATAATATCAAACCTTCCATAAGCTTATTCATATACTTATATGCAAAGTTTTAACCTTTTCTATTTGAACTTCATACTTACATGTACATACTTGTACAAATTCATAACGAATTCATACCTTCTCGTAACACTATCGAATACTCAATGTTTAGCACACTAAATTCCATCGCATAGCCGAAGCTATTATCATCCCGCACACTAAGTGTCTTACATAGCCGAAGTTATCTCAGTCTCGCACACTAAGTGCCATTTATAGCTGAAGCTATTTCCAATAGCACACTAAGTGCCATAAATAGCCGAAGCTATCTCGAATCGCACACTAAGTGCTAAACATAGTTGATTAATTGTCAAACATGACCGTATTCTCGTGTATACAATTTATGCAATATCAAAGCATTAAAAGCATAATTGTAACAATGTTTATCACGTACGAACTTACCTGGGATGCTAAAACCGCAAATCGAGTTGTTTAGTCAATAACTTTAGTTTTCCCCCAATCTAGGTCTGAATTTCGATTTTCTTGATCTATATAATATCAAATTCAGCTTATTCAATCACTACTTTATTCAATTTAATCCAAAACACACATTTGGGCATGTTTACACTTTTGCCCTTAAAGTTTCACATTTTTACAATTTAGTCTCTATTTCACAAATACACAAAATTCATGCAATTTAATACCTTCCTAAGCTAGCCAAATTTTCCTAGTGCACATATCAGCTCATATTTATCATTTATTCACACATTTAACCACACATTTTCACATTTTCACAAATAAATCCTTATTTGACATTTTTGTCAAAAAATCACTTAACAAAATATGATAATCTATCAACAAATATCCATTTTTCATCATCAAACATTTAAAAGCTTAAACATCCATCAATGGAACTTCAAAAAAACATTGACAATTTCAAAAATTAAGGCATGGGCTAGCTAGGATACAAAGCAACAATCTCAAAAACGTAAAAATCATCAAAAATCGAGCTCAAAACACTTACCAATTAAGCTCCCAATTGACCGAACCCTAAAATGAACTAAATGTTTTCTTCTTTCACCATATTCAGCCAAAGAAAGATGAAATGAAGCTTAGTTTTGGTTTTGTTTTAATTTAATTAAATTTAAATCACAAATTACTTAATTAACCTTAATGAAATAACATTAAATATATATAGTGGTTGTCCATAAATGTCCACTTACACAAGTCTAATATCACCATAAGGACCTTTGGTTTAATAAATCATAGTAATTAAACATATTTAACATATAGAATGCCACTTTTGCATTTTACACGATTAAGTCCTTTTTCTCAAATTGAGCTATTAAACGATAAAATTAAATCACGAAACTTTCACACATATATAGTCACATGCTGTAAACACAAAAAATAACATTAAAATAACTTTCCAAGCTCAGATTTGTGGTTCCAAAACCACTGTTTCGATTTAGCTAAAATCGGGCTGTTACATCCAAGAACGGTCAAAGAAATAACTAAAAAATGTCATAGTGTGCATGTAAAGATGACGAACCAATTCAAAGTTGGGGACACAGTGCTATTAGACAAATTAGATCCACGAATGTTCTCCTCAGAGCTTAAGTCAAGAGGGTCGAACCCATTTGTCGTACAAAACGTATTTCATACGGAACCATTGAGGTAACACACCTTGATTTCAACACATTCAAGGTAGACAATCATCATATCAAACTTTATTTTGGTGGTAAAATTCATAAAGAGAGAGGAGTTTCAACTCCAAGATTCGCATTAACTGTTAGCTTAAAAAGGGAAGTCCAGCTTAGACTCTAAATAAGCGATTCTCGAGAAGCAACCCGAGTGATTTTTATTTATTTATTTATTTTACTTCCATGTTATTTCAAAAACAAACCATTAGTACATTTATTTTTATTTTTATTTTTATTTTTATTTTTATTTTTATTAATTTAAAAAATTTGAAAAGAAATTCAAAAAAAATGTCCACTCAGTCTAGGGTGATCTACATAGCTTAGAGACACGGCCGTATGGGACATACTGCTTGGACACACGAGCGTGTCCTAGGCCGTGTGCATACTAGGGCTAATTTTTTCAATTTTATTTTAACTCACACAGGCATGGAGAGTTATACGGTCTGCAGACATGGTCGTGCGAGACACACAACCTCGCACATGGGCATGGGAGAATAGAACAAGCATCACACACGCCCGTGTGGATACTTGGCTCATTTTTTTTAAAAATTTTCCATTACACATGGCCTTAGAGTGCACACAAAGTTGATAGGCATGGCCGTGTGGACAACCACAGGCCAAATACACGACCGCGTAATCTATAAACTAGGGTTTTGAATTTTTTTACTTTTGTTCTTTAACTAGCCCTAGTCGTCGCTTTCGTTTTGTCCTTCCTAACTAGCCACCGCTGTCCCTCTCCACTCACACCGCCGATCTCTTTTTCTCCCCTCTTTCGCTAGTCTGACCACCACGCAACCACGACTCTCACACCGCTCACAATAGAACCCTTTCTCCTCCGTTCAACCACGGCTCTCGTCGTTCGTCCAAGCCGCCAATTTTTATTATTTTTCTTCCCTATCCCTTTCCCGACCTCAACCACTCTTCCCTCAATGTCACCATTGTTTAACATTACTCATTGTCGTCCCTTCTCGACCACCGTCTGATCTACATGCACCAACAGGCCACTGTCTTCCCCTTAATCCACATCCAACACTATTCGATTTACTCCCTCATCTCTACCCAACGCCGCCTACCTTAGATCCACTGTCGTCATTTCTCCATTAGCCATTTCACCCCCATCGATTATCCCTCCATTCATCGCTGTTGTTGTCTACACTCCTTACGACCGTTGGGCCTAGACCTAATCATGGGTCAGGCCACCCAGCCCGGCTTGAAAGCCCGCCCGAAATGTGGGAGAGTTTGGGCAAAAATATAGGCCTAAAAAATGGGCTTGGACAAAAAAATAAGGCCTGTTTAAAAAATAGGCCAAGCCTCGAGTAAGGCATTTAGGCCCGGGCCCGGCTCGAAATCACTAAAGCACAAAAAAATCTGCTCTCTTTTTTTATTTTTGAATGTTATTTTCTCGTTGTTTTCTCCCTATTTTGCTACCATTTTACTATTATGTTGCTACTATTTTATTGTTATTGTTTGGATATTGTATAAAACTTATTTTATTGTTAATTTTGTTATTATTTTAGAGGCATTTGCTTGTTAAGTTGCATTTATCTTAGTGTTATTTAAGTCTACATATTTTTTAAAATTTATTTTCAATTTTTTGGTAAATATTTTTTTGATGTTTTTAGTATTTTTGATGTATTATAGATATTTACAAATTATATAAAAATAATATAAAAATTAATACGGGCGAGCCCGATCGGGCCCGAGTTTTAGCATTTTTATCCAGGTCAGGCTTGGGCAAAATTTTAGTCCCATTTTTGGGTCGAGTCGGGCCCGAGCCTAGTAAATGGGCATAAATTTTTAGTTGAGCCCAACCCGACCCATGAGCACCTTTAGTTGGGCCCCTCCCTTTCCTTTTTAGTATTTTTATTATTTGTTTTATTTTAGTATTATTATTATGTTATTTTTATTGTTATTATTACTACTATTGTTATTGTCTTTATTCTTTGTATTATATTTATTATTATCACTGTAGCTAGTTTTAGATTGTTAGTTAAATTATTTTTGCTCCATTAGCATTAGTTTCAGTTCTTAGGAGTAGATTTTAGTTATGTTAGTTAAGTGTTTCGGTGTTTTTTTTTAGATAAATTGCGTGCTGATTTGTTTTATTTCATATGCTGATTTGTTTATCTGATATATTCATTACTGTTTTGGGCCTCTAATGATTTGGTTGTAATTTTTTTTTCAGGTACATGATGCCGAACACACGAGGAAAGAGTAAGGTCCCCGCTCATTCCAAGAAAAGTAAAGCTACTGGAACCTCATCTTGATATTTTCTGACTGCAAAGACATGCTACCAATACCTCACCTTCGATGATCCACCCCATAAGGAGAGGTACCAACATCTGAAGGATGGAGCATTAGGCTTAAACAGTGCTATTGTTGAGGGACAACCCACGAGCTATATCATTTCGTCTTGAGGCTATCACTCGGCATTTTACTATTGCAGGCTTTGGTGTCACTCTCAGCCTATATTCTAATGATTTTTTAGCCATGACCGAGTTCTTCCTCCTCCTACGACACATCTATCACTCGACCTCTTTCTATTGCATTTTACTATTGCAGGCTTTGGTGTCACTCTCAGCTTATATTCTGATGATTTTTTAGCCATGGCCAAGTTCTTCTTCCTCCTATGACACATCTATCACTCGACCTCTTTCTATTGGTCGGACATATCTGAGGTTTTCATTCCTTACAACCCGAGTCAGTCCATGGCTCGGTGCCTTCCTCCAATCCTGTGATACATTCACTCCATTTTAGCTCATACTTTGACTGGCCGAAAGGAGAGTACAAGCGTCGTGGGTACTTTAAATGCATATTTCTTATATAGCATGCATGAGCAGCACCTGATTGATTTATCCCATTTTGTAGATCAATGTTGTCGTAATTAGAGTGAGAGATCAAAGAGAGGACCCCTCTATATAGCCCTATATGTAACACGCTTGGATCATCAATTTGACCTCGTTGAAACCCCTGAGTAAATTGGTACTCTTTCTTTAATTAGAGACATGGCACCACAGGACTAGAATATCATGAAACTTATGAGGATGGTTGCTCGTTCGCTTAGACCTTTCAGTGATCATTATGTTTTGCTACGACTGATTCAGCAACACGAGGATGATAAGCATCTAGATGATGATCCCCCACCACCACCGCGACCCATTCCTAGTCCTCCAGTCAGTCCTCTTACTACTCCGCCTACTGATACACTTGATGATATTTTCGAGCGGTTTGACCGCTTTGAGAAGCAATATTTTGATCGGATAGACCTTTTCGAGCGGCAACAATCAAGGTGGATTGATCACATTGAGGCGTATCTACAATGGATATGCCAGGATTTACATATCTCTCCTCCCAATCATGTGCCTCACGATCTCGACACCTCACACGACGCCAATCACTAACCTAATTTAGTTTTCTACTTTATTTTTTTTCAATTGTACTTTTATTTTTATTGTTAGTTGTTTTTATTTTATTTGTGAAACTTCTTTGTTTTATTTGTATTGTTTTATTGGTTGTTTTCTTTTAATTTTATTATCTCTTAATCTTATTTATTTTTCTCCATTTTCTTATTAGTTTTCTTAAAAACATGTACTTCATTAAGATTCCCCAATGATTCTGATTTTCACTATTCTGGCGAATTCATCTAAATTCAGGGCAGTTTCAGTTCTCTTCCTCCTTTATGATATTGTGCTTAACTTGTGGTTATAATTGTTTCTACATTGAGGCAATGTACATCTTAAGTGTGGGGAGATTGTTTAAATTTTTATGCGATAAAATCCCTGAATTATTGTTTGTGTTTAAGTAATTCTCACACCTATCATTGAATTTATTTTTTGTAATTTAGAGTTTGTATTGATTTTGTTTTGGAATAATTTTTGGGGTGTTAGTGAATTGTGTGATTTATACTTTAATACACGAGAGAGTCAAGTATGATAAATTATTTTTCAGAAATTATTGTTTTAGGTTGTCTCCCTGAACTAAATCATTATCTTGAAATTTTAAATTTGCAAGTTTGACATCAAAACCATACTTTTTTATGAGCTTTTGAGCCTATAGAGCATATATTTATTCGTGCTCATTTTATCTTTGGTTGTGAGTATGTCAACTTGATTTGTTATTCTAGAACTTGCTTCAGTTATACATGTCGAGACCACATTATAGATTTGATATGCTAAGATGATAGAGACACCCCTTAACCTGTAAAAAGCTTACATGTCGAGACCACATTATTGATTTGATATGCTGAGATGATACAGACACCCCTTAACCTATAGAAAGCTTATATGTTGTAGTATCCCCTAGTAAACCTTATTAATCCTAACACATTTTTTAACCCGTAACCCATATATATGTTGTAAATTATCTCTTTTATTGACTCCCTTTTTGTCGAGATTTGATTTGGTTAGTTGTCTAACTATGTTTCATCATTGGAATTGTTGAATTTTACTTTGCTCAAAAAAAAGAAAAAAAGAAAAAAATCTGAAAATCCAAAAAAGAAAAAAATATTTTTTTTGATTGAGCTTGAATCGTTAGTTTCATATTGTGTTGAAAAGCTCATTTTTATTATATATTTCTTGTTGATGTGAATTCTTTAATTCGACATTTGATTTTTTTTTCTATTTTGGTAACTTATCAACTCGACTTTCGATTATAACCAACTTTTCTGACCTTTTCCATACCCTTAACTTAAGCCCCATTACAACCTTGTAAAGACCTCTTGATTGGTGTGTCATCTTATGTCACATCCCAAAAATTAGGTGAGTAGAAATTGGGTTAATGAACTGAGAATGGTCACGTCAAAATTTTTTTTAGATAATCTTACCACATTTGATAATAAATAAATATCAGTTATAGTGATTAAGTAGTGGTGGAGCTTTCCTTAATAATCTGAGTTTGAATCCCTTCCTTCTTGTTAATTTCTATTTGCTGCAAATTTGTTTTAAACCCTTAACAAAGGTCATCCCATGTTTTTAAATATTTTTTGATAAAATGGTAACAAGCAAGTGAGTGGTCAAGTGGTTAAGTGCTTAGTTAGTTTCCTAAAGGTCCTAGGTTTAAGTCTCCACATTAGAATCATTTAGATTTTTTTATTTTTTGTAATTATTCCCATGTGCTTAAGGTGCCTTACTGTCCACCCCATACATGCCATACTTAGGAGATTCATTCCATCTTTTATAACCCAAACTTACCTTATGAAGATGAAACATAATCCCCTTTTTACTCCCTTGTCTCCCTCTCTTGCCTTTCCTCTTCACAAATTCCTTGTGTGACATTCAATGAACCTAGTCATGGTTGACTAACTTTCTTCTCACCCATTTTCGCTTACACTCCTTCTTATTGCCGTCCCACCACTAGCTCCTCCTAAGTCTCTCCCATTTCCATCTTTTTTCTCTATTAGTTAGCCTTCATCCTTATTTTACTTTCTTTCCTCCCTCCTCCACCATGACCAACCTTGCTCCTCCACCATCGCACCACCGTGTCACCACCATAGCCCCCTCTTTATCCCTTTTTCTCTAAGCGTCGCTGCCGTTGCCGCTGTGACAACCACCGCACGCCACCGCGGTTTCTCTTTTCTCCTCCACCCTTTCTTTTTTCTTCTCTTCTCCATTCTTTGTTAGTGTACGAACCTTTCCATCGGACCATCTCCCTTCTTGTCACCGAACCACTGTCACCGCCGTAGCTCCACTGCCGGTGGTTGAAATTTTTCCCTTTTTCTTCTTAAATCATCCGTCTTTCTTTAATGATCAAACTTAAACTGTTTGTTTTAATGTTTCTTTCATTTTAGAATCATTAGTCTAGTGATATTTTGATAAATCCTTTGACTCCTCCGTTCTTCATCAAGATGAATCTTTGATCTTATTGTGTTGACCAAGTAGTGTAAGTATAAAAGTAGTATTGAAATCATCCTCTTCCCTTTAATCCCCTTCTTAACCGAATGGAATACTGGTCATTGATATTTATTTCTCCTCATGTATTAACGCTCGATCCTTATGTTTATTGAAGGGCCTAACAACAATCTGGGAAATCCTTAGCGTTTGAGACAAAATCATTGATCCGAGTGTTAGATCGTGGGGTAAGTAAAGTGGTGAGGTTTAAGTTATATTATGTATAACGTTCTTGATAAATCCTAACTTTTAATCATCGTTTGATTTTATAAATAAGACTTTTGGGGCTAAATCTAAGTGAGAGAGTTCATAATGAGTGTTTCACACCGGATCTACAAATCAGGTGTGGGTTTTAACACTAAACAAATAAATCTATGCTTTTTTAATGTTAAAATTATCATTATTTAATTATGATTAAATGTGGATACAAGTTGTACCTTTAAAGTGAGACTAGTCATTCTTGTGGGTTTTTATCAAGTGAGCATCTTTCCTAAATTGTACACTTTTGACAAGCATGTTGTGTGTTATTAGTGTTTGTTAATAATATGACAAATATGTACATCTCATTCTCATGTTATGTGATTATTTGGCATATGTGATATTCGTATGAAAATAAAATGTGAAAATTTGGTACCTTGAGTACGCATGTGATTTGCATGTTAAACATGCCTATATGATTTTAAGTGTTTTGTCCATATCACATGCATGGGGTGAGCTATGTGAAAGGTGGGAGTATATGACAGTTTATCTGTGTTAATGTGACACCGTTCACAATTAGGACTATATGGAAGTATATCTTTAACTCTGGTAGCTTGTCCACGAATTTGATTATATGGCAGTTTATCTGCGTTTGTGACACGGTTCACAATTTGGTGTGCTGGTTGGACAAGTTTTGGGAAAACTCAATTATGGTGTCTAGTGAAGATGAGTAAGACCTTTTTCCAAAAAATTACATCGCTTTTACAAAATCGACATTGACACAATCATGCATGATATATTTATGAAAATTGAATTATATGATTTTATGATTATTTATCGTAAATGTTTATAAAGTATGTGATTGAGTTTGTGTTAATCTCACACAGAGCGTAAAAGCTCACCCCATTAGTGTTTCAACCTTTCAGTTAACACTTAAACATAGGACTTGGATCAACACTCGGTTCGAAATATATCTTATGACATGGATATTTTTATGGATTTTAACATAATTGGATTTTGGGTTTGTGGTTTGTAGACTTTTGGACTTTGGACTTTGGACTTTACCTCTAATGGGTTTGTGGTTTTATTTTTATGACTTTAAAACGATCATTAATCCATATAATATGATGGGATTTTAAGTATCTTTGATAATGTCATTTTTTTCCACATTTATTATGTTTTTATTAAATTATAAAAAAATCATAAACTTTCCAAATAGCTTTATGAAAATCATTGTGAGTTTCTTTATAAAACCATTTTATAATTATAATATAAGAACCTTAGTATTTAAAACTATGTTCAAATAGCAGTACAATTAAATGATGCTTTTCTTTTTAAATAAATAAATCAATTTTACTAAATATGTTTTAAAGAAATAAAATTAGTTAAACGTCATAATTTTATGTTTCAAACTCAAAACCCTTTTTTTCAAGTAAACAAATAATTCCGCACATCGTTAATGTAATTTTTGAGATTCGGCCATAACATCTGAGCCGGGGTTGGGGTGTTACATCTTATTTATAGTGGTGGAGATCTGATTTTCATGCAAGCCTATGGTATTAACATTTCTCGTTTGACTGTTGAGTGCACATTATTTGAACATTAAACACTTTGACTGCTTTGAGTGAATCTTTAGTGAGGATGTTATTTCTTGTTGAGTTTGAATTTCAAGTAATTTTTTAGATAATGGAGATGCCAAATGTTTTTAAATCTTGAAACTTTCTGCCTGGATTGCTTGTGCTATTTAGTGTCATTTGAGTGTGAATTTTCATTGCATGATTATCTGTAGATTATCCGTAGATTATCTTAAGCATTATCGGTGAAAACAATAAATTGATGGAAGTTAACTTGAATGTGGGTTGAGAATTTTATTTTAGGACAAGCAAACGCTTAAGTGAGGGGATATTTGATAGGTGCTAGAAGTAAAATGGTTTAGTCTCATTCTTAATGTATTTTTGGATGATTATTCGATGTTAATAGTAAATTTTATGCTCTTAATCCTTTAAATTCATATTTTTTATACCTAGGAGAGCATTTGGGAGCAAAATGAGCAAAAAAATGATCGAAAATCGAAAAATTAGAGCACGGTATAGGGGCCACAGGAGCTGAGCCATTCCACATGGCCACACGATCATGTGGTACGCCGTGTCGATATCGTGATTTGCACTCTAAACCTACGGAAAAACGTGGTTTTTAGGTTTTTCAGGCCTTCTATGACGTATATATGATAAAAACAAGAAGATAGGATAGAGACGTCATAAGATAGTCAAGAAAAAACCTCTAAAAACACCATTGAAGCGGATTCTAAAGTAGATTTCCATCAAGATTGAAGATTCCCTTTTGATTTCTTTAGATATTATTATAAGTTTTTTTATTTCTTGTGGTTATACTATATCTGAGATGTTTTTATTTGCAAGCATAAACTAATTTTATAAATACCTAGAGAGATGAACCCTATGATGAATTTTGTCTTTTGATTTTTATTTTATGCAATAAATACTTCGATCTTGTTCTCAATTACGTGTGCTTAATTCTTGGTTTAATATTTCTAGACTATTAATCAATGTTTGATGTGCTTAAATAAGAGTAGGAATAGCCCTGTTTAAGAGTAGATCTAGCATAATTGAGTGGAGTTGCATGCAATCCCAGAAATAGGACAACATAAATCTACCAGATTAGAGTCAAATCTAATAGGGGAATCCATAGACCAAGTTAATGCGATAATAGGGGTTTTAATTAGATAGAAATTTCAGTTAATCAACCTAGAGCCAATTGCTCTTATTCTTAAAGAGAGATATTAGCATAATTTAGGGATTTTTACGGATCAAGATACTAAGTGAAGAAATTGCGTAATTTAGATTGGTAATGACAGATGAAATCTAGGTGGATTTTTTCATGGGTTTTGTTTCACTTCTTGGTTGTTTATTCGATTATTTTCCTGATTTGTTTTTTGTACGTTTGTAGTTAATTAATTTAGTTAATTTTAGTTATCAGTCAATCACTCAAATTTTTCGATTAAATAATAGAAATACAGTAATTACTAGTACTTTTAGTATTTGTGGAAATGATATCTTTGCTCACCGTAACTATACTCTAAATAAAGTCTCTTAAAGTGAAAGTGGAATACGAGAAATTCTCTTGTACTTTTCACCTACTATGTACTTGTTAGTGTTGTTCTCTTTATTTTTCTATTACACGTTATCAACACGAGCCTCTACAAGTTCATAGTGAAGTTCACGTCATTACGACTATATATAACTTGCTCATAAAGCTCCCGTTGAACTATATACGATGGATGGTGAAAGACTTAATATCAACTCAACGTTGAACAAGAAAGTTGCTATTAAAGCTTTCGTAGAAGAAAAGAAATGGAGGTAAATTTCACTTATTACATTACATACTTATATGTACTTATATTTTTGTTCATCAAAATTCATTTTTCTTCATATATAATTACTTGGTAATTATATCTAAATGGTGATAGATTAATTTTAATGTTATAAACTGAAGATTTTTAAATCACGGTTCATAATGTTATCAATCATTTTTATTAATCAAGGCCTAAGGTTCATCATAATATGTGACCTTGCATCAGTTCTTAGTCATCATTAAACTAGTTATTTTATATGTTTATTTGATGGTTTCAATTTATATATATGTAAAAATAGAATAATGATAATGGCAAAAAAAAAAGAGAAAAATAGAACATAGATTTTACGTGGAAACTCTTTCGGGAAAAAAACCACGGGCAGAGGAGGAGAAAATTCACTATGTCAAATTCGAATGGTTACAAGGAGTATAGACTGTGTCTATTTATAGGTTTAGAAAACTTTATTCTAATCAACATCTAATAGAAGTAATGCAGTAAGGTTGAAACACCTTATTCAAATCAATATCAAACAGAGGAAGTAAACTTCTATACGGATTCTTGTTGTGCATCCCCCTGTCTTTCCACTTGTATTTTATTTTAATAAGAATTTGGGTCACAACTCTAAAAATCTCCACCTTGACACGAATTTTCAATGAACAAGTTATCAACCTCTTCCATGAAACCCCTTAAGGGTTTATCTTCAACAATGAACACCAACCAAGTCTAAGCAATGCTCAAACTTGGTTATAGGAAGTGACTTAGTCATCATATCTGCAGTATTATCATGAGTACTAATTTTGCTCACAACAATATCACCACAAGCAATAATATCAAGAAAAAAATTATACAAAACATCAATGTGCTTTATTCTCTCATGAAACATTTGATCTTTCGTAAGGAAGATGAAACTTTGACTGTCACAAAATATTATACTAATTTAAAGGTCATCATTGAGTTCACTAAAGATCCCCTTTAACCAAATAGCTTCTTTACAAACCTTAGTAATCGTCATGTACTCAACTTTAGTGCTAGACAAACATAATAGTTTACAAGGTGGCTTTCCAACTGATTCCACAACCCCCAATGTAAATACATAACCTGTGAGAGATCTTTTTTTCTCAAGGTCTCCACCAAAATCAACATTAACATACCCAATGTCTCCATCTCTATTTCTTCCAAACTTTAAACAAACATCAGCAGTGCCTCGTAAGTGTCTCAAAATCCACTAAACTACATTCCAGTGTTCTTTACCGAGATTCACCATGTATTTACTAACTGCACTAAGTGCATATGATAAATCTGGACGTGAACAAAACATAGCATGCATAAGAGATCCCACTTCACTAGAATATGGAACATTTGACATGTAGTCAATCTCATCATTTGATTGTGGAGACAAAGTTGATGAAAGTTTGAAATGGGTCGTCAAAGGAGTACTAACAGGCTTAACACTCTGCATATTGAACCTACATAGAACTTTCTCAAATTACCATTTCTGACTTAGGTACAATTTACTTGTTTTTCTACCTCTAAGAATCTCCATACCAAGTATCTTTTTTGTTGCTCCCAAATCCTTCATCTCAAATTCTTTCACTAAGTTTGGCTTTGACTTTTCTTATCTCTCCTTTATCTTTTGCTACTATCAACATGTCATCAACATAGATGAGTAGATACATAAAAGAACCATCACTGTTTTTCGTAAAATAAACACAACTATCAAAGCTACTTATTTTGACATCATGAGAAGTCATAAAGGAATTAAACATCTTGAGCCACTACCTTGGTGATTGTTTCGAACCGTAAAAGGACTTTTTTAGCATGCAAACATAGTCCTCTTTTTCTGAGACTATAAACCCCTCTGGTTGTTGCATATAAATGTCCTCCTCAAGTTCTCTATGCAAGATCGTTGTTTTTACATTTAATTGTTCGAGCTCCAAATCATACATGGCCACAATACCAAGAAAGGTTCAAATCGAACTATGCTTCACAACTAGAGTAAACACATATGTGAAGTCAAAATCTGGAATATGATTGTAACCCTTAGCAACAAGCCTTGCTTTATACCTGAGTTCTTCAACTCCTGGAGCCCCTTCTTTCCTCTTAAACACCTATTTACAACGAACAACCTTATTACCTTTAGGAAGCTTCACAAGATCCCATGTTCTACTCTTGTGGAGTTACTCCATCTCTTCTTACAAGGAAAATATCCACTTTTCTGAGTCTTCACAGCTAACTGCCTTGGGATAAGTAGATGGCTTTTGATTTCCATCTATATCTTCAGCCACATTTAAAGCATAAGCAACTAGATCAGCCTTGGCATGCGTCTTTGGAGGTTTAATTTCTCTTCTAGTTATATTTTTAGTAATAGAATATTATGGTAAAGAAGTTACTCTATTCTGACTTTATGTACTAACTTGATGAGTCGACTTTGTTGTAGATACTGGATCAATCTGAAGCTCCACCTACTTATGTTGTTCTTTATTTGAAGAGTCTTTAAGAGATAAGTTGTGTGGCATAGCAGTTTCATCAAAAATAACATATCTGCTAATTACAATTTTTCTATTTTCAGGACACTATAACTTATACCCTTTTACATCAGCCTTATAACCAAGAAAAACACATTTAATAAATCTCAATTCCAGTTTTCCATTGTCAACATGAGCATACGCAGGACACCCAAAAATCTTTAAATCAGAATAATCAGCAGGCTTACCAGACCATATCTATTGTGGAGTCTTTTTCTCAATGGCAATGGATAGAGATCGGTTGATCATAAAACAAGCAGTAGAGGCTGCTTCAGCCCAAAACAACTTTGGTAAATTAACATTCAAAAACATACATTGAACATTCTCTATGATCGTTTTATTCATTCATTCTGCAACATCGTTTTGTTGTGCAATATGACGAACTGTCAAGTGTCTCACGATCCCTTTTAATTTTCACAATTTGTTAAATTCATCAAAATAGAACTCCAAGCCATTATCTGTTTGGAAGTGTTTTATCTGTTTTCCTATCTGTTTCTTAACCATAGTTTTCCAAGACTTGAATGCAGAAAACGCATTGCTTTTCTGCTTCAGGACGAATGCCCAAACTTTTCTAGACAAATCATCAATAAGAGTTAGCATATAATTAGCTATACCTCTCGAAGGCACCCTGAATAGTCCCCAAAGATCAGAATGAATATAATCCAACATTCCCTTCGTGTTATGGATTTCTCTAGTGAATTGAACTCTATTTTTCTTCCCAAAAACACAGTGCTCACAGAACTTCAGTTTGCTGATGCCTTACCTATCAAGAAGTCCTCTTTTGCTTAACTTTGTCACGTCGTTTTCACTCATATGCCCTAGACGCATATGCCAAAGTCTAGTAACATCAACATCTAACAAGAAAAAGGAAGCGATTGTAGCATCATTAGTAACAGTAGAACCCTATAAAACATATAACTTGGCAATTTTTTTCTGCCCTTTCATCACAACGAGAGAGCCTTTGAAAATCTTCAAAACCCCTTTTTTGGTTGTGTATTTGTACCTTTTTGAATCAAAAGTATTTGAAAAAACCAAATTTCTCTTCAATTTTGGAACATGTCGTACATCACTAAGTGTTCTAACAACTCCACCAAACATCCTAACTTTAATCGTTCCAACACCTGCAATTTTACACGAAGCATTATTTCTCATTACAACAATACCTTTAGAAATTGTTTCATTAGTTGTAAACCAATCTCGGTTGGGACTCATATGAAAGGTGCAACCAAAATCAAAGATTCACTCCTCGCTCACTTTAGAATTGTTGACAGAAGTAAATATGAGTTCACCATCTCTGTAGTCTTCTACAACATTAGCCTCACTGGATTTTCTAGTTGTTTTCTCTTTTGATTCGCAACCTCTCTTTTGATCTTATTTTGAAACTTATAGCACTCAGATTTAATGTGCCTTTTTTTTACAGAAGTTACAGGTTTTACCTGTATTTGAAGATTTCGATCTACCCTTAGATTTACTGCGAGGATTATGTTCGTATGCCCTTCCACGATCATCATCAGTATTTTGTTCTTGTCTCCCATGAGTAATAAGATCCTCTTCCTGAGAGTTAGATTTAATCACAAGATGCTTCACCTTGTCATACGAGGTCAAAGAATCATAGACCTCATCAACTGTGAGAGATTCACAGCAATACAAAATCGTGTCTCTGAAGGTTGAATAGGACGGGGGAAACAAACAAAGTAGAATCAACCCTAAATATTCTTTATCAACTGAACCTCAATAGCCTCTAGGTTCGAGATAATTTCCTTAAACATAGTTAACTGTTCGTGCACAGACGTACCTCTTTCTAAACGATGAGTATAAAGACGCTACTTCATATGTAACTTACTCGTTAGGGTTTTTGACATGTATAGTTGCTCTAGTTTTGCCCATAATGCAGCGACGGTCTTCTCCTTCATCACATCTTGCAAAATTTCATTAGACAAATGCAAATGTAATTGCGTTAAGGCCTTTCAATCTTTACGCTTCTTCTCTTCATCCGTCAATATTGAAGGCATCTTATCTATCCCTAACAGGGAATCTTTCAAATCCATCGGCTCAAGAACTGTCTGCATCTTTATTTACCACAACACGAATCTAGTGTTGCGATCCAACAGTGAAATTTCATACTTCAGTGACTCCATTACCGTGATCAAGATAAGCAACCCGAAAAGATCTAATACCAATTTGTACAAATAGAGTGACGATAATGACAAGAAAATAGAGAAAAATAGAAAATGTAGATTTTATGTGGAAACCCTTTCGGGGAAAAAATCACGTGCAGAGGAGAAGAAAATTCACTATGTCGAAATCAAAAAATTACAAGGAGTATAGACTGCGTTTCTTTATAGGTTTAAAAAACCTTATTCTAATCAACATCTGATACAAGTAATGCAGTAAGGTTGGAACACCTTATTCAAATCAATATCAAACAGAGGAAGTAAACTTCTATATGGATTCTTCTTGTGCATCCCCATATCTTGCCACTTGTATTTTATTTTAATAAGAATTTAGGTTTCAACTCTAACAATACATAAGTTTCCTAAATTCTAGAAATCATGTTTTGGACTTTGATATTGTTTAAATTTCTCTTAATCAACAATGCTTAAAGTTTCTACATATATTAATAAAATCAAGATTATTTCAATCCAAACAATCAAATATTATTTCACATCAAACATGTTTGTTTAATTTCATTTTAATGAAAAATTCTAAAGAATGTCTAAATTGATTTTTGAGTTGATTCTAATATATAATTTCAAGTATAGTTATTGTCATATTTAATTCTTGAATTATTTTGGTTGGAAACATTTTATAAACTTAAAATTAGAATTACTATACTAATTTGGCTATTGACATTTCTACTGAACTTTATTTGTATTAACCGATTTTTGTTTGATAAGAAGCATAAAAAAAAAAGCTTGTGTGGTTTGATTTTGTAAATGCCTTGTATTTTTCTCACTATACAACCCTAACAAGCTTGTTACTTTTGTAGAGATGTTAAAGGTAGTCCATACGCTTTATATTATTCCATTTGTTAATTATTTAGAGGAATGATATGAACAATTATAAATGGAAAGGTTTTAGTGAACATGAAATGTATTATTTTGAAGTAAATTCCATGCATGTCTACAATGGTTTATGAAATTTTGCTAGCACTAGCATTATATTAGGTTTGATATTTTAGATGTCAGTTTTATCCATACATTTGATTTACAATAAACTCCATGCATGACTTGACTATTTCTTTCTAGTTAATTAAATATGCAAAACTCTTGTGAAAAAGGGTTTTTAAGTATTTTGAATTAATCTCATGCCTTCTTATGGCTAAACAAAATAATGAGTTATTTGTTCAATTGGTTCTACTCTATTCCCAAGTGAATGTAGCAATACATAGCAATTATAAAATGGAACCTATTGTCATTATTGACAAATAGATAATTAAAAAATATTGATGATTCAAATGTTGCTACATTTTCATTCTTAGAACATAATGATCAATGATTTATACTAATTAATCATTCCTTAAAGCGGATGATATCTATATAATCTTATTGGTAAAGAATATGATATACGCTTACATTATTGCTGAATTATTTTTGCACATTCCTTGAAGTGAATGCTCGTAATAAATATAACAAATTTTATAATCACTTTTGATCATTAAAATCAATTTAGACATTTAAAATTTTGACATACTCCTGAAATAAATATTGCAACTAATTGTTTGCAAATTATATTTCTTTTATTGAGTTAAAGGGATTATGGACTTCACATTAATGTAGACATCGTAAGTAAATGTCACTATATTGCTTATATGTGGATGCAAAGTAAAATGAATGTCAATAAAATTATCAATTGTCAAAATTTATATTAACATTATTAGTACAATTGAAAAGCATGTTAAAGTAAATTAGAAGTTTATTGATACAAATACATTTACTACTTGGCGTGACTAGTTAGATCATTCGGATCGTATATGGTGCAAAAATTAATTAAGAATTCATATGAACATTCATTAAAGAATAAGAAGTTTCTTTAATGATGTGTTGCTTGTTCTCAATGATATTTGGTTCTTACAAACTCACTAGCTAAAGTTGATATTTAATTTTAAAATAAATATGGGTCTATTCATCCATCATGTGGATGGTTTTGATATTATATAATTTTGATAGATGCATCTACAAAATAATCACATGTGTTATCAACTCACAACTTGTCGATTGCAAGATTGCTTGTTTAAATGATTAATTTCAAATTTTGTAATTAAAACAATTTATCTTGCTAATGCTGGTGAGTTTACGTCCCAAACTTTCAATAATTATTGTATGCCAATTGAAATAAAAGTTAAACATCTTGTAGCTCATATTCACACATAAAACAGTTTAGCTGAATCCTTTATCAAACACTTTCAACTAATAGCTAAACCATTACTTATGAGAACAAAACTTCCTATTTCAACATCAGATTGTGTTGATTTACTTGTTGTACTCATCTACTCAATAAATTACAAATACTCCCCATTACAATTGGCTTTGGAATTTTTGGATGTGTGATATATGTTCCAATTGCTCCACCACAACGCACAAAGATAGGTCTTTAAAGGAGGTTGGGAATATATGTTGGTTATGAATCTCCTTCTATAGTTAAGTATGTTGAACCATTAACTAAATATTTATTTAGTGCACGATTTGTTAATTGCCACTTTGATGAAACAACATTCATAACATTAGGGGGAAAGAATAAAAAGTTGGGTGAATAAAATATTTGAAATGAATTATCATTGTCTAAGATCCTTGTACAAAGCAATGTGAACTAGAAGTTCAACAGATAATTCATGTTACAAATCAACTGCTAGATTCATTTACTGATCTAAAGAGAATTACAAAATCTCACATACCAGCTAAAAATGTTCTAATACGAATTGATGTCCTAATAGGGCAAATTGTTAGTACAAAAGAAAGTAACCCACGTTTAAAGTGTGGAAGACCAGTCGGTTACAAAGATAAAAATCCTTGTAAAAGGAAAAGAGCAAAAATTCAAGGTCATCATATAGTGGAGGTAGGTTTTCTTGAAAAAACCCATGACATAACTAATTATAAAACTCATGAAGAGATTCAGGTACTTGGAACTGAAAATGAAAATGATGAAAATAAAGAGATCTCAATAAGTTATGTCAATACGAGAAAAAGATGAAACCGGAAAAGTATAGTTGTAAAGAAAAAATTTTCTTATAATGTTGCTATTGAAATAGCAAAAGAAAATGAGGATCCTGTGCCTAAATCTATTGAGGAATGTAGAAATAGAAAAGATTAGCCAAAATGGAAAGACACAATTCAAGCAAAATTAAATTCACTTTCTAAACGTGAGGTTTTTGGACCTATAGTCCAAACACCTAAAGATGTAAAGCTAATAAGATATAAATGGATATTTGTGAGAAAATGGAATTAGAAAAGTTAAATCGTAACATATAAAGCACGACTTGTAGCACAAGGATTTTCAAAAATACCCGGCATTAATTAATAAGAGACATATTCTCTTGTGGTGGGTGCAATCGCGTTTAGACACCTTATTAGTCTGGCAGTACGTGAAAAACTTGACATGTGTCTAATGGATGTTGTTACAACCTATTTGTATGGTGCACTTGATAATGGAACTTATATGAAAATCCTTGAAGGATTTAAAATCCCAGAAGGATATAAAGTTTCTCAAGAAAATTGCTCGATTAGATTAAAGAAAATTTTATATGAATTAAAACAATCTGAACATATGTGGTACAATCGTCTTAGTGAATATTTGTTAAAAGAAGGTTATAAAATGATCCAATATGTTTATGTGTTTTTATAAAAGGTCTGGATCAAACTTTATGATCATTGCTATTTATGTTGATGATCTAAATATTATTGGAACTGATAAAGACTTTAAAATGTAGTAAATTATTTAAAGAAATAATTTGAAATGAAAGATCTTGGATAAACAAAGTTTTCTCTTGGCCTGCAGATCGAGCATTTAAAAGATGAAATTCATGTCCATTAATCCTTATATGGAAAAGATCTTAAAGAACTTTTACTTGGATAAAGCACATTCATTGAGTACCCCGATGGTTGTACGATTGTTAGATGTGAATAAAGATCAATTTCATTCTTGTGAGAATGATGAAGAGTTTCTTAGTCCTGAAGTACCATATCTAAGTGCCATAGGGACATTGATAAATCTTGCAAACAACACAAGACATGGTATAGCTTTCGCTGTAAACTTGTTAGCAAGATTTAGTTCTTCTCCAACACGTAAACACTAGAATGGAATTAAACATGTATTTTGATATTTCAGAGGGACCATTGATATAGTGTTATTTTATTCAAATGATTTAGAATCCCTATTGATATGCTACGTTGATGCTGGATATTTATCAGATCGACATAAAGGTCAATCACAAATAGGATATTTATTTACATGTGGAGGTATTGTCATATTCATAGCGTTCAACAAATCAGACATATCCAGAAAATATGTAATTTGCCTTTATAAGAAAAGATGTCAACTATCTTATATGAAGATAATGTAGCATGTATAGCTCAATTGAAGAGTGGTTACATCAAAGGTGGCAGAACGAAACATATTTCACCAAAATTATTCTCCACTCATGATCTTGAGAAGAAAGGTGACATAGAAATTTAACAAATTCGTTCTAGTGATAATTTAACAGATCTTTTTACCAAGGCATTGCCAACTTCAACGTTTTAAAGATTACTTGGAATGCGTCAACTAAAATATGTAATATGATATTTCCATTAGGAGGATTCAAAAACACGTTGCACTCTTTTCCTTTAACCAATGTTTTGTCCCACTATGTTTTCTTGGTAAATGTTTTTAATGAGGAAACTTGTAATAATAGATTATATACTCTTTTTCCTTCATTAGGTTTTTATCCCACAGGGTTTTTACTAATAAAGGTTTTAATGAGGCACATTTCATTTAAAAGACATCCAAGGGGAAGTGTTGTAAATACATTAATAATGGATGTCTATAACCCCTTTAAACCCTCATTAAAGTAATGAGATAAAACTCTCTAGTTAATTTATGACCATGAGAGTAAATTAGATGTTTCAATTAAGAAACTAAAAAGGCTTCATTTACATGTACTTTATTGAATGCAAAGGAGCTTATAAATAAAGCTCTTTGAAGTGAAAGTGGAATACGAGAAACTGTCTTGTACTTTTCACCTACTATGTACTTGTTAGTATTGTTCTCTTTATTTTTCTATAATAGGACCCGATTAGTTTTGTTGTTTTTGGTATAGCATTTTATTGTTATTGTAACTCAAGGTAATAATAAAGATAAAATTAGGAGAAAACAAAAGCAATGATTGGTTTAAATTTAACACGAGAGTTGTTGATTGAGTCTAGGTTTATTGCCAATGCAGGAGGGCGTGGGTTCAAGTGCACTGAAGTGTGTTATCCTCCAATTTAAGGGTTGGGAAGGGGCTTTGAGTAGTTCTAGGCATTGTATAAAAAATAATAGTTATGATAATAATTTATAATAAAATTAATATTCAAAAATTTAACACGAGAGTTAATGATTTTAAATTATTTATTTAAATTTAAATTAGTTTAAAATTGTAATGCCCTAATTTATTTAAACTATGTTATTATGAACTTTCTCACAAATATGTATCTGTATCAGTGGCTAAGTGCTTTAATTATGTTTCTAAGGTCTTGGGTTCAAGTCCCATTATTTGAAATTATACTATTTTTTATCCTAGCCTTATCCTTTTTGGTTGGGTATTATATCTTTGGTCAACTCAAATCAGAATGAGCCTGCTGGTTCAAGTGGTAAGGTGTTAGTTTGCCTTAGGTTCTTGTGTTCGAACCCTCGTGTAAGCAAAGGATGTTATTTTTTCTTTTGTGAGTGTGTGTCGGTTGTGTAGTAGAAGTTCAGTGGAATTGGAAGTCTCAGGTTGTTGGATGAGATTCGGTTGGCGGTTTTAGTGGGATATGTTAGTTAGTGGGTTAGTGGGGAGTTGGGATTTTGGGTTATTTTAATTTTTAATTTTTTTAATTTTTTCAAAATTCCTCTCCTCTTTGACCTTTTTTTTCTCTTCTTCCTTTCTCTGTTACTGTCAATTCCTTTTCCTTCTCCCTTTGATTCTGTCACCATTTTTTTTTCATACAATCGCGATACTTTAAATTTTCGGTTTATTCATGCTACTTCATAGGTAAGGGTTCGCTGTGGTTTTGAAAGAGTTTTGGTTAATGTTGTAATTTTCTGTTGATGTATAAGTTGATTCGATATACCGTTTTGCTAGATGATTTTTAAGAAATCCAAGACTCTTCGGTTGCGTAGTAAAGTTTAGGGGCTATCGTAGTGGTGGGTATGCTTTTGAAACATTTTTAGTGCAGTCTTTTAGTTGATTTTGCATATGGTTGCATTGTATTTGAATGGTGACTCAATTGAAATTGAGGAATTAAGACTGGTTTTGGGCGTTTATTGAGGAATTTTAGGTTTTGGTTTCCTCGGGATTACTTTCATGTTAAAAACGAACCAAGCGTGTAAGGAAAACGAGAGAAAATGACGATGCGCGAAAGCCAAAAAATTTGGCCTGTCAACACCACATGGGCGTGTGCCCTGCCGTGTGATGGGTGTGTATACCAAATTGGGCTTGTAGGTTGTGGGTCAAGTTGTGTGGGCCACACAGGCAGGGCCAATTTGGGCATGTGGTGGGCCCAAATTTAAGAATTTTTCCCTAGGGTCGCAGTGTCCTTCGGATTGACTGTGGGCCTTCCGTAAGGTCGGTATGGGTAAAACAAAACATTAAGCTTGAAATCTGTTAGACTGAAAATAGCTTAAACGGTCAAGTTTTGTCACGCATACGTGTATAATGTCTGTTGTGTATAAGCATGCATCTTATCTATTATTATGTTTATCTGTATTTGTGTACGGGGTCGGTTATGTATATGTGGAGGAAGTATTCTGTGAGGTGACAATTCGCCAATATACTGGCAGCATGGCTTCAATTTATTCTAATAAGTGTCATACGGACACTATGTGGTGTGTAGAGCTAGGTGGGTGTTTTATACCCCACGTGGTGTGTTGGGATGGTCGGAGTTGGTGTGTAAAGGATGGGGGTAGGACTATGCATATCTAATTCTGTATGATTCTGTCAATATTCTAATTCTTTAAAGAGATTATGTCAGTATCTGTTCTGCCATGCCATAAAATCTGAATTTATTTTTCCGTTGAGTTACACATTGAGTTTTAAAACTCTCTTCCTTTTGTTTGTTCTGTTTAGGTAATCCTCAAGCATAGCCGGGTCGGTGCGGCGGAGGCTTAGTTGTGACCACTTGTCCGTAAACTATATTTATTTAAAAGTTTATTTAATTTTTTGGTTTTCTTTTGAGAGTTTTGTAATTTTGGGACTCTCTGGACTTTTAGTTATGTTGTTGGATTTGCACTTGATTTAAGTTTCTTGCGACGCTCAACAAAACAATTTACAAAAACAAAGGTTTTACGCAAACAAACGTTTTTTAGAACACAAACTTAGTTTTCAAAATATAACGACTTTTAAACCTCCGCTGCAAATTATGGTTTTGTTTGAAAGAGTAAACAAACGATGGTTTTCGAATGAGTATAACGACATATTCTTTTAAATAAAGAGTTACGATGTTTTTTAAACGAATTTCTAACTTTTCTTTGTAACATCTCCAGATTCAATAATAACGTTTAGGCCGGGTTTAGGGTATTACAAAAATTTTTGAATGCAACATTTTTTTCCATTGCAACTTTATCTTGTACGTTTGTTTTTGATTAAATAAATTTTCATGTCTTCTAAATTTGGTTTTAATCAAACCCTTTCATCATATAATATATTTTATATTATAAGGCTAATCCTTCGATTAAAATTTCCTCATTTTAGTTTGAGTTAATGGAGAAATTGCAAGACAATTTTAAAAACAGTTTTGAAGTTTTTTTTAAAACTTTACATGAATGTTTATTCTCTTTTAAATATGCTTGCAAACATATAATATTTTTCAAATCTAAAAGTTAAAAAATATTTTTTAAAATTGAAATAACACTTTATCAATAATATTAAAACTAAATTGTTTTAAATAAAAATTTATACATTTTAAAAATCTTTTAAAATTTTAAATGTTAACTTTAATTTTTTAAATTATTTTATATTTAATGCTCAAAATAAAATTATTTTTAAATACAATATAAAAATAAATTATCAAAATTTTTATTTTGTCACATTCAAAACCAGATTAGTAGAATTGGACATTAGATTATGGGTTGAGAGAAAATTGAATTTTGTGTCATAGGAATTAAAATATAATAAAATAAATAATTAGTTAATAATAGTAAAAATAATAATTAAATTAAATAATTATGTTATTAATAATCGGGGAATTAGTAAAATAATAATAATAAAGACTAATTTGGATTAGTGGTTAAAGTAGAGATTAAATGTGTAAAGTAAAAACTAGTGGTTAAAAAGGGGAGCTTTTAGAACAAGAGAGAATACGGGAGGACTTATAGGGAAAATAGCCCATTTTTTTAAAAAATGGTTGGCAAGCCAGATCCTTCTCCTGTTGCTTTTATTTTGCTTCTCCCCATTTCTTTTTCATTTTTAAATTTTGTTAGATCTAGAATGGAGAATTTTCTCTAAAAAATTTATGCATCTCTTATATTTTATTGGCATCCCAACACTCTGTATTCTTCCAATTTTGCAAGAAGATCACTCTTTCTTCTCCAATTTCTCACCTAAACTTAGCTCGTTTTTGCTCAATTGGTACAAATTCGTGGAGGATTTCGAGTTAAAGGTAAATTTATTATTTTCTTCTGTATTAAATTTTTATTAGGTATCTTTAATTTCAGTTTTCATAGATCTAAGCAAGAAATTAAAGATTCATGGTTTTAAAGCTATCTTTTGCATAAAATGGTGAATCTCTTAATAAAGAGCTAAGAGTTGTTTTAAAATGATTTGTACTATATTTGATGAGATTAAAAGATTTACAAATTCAATTTAACAAAATCTTTAAGTAATTGCATGAATTAAATGGTTTTCTTTTGAGAATGCGGATGAACAATGTTTTTCCAAAAAAATATTAATTAAAGAAATTGAGCAAAGTTAGAGATCTATATCTATAATTAGGCACAAGTTAGGAGGTTAGGAGGTAGAAATTAAGGATTTAATTAAGTTAAAAAGGAGAAATTAAACGAAATAGATTGTACGAAATAAGTCGAATAAGTATGTGTGGAGAGTCATTGCATGAACACAAAGAGAGTAAGCTAGATTATTTTTGAATGCTTAATAATATGTATATTTTTGTGCTAAGCTGAAAACGATAGTGGAGCCTCAACAAACCAGGATAAAGGCAAGCGAAAAGTTGTCTAATTCGACGAGTCATGGTGAGCTATAGGTGAGTGCATTTGTATGTCGTGTTTTAGCATGAATTGCGAAATCTACAGAGTCAAAGTGTGGCTTGCGAACCACTGCTTATGGTATGCAAACCTTGACTTCTTCCTAATGCAAATCCTTACAATTTTGATTGAATCGTTGAGTATATACACTGTACGATTTTAATAGTGCAAATTGCATGAACTTATAATATATATACATGGGCTTTGTTGTGTAAACAGTATATATATTAATAGGTGTTATATATAATATATAAATGGGGGAGTTGGTAATACATATATATATATATGAGTGGGGTTGTATATATATAAATATAAATATATACGTGGGTGATTACATATATAATATATATGCATGGTTCTATCGTATACAATATATAATTATGGTATGGTTTTATATAATATATAAATTTACAGGACTTTTAATGTTTGCTAAAATTTGAGGTGCCAAAGGTCCTTAAATAGGTATGTTTATATATGTAATAAATATTCGTATATGGTTATGTAATGCTTGTGAACGAGCATTAAAATAAATATTATAATATAGATTTTTATAACATGTGAATTTTATTGATAATGTGCATTTATGTATGCACGAACCCGTAAGTGAATTATGAGATTTATGATATTGCGAGTTTTGATTAGTGCAAAATTATATTATTGTGAAACACTAAATGGGAGCCAGTTATATTGTGTAATAAAATATGATTAATTAGATATGTTGGCAATGTAAACACTTGAAACTGTTGGATATCGTTGGCATGCCATAGGATTGTGAGTACTCACCCTTTTATTATGTGTTGGGCATTGTGGCCCGGAGATAGCGTTGGAGAGATAAGGGATTTTCGAGCATAGCTCCATTCATCGTAGATAGTGTGGTGTGTTTGGTGAGTGTGAGTATACATGCTAAACTAACATGGAGATAGTGTTAGCTCGATAGAACAAACCGGAAACGCCAAGAGGGGGTGAATTGGCCTTTTAAGAAATTGTGGAAGTAAAGAGAGAAAATTAAAACTATTGACATAAGGATTTAGAGTGGTTTGGCCCCAATTGCTTACTCCACTACCTTAGCTTTCCACCACTAAGGATTTTCCCAAATTCACTAATTTGTTCAACCTTTGAGGACAAGGTTTAACCTTACAAATCCTTAAGATTTCTACCTCAAATCTCAAGTTACAAACCCTCTCAAAGAGATACAAATAAGCAAACAAAGAAACAATCCTGACAAGATTAAATTGTTTGAAAAATAAAGCTCAAATACAATAGAATACACTTGAGCACAAGAATGGAAATAAAGCTCACAAGTGTATGAAAGAAGAATATGAAAGTATTAAGCTCTAAAGCTATTTGATTGATGATATTTGCTTAAAAGTGTTTTTCTTGTTGTTGTAGGTATTTGGAAGATGGTATTTATACCCCCTAATAGATTTTCAACCGTTGAGGTTGTTGGTGTAATGAATATAACCGTTGGGGATGTAAAACCAGAGCATTTATTTCACCTACAGTTGTGAGTATCGATACCAACTAAAAGGATATCGATACTTTTTGTAATAAATGCTAATTCAGTGATCGTTGGAATTTATTAATCGATACCAACAAATATTTTATCAGTACTTTTGGAAAAAGGATTCGATACCAGATCGATACTTTGTAGGGTCTGTAAGAAACATAATATTATTTTGGTATCGTTTTTAAGAAAGGTATCGATTATTTTCAGAAAATATCGATACTTCAAAAATGATATCGATAATTTTTAGGATTTCTTAAAAAGAATGCAAGTTTGGTCTCGATTTTTCTAAGGGTATCGATAGTTTTAAAATTATCGATACTTGGCCAAAATGGTATCGATACTTTTTGGCCTGGAGCAATTCTGACTTGTTTGAAAATCACTTTGATGTGTTAAAATTATTTTAACTTGGTTGAAATCATTTTGGCTAGGTTAAAATCATTTTAACTTAATTTTAAAATTGTTTCAAAATTTTCTAAGAGTTTATGTAAGTATTCAAAATTTTATCTCTTAGACTATAAATTTAAAAATCATTTTGTTAATTTTAACTTATAATAAAAATACTTCAATTTGTTATATCAAAATATTTTATCAAATAAAGCTTGGTTTAACAAATAGCATACGACTTTATGAGTCATGTGATGTGTTTTGGAGATCCGTTTATCCAATGAGCATATAATTTGACTATGTTTCATATTCACGAATTGTCAATATATCACTATGTTGAGTATGAAAATTTTTTATATGTGAATTGTTAAAATATGTTTAAATCCTAACATGTCTGGTGTGTATATATATTTGTGTTGTATGCATGGGTACTCACTGAGCTTTCCCAAACTCACCCCTTTACTTTACCTTGCAGATAAATGATTCCCGGGTTAACGAGGACGCTGGCAAATTAGTGATCCATTGCAAGACATTTTCTTTGAGTATGTGTGTTGAGCTTTTAAGTTCTGAAATGAAGGCAATTTTCAACGGGTCGTAAACAGACAATACAGACTGTTTGTTTTTCTTTTGGGGATTTTTTAACGTTATAATTGCTTGCTTGACTAGTTGTTTGGTGGTTTTATTACTTAATTAATCTGATGATAATTAAATGAACTAACATTTTTTTGCAGATAAAGGAGACTGTCAAGTATCAAGGTATGCCTTATACCTTCTGATTGTGTGAATGAAATGATTAATTTAGAAAAGCATGCACTTAGGTCTAATTTCTTATATGAAATATTTTGCAATTGTGTGGTGTGTATGGTTGGTTGGTGTGGTTCGTAAAGTTTTAAACGAAGAGCCACCTTGGTGACTAATGTGATGTTCCGAATTCGGGTCAAACCGTCTCAATCGGATTTGGGGTGTAACTTTTTCATTTTAAAAGTTTTAAATTTTTAAATTTTTATTTTTAAAACAATTTTACAAGTTTTTAAAGTTCAGAATATTGTTTATAATTTTTTTCTAATAAAAGGTTTTAATCCAATAAATAAAAAAATATCCTATCAAAAATTTAAATAAATCATACAAGTGTAAAATAATTTTTTTATGATCATGATTATCAAATATTTTCAATTTGGTTAAGGGTGTAAAATGCTCTCAAACCCTTAAAAAAAACATTTAAGCCCCTATTTTTTTTACTCAATTGGGTATTTAAACTTTCAAAATATATCAAAAAAGCTCTCAAACTTTTTCAAAAAAAGCAATTAAGCCCCTATTTTTTTCACTCAATTGGGTATTTAAACTTTCAAAATATATCAAAAAAGCTCACAAACTTTTTCAAAGAAAGCAATTAAGCCCCTATTTTTTCTCTTAATTGTGTATTTGAACTGCCAAAATGTATCAAAAAGGTCCTCAAACTTTTTTTTCAAAAAAGTAATTAATCCCCTGCTTTTTTTTTTGCACTAATTGGGTACTTGAACTGTGAAAATGCATAAAAAAAAAAGGCCAAGGGGGTATCTAGGGGGTGGCTGGCAGTGACCTCAGCTCCCTGAAATAGAAAATTTTTCATTTAGGCCCTTTATAATTTAGAAAATTTTAAATTAGTAATGGTAAAATTGCACTTTCACCTCTCCTAAATTGATAAAAATTTGATTTAATCCTCTAAAACTTATAAATATATAGGCTATTAAAATGACAAAGTCGCATTTTTACTACCATAAAAATATAGAATTTAATTTCAGCCACCCAAAAAAAAATTCTAACTTTGCCTCTACCCCCCCCCCCAAATTGTATTTTTGGATCCACCATTAAAAAGGTCATTTGATCATTAACTTTAACTGTTGACAATTCAGTTAACCGCCCCTAATTTTTTTCAGTTAAGCCACCACGTGTCACAGCCATGGCGTGACATGTGGCAAAAATGATAAAAAAATAAAAATACATAAAATTTATAAAATTTTAATAAAAATATAAAAATATTTTAAATTTATTAAAACTTAGAAAAAAATAGAAAAAATTGATAAAAATAGTAAAAAAATATAAAATATATAGTATTATAGAAAAAAATTTATAGAATTTTATAAAGTAGTAAGAAAATTATAAAAATGTAAAGAAATATAAAATTCGTAAAAAAATATAAAAATTATCGTACCAAAAGAAGTATTTTATAATTTTTCTATAACTTCAACGGTCAAGTTAAAGGGTCTTTTTTTAGTTGTTAAAGTTGACGACTTAGGGGGGTAAAGGCGAAGCCAAAAAATTTTTTTGGGTGGGCGGAAGTAAATTATATATTTTTATGATAGTAAAAATGTAATTTCTTCATTTTAATAGCATATATCTTTATAATTTTAGAGGATTAAATCAAATTGTTATCATTTTTGAGGGGCTAAAGTACAATTTTTAAAAAAATAAAGGCTTAATTGATTTTTTTTTAAAAAAAATTGAAAACTTTTTAGACTGTTGATCCTTTAAATTTTTATTTAAATAATAAAAATGTTTTAAAATATACAGATAACTCATAAATGAAGGAGATAAAAAATTGATGAGTTAAGCGAAGCAAGAGAATTGAGAGTTGTATATAAAATGAAGCCTGTTATTATATTGGGTGGGTGATGAAACTAGCATAGCCGGAGATACGAAAATACAAAGAATTGGGCCTTATTCAGTAGCCCAACTGATGGCCTGTGTTGTGGTATAAGAAAATCACATTGCAATCATTCTCCAAATCTGTTGATTTTATTATATAAATGCTGCACTGCATCTACATGATCTAAATGGACTCAACATCCATCCCCCTCCCCCTCACTAATATTACTATATCAACATTAATGGTGAAATGAAAAATATGATTTTTCTATCCAAAAGAAATAAAACATATAATTCTAAACGAATTAATAATGAGTATCCATCTATTTTCTTTCCTCTCACTTTTTTTCCAATCAAAAATATTTAAATTTTAACTTTTTCACTCATTTCTTTCATTGCATTTTCTTCCACTTGGAGACAACTCAATATTTCGATTTCTAAACTTACTATACATGAAAAGAAAATACATTAAGAACTGTAGATTTATGGCCTTCAAAACATAACACCCGTTTGTCTTAATGGTTTTGAAAAGAAAAGGGAGGGAAAGAGAGAGGGAAAACAAAAGAATTTTTTTTTATGTTTAAAATATGATAACCTGAGATTTTGGGAGAGTGTAATAAAATTTTAGAAATTGCGTGATAATCTAAGTAAAAAGTAAGGTATATAATATATACTAAAACGCGTGTTAAAATCACGTATTTAGATACTAAGATATATTTAAAATAACATAATAAATAATGAAATATAAAGTTAGAAGCTAATAATAATAATTTTTAAATAATAATAACAACAAATATGCAATATGTACAAAATTAAAATAAAAATAGTCTAACTTGTGAGTAAAGAAAATTGAAATAGATAAATACATCATATAAAAAATATTAAATGCACTCCAATTGTTTATCATAATATTATCATTTTTCTATAGTACGTTAAGTGAAAATTCTGTAACAGCCCGATTTTCAGTGGTGTCGGAAATAGTGGTTCAAGGCCACTAAATCCGACGAGTAAGTTCGTAAATATTATTATTTAATATTTACTAGTCAAAGGTGACTTTTTTTAAAAAAAATGCATTCCTGGGACTCCGTTTCGGTAAATCAAAAATATTTAAGAAGCTAGTTGTATAGTTAATTAGGTTTTGCTTAGGTGAGTTTGACTTAATTAAGGTTAATTAGATAAAAGGACTAAATTAAATTGATTGTGAAAGTTTAATTATGAAATAGAAAAAATTAAAGGGATCAAAGAAGTAATTATGCCATTACTTAAGTTGAGGCAGCATAAGTAGACATTTATTTAAAATCTAAAGTTAAAATATATTATAATATAATAATATTACTTAAGTATATATATTATATTATATTATAAAACAAACAAATAGAAAAGAAGGAAGCAACAGAATTGAAAACGAAATAGAGAAGGAAAGAAAGAAAAGAAAGAAAGAAAAGGAAAAATTGGGGTGTTGAAGTTTCAAGTTTAATTTGGTAAGTTAAATTAGTTCATTTTCTTATAATTTTGATATTTTGGAATTCTAGAACAAAATACTACTTGATTTAAGTTGAAATTTTGAAAGTTAGTAAATTTTAGATGTTGTTCATGTTGAATTACTTGATGAATTAGGGTTAAATTGATTGAATTTCAAGTGAGGAGTTAGTAAAGGGTTGATTTGTAAAATAAAACATAAGTTTTGAATAGTAGGGACTAAATTGAGAGAATTTTAAAATTAGAGATTTATGGTGAAATTAGAGAGTTAAATTAGTTTAAAGTGGGAATGGAATGAAAATATGAAATTAGTTTTTAGAATAAAAGTTAGTCTCAGTTTAGGGACTAAATTGGAATTTAGGTAAATATTGAGTAAAAATTGAAATATTTAATGTGAGATTGAATGGTGTTGTATTGATGATTTTTAATTGTTTTAATTCCGTAGCTAGCGTTGTACCGGAATTCTCGACTAAAAAGGGGAAAAATATAGTTGACGAGGAATAGCTCGGAATTCCTAGTTTGTATTTCTATAATCCGAATCTAATTATTAATTGTTGTATTTTGATTAAATGTTATAGTAAGTGATTGAGATGAGAATTATTGTGTTTTACAATTGAAATGGATTGTCTTGATAAGTGATGAAATTATATTGGTTGAATTGAATTGGAATATATATATTATGAATATATATATATGTGTAAATGTGAAATTGTGCAAATATGATAATTGAATTATTTTTATATGTATTGTAATGCTCAATTTTAGTCCGGACTCACATATGGAAACATAATCTTCGAGAATATGCAATCTTAGATATGATATGCAATCTTAGATATGATATATGCAATATTAGATATGATATGTAATCTTAGAATATGTGATTTTGTAATCTTAGAGATTTAATTTGTAGATACCCTTTAATCTTCACCGTTGATGTAATTGATTTGTACCGTTGGATTTGGGGAGGCTCAACTATAAATAGAGGCCTCTCCCTTCATTGTGAAAAAAAAAAAGAAAAAGGAGGAATAAAAAAAAGAGAACGATTGTCAATTTTTTAAAGGTGGCTTACTATTTTTTTTCTTTTGATTATTTTTTACTTATTTACGATTTTAAAAAAAGGGAGAAGGTGATACCACTGCGAATTTTATTAATTTTATTTATCCCCTTCGCTTTTTAATGTTTTTGTAATTAAGTTTTTTTTATTTTTTTAATTTACCTTTTTATTTATTTTTATTTCAATTTTGTCTAATTTGAAAGGCATCGTTTAGAGGAGAAGGGAAAATTGCCCTTCCCCTCTATGTAATTGACGTTCAATTAAGTCCTCCGGACTTTATTTATTTGCAATTTACCTGGATCTTCTTGGCGATCCAATCTAGTCCATTTTCATATTTTCTTTAAAATCTATATTTTGATAATGCAATTGTATTCTTTTAATTTTTATTTTATAATTCTCATATGAAATTATTATTATTATTTTATATGTATATTTAAGCATGTATTTATGTTTTTTATACTAAAATTTTCGCATACTTATATTTTATATACACATGTTTAATTTATTCAATTAATTTTAATATTATATTAATTGTTTAAAACTTATGTATTTTTATGTGTACAGTATATTTTTTATTCGCTTATTAATTTATGTTTGCATATTTTATTATTATCTTGCCTATTTATTTGATATTTTGCACGTCATTATTTTGTTTATTTATTTGTTTATTCATATTATTTCTATGAAATTGTTGTATTTATTATTGATATTTGTTTAAGGGCATTCATTCACATATTCAACATAACATTACCTATCTCTTATTTAATTTTAAAATAAAACGCTTCAAAATAGAGGTAATAGTCGTATTTAGGATTTCTCAAGGAAATTGAGCCATAACGTATTGGGTTCTGATTTTTTTGAAAATCTAACAATCGAGAATTTCTCTTTAATAAAAAAAATAAGAACTCATTATTGGGAATTCAACACGTTGTGTCCTAACGTATTGGATGTGACGCATTGATTTCTCGAAATGAATATTTTTAAAAAAATAATAAAGGAAATATTCCGAGTTTGGGATTCTAAAGGAATTGTGCCCTAACGTATTGGGCCGTGATTTCTTAAATATTGAATAAATGGATATTCTTTTAAATTTTTATTGCACTAGTATTTTGCCCTAATTCATTTTTGGGGAAAATTAGAATGTCGTCCTCTAACGTATTGGGTGTGGTATTTTCTTTCTCTGAAATGATAAGGGTCTTAATACGTAACGTTTTAAGTTTTTTTGCTAAGGATTACGTTTTTCAAATTTTCGACATTAAGACATTAATTATTTAACTAGGTACCAATTTTTGGGCGTAATGAGGGTGCTAATCCGTCCTCATACGTAACCGACTCCCGGACCCGTTTTTCTAAAATTTGTAGACAAAAGTCATTTTTTAGGTGACCCAATCACACCTTAATAAAAGATTGGTGGCGACTCCCAATTTTCATTGGTTAAAGTCAACAACCTAAAAATTTTGTTTTTCAAAAAATGGTTTCGACAGCTTGGCGACTCCGCTGGGGATTTTTAAAAAAAATAAGAGAGTCGAGCCACAAAGTTGATTAATTTTTGTCTTATGGTCGAGAAAATATTTTTTTAAAAAAAATCATGAGATCATTGTGCATTCATTCATTTTCTTGCTTAATTGATATTTGCATTACTCATTACATGAGTTGAATGATTTTACCCTTATAAGTGGGAGTGAGAAGCTATTTCCTTCGTGAGGTCTTCACCTCCGTGCAGGATAGCGGATTGCTTTCGGGATACATCCGTACCTATGTCTTCGTGAGATTTTCATCTCCATGCAACCATAGGGAAATGTATTCCCCTGAACTGAACTTGGTCCGTATGAACCTATAATGGGTGAGGATCGAGGAATCTGCTAATTCAAGTACCCTTACTTTAGAACCAAACCGCATATAATGAACCTTAGGAACTTACCCTAGGTAGAACTATGCCAAATCCCTAGAGGTCACCCGAGTAGGTACTTTATTTATTTGCTTTTACTTTGCACTAACTTGTTTTTTATGTTGTTTTTATTATGATTGCATTGCATTTGCATCATAAAAAAGAGGTGTTGATTCACGTTCAGTTGCTAAATAGAGAGCTTGTCATAAGAAAATGGGTTTCTTGATAAAGTGGATGACAATATGGTTGTCTGAATAGGGTCCAAGAACACATGATAAGAGAAGGATGATAATCTAATGGAAAACTACACGATTATGGCTCCGTTGCCCAATGATTCAAGATGACAAAGATTATTTGAGAGCTGCTGAACCTTCTTAAAGAGAAGCCAACGAGTATCACGAGGATGAGCGAACAACAAGTTATGGCCCGGATCGGGCAAAAAGGAGATAGAAGAGACGTTTTTTGAAGAGTTCGTGAGATTTATCTTAACGCTCGAATGAAGAAAATGATTGAATATCTCCGCCTATGAGGGCAAGGCCGTATAAATATCCATTTTATGTAAAGAGATTTGTTTTCTAGTAAAGTTCTCTAAATGGAATTGAATCAGAATCAACGTCTCTTTATGCATTTATTTCATGCATTCGCATTACATAATATCATAACATTAAAGTCCACTAAAAGAGCCTAATCGATTAAAATCATTCCTCAGTTAATCTGGAAACCAACCAACTTACCAACATCCTTACGGTATCCAAGCAAAGATTAGAGAAATGGAACAAAGGTTGGAAAAATTAGGCGAATCAGAATCTGAATCTGAGAGCAATTGACCAAATTTCAGCAGGAAATGAAAGATCATATGCTAGAATTATAGAGAACTATGATGAACCAATTTAACCGATTGCTAGCTGGAAAGTTAGAAGAAATAAAAAGACCGGTGGTCCACCTTGGGGTTGATAATAAGGATCTTGCTTATTCTCTAGATGGTACTCCGATAAATGTCCAGGTCCAGCTAGATGAGCGTCCACTAGGGGCATTCTTTACTATCAGCTTCCGACAATATCAGACTGTTACATCGACATCAGTGAATCGCCTGACGGGCCCAGCATCCAATTTGAGGATCAATTTAGCTAATCCTGTTGCTTTTGACAATCCAGCAGAAATAAAACAGGCGAAGGTAGAGCACCGAGATATCATGAAAGCCTCAAGGAAGGAGGGGAATAATGGGAATAATGAATGCAGATATAACAAGGGCCACTCAAAACCAATCACTGTGGATCGGTCACAAACAGAAACCACCAACCATCAGAGCCCTTTAAAGCAAGAATCTTACACGAAGGTAAATGCAGAAAGGCCTCAGTTCACGCCTATACCGATATCATATAGCAAGCTATATCAAAGCCTATTTAATGCACATGTGGTGTCCCCTTTCTACCAGAAACCAATGTTGCCTCCATTTTCTAAATGGTATAACGCAAATGCTCAGTGTGAATACCATGCAGGGATTGCGGGGCACTCGATAGAAAACTGTACCGCATTCAAAAAGATAGTTGAAAGATTTATTAATATTGGCATTGTCAAATTTAATGAGGCTACCAGTGCAGAAAATCTACTACCTAATCACATTGATAATGGGATGAATACGACATATCAAGAAGAGTTCGAGAGCGTTCATGTTAATGTCGTATATGAAGACACACTTAAAAAGGAAGCTTGTTAGATATCCACCCTTATAAACTTGGAAGCTTCTAAGAAATTGGATTGCGGAAGAAATCTCTGTAGTCTTTAGAGCTTATTTAGAGTAATGTTCAGAACATTCTTGTTATTTTTAGCCTAAAAATGATAGGAATTCCTTTGTGAAATAGGCTCATGTCTGAACATCATTATTCTAATAAGATACATCTTTGCATTTATTTTTTAGCCAACATTATTTCATTCTTTGCGAGTAATTATTATGTCATTCTTTTGGATTTTCTTCCACATCATTCTTTCATTCATAATTATATTGTACAAATAATTATTCGTAAATTCACACATTCTTTTGTATATTCTTTTGCGCTTACTATGGGTCTCCAGATATCAATGACATGAGTGACGCTGCTACTGACTCAGAATCTCCTTTTGAGCGAGACATGTGTTTAGAGGGATCTCATGACTTTGAAGATGACATAGATTGTAGCCTATTTCTAGATCTGTTAAGGATGGTAGAAAAAGTCGAGAAACGAATCTTAGTACAAAGAATCATTGGGATACATGACTTCTCCTTATGTGGGGCATGAAGGTCATTTGGTCGATCTCGCCAAAAGAGTTTGACGGTCATCGATTCATCTTTGTGATCGTTAATTACTTTACTAAATGAGGGAAAGCTACTTCATAAGCCAATGTCATGAAGTCGACAGTCAGCAAATTCTTGAAGAATCCTATATCAGTATGGAACCCCAAAAAGATCATATCTGACAATGTACTAAATTTGAACAACAGCACAATATCAAAGGTTTGCAGTCTGTTCGTGATTAATGCCATATCGCAAAAAAAAAAAGAACTCCGCCGGGGCAATGCCTTTCTCCTGGGCCCATTGCGGTATTGCCTATTGAAGACAAGATTCTTACTCTCTGAGTTTTTGGATTAATTCTGATTGAAGAGGAATGTTCAAATTTATTCATCATGGTCAAATGCGCCAAAAGCAAATGATGCGAGCTCACAAAAAAGAGTACGCCCTAGAGATTTCCTTGAGAGGGACCTGGTATTGAAAAAGATCATTCCCACACAAAAAGAACTTTATTCAAAGTTGGGAAGGACCTTATGTTGAAGGCCTTATCTGGAAAAGCGTCGATTAGAAGGGATAACAAGGACATGCCTAATCTTATGAGTTCAGATTAAAAAAAAAAGGGGTTAAAATCAAAATAAAAAATAAAAAATAAAAGTGATAAAAAAAGAAAAAGAAAAGAAAAATGGAGAGGTCAAGGTGAAAATCTGCAAAGGATGCCTTGAGACCAAAGGGGATTTGAGTTGAAAACCCGAAAAGGGCGGCTCGAATATTGATCAAAATGGGGCATGAGGTGATCAGAGCAACGCGAATCTTGATCAGATTGGGGCATGTGGTGATCTAGTTATACTTGAATCAATAGGAAAGAGTAGGCAACATCTTGAGGCATCCACAGAGTACTGTAGATCTCTCAAACACATGTCAAACTCAGAAGGGTCTTCAGAAAGTTTGTACAGAGAATTTCAAGCTGCGATATCTAGGGCACCCAATTTTCATACTATTGAATTTGTTGTTCTTGGAATACTTCATTCTTTTCAAAGATACACATTCCCAATCAATTTCTTTGTTATCCTTCTTTGCTATTTTGATAACTTATTTCTTTGAGCTATGCTCGAACCAATTTTTCTTATCTATTGTTATGACCTTTTTGCAAGCATGTTGCATTGGAATAATGATTAATGGACTAATAAAACTTTCACAAGGGAAGTTTTGCATATTACTTTAAAAGTTTCTAAATAATACAAGAACCTGAAACAGGACTATTGTTTAGAACGCACCAAGTTTAAAGGTTGGAAATTTAAGAAGGAAGAGTCTAATTAGAACTTCCTGGATTCTGTTGTCAAAAACATTGATTGAACAAATGACATGATGATGACAAAGCTTAATAAACAAGCGAGCAATGGTCACTAGGTAATAGGAAGAGGTTTCCTCGGAGAAGAAAGACTTCATTTGCACATGAGCCTTTGGTGCGACACCTTGGGCATGGTGTAAAGGGCCAAAGAATTTTACATTCTTTATCCTTGAATTGTGATAGGAGTGGATTGAGAAAAAGCCATATATTTCTACCATCGGGTTGCAGTGGGAGAATGATGGTACAAATTTTATGTCCTAGTAGATTGAACTTTGAGGTTTACAGTGGGGGAAATCTAACTAAGTGGAGACGCCAGCCGAGCAAGAAAGCATTGTAGCACGTCAGTGATAAAGCCTTAATAAACTTCGAGCAATGATAACTTAAGCGAAAAAGGGGATTATTCTCAAAAATAGCATTTTACATTCATGCAAACACCATTCACACATGTCTAGTTAGGAGCATTTGATTCATGCCATCCTAATCATTAGGCATAATTAGGTTCATTATACAGGTCATGTTCCCCAGAGAGCAGATCAGTGAAGATAGCAGGTCCTGTCTTCCTATATTGGTAGGAAGTGGATCGAAGATGCAGATCTTGTCTTCTCATGTTAGTGGCGGAGTAGATCGAAGAAAGCAGATATTGTCTTCATTTATTGGCGTGAAGTAGATCGAAGATAGCAGGTCATGTCTTCCTATATTGGTAAGAAGTGGATCGAAGATGCAGATCTTGTCTTCATGTATTGGCGTGAAGTAGATCGAAGATAGTAGATCCTGTCTTCCTATATTGGTAGCGAAGTGGATCGAAGATGCAGATCTTGTCTTCCCATACTGGTGGCGAAGTAGATCGAAGAAAGCAGATCTTGTCTTCATGTATTGGCATAAAGTAGATCAAAGATAGTAGGTCCTGTCTTCCTATATTGGTAGGAAGGGGATCGAAGATGCAGATCTTGTCTTTCCATACTAGTGGCGAAGTAGATCGAAGAAAGCAGATCTTGTCTTCATGTATTGGTGTGAAGTAGGTCGAAAATAGCAAGTCCTGTCTTCCTATATTGGTAGGAAGTGGATCGAAGATACATATCTTGTCTTCCCATACTGGTTGCGAAGTAGATCAAAGAAAGCAGATCTTGTCTTCATGTATTGGTGTGAAGTAGATCGAAGATAGCAGATCTGGCCTTCCTGCACCGACAGCGAAGCGGATCGAAGACACCGGCCTTGCCTCCCTGGCGTTAAGGCTTGGATTAGCTGAAGTGGAACGGATTGAAGCTGTGGGCAGCGAATCTTATCTCTTTGGCATTACAGTGGAGCAGATTGAAGCCGCAACGACGAATCTTACTTCCCTGGCGGTGTAATGGAACAGATTGAAACTAGGACGGCGAATCTTGTTTCCCTAACATTGAAGATGGCAAATTTTATCTCCCTGAAGTTGCAGTGGAGCAGATTAAAGCCGATAATCCTATCTCCCTGAAGTTGCAGTGAAGCGGATTAAAACCTTAGATCTTATCTCTCTGAAGTTGCAGAGAGCAGAACGCATCTAGTCTTATCTCTCTGAAGTTGCAGTGGAGCAGACTAAATAAACAAATCCTATCTCCCTAAAGTTGTAGCGGAGTGGATTAGAATGAGGGATCTTATCTCTATGAAATTACAGTAGAGCAGATCGCATCAAATTCATCTTTAAGTTGCAACAGACCAAGCCAAAACTACCAATCCTATCTTTCTGACGTTCCGGTGGAGTAGATCGAGACACCAATTCCTATACCTCTGAAGATGCAATAGGATGGATGTGGCTGCTTGAAGAAGAAGAGCACCAAGATCCAGCGTGACCGGGCAAAAATTGGTCATTTCTAAAGTCTTTGCTCCGTTCCTGCTACACGACAACGAGCAAAGAGGGGCAGCTATAATACTCAATTTTAGTCCGAACTCACATATGGAAACATAATCTTCGAGGATATGCAATCTTAGATATGATATGCAATCTTAGATATGATATATGCAATCTTAGATATGATATGTAATCTTAGAATATGTGATTTTGTAATCTTAGAGATTTAATTTGTAGATACCCTTTAATCTTCACCGTTGATGTAATTGATCTGTACCGTTGGATTTGGGGAGGCTCAACTATAAATAGAGGCCTCTCCCTTCATTGTGAAAGAAAAAAAAGAAAAATGAGGAATTAAAAAAAGAGAACGATTGTCAGTTTTTTAATGGTGGCTTACTTTTTTTTTCTTTTGATTATTTTTTACTTATTTACGATTTTAAAAAAAGGGAGAAGGTGATACCACTGCGAATTTTATTTATTTTATTTAGCCCCTCCGCTTTTTAATGTTTTTGTAATTAAGTTTTTTTATTTTTTTTAGTTTACTTTTTTATTTATTTTTATTTCAATTTGGTCTAATTTAAACGGCATCGTTTAGAGGAGAAGGGAAAATTGCCCTTCCAGCCCCTCTATGTAATTCGAGCGTTCAATTAAGTCCTCCAGACTTTATTTATTTGCCAATTTACCCCGGATCTTTACTGGCGATCCAATTTAGTCCATTTTCATATTTTCTTTAAAATCTATATTTTGATAATGCAATTGTATTCTTTTAATTTTATTTTATAATTCTCATATGCAATTATTTTTTTATATGTATATTTAAGCATGTATTTATGTTTTTTATACTAAAATTTTAGCATACTTATATTTTATATACACATGTTTAATTTATTTAATTAATTTTAATATTATATTAATTGTTTAAAACTTATGTATTTTTTTATGTGTACAGTATATTTTTTATTCGCTTATTAATTTATGTTTGCATATTTTTATTATTATCTTGCCTATTTATTTGATATTTTGAACATCATTATTTTGTTATTTATTTGTTTATTCATATTATTTCTATGAAATTGTTGTATTTATTATTGATATTTGTTTAGGGGCATTCATTCACATATTCAACATAACATTACCCTATCTCTTATTTAATTTTAAAATAAAACGCTTCAAAATAGAGGTAATACTCGTATTTAGGATTTCTCAAGGAAATTGAGCCATAACGTATTAGGTTCCGATTTTTTTGAAAATCTAACAATCGAGGATTTCTCTTTCATAAAAAAAAATAAGAACTCATTATTGGGAATTCAACACGTTCTGTCCTAACGTATTGGATGTGACGCATTGATTTCTCGAAATGAATATTGTAAAAAAAATAATAAAGGAAATATTCCGAGTTTGGGATTCTAAAGGAATTGTGCCCTAACGTATTGGGCCGTGATTTCTTAAATCTTGAATAAATGGATATTTTTTTAAATTTTTATTGCACTAGTATTTTGCCCTAATTCATTTTTGGGGAAAATTAGAATGTCGTGCCCTAACGTATTGGGTGTGGTATTTTCTTTCTCTGAAATGATAAGGGTCTTAATACGTAACGTTTTAAGTTTTTTGCTAAGGATTACATTTTTCAAATTTTCGACATTAAGACATTAATTATTTAACTAGGTACCAATTTTTGGGCGTAATGAGGGTGCTAATCCTTCCTCATACGTAACCGACTCTTGGACCTGTTTTTCTAAAATTTGTAGACCAAAGTCATTTTTTAGGTGACCCAATCACACCTTAATACAAGATTGGTGGCGACTCCCAATTTTCATTGGTTGAAGTCGACAACCTAAAAATTTTATTTTTCAAAAAATAGTTTCGACATGTATAAAATTCAGTTTTAATGCCCAAGTAGACAGAATTTAGAACTACTGGGATATTAGTGGCATGCCATTAAGGAACTTTAGCGCGCTCTCTGATTATTAGCTCGTTGGTGCTCTCTGATTACTAGCCCGACAGTGCTCTCTGTTTAGCACTTTAGTGCTCTCTATTCATTAGTACATAATAATGCACTTCTGTATTTGTTCCGTATATCCGATGTGTTCTATAAAATCTATATTGGGTTAAGAATATGATATAGTAAACTGAAAATAGAATGTGAAATATGTTGTAAATACATAGAATACACGAGTTATATATTCATAAATTGATTGTAGAATGGATAGTGCCATTGTTTAAATGATACGTGAATAAATTATGGAAAGGTATTATGTATGGCAAGTTATGACAATTGAGTATTGTGTGATTTTAAATGTTCAATTGTGCTTAACATTTTATTATACATATTTTATTGTTTTATTTTTAAAAAAATTTGGGTTATAGAAATACCACTGAGTTTTTACTCAGCGTACGGTTTTGTTTTCCATGCGCAGGTTAAATACTTAAGTTTGATCGTTGATTCAGCATCCAACAACGATCTCGAACTCATATGGTGATGTTTATTTCTTTGTGTCGGCATGTACCTAGAGTGTCTATATATTAGTTGTTTTGTGGTTTGACGGTAAATGAAGTTATAATATCTATTTTGGAGAGTTTGTAACACCCCTAACCCGTATCCATCTCCAAAATAGGGTTATAGAGCATTACCGGAGTTTACAAATTAATTTACAGGCATTTCATTTCATCAAGCATTCATATTTAAAATCAATCAAAATCAAAACATTAATGAGCTAACGTTGGTCAATTTAACTCATACATGTCATTATAACCAGAATCAAAACATCCAAAATTACCGATAGAATTAATGGATAGTGTGATAAACTTTCATACATCCATTCAATGCATTATTCCCTTTTATCAAATATATCAATTTTTCATCAATTTTCATACAATTAACATTCAAATCATATTCACATCAATAACATACATTTCAAGCATTTAAGAATATAATTCAAGTTACGAACTTACTAGAATAAATTGCGAAATACCAAAATTCGAGGGACATTTTGGTAATTTTCTATTTTCTCTAATTTCCACCCAATCATGATCTAAATTAATATTTCATTCAATTTATTAATTTAAATAAAATAATTCATTTCATGCAATTTGGTCACTTTTGACATTTTTACCAATTTACCCTTAAAATATTACTTTTATTCAATTTAGTCCTTGAACCTAAAACATGCAAATTGGCCATTTTAATGAAAACTCATGCTAGTTGAATAATCACTTATTTTCCTCCTCTTCCTCTCCATTCCACATCGTTAATGTATAATATGCTTATATGTAACATTATCTATAATTCCATCATTTATTTATATATTAATTCAAAGTTGTCCACTTGATTCATAGTCACTAAATTATTTATATCTTGAGCTACGGAACTCCGAATTAAGATCTGTTAAATTACTATGAAACTAGAATCACATATATTCTTACCATAAAATTTTCAGAATTTTGGTTTAGCCAATAAGTACAGTTTATTCTTTAAAGTTTCCCTATTTCATTGTTTAACAGTTCGAACCCTTTTCACTAAAAATTAATTATCTCTTTGTAAAAAATTTGATGATATTTATGTTTGTTTCTATTGAAAATAGACTCATTCAGGATTTTAAACATATAAATTTAAGCCTCTAATTATTTTTATTCAATTTTGATGATTTTCCAAAGTTAGAACAGGGAACCTGAATTCATTCTGACCTTGTCTCACAAAATTTATTATATCTCATGACTTAAAATTTCATTACTTACACGTTTCTTCTATGAGAAACTAGAGTTAATAAGCTTTATTTCCATATTTATTTTTGTCCTCTAATTCGATTTCCACAATTTATGGTGATTTTTCAAAGTTAACCTACTGCTGGTGTCCAAAACTGTTTTAGTGCAAGATGTTAATTACTAAATTTATAACTCCTTATTCCCTTTATAATATTTCCCATTATTTTCACTTATTTCCCTTCACTAATATATCAAAATATAAGACTTTATTTAAGAAAACTCTACTATAACATCATTTCCATACTTTTCAACAATAACAAACTTAAAAATATATTGAAATCTTGATGTTCTTACCTTATGATATTGATTTCAATCTTTAACTTGATTTTCTCTCCTCCAACTTCTATTTCTTGAATCTAATTTGACATTCTAGCTCCCCATTGTCTCCTTATTATTTTTCTCTCTTGGAAGCTATGGAAATTCTTTTGATTTCTAGGTGAAAATAATGAATTTTTGGTAAAAGGGTCAAATTGTAAAGAAAGCAAAACTTTCTTTCTTCTCTTCTCTTCTAACGTTGGTTGCATGGAAAGATGATGATTTTTCATCATCTTTCCTCCCTTTATATTAATCATTTAATAATAAAATAATACTAAAATATTAATTAAATATTAATTAAATAACATTTATCTAATTAATTAATTAAAAATATCACAAACATCATCATTACCTTCTAGAATTTTCTCTCTCTATTTGACTATTTTGCCCTTTATAATCTTTTGAAATTCCATCCTTGAGTCATCACTTAATTTGGTAAAATTGCAATTTAGTCCCTCAAAATTCTTCACCTTTTCAAATTGGTCATAATTCATCCATTTTCCTTAGTTTCTAGATTATTCCACCCTTAAATATTTACACTATTGGTCCTTCAACTTTTTCATATTTACACTTTAACCCCTCAAATTTTGAGTATTTACTCTTGGGCAACAAAACTTTTCTCACTTTTGCAATTTAATCCTTTCTTGAATTAATATGTCATAATATACTTCCCAATGTTGACATAACTCAATATTACCCTTTTTATCACTTTATTTCCTTATTTTACTATATCAAGGATATTATCTTACTTTCTTACTGTAGTAATTTTTGGGGTATTACAAAGTTTATAATTTGGATTAAAATGATGCTTTGATGATATAAAATGTTTGAGATTTCTGTCTGTTTGATTTGTAATCTCTAGTAATGCTCCGTAACTCGGTTCCAGCGAGGGATACGGGTTGGGGGTGTTACAAATTCAATATTAAAAATCTAGTTTTTAAAAATTAAATATCGAGTTGTCTTGTAACATCGACGCAATCAGTGACACTATCTATATATACAAATTTAGAGAGAAAATATTTTATGTTAAAAGTTAAATTTTTTAAAATTTACATAAAATTATTATTATTGGATAGTGGTAAAAAATATTTATAAATCTAAACACGGTTCAATCCTTAGATATGTTAAATTTTAGTTCTTTTATTTAAAAACTCTATAAAAGTATGAAAAGACAAAATGTATTAAAATAATAATAGTCATTTAATAAAATGGTATATTATTCATTTCAAACCGAGTTAGTACGATTAACCCATAACATCAACTCGATCGGGGTTTTATTAATAGTATGATGCACAAATTTGGTGAGAAAAACATTTTATGTTAAAAGTTTTTTAAGTTGACTCTAGAATTGTTATTGGTGTAGTGGAAAAGAATTTGTTTATAAATCTATTAAACATGTGTTTAATCTCTAGATATGTTAATTTTAATTCTTTTGTTTAAAAATTACAAAAAGTAGGGAAAAAAAGGTCATCAAAATAATAGTAGCAATCATTTAATAAAAATGGTATATTAGTCATTTCCTAATTGAGTTGTTACTTGGTTAACCCATGAAACCAACTCAATCAGGTATTTTATTAATAATATAGATACACAAATTTGGTAAGAGAAAAAACAATTATGTTAAAAGTTTATTTATTTTTAAGTTTACTCAAAAATTATTATTGGTATAGTAGTAAAAAAATTTGTTTGTAAATCTATTAAACATGGGTTTAATCTAGACCTGATCAAGGGTCAAATCGGGCCAATGCAAAATTTTAGATCTGTATTCTAGGCCTAAGCTCGACCCAAAAATGGACCTAAAATTTTATCCAACTCCGACCTAGGTAAAAAATGCTAAACCTGAGCTCGGCTCGACCTGCCCGTATTAATTTTTTATATAAAAACAAATTTAAAAATTATAATATCATCGAGAAGCTTGTAACAAATCATCTGTAATATCCAATAAGTCCCAGAAAACTATGAACCTTAGTAATAACTTTCAGAGATTTTCAATTCATAATTACCGAAATTTTGTTTCAGATTAATACATATACTTCAGCCAATATTACAAGTCTCAGAAACTTTACTTCTTGAAGTCAGAATTCACATTTACTAAACTTTGCACAACACTATTTCTCTCGCAAAATCTGCAACATTATTCTCAAACACTAATCATGTCCGGTTCATTAATTCCATAAAAGAGTTTGTGTGCTCGTTTATCCAAACGGTATTACCAGAAACTCACATTCTTTATATCAAGTCTAGAAAGCAGTCTTCAATACATCTAAATCATAACTCAAAGCTAACAACAATGTAACTGAGGGAGCTACATGGGGAATCTAAAAATCATGAAGGGGTGGAGATCTAACAGCCGGATTCGTACGAACGAACTCGACAAACGATTCATTCATAGCATGGAAGAAGGCTTCTCGAGCCCCTCATTCTTGACTAACTGTAACGGGTCTTTCACTAACATTAACATCTGGTGGCACCGTCCCTTCTACAGGAGCGGACACATTACTCTCTACTTCATCTGTACCAGCTCGTTCGGGATCCATAACTATAAAAGAAAACATTTCAAAATCGTCAGGAGTCGTCACGCTATCAAAATATATAAGTATGGCATATATAACTAGACTCTTATTCATACTGAATATTTCGAGAACCGACTAAACCTGCTCTGATACCAATAAAATGTAACACCCCTTACCCGAAACCATTGCCGGATTCGAGCATGAGGCGTTACTTGACTTAACTTAAAAGCTCGGGGCATAAAAATTTACTTTTAAAAGTTATTTCACTGTTCATAATAAGGCTGTCCATCTGCACAACAGTCACTAAATCAATTACAACTCGAGATACAAAACTACAAATTTAGATCCATAAATTTTTCCTAAAATTAGACTCATATATATTTTTACCATAAATTTTTTAGAATTTTTTGTTCAGCCAATTAGTACAGTTTATTAGTTAAAGTCTCCCCTGTTTCACTGATCAACTGTCCTGACCTCTCATCACTAAAATTCAATTATCTCATTGTACAGACTTCATATAGTATTCTCACTTGTTTCTAAAAAAAATAGACTCAATAAGGAATCTATAAATATAAATTAAAACTCATAACTATTTTTGTACAATTTTAATTATTTTCCAAAGTTAGAACAGGGGATTCCGAAAACCACTTTGACCTTGTCTAACTAACATGAAAATATCTCAGAATACATAATTTCTTTGTCTACACAATTATTTTTATATGAAAATAGACTCAATAATCTTTAATTCTATATCTCATCCACCCTCTAATTCATTTTCTACTATCCTTGGTGATTTTTCAAAATCACGTCACTACTGCTGTCTCAAAACTGATTCACTACCAATTTTTTTATTTTTCATGATTTCTATGCATAATTTATCACCTAGACATTTATAACAACAAACATCTTCATACTTAGTCATTTTAATAACTATTCATCATCAAATATTTACATATCATCTTTTGGTCATATCTTAAGAATATACAATCGAAATGACCAAGTCCCTATACATGCCATAGCTCAAAACATTTATCGTCTTAAAATACCGAGTTGTGGTGGTTGATAGTGTGAACGATCTCTGACGTCTTCAAGATCCCGACTATGCTTGATAATACTATATGAAAGAAAAAGAAATAAAAGAAATAAGCATAAAGCTTAGTAAGTTTACAAGTAAATAAATAACAACATTTATCATAAACAACTATATTCATAAATTTTTATCAAGCATTAAGATATTTACTTTCTTCTTTACTTACTCTATTACTCGTTTACTTGCTTGCTTAACTTACTCCTTCGTTGCTAAATTTTTTTTTTCAACTGATAACTGAGATACTCTTAATCTTATTAACTCACCTGAACTTGTCTATTAGGCTTTTACCTGAACTTTCATGTAACATTGTCTATTTATTAGCCTGTTGAATCACTTGGAATACGAAGGATACTCGAGTCTCCTGTCTGAATATAACATGCCAAAGCTATGTCCCAAACATAGTCTTACATGGAATGTTTCTTGTACTGCCAATGCCATATCCCAGATATGGTATTACATAAGAGTTCTCATATAGGTGCCCATGTCATGTCCCAGACATGGTCTTACGAGGGACCTCTCATCTTGGTGCCAACGTCATGTCCCAGACATGGTCTTACGAGGGACCTCTCATCTTGGTGCCAACGTCATGTCCCAGACATGGTCTTACATGGGACCTCTCATCTCGGTGCCAACGCCATGTCTCAGACATGGCCTTACATGAGACCTCTCATAATCTCAATGATGTCAATGCCATGTCCCAGACATGGTCTTACATGGGATCTCTTTACCCAAATGTCATGACATTTGTATCCAATACATTCCTCATGTTTCAACGGGGCCTTTTAACACTGATTCTCTGTCATCTCATACTTGAGTTAACATTAGATATTTTCATGAAATAAATACATAATTGCTGAAAAATAACAGCATTAATAATAATTATCAAAATATTGCATTTATTTACAGTAAACTTAGCTCGGTACAAAATATGATCAAATCTAGCACTTTAGTCCTCAACCTTTTCTTTCCCCGATCTAACTCTGAATTTTGTTCTTCTTGATCTATAATAGAAAGTTTAGCTTATTTAATACTCACATTCATCAAAACAGTCATTAACTCGAACTTTGACAAAATTATGTTTTTGCCCCTAAACTCTTACATAATTACACTTTTTCCCCAAAGCTTGGAAATTAAACTTCATCTCTTATTCTTATGTTTTATAACATGCTGAACATTTTTCCCTCCTATGACAACATCAAATTCTTACTCTAACACTTACTTATGAACATTAGGTATTTTTGTCGATTATGTCAATATACTCGTTTTCACTTAAAATCACTTAGCAAAAGTTGTTTAACATAATTTAAAGCTTCATTTTCTACCATAAAACATCAAAATAAACATATTTCACCTATGGGTATTTTTCCAAATGTGAACCCTAGGTTAAATTATTGCTAGAATAAGCTAAATTAAGCTACCGGGATTCTAAAAACGTAAATAACATTAAAAACGGGGCTAGAACAGACTTACAATCGAGATTGGATGCTTGAAAACCCCTAGCCATGGTTTCCACTTGTGAAATTCGGCCATGGGGTTGAAGATGGACAAAAATTGGCTTTTAATTTTGTTTTTAATTCATTTTAATAACTAAATGACCAAAATGCCCTTAATGAAAAACTTTGGAAACATGTCTAACCATGTCCATTTTTGTCTACAAAATTAACCAATGGTCTAATTACCATATAAGGACCTCCAATTTAAAATTTCATAACAATTGGACACCACTAACATGTAGAACTCAACTTTTTCACTTTTTTACAATTTAGTTCTTTTGACTAAATTGAGTGCCCAAACGTCGAAGTTTTTGAACGAAATTTTCACGAAATCATTTTGTGAAATCGTAGACCATAAAAATATACTAAAATAAATTTTTTTTCCTCATCGGATTTGTGGTCCTGAAACCATTGTTCCGACTAGACCCAAAATCAAGATGTTACAAGTGGAATCCTCTTCCTTTAAGTTTCGGCATGCAAGATGAAAAGAGAATTATGTTTCTCTTTCTCTCCACTACTTCTTTTATGTTATATATTATGCTTTATTTTATTTTATTTTATTTTAATTAACCACTTTTTTTTATAACATATCTATACATATATTCACATTTCTTATCGTCCACTATTGATTAAGAAGGCATAATTGCCTTTTTAATCCTTTCTCTTTGTTTCTAATTGAAGCTTCTCTTACAATAGAACTTTTTTAGTTTTAAGATTTAATCCTGTACCTTAATTAATCTCTAATTTGATAAATTATCTAACCAAAATTCAATTTACCTATACAATAACTTTGTAAATATTTAATAAAAATATTTACAAACTCGATTTATGGAAATGAGGTCCCAAAATCTCATTTTTCAATACCACTGACTTTAGGACCAATTCATTTGTATCTTAACTAACTATCTAATTAACAAATTAAATGAGACTAAATTTAATATAATATTATAATTGACTCATAAATATTAATTAATAACATTTATGAACTCAGTCATCGGAGAACGAGGTTCTGAAACCACTGTTTTCGACAACATTGATTTTAGGGTTGTTACATTTGGTCCCTGCACCCTGGGTTGGGTACCCATGGTGTAGGCATTAGTTCTTAGCTTAAACAGGGCTAGAAATTTGTCCCAAGTTTCCAAGGTTTGGTACATTGCCAAAGGTATCGCACCCAAGCTTGGCAGAATGCTAACCTAGATAGTTCAAGGACCTAAGTTCGGTACCTAAGGCCTTAGGTAAAGATACCTAGGCCCTTAAGCATTGTTTTGATGAAATTGAGCCCTCCAAGGCTTATATTGGTCCTGGACATATCTGAACACCTGCAATTCAATTTTAAATGGTTTTAGCATGATTATAAATTTCAAAAATTAATTTTTATTTATTTTTATGTTTTTATAAAAATATTTTTTATTTTACCTAATATCTTAAATAAATCTAAGATTATTATCACGAAAGTGTTCCAGTGACATTTCTCATTCATACTAGTCATTGGAATGAATGAAAGATACACTAACCACATTGCTTCGAAACAATAGGTATGTCGTTTAAACATTGTTCTCTTACTCGAATCGAAGACTAACATACCATGATCAGATTTAGTTATTGGCAAACTTATGAGATGAGCTTTTGGGTGCTCCTTTAACCAAGATACATTGCGGAAACCCCAATTGAGTCTCTCTCAAATGATATTCGAGATGATGAATCATGATTTTCCAATGGTGCATAAAACTCGATGATAATCTCTTATATAAATTACAAAAAGTTATAGATGAGAAAATCATCTTAAGATTATGAGTTTATAACAATATATATTTATATCAGTTTTCCTTTCTAATTTTTGGGAAAACAAACAACATTTTCTTCAGCTTTGCAGCTTCGATCATTATAATAATGAAGAACTATTTTTCTTTTGTGAAAAGTCAAACCCCACTAAGCAATATAATATGTATGAACTTTGAGATAAATCCCTGGACTACCTAGGATATTCATATCCATCAAATACGCTGGAAGGAGGCTAATCAACCCAACCCTAAAATGCTCATCTCCATTTCTGAATTGGGTTGCCATCTAAATTACTGCCTTATTTGCACAACGTTTAATTAAGCTGAATTTTCACTTGTGCTACCTCCTCTACCATTCCTATCCAGCTTAAGTAGAATAGGCTTTTATATCCATCTTTGTCTTCCATCACTCTTACTTTTTCTTAGACTACTTGAAAATCCCTTTCCAATATAACTTTCTCAATATTTTTAGAATAGTTTTTTTTTTAATCTTCACAGCATACCCGACTAGGAAAAAAATATCTATATAATTATATCAAATCAAGTCTAATTCTAATAAAATCTTTCTCATTTAGAGAAAATTTATGCAAATCCCAATTATTATGCTCAACATGCAAAATAAGGTACTAAACGGTCGATTGTTGATTCTTAAGTAGTGTTTGGTATGATAGAAAGTATCATTTACTTGAAATTCTTTTAAGAATTTAAATAAATTAATTTCAATATTTGACATGTCAAATTTTATTTACTTTCCTTATAATTTAACTTTTCTTTTGGAGTTACTTCCCATGAATATGACAATGTGATTCGATGATAAAAGATGAAAAAATTACTTTCCCATGTAGATTGCAAAATTTTAAAAAAATATTAAGACAAAAGTAATTCTATTTTATATTGGTTTAGAGAATTGGTCTATTAATAAAAGAGAATTTATTGGCTTTTTCCTCCTTCCTACTACTTAATTTTCTCTATTAATTAGTTCAATGGATTTTTGCAAGTTTTTTTCCTTGATTTTATTTTTTAGCTACATATTTGATTTAACACTTATATTTGTAGGAAATACTTATTATTGTTATTGTTGTTGTAGAATATGGGTAGAATTGTTCCATTTAAGCTGTGGAGGAATTGTGGGTTAGATCGCCTATGATTTTAGTTTCTATGATTTAATTATTTATAGTTTTGCTTAAAGCAATACTTGGAATCAACTATTTTTATTACATTTATATGAGTTAGCCTTTAGTTAAAACAAAATGTGATTTCAAAATTTTTTATCTATCCCAAAACAAGTTTTATATATACATGATTTTATATATGCAATATTATATTTAGAAAATAGATGCAAGATAAATTTTAAAAAATTTACTTTGAATTAAAATCATAAATTAAAAAATAATTTAAAATTATCAATTAAATTTTATTATTAAATATTTAATCCAAAGAATAAAATATATTATAAAAATTAAATACATGAATATTATCTTTTATTGAACAAAGTAAATTCATAAATTATCATTTCATTCCGTACTTAGTAAACCAAACGTGATAACGTAACTTTCTTAGGGTTTTAATCAATACCTTCCGATGTATACCAAACATTGTAAAGTGAATATAAAAAATCATAATACCAAACGTAAACATAATCTTGTGTAATGTGGATATTCAACAAAGTATCCATTAATTTCTGTTTATAATGCATCAATCAATCTCTACGTGCTTCCTTCTATCGTGTTGACTTAGATTATGAATTATAGTGATGGCAGCTTGTGCGTTCCATTTGGTCGATTTCAGTTGTTCCAATTGTGCCTCTTATGCTCGTTGGTGTGAGGAATTTTGTATTGTATTCATTTTAGAGGTGAAGGTTATCTTTATGATTTTGATATTTCAGAAAAGACATCACCTTGCTGTGAGATTGTTTTCTTCTTCACTATTTAAATGGCATGGATGATATGTTTCCAAAACGAATTTGTACATACATCACCATTCTTCACCAAATAAATTTCAAACTAAGTCCGTTTTAGATGTAAATGTAACTGGTCTAATCAATGAGTATAATTATCAGTATTGAAAGTAGTTTATTTGAATATCAACTTAACTCCAACAATATATAACATTTGTGGTTAAAGAAAACCTCAACAGGAGAAATGTGAATCTTAATTTTTAAAATGTGGGCTCTTGTACTAAGAGTAAAAAGACAGGTAACTTAGTTCTAAACCAAATAGCAAAATGTCATTTTGTTAAAGAAAAACAACTTCAATAATCAATACATAGAATGAGTGGATCTTTGGATTATGTTTGAATATTATAATTATCAATATTGAACTTCAATATAAACTTAACTCAAATAAATATAAATTTTAATTTTAATTTATAAAAATTTGGTAAAAGTATTTTGAAGGCTCTATATTAGGAATCATATTATATTTTGTTTTCTACTAGAAAATGGGTAAAATAGTTTTAAACCAAAAAGAAAACTGGTAATTTTGTTAAAACTTCTATCAACTCTTATTATTAAAAATCGATCCCTATACATCAACATGAGTTATATGTGGCACACTAAGTGTTACTTTGTTCAGTTATTTTATCTATCGCATCAATTTTTAACACTATAAAGAGATAAATATTTTAGTAAAAGGACTAATTTATACTTTTATCTAACATAGAAGAATTAATTTACTTTTTTTTTGACTCGTTATGCTTTTAACTAAAATTCAAGTTAATAATTTCTTTTCGAAATAACAAATTACTGAAAATGAAAATGTGAATTATGATTCAAAATCATTAATTTATTTGTATACAAGTAACGATGATTAGGATTATCGACAGTGACAAGAGAAGACGTAAATATAGAAACAGGGAAGTGATTGAATTGGGAAATTGATGATATGAAGTATGAAGCAAATGGTAAAATTTTCAGAGTGGTAAAGGAGCTGAGGTGATAAAACAAAAATATGATAAAATTGGTGATGAAGGATTCTGGAGTTGGAAATAGCCATTGGTTGAAGCTGTACTGCACCCAAAATATATAAAAATAATATGAACAGTGAGGAAGCAAGTACCAAAGCAATACAACGTGGAAAAGTGCAGAGAGACAAATAAAAGGCATCGATTGCATCACGGAAAGGCAAAGACCTTGCTTGGGGGCAAGCGTGGTTGTTGCCAGACAGTTTGCAGAAATGCGCACCTTAAGCTCTTTTGATCATTCAAATCCATATATTTTCATACACACACTACTCTCAGGGCTCAGCACGAACAGGACAACAACTCTCCCTGTGGACCATCCCCACAGTTTTTTAACTTTTCACCCCTACCAGCATGTTTAAAAGATCTTTCTATTTTAACTTGTAATGGAGTGTTTATTAGTTTCTGGAAACCTGTTTTATTAAGAAAAGTTGAGGTTTCGGGGAAGGATTATGGAGGAAGCAAAGGTATGTCGCATCAAGGGGAGTCACTGTACTTTCTCTCCCTGTTTGCTCATTTGAGGGAGGGAGCTCAAGTGGGTAGATTTTGGAATCTTTTTTAACTCTAAAATTACACTAATCTGATTCCAACACCAGTTATTAGAATGGAGGAAAGTAGACCTTACCCCAAATATATTAATTAATTAATTTCTGTTCAATTTTAAGTGTTTTTTTTTTGTTTATTTCACAAATTATAACTACTTTAATACAACTAACTTTTATTTTTATTTAATTATTTTCCACGTAAGTTGAATTAGTAAATTTTTGGGATTTTTTAAGTGTAGCGACTATAATACAATTAAAGTCTCAATACAAGTGAATAGTATAAATAATTATAATGTAAAATCAATTCATTGTATTACAAATAAATTAAAAATAAAAATCAAGTAAAACCCACGTATAAAAAATATATACACGTCAAATTATATATGATAAATACCCGAGTCAACTGAACGATGAACTAGTGTACATATTCTAGAAAGAAAAATAGGGCATATACATTAGTCGTAGATTTTTTGTGTTAAAACCGGAGGGCAATAATGAAGAGTAAGTGGGACCCGAATGTGACAGGGCGTGGGATAGGGATGAACATGACGTTGTCGGTTGTTTTGTACAGAGAAAGACTCCTTTAATCTCATCAGAATCTCTCTCTTTCTGTTTTTGTTTTTAACACAAACCAAACTCCCCCTTTCTCTCTCTTGACTCTAAACATTGACTCTTTTAATTTTTCATTTTTTATTAATCTTTCCCTCGGCTTCAACACAAGCAACCAAGCTGTCGCTTGTTGGATATGTAGTTGGCTTGCTGGGGGCACAGAAGCAAACCCAGATCTTTAACCCTAAAACTCATACCCCAGATCCATCTTTTTTCTTTCATGGTGTCTTAAAGCCTTAAAAGCTGCTGCCCACTTGCAGTTTCTGCCGTTTGCTGGTCATCTCTTTTTTAGGTCTGTGACTTTTGGTCCCATTTCAACTTTAATGTCTTTTGTTTGTTCTTTTTCAAGATATTGATTTCATCTCTCTCTCTCTCTCTTTCTCTCTCTTTCTTCTTTATCTCAGCTTACAGATGTTGTAACGGTTGAAATTAGCGGTATGGGTCGATGGATTTTGGCTGGATAATGCTAAATATCGGGAGGAATATAGGGGAAAAGGAAAACAATAAGATATCTACCCTAGATAAGCTTCTTGCATCATCATCATCATCACCGTCATCTCTTTTGATAACGTTTCAAAGTTTTCCGAGCTAGATGAATAGTTGAATAGTGAACTTCATTTTAGGCTCTTTATTTTGTGTTTTGTCGATAATTAGTTGTTAAACTATGGAAGTTAGAGGTGAAGAACATGATATTAAAACGCCAGTGCGAGATGGGAATCATAATGGTGATGCGGTTCTCACTTGCACTCAAACCCTAGACCAAGTTCATCGTCCCCAAAGGCAACAATCACTTGGCCATGTTGGAAGATCTCCGAACCCGGATCGAATCGCCGGCGCCAGTGTTGCACCCATTTCAGTCAGTTCTAACACGAAGCCATTGGCGGGTGTCGTTAGGTATCGAGAGTGTCTGAAGAACCACGCTGCCAGCATCGGTGGAAACGTTTACGACGGGTGCGGTGAGTTCATGCCTAGTGGAGAAGAAGGAACACTGGAAGCGTTGAAATGTGCAGCCTGTGACTGCCACCGCAACTTCCACCGCAAAGAGGTTGATGGAGAGACCCAACAATTCGGGGGTAGGAGAAGCTTGATGCTTAACCCTCTTCAGCTGCCTCCACCATTGCCCTCTCCAACCATGCTGCACCACCACCACCATCACCATCAAAAGTATACAAGTCCACCCAGTGCAATGGTTACACCAATGAATGTAGCGTTTGGTGGCGGTGGCACCGAGTCTTCAAGCGAGGATCTTAACATGTATCAGTCAAATCCGGAGGGAATGGCGGCAGCAGCACCCCCTTATGTTTTGTCAAAGAAGAGATTCAGAACGAAATTTACGCAGGAACAGAAGGATAAGATGTTGGAATTAGCGGAGAAATTGGGGTGGAGAATCAATAAACAAGATGAAGATGAAGTCGAAAAGTTTTGCGCTGAGTATGGGGTGAAACGGCAGGTTTTCAAGGTTTGGATGCACAACAACAAGAACGTGAAGAAGCCGCCTCAGGATCAGTAAGATTTCTTCTTCATAACCCCTATATATATATAGACGGGGCAACGTACAAGATTAAACCAGACATTTTAGAGTTAAGAAAGGAGCTGGCCTTCATGTTCAAATTATATTTGTATAATTCTTCATTGTAAGCCATGGTTATGTCTTGGCAATTCAGCACCGTTCCAAACCCCCCCGCCTCCCAAAAACAAAGTAGTCTTGTATTAGTAATTAATTGTTCTTGTTTAAATTAATTAGAATGGTAGTCTCTTTCTCATCATTTCAATCTATGCCCCCAATCCCATTGTTTCTGATAACACTGTCTAAAAAGGAGCTATGACATGGGGCAAATGCTACCGAATGCGAATGCGTGTCATGTTTAATGCTGACTGAAAACTTGTGACTTCATTTCATGCACATTCATTCCATCCGTGATTAAAAAAATGTTTTATTTATTTAAAAATAGATAAAATATTCTCTATAGGTTAAATGAAATAGTAAATTAGTCAGTTTATTAAAGATTTTATCTATTTTTATTGTTAGAAATTGATTATATAATTATTTTGTCAGTCACACCAATTTTTAACAAGACAAATGATTCAAAATTTTAATTTTTTATTTAACATATAAAAAATTAATTTATTCATTTTTTTAATAAATAAGACAAAATACAATTAAACTCTTAATATATATATTTTCATGATACTTTTGTAAGCTTTACAACCGTATTTTTAAATGGGGACCATTTAAGTTTTTGGCTTTTGATGTATGGTGATTGATATGAACCTTGCAGATTAAACAACAATGTCTCGGCATTTTTGTTTGGATTTTGAAACTATCTCTTAAATCTTAACTTTCAACATAAATTGTATGCCAATATACCTTCTCTTGAATCTAACTTTCAACACAGATTGTATACATGCCTTCCCCCCTCAAAAAGAAAAAGAAAAACTACGGAATTAAATGGACAATACGCATCAGTGAGATTTTGACCCAACACATTTGTCCTGCTTGAATTTTGGTGGCATCTTTACACAACAAATGAAGCCAATACCCCTTTAACCGTTTAATATCTCCACCTGGTTTAATTTTATAATCCTACACGTTCACAACTAAAATTTTGGATTCAAATTTTGTGAAGGGAGAAAATATTTTGATGAAAGTTATTTATACCGGATATCATTAAAAGAGAGGGAAGGAGAAAATGGCCGTAGTGACAAGAAAGTTGATTCACCTGTAACAGGTGGAGGTTGCGTTAAGGTCTATTGCTAAGGTTGTTGAAAATGAGGAAAGAGCTTCCTCATTCCATCATGCCTTGGGCTATTTATAGGGAAGAGTCTCTTATCCAATTATGCCATGTCATGGACTAAGCTCAATGTGATTAAACCAAATGATAAGGCCATATTCATTGGTTGTTATCAATTGTAATATATCTGATATTCTCTTTACTGATATAGTATGCGGTTGTTAGATTTCAATAGTCTTAATGGTCTTCTCTTGATGAGTGCACACCTAATAATGAGTGGTCTAATAGGGGTCCCTTATCAGCGAGTCACTAAGAACGGGTGATCTTATGAGCGGTGTGAAGCATGTGGATGGTTGGTCATTATGACTAGCCGAGTGGTAGGAGGTGGTGTTTCTCATGTTGTTATGATGCCATGCAATGTTATTAAAAATAGACCAAATTAGTCTGTTTGATCGAGAACCGACTGGTATACGAGTCAAAAGTAAAGAGGAGAACTAGTTAGCCTGTCAACTCATATAAACCGCGATTGAACCGTGAATCGATAAACTGGTTCAACTGATTTTTTTATTTTGTTTTATATTTTTGGGACAAACCCAAGTAAAAAAAGAAGAAGAAGAAAACGTTTCAGAAGACCAGATCCTTCAAGTAATGTAAATCTGTACGGCCTCTATTTTTTTGTTGCTAAAAACCGAATTATTTTCCGTTCTTCTTCATAGCTTAATGTTTGGGAATCCTCAATCCTTTGCCCATGAAATAGTTTTCTCAAGGTTTGAGTGAAAAGGGAAAAAAGAGAGAAAGAATGAAAGATGAAAAAGGAAGCTGGCGGCAGAGGGAAATAAGAAGATGAAGTAGCAGAAAATAGTAAAAGCCATTTACGGTTTCTTTTCTTTTCTGTGGATTATGGGCTTTATCTTATTAGTTGGGCTGATCTCTAAATTTAAAAGGCCCACTTTTTCATTTAAAGTTTTTTAAAAGTATTTTTTTAATAATTATTGTTTTAAATTATTGAATTGGTTTTGGTTGAACCGAGATAGAAACGATCGAACCGGTTTAATCAAGAATCGATGGTCTGATCAATTCAACCATCAATTCGGTTTAAAAAACATTGATCACACTTGACGAAGTCAGAAACATGTACAGTGGGACGGAGAATACACAAAGTATAAAATATAAAATAAAGAAAAAGAAGAAATTATTACAAAATTTTATCAAATATATTTTATTTAATTTTAATTATAAAATATATAATATATTTAAATTACAAATATAGATTGTTAATGTTTAAAAGAAAAGAAGACTTTAATGGCACACAAATTTATTTTGCTATCTAAATTTGGCTTTATCTGTCCATAAAGAAATTTAGTATGAAAATATAAAAAAAAGTTATGCCAATTTTCTCATAATGAAATAAAATTTTGAATTTTTAAACAAAGGTAAAATTAAAGTTTTGCTGTTAAAAAAATAGTAGTAAATAAAATAAAAATTATTTTATTTTGCAAAAAAAAACATAAAGTTACATATAATGAAAAGCATTATTAATTCAAATGTAACAGAAAATATTAAGTTAATAAAGTAATGTGATTTATAATGAAAAGTTTAAAAACTTTGGAAGGTCAAGCATATGTCATTGTGATTTATAAGGATTAAAATAAATTTGTTTTCAAAATTCATAGGGCAATAGAGCAATTTGTCAGAATTTAGGGAAGGTGAGGGCCGTCAGTCCCCACTAAATTTGCCACTGGACTCAGCTCTATAGTCAAATAGTAAAATTTGGATGTCCTTCCCACCATTCCCATGCATGCAAAGGTCAATTTCAACTTTCATCTCCAAATTTTGTATATATAATCTTGGGTTTTTTAAGAGAGCAAGTTAACCAATGAAATGAAAAGATAATAATATTGGCATTGTTGTTATTATTATAACATTTTATTAACAATGGGTTCAAACCACATAAAAAGGTTTGATCGCAAAAATAAAAAATAAAAAAAAAGTACTGATAGTGATAGGGATAGTGCTTTTCCCATCAATCTCTATATTATAGGATGAGAACCAGGCTTTGATATCCCATCTTAAACCAATCTTGTGGCTACAGGTTCAGCTCAAACCTTGACTTCGGGTGTTTCCGCTGATGAGCTTGCTGGTGTTGGTGCTGGTTCCGATGCTGGTTCCGATGATGGTGAAGAAGCGAACATGCCCCCAATACCGCTGCACATCACAAATAAATTTCAACATAAAAGGCTTATGTATGTAATTACTAAAATTTAAAATAATGTTGGTTTTCATGGTTTCTTTTTTCACCTGATCTTGTCCTTAGCCCAATCGGTCCATGATTCATTGGAATTATCGTGTCCCTCATGACCTGGTGCCTCAGCTTTTGCGGCGTTTGATTCTGTTGATGCTGTAGGTGACGTTGCGGCGGTGTCACCAACGACGGAATGGATTGAAACAAGCACGATCATTGAGATCAAAACAATGACCAAAGCAATCTTTGCCATTTTTGTTTTTTATGTAAAAAAAAAGTTAAAGAGTAAAAGGGAAAGGAATGACTTTATTTACGAATATGAAAATATTTAGTAAAATGTGATGGATGAATTTGAGATTGAAATCAAGAAATATTTATAGGGTTTAAGAGGAGATATGTACGAGGAATCCATAGGCATTGGTGATTGGTGACCCAACACGAGTTTAACTGTGAGATAATTTCGGAAAAATCAATTCAAACTTCCATTTCTATCGGTCTGGTTTGCTTATGAATTTCGTATAAATATCATCAAAATTTCGATTTTTCATATCAAATCATTTTACCAACATGCTATTTACGCTCATGTATCAAAATTACCAAAATTAATCAAATTTAATAAAAACTACCAATTAAACTAGAAATCATGTGTGTTTCAATTAATAATAAAACATAATGTTTAAAACTAATAATAATTACATATATGCAATATGTAAAATATTAAAATAAAAAAATTAGTTTATATTGTGAGCAAAAAAATTAAAATAGATAAATACATCATATTAAGAATATTAAATTCACTCTAATTGTTTATCATGATAGTGTCATTTTTTAGTTGGTATTGAGTTGAATTGGAATACCAACTCAATTGACAACATTATCAATATATACAAACAATGCGTGTGAGACGATTTGTAATAAAATTGAAATGTATAAAAATGTTAAATTTTGATAGAAGTGGTAAAAAAGGTAAAAGTATAGCAAAACCCCCGTACTATACCCTACATTGCATTTTAGCCCATTTAATGAAAAAAATGAACAAATTAGTCTATGTACATTAGATGAGTGAGCAAAATAGCTCCTTCGTTAAAATTGCAACGTTAAATGTTTGTTTTGATATTTATATATAAGGAATAATAACAAATTTAGCCCCAACATTTATACATTTATTCAATTTGATCCATACTCTTTCATTGGAAGAAAATTAGAAATTTTTAAACTAATAAGGCTAAAGGGTTAAAAAGGCCTTAGTAAAAATTAAAAATTAAACCAATTAAACCCTTTTAAAATTTTAAAATTATTTAAAAATCATAAAAATTATAAAACTAAATTTATTAAAGAAAGTAATAAAATTTTATTAAAAATACCAACATTGACCAAATAAAAGAGCAGAGTCAAAAAAATTTAAGTCTTATAACCATTAGATTTTAATGGGTCGGTATTGATATTTTTAATAAGAATTTTATAATTTTAATAATTTTTAATTTTAAAAGGACTTAATTGATTTTTTAATTTGTTACTAAGGTCTTTTGACCCTTTAGCCTTATTATTTTCAGAATTTTCTAATTTATTTCCAATAAAAGAGTAGGGTCAAATTGAATAAATGTAAATGTTAAGGGCTAAATTTATTATTATAATTTATATATAAATACCAAATTTTAACAGCATGACTGTTTTGCTCACTCTTCTAACGTACAATGACTAATTTGCCCAATTTTCAATAGAGAGGTTAAAATGCAATCCAAGGTATAATATAGGGGGTTTTGTGGTACTTTTATCGATAACAATTTATTTATAAATGCTGGTGTCGAAACAATTTTTTGAAAACAAAAATTTAGTTGTCGACTTTAAAAAACAAGAATTGGAGTCGCCACCGATCCTTTATTGAGGTGTGATCGGCTCACCTTAAAAATGATTCTGGTCTACGAAATTTAAGAAAACGGGTTCGGGAGTCAGTTACGCACGAGGAAGGGTTAGCACCCTCGCAACGCCCAAAATCGGTACCAAATTGATTATTTAATGTCTTGGTGTCGAAAATTAAAAAGATTTTGTTAAACTCAAATTTTGAAATCTGAAAAGGATAATCAATTATTCAAGTCATGCGAAGAAATTGAGTCCCAATACGTTAGGGTACAATTTCTCAATATCCCCGAATTTTGAATATCACTTTTTAATTAATTTTTTAAAGAAAATCTTCATTTCGAGAAAGCAATATGTCATGCCCAATGCGTTAGGACATAACATATTGAATTCCCGAAAATGATTTTTGTTTATATTTTAAATAACAAATATTCTCGGTTATTTGGAATTAACAAAGAAAATCGGAACCCAATACGTTAGGGCTCAATTTTCCTCGAAAATCCCTAACGTTGAATATCGTTTTTATTTTGAAAATCTTTGAATCATAAAAATAATTTTAATATTTTGACAAAATTAAAATGTTATTTTGAGAGTATGAAATGCATATCATAATAAAATATATATATAAACAAAAGACTTATATAAAAGATAAAAATAAAATATAAGCATAATATATTACTAATTATATAAAAAACATGGACACATATGTATATATAAAAGAGATTTGAAAGATATATTAATAAAGGTGTCAAATAATATAGGTGTATATTTATTACGTATTATAATAAAAATATTTGGATTATAAGATATTGAAAATATATAAATGTTATAAAATACGAATATATAAATGCATATATATGTATATAAAGCTAAGAAAATAAAGGAATAATAAAACATAGGATACGTATATAATATATGTAAACTATAAAAATAAAATAATATGATAATAAAATATATACGTACTACATATATATTTAAAACATTTATAATATATATTAACTTATATATATATATACGCACATATACACATACAATAATAATAACATAGTAATAATTATACTAATAAATAATATTAACAATATATATAAAAAAACTAAAAAAAACAAATTAAGGACTAAATTTAAAAGCCAAATGTAATTTATGAGCCGAATTTGAAAATAAAAACAAGAAAGGAGTAATTTAAAACACGCGTAGCGAGGGAAGGATCGGAGGAATAAATTTACCCAAACCTCCTACAATATTAGCAACAAAGGACTAATTTGAAACAACTTAAAAAATATGGTAAAATTTAAAAGAAATAAATAAGCTAATTTAAAAGCAACTGTAAAAATAAAAGGGATCAATTAGCAAATTATCCATTTTAAAAATGCCCTATAAAAGCCAATTTTAAAACCCTAAAATCACTTCTTCACCACCCACAAATGTGCATGACTCTCCATCTACTCCACCATTCCAGTCCTCTCCTATTTCCGACCATGAAACGACGAAGCGAGGTTGCCTTTCGGCGAATCTCACGACGGTAAGCCTTCCTTCCTTCTTCTCTTTATTTTTTGTTTTAAGAAATAAAAAGAAAAACAAAATGAAATAGAAACAGTAAAAAACAATAGAAAAAGAGAACTAAAATTTGTCACCTTAAAAAATGCTTTTTCTTTTTTTCTTTTATTTTCTTTAACTTTCAATACAATATTTTTTTGCTAACCCCCCTTAATAGATTCGATTGGCTTTTATATAGCCTTTACTCAAAACCTTTACAATTGTTTTCTTTGCGTGTATATCTTCTTTGTTCGTGGTTCGTTTGTAGAACGAACGTGCATAATAGACGCAAGAGGATCGTTGATCGTGGGTGATTGCGTCGTGTGGGTGATGGAACCGATTCTTGAACATGGGCAAGGTGCGGCGATGAGGCGATGGGCGATTCTTGCGGTGGTGAGATCTTGCTAATCGCTAGGGTTGCTACTATCCTTTGAAAATTTTTACTTTGGGCCACACTGTAATTGGGCTAAGATTTAGGGTCAATGATTTGGATTTAATTGATTTTTAATCAGGCCAAAATTGGCCTATTACAGCTGCCCCTCTTTGCTTATTATCGTGTAACGAGAATGGAGCAAAGACTTTAGAAATGACCAATTTTGCCTGGTCGTGCTGGACTTCAAGGCCCTTTTCTTCAAAGAGCTTCATTCCATCCTACTGCAACGTCAGAGGTATAGGAACTAGAGCTTCGATCCACTCCACTACAACATCAAGGAGATAGGATTTGGGTCTTCAGTTTGCTCGAAAGAATAAAATTTGCTATCTCAAGTCCACTTCACTGCACCGCCAGGGAAGTAAGATCTGCCGTTGTGGCTTCAATCTTTTAAATTGCTTTGTTAGGGAAACCAGATCCGCTATGGTGACTTCAATTTGCTCCACTACATCACCAAGGAAATAAGATCTGTCGTCGTGACTTCAATCTTTTTCACTGTAATGCCAAAGAGATAGGATTCACTGCCCACAGCTTCAATCCGCTCAAATTCAACTAATCCAAGCCTTAACATCAGGGATATAAGATCCGCCGTCGTGGCTTCAATCTGTTCCTCTGCGACGCCAGGAAAATAAGATCCGCCCTTGTGGCTTCAATCTATTTCATTGCTACGTCAAGGCGATAAGACTAGTCTTCGATCTGCTTTGCTGCCAGTACAGGAAGGCAAGATCTGCCATTTTCGACCTACTCAGCTGTTGCCTAGGGAGACAAGGCTGGTATCTTCGATCTGCTTCGTTGTCAATACAGGAAGGCAAGGTCCGCTATCTTCAGTCTGCTCCGCTGTAAACTCAGGGAGGCAAGGCTGGTGTCTTTGATCTGCTTCGTTGTCAGTACAAGAAGGCAATATCTGTTATATTCCGTCTGCTCCGCTGCAAACCCAGGGAGGCAAGGCTGGTGTCTTTGATCTGCTTCGTTGTCAGTACAAGAAGGCAAGATCTGCTATCTTCAGTCTGCTCCGCTGTAAACCCAGGGAGGCAAGGCTGGTGTCTTCGATCTGCTTCATTGTCAGTACAAGAAGGCAAGATCTGCTATATTCCGTCTGCTCCGCTGCAAACCCAGGGAGGCAAGGCTGGTGTCTTTGATCTGCTTCGTTGTCAGTACAAGAAGGCAAGATCTGCTATCTTCAGTCTGCTCCGCTGTAAACTCAGGGAGGCAAGGCTGGTGTCTTTGATCTGCTTCATTGTCAGTACAAGAAGGCAAGATCTGCTTTATTCCGTCTGCTTCGCTGCAAACCCAGGGAGGCAAGGCTGGTGTCTTTGATCTGCTTCGTTGTCAGTACAAGAAGGCAAGATCTGCTATCTTCAGTCTGCTCCGCTGCAAACCCAGGGAGGCAAGGCTGGTGGTTTCACCGATCAGTTCTCTGAGGAACATGACCTGTATAATGAACTTAATTATGCCTAGTGCTTAGGATGTCATGATCAGAATGAATCAATTGCTCCTAACTAGACGTGTATGAGTGACATTTGAATGAATGCAGAATGTCATTTTTTTCCGAGAATGATCCCGCTTAGGTAGTCATTACTCAAAGTTTATTAAAGCCATATCACTGACGCACTACAACGTACTCTTGCTCGGCTAGCATCTTCAAAAACACTCAATCAAATTGCCCCCACTGTGAACTTCAAAGTTCAATCTACTGGGATGCAACATCAGTATCATCCTTCCACTATAACCAAATGGTAGAAAAACATTACTTCTCAATCTTATCTTATCGCAATGTGAAACACTTTGGTCCTTTATACCCCTCTCAGGGGGTTATACCAAATTCCCATGCACGAATGAAGGATTTTTCACTCCAAGGAAACCCATTTCTATTGCTTGGTGATTACTGCTTATTTGTTCAATGAAGCTTTGTCACCAACCTGACATCTTGTCACTTTGTTCAATCAATGCTTTTGACAACAAAATCTAAAGAGAAAGTCTTAATTTAGACCTTTCCTTCCCAGATATTTCAACCTTTAAACTAGGTGCGTTCTAAACAATAGTCCTGTTTCAGGTTCTCGTATTATTTAGAAACTTCTAGAGTAATATGCAAAACTTCCCTTGTGAAAGTTTTATTAGTCTATTAATCATTATTCTAATGCAACATGCTTGCGAAAAGAATATAACAATGGATAAAACAGTATTGATTTGAGAGCATAGCTTGCCATGAATAAATTATCAAGAATATTGAAAATAAAAGATGATTTGACTTGTATCTTGAAAAAGAATGAGGTATTCCAAGAATAAGCATATATAAATAGTATAAAGACTAGGTGCCCCAGATATCGCAGTTTGAACTTCTCTGCACAAACTTCCTGAAGACCACTCTGAATCCGACATGTGCTTTAGAAGATCTACAGTACTCTATCGATGCCCCAAGATGTTGCGTCCTCTTTCCCACTGATTCAATCATTGCAAGATTACCGGAGGTGTCGCCTGATTAGCATTTGAGCCGCCCTTTTTCGGGTTTTCAACTCAAATCCCCTTTGGTCTCAAAGTGCCCTTTACGGGTTTTCACATTGGCCTCTCCTTTCTTTTTTTTTTGTTTAAGAAAAGTATTTTTTAACTGAATCTGAGTTTACGGGATTTGGCAAATCTTTGCCATCTATCTCACTCAAAATCAAAGCTCCCCCTGAAAAGGCTTTTTTTAAACATACAGACCTTCCCAATTTGGCATCCATTTCCCTCTAAAATCCTTTTGTATAGGAAGGATTTTTTTCAACACCAGCTCCCCCTCATTAAATTCTCTGGGACCAACTTTTTTGTTGTAGGCCTACATCATCCGCTTTTGATACATCTGACCATGCCGAATAGCTTTTAGCCTTTTCCCTTCAATTAAGTTCAATTGATCGTAACGAGATTGAACCCATTCTGCCTCATCCAATTTCAACTCAGATAACACTCGGAGAGAAGGAATTTCTATTTCAATAGGTAAAACTGCTTCCATGCCATAAACCAAAAAGAAAGGTGTTGCCCCAGTCGACGTCCTGACAGACGTTCTATAAGCAAAGAGAGCAAATGGTAGTTTCTCATGCCAATCCCTGTAAGTCTCGGTCATCTTTCCCACAATTTTCTTGATGTTCTTATTGGCTGCTTCTACTGCACCATTCATCTTTGGACAGTATGGCGACGAGTTATGATGTCTGATCCCGAATTGACTGCAAACCTCCGTTATTGCACTATTGTTCAAATTTAGCGCATTATCAGATATGATCTTCTCAGGCATTCCATATCGACATATGATTTCCTTTTTCAAGAATTTGCTAACAGTTGACTTCGTGATATTTGCATATGAAGCAGCCTCCACCCATTTGGTAAAGTAGTCAATAACCACAAAGATGAAGCGATGCCCGTTAGAAGCTTTGGGCGATATTGGCCCAATGACGTCCATACCCCACATAGAGAAAGGCCATGGAGAAGTCATAACATGAAGAGGTGAAGGAGGTGCATGCATTTTGTCACCATAAATTTGACATTTATGGCACTTCTTAGCATAGCTGATGCAATCCCTTTCCAAAGTAGACCAATAATACCCAAATCTCATGATCTGCCTGGCCATTGCGAAACCATTTGCATGTGTTCCACAAATACCCTCATGGACTTCTTCTAGAATTCTTCTAGCTTCCACTGCGTCCACACATCTTAGCAGTACTTGATCTTTCCCTTTTTTGTACAGGATTTCTCCATCTAGAACATAGTCATCTAGAACATATCAAAAGGCATTCCGAACAATCTTGTCGATTAATTATGTTAATATAGAACCAAGACGACTTTTGTTACATATATCTTAACTAAATTCATCACTAATCACATATATTAACACAACCAAATGACATAGATCAAGTATGGATATGTAGCATGGAAATTACATACAATGTGATCTAAACATGTCTATTTACAACTAGTCCTCCTTAAACCTTAGTAAGATCAAGTTTTACCAAAATCAAATTGTGAATAAACCAAATAAACCTTATTTCTGCAGAAAATAACCTTAATATACATATAAATTAAAATAAATGAAAATCTGTCTATAGCAAAAAAGCATTTAAAATTATAAACTCCCAACTAAAACCGAATATCCTAAAATGATGTTACATCCATATGAGCAATGTGCCCATAAAAACCTTGGGTGGTAGTCACTTAGTAAACGAATCCACAATCATTAAGTTTGTCTCAATATTCTTTATAAGCACTTAACCACTCTGGACGCTTACTTTAATAACTAGGAATTTAAAGTCTATGTGCATTGGCTTTGATGTCCTTCTACTGTAATTGGAATAAAGAATTGTCATTTATTGTCACAATTTGCAGCCTAGTGATAAAATTTTGCATCCATTTCCATCTAAATTGAAGTCTGTATACCGGAAAATCTTTAACTTATCAACCTCTGATACATGAGCATGTAATATTTTGTTTTCTAAATATGATATATGAATCGTTTGGCTACTTTCCAATTATCCATGCCCGAATTGCTCAAATATTTGCACAACATCCCAACAATGTATGCAATATATGAACGCATACAAACCTAAACATACATTAGACTCCCCCTAATACTAAAATGTAGGGGTTTTGTTTGAATTTTCGTAAACTCAAAATCATTCTTGGGGCATTGATTAAGACTACGCTTACTCCTACTGAACTTGTGATATATACAATCATTAACCAAAGTCATATTGAAATCAAATGTGATAATCACTTGGTGAATATTGTAATACCACAAACAAGAATCATGCTTAAGCCCATAAATGAACTTCTTAATTTGCAAACCATTAACTCTGCATCACCAAATGCAAAAGCTTTTTTGTTGTTGTAACAAATAAATCGTCTCACCAATGTTACCATTGAGAACCCATTGACTTAACATCCATATTATGCGACTCAAGGTCAAAATATTCCACTAAAGTCGTTATAATACTTTCTCTACTGAACCTGCTTAACGACATTAGTTTTTGAGGTAATAGAGTTTGTTACTTAACTAGTGGATTCAACAACATTGTCTTGATCCAAAGTTGCTACTTATACAATATAATGCATAATGGTTTGTTCCTGATCATTGTTAATAGAAATTAAATAAATGTATTGAGGAATATCGACATATTCCTTTTCAAAGAAAATGTCTTTAATTCTTTCTCACCCAACAAACTCAACATCTTCAATGAACCATCTTAAAAGTAACCTTAGTAATGAGATCACAAAATTTGTAACCCTTATATTTTTTAGAGTATCTAAAAAATCAAAAGGATCAAGAACATTGTTAGACATAAGTTCTCAATTCTCCTTTTAAAGACATAACCTAATCTCTTATGCCACAATGAACCAAATTCTCAGTGGTTAATTTGCGTTTCTTACCTACCACAAAATGCAAGGATTCATCAAATAAAGTAATAATATCAATTAAATATAGTTTATCATAACATGACAAAAACTGGAACCAACCGATTTTGAATTAGGAAAAAGACTAAATTTTCCATTTCCAAAACAAGAAAAATTTGATTTTCCCAATGCTAAATGGAAATCAAATTCCACCTAAAATACGATACAAAAAAAAAGTCTCATTAAAATCCAAATAAAATCCAGTTCTTAATAATAATAAATGTAATGACCTAGTTTCTAGTGGTATCCAAAATTATGGTTTCGGGATCTCGTTTCTATAAGCCGAGTCTGTAGATATAAAACAAAGATATTTACAGAGTTAAATTATAGATGAATTAAAAATTGGATAGTCTATTTAGCTGAAATTGTGGTTAATTAAGTCTTAAGGACTAAATTGTAAAGTCCAATCGCTATAGATTTTTAATTAGAAAATGACTTTGGGACTTAAATTGCAATTAACCAAAGGTCCAAATTAACAATTAGATCATATTTAACTTATACTTAGTGGACATTATGATGTTATAAAATTAAATAAGTGAAATAAAGATTAATTATAAGTAAAACATAATTAACTAAATTAATCAAACATTAAGCCAAGTATAAAAGTGTAAATTCGGTGGAAAGAAAGATAAAATCAAACACCTTTCTTCTTCACCTAAATTGAACACCATTTTTGAACCAAAGGAACCTTTCAATTTTGAAGCATTAAACCATAAATTGGTAAGTTCATTTAGGTCCCTTTCTTGTAATTTTTGTAGATTTGAGGTCATGGGCGCTAGATTTAGCTAGCCCAAGTACCAATTTATAAATCTGTTAAAGTTTTGAAAGATTCCATTGATGATAATTGAATGATTTAGGTGTTAAGCTGATAGAAATTAAACTTAGATTAAGAAAATGACTCAATTGTAAAGCTTAATTGTTAGTTTCGTACACTATAGGCCAAATTGAATAAAATGTAAAATAGACATGAGATTTATGTAGGAATAAGAAATAGAAGGTCCCTAATGAGTAATTATGAAATTGGATTTCAATTCGAAGCTTTGGATTGAAAGTTATGTTTGTTTCGGGTTTAGGGACTAAATTGAATACATTGTAAAGTATGCTTGATTTTGTGACTAGTTTTGATTTGAATGGAATTTTAAAATATCATATGTTTTATGATTTTGTTTAGCTAACGTTGACACAAAATCGTCGAGAGAGAAAGGAAAATTGAAAGTCGACGATGAATAGCTTGAAATTTCGATTTGCATTTCATTGATTCGTGAACTATTTATTTTTTGCATGTTCATGTCATTTTGCCTTATATGGATATTGAGATGAGTTATTGATGATTATTTGAGCTGAATTGATGTGATTAAGATTGATTATGGAGCAGTGACTAATTTGAATAGAATAAAAGTTTCACGATTTAATTGATAATTGAAAATTGGTATATGCCTATGTAGATCCTTTGTGCATTTAGTGGGATTGAATGCTTATTTGACCACATCACATCAATAGACAAGAGGCCATTCCCTATGAATATCATAAGGAACGACGAAGAATGGATCGATCTTTTAGCACCCTAAAGTTATTCTGAGCAACTTTCTTCTTGGCCAGTCTGTCCTCGTATCCTTATTTTGGCTCTCAACCTCTTTAAGTGAACTAGCCTCCACTGCACCACCTTGGCCTCCTCCTTATCTTCCTCTATTGTTTTATGCTGTATCAACAAACCTTTATATAAAAGTTTAGGTTATTAAAATTATATTGGTAAATACATACATTTTTAGCCAAATATCCAAAATGGATGATAACAACTAGGGCATGTTTGGATGGGAGATTTAAAAATTTGGGTATAACACATTGACAATTTGGATATGACATGTTTAAAAAAACATGCAATTTGGATAATAATAAATTTAGCTTTCAACCTTTACACATTTATTCAATTTGACATTAGTAACAAATTAAAAAATCAACTAAGCCCTCTTAAAATTTAAAATTATTAAAAAAATCATAAAAACTATAATTTTTAAAAAGAAGTTATAATTTTTATTAGAAAATAATAATACCGATCCAATAAAGAGGAGGGATCAAATGTTTTTATAATCTTATAGCCATTAGATGTTAATGGGTCGGTATAGTTATTTTTTAATAAAAATTTATAATTTTAAAAATGTTATAACCTTTTTTTAATATTTTTAAATTTTAAAAGGGCTTAATTATTATTTTTTAATTTGTTACTAAGAGATTTTGACTCTTTAGCCTTATTAGTTAAAATATTTCTAATTTAATTCCAATAAGCAGTAGGGGTCAAATTGAATAAATGTGTAAAGATTGAGGACTAAATTCGTTATTATACCTTATATATGATACCAAATTTTAAGAGAGAGTTGTTTTGCTCACTCATCTAATGTATAGAAACTAATTTGTCCTTTTCAATAGAAAAGCTAAAATACAATCCATAATATAATACATAGGGTTCGTGGTAGTTTTACATTATATATATATCCATTCAAATTCTAATATTACAAGAAATTTTCCATTCTAAACCAACACATCCAAAAATATAATAAAATCGTGTTAGACATTTTAAATTCTAAATTTTAAAATATTTCAATTAAGTTCTTAAAGTATTAGTATCATATTAATTAGATCCTTTTGTCAAATTAGTTATTAGTTTGAGCTTTAAATGTTAACTTAAATCTATTGTATGAATAGATTGGATCTATTTTCTTTTTAGTTTTTATAAATTTTATTACCTTTGGTTTTTTAAACATGTTATACCCAAACTGTCTATGTGTAAATACATACATATTTATAATTTGATTAATATGTTTTAAATATACATAGATTAAATTTGATATGTCATTTTTAAGTCTAAATTGATGGTTAGACTAACAAAAAAAATGCTTTAAAAACCGAAGTATAAATGTCAAATTTCAGATTACATCCATAATGGTATATGTAAAAAATTCTAACGTAAAGGGGATGTAGCTCAGATGGTAGAGCGCTCGCTTAGCATGCGAGAGGTACGGGGATCGATACCCCGCATCTCCATTCTTGATATGTTTTTCATTTGGAATGGAAACAAAAGTTTCTCCCGCCGTCCCGCGTTTCCCTTTCCCATATTTTTATTCTTGAAACAAAAGTGTCTCCGATTCCCTCGTAAAATTAGGACTCAGTATATATCATTCCTTTTCCCACTTGCAGTCAATTCCAAACCCAGATTTTCAATTAATTGCTTCACTTGATTGTCTGCTTCTTTTCTACGATTGTGTTTTTATTCTTTAAATCTCATGCAATCGCGATTAGGATACAAGAAACGAAATCAAATTTATAATTCAATCAACAATTTTGATTTTCTCTTAATGTTGAAAACGGAAATTAATATTGTTTTTATTAATCCACATGATTTATTGTTGAAACAATGTTATCTAAATCAGTTACGTTTCAATTTTCTATCTTGATTATTACTTTTTATTTTTTATTTTTTGGGTAATCATTCTGATTTTGTGCTGATCGTATTAGTCTTAACTCCACAATCTTTACCCAGTAATTGAAGTATTATTTCTAGTTTTTTTTAAAGAAAATTTCTCTTCTATGGAAACAAACAAGGTAAATAGAATATTGATTCAATAGACAAAACACAATATTTAGTATAACACTAATTTTATTTAAAATTGGAAAATCCAGTACTGTACTTACAAGTTTGATACACTTGTTTGTTATACAAAGAAACTGACACTCTTAAGAGAGCCGAATTTTTTATGGAGAATCTCAATTTCTTTACAATTTATGTTTTTTTTTTTTAGTTTGTACAGGTTCTCTAAACAGTGTAGCTTTTGCTTCATTGGAGCTTTAGATTCTTCATCAATCTGTGGAGGATTTAAAATAAAAACACGAGTAATGTTAGAATAATTAAAATATTTAATTATTTTATATTTGAGAAGAGAAGCATTTGCAAATGGTTATCTATGTTAGTTTATATGGAAAATTATTTATTTTTAAGACTAAGAGTAATTCTAGGGAATATTAATGAAGGGTTTCAGAGGAATATGAAATTTTTGGTTACAAACTGGTATAGGTCAGACATATGAAAAAGACAAGCACCGACGAACTTATTTATTTTATGATATTGGGTTCCAAGCTCTTTGAATTATTTCTAGGACCATCTGCATATGATCTAAAACAAAAGAGGATTAGATTTCATGTGCTCTTTTTATGGTATGTTGAAATATAGTATTATAGAAAACAACATCAACCAAAAAAAGAAAAAAAATGTGGGGAAATGGGGATTCGGTGTTTGATGTGAACTCGAGCTACCAGAAAACGAAAGGTGGTGCGTCCATCATGCATGGCATGTTAGAGGAAACATGGATGATTACAACTGCTTTAAAAGAGTTTTCTTTTTATATTATAATGTGATTTTTGAACATCAAACCGTGAATCCTAGCTTGGGAAAGAACACCGGACAACATTCTTAAATGATTTCGGTTTAGCCGAAAGGGAAGAGAGAGTGGCATGCTAAGTTAGTTTCCTATCATATGCTGTGATTTGGAGCTAGAGGGCACTTCCATGTTTCATGTTAGGGTTGGCCTCTAGAAACTATGGTTTTTTTACTGCCCATAAATACAATATCCGTAATCTTAATTTCTTTAGTATTTGAATAAATGATCAGGTTTTTCAATTCTTGTTGGCATTATGAAGACATTGGTTGCATGCCTTTCCTCTGTCATAAGTGGACAGCATTTTACATTGCACAGGTCAAGTAGAAAAGACTCAAAGGAGGTAAGAATAAGTAATGAAAGTTTGGAAATGGGAAATAATAGTAATCTCCTACCTTAGCTCACCAGCAATTCATCTTCTGTAACTCCCAGTAGTGCTTTTGTAATTGGGTATAGGTATTTTACCAGATTCAATATACATGAGATCTTCCACTAGGACCTCATAGTGCCTTCTTACTTCCTCGGCCGATTTCTCCCCCACAGCAGCCGCCACTTTTTGCCACCGGTCAGGGGTGTCCTTGTCATATATTGCTAGTGCTTTCTCAAATAGCTTGTTTTGGTAAGGCGTCCAGTAGGAGTCAGAAGCACGTGAAGAAGTGAAAAAGTTTGATGCCATTAACTATATGACTTTGGGGATGAATGAAAATAAGGACGGATATGATAAAGGTATTGGATGAGTTGGATGTTTTAGCTGAAACAAAAGTTTGGTGAAAGAGGATTGTATGTATTTTAAGATGAGACCTTGCAGGGAGAGTTAATTAACCAAAGGAAGGGGAAGAGCAGATTGTGTTGGCTTAGTCGAGAGAGAAGAAGACTGAAGTCAAGGGAGGGTATGGGTAAGAAATTGCAAAGCCAGCTACTTATAAAGAGCAAAGATGGTGTGGTTAGGAGTAATGGCAGCTCGGTGTTGTTTAAAAAATTATCACTTGTTTTTTTTTTTTTAAATATTTTATTATATTTTTATAGTACACTTCTTAACTTCTTATTTTACTTATGAAATTTAAAAAAAAAATTAAATAATTAGATTATGATTATATCTATAATTTAGAAAAAGAAATCAGATTATGATATAAGTAAAGCTATTAAAATCTAATTCAATAAAATCGGATTTTGAATGAATTTTTAGTTTTGTTAATTAAGGTATAGGTGAAGTTTTGGTATTTGGCGAATATATATATTTATCCCTGGGGGCTACAACGGGATATGATTGGGTGGCTTAAGCAAGAGCTTTGATGTAAAAGAACTGACCCTTTATAAAAGTCATTTTCTTGTCTTTTTTAATATCAACACCAAATTGATTTTGCTTGAGAATTTCTCAGATGCTGGGGATTAGATCCTAAAACAGAGTCTTCCCATTAGCATTGATGCTCCAATAATTTGATCCTCGGAACCCCACCAAATATACAGTAAGATATTCCAATTATTTATAAATAAATATATAAATAAAGAGGTGGGATCTACTTACACCGGTGGTGTTAACTGTAGTGGCCCATTTTTGCCCGGGGCCCAATATGACCCAAACAAAACCAAACACTAAATAAACAAAACCCAAAATAAAAAAGGCCCATAGTCCAAAATAATTACAAACAGCCCAAACTAAACCTAACAGCCCTAGCCCAACAGAATAAAAAAAAACAGTAAAAAACCCTAGGTGCGCCGCACCTAGGTCTTCTAACCCCTAGCCGCCAGCCTCCTTGCGCATGCCTCTGTCACCACCGTCGGCCTCGAAACCCCTGCAAAAATTGAATGCAACAACAAAGAAACATGCTAACAGTAATGGCAGTAAATATAGGTAGATAAATGAAAAATTTGATGGTTGTATCTGGCTATAAAGGCCTTGATCTTTATCTTTGTAAAGTTTTTACGAACATTAGAAATAAAAAAAACAAAAACAGAAAAACAAAGGTGATTTTTTTTAATACAGGATTTTCTCCGTCTTCTATTATTATTACTGCTATTTTTTTATTTTTTTATTTCTCTTTAACACTAAATAAAAAAAAGAAAAAGAAGAAAAGGGCTCACCAGAAACATCCCTCGATCGTGTCGCCGGAGGCTTCTCTCCGTCGCCGAATCGACCCTCAGAGGTGGGGAGAGGGGTCCTTTCTTTCGGCTTTTTCTTGGTTAAGAAGGCTTGGCCTTCGGATCGTTGAAAAGAGGGCTAAAAACCCCATCCACGCCACGCCGGCCACCGGCCACGCCGGCACTATGGTGGTGGCAATGGCCGGATTTGGGAAGGGGGCTTTGAGAGAGTTGAGAGGCTGAAGTTTTCTTTTAACAGAGTGAAAGAAATGAATTAAAAAAAAAAAGAGTTTGGCTTTTGTAAGAAACGCAAAACGGCGTCGTTTGGGGCCTGTTTCAGTGGCCCCAAAACGATGCGTATAGAGCCACCCGCGCACGACCCGGCCCGCTCCAAGGGGGGATCCGCGCGTTTTCCTCAATTAGGTTATTTGCAACCCTGATCCCTTTGCACTCATATTTATTTTAATTTACTCCTACGTTCATTTTTCTTTCTTTTTTTTTTAATTTGACCCCATAATGTTGTTTGGTTTTCAATTGGGCCCTTCACTCTCTGGCGCTCCGAAAAGCGCACACCTGTCCAGGGATGGGTTTATTCACCCGTTTGGTCCTCGATCCTTGCGCGATTTTTGATTTTAATCCTCATAGTTCATTTTATTACGTATTTTACCCTAAATTTCATTCCTTGTTACAGTTTAATCCTTACATTCCCAATTTTAATCCTTTATTTTTTTTCTTCGTATACTTCTCATTTTTAGCAAATTTTATATTTTTATTTTAATCCTTTTTTACATATTATTTTAATAAACTATTTTATACTATTTCCTTTAAATGGCCATTTATTTATTTTTATTTTGAACTCATTTTATGTATTATTTAGTTAAAATAGTTTTATTATTTTAAAATTGTTTCAGTATACCTTTTTAAGCACAACTTATTTATTTCAAAATGTTTTATTTGTTTTTTCTTTTCAAAGGTTTTATTTTTCATATTACTTATTTTATACTTTTATATATATATATATCTATATACATTATTTGTTTTATTTATATATATATCATTCTTTTTAAAATCGTTTTGTATACTATTAACCTTAAACTTCTCGTTTTGCATTATCTATTTTAAACTCATCATTATCATTTTAGAATTGTTTTTTTATTTCATTTTTTCTAATTTGCTTTATACCTTTTAAAATTATTGTTTAATTCATTGGTCTTTACTTATCGATGTTTGTATTTGAATGATGAATGTTATGAGGTTATTGCCTTTGCGTGTACTTTAATTCGTTTATTTCGCTTTCATATCATTGGCATTCACTTGCATAATATTGTATTCGTGTATTATTGTCCGGTGCGCGTTACTATATTTTATTTCATGTCATTGCATCGTGGATATTTCAACGTTTTTGTTCGATATAATCCACTTTGTTTATTCCCAAATAAAATAAATGTACGCCTTTAAGTGTTGTACTCGCGACTATTCAAAAAGATTTTTTTAATAAGGCAATATTTCGCGTTTTAGGAAATTTGAGAAAATCGTACCCTAACTTACGGGGTCTCTATCTTTTCGCCAAACCTAAATAGCCAAATATCCTTTTAAATCTCAAAATACAAAATTTCGATAGAAATTAAAGACAAACTTGTGCTCGAGAGTTCAAAGTATTGTGTCCTAACTTACGGGATGTAATACTCCGATATCTCGAGACGAGAGAATCTTTAGCAATTTAGCAATCATTTTGATTTCATTCAAGCATTTTTAATAAAAAGAGGATCGTATTTTTCCCATCAAATTTCCAGCTTTCAACACTAAGACAATAAGTAATCAACTCGGTACCAATTTTGGGCGCATCGAAGGTGCTAACCCTTCCCCGTGCGTAACCGGCTCCCGAACTCGATTTCTTAAAATTTCATAGACCAAAAAAAATCATCTGTTTTGATAAATAAAAATATTTTATTATGAGGTGACCCAATCACACCCCATAAAAAAAAGGATTGGTGGCGACTCCCTTTTTTTTCATTTTCAAACCAACGTCGACCTCGTTTTCAAAAAAATGGTAGAGCCATACCAAATCCTAGTGGTTAACCGAATAGGTGCTTTACTTATTGTTTCTCATATGCTTTAAATTTTTTGCTTTGTGTTATACTGACTTGCTGTGATTTGCTTTGAATTTGTTTGAATGACATTTTCAACCTAAAAAAGGTGTTAATTCACATTCGGTATCTAATAGAGAGCTTATCATGGAAAGTGAGTTTCTTGATAAAGTGGAAGATAATGCGGCTGTTCGAATTTGCTTCGAGAAGATGCAATAAGGAAAAGGTGATAGTCTTGCGGAGGGATACGTGTCAGAGTTATGGGACTTCACTCGCATCAGTGTGACCGAAAATAACCTACAAGAATTGAAAGAGATCAGACAGTTCTTCTACAGTAACTATGGTGATCTGCCCTATCTGCTCAACATGAAGGTAGACAAGCACTTGTTTCGAGCTCTCGCTCAGTACTGGAATCCTGCATACAGTTGCTTCACTTTCGTGAGGATTGATTTGGTGCCTACTGTAGAAGAATACATGACTTTGCTTCGGTGCCCAAAGATTCAAGTCGACAAGGCCTATTCGAGAGCTGCCAACGTCCTGACTTTCTTAAAGAAGCTGATGAATATCACGGGAATGAGTGAGCAGTAGATCGCGACCCAAATTAAGCGAAAAGGAGATAGCAAATGCATACCTTGAAAAAATTTGCGAGATCTAATTTTGGCACATCCAGATGTGAAGAAGAGGGTTGATGTCTTCGCCTTGAGCATGTATGGTTTAGTTGTTTTCCCCAAGGCACTAGGGCACGTGGATGAAGCGGTCTCAGATTAGTTCGCTAGGCTTGATAAGAGGGTCACACTCGTCTTAGCAATCTTAACAGAAACATTCAGATCCTTGAGCTCGTGTTAAAGAGCGGGAGAGGGAAGGCAGATCCTTGAGCTCGTGTTGAAGAGCGGGAGAGGGAAGGTTTATCGAATGTGCACAGCTTTTGCTAGCTTGGTTCCATAGCCACTTCTGGAAGATAGAAAAGGTCTTCTACCAGGTTTTCTTTGAAAACTATTCCCCATTAAAGGAATTAGTGGACACACCAAGATGGGACGACATTTTAGAAGAGAAGTGGATGATGATCCTTTAGAATCTCCAAGAGAAGGACGTTGAGTGAAGGGCTTCTTGGATGATCTCTAATGAAATTCTATATCGGTGTGGGGACTTTGACTGGGTTCCTTTGCTCGAGATTTGGGGAGCCATTGGATACACTCATTGGCTAGTGTTGAGGCAGTACAGATCAAGATAGTTTGTACTGGCAACGCAAGGGTTGGCCCAGTGCGAGTTTTCATACAAGGGAGATAACTACAAGAAGAGGGTTCGTGAAATATCGAATGCTTGGAACCAAACCCTTAGAATGAAAGTACTTGCCGTGAATCCCACGACAACCCCCGAGTACAGTTGGTGGTGGGGTAAAAAGATGCTCGACCAATAGAAGAGCATCCACAAGTAGTTCCGTCAGAATTAGAGATCATCAAACAGGACTTTAAAAAAAGAAGTTTGGAGTTGAGAAATAAGATAGAGTAGTTAGAAGAGGAAAAGATGCGTTTGAGTCTAGATGTCAATATCCACAAGTTGGAGGTCGAAAAATTAAGGCAAGGGAAGAACAAGGCTGAAGAGGATTTAGATAGTCTAAAAATGGATTATAAGAAGCTGTGTTTGTCAATAAGAACAGCTGGTTTGGGTAAAACGTCGGAGCAATGGCGACAAGAGATAAAGGAAGAAAAGACCAACACTGATCAGTGGGAAAAGAAATTTCAAGACGCCCGAGCTCAAGAGAGTGCTTTGGAGAAAAGCTTGTTAGAATACCGAAATGAGAAAGCAGGGTTGAAAGCTCGGGTAGCCGAGTTAGAAAGGTCACTCCACCAGCATCGTAATCGTAATTTCGCTATCGAATTAAAAACAAGCTTAAACAAAATAGAGGAATTGAAAGGAAGGATAGGAGAGCTCGATGACGCATTGCAAAATGGTGACATCCGAATAGAGCTTCTTGAGAGGGGTAATGAACAATGGCAAGAGTAGCTCCATCATTCTTAAAGCCAAATTAGAGGAAGAGACTATATTATGGGCGAGGTGGTAGCTCAACTGTGGGAAGTAGCCGATCATCTGCAAACCTTAGCAGTTCAGGCCGATGTATTAAGTTTGAAGTATTAGACAGAATCGGACCATGGCCGAGAGTTAGCTTGGCTTTTTAGGAAGGTCAAGACTTTGGGCATAAAGGCAAAGCCGTATATGTAATCTGTTTTATGTAAAGCAATTTGTTTTCTAGTAAAGTTTTTCTATTGAAATTGAATCAGAATCAATGCCTCTTTTTGCATTCATCTCATACATTTGCATTACATCATATGCATTAAGTTTCATAAAATGACCCTAATAAATTAAAATTATGACAGTTACCCTAGAAACCCACAAAAATCCACCAACCAAATATCACTACGGTACTCGTCGCCAAACAAAAGCAATTGATCAAAGGTTAGAAAGATTGGAACAATTGCAAAAGGAGATGCAAGATCAGATGCAGGAACGACTGGATAAAATCCAACAAGACATGCTAGAATCCCAAAGAGCTATGATGAACCAATTGGCGCAGTTATTGGCTAGAGGGAACTATAAAGGAAAAAGCCTTGTAGTTGATTCCGGTGTTGATCATGAGGATCCTGTTTATCCTCCAGGTTTCACCCCGACAAGCACCCAGGCACAACCAGATATGTGCCCGTAAAGAGTACCTGTCACTATTAGACCTCAATATCAGGCTGATGCCTCGGTACCAATGAACTTTCAAATAGTCTCGGGTTCTAATCCGGGAGATAATCTAGCAACCCCGTTGTTCTTGATCTTGACAATGTGGCAGAAATAGAAAAAGTAAGAGTGAATCTACCAAAACAGCTTGAGGATCGGTGTAGGTGGCTAGAGGAAAAGTTTAAAGTAATGGAGAATGCTAATTACCGTTGTAGGATCGATGCTAAAGACCTAAGTTTGGTCCTTGACTTAGTTCTCCCGCCTAAGTTTAAGATGCCAGAATTCAAAAAGTATGCACATGTAGTAGCCCCTTTTTTTATCTAAAACCCATACAGCCCCCGTTCCCTAAGTGGTATGACGTAAATGCCCAATGAGAGTACCACGTGGGAATTATAGGGCATTCGATTGAGAACTGCACTGCGTTTAAGAAGTTGGTTGAAAGATTTATCAAGATAGGGATTGTAAAGTTAGATGACCCATCAGGATCAAACGTAGCAGGGAATCTATTGCCCAATCATACGGATAAATGGGTAAACGCGATAGTCGAAAGTGGGGGAAGAAGAATCAAGACTAACATTACGGAGGTAAAGACCCCACTAAGATGGGTTTGGAGACAAATGATAGACGAAGGTTTAATCAAGCAATGATAAAAGGAAAGGCCCGAACGAGCAAGGAAATATTGCGAGTTCCATGCCAAAGAAGGCCACGACATTCAAGAATGCACCGAATTCAGGGCCATGGTGTAAAATTTAATGGACAACAAAGAGTTGGAGTTTTATGAAGAAATTAAAGGATTAGAAGGGGGAGAAATTTATGCCTCGGAGGAAGGATTTACGAGAAAAGCCCAAAGGGTTAATCACCCGGTGGTGATTATCTCATGACCGAGGAGCATAGAAGCTGGAATACAAATGGCGACGAGGGTCATAATCCAAAAACCTGTATCTTTTCCCTACAAAGATAGCAAAATGGTTCCTTGGAATTATGACTGCAACGTGATGATCCCGGGAGAGGAGAACCCAGTAAATGCTTCGGAGGAGGGTAAGGACGTAGGCTTTTATACACGTAGTGGAAAACGCTATGATCCTACAAATGCAAGCGTAGAGCCTATGAAAGGAAAAGCCTTGGCAGTTGAGCAAGAGAAAACAAAGACGGCCAGAATTGAATCGCATGTTAACAAATCGGTGACTGAAAACGAGGCTAGAGAATTCTTAAAATTCTTAACGCATAACGAGTACAGCATGGTGGAAGAACTGCATAAACAACCGGCCTGTATCTTAGTGCTTGAGCTACTTCTAAGTTTGGAGACTCATCGTAATGCATTGATAAAAGTGCTAAATGAGACTTACGTTGCTAATGATATCTCAGTGAACAAGTTGGACCACCTGGTCAATAATATAAGTTCTATTAACTTCATCTTCTTTAATGATGATGAAATACCGCTTGGGGGGGAGAGAAGCCACCAAAGCACTGCATATTACCACTCGCTACAAATGATACACATTACCCGGAGTGTTAATTGATAGTGGATCGGCCTTGAATGTCTTGCCTTTATCCACCTTAAATAGGCTGCCAGTGGATAGCTCGCATATGAAAATATGCCAGAACATAGCGAGAGCATTTGATGGCACTGAAAGGAGGGTAATGGGAAGAATAGAAATACCCCTTTTCATTGGGTTGAATACGTACAAGGTAGATTTCCTGGTGATGGATATCAACCTTCGTATAATTGCTTGTTGGGAAGACTTTGGATTTATTCAGCGGGAGCGATGCCTTCATCATTGCACCAGAATTTGAAATTGGTGACTGAAGGTCGGCTGGTTACGATAAGCGCTGAAGAAGACATCATTGCATCGGGAACTAACGACGCGCCATATTTGGGAATGGACGATGAGGCAATTGAATGTTCATTTTGATCATTAGAATTCGTAAATGCAACTTTTGTTGTCGAGGGGAATAAGATCCCGATGCCCAGCATATCTAAAACTACGAGGATGGGAATGCAAATGACAATTGGAAAATGAGGCTTGCCTGGGAGAGGACTCGGAAGGTGCCTTCAAGGAAGGGTGGATGCACCGATGATGAAGGGTAAACGAGACCGCTTTGGTTTAGGGTTTAAGCCAGATGCAAATTAAAGAAGGAAAGAGTTAAAAAGGAGGCAAGAAAAGAGGAAGGCGTGTTTGAGCGGAAGAGAAATTGATTGGGAACCTATGACCTTCCCCCACATATCCAGAACCTTCGTATCAGGGGGAACTATTTATCCTGAACGAAGGATTCCAAGAAAGGAGACTGTGGAGGAAATGTCAAGAAACCTAAATATCAATGCCATATTCGAAGAAGGAATCAAAGAAGGAAGTTTGTCAAGCATCCGCCCTTACAAGCCTGGAAGTGTTCTAGATAACTAGACTGCAGAAGAGACCCCTGTAACATTTAGAACTAATTCAAAGTAATATTCAGAACACCCTTATTGCCCTAAGCCTGAGGGCAATAAGAATCTTTTGTAAAAGGCACATGTCCAAAATTTTATTTCAATAAAATGCGTCGTTTAGTCTCATGTTGAACAAATATTCTTTCTTTCTTTCTATTCCAATTATAATCATACTGTGCATACAATTATTCTTAGATTCTTTTTCTTTGGACCTTCCTGCATCCCAATAACAGGACTTCAGATATCAATGATGTGAGCAACACTGCTACTGACTCAAATCCCTTTTTGAGCAAGACATGAGTAAGGATGATTCTCAAAATTTTGATGATGACCAAAACAGTGTCCTATCTCCTGATTTGTTAAGGATGGTGGAGCAAGAAGAAAAACAAATCCTACCTTATAAGGAATCAGTAGAAGTCGTGAGCTTAGGAGAGGGAAGAGAGGTAAAAATTGGCGCTTGCATTGCCAAGGAAACAAGACGAGACCTCGTTGGGTTGCTTCAAGAGTTTAAAGATGTCTTCGCATGATCCTATCAAGACATTCCCGGCCTAAGTACCGATATTGTGGTACATCGACTGCCCATAAAGAAAGTATGTAAACCAGTCTAACAAAAGCTCCGAAGGATAAGGCTTGATGTCTTGCTGAAAATAAAAGAAGAAGTTAAGAAGCAGTTTGATGTTGGGTTCTTACAGGTGGTCAAGTATTCAAAATGGGTAGCCAACATAGTCCCTATTCCTAAGAAAGATGGGAAAGTGAAAATGTGTATGGACTACAGAGATTTGAACAAAGCCAGTCCCAAGGACAATTTCCCATTGCCCCATATCGATACCTTATTGGACAACACGGCTGGACACTCACTGTTCTCCTTCATGGATGGTTTTTTCCAGGTACAACGAAATTAGGATGCATCCTGAAGACATGGAGAAGACTACCTTCGTAATGATATGGGGGACATTTTCCTACAAAGTGATGCCGTTTGGATTAAAAATGTTGGAGCGATGTATCAGAGAGCCATGGTAACCTTGTTCCATGACATGATGCATAAAGAGATAGAAGTCTATGTCGATGACATGATCGCAAAGTCTAGAACAGAAGGGGAACATGTGCAAGTCTTGAGAAAACTATTCCTAAGGTTAAGAAAAATCCAGCTAAAGCTTAACTCATTCAAATGCACTTTCGGGGCTAGATCAGGAAAGTTGCTAGGATTCTTAGTCAGCGAAAGGGGAATTGAGATAGACCCAGACAAAGTCAAAGCCATACAAGAATTGCCTCCGCTGAGTACTCAAAAAGAAGTTCGAGGTTTTTTAGGAAGACTAAATTATATCGCTCGGTTTATTTCACAGTTAACTGAGAAATGTGACCTCATTTTCTGTCTCATTAAGAAACACAATCCAAGTGTATGGGATGAGGAGTGCCAGAAAATTTTCGAAAAAGTCAAACATTACCTGTCCAACACCCCAGTACTGATGCCACATTGCCCAGACGAGCCATTGATACTATACTTGGCAGTATTAAAAAATTCTATGGGGTGCGTGCTCGGCTAACATGATGAGTCAGGATGAATAGAAAGAGCAATCTACTATCTCAGCAAGAAGTTCACTGAATGCATAACGAGATATTCGCCAATTGAAAAATTGTGTTGCCCCTTGGTATGAACTACTCGAAGATTGAGACAATACATGTTATACCATACGACTTGGTTAATCTCAAAGTTGGACCCTTTGAAATACATGATGAAGTCGACCGCTCTAAACAGAAGGATGGCCTGATGGAAAATTCTACTGTCTGAATTCGACATAGCCTATGTGAATCAACTGATCGTAAAAGGGAGCGCGATAGAATATTTTCTAGCTAGTAGAGCCTTGGAAGATTATGAGCCTTTTGAACTTCGATTTCCCAAATGTGGATCTGATGTATGTAGCAACCGCTGAAGCTAACACACAAGAAGGCAATGCTTGGAAATTGAACTTTGATGGGGCCTCAAATGCTATGGGCAATGGGATTGGGGCACTCTTGGTATCTCCAGATGGTGATCATTATCCGTTCACTAGTAAATTAGATTTTGATTGCACAAATAACATGGCGGAGTATGAAACATGCTTCATGGGAATTCGTGCGGCTATTGAACATAAGATCAAGGTGCTAGAGGTATATGGGGATTCGACATTAGTAATTTATCAGCTCAAAGGTGAATGGGAGACAAGAGACCCCAAGTTGATTAATTATCGAAAGCTGATCCTGGAATTAATTGAAGAATTTGATGATATCACCTTCTGCTATCTCCCACGAGATGAGAATCAGATGGCTGACGCCTTGGCTACATTGACTTCTATGATCAAAGTAAATAAACAAGAGGATGTGAAGCCTATCCAAATGAGCATTTATGAGGCTCCAACCTACTGTTGCAACATTGACGAAGAAGAAGAAAAAGACGACCACCCTTGGTATCAAGACATATTGCGATACATGAAAGATTGCGAATACTCAGACCAAGCAACTGAGAACGACAAGAGAAGGTTGAGGAGGCTGGCTACTGACTACGTCTTAGATAGAGAAATCTTATATAAAAAAGGAAAAGATCAGGTGTTGTTAAGATGTGTAGACACTATGGAGGCCAAGCCAATCTTGGAAGAAGTCCATGATTGTGTTTGTGGAACACATGCTAATGGTTTCACAATGGCCAGGAAAATCATGTGATTTGGATATTATTGGTCCACCATGGAAGGAGACTGCATCAAGTATGCTAAGAAATGCCATAAGTGCCAAATTTACGCAGACAAGATCCACGTGCCTCCTTCACCTTTCCATGTCATGACTTCTCCATGACCTTTCTCAATGTGGGGCATGGATGTCATTGGGCCAATCTCGCCAAAGGCTTCAAATGGGCATCGGTTCATCTTCGTAGGTATCGACTACTTTACTAAATGGGTAGAAGCTACTTCTTACGCAAATGTCACAAAATCGGCAGTCAGCAGATTCCTAAAAAAGGAGATCATATGTCGGTATGGGATGCCAGAAAGGATTATATCCGACAATGCATTAAATTTGAACAATAGCACGATAGCATAGGTCTGTAGCCAATTTAATATCAAGCACCGCAACTCATCGCCGTATTACCCAAAAATAAATGGCGCAGTGGAAGCAGCTAATAAGAACGTCAAGAAGATCGTGGGGAAATTGACAAAGACTTATAAAGATTGGCATGAGAAATTACCATTCGCCCTTTATGCCTATAGAACGTCTGTCAGAACCTCTACTAGGGCAACTCCTTTCTCATTGGTCTATGGAATGGAGGTAGTTTTGCCCATCGAAGTTGAGATTCCTTCCCTCCAAGTTTTATCAGAATTGAAACTAGATGAAGCAGAATGGATTCAATCTTGATATGATCAACTGAATTTGATTGAAGAAAAGAGGCTAAGAGCTATCCGTCAAGGTCAAATGTACCAAAAGCGAATGATACGAGCCTATAATAAGAAGGTTCGTCCCAGATAATTCTATGAGGGAGACCTGGTACTAAAAAAGATCCTTCCTATACAGAAGGACTTTAGAGGAAAGTGGATGCCAAATTGGGAAGGATCTTATGTGGTAAAGAAGGCCTTTTCCGGAGGAGCGTTGATTTTGACCGAGATGGATGGCAAGAACTTGCCTAATCCTGTGAATTCAGATTTAGTCAAGAAGTACTTCACTTAAAAAAAAAGGAGAGGCCAAGGCGAAAACCCGCAAAAGGACGCATTGAGACCAAACGAGTTTTGAATTGAAAACCCAAGAATGGGCAATTCAAATTTTTGATCAAAGGTGGGGCATGTGGTAGTCTTGTCTTCTCCGAATTAACAAGAATGAATGATGCTACATCTTAAGACATCAACAAAGTCTTCTAAGACTTCTAAACATGTATCAAGTTCAAAAAGGTCCTGAATAAGTTTGGGCAGAGAAGCTTACGCTACGATATCTAAGGCACCTGTTTCTATTCATTATCACATTTTGACAAATACGTTATCTTGATTACTTTATTCACATTTTGTATTCTAGAAAAAATTGGTATATTGATTAATCTATCTCGAGCTTTGTTCTCAACAAAATCTCATCTTGTCCATTTTGATAATCTTTTTCAAGCATTTTTCATTGAAATAATGTTCAATCAAAAGAAGTTTTGCATATCACTCTAAAAGCTTCTAAATAGTACGAGGACCTGAAACAAGACTCTTGTTTAGAGCTAACCAAACTAAAAGGTTGTAAACATTTGAGAAAGAATAGTCTAAATTGTGACTATTTCTTTGGATTTTCTGTTAAAAATACCAACTGAACGAGAAGGTATGATAACACATCAATGATAGAACCTTGATGAACAACGAACAATGTCAACCCAAGCATTAAAAGGGGATCGTTCTAAAAAAATGACATTCTGCATGCATGCAAATATCATTCATACACATCTAGTGAGGAGCATTTGATTCATTTTGATCATAACATCCTAATCACTATGCATAAATAGGTCCATAAAATGGATTCTACAGGTCATGTTCCCCAGAGAACATATCAATAAAGTTACCTATACCCCTGAAATTGCAGTGGGATGGATTGAAGTCATCATGGTGAACCTTATCTCTCTGAAGTTGCAGTGGGGCAAGTTGAAGCCACAAGTCTTATCTCCCTAAAGTTACAGTGGAGCAGACTGAAGATAACAAACTTTATCTCCCTGAAGTTGCAGTGGAGCAGGTTGAAGATACAAGTCTTATATCCCTGAAGTTGCAGTGGAGTAGACTGAAGATAGAAAACCTTATCTCCCTGAAGCTGTAGTGGAACATGTTAAAGATACAAGTCTTATATCCCTGAAGTTGCAGTGGAGCATCTCTCTGAAGTTACAGTGTAACAGGTTGAAGATACAAGTCTTATATCCCTAAAGTTGCAGTGGAGCAGACTGAAGATCGCAAACCCTATCTCCCTGAAGTTGCAGCGGAGCAGATTGAAGCCACCAGCCTTATCTCCCTGAAGTTGCAGTGGAGCAGACTGAAGATAGCGAATCTTATTTCCCTGAAGTTGTAGTGGAACAAATTGAAGCTATAAATTGCAGATCTTATCTCTCTGAAGTTGCAGTAGAGCAGATCATATCAAACCTTATCTCCCTAAATTTGCAGTGGAGCAGGTTAAAGATCCCAATCTTATCTCACTGAAGTTGTAGTGGAGCAGATTGAAGCTAATCCTATCTCCCTCAAGTTGCAGTGGAGCGGATTAAAATGATGAATCCTATACCTCTGAAGTGGCAGTAGGTCGGATTAAATCTACCATAACAAGTCACATTTCCCTGAAGTTGTAGTGGAGTGAACCGAAGCAACAAGACACGGTGGGCTGGAATGAAGCTACCTGAAGAAGAAAAGCACCTAAACAAGTCAAGATCTGGTGTGACCGGGCAAAAATGGTCATTTTTGAAGTCTTTGCTCCATTCTCGTTACACGACAATGAGCAAAGAGGGGCAGCTGTAGTGGCCCATTTTTACCTGGGGCCCAATATGACCCAAACAAAACCAAACACTAAATAAAAAAACCCAAAATAAAAAAGGCCCATAGTCCAAAATAATTACGAACAGCCCAAAATAAACCTAACAACCCTAGCCCAACAGAATCAAAAAAATAAACAGTAAAAAACCCTAGGTGCACCGTACCTAGGTCTTCTAACCCCTAGCCGCCAGCCTCCTTGCGCATGCCTCTGCCACCACCGTCGGCCTCGAAATCCCTGCAAAAATTGAATGCAACAACAAAGAAACATGCTAACAGTAATGGCAGTAAATATAGGCAGATAAAGGAAAATTTTGATGGTTGTATCTGGCTATAAAGGCCTTGATATTTATCTTTGTAAAGTTTTTACGAACATTAGAAATAAAAAAAAAACAGAAAAACAAAGGTGATTTTTTTTAATCCAGGATTTTCTCCGTCTTCTATTATTATTACTGTTATTTTATTTCTCTTTAACACTAAATAACAAAAAGAAAAAGAAGAAAAGGGCTCACCAGAAACATCCCTCGGCCGTGTCGTCGGAGGCCTTCTCTCCGTCGCCGAATCGGCCCTCAGAGGCGGGGAGAGGGGTCATTTCTTTTGGATTTTTCTTGGTTAAGAAGGCTTGGCCTTCGGATCATTGAAAAGAGGGCTAAAAACCCCATCCACGCTACACCGGCCACCGGCGACGGCGGCACTATGGTGGTGGCAATGGCCGGATCTGGGAAGGGGGCTTTGAGAGTGTTGAGAGGCTGAAGTTTTCTTAACAGAGTGAAAGAAATGGTTTAAAAAAAAGAGTTTGGCTTTTGTAAGAAACGCAAAATGGCGTCGTTTGTGGCCTGTTTCAGTGGCCCCAAAACGGCACCATATAGGGCCACCTGCGCGCGACCCGACCCGCTCTAAGGGGGGATCCGTGCGTTTTCCTCAATTGGGTTATTTGCAACCCTGATCCCTCCGCACTCATATTTATTTTAATTTACTCCTATGTTCATTTTTCTTTTTTTCTTTTTTTTTAAATTTAACCCCATAATGTTGTTTGGTTTTCTATCGGGCCCCTCACCCTCTGGCGCGCCGAAAAGTGGACACCTGTCCAAGGATAGGTTTATTCACCCGTTTGGTCCTCGACCCTTGCGCGATTTTTGATTTTAATCCTCATAGTTCATTTTATTACGTATTGTACCCTAAATTTCATTCCTTGTTACAGTTTAATCCTTACATGCCCAATTTTAATCCTTTATTTTTTTTCTTCGTAAACTTCTCATTTTTAGCAAATTTTATATTTTTATTTTAATCATTTTTTACATATTATATTAATAAACTGTTTTATACTATTTCTTTTATTTTGAACTCATTTTATGTATTATTTAGTTAAAATTGTTTTATTATTTTAAAATTGTTTCTATATACCTTTTTAAGCATAACTTATTTATTTCAAAATGTTTTATTTGTTTTTTCTTTTCAAAGGTTTTTCTTTTTCATATTACTTATTTTATACTTTTATATATATGTATATACATTATTTGTTATATATATATATCATCCTTTTAAAATTGTTTCTATATACCTTAAATTTCTCGTTTTGCATTATCTATTTTAAACTCATCATTATCATTTTAGAATTATTCTTTTATTTCATTTTATTCTAATTTGCTTTATACCTTTTAAAATTATTGTTTAATTCATTGGTGTCTACTTATCGATGTTTGTATTTGAATGATGAATGTTATGAGGTTATTGCCTTTGTGTGTACTTTAATTCGTTTATTTCGCTTTCATATCATTGGTATTCACTTGCATAATATTGTATTCGTGTAGTATTGTCCGGTGCGCGTTACTATATTTTATTTCATGTCATTGCATCGTGGATATTTCAACATTTTTGTTCGATATAATCCACTTCGTTTACGCCCAAACAAAATAAATGTACGCCTTTAAGTGTTGTACTCGAGACTATTCAAAAAGATTTTTTCAATATGGTAATATTTCGCGTTTTAGGAAATTTGAGAAAATCGTACCCTAACTTACGGGGTCTCGATCTTTTTGCCAAACCTAAATAGCCAAATATCCTTTTAAGTATCAAAATACAAAATTTCGATAGAAATTAAAGACAAACTTGTGCTCGGGAGTTCAAAGTATTGTGTCCTAACTTACGAGATGTGATACTCTGATATCTCGAGACGAGAGAATCTTTAACAATCATTTTGATTTCATTCAAGCATTTTTAATAAAAAGAGGATCGTATTTTCCCGTCAAATTTCCAGCTTTCAACACTAAGACATTAAGTAATCAACTCGGTACCAATTTTGGGCGCATCGGGGGTGCTAACCCTTTCGCGTGCGTAACCTGCTCCCAAACTCAATTTCTCAAAATTTCGTAAACCAAAAAAAGATATCTGTTTTGATAAATGAAAATAGTTTATTATGAGGTGACCCAATCACACCCCATAAAAAAAAGGATTGGTGGTGACTCCTTTTTTTTTTCATTTTCCAACCAACGTCGACCTTGTTTTAAAAAAAAATGGTATTTTATATTTCATATTTCATACTCCATTTATGGAGATCATGTACGTCAAGTTTAACATAAATTAAAATTTTTAACTATTTATTTTATGTAAAAAATATTTCAATTGTTAAATATATAAACTATATTTTTTATCAATATGATAGATATTAGATCAATTTAAAATTTACATGCATAACAAGTGTAAATATATTAATAAATTCAACAGTTAGATTATTAAAATATTAGTAGTATAAAAATTACGAAATGATATAAAACCACTTAAGTTTTACACTATTGAACCAATGAATAAATATTTTATATAAGGAGTATATTTTTTAGGATTTGTTTTTGATAGATTAGTCGCGTTTAAATTTATGCATAGTTAATAAATTTAATAATTATCGAGGGAGTTGGTTTTTTCAGAAGAAGTCTTTAAAATATCGTTTGTTGGGAGTTACGAACTCCTCAACGTGTCGATATTGTTTCCAATGGGGGCTTTGTCTATCAACTTTGTGAAAGCTTGAGTGCTTGAAGAAGTGATGGATTCAATAGAGTGGAAGCGCCTAGTTGAATGTCAGAGATGCAATACCATGTGTCTGCGCATGGTCACCCATTAAGGAAATCTCAACATTTGCTTTTGGTGAGATTGGAACCCATGTTTTATAGCATATAAGCTATGTAGGGACATCAATAAATCATGCAGACGAGGATTCTTGTGGAATGACAAGTGGCTCAGGTAAACCGACATGACTCATGAATCCTAACACACCTACAAGTAAACCCACCCACATGACTCGACTTTTAAGTGTTGGCAGAAGGGCAAATGGCCAATAACACACACACGCTATATTTATATGTTTGGCTGAGTAAGTGTTTGGTGGGAAATGTGCTCATATTGTAGTAAACATGTAATTGTTTTTTTATGTATTTAAACGATAGATAAATAAATAAAGTTAATTTCACATTTCACTATTATATCTTTTATGTTTTACATACATAGTGAAATTGTGACAATCAAATATTAGCTCATCGATTGTCTAAACTCAAATTGATGATAAGTGGCATTGTAAGAATGTTTATATTGCGAGAAAGATAACTTACTTCAGTAGATAATCTAAACAAGTCTGTATTCCTATAAAAGAATCAAAGTGAGCATTTGATTCAAATGCATAGAAGGATTATTATGTTACCTACAATTCCAATTAGGGGGATGACTAGTCTTGTCTATCAGAGCAGTTGACTCCATGGGTAGTGACATAAATGTACTTATTGAAAGAATGATATATTGGGCTGGACCCAAGTTGAATTAATTCTGAATTCGTTTTGTGAATTAATTCACTTGTGATGTTCATGGTGTGACTTACCTAGATCCTGAATTAGTCATTGACCATGCATATGTAACTCATGTGCTTTGATATAAGTGGAGGCTTATGCTCTAAAGATGATTGAGTTGATTGCTGGTATGTTGGGTACATGACTTGTGTATGACATGGCTTTACTAGAAACAATGGAATTCATAGCTCGATTAAAGAGTTACAAATATTCTATCATTAGCATTGTGTAGATTGATAAATATGGAACATGGCCACAGGTTGCTTGTTCTTGAACGAACAATTTATCATAGTCATTAGTTGACAGTGGTCATATTAATCATTAAGAAGACACAATGATGACAATAAGATAAAATAGGATTGTATTGAGTGAATGGATTTAACTCAAAGGAATCAAGGATATCATATGAGGGTAACACACACATGGTGAAGTCATTGGACAAAGCAATTAGAAATTGCTTTCGTAAAGAGTTTGCAGTAAGTAGTTTTCAATCATGATAATTTTTTGTTGGATCGCTGGCACCCCTACGACGCAGCGAAAAAATTAAAATCGGCGACCCTAACCATGGATCCATGTGTGAGGAACGAATCGGGGTGATCAAGGTTACGAATTTACCTAATGTTTATTCAGAGTAGACAACAACACCTCAACAACAAGTAGTCTGATCTGCTGTCGAACCAAAACCACAATCTATCGTGATCCCGGTCTCTACGTAACCCACCCAGTTGACTACGAACGGAAGGAATCCCCAAAACAATTTTGAGAGTTATTTTTCTTATGCGGCTGCTAGACTCAAACAAAGAAAAACGTGATTATTTATATCCTTTTATTTTTTAGGGTTTTTAAGAATTAAATAAATATGATAATATTTTAAACCGAAAATTATAATTACATTAATTATAATATAAGTTCGGTAAACCATATATTTATTTGAATTCTTATGCTAACCAAATTCATGTCCTCACTATACGTACAACAACCTTGTACATTATGAGTTGTACATAATTAATTTAATTCAAGCGACCCCAAAAACAATACCAACTATGGTATATCCCGTTCATTTCAACTATAGGGTGTGACCCTGTAGGTTCTTGTAACGTTAGCAGTAACACTAGAACGATTCTAATGTTACGAACAATGAGTGGCATCTAGCAATGCATCATTGCTACCTAAGTCACAAGAGATCATGATTCGACATAACCTTTTGATGATTAACCTTTTATGCAATAATCTTTAAGTCCTTTATCTCTAGATTGGACACAAGTCATGGAATAGTCACACTTGCATTGTCCATTCCATGTTCCTTGATCTCTTAAGCAGACTACGATATACAAATAAGTATGACATCTAATATCAACTTATTTGAGCATGGCCATGCATTTCTAGTCTTACTTAATCAAGTGGCCTAAGATATTACTCCCATTATGTAGGAGGGACTTATCCTATATCGACCAACCATATCCCTCTACATAGATTGTGGTATATCCAACATCAGTCTTTATAGAACAACCAGTTACGGTGTACGTTTGACTGTATCAAAATATACAACTCACGATGTTGGGATTATGATGATCTCAAGTCTGAGGATCATATAAATATTAATCATTATGAGTAATGTCGTGACAATTACATAATAATCCAAGAAACATACTCATAACGGGTCAGTCCAATATGTTGTTCTCTAACACACATATTCATGTAATGATTCTGACATTCCATATCAATGACAACTCTTTATCATCAATCAACTACACGTTAGTCTTAATGCATTATCGTTGTCCTATCCAACAATAATACTTGACTAAGGAACTTTTAAGAATAATCATATTATTCTCAGGACATTATTATAAAACAGTTTATTTATATACACAGAAAAGAAACTGAAATAATAATGGTAACGCCTTATATTAATAAACATGATAAATCAAGTATGTTATTACAACCATCTCATGATTGATCTTTGGGCATACTCTAACATTTTTGTGGATTGACTCTATGATTAAGTAAATTGTGAATTATTGGAAAAATTCTTTTGGACATCATTGCAATTACTCGAGCCTAATTGTATAAATCAGATTGGTCCCTTCGCTAGCTCAACAAAAGCTTAATCGAACTACATTAAATCAGAAGAAAGTTTTGTGACTTTGAAAACAATTTAATTGAGTTGATTTATTAGATGTGAAATCAAATTAGGCGATTGTGAGAATTTGTTCAACTAGAGAATTTGATTAAAGAATTTTCTTGAAAAATTAATTTGAAAAATCTTAATGTTCTGTGGGAAGATTAATTTTGATAAAGTAAAATTAAATTATTCAAATTAATTTAGATAAATATGATATTTTTGGAAATTAATTTTCAAGTCAGACCATTGGCCCAGTGGGTAATTGAACTTGAAAATTTGACTTGAGAACCAAAAACTAAGATCGAGACCAAAAACTGGTTGAATCTAGCCCAATGTATGAAACTGGATTGGATTGGTTGGGTCATCACTGGCCGAGATTGAACCGGAAGTAATTGAGCTGACTAAACTCATTTGGGCAAAATGACAATGGTCTAGGGTGCCTGGGGAGTTACACCAGCGATAACACTGTCGGACATTGTGGCTTTAACGGTGGTGATTTGGTGGTTGGCAGATGGTCGACGGTGGTAGAGCAATGGAAAAAAATTAGACTTTTAATGGTACTCTACTGACCTGCCGATAATTGTAGTGGTAGTTTAAGTACATTTCGACACTTAATGAACTTGTTTTCTAGGCATTTTAATATTAAGTATTGCATTTTTAGTATTAGTATGTTAGGAACTAAATATTAATAAAATAAGCGCTTTTATGCATTTTCTGATGTGTTGATGACCTGTTAGGCTGATTCGGGCCTTGGGAAGTTCTAATAGGTTAATTAAATGTGCAGAAAATCATTTCAGGCCCAAGATTGCAAGGAACGAAGGTCATGGAGAGACACAAGTATCCAGTGGCACAACACGATGTCGAGAAGCATCCTAGGCTGAAATAACACGTGACATCCCGATATGAAAACCTTCCACGTCCGAACAAGGTGGCGTCTCAATGAGCTCTTCCTTAGTGTGGGGATGATGGCTTGAGCGTGGAAAGAAAATTGGCAGCCTTATTTTGTAGATACAATTTGATATCGAGCATTTATTAGTATCGAGGGCATATCTGACATAAATTGCACAATTTTAGCCTATAAATAAGGGCTTCTTGTACATATTTAGACACGAAAGTGCAGACTCAGAGACATAGTTTATCTTATTCAATTTTTCTTTGTATTTTCTTTTCATGTTCTTGTAGTCGAAACTTTTCCATTTTGATATAAATACAATTGCAAGCGGAGATTGCTCCGACACCACGCTTCAATATATTCATGAGCTTCCTCCTATCTCTTTTTCTTTTATTTAAATTGTTTCTCTAATCAATTAGCATTTGTATGAATAATTGAATAAATTATTGTGCTTATTTTATATCTCGCATGACTCGATTAATAAACTAATTTATTTGTTAAGTGATTATTTATCTGAAATTGGTTGTTTATTCAAGGGTACTTAGTATATTAGGGAGTGGCGCCCCTGATAGAATATCTAGACAGGTGACCATAAGGGTATCTTGTCGTGTATATGTTGTGCCAAACAGTGAGACCGGGAGGGTATTCGTATGCTTAGGAAGAGACTGGAAGGGTGACATAGGTGGTAATCATTAGTGTAGATGAGACCAGAAAGATTTTCTTGCTAAGGGTGATAAATAACACAGTTTAGGATACTTAATTATTTAACTGGATAATTAGGGATTTAATCGATTATAGGCTAGAGGCTCGCGTTGTCGACATTAGGAATATAAAATTCTATTAGGTTAATTTAGGTTTGTTAATTTAATTAGTTTAATTAATATTTTAATTTGGATTCACACTACTATTTTGTGATTTGATTTGATTAGTAATTATTTTTGTAATTAATTTAATAAGATTTTCTCTAATTTGCAATCCTTGGGTATGATCATTGGAATACTTACCAGTGTTTTGTTACAAATTTTTCTATATTACAATTTGACTCGTATGCTTGCGGACACTCCCGATTTGATTTTATATATTTTTGCTATGCTATTTTTACTATAAATGATAACACGTTTATAGGTGGTTAAGTTGTTGGCGTCGTTACCGGAGATTGTGACGGTGAAATTTTTGTTAGATTAATTACCATAAAATAATATTAATCGAAAAAAAATGAGCTAGATAGTGTTCTAACTTTTATATAATTTAATTTAATTTATTTAGTGTAAAAAAATTACAATTACAATTATTTTTATTTTTATTTACCTTGTCAATTATCAGATTTAATCATGAACATTGATTTTTATAGGTCGGTGTACAAACAATCCAAATTGAGTTGGTTGTACCGAGCTTTGACAAGCTAATGGAGTTATGATTACAAAGACAAGCAACTTGAGTGTTCGAACAAACTCCCACCTAAGCCGAGCAAGTATACTTATGAGAGGGACGGAGATTTGACAAACCTATGAGATGAAGACAAAGTATATGAGGAGGGAGTATACGATCAATGGGAGCTCATGGAGAATGAAAGATCACTTATGATAAAGCTTTACCAAAAAAGAAACGAAACAATGAATTCATTGGAAGAGATAGATGATCGACAATTAGGGACATCCGAATATTTAGCTGAAACTCCTTGTGATTTGTGTGACTGTATGTCCGAACAAGAAAGCCACAAGCTAGTATTCCAAGCTAAATCAATGCTAATCCAACAACAGTTGGATCAGTTAGAGGAATTTTTTCTGCAAAAATCCCAAGCGAGTACTCCATTGGAAGAGGTCGTACATGATGTCTCCAATTTTGATCCGAGGGACCAATGTAGCACCGAAAAAAATCCGAAATTAAATCTTGAAAGTCCACATGAGTTTGGAATAGAAGACGAGAATGAATTGAAGATCGACAAAGAAGTCTCTGATCTAATTAACATAGATATAGAAGTAGAAGTAGTAATAGACGTAGAGGTAGACCTAACCACTAACTTGGAGCTTAAACCGATTCTAAATGAAAGTGTAGAAGAGTCGAAACACTTTATGGCCATAACTGAGGATGTGTCAACCAAAGAAATCGATGAGTTCATTATGTTGTCATTCGAAGAAGGCAAAGCTCAAAGAACCAAAGCTTCTTGCGACATGGAAGGGAGGAAGCTCAAGGAAATAATAACTTGGAAGAAAATTTGGGGTCGGTCCAGATTCTGTACCAAGTGGCTCGTGATGCGGGTGTCTCGTCAGTCGAAGATAATGCGATATCATTGGAATCAATCAAGGTTTTGGTTCAAATTTAGTGTTAATTTAAATTTAGCATTAATTTAAATTTTGTTATTATTATTTTTTATTATAGTTTAAATATAGTTTATTTTATTTTATTTTAGGAGTGTTGAGTTCGCGAAGGGAAGCTGTAACGTGATTTGTGCAGTGTACACAGTTGTTCAAGTAATAAGTAAGCAAAAATGAGTTATCGTCTCCACAGGGACTGTGTATGTTAATCAATTAGTTATAAAATTATAGATTCACAATTTGATATAAAAACTCAATAATTTGAATGGTGATGTTTAAACTAAGTAAAATTAATTGATCCTATGCAATTCTAATTTAGAAGCAATTTACCTAAATGTATGAATGAATGACTTTAGCAACAAAAACGATCAACATTAAATGGGCCAAGATAATTATATTAATCAATTCAATTTACTTTATCATGCTTAACAATATTCGGAATTACTTCCATGACAACTCGATCTTTCACGAGTTTGGAAACCAAATGAAATCCTTTCGGAGCCTTTTTGTAACACCCCTAACCCGAATCCGTCGTCGAAATAGGGTTACGGAGCATTACCGGAGTTTACAAATTTATTATCAGACATTTCATTTCATCTAGCATTCATATTTGAAACCAATCAAAATTAAAACATTAATGAGCCAATGTTGGCCAAATTAACTTATACATGCCATTATAACCAGAATCAAATCATTCAAAATTACCGATAGAACCAATGGATAGTGTGATATATCTCTGACAAGCTTCCAACCCAATCAAGCTTCCGATAATCTATAGGGTAAATAAAAACAAATACGTAAGAAATGAATGCTTAGTAAGCTCGTACAGTCTTTAATCATATTAGTTCATTTAAAATATGAAATCTATACATATCAAGGATAACCTAATATTGATACCATAATACTCATGAAGCTATATTCATCAACTCACAAGGTGAATAAATCCACAGTATCACTTAAACATATTATCCCAAGCTTAGTAGGATTTTATATAACTTTAACTTTTCATAATTTATTTATTTTCATTTGCATTTCTTTACTTTCCACGCTTATTCCATATGCATGTCACACAAGTCATAAACATACCATTCAACCATGGTCACAAGCTAATGCATTTAACCAAAGCCTTTCCCGAACTAATCACATGATAAATCATTTCATAAGAAATTGCTTAATTTAAACCTTACCACTTTTTCATGAGCACTAGCATATTTTCACTTAAATACTTACCAATTCAACCAATAGCTTGGCACTTGCCTAAGCATCAAACAACAACACTAGTTAGCATACTTGCACATATTACATATAATTTCAACTTTGATAAACTTATTTTCTTGACATGTCACACTTGAGTTATTTACTTGTCTCCACTTATATAATTTCCATATATCAACATATCAAGATATTGATTTAAATACATATCATAATACTTAGAAGCTCAAAGGCTGAACAGAAGCTCATGAGAGCTAAACAGATAGTAAACACGAAAGTTCGCAACAAATGCTGAACCTCGGTTTACTCGGGTAATTTGCCATCCATTCATCCTTTACATTCGTAGTGCCACAACTCAGTTATGGTATTATCATCAGAATGTCATCGCCCAGATATGGTCTTACATATAAACACTGTCATGGTCCAACCATGGTCTTACGTTCATAGTGCCATAACCCAGTTATGGTCTTATCCGTCAATTCATCCTTTGGCACAGAACGATTGTACTCAATTTCGTGTTCAATCCAAACTGAGTATTAAATTCAATTCCATGTTTTCTATTACCCTTATTATCTCCCATATTTATCCTGTTGAATTTCTCAAAAATTCGATGAATTTTTGGAGGTACATTTTTAGCATACAATTTTGGGTCCGTCAATTCATATTCATGTGTGCACATTTCCATTTCAGATAGCACACTCACGCGAACCTCATCCTTACACTGGGATTACCAGTCCAGACTAAATCCCTTGTAATATAAACTTATAGAGTATTGTTGGGATTACTAGTCCAGGCTAAATCCCCTACAACGATAATTTACTCTAATGAGCTTGGATCTGAATTACTATTCTAAGCTAAATTCAGACCCTAATTTGGATTACCCGTCCGGGCTAAATCCATTTTACACATATTCTTTGGGAGGGCTATATCAGGATAGGATCACCCGTCCGGGTTAGATCCTTTTTACCATCAATTCCTTTTCAGAAATCCATCGAGTTTTCCTTTCATTCAATCGAGATTTATTTTCCCTTTTCATCAAGAATATGAATACTTCATCTATTATCATACAATGGACATTTAAATCATATTCTCATCAATAACATACATTTCAAGCATTTAAAAATATAATTCAGGTTACACGAACTTACCAGGCTAAATTGCAGGAATACCAAGGTATAAGGGCATTTTGGTAATTTTTCATTTCCCTCAATTTTCTATCCGATCTTGATCTAAATTAATATTTCATAAAATTTATTAATTTAAATAATAAACAATTCATTTCATGCAATTTGGTCATTTTGACATTTTTACAAAATTGCCCCTAAAATTTTACTTTTATTCAATTTAATCCTTGAGTCCAAATCATGCAAATTAACCATTTTTAATGCAAACCCATGGTAGCAAAATATTAATATATTTCCTCCCCTCCTATCCATTCCAAATCCTTAATGTATATAACATGCTTATGTGTAATATTATCTATAATTCTACTATTTACTTATGTTCGTATCAAAGCTATTCATGCGAGTCATAGTCAATAAGTTATTTATATCTTGAGCTATGGAACTCTGAATTAAGATCCGCTAAATTTCTATGAAACTAGACTCACATATATTCTTACCATAAAATTTTCAGAATTTATGGTTTAGCCAATAAGTACAGTTTGTTCTTTAAATTCATCCCTATTCTGCTGTCTGACAGTTTCTTCACTAAAAATAAATTATCTCCTCGTACGAATTTCAGATGATGTACCCATTTGTTTCTCATGAAAATAGACTCATTAAGAAATTAATAATACAAATTTGAACCCCCAAATATTTTTATACAATTTTTAATGATTTTCCAAAGTTAGAATAGGGGAAAACGAAATCATTCTGACCTTGTCTCACCAAATTTATTATATCTCATAATTTACAATTTCATTGCTTACACTGTTTCTTCTATGAGAAACTATACTCAATAAGATTTAATTACATATTTTGTTCATCATCTAATTCGATTTTTACAATTTATGGTGATTTGTCAAAATTAGCCTCATCTTCTGTCCAAAAACTATTTTAGTGCAAGATGTTGATTACCAAGTTTATAACTCTCTTATTCCCTTTTCTATAATATTTGTCATCACTTTCTCTTATTTCTCTTCACTAATATATCAAGAACATAAAACCTTATATAAGAAAACTCTACTATAACATTATTTCCAAGCTTTTTCAATAATATCAAACTTAAAAAAATTATATTGAAATCTTACATCTAATAATCTACTAGCTTCAAAATTTCAACATAAATCAAGTAATATTTATCTCTAGGATTCCAAAAATCAAAATTACAAGAAAATGCGTTAATTTAACTTGCTAATTAAACTTCAAGCTTGAAATCTCTAATTTTCCCTTTATCCTTCTTTCCCTTCTCTTTCCTTCCTATTTTCGTTTGCTCTCTGTTTCTTTTTGTTTTGTTTCTTTCCTTTTTTCATTTCCTTTATCTTAATTTACCTATTTATAATTATACATTATAATTCATTTTTAGCAAATATCTATTACTTAAATAAATATTTGTATTACAAATGTATACATATGTATTATTACATTTGTATACTATTATCACCATACACTTGTCTTTCTTTAATTTATAATAATAATAACAATAATAAAATATCATTTAAAAATTAAATTAAAATATTAACAAACTAATATTTATTTAATTAATCTAAAATATCTCTAACATCATCATTATCTTCTAGATTTCTCTCTCTTCTAATTGACCATTTTGCCCTTATGATCTTTTAAAATTTCATTCTTGAGTCATTACTTAATTTAGTAAAATTACTATTTGATCCTCATAATTCTTCACCTATTCAATTTGGTCTTAATTCATCCATTTTCCTTAATTTCTAGATCATTCCACCCTTAAAACATTTGCACTATTGGTCCTTCAACTTTTCATATTTATATTTTAATCCCTCAAATTTTGAGTATTTACTCTTGAGCAACAAAAATTTTCTCACTTTTACAATTTAATCCTTTCTTGAATTAATATATCATAATATATTTCCAAATGTTGACATAACTCAAGATTTCCCTTATTGTTACTTTATTTCTTTATTTTACCATATCAAGGATACTATCTTACTTTCTTACTGTATTAATTTTTATGGTATTACACTTTTACTTAGTTAAATATGCATTTTACTGATCATATTAACTAAGAGTTTCTTAGTATTTACGTAACGTCATAGGGACATTTACGTTTGCAACAGTTTAATTACATAAAGCTAAAAACTACGCAAGGCAATAGAGCTAACTAAAAATATTACAAACCTCAACTTAGTCGTGTCTAATGATTTAAATTGAGCATTACACTTTTCAATTATGTGTTTACTAGCCGTCGTCTGGTTAGGATTGCTCAGCTAATCTGAGTGTACCCAATCACGTATGAATGAAATGCATCATGATATTAATTGAAAACATGATTGATTGAGGCCTAAACATGTTAAACATGAATAAAATAGATCTTATTGAATTAACATAATCATCCTACCAAATAGGATTTAAAATATCATTGTTGATGTCAAAAAAAAAAAAACTCAAAGCAAACATGATTGAAATAAATAACAAGAGGAAAGAATAAACTCTATTCAGTTCAACAATTTTTTGGATCTATTTTGACTGATTCAGTTCAATAGACTTTTGGATCTATTCTGACTGATGCACTCCTCCGTTCTACTTGATGCTTCTTTTGTTAAAGAGTTCCTGAGGTGGCCGGCCAAAGAATGCTTTTGACAAAGTTTTTGTGGCTAAAGGATGGAAAAGATATGGGCGGCTATGCAAGGGAAGGAAAAGGAAATGGAATGTAGAGAAAATGCTAATGAGGGAAGAGAAATGAGTTGTGAGGGATGATTTGAGAAGTGATAGACACATGGTATTTATAAGTGAAGGTAGGGGGTAGAGTTTGCTAAAAATAGCATTTGAATTCCTTTTTTTTTCTATCACACATGGTCGACCATATTTTAAGGAGAAGGGGATGACTAAGTCTCCTCATTTTGAATTCAAATCAAGGCTATTAATAGCCATAGGGTGGACAATTTCAACAGTGAAGTAGTTGGGCTAATTTCTGATTATTTTCCAATTGTAAGGACCTTCAATTGAGCCCTAAAGCTTGCTTTTGGGCTGCCATCTACTAGTTTCTTAGTACAATAACTTAGCAAACATGGTCATCTTTTACCACCTCTTTTACTGGGTCAAATTATCAACCTCATGACCTAAATTGTATGGTTCTGCCATCCACATGAATTAATTTGTGAATGTCCATGTTTCATTCACATTAACCACATCTTCAATGATCTTCCTGCATAGTAAAAAATCACAAATCAATAAATTAACATGAAATAATATAAAATATGTAAAAAAAATCATGTAATTAAGAACAATTTCATATACTTTATAGATTCATGCCCCATGTTACTAATTAAGTAAAATTCACTTATTTTAATACTAATTACTCAAGATAAACATAATTATTAAGTAAAAAGGTGGTAAAAATACATAGAAAAACCCTATATAGTTTTGAGTTTATAGAAGCTGATTGAGAACTTAAAATTATGGAAAAAAAAGTAAGCCAAAATAGACAGCACATTGGGACAAGGAAAATCGGGTTATCCCAAAGAGCCTTTCCCAAAGATGAAATGAGCTGGCCCAAAGAAGTGACTAAGGTCACACAACGTCGGGACGAGATTATACCTCCTGTCATGGTGAGGTAGAATGAAAAAATGCCTACAGTTTTGAATTAATGTCGGGACGAGACGAGACGATCACGTCGTAACGAGAGGATCTGAAACAAACAGGAAATTAAGTTGTATGCATCATCGAGATAAGATATCTCTTGTCATCGAGACGAGCAACGAGTTTTAGGCTTTTTTTATTCTACCTCATCATGACGGGAGGTATAATCTCGTCCCATGTAGCCTAGGGACTTGTATCGCTAGGCGATGTCGGGACGAGCCAAGTTTCTATATCCTGACGAGATGAAAAATATAAGGCTTCTAATCGCATATAAGGGTCAAGATAGTATATTTTTTGTTGTTGAAAGGTTTTAAAAAATGACACTTTATTCATTGTCTCGAAATAGATGATGCTACTCATGTGGCAAACTTATTTTTTAAAGATATGGTGCGACTACATGGGATACCTTGCACAATTGTCTCTGATAGAGATGTAAAGTTCCTAAGCCACTTTTAGAAGGTATTGTGGGGTAAGCTTGGTACTAAATTATTATATTACACTACATGTCACCCCCAAAGCGATGACAAAATTGAGGTAGTAAATCGAGTTTTAGGCGCTTTACTGCAAGCTGTTGTGGGTAAGAACCTTAAGAATTTGGAAGAATATTTGTCATTTGTTGAATTTGAATACAATAGATCTATTCACTCTACAACTAGCTATTCACCACTTTGAACTTGTTTATGGTTTTAACCCACTAATTGTACTTGATCTTGTGCCATTGCATACAATCGATCTAGTTCTACTTTTAATATTGCTGAATCATCGTCCTTTGATGTTTCAGATTCGAGGACGAACATTTTTTAGGAAAAAGGGGAATGATACGAGTCGCCAAGCCTAAAATTAGGCTCATGAACTAGATGGGCTCAAATTTCCTCAAAGCCCAATAATGAGGTTAAAGGCCAAGAAAATCCGAGCCAAATTGAACGAGACCATCCAAGACTTTGTTACCAAGGCCCTAGATGCGCACATAACCAAAAAAGAAAATCAAGATTCATTTTCTTGTTTTCAAGAAAATCAAGAAACCGAATCTTAGTCCAATTTTATTATTTTGAAAATTGTTAAGAATCAAGAAAATCAAGATTTCAAATCTTGGAAATCTTGGTCCAAGAAACTGAATCTTACAGCCAAGGTGCATTGGATTTCATGTATGAGCTTGAACGACCCAATTTTGAGAGCAAACAGATCACAAGACCAAGTTCTGGAAAAAATGGCCTATTAAGATGTCTACAAGCCTATCCTGAAGTTTTGAAAGTAATTTAATTGAATATTAGGCCAAATTATCGAAGTGGCCTAAATTGTAAAATATTTAAACTTTAGGTCAAAATTTATTTTAATAGGTGGATCATCATGTAAAAATTCAGCCCAAGGAGTCCATTTAATTTCTTTAGCCGAATTCCCATTAAAAGTCTACACTTGGAATTATTTTGTTTTTCTATTTGGTAAGTGTCATGTTTGTTATTTCATTTGGGTTAGAAAAACTTATTTTGGGGGCCTATAAGTAGCATGGTCGTCCACCCTTATACATAGACAATTGATTTTTGTTAATAATAATTCTGTTTGAGTTTTTCTTTAAGAATTGCTCTTGAGTTTCTTTTAGAAGCTGTTTTAAAAATCTTTTAGGTTGTGGGAATCATCTTCAAGCTTTTTCTTGCCAATATCTCTTTCTTGGAGGGGGAATTAGAGCCATTGAAAGGATTGTGGATTCTTAATGTTTCCATGGCTTCTTAGGACATCATATTTTTATTCTATCCTTAATTGATCGTTTCTTGTTTATTTTAATTTAGTTCTTGTTGTTTTAGTTTGCTGATTTTATTGATTTTCGTTCTAGTGTCACGGGGCTATAAATTTTGTTTCACATTTTGTTTGGCCTTAGGCAATTCTTTCATTCCAAACACGCCTAAGTTAGCCTAACCACCAAAAAATTGAGGATTCACAAAGAATTCCTTCAAGGCACCAATTTATATAGTGGAAGCAACTTAGCCAATAGAAGACTAAAAAGAACATAAAGCCAAAAAAAATATGCACGTGAGGTGTTTGAGTAAATGCTCTTAATTGTATTTCTTTCTCTTAAAGAATACAAGAAACAATAAAGAATGGAGTGAGTTACAAATGAAGGGGAGACTCTTTATTTATAGTTGAGTTTCCCCAAAACCGACGAACGAGATAAGTCTATCCCTTAAATCTAGGGATTTACAAGATTACTTAATCAATTTACATAATCTAATCTAATATTACAAGATATGATTCCCCTCAATTTTCTAAGATTAGTTTCTCTATTTACTAAGGTAGCCTATGTTGCCATATCTTCATCATTTGGCTACCCATGCTTCAATCTAATAGGCTTCTCCAATAGTTCTTTGAATTGGGTCAGTTCTTGTGGGTCAAATGATCCCCATCTAAACGATAGACCTCCATGGTATACATTTGGTGTGATGGTCACGGGCTTTGAACTACGGTTCGTGACATTCTCCCTTACCTATTCTCGCAACGCCCTCGTTGCACCTTCAGAATAGCACAGACTTGATTCACCTCAGTCTTGTCTCGACCCCTTAACTTTTTCCTTCTTTTGGAACTTTTGCCTTGGCTGACCTCGCCTATTAATTCAAACCATCCCACTCGTTGGTACATCTTGTTGGCAAGAAGCTACGACTCTCTCTTGCCCACATTCTGAATCGCTTTGATTGGAATCCTCTTGATTAACACCACTTGGCTTTGAATTGCCCACAGTTCCTCTACCTTCTTGCTTAAGAACTTTAAAAGGGTCCCTACGTTCTTGCCAAGTAAATAAGTTAGAATACAAAACACTACCAAAGTGTTTCGGATGTACCTTACTCGTCGCATTTTCTTGGGTCAACTGTCCAACTTGCATCACCAGTTTCCCAAAGTTTGATACACAACCTGATGTGGAAACCCGGATCTAGACACAAGAGAAACACAAATTAGAAATAAAACGAGAATAAATAAAATTAGTTAAATAATAAATAAATAAATAAAAAGGATAGATTTGCCCTATGGAACCCTTGACTAACTTGTAACCAAAAACGCCAATGATTGAGCGACTCCCTACGAAACCCCTAGAAGAAGAACCTCTAAAAACACCGATGAACGGGAAAGAAATTTGAATATTTGCAACTCCGAAATACCCTCGAAAAGTAACAAACTCCAAACTAAATAGCAAGAGAAGAATCACTCTACTCTAAAAAAATTTGCCTCACACAAATTTGAAAGAAAACAAATACTCTTCTTTTTATCCCTCCTTCAATGTGTAGAAAACAAGCCTATTTATAGGCAAATTACAAGAGTAATTGAATCCTAATAAAACTCTTTCAAGAGTAATTGAATCCTAATAAAAACTCTTTAAAGAGTAATTGAATCCTAATAAAACTCTTTAAAATTATCTAAGAAAATAAATAAATAATAACCTAACCAATAAAATTACTTAACTCATAAATGATGTGTCCCAACCAATGAGAATTAAGTAAATAATAATAATAATAAGATACATAAAAAATTAATCCACAAATTTATGGGCTTTTACTATTCCAAGATTGGTCCAGTGAATTGCATTCCCGTATTTATCAATGTCACGAACATGATGAATTAAATTTGTCGCAACAAAGTCTTGGACAAAAGCATTCATCTTTGATTTTAATTGTCGTGCCTTGCTTCGAGTGATTGGACCACTAGGAAAGACAACCCTTTGAGTGTCACCTCCTTGGCTCGTATCACAACCCACCTCTCTCAAAGGTGGTAACTCCTCTAATATGTCATCAGAAGTAAGCCTCATTGATCCTAGCGTCAAAGTTTGCATCGCTATTTTTTCCTCTAAGTTCAATGCCAAATTCACCTCTTCTATGGGTGGAAACCTCGCCAACGACTCAGCCAACTCCATCGTTTTACTCGAATTGAGCCTCATTGGTCCTATCTTCACTATTTTCATTACCACATTTTCCCCTAAATCTAATGACAAACTCACCTTTTCTATGGGTGGAGGCCCCTCCGATGACTCAACAAGCTCCGATTTTGTCTTTTCTTTGACCACGGCTATCTTGGATTGGTTTAGACAGTTTCGCAACTCATGCAGACCACGACACAAGAAGCATTTGACTCACTTCTTTTCACTCCTCTTTGCCCTCATGGCTTTGACTTTTCCTTTGCTCGAACCAAGCTTCTTGGGCTTCTTGTCTGACCCATCGTCCCCTTTGATAGCAGACTTCCTTGGAAATTTCCACAACCTATACGGACCATAACATAAGAAGTACTCCACTGAATTCTTCTCGCTTTTGGTCTCATTGGCTTCAACACCCCTTGTGCTCAAACCAAGTCTCACGGTCTTACCTTCTGGCTTATCCTTCTTAGAAAGCGCGGACTTCTTCAGACATTTCTTCAACAAATGTGGATAGTCACAAAGAAAGCATTTCAACTTCCTCCTCTTTTTGTTGGGTTTCTTCTTCCTAATTTGTAGTTCCAATTACCACTATCGTTGTCATTGCCACTGCCATCACCATCTTCCTTGTGATTCCCTTCACATACCCCTTTTCCTCAGACTTGGAAGACTCAAGCTTGTCTTTCCCTAGATCAAGCTTGATCGTGGACTCCGCTACCATAATGGCTTTCAATAGCTCTTGGACACCTTCTTGTTCCACTTCTTGTCTGGCCCATGACTTCAATCCATTCATGAAGACAAGTAATGCCTCTTTCTTGGTCACATCTGAAATAAGGAGCATGAGTTCTTTAAACTCTCGAACATACTCCCCCATTGTGCCTCGTTGCATAAGCAATCGCAACTTTGCCCGAGCTTCTTCCTCAGCAAATTCTGGATAAAATTACCCTTTCAACTTATGTTGGAAGTCTTCCCACGTCTCAATATCACTATGTCTTTTATCTATAGACTAGCCTCACCACCATAAAAGCTCTAAATCAGTAAGAAACATGGAAGTAGTATTTACCTTACTCGAACCCTCCACGATGCCTTTGGAATAGAAGTAGTGCTCCATCCTCCAAAAGAAATTGTCCACATCGTATGCAGACCTTGTTCCCACAAACTCTTTCGGCTTTGAAACATCCTCACAATTGAGTGCTGCACTGGACACTCCATTCCCCATAGTTTCTCGACACAAGGCAAGTTCTCCCTTGAGCTCCTCAATACTTGTGCTCAAAGCTTTTGTCGCGGCCATTTTTTTCTCCTTCAATGCCATCACCCCTTGAGAGCATCATTCCTTTCCGTCATCTTTTTCCTATAGGAATTCAATAACTCTTGCACGTTATCCCTATTGGAAGTGAGACACATGGTCAAAAAGTTCTTGGACTGTAACACCCAAAACTTGATCTAGATGTTATGGTCGAATCTCGAAAATTACATTAACGATGTGCAAAATTATTTGTTTACTTGAAAATAAAGGTTTTGAATTTGAAACGTAAAATTCCAAAGTTTGAATAATTTTATTTCTTCGATAAATATTTAGTAAAATTTATTTATTTTTTAAAAAGAAAAGCGTCATTTAATTATAATGTTGTTTGAAAACATTTTAAATATTAAGGTTCTTATATTATAATTATAAAATGGTTTTTATAAAAAATTTGCAGTGGATTTTCATAAAACTATTTAGAAAATTTATGAATTATAATTTGTTCATAATTTCAGAAAAACAAAATAAATTTGGGGAAAAAAAGACATTACCAAAGATACTTAAAATCCCATAATATTATATGTTGCATGATAGTTTTAAAGTCATAAAAATAAAACACAAACCAACTAGAGGTAAAGTCCAAAGCCCAAAATTCCACAACCACAAACCCAAAATCCAATTAAGTTAAAATCCATAAAAGTATCCATGTAATAAAATATATTCCGAGAGGCTCCACCGAGTGCTGATCCAAGTCCTATGTTTAAATGTTACCTGAAAGGTTGAAATACTAATGGGATAAGCTTTTATGCCCAGTGTGAGATTACCACAAACTTAATCGCATACTTTATAAACATATACTATAAATAATCATCAAATCATATAACTCAATTTTCATAAATATATCATGCATGATTGTGTCAATGCATATTTCGTAAAAACTATACAAATTTTTGGAAAATGATTCTACCCATCTCCGCTACATGCCATAATTGAGTTTTCCAAAACTCGTCCAACCAGCACACCAAATTGTGAACAATGTCATAAATGCAGATAACCTGCCATATAACCAAATTCGTGGACCAGCCACTAGAGTTACAGATAAACTATCATATAGTCATAATCGTGAACAGTGTCAGATTAACATAGATAAACTGCCATATACTCCCACCTTTCACATATCCCTCCCCATGCATGTGATATGACCAAAACACTAGAAATCATGTAGACATGTTTAACATGCAAATCATATACGTACTTAAGGTACCAAATTTTCACATTCTATTTTGATATGAATACCACATATGCCATATAAAATATAACATGAGAATGAGATGTACATATTTTAGACAATATTTGCAAACATCATTATCACGCAAAATGTTTTTCAAAAATATACAGTTTGACACAAATACTTACTTTATAAAAATCCATAAGGATTGCTTATCTCACTTTATGAATACATATAGCATCCTCATCAAACAACATAAATTTAATAGCAATATTTAAATCAATTAATCATAATATTCTTAATATATTTAATGTTAAATACCATACCTGATTTGTCGATCCGATGTGAAACACTCCCTATGAACGCTCTCACTTAGATCTAGCTCCAAAAGGCTTATCTAATAAAATCAACAATGAATAAAAATTAGTGTTTTCCATGAGCATCATACATAAAATAACTTAAGTCTCACCACTTTTCTTACCCCATGATTCAACACTCAGATCAATAATTTCATCTCAAACACTAGGGATTTCCCGGATTATTGTTAGGCCCTTCAATGACATAAGAATCAAACATTAATACATGAAGAGAAATAAATCAATCCACTAAACCATTAGTTTAAGAAGGGAAGTAAATGGAAGATGATGATTTCAATATTACTCTTATACTTACACTACTTGGTTAACACAATGAGGTCAACAATTTGTCTTGATGGAGAAATTTAGAGTTGAAGGGTGTATCAGAAGATCACTAGACTAATGGATTTAAAAAGAAAGAAACATTTGAAGTGAAAGGGTTAATTTTGATCTATAGAGAAAGATGGATGACTACGAAGAAAAAGGGAAAAAAATGGAAGGAAAAGGGAGAAATTTCAACCACTAACGGTGGAGCTACAGTGGCAATGATGACGATGGTCGTCTGACGACAAGAAGGGCAGCGGCCCAACGGAGGGTTTAGGTAAAAAATAGCCAAAGGGGTTTGAACACTAACAAAGGGTGGAGAAGAAAAGAAAAAAGAAAGGGTGGAGGAGAAAAGATAAACCACGGTGGTGTGCAGTGGTTGTCACGGTGGATAAGGTGACAGTTGCGGTGGCACTTGGAGAGAAAAGTAGAGAGGAGAGATGGTTGGTGGTGGTTCGGTGGTGAGGTATTGGTGTTGCACAACTAGGAAGGGTAGAGGAAAATTAAAAGAACGGGAAAAGAGGGAGGTTGAAAGTTAAACAAAATAGAAAAAAATGAGTGGAAATGGGGAGGAGAATGGGAGGTTGGATGGCAAAAAGTAGTCAACCTAGTCTAGGTTCAATGTACCTTGCACAAGGTAAAAATGGAAGAAAAGGCAAGATGAGACAATGGAGTGAAAAAGGGATCATGTTTCATCTTCATAAGGTATGGTTGACTCATAAAGATGGAAAAGAATCTCCAATGTATGGCATTTATAGGTGGACGGCAAGGGTGTTTTAGCACATGGGAATTTCACGAAAAATTTAATTAAAAAGATGCTAAAGTGGAGACTTGAACATAGGGCCTTTAAGAAACTAACTAAGCACTTGACCACTTGACTACTCACTTGCTTGCTATTATTTTATCAGAAAAATTTAAAAACATGGGATGACCTTTGTTAAGGGTTTAATCCAAATTTGCATCAAATAAAATTAATGAGAAGGAAAAGATTCGAACTGAGATCATCAAGGACAACTCTACCACTGCTCAATCACTATAATTGATATTTATTTATTACCTAATGTGCTAAGGGCATCTAAAAAAAATTGGATGTGACCATTCTTGGTTCATTAACCTAATTTCTACTAACCTAATTTTTGGGATGTGACATAGACTGCTCCCTCAAGTCATCTATGCATTTACCAAGAGCATCTTATGACTTCTCCACATCCTCTATAGAGTCATTGAGTTTATTCACTCGTTCCTCTATTGCCGACAACATATCCTTCAAAAGGATTGGTTTTTTGGCCTACCTCTAATCGAAATCTTCTTTCGACATCCCAACAGTGCCTTCACAACTAAAGTTCGGATAGCACTTGTCACGGGGCTAGAACTTTCATCTCACGTTTCGTGCAGCCATAGGCAATCCTTTTGTTCTAAACATGCCAAAGTCAGCCTAACCACCAAACATTTGAGGATTCACAAAGAATTCTTCCAAGGCACCAATTTATATAGCGGGAGCAACATAGCCAAAAGAAGGCGGAAAAGAATAGAAAGCTAAAGAAAACTAAGCACGACAGGTGATTGAGTAAATACTCTCAATTGTATTAATTTCTCTCAAAGAATAAAAGAAACAATAAAGAATGGAGTGAGTTACAAGTGAGGGGGAGGCTCTTTATTTATAGTTGTGCTTCCCCAAAATTGATGATCTAGATTAATTTACATCGATGAACGAGATTAGCCTATCCCTTAAATCTAGGGATTTACAAGATTACATAAGCAATTTTCATAATCAAATCTAATCTAATAGTACAATATATGATTCCCTTCAATCTTCTAAGATTAGTTTTCCTATTTACCAAGGTAGCTTATGTTGCCATATCATCATTGGGCTAACTAGGCTTCAATTTGACAGGCTTCTCCAACAGTTATTTGAATCGGGCCAATTCTTGTGGGCCAAATGATCTCCTTCTAAAGAATAGACCTCCATGGGATATATTTGGTGTGATGGTCATGGGCTTTGAACTACGGTCCATGACATTCTCCCCCACTTATTCTCGTAACGCCCTCTATGGGATACATTTTGTTTTAATTTCATTTGATTTTCCTTTGTGAAAAAAATCTATTTTCGTTGTTTCTCATTTTCGTTACGTTTATCTAGAGATTTAGGATACATCTGCAACTTAGACAAGCTACGATTCGCTTCCGCATTCATTCACATAATTCCATATCACCGTGTAATCTGACGATCTTAGAAACATATAACCCTGCTAATCTCTCTAGCAAAATATCTGTGCAAACAGGAATAAAATGTGGAGATTTAGTCAAACAGTCTACAACAACCCAAATTGCATATTTCTTCTTTAGAGATAACTGGAACCCTGACATGAAGTCCATGGTAACTCGTTCAGATTTCCATTCTAGAATCATAACAAGCTGTAGCAACCCTAAAGGTACCTGATGCTCAGCTTTTACCTTTTAAGAAATAAAAAATTTCGATACAAAATCCAAGATATCATGTTCCATACCTAACCACCAATACATTTGTTTCAAGTCACTATACATTTTATTACCACCAGGGTGAATCGAATAACTGCTGCTGTGAGCTTTATACAAAATCTCTTATTTAACTTCAAAAGTCTTTAGAATACTCAATCTGTTTCAAAATTTTAAGCTTTCATCAACACCAATAAGAAATTTTGTATCTTGAAATTTCCCTATTTTCTCCCGTTTACCAACTAATTCAAGAACATTTTTCTGAGCCTTGAGAATCTATTGTAAAAACATCAGTTTAGCTTTTAACTCAGCTAAAATTAATCTATTAACAACCATCATAAAATAAGTATTTATAACTTTTAAAGCAAACAATGACTTTCAACTCAGAGCATCTGGAACAACATTAGCTTTTCCAAGGTGATAATCGATAATCAAATCATAATCTTTTAACAACTCCAACCATCTACGTTGACGCAAATTTAGTTCTTTCTAGGACATCAAATATTTCAAACTTTTATGACTAGTGAAAATGTGACACTTTTCTTTGTATAAGTAATGTTACCAAATCTTCAGGGCAAACACGATAGCTGCAAGTTCGAAATCGTGCGTCGAATAATTTTTCTTCTGCATTTTCAACTGTCGAGAGGCATAAGCTGCAACTTTGTCTTCTTGCATTAAAAAAAACCTAAATCGTTAAGTGAAGTATCACTGTATACCACAAATTCTTTACCAGACTTTGGTTGAGTTAACATAGGGGCTTAGTTAATATCGCTTTTAACTAATCGAACCTCAATTGACATTTTTCAGACCAAAAAAACTTAATGTCTTTTTGTAGCAACTTCATCAGTGGTAAGGAAATCATCGAGAATCCTTTAACAAAACATTTGTAATACTTGATGAAACCTAGAAAACTTCTTAATTCAGTGACATTTCTCGGAGGTTTTCAATTCAATATAGCTGAAATCTTGCCTAGATTTACTCTTATGCCATCTGTTGATACCATGTGACCCAGAAACCCGACTTCTTGAAGCCAAAACTTGCATTTACTAAATTTTGCAAATAGTTGTTTCATGCGCAATTTTTGCAACACAATGTTCAAATGCCAGACATGTTCAGTCTGATCTCTCAAATAAATCAATATATCGTTAATGAAAACAACAACAAACTTGTCTAAACACAGTCAAAATATTATGTTCATCAAGTCCATAAATACATCATGAGCATTTGTTAAATCGATCAGCATAACTAAAAACTCATAGTGTCCGTACTTGGTTCTAAAAGTTGTTTTCGATACATCTGAATCTTTAACCCGAAGCTGATAATATCTCGAACAAAGATCAGTTTTAGAAAATACTATCGCACCTTTTAGTTGATCAAACAAATCATCAATGCAAGGCAACATATATTTGCTCTTAATTGTGATTTTATTAAGCTACTGATAATCAATACACAAATGTATCGACCCATCCTTTTTCTTAATAAATAACACAGGCGCACCCAGGGAGAAACACTAGGCCAAATAAATTTTCTATCTGCCAACTCTTGCAACTGTGCTTTTAATTATTTTAATTCAGCTAGTTTTATTATTGGGAAATGTGCCCATATTTTTAGTAAACATGTATCTATTGAACAATAAATAAATAAAGTTAATTTCACATTTCACTATTATGTCTTTTGTATTTTTTGTCTTTCATATTTTGCATGCATAGCGAAATTGTGAGAAGCAAATATTAGCTTATTGATTGTATAAAGTTCAAACTGAAGATAAGTGGCATTGTAAAGAATGTTTACATTGCGAGAAAGACAACTTACTTCAGTAGATAATCTAAATGAGTCTGAAATCCCGTAAAAGAATCAAAGTGAGCACTTAATTCAAATACTGAGAAGGATTTTTATGTTGTCTACAATTCTAATTGGGGAGATGGCTAGTTTTAGCTATCAGAGTAGTTGACTCCACGAGTAAAGAAATAGATGTATTTATTGGTAGAATGAGACATTGGACTGGACCCAAATATGAATTAATTTTGAATCCATTTTTGAATTAATTCACTTGTGACGTTCATGGCGTGATTTACCTAAATCCTGAGTTAGTCACTAACCATGCGTGTACAACTCATGTGCTTTGATATAAGTGGAGACTTATGCTCTAAAGAAGATCGAGCCCATAGCCGGTATGTTCGATACATGACTTGTGTATGACATGAATTTACTAGCAATAGTGGAATTCATAGCTCAATTAAAGAGTTAATAATATCCTCTCATTGGCATTGTGTGGATTGTTAACTATGAACGTGGCCACAGGTTACTTATTCTCGAATGAGCAATTTATCATAGTCATTTGTTGACAGTGATCATATTAATCATTAAGAAGACACAATGGTGACAATGAGATAAAATAAGATTGTATTTAGTGTACAGGTTTAACTCAAAGGAACCAATGATATCATATGAGGGTAACACACACATGACGAGGTCATTGGACAAAATAGTTGGATGAATTACTTTCGTAATTAGTATACTATAAGGAGTTTTCAATCATGGTACTTCTTGTGGGCTGACTCCATGATTAAGTAATTTCGAATTATCGGAACAATGCTTCTAGACATGATTGCAATCACTAGAGTCTAATTGTATATATCTGATTGGTTCCTTCGCTAGCTCAACAAAAGCTCGATCGGACTGCATTTGAATTAGAAGAAAATTCTACGACTTTGGGAATAATTTAATTAAGACGATTTATTCAATTAATTTGGAAAATCTAAGTGATTTTTGGAAAAATTAATTTTGATAAAGTAAAATTAAATTAATCAAATTAATATGATATTTTTGGAAGTTAATTTTCAAATCAGACAGTTGGCCCAATGGGTAATTGAATTTAAAAATTAAAACTGAGATCGTAAATTAGGCCTGGGAGTGCAAAACCTAGATCGAATCGGTCGGTCGTCAGTGGCCCGAACCAAAGCAGTAGTAGCCAAATCGGCTTGGAGTGCCTTAAGGGTGTCGCACCTGCACCACCGGACACAACGATGACGGTGGCAGACAGCGGTTGGTCGTTGATGGTTGATCAGTGGAAGAGTGACACTCCTACTGGGACTTTACCAGAGAATTTGATTTCAGATTAATTATTTTAAAAATAATATTATTTTAATAGTTTAATATTAAATTAAATTTAATACTTATCTTAATAGTATTTTATTAATTTAATATTAAATTAATTATTTTAATATTAAATTTATTTTAATCATTCTATTATTTTAATAATATTTAATATTAAATTTAATTTCATATTTATCTTGATAAATATTATATTAAATTGATATTAAAGTAATTAAGTTTAATCATAGTTGAACTCTCTAAACTCTCCCTATATAAAGAGAGTCTTGGGTCATTATTTACACACACTTGAATTCAAGAGAAAGTTGTAGAGAGAAAATTTTCTGCAGAGATTATTTCAGAAAATTTCTAGAGATATTTTTCTAATTTACAACTTGAGCCAAAAGTTTAGAGAAATTACAAAATTACACACTTGTAATTTTTGTGAAAAAGTTTTTAATTCGAAGTGAGCCTATACTCGGCAGACGTGAGCTTGAGGATAACAGAGAAGACTACTCGTTCGAAGCGCTCATCCTAGACGAATCGAAAAGGTATAATTTTGATTAAGTGTTTATTACTTTAAATATCACAACCAAGATCTTATTTGGAAAAATTTTTAAAACTCTAGTTTTTCTCTAAATTTATTTTCCATTGCATTTTTCAAACCTTATTTTTTCCAACAGTCATTCTATAAGGAGAGATCGATATCGAAGAAGTTCCCGATACTAACCTAATAGCAAACTCAACCTCTTTAAGTGGCGGGTAACCTTGGCAACTCTTCTGGAAACACATCCACAAAATCACAAATACTCGAAACTAATTCCAACTTCATTTCTGAAGCCTTGGTATCTAAAATATATGTCAAATACACCGCACCCTTTTCTTACAAGTTTTTGAGATGACAAAGCAGAAATAATATTAGCGGCACTATCTATTCTATATGATTCGACTCTGACTGTTTCACCATTCTGACATCTTAAAGTAATCTGTTTTCGTCTAAAATTCACAATCGCTTCATGCAAGGTCAACCAATCAATGTTGAGAATAACATCAAATTCATTAAATTACAATAGCATCAAATCTGTCGGAAAGTCACAATCTCAAACTTTTAGTGGACAATTTTTATAAACTTTGTCAACTAATACATACTGACCTAGCGGATTAGTTACTTTGACCAGAAATTTAGTTGACTCTACTGGTATTTTCTTATTTGTTACTAATGCAGCGCATATATATGAGTGGGCAAACCCCGGGTCAATTAAAGCATAAACAATAACATCAAACAGAAAAAATGTACCAGCAATCACTTCAGGTGCTGAAGCATCTTCGTGAGCTCGTATCGCATAAGCCCTAGCTGGTACCCGTGCCTTAGATCAAACTACAATATCTTTCATTCCACTTCTACTGACTCCAGCATTGCCATTATTCTTTGGTGGCCTATCTTTAGAAGGCATAACCCCTGACCGTACATTTTGAGCTTTATCCCTGTCAGGTCTATCTGAGCAGTCTCGGAGGAAATGATCTAATGAACCACATTTAAAGCACGATCCTTCTTCCAACCGACACTCACAAAAATGTCTTCTGTTGCAATGTTGACACTCTAGCTTATTGACATTACAAACACTGCCAACACTAGCTACGGGGGTAGCCTGATGTCTAGAGCTACCTTGTTCTCCTTTATCTTTACCAAAAAATTCTAACGGAGCTAACATACAACTGTAAGATTCTTTTACTTTCTTTGAAGGAGAAAAGAATTATTTTCCCAATTAACTTTTACTCGAGTCACAAACTTCAGAAACTGCATATTTCTTTGCTTTACTAATGTATTCCATCTTCTGATCTATATCAACTAAAATGACGAACACTTTTAACTCAAGTTTCCCAATGAGTAACTAAATTTCTACATTCAAGCCTTCCTCAAAACGAGTACACATAGTAGCTTCTATCAAAATTAATTCTCTGGCATACTTACTGAGCTGAACAAATTCTCTTTCATATTTAGCCATTGTTCTACGTCTCTACTTCAACGAAAGAAACTCTGTTCGCTTTTTGTCAAGGTATCAATGATTGACATATTTCTTTCGGAATTCAGTTTGGAAAAATTCCCAACTGAACCGATCTTTCAGTACAACCACTATCAGAGTATTCCATCATTGGTATGCTTCATCTATCAACAACAAAATTGCACACTTCAAACAATCATTGGGAGAACACGACAACTTGTTGAAAACTGACAATATTTTTTAACTAGAATTCAGCCTTTTCAAGATCATCCTTGACTTTACTATGAAATTCTTCATCCCCACATTTTTTAATTTCACCAATAGGAGGCCTATTAACACGTACCTATTCAAAACCTTGAGGAATAGGGGGAATCGGTTGGGGTATGGAAGGGGACGGAGGTTGTTGAGCCATTGGATTGGTTCTTACAACATCAGGGAACCATTCAAACATCCTATGGAAGAAGGCTTCTTGTGCCTCACTTCCTCGGCCCTTATAAACGGGCTCACTGTGAACAACCCCATGTATTGAGGCTTGAGCATTGCTCTCAGCTTCATCGGAATTACCTCGGTTAGATTCAGACAACATATTTTATCTAAATGAAAAACATAATCAATTCGAGTTAGGAGACATCATACTATAATAGGTTATAAAATGACATGTATTTCTAGGCTCTATATATGCTACGTTCAGACTGAGAATCGATTAAACCGTAACTCTAATACCACTAAATGTAACACCCCTAACTCGTCTCCGTCGTCAAATTAAGGTTACAGAGTATTACAGTACTTAATAAATCAAATGACAACATAAAACCATTCAATTATTAATTTAAATATCAAATATTCAAAAATAATAATCATTCATAGCATATATACGAATACGGGCCTTATATCGAGCTTACAGAGGCTAAAAATCAATTTGGAAAAAAATAGGGACTAATTTGAAACAAAACAAAAAAATATAGAAAAAACTAAAAATAGGGGTCACACGGCCGTGTGATAGAGCCCAGGCCGTGTGGCTCAGGAACATGGCGTGTGGCCAAACTGTGTATAGTTTCAAAATAGGGTCACACGACCGTATCGCGAGACCGTGTGTCTGATCATGTGTAATTCGAAATAGGGTGTAATAGTCTGTTTTTAATGGTGTTGAAAATAGTGGTTTTGGGACCACAAATCCGACGAGTAAGATCATAATCAGTAGTATTGGGATTTGATGAAATTTATATTAAATTTATATTAAATTTTGATTTGATGAAATTTTAGTAAATTGAATATAAATGGCTAGTATAAGTGGTTGTTCCGAAAGTTAAGTGGTTTCGAAAAATGAGGTATTGGGACCTCATTTCTGTAATCGAACTCATATTTTTATTAAATATTTATAGAGTTACTAATTATGTATGTGAAGATTTAGTTTAGAAATTTTATTGTTTGATTAGTTAATTAAATAAAAAGACTAAATCGTAAAAGGCATAAAGCTTAATCGTTAATGAATTTTGTTAATTAAATAGCTTAATTAATAGATATGTGAGGACTTATGTAGTAATTAGACCATGATGCTATATGAGTGGACGGTTAAGGAATTTATTTATAGATTTTATATGTTATTTTATAAGTTAATTAATAATTAGGTAAAAAAATAGTAAAAATAAACAAGCATCATATTCCCTGGTGCTCATTTTCCACCGAATTGGGAAACAAAGGAAGTCCATTAAAGAGCTTGAAGTTTCAGCACTTTTGGGAGTGTGCTTGTAAGTGTTTTCTTATTCGGGTTCTTGTAATTTTTATATTTTTGAGATCGTTGCAACTAAGTCTATCTAACTTGAAGGTTAATTCATAAAACTATTAAAAGTTTAGAGAGTTACCATGAATGGTTTAAGTGTTTTTGTGAATTTAATTGATAGATTATTAAGCTAGGTTGTTAAATATAAGTACTTTGTTAAGTGATTTTTTTATGATTTTAATGATTAGGGATTAAATTGTTGAAATAGTAAAATTCAATGTAAATTGTGTGAAATGAGGAAAGATATGGGTTGTTATAAGAATAAGGGAAAATCAGCTAGCATGATTTTTAATTAAAAGTGATTAAATTGCAAGTTTCAGGTTTAGGGACTAAAATGCATAAAAGGTAAAAACTTAGGAATAATTTTGTAAATTTCCCATTAATAAGGGTTATTAGTTGAATTGATTATATTAAGTTGTTTGAATGGCTTAATTGAATGAAAATTATTATTTAGATTAAGAAACGAACCAAACAAATCTAAACCGAGGAAAAGCTAAAGTATTGGATCAGTCGTCGACTTCGTTTTTACAACTGTTTTTGTCAAGGTAAGTTTGTATAATGGTAAACTTCTTAATTTCCATTTTGAATGAATGGTTAATTAATGTTATGCTTTATTTAACTTTTATTGAATATAAATTGTTAACTAGTAATTTGGAGTAAATCGTAATGTTTATTCAATTAATGCAAATTTATGAAAAATATGGAAATTTAAGGATGTATGTATTAGAAATGATATAATGAAAAGAAGTTAAATGTCCCGTATGAACCTTGTAAATACTTGGGATGCAAATGACATGTTATTAGGGAGTATATGATTTCGGGTGCTGGTCCTGGATGTCCTATCGATGGCTGAGGTCCTGCATTTGTTGCGAATTCTCCACAGCTCATGTGAGTAGCATCATGTAGCTAACATCCCGCCCCATTGCTCATGTGAGTAGGCCCATTTCACAGCTCATTTGAGTATTATAGAGACAGTTCTATTACATGAAAAGGCACAATTTGTGTGAGCATTTCCTGAGTATCCAGTGTTATTCTGTGTAGTTCAACTGGCAATTAAGGTTTAAAACAAAAAGGTACGTATATTAAGTGAGCTATGTTATTGAGAATATGGAATGGAAAAGTTAATATGTGTAATTGGATTGAAAAGGTAACAAATGGATTATGTGATGGATGATTTATATATTGAAATCTTTTTTATGATATGTGTCATGCTCAATTGGTTGATATGTTTGTAAATGTATCTACTAACTATGTGAAGTGATGTGGATAGGAAAGAGAAATAGCCATATAATCTAATGAGAAATATTTGAATGGTTTAATCGTTTATGTTCGGTAAGTTTAAGCTTCCTTTATACAAGCTTACAAAGCACTAGTTGCTTACATAGTTGTTTTTCTCTGTTTTGTAGATCATTGGAAAGCTTGACCAGTTGGAATCTTTTCAGAGATCTATCACACTATCTGTCAACCATTTTGGTAGTTTTTGGTTATTTGGCTAATGGTTATAAATGGCATGTATAATTTTGGTTCCTTTGATGTTTTGAGTTTGTGATAAGCTTATTATGATCAAATGTTTAGTTGGTGTTGTGTTGTAAATGATGATGTAAATAAGTGAAGTTTCTCTTGTGCATGTTCTATTTTATATTAGGTAAGTCATGGTTGAATGGTATGCTTTTGAAATGGTTGTTGGTATGTTTGATCTAAGTTTATTGAATGAACTTGAATGGAATTATGTTTGATTTGATATTGGGGTACCTTTTGTTGGCACATTGGTTAGTCTTATAGGTTCATGTAATTGGTATGTTTTAAGTGTGTTTAAAATGTGTTTTTGTCATATGAATGTTTGTGGAAATGTTGTGTCTTGGTGTGCAAGAATTGGGTTTGAAGCATACGGCCGAGAACACAGGTTGTTACTCGACCGTGTGTCATTATTGTTTTTGGTTTAGGTTTCACATGACCTTCGACACAGTCGTGTGTCTTAAGTTAATATGTAACAAGCTCTGGCACACGGCCGTATGACCCAACATCGAATGCATACGTGCTTTCGTACGCGGCCTGCGACACAACAATGTGGCTTTATTTTGAACACCCACACGGGTGAACACATGAGCTTGGACAGGTTATGTGTCCATACTTCGAATGTCCATACAGTCTGGGCTACGTTACACGGACTTGTGACCCCTGTTTCCAAAAATTTTCAGGTTTGTCGAAAAATTTTTGGTTTTGTTTCAAATTGATCCGAGAATGTTATCAAACTGAATTTAGGGCCCTGTAGGCTCGATTTAAAGCTCGTAAGTGTATTTTTACTTTAATTAAATTGAGTTATGAAATGGTAACATTTCAATTGCATAATTGTTTTTGTTTTGCTGTTGAATGTTCTGTTTTTGTATGGTAATACTCTCTAACCCTAATTTGACAACAAAAATGGGTTAGGAGTGTTACATAGGGTCATACGGTTGGGTCATACGGGAGTGTTACAAATCTCACAAGTTAGTGAGTTCAACAATGAAATAATTAATCTTAACATATCATGGAACATGTTTGTAACATGTTCAACAATGAAATAATTAATCTTAACATATCATAGAACATGTTTGTAACAAGTCAAATATACATTTCATTCATCAGATCTCTAATATGCATCACTCTTTCACTTAAAACTATTCATACCAACACTTTCCATTTCATCTATCAAGTTCATATAACATTTCATATAATTAAGTTCACTCGATTAAGCATTTATTACCCTTTGAACCAAATGAAATAATATCGAATACTCGAGAAAATGCTCACACAAGCTATGACTATAACTGTATATGCTCACACGAGATGTGAAATGGGTCTGCTTACACGAGCTGTGGGTCGGGATGTTAGACTACACGATGCTACTCACACAATCTATAGAGAATCCACAACAAATGCAGGACCTTAGCTATCGGTACGACATCTAAAACCAGCACCTAAAACTATAAATAACCCTTAATGACATGTCATTTGTATCCTAAGTATTCACGAGGTTCAAACATAACACATTACATATTCAAATAATTTAACTTCATTTCCATTATACTATTTCAAACACATATCAATGTAATTCACATTTTTCAAACATAACTATCAATTTGATCAAAATCACAATTTAATCCAAATTACTAATTGACATATATCATTCAATTTAACCATACCTAACATGAATAATTGTTACAATGTTACCAAAAGCAACAATTAATGAGCTAAAAAATATACAAACTTACCTAAACAAAAACGGTTACGAACACAATGCCGACGACTATTCCGCTACTTTAGCTTTTTCATGGTTTGTGTCCGATTGATTTGTTTCTTAATCTAAATAATAATTTTCGTTCAATTAATCAATCCCAACATCTCAAACAATTAGGCTTAAGCTTATAACCCTTTTCAATATAAATTTACAAAATTACCTCCAACATTTTACTCTTTATGCAATTTAGTCTGTAAACCCGAAACTTACGAACTAACCACATTTAAACAAAAACCATGCTAGTCAATTTCTATAAGTCCCTATTCAGCCCACATTTATTAATTTTTCACAAGAATTTCATGTAATTTTACTATTTGAACTACTTGGTCCCTAGACATTAAAATTACTAAAAACTATACAAAATTGTCATATTCAACCACTAAGCTTAATAATGTACCATTAAAATTCAAAAAAACTTCAAACTAATTAGTGGTACCATTCAAAATATTTAAAAATTTTATAATTTAACCCTCGGGTTAGCTAGATTAAGCTACAACGATTAGAAAAACATAAAAATCACTAGAAACGGGTAAAAATTACATACCATGCAAGTGAATTTAACCTAGCCGAATACAAAGATCCTTCAATGGTGTTTTTCCTTTTAGAAATTCAGTAGTGGCCTAAGGAAGATGGAAAATTCTTATTGGTTTAATTTGTTTTAGTTTTATTTATCTAAGTACTTTTTTACCTTCATAAAATAATCCAACATTAACTAAATAATGACCATAAGTGTCCACCAACTATTGATATGGTATATTTACCATTTAAGTCCATCAATTTATATTGCTATAGCTATTTAACATCTTTAGCTAATAGAAACTAACTTTTGTAGCTTTTATGATTTAGTTCTTTTTACTTAATTAACTATCTAAACATTAAAATTTTCTAACCAAATTTTAATACGACACTAATAAATACTCATAAATATTAAATAAATAATATTTATTTTCCAACTATTTGAAATTGTGGTCTTGAAACCACTATTTCTGACACCATTGGAAACGAGTTGTTACACTTTGGTTTTTACCAATGAGGCGTGGAGTGCACATTATACTTCAAACGTACCGATGAGGTGCTAGCACATTTATATATACTACTTTAGTTTATACCAAGATGCGAGGAGCGCAATAGACTTCGAATATACCAATAATGCATCGAGTGCTAGTTATATTGGTGTGATGGTTGAATGATTTGTGTATCCATTTTGAGTTGTGTCTGGTTAATTTAAGATTTATGAAACATAAAATTTTAATGCCAATGAATATTGGATGACAGATGTTGATAGTGAAAATTGTATATGAATGCTATATTATTGAAAGATAGCATGTGAAAGACTATATGATTCAAGAATTATGAAACATTTTATATAATCTAATTCAAGTATAATAAAAGGAAGGTAAGCTATGGAATGGTGATTTTAGAGACAACTTACAAATTCTACTATATTAACTTTTATAAATAACTTGTCGCCAGAGATCCATCAAAGATGACTCTATGATGTTTTCCAAAGATATGGTAAAAAATAAATATTTTCATACAAAACAAGTTTATTACTAAAGGGAAAAATTTTGGCCTTTTAAAATTCTCTAGCATCGAAGAGGCAAGATATATTGCAAACTAGTTCAAACAAGACATGAAACCAATTTGAAAATGGTGATTCCAAAATCCAATAAACACTAAACCACTATTTCTGTATGGTAGAGAAAACATGATGCACAAATCTATAGTTATGGAATGTGTTAGGTGTATTGAAGATAATTCATTGCTAGAATCAAATAAATTGATCGATGTTTTTGTTAATTCTAAAAATTGTGCATTGAATGGGAAAAATGTTTAATTGCCACTTGATTAAATGCTAAAGTTACATATTTTATGTAACTAAATTGGTTAATTTATGAGAATACACCACTAATTTTGCCATATTTTTTTAATTTTGTGCAGGAATGTAATTTGGGGCTAAATAGAAGAAAAAGGAAACAATTGGGCTGGATTGAAGAAAGAAGCGAAAAAGGAGGGTCAAAGCAGAATTTTTCCAAGATTAATTAGCTGAAATTTTTGACTTAGTGGGAGATTATTTTGGGATTTATTTTATTATGGGATATTTTTTCCTTAATTTCCTATGACTAGTTGGCTCCTAATTTAGTAAATCCACTAGTATAAATAGAGCTTGTATTGTTCATTTATTCATCAATCAAAGATATTAAGCTTTTATCTCTTGCAATTCAATTTTTTCTTTCTTTTTTTTTTGTCAGCAATTAATTTCTAACCTTGCGTCACCTTCACCACTCACTTTCATTTTTTTCATTTATTCAATCTTATTTAATTATTCCAATACCAACATGCCCCAAACCTTAGCCAACTAAACCCATTTTCAGCTTTAGGCCGAAATTAGCCTCGTCAAAACCCGTGCGTTATGAACCTGAGCCATTCAACTCCTAATATTCCAGTACTTATTACTTCTCCGGATTAAGAGTATGATTTTGTCAACTCACAAAGTCAGATCAACACTAAGTCAAAAAAGACGTCGTTTGATTTAGTGTGATTAGAAGTACAGTTAGAATTCCGAAAGGAACGTTTCTAATCGGTTTTCTGTGAACACATTGGCGTGCCAAGTGGAGATTGTTGTTTGGTTCCGTCAAGGGAAGTAGTAACCGGATTTAAATGTCCCACGCGGTTGAGGGCATTGGTTCGAGCTAGGCTCTTTTAGAACGCAAGCTGCCGGAGTTCTAAATCACGAACGTTTCGTGGTTGTTCGATCGGTAAGGGTTAGTTATTGGACGTTCCATAACTAATTTACACAAGGAAGAGTTGGTGTCCGAGGCGTCCTTGGTAGCTATAACTAGCTTATTGGAAAAGAGGAGTTCATCCAATTTTGAGGATCGGTTCAAAGACGAGGAGTTCCAGGTTTTCGATTTTATCCTCCCCCCAAATTTTTTGGGCACGACAACTGCCCCGACATAAATCTGGTCAAGAGAGCAACAATTTGCAGTAAACCCAGTCTCTGAGGGATCAACCCTACTCCCTATACTGGTTAAAATTGCAAAATTAAGTGTAGGTTTATATTGGTGGATTCGACACCCATCACCACTACAAGAAAATTTTTTAAAGTTAGCAACTTGAGAGATAATTCTAAAAGTGAGAAATTGGAAGGCATCATTATAAAGAAAATATCAAGAAAAAAAATTATTCTTAAGTTCAAGTGAATGGAATGAAAGAAAGGTTGCCTAAACTAATATGGGATTGTATATTAAGCTGGGTTGAATTGGTGAAGCCATGAACACATTTAGACTACATGAAATTCAAGTCTACCAAGGTAAAGTTGACGAGACTCCTTCTTCACCTTTGAATATGATAAAATTTCAAAACATTTTTAGTTCATCTTAAAAGGTGGAATTGGTGAAATCACTCATGGAATATTACAGTTATATTAAAATGACTATTAAGATTTTAACTAATCAATTAAGTTGTATTGAGGAGGTTTTCATCCACAATTGAAATGGTGTTTAATTCATAATTAGAGTTTTATATTGTGAAGATATATGGACATCATCTGATTATTTTTGTCTAAAAAACTATTCTAAGCAATCCATATCTCTAGTGCCATCAAACGCTAAATCAAGTGATTCTATTTGTTTGAAAAAAAAAAGCTAAGAAAGGTAAAACAATGTTTTCGTGTTAGTGATGTAGATAAGTAAAGATGGGACACATTTAATGAACTAGATTTGGGACTTAATTGGTGAACATAACAATGAATCAATAGAGTATAGTATTGAGTGTGATTAACAATGCATTAATAAAGGAAAAAATGCTTAGGATCTACATGGAGGTAGTTGTCAAGAAATAATGGAGATAAAAGAGAGTTTAGAGTACCAGTATTCAACCATGACAATTCATGGACCTCTTTAATTAACATCTACCCAAATTCCTTAAAAGTCAATACAACCAATGAGGTCTTGACTGAACCCTTGGAGAATGAAAATAAATATAATGGCCCGAGAATAAATGGAGCAAATAGTTATGGGATGACTTAGAGTAGAATTAAAAAGGATAATGATTCATAAATAAAATTGTGATACCTTGAATAATTTATTTCTATTTCTGTAAATATTGACATAATTGAGTATTTGCTTCAGTGGTTAAGTGTTCTATGTGTGTGTATGAGGTCTTGGATTCAAGTCCCACTTTTGGCAAATTCTATTATTTTTTATCCTAGCCTTATCCCTGCTGGGTAGGCTTATGTTATATTGTTTGTAAACTCATATAAGAATGAGTCTGTTGGTTCGAGTAGCAAGGAGTTAGCTTGCGGGAGGTCTTGTGCTCGAATTCTTGCGTGAGCATGGGTGATATTTTTGCTTCAGTTATGAGATAGAGGTTGTGTGGAAGTAAAATTCTGAGGTAGTTATGAGTCAATGGGTTAGTTAGTGGGATAATAGGGGTTGAGATATTGTGGGGGTTTAAATTCTATTTTTTTTATTTCTAGTTTTTTCCCCCTTTACTTAATTTTTTGTTCTTTCTGACATTAGTTCTTCCATTTTCCCTTCTTCTCTGTGATTTTTCCTATTTTCGATTCTTCTCTCTACTCTGTTCAACAACTGATTGTTCCAATCGTTTAATTTGTTATTTTGGTGGTTCCCCATCTGTTTTGGTAAGCTTTGACATTCATCTTGCTTGTTTTTCTTTTTGTTTAGATTGGCATAGTGGTGTGGTTAGGGAAGTTAATTTCCTGTAAATCTGTTGCGTAGGTAAAGGTGGTGAAGCAACGAATTTCGCTCCAACGGCCTAATTGTGCGTGTGGTCGTATTAGTTGGCGGTAAGTGTTTGCACATTGTTTTGTTGCTAAATTTTTTGTTGGAATGTTATTTCTTACGGTTCAGAGGTCTCGGGATTGCAGTTGTATCAAAATTGAACCAGGTGTGTACCTAAAACACGAGAAAATGAAGTTCAATGAAAGCTAAAAATTGGGTCTGTCGACGCCACCTGGCCATGTGACTGCCGAGGGTGTGGCCGTGTACAAGACACGATCGTTTGATGGTGAATGTGTTGCCGTGTAGGCCACACAGGCAAGGTCAATTTGGCCATGTGGGCCACACGGGCATGTGGGTTTTGGGTCAAGCCGTATAGGCCACATAGGCAAGGCCAATTCAGGCATGTAGGCCACACGGGCATGTGGGCCCAAAATTTTGAAATTTTCCCTAGGGTTGTACGGGTCGTTCCAATCAACTGTGGGCCTACCATAAGGTCAGTAAGGGCTAATCAAACCCTTGTTCATGTGATCTGATATTCTGATAGTCTGATCTAAGTAGGAAACTGATATGTATGTGTGATTATACTATTTAAGTACTATGATATCTGTATACAAGCATGTTAAGCATGTTAAATTTGTTATTTTTGTATCTGTATTATGTATCTGTGTTTGGGGTGGGATTTGTATATGCTGAGGAAGTGATATATATGGTGACCTTTCACCTATATTTTGGCAGCTTGACTGTACATTATTCTGTTATGTGTCGCATCGACACTATATGGTGTGTAGGGATGGGTGGGTGTTTTTAATCCCGCATTGTGTGATGGGATAGTCGGAGATGCTGTGTAGAGGATGGGGGTCGGATTCTGTATATCTATTCTATTTATTTGATTCTGATATCTGTATTTGTTAAGGACTTAGGTCCAAATCTGTATCTGTCTGCGTATGAGATTTTGTGAATGTTGTATGACTATCTTTGTTGGGTTACACACTGAGTTTACGAAAGCTCACATCTATTTGTCTGTTCTGTTCAGGTAACCCTCAAACATGGGTAGGTTGGTGCGACGGAGGCTTAGCGGTGACCACTTGTCAAAAAACTGTTATTTTTCTTATCCTTATTTATCGGTTTTACTTAATTTCTAGTTTTTGAGAGAGTTTTGTAATTTTTGGACTCTCTGTACTTTTGGGGCTATTCATTTTGGATTTTTGGTTTGGCTGCGTTTATGTTTTTTTTTTAAAAACCATAATAATTGAAAAAAATTAATTTTACACGAACAAATGATTTTGAAAACACGAGCGTGCTTTTGATTTAAGTGATTTTCAAACTTCTGTTGCGAGATATTTGGTTAACTTTGAAGGACAACATGTAACAGTTTTAGTAATGAATATATAAATGAATATGTCTAGTAAAACTTGGACATTTTTATCTAATAACTATAATGTTTTATAAAGTATCATCGGTTTCAAAACTCTTCGTCCCAAATTCGGCCATAATGTCTAGGCCGAGTTTAAGGTGTTACAAAAACCAAGGAAAGTTAATACTCTTAAAGAGATCAATGATGCATTTTGGCTAAGAGTGACTACTAGAAACTCAAGAAAAAAAAAGAGTAAACAAAAGAAAATGATGCAATCACTAATTAATAGAATTTTGGAATACATTAATGAGTTATTTATTTATTTTATATTCAAATCTTTAATAGAATTCTATTCTAAAACATAGAGAGGCATAAAGGATTGGTAAACTCATCCGATTATCGGAAAATAAAACTTATTTATCTTGAAACTTTTGCTTAGGATTTAGGGTTTAAGGCTTCAAGTATATGCACAATTTTTTTTCAAAACTAATGTTTTTATTAGTTGTAGATCGTGCAACTAAGTTATAAAGGGCTTAATTAAGATTTTCTAAAAATTTAAAAGTTTAATTAAAATTTTTAGAACTTTTAAGTGCTTAATGAGAATGTCAAAAAATTTTGGACGATCTTAAAAAAATTAAGAGGTTAATGAGAATATTAAAAAATTTAGGGGCTAATTAAAATTTTTAAAAATTATGAAGGACTTAATGGTAATTTCTCAAATTTTAGTGGGCGAAGGTCTCTTGGCTCTTATAAGGATCCTCCTTTGCTTTTAGAGTTCGATTGCAAGAACATGAGATTCTTTCTCTGAACATTAAAGATGTAAATAATGAAATTAAGATGAATGTTTGATTATTTCTTCTCTGGATCTTTGCTTGAAATGATTGAAGAAATATACAAAATTTAGGATGTTTGAACCATAAAACAAGATCCCATATAAAACTTAGCAAACCATAAACCAGGATCTATTATGTCAAGTCATCAATAATAAGTTAAGAACAAAACTAGATGCGGAAGCGTACTTGAATCCATTGATTTCTTGAAATCATCGAATCTTATGGTTTTGATCTTTCAAATTAGCACACAAGTAATTCAGAGAAGGTGACTTTCTCTATAATAAAGATAAGATATTAGAAAAGTTACATATGTATAAGTTGCGTATCATAACCTTAATATATAAGTTTTTCACATTAACCCTAATTTCTAATCGGCCCATCATCAATTAGATATTAGTTACTATAGTATCTACATATATTTGCCCCATACTTTATTTAATAAATAAAGTGTAATAAAACTTAATCAAATTAGACAACTTTTAATTTGAGCTAATATTTTATAATAGTAAATAATAACATGTAATTATGCTTATTATATATGTGAGGCCCATATTTTTCCAACAATCTCTCACTTGGACCACATATATATACAAATTACCTTAAAATTGCATGTCATTATATAACCTTATGAGCTTAAAACCTTACTATCATAACCAAAAGGTATTCCAAACAATCTTATCCATTAATTAGGTTAACATAGAACCAAGGCAAATTTTGTGACATATATCGTAACTAAATCCATCCTTGATGACATGTTAACCCTATATGTCACGAAATTCGCCTTGGTTCTATGTTAACATAATTAATGGATAAGATCGTTCGGAGCACCTTTTGGTTATTATAGTAAGGTTTTAAGCTCATAAGGTTATATAATGACATGTAATTTTAAGGTAATCTGTATATGTATGTCACGATATATGTCACGAAATTCGAAATTAGTTACGATATATGACATATATAACTTTGACACATTAGCCCTAATTTCTAATCAGCCCATCATCAATTAGAAATTAGTTACTAGAGTATCTACATGTATTTGACCCATACTTTATTTAATAATTAAAGCCCAATAAACCTTAACCAAATTAGATCACTATTACTTTGGGCTAATCTATCATGATAGTAAATAATAACATGTAATTACGCTAATTATATATGTGATGTTCATATTTTCCAACAATCTCCCACTTGGACCACATATATATACTAATTACTCTGTAATTACATGTCATTATATAACTTTATGAGCTCAAAATTTTACTATCATATCCAAAAGGTATTCTGAACAATCTTGTCCATTAATTATGCTAACATAGAACCAAGACAACTTTCGTTACATATATCGTAACTAAATACATCCATGATCACATATATTAACACAACCGAATGACATAGATCAAGTAGGGATGTGTAGCATGAAAATTATATGCAATGTGATCTAAACATGTTTATTTCCAACTGGTCCTCCTTAGCCTTAGTTAGATCAAATTTTAGTAAAATCTGAGTGTGAATAAACTAAATAAAATTTATTTCTACAGAAAATAACCTTAAGTTGAAATAATCGAAAATTTTTCTATAATAGAAAAGCATTTAAAATTACAAACTCCCACTAAAACTGAATATCCTAGAATGACATTACACCCATATGAGCATCTGCTCTTATAAAACCTTGGGTGTAGTCCCTTAGTAAGCGAGTTTGCAATTATGGAGTTTGTCCCAATATGCTTTGTAAGCACCTAACCACTCTAAACTTTTACTTTAACAACTAGGAACTTAACGTCTATGTGATTTGACTTTGATGTGCTTCTATTGTTATTGGAATAAAAGACTACCAATTATTGTCACAATTTGCACCTTAGTGACAAAATTTTGCATCAATATTCCATCAAAATCGGAGTCTGTATACCTGATGATCTCTAACTTATCAAACCTCCAATATGTAAGCATGTAACCTTTTGTTCTCTGAATATACCTTATAACCATCTTGGCTACTATCCAATGGTTCATACCAGGGTTACTTAAATGTCTGCCTAACATTCCAACTGCGTACACAATATCCGGACGCGTACATACTTGCGTATACATTAGACTCCTAACAACCGATGCATATGGACTCTTTTGCAATTCCTTAATTTCAAGGTTACTTTTAAGGCATTGAGTAAGATTAAATTTCTATCCTTTAGCAATAGGGGTGTCACCTGGTTTACAACCTTGCATGTCAAACCTTTTGAGTACTTTACCAATTTATCTCTTTTGTGACAATCCAAGAGTACCCTGAGATCAATCTCGATGTATATGAATTCCTAAAACAAAATAGGCGTCCCCAAGGTCTTTCCTCTTAAAATGCTTAGATAAAAACCTCTTGGTTTCATGCAATAAGCCTATATCATTAGTGGCAAGCAAAATGTCATTGACATATAGAACAAGGAATATATACTCATTGACATATAGAACCAGGAATATGTACTTACTCCTCCTGAATTTGTGATACACACAGCCATCAATAATATTCATCTCAAAACTGAACAAGACAATTACTTGATGAAACTTGTGGTACCACTGACGGGAAGTGTAACCTCCCAAACCCAACCTAGACGTTATGGCCGAATTGTGAAAGTCACATGGAACACCTAACTACAAATCTACCCTATCGATGGTTAAAAACCTTAAATGCACTCTCTTTTTAATAAAAATGTGGTTAACTTTGTTATTTAGAGAAATACGTTCATTATTAAAAATCCAATCTTTATTAAGTCAGGTTTGTAGCACTGGCATGGTTTTCGAAAAACCTCTTTGCTCATCATTGCTTTTGAAAAATAACTCTGATTATATTGATTGCAGCGGAAAATCTGATTAAAAACCCAATTATTAATTAATTCAAGTAACATTCTTAATCCAATTTTAGTACATAATAATAAATCATTCCCATGTGTGAAGCTATGCTTGCATGAAAAATCCCCCAAAACAAAAACAATATCAAACCACAATTCAAATCGCTTTACAGTTAAAAAACCAAATAAACTAAAGGAATTTTAAAGAAAACAAAAAATAAAAATAATAGTTTGAAATTGACCTCAAAGTCCGTTGTCCGTCCGCATGCCAAGTCCGAGCCTAATTTCGTTCATTACCTAAGTAGTTTGAAGTAATGGGTTGAGCTAACTAGCTTAGTGTGAGGCTAAACAACAAGGCATTTAACATACGTTTAACTATTCACATGTAGAACCATAAAGCACAATAAAAAAATTAGTAAAAATGTAATGAGTCATGATCATATTATAATGCAAATTGAGTTCCGTACCTCAACCATCCGTTAAACGCCACGAGTTCCCCAGAACTCGTCAACCGAACTCCAACAAATGCTAGCAAAGCTCGATGTGGTAAAACCACCGAATGAATATAATTGCAGAAAATCTACCAAATAACGAATAAATGTGATAAAACCACCAAATATCCGTGAATCTCTGATGCAATGCACTAACTAATAATAAATGCAGACTTAATATGCCACCAAATCTTCACAGAACTCCTCCATCAACCACAATAATAACTCACCCCAATGCACATCCAATATGTCATACAATCTCATATACGTTCACAATTTATTGGCATGTTCAACATGCCCTCAAATTATCAAATACTTTCAATGAATAGGATCACTGATCCAACATTCAATTTACCATTAAAGTGGTATCATTCAACAAATCACAACTTCATGTGTTCTTACAAACTTTTCTGTGTGCATGCATAACAGTCTTTCAAACATTACATAGCAAATTGCTCGTACGAATATATCATGCATAAGCATTCTTTTCATTCAAAATCATGCTATACATACAACCAATCATACATCAAAATAACTAACCATTCACAACAATATCAATCATGCAATCTTTCAATCAAACTAGCAACTTTGCTAACATTCCAAATAGTTAGTACTCAAAGCATATCTGGTTCGACCACTTACAAATTTAACTACTTAGGTGTTTAGCCAAGTCTGATAAGCAAGCTAAATCATCAATTATATCATTAAATTAATTATTAACATTCAAGTTTTTTATTTAGGACCCACACCTTATTTTACGTTCTTTGCAACACACTTGTAAATCTTGCGGTTTCTCTATTAAGCTTTATATTAACCTAAATTAAAAATCAGTATTAAACTCAATAAATATGCCTCTTAAAAAGAACCCAAACACCCACTTATGGGTTCAATCCAACCATTATGATTATAACTATTTTTCAGATCCAAACTAGTTAGGTTTCTTACACTGATTTGATGCGAATCATAAGCGCAAACGTCTTTTGGCCTCACTATTGATTTGGAGTGTTTAAGTTGGCACCTAACACATTTAAATACTTTAAAATAAGTATATAATCCATGATTAAAATCATTTATTACTTCAATTAACCATCTTTCCCCAATATCTAAATCGAAACTATTAACTAGTTTACAATTAACCAAACATACACTTCCTGAATTGTCAAATCTGAGTCACCGATTGATCAAGATTGATTTTTTTCATAATTATACATGATTAAAGGCTAATTATTAAGGGTTCAAGAACCCAAGACGTTTCTGGAAATAAATGGAAGAAAATAAAGAAACAATATCCCCCTTTCTTGAGCCCTTAAGCATGCGCACCACCACTAACGGTGGCCAAATTGGGGTTGATTTAAAAGCACTTTTAAAAACACTTGAAAGGCTTTAAAACTACCCTTTAAAACTTTAAAAATCACCCAAATTGTATATCTATGATTTTGGGTTTTTAACTCAAAAGATTCATCAAGAAATTGAGAAAAAAAAAGAACTTACTCAAACTACGTGATAAGAGCGGAAATGGCACTTCTTGGCAACAATGAGACTTGGAGATAAAAAATTTCAGATTTGGGGCTAAAAAATTAAGGGGAAAATGAAAACAAGATTGAGGAGGATATGGTGCAAGATATTGTGGAAAAAAATAACAGAAAAATATGGTAGATCAAGAAGCTATGAATGACGACAACAATGGTGAAGAAAGAAAAAAATGAAAAGAGAGGAGGAAGAGAGGGACAACCAAGGTGGGGACAATGAGATTAAAGGCTAATCAATTTTTAAAAAAAATATTATTTATACCTAGGTCTAAAAGGGCATGGACGGCAAACACATTAAAAAATAAAGGATTTTTCAAATTTTAATTATTTTTTAAGGATAAAGATTCAGGATTAGGACCTTAATTTAGTTTTATGCTTTCTCATATTTCTTTTAAGCATTGGGCTATTTCCTTATTCTTGAAATAATTTCGCAGTCTCATTAATCTAAAATTTGGGATGTTACAAGAAGCTTGTTTAAGTCCATATATGGATTTTGTTAATTTGCAAACCATATTCTTTGGTTCTCCTGACTCAAAGTTTTATGCTTGTACCATATAAATTGTTTCTTCAATATCTCCATTGAAAAACACAAATTTAACATCCATCTAATTTAACTTAAGATCAAGATGAGCAACAAGCACCATGATTGTCCTAAAAGAGTCTTTCAATGAAACTAGAGAGAAAGTCTCTGTAAAATCAATGCCTTCTTTCTAAGCGTATACTTTAGCTACAAGATGCGTCTTATACCTCTCCACATTACCATTTGCATCCCTCTTGGTTTTAAATATCCATTTAAAACCAATTGGTTTTGCGCCTTTAGGTAATGATACTAGTTCCCAAACTGTATTATCTTGCATAGACTTATACTCTTCTTAAATGACATCAATCCACTTTTGAGAATTCAAACTTTTCATGGCCTGACAAAATTTGATTGGATCAACTTCCCTCATTCCATTGCCATCTCATGTACTTGGAGAAATACAACATAATCATCTAAAATATCATTTCTCCTTTCTTTTGTGGACCTCCTTAATGACACTTGTCTTGAGGTTGTTAAGTTTGTTCTTCTGGAACAATTACCTCATCTTATATATGGAGTTGTTCAATATTGTCTTGTTGAGGTTCTGGATTCACTTCTTGATCAATGATGGGTATGAGAACCTGAACATTGTCAAAAGTGATAGCGGGTATTGAGTTAGAATCCAATTCCTCTTCAAAAGTAATGGTTCAAACCTTATTTCTCCCTCGAAACTCAACATCATCAAAAAAATGTTACAGTTCTTGTCTAAAAAATAATCCTAATTGTGGGATCATAAAACTTATAGCCTCTAGATCGCTCAAAATAATGAATAAAGTAGTTGCTCATTTTTTTAGAGTCCAATTTCTTTTCATGTGGCCTACAAGGCCTTGCTCAGCTTGGCATCCCCAAATGTGAAAGTGATTTAGACTAGACTTTCAATATTCAAAGCTCATAAGGTGTTTTTACAGCTGCTTTAGTGGGTACTCTATTCACAATGTAAGTTGTTATCTCTAGAGGCACTGGTCAAATAAGCACTTTCAGACTCATAATGTTTCAACCTTTCTTCGTCTTGCACACAATGAGAAATCAGCTCATTTAGAGTCCATTTCTCATTTTGACAGTTGTAACTAAATTTAAACTGGTTAAACTCTGCAGGAAGCGATACCAAAACCATAAGAATAACTAATTCCTCAGAAAGCTCGATCTTAAGTGTCTTAAGTCTTGAAGTAACATGGAACATTTCCATAATGTACTCCCTCACATTTCCTTAACCATTATACTTCACAGGCATAAAAGAAGTTAGAAGTGATGTAATCTTAACCTCATTATTTTTTAGCAAAATGTTTCTAAATTTCGTTAAGGAAACCCTTGACCAGAGTAATCTCTTCAGATTTTGTGCCCTTAAAGGCTTCTGGAATGTTGTGCTCATGATCATTAGACTCAAGCGGTTTGAACGATCATACATCTCAAAATCCCTTCTAGCATCAAGGGTGATTATCGCAATGAAAGGTGCAGGTTGTTCTTCCCTTATTGCAATGTCTAAATCCATACAACCAAGCACTATAAGTAAGTGCATTCTCCATTCCTAGAAATTAGTCTCATTAAGTATAGGTAATAGAAATTATATTAGGAGATATTGTGGTAGCAAAAGATGAACTAGTTGAATATAGAACAAAATAGATAAAAATAACCTCACATCAATATTCATAAGTAAACAATAAATTCAACATAGCGGCTAATCTCATCTCAAGATACCAAACACAACATTAATATCAAGTATTTGGATAGTAATATTAACAATAAATGATACTCTTGTTGTAGCAATCAAACATTGACAATAAATTATGTCAAATAATGAATCAATCTTTGGACTAACTTATTGCTCACATAAAGTACATTATAATTGTCAACATTTATCACCACGATGTCGTTGAAATTCTACCAAATATTAACTTACCTTTGGGTCATTTAATAAACGCATGAATCACAAAAACATATAATCATCTTGATATTTAAAAAAACTAATCTCTTAAAAAGAGGTCACTTTGGTGACATTTTGTTTCAACTAATCTATTTAAAATATTAGACATCATTAATTAAATCTCAAAGTTCAAATATGAATTTATTTGTTTCAAAATATTTTAAATTTAAACCAAAATAATTTAAAAAAGGTAAATCTCATCGAAGATATCGGGCACTTTATTAATATTTCGTCTTTGGAAAAATATTAATTTGTAAGTGATATATTATTGTAGTAATTAAAGATTGACAATAAAAACATGTCAATAAATAAATTTTCCTTTGGGTCTATTTATTACTCACATGTAAAACCGAATAATCATCACATGTTTATTACCATAATTTTACATGTAATTTTGTTAAATATTAACCTTCTTTTGGGCCAATCAATATTAGCGTAGCTTAAGTTATATGCACACAACATTTTATATTTTAAAACAAAATAATTTCAATAATGATGTCACTTTGGCAACTTATTATTTTAATTAAGTTATTTTAATATATGTAAACATACCAATATTCAAATTTGAAATTTTCATAACAATAACCCAAAATAAGGATGTCCTATTGTTGAATGAGAAACCGAATACCTTAATCTTTTACGAATTACAAGCAACCATTAAAATTTTATAATAAAATTCAAAATCAAATTTTATAAGACTAAACTTAATGCTTGTTGAGTATTTTTCTATGTGTCCTCTTGGTGAGGAGAATCGGGTATTTATTTTACATGGTTATTGTTCATGGAAGTGACGTCCTAGATTGGCTCCATGCATGTTGACATGTATGTTGTCCTAGACTTAACACGTGTTCGCTGGTCTAGTTGTTCGCCAATTCAATCGTTTAGCTTCGCACCTTCTACTTGCGAACACCCAAGAAAATGTGAACTAGGCTCGCGAGCCCTTAATATATCCACCTGGTGGGGTCCAACCTCAGACCGCAGGTTAGTAGCCCGGGTTATATTCGGGTTTCAGGTTGGCAATCGAAAATACCACAACAATATAGTCCCCCTGGTGGTTCTAAGAAGGGTTATAAAGTGGCGCTTCTTATAACTAATGTTTTAAAATTGAATGGCTTATCAAACACACATTGGTCATTGGTGCCAAACGTTTACCTCGCCACGTGTACGAGGGGATTATACCCATTTAGATCTAATTGTTCCTTCTTCCTTGGTTATTTGAATCGTTAAAGCACGAGAGCAAAAACTTTTTAAAAAGGGGGTTATGAAGCCCTAAAAATTATTTTTTTAAAACATTTTCAACTGCTGCAATCGACGAGGACATTTTCTTTAAGGTAAATTTCTATGAATTTCTCTACTTTGGGTATTTTTCCCCTTCTGTTACGATCATACCTAGAACTAGGAGAGGTAGTAGTAATCTACGGGTAATTTTGAACTATCCTCGGCAACAACATGCGGCGGGGGTTCCTGTCGAGGCTAATTTCTACGCTTGTACTACGAAGATAGTGGAAATGTTTCAAGCCCTGAAAGTGTAGGGATTAAAATCCCCAATTTCGGGTATGATTTTTCAATTCTTGTGGGCTTGCATCGTCTAACGCCTCTACCAACCCGCGGCTCGAGTTTGGACCCCACCAAGTGGATATGTTAAGGGCTCGCAGGGAAGGCTCGCGAGCCTAGTTCTCATGCCTTTGGGTGTTCGTAAGCAGAATCTGCGAAGCCAAACAATTGAACTAGCGAACACGTGGACCAACGAACACATGTTAAGTCGAGGATAGCATGCGTGTCGACGGAGCCTACCTAGAACGTCACTTTCATGAATAGTAACCATGTCATATAAATACCCGATTCTCTTCACCAGTACTCATGATTATCATCAATTTATATCAAAATACCCATATAATTATAAATTTTAGTGATTTCTTTTTATAAAATAATCTGACTTACAAGAGTAGCAGTGACTATATATATATATTAAAGCATATATACATACAAGCTTAATATTAAAGCATACGTAAACATGAAGCCATATGACAATGTAGACTATATCTATATTGATCGAGACTATATATATCTACACGCTATACAAGTGTACAACAAGCATATTTTAATATTTAAAACATGAGCTTAAAACATGAGCAAACCACATTTATATATATGCATATATAATAATCATTCTAATATATTATGCCATGCAAATATATATATATATGCAGAGTGTTGGAATAAGTATAATACAACCTAAGAAATATTCAATGAACTAATACATCAATTAATTATCTCACTTGAGGTAATTGGCAGCCACCGATCTTAAAATAATTGAAGTGATTAACAGCCTTTGATAGCAATAATTCGAAACTAAGGGTAGCACCAATTTAAGAGCATAACAATAGCAAAGTGGATGCCACGAGATAGCAATAAGGGGAGATGATCAACGGTAGAAGAAAGGCAACAATCAGTGGTTGAAATTAAAGTAAACATTGCACGAATGTGGAACTAATCGACATCTTCTATGAACAGTAACCAGGTTTTGAAGGAATAAAAAAACAACAAATAAAATAAACTTGATGTATACGAAGGAGTAATCGCCCACGATTTAAGCCAATAAATTGAATCTATTGATTTTCAAGATCACACAAATATTCCAAACCCTAAAACTGAAAGCTTCAACAAATAATCTTAAAACTTGTACAATTTTTTATTTCAAACCCTCAAACTTTTAGTATAAATCAAAAAAAATATTACGTATAATTGAAACACCAAATTCATATATCAAATCCATAAAACCTGAAGAATCAATTAATCCATATATAATAAAAAAATTACTCATTCTTAGTAATTTGAAATGACGAGGCTCGATGCCACTTGTTTGAACCGTAAAACAAAATCTAATATAAAACTTAACAAACCATAAACCAGGACTAGTCAAGTCAAATCATCATGAATAAATCAAGAACAAAACAAAATATAGAAGTGTATTTGAATCCATTGATTTCTTGGAATCTTTGATCTTGTGGTTTTGATCTTCCAAATTAGAACACAAGTAATTTAAAGGTGGTTCTCCGTAACCTATCTAACCCGTCCAAGATGTTACAGCCGAATTCTGAAGGTTACAATGGCCACTAAAATAACCTAATGAAACTATCAGAGTTTACAAAATAGTAATTAAACTTTTGCTTATCTTAGTAGAAAAATTTATCATGTTCATAAATGATACAATCTAATTTCAAAAATCAGTTGATTTTAATGATTACTTTGCGAAACTTGATTTTCAATTTTATATGTTCTTCAAATCTAATTTACATAATAATGCGTGAGAAAAGTGATATTCAACATAGTTTTAATTAACAACTGATTTCATGTATCATAAATTTATTATTCATGTTTAAAAATCTAAACAACTATAATGCTATGCATGTCAAAATAAACCTAAAACTTAAGTCTCATGCCATAGTTCAAATAGAACAATACAATTTCTGAATAATAGATATTTCAAATAATAAGTCTAAATATTTTTATAAAAAAAGCTATCCAAGTCGATCCCTCTAGATGCCAAGTCCACATCCTAACCTTAAGGATTATCTATAAAAATGGAAATTAAAAGAGGTGAGATTAACAAGATTAGTGTGACACCAATCACTAGAAAATTAGTGTAAAAAAGAAAACAAACAGTACAAAATAACAATTCTTAGAATAGTCACAAACATTTAGCAATTCAGAGTATTGATTTTTTTTTCAGATGAACACATTAATATAATATTTTAGAATTCAAAATTTTTCATGTACATGTTTATGAATGACAACGCAATTTCAGTTTATCAGAAAAAATCATACCCAACTTTGCTACACACTACAACAAGAGTTCTCCAAAACTCATCCATCCCTACACGTCGCGTTGTGGATGAACCACCATTAATTTGCAGATAAACTGTAAGTAAAAAAATTTTGTGGTTAAACCACCAGTATTTTCACTTAAAAAGTTTTCAGATAAACTGCTAGTAAGTTGTGGATGAACCACCAGTGTTTGCAGATTATTAAACCACCACTACTTCATATATATCGCCCCACCCCATGCAATGCAATATAACATGTTTGTAATAGAATAGTGTAGAAACAATAGACATGCTTGACATGTATTTAGTTCAACAAAAGTAGTGGACATGCTTAACATGTACTCAGTAGGGCAGAAGCAATAATATTGGTGACAATTTATCAGAATTACGGTATCAGTAGACATGTAACATTCACATATCATAGAATATATCACTAGAAATTCAGTCATTAAATCACATATTCCAACATATTCATAATATCAAAGACTTAATTGAATGAATAAAATCTCTAAAAACAATTCAGGCACTATATAAGGACTAAACTAAGCAATTCACAAATTTTTGGGTTAAATGTAAAACAAGGGTCGCACGACTGTGCAGCCAAGCCATGTGAAAGTCTTGAGGCTGTGTGGAAGGGTTATACAGTCGTGTGGCCAACCCGTGCAATAGCCTGATACCATGTGGAAAATGATAATTTACCACATAGGAAGGACACGACCGTGTGGCAGATCGTGTAACAGGCTAAGGTTGTGTGGAAGACGAATTACCCTATGATTTACAGGGGCACATGGTCATGTGGAGACCATGTAACCCTAACCCTACACACAATCACCATCAATTCACTTAGAAAAGACATACTTTTTACCACGAGTCTGATTAACGTTCTTCATGATCGATTTTAATTTGATTCACCTAGATCCAGTCCTTTAAATGACAACCATACAAGTATTCATATGTTAAATTTGGCGGCAAGGGTTATGGTGAAATTTGAAAGAAACCAATTAAACGAATCAAAAAATCAATATTGGGGATTGGTAGGATGGATATATGGGATCTAATCATTGAAACGTAGTGTACTTACCAATTCTTGGAAAAGGTAATGGATGCTACTAACGATAATCTAAACTTGGATAGAAATCAATGAATGATGAGTGATTTAATAAGGGAAAATTTTGACAGCACAAAAGATGGAATTAGGGTGGAAGAATAAGAGAAAATATGAGGGAAAAGAAAAGAAAAAGAAGATGGAGAGAAAATTCTATTAGGATTTTGAGAAGGGACAAGATATAAATTCTAGTTAGGAAAGAATTGGTTAAATTCTTAGGGTTTGTAAACCCCTAGCACATGCAAACTTCCCTTAGCCTTACCGAAATTGGAAAAATAAAGGGGAAGGGAGAGGGTCGAACCTAGGATCTCTAGGAATGAGTACTAATGCTTAACCATTGAGCCTGTTGCTCATTTCTTGCTTAATTTAAACATTGAACCGTACATATATTTTGGGGTGTTATGAATGAAATTAAATAAAAAATGAAAGGACAAGGAGACTCTCGAACCTGGGGCTTCTAATATGGATGCACTATCACATAACCATTAAGCATATAGCTCGTTTCTTCTTTAATCTTATTTCTTCACTGTATTTATTTAGAGGTGTGACAAGTGGATTGTTCTATCACTTAACCATTGAGCCTGTAGCTTATTTCTTGTTTAATCTTATTTCTTAACTATATATATTCCAGGTTATGACAACTGGATTGTTGAAAATTCTAAAGAAAATTTAGAGGGAATGGCTCAAACTTGGGACTTGAAGGTGGATTCTCTAACACTTAACCATTAGACTAGTAACTCATTTATTTATAAACGCACAAGGATAACCTTATAAAATGAGGAATGACCACTTTTACTAACCTGATTTTTGGGATGTGAAAACTTACCCGTTCTAAAAAGAAATTTCATCCCCAAAATTTCCTTGCTGACACGCCAATCGCTTAGCCGTAAAATTTGTTCTCCCTCTTTTTAAATCAACCATGCTTTCGCTGCAAAACTCTGATTCCAACGCAGTTCCAGACAATACTTCTCTTAAACCTCTAATGGATTCTCTTGAAGATCATATTCCCTACCATGGACAGTCTCAAAGGACTAGCTACAGTAACTTCACGAACAGTTTCATCTACCACAAATTCCTAGTTGAACAGAAACACTATCGTTTTTTCGAGTCTAAAGTTTTATGCTTATCTACAGTGCAGAAGCAAAGTTCTTAGTTATTTCTTAAGTATTTTCAGTCTAATGTTTAACTGTAGTTTGTCTATAACTTTTATAAGTATTAGTAACTGAGTTGGGAATGGCATCGGAGTCTTGAATTTGATTTCTTTAAAGAAATCATTTTTCAATTGTTTGTTGCATTGTTTTTTCCCAAGATACCCCTTCTTTTTCTAAAAAATGCATGCAGACTTGTTAAAAATTCACAACCCAGGTTTTGATAATCTGACTCTGATACCACCAAATGTAACCTCTCTGACCCGACCTAGATGTTACAGTAGAATTCTGGAGGTTACATTGGCCACCAAAATTTCCTAATAAGACTATTGGAGTTTACGAAACAATCATTTTAAAACTTTCGTTTATTTTAATAGAAAAATTTATCATGTTCCTAAAAGATACAATTTAATTTCAAAAATCAGTTGATTTTAATGATTACTTTGTAAAATTTTATTTTTAATTTTATATTTTTTCAAATATCATTTACATAATAATGCAACGGAAAAGTGATATTCGACATAGTTTTAATTAAAATCCAAATTTCATGTATCATAAATTTATTATCCAAGTTTCAATATTCTAAACAACTATAATGCCATGCATGCCAAAAATAAACTCAAAACCTAAGTCCCATGCAACAGCTCAAATAAAACAATAAAGTTTTCAAATAATAGATATTTCAAATAATAAGTCTAAATATTTTTATAAAATAAAACTATCCAAGCCGAGCCCTCCAGATGCTGAGTCCGCATCTTAACCTTGAGGATTATCTATAAAGATGGAAATTAAAAGGGGTGAGCTTAACGAGTTCAGTATAACTCCAATCACAAGAAAATCAATGTAAAATAGTAGACAAAGTGTAACGCCCCAAACCCGATCTTTAAGGAGGACCCAAGTTTGGTGTGACACTACTTTAAAATATTTTCCCTTGAACTTGTACAGGCGTGCTCTTCATAAAAGTACAGTTCAAATAAATATGAGTTGTAAATCCTTTGTGAAATTAATGATAAATAAGGTTATACATTTTCATGGAAAATGAAAACATAAAAGCTCTTAAAACCATATTTGGCGTAAATATATATTTAACTACAGCGTTGTATACATATACATATAATTAGACAAACATTAATAATTCATGGTAAATAGTTTGATACTTTGCAAAAACATAATAACTTCATTGAGGTTTCATTGAATTAACGATTTCAAAAGAATAGCTTTAGTATACAAAAAACTTAGAAATCTCATTGCAAAAGATGCCCTGTGGAGTAGTCTTCAAAAAGTCTTTTACTTCATCAACGATCCTAAGAAGGAAAGGTAATTAAATATGTTTAAAGAACTTAGTGATTTCCAGAGCAAACATCTCAATAGCTATTTATAATACCAATTAACCTTTTCAACTCAACAAGTCATACAATTTGCCCATTGGCGAATACCATACAGAAACAGACTTTACTCCAGACAATATTCCTTTGGCGTATACACTACGCCCATGTAACCATGCAGACCACCTTCTTCGTGCTAGCCATACCCAAGTCCATGATCAAGCCTTAGCATTCATTTCATTTGTTCTGCCATGATTTGTCAATCTGGTTTGCAATAACGCTTACCCTACCAGAGGCTATATGAACTCTTTTCATGTATCACGATCTGTCAATTCAATTCTCATATCATTGAAGGCATCGCCATGATTTAATTTCCATAACTTAGTTTATATTGTTCATTCCAGAAACAATAGGTGGTGGCTTAAACACGAAGATAGGTTCTTACTCCATTTACACAGACAACTAAGTCAAACTTATAACCACGAACCTTTATTACCCATACACAAACAGATCATCTTATAGCATAAGAGTGCTTACCTCAATCAAACATAAACGAGAACATTATACACACACATGGAAACAATAAGGAACTCACCAGAAAAAGCAGGAATGTTCAAACAGCAGGACTTTTGCCCTTATCACGGGAGCCCTCATGAGTATCTTAAGCTATAGTATAAATAGTTAAACTTATCAATTCATTGCACCAGAAAACTAAACAAGTTCACAAGAACATGAATCAGAAAACCTAGAATCTGGAAGTTTCCATCCTAACCCCTTAAACTGACCCATAAGCATGGACCATTAAGGCCCTACAAATAACCATGAAAATAACATGAGTTTCATAAATATTTATTAGGTACTAAGCAACGATGGAGTTAGCTGAGTATAGCGAACTGGAAATCTTCAAGCAAGTCTTAAGTCTAAGATTTTCCGGGAGAAAATTTCAAAGAAGGTTTAAGAAGAAAATATGGTTGCCAAAGAAGGCATAAAACTTGCTCAGGAAGCCAAAGCTCGCTTTATACAAATATACACAAAAGGAAAAACTCAATCGATAAGTTTGATTTCCCTCCAAACCCCTCATTCCTTGTGACTAAGCACTTCTTTCTCTTCATAAATGCGGGTCTAACAGGTTACAAGAACGTAGACCTATACTTACCAAATTTTCATTCGTCTAAACATATTGTTCAACCAGGATAATAAAATAATAATAAAGCATACGATTCTTTTCAAATTAAGGTCTTAACACTAATGGCTTAACATTTCGTCTAACAGCTAAAGTGGCGTATACTCTTCAGAAGAGTCCGCCAAACCACCAAACTCGCCTAATGCAGACCTCGCCCAAAGGCGTAACCATAGACTCATTCACTTAGTCAAATTTAATACCTACCGACTCAGAACTTACTATATAAACCTTACTTCTATAAATAGTATTCGAACACTAGTGCTTAGTCCGGTGGGATGTTACACAAAGAGTATGAAATGACAATTCTTGGAATAAACACAATCGTATAGCAATTCAAAGTATCAATTTTTTTCAGATTAACACGTCAATATAAAATTTAAGAATTCACAATTTTGCATGTACATGTTTATGAATGATAATGCACTTTCAGTTTATCAGAAAAGATTCTACCTAACTCCGCTACACCCCACAGTAAAAGTTCTCCAGAAGTCATCCATCCCTACACACCGCGTTGTGGATAAACCACCACTAATTTGCAGATAAATTTCCAGTAAAAAATTTATGGTTAAACCATCAATATTTTCACTTAAAAAGTTTGCAGATTGACTGTCAATAAGTTGTGAATGAACCACCAATGTTTGCATATTACTAAACTGCCACTACTTCCTCCATATATATCGTTCCACCCCATGCAATGTAATATGACATGTTTGTAATAGAATAGTGCAAAAATAATAGACATGCTTGACATGTATTCAGTTCAACAGAATCAGTGGACAAGCTTAACATGTACTCAGTAGGGCAGAAACAGTAAAATTGATGACAATTTATCAGAACTACGGTATCAGTATACATGTAACATTCCCAAATCATACAATATATCAGTGGCAATTTAGTCATTAAATCACAAATTTCAGCATATTTATAATATCAGTTGTAACAGCCCATTTTCAGTGAAATCGGAACAGTGGTTTCAGGACCACAAAATTGAGTTCAGAAGAAAATTTATTTTAAAATTATTTTATGGTATACTGTATGATAGGAATATTGTATAAAAATTTTGTTAAGGAAAATTTTACCGATAACATGTTTAATTGATAAAAAGGACCAAATTGCATAAAATGCAAAACTTGAATTCTAGTAGCTAAATGGATTAAATAGCTATGTAATTCAAAATTGGAGGTCCTTGTATGGCAAATATACCATTAAAATAAGTTAGTAGATAAGTATGATGATTCATCCTTGGAAAATTAAGAAAAGAAAATGATGAAATTAGAAAGAGAAAAGATAAAAAGATGATAAGTAATAAAATAAAAGAAAATATCATCATATTATCATCTTTCCTAAATTAAAAGATGGAAACCCTAGTTATGGAGACTTGAGTTCAAGCAAGTTACTTTGGCTCAATTAGGTAAGTATTCAAGTCCTGTTTTTAATGATTTTTATGTTTCTGAGTTCGTAATAGCTTAATCTAGCTATCTTGGGAATTAATTTGCAAAGTTATCAAAGTACTAGGGTTTTATCATAGATGAGTATGTATGAATTATGAAATTTATGGTAGAAAATGAAATGTTGATAGATAAACAACTTTTGTAAAGTGAATTTTGATGACATTGTGATTTAGGGACCAAATTGTAAAGATGTAAAATTCAAGGAAAAAATCTAAATTTTATGAAATACATGGGTTGCTAATGTTACATATAAAAATTGGCTAGGCTAGGAATAAGGATTAAATTGCAAGAATTTCTTTTCCGAACCTAGGGATGAAATCGTAATTAAATAAAAGTATAGGGGCAAAATGGTAATTTTTCCTAAGATGTGAATTGAATTGAATATGAATTGTATTAAATTGAGTTAAATTTACTTGTATAGATCTGGATAGACAAAATACGGAATTAGATCTAGGAAAAGAAAGTGTCAGATTAGTATACAACAAATCAACGTACAATTGTCGAGGTAAGTTCCTCTCACTAAATTATGTATATTTAGATTAGTATACAACAAATCAACGTAAATTGTCGAGGTAAGTTCGTGTAACTAAATTATGTATATTTATATGTTTGAATTTAATTTTTTATATGTAAATTTTATAAATTCCATATATATATATGAAATTGATCATATATCCGACAATGCCAAATAAATAATAAGTCCCGTTTGGATAAATGAGATTCGATGGATACAGGGTTCTCAAATTGGTTGTGGTCCTGCATATGTTGCGAACACACCACAACTTGAAATAGCGTCCCGTTATTAGCTCTTATGAGCTTCCCGTTAAATGGTTCTAGTGAGCTTTTTGTTAACAGCTCTTCGGAGCATCCCGATTGGTTGTGATCCAGCATGTGTTGTAGACACACCACCACTCTTATGAGCATCCTGATATATGGCTCTTTGTAGCTTCCTGATTAAAGGCTCTTTCATGAGCTTCCTAACTAATTGGATCTCTAGAGCTTCTCGATATTGGCTTGCTTGAACCTTCCCGATATTGGCTCGTATGAGCTTCCTGTTAATGGCTCTCTAAAGCTTCCCGTTACATGGCTCACATGAGCCTCCCGTTATATGGCTCAGAAGAGCTTCTCGTTTATGTGCTTGTATGAGCATTCCCGAAAATGAATTGACGAAATACAGATTTTGTACACCTAGTGTGTACTACTCGTATATCCATCGATGTTTTAAATGATTCACTGGGCAAAGTTCTGACATGGAATAATATGAATCTGAGATGAATTGTTGCGAGTATATATTTGAAATACAATGATATGATTTGTATATATTTCATGAACCCTTGATGTGAAAAGTACAAGTATATGGAAATTGATTATTGATGAGCTCATATATGTTTCTTGATATTCATATGAATTACGTGACTAACATGCTTGATAAGGATATGTGTTTAGGCAATTAGCCAAATTCGTTTGAGCAAGTTTAATTAGCTTACCTTAAACGTGAATTAAATGGTAAGTTAATTTCCTGTTATATGGATTTACTAAGGATTAAATGCTTACTTTGTTTTATTTCCTCTATTTTATAGTTCGTCGGAAGCTTGTTGGATTGGAAGCTTGGTGGAGATATCTCACACTATCCATCAGCTCGTTTCGGTATAAACAGTAAACTAAATTTTAGGTTATAATGGCATGTATACGCTAAAGTAGTCAAGGATGGCACGTATGTGTTTAGTTTAAATTAGCCATTGTTATGGCTTGTAATTGGTATGTTTTGATATGTAAAAAGTGGCCTTAATATGTTGATGTATGTTTGAAATGGATAAATGATGGAAATCGTATAGGCATATTGAGGATTGGTTTATGATAGTATAAATTTGGTAAAATATGCCTATATGTATGTATGGTTGTTTTGGTAAGTTTGGATAATTGAACATATGAGTTGATATTTCATGTATAAGACTTAGTTTTAGCTTGATTTGAATGTATTATATTGGTTTGTGAAAGTGCTAAAGTGTTGATGTAGGTGGAATACAAATTGGGTGAGAAATAATGCTTGAAAATGACCTTATTTTGTCCACACGGGCAGAGACACGGGCGTGTGTCTTAGTCATGTGTGACACACGGCTTAGCACATGGGCATGTGACTTTGCCGTGTGTCCCCTGCATCTTTAAAATTTCATAACAGAATGCTTAGAATTGATTACACGGCCTGGCACACGGGCGTGTGGCTTGGCCGTGTGACCCCCACCTATTTAATAATGTTCACACGGCCTAGCACATGGGTGTGTGACTTGACCGTGTGACCCCATCCAGAGAGTTACACGGGTACGGACACAGGCTGGGACACAGCCGTATGCCCTATTTCGAATGCCCACACGGCTTGGCCATACGGGTGCATGTCCTCTGCACTTTGGAAAAATTTTGAAATTTTGCGAAAAATTCTCTAAGTACCGGGTTTAGTCCCGACTTATTTCTAATACATATTTTGGGCCTCGAGAGCTCATATAAGGGACAATATGATTGATTTCTAATATAAATGTTAAATGGTATGAAATATCTGTATTTGATCTGTAAATTTCGATAATGCTCTATAACCATTTTTCTGCAACAGGCCTGGGTTAAGGGTGTTACATTTATTGGTATTAGAGCCAAGTTTAGCCGATTCTTGAACTAACGTAGCATGTGTGAGTCTATCTATACATGCCATTATATAACCCGTGATAGTGTGATATATCTTAACCATTTTAAATATGTTTGTCATATAGTAATGTCATCCAACCGAGCTAAATCTGAAGAAGCTGAAAGCAATGCTCAAGCTTAAGTTCAAATAGTAGCTTCAAGTAATAGAAGGCCTGTATCTAAGGGCCGAGGAGGAGAGGCTAAAGAAACCTTCTTCCAAATGATGAATGAGTGGTTTACAGAATTTATAAGAACAAATCTGGTTGTACAACAACCTCCACCCCCTCTTATTTCTCAACCGGTTCCCGATATGCCTCAAGGTATAGAACATGTTAGAATTGGTAAGCCTCCTGTAGATAAAATCCGTAAATATAGTGTTGATGAGTTTAGAGCTACAGTCGAAGATGATCTTAAAATGGTTGAATTCTGGCTAGAAAACACTATCAGGGTTCTGGATGAATTGTCTTGTACATCAGCTAAATGTCTAAAATGTGTTGTATCACTGCTAAAAGACTCAGCTTACAAGTGGTGGAACACTTTAATTTCAGTTTTACTGAAGAAGATGGTCACTTGGGAATTTTTCCAAACTAAATTCAAAAAGAAATATATCAGTCAGAGATTCGTTGATCAGAAATGAAAATAATTTCTGGAACTTAAGCAGGGTCACATGACTGTATCGGAGTATGAACGAGACTTTTTTTGGCTAAGTAAATATGCCAAAGAATGTATCTCGACTGAAACTGCAATGTGTAAACGGTTTGAAGAGGGTTTGAATCAAGACATAAAATCACTAGTCAGGATTCTTGAACTAAAAGAATTTGTTGTACTGGTTGACAGAGCTTATAAAGATAAAGAGCTGAGTAAAGAAAAAAGACAAGTTGAAATTGAAGCCTAAACTTCTCATAAAATATTTAAGAGGAAATCACAACAGTTGGATTCAAAAACATCAAAAAGATATCATGATCGTTCTACCACCTCTGCAGGGTACTCTAGGAGAGAAAGAAGTATTCAACATTCCAATCCAAGATCCCAGGATACATCTGTAGCAAGTGCGGGTAGTGTTAGAAACACCAAACCAAGATGCAAGCACTATAATAACCTACATTTTGTAGAGTGTCGTATGAAAAGTGGAGCTTGTTTTAGATGTGGCTCCTTTTGACCACCATATTAGAGACTACCCGAAAAGGACTGAAAAAGATATTATTCAAACTTCAAGGCCGAGCAACCTTGCTACAAGAGGTAGACCACCTCGTAATCCCAGAAATGTGAGTGGTAGTAAGGGTACGACAAAAGATTCAACCGTCAAATCTGAAGCACGAGTACCAGCCAAAACATATGCTATTCGTGTACGAGAGGATGCTTATGCACCCGATGTTATTACTGGTACTTTTTCTCTTCTTGATACTGATATAACTACTTTGATTGATCCCGATTCAACTCATTCATATGTTTGCATGAATTTAGTGTCAAATAAAAAATTACCTGTCGAGTCCACTAAATTTGTGGTTAAAGTATCAAACCCCTAGGCCAATATGTGATGGTTGATAAAATTTACAAGAATTGTCCATTAATGATTTGGGGTTATTATTTCCTAGTTGATTTGATGTTATTACCATTTGATGAATTTGATGTGATTCTGCATATGGATTGGTTAACTCAGCATGATACAGTGGTAAATTGTAAACTAAAGCATATTGTACTGAAATGTCAAAATGGTGAAATGATCTGTATTGAATCTGATGATTTGGATGGTACGTCTAATGTGATATCAGCGATGTCAGCATAGAAATATGTCAGAAAATGGTATGATACTTATCTTGCTTATGTGTTGGACACTAAAGTGTCTGAATCAAAGATTAAATCAGTGTCAGTGGTTTGTGAATATTCTGATGTGTTTCCGGAAGAGTTACCTAGATTATCGCCGGTTAGAGATGTGGAATTTTCTATAGATATTGTTCTGAAGACAACACCGATATCTATAGCAACCCATAGAATGGCTCCGACAGAATTAAAAGAGTTGAAAGCACAGTTGCAAGAATTGACTGACAGGGGTTTTGCTCGACCTAGTTTTTCACCTTGGGGTGCACCAGTTCTGTTTGTTAAGAAAAACGATGGATCCTTAAGATTATGTATTGATTACCGGCAGCTCAATAAAGTCACAATCAAGAATAAGTATCCACTACCTCGTATTGATGACTTATTTGATCAGTTGACAAGTGTCATAGTGTTCTCAAAGATAGATCTCCATTCTGGTTATTATTAGTTACAGGTGAAAGATTCGGATGTGTAAAAACCAACCTTCAAAACTAGGTACGGACATTATGAATTCCTTGTGATGCCATTTGGCTTAACTACTGCACCTGCAGTGTTTATGGATTTAATGAATAGAGTTTTAAGGTCGTATCTAGATAGATTTGTGGTGGTATTTATTGATGGCATCCTAGTATATTCTCGAGATGAAACTGAGCATGCTAATCATTTGAGAATTGTTCTGCGAACTCTGCGTGAGAAACAACTGTTTGCTAAATTTAGCAAATGTGAATTTTGGCTTCAAGAAGCTGGTTTTCTTGGCCATATGTGTCGGCTGAAGGCATTAGAGTTGATCTGAATAAAATTTCAGCTATTGTTAACTAGAAACAACCGAAAAATGTGTCTGAAGTTAGAATTTTTTTGGGATTAGCCAGTTACTATCATAGATTTGTATAATGGTTTTCAATGATAGCTTCACCGATGACACGGCTGTTGCAAAAAGATGTCAAATTTGAATGGACTGAAAAATCTCAGCAAAGTTTTAACCGGTTGAAAGCCCTGTTGAGTGAAGCACCAGTTCTAGTTCAGCCTGAGTCGGGTAAGGAATTTGTGATTTACAGTGATGCATCATTGAACGGTTTAGGTTGTGTTTTGATGCAAGAAGGTAAAGTCATAGCCTATGCTTCTAGACAGTTTAAACCACATGAAAAGAATTACCCGATACATGATTTAGAATTGGCAACAATTGTTTTTGCACTGAAATTTTGGCGACACTATTTGTTCGGTGAAAAGTGTCATATATTTACCGATTATAAAAGTTAAAAGTATCTGATGTCGAAGAAAGATTTGAATTTGAGACAAGTAGGCGGTTTGAGATGTTAAAAGATTATGATTTAGTAACTGATTATCATCCTGGAAAAGCAAATGTGGTTGCAGATGCTCTGAGCAGAAAGTCTCTATTTTCCTTACAGCAATGAATACCTGATTGTCATTGTCTGATGATGGTTCAATCTTAGCTAAGTTAAAAGCTCAGTCGACGTTTCTACAACAAATTTACGAAGCTCAGAAAAGGGATAATGAGTTACAAGCTAAATGGGTACAGTGTGAATCGATTTCTTATTCAGAATTTTAGACTGGACCTGATGATTGTTTGTTATTCCGAGGCAGAATTTGTGTACCAAAGAATTCGGAGCTTGTACAGAAAATTTTACATGAAGCTCATAATAGTACTATGTCTGTTCTTCCGGGGAGTAATAAAATGTACAATGATTTAAAATAGATGTACTGGTGGCCGGGAATGAAACGTGATATTTCTAAATTCGTATCCAGATGTTTGACATGTCAGCAAGTTAAAGCTAAACATCAGGTACCTTTAGGACTTTTATAGCCAGTGACAATACCGGAATGGAAATGGGAAAGAGTTATTATGGACTTTGTATTAGGGTTACCCTTATCTCCGAAAAAGAAAGATGTCATTTGGGTAATTGTTGATCGTTTGAAAAAGTCTGCACATTTCATTCCAGTACGTATGGATTTTTCCCTGGACAGATTAGCAGAATTGTATGTTTCAAAAATTGTTAGATTATATGGTGTACCAGTTTCTATTATTTCTGATAGAAATCCGCGATTCACATCTTGATTCTTGAACAAGTTACAAGAAGCTCTGGGTACACAATTATATTTCAGTACTGCATTCCATCCTCAAACAGATGGTCAATTTGAACGTGTGATACAGATTCTAGAAGATATGCTTAGGTGCTGTGTTCTAGAATTCGAAGGCAATTGGGAAAAATGTCTGTCTTTAGTTGATTTCACATATAATAATAGATATCAATCAAGTATTAAAATGGCACCGTATGAGGCTCTGTATGGTCATAAATGTAGAACTCTGTTTTACTGTATTGAGATTAGTTAGAAAAAGATATATTCAGTTGATCTGATCCATGAAAACGAAGAAAAAGTGAAAGTGATCTAAGATAGTTTAAAAGTAGCTTCTGATCGTTAGAAATCCTATGCATATCTTAAACGGAAAGAAATAGAATTTAAAGTTGGCGACAAGGTATTCTTGAAAGTTTCACCGTGGAAGAAAGTTCTTCGGTTTGACCGCAAAGGCAAATTGAGTCCACGGTTTATTGGGTCGTATAAGGTTATTAAAAAATCAGACCTGTTGTCTATCGATTGGCACTATGACCAGAACTTGATAGGATTCACAATATCTTTCACGTGTCTATGTTACGATGGTATCGGTCAAACACTTTACATGTTATCTCTCCGACAGATGTCAAGATTCAACCTGACATGACTTACGGTGAAGAACCAATCAAAATTCTAGCACGTGAGGTGAAAAAAGTGAGAAATAAAAAGTTAGCTTTAGTAAAAGTTCTTTAGAAACGACACGGTATAGAAGAAGCTAACTGGAAACCTAAGGAAACAATGAGAAAGCAATATCCGAACCCCTTTATAAATAAGATTTTCAAGGACGAAAATTCTTTAAGGGGAGAGAGTTGTAACAGCCCATTTTTAGTGAAATCAGAACAGTGGTTTCAGGACCACAAATCCTAGTTCAGAAGCAATTTTATTTTAAATTAATTTTATGCTCTACTGTATGATAGGAATATTGTAAAAAAATTTTGTTAAGAAAAATTTTATTGATTACATGTTTAATTGATAAAAAGGACCAAATTGCATAAAATGAAAATTTTGAATTCTAGTAGCTAAAAGAATCAAATAGCTATGGAATTCAAAATTGAAGGTCCTTATATGGCAAATAGACTTTTAATAGAAGTTAGTAGTTAAGTATGATGATTCATCCTTGGAAAATTAAGAAAACAAAAGGATGAAATTGGAAAGAGAAAAGATAAAAGATGATAACTAATAAAATAAAAGAAAATATCATCATATTATCATCTTTCCTAAATTAAAAGATGGAAACCCTAGTTATGGAGACTTGAGTTCAAGCAAGTTATTTTGGCTCAATTAGGTGAGTATTCAAGTCTCGTTTTTAATGATTTTTATGTTTTCGAGATCGTAATAGCTTAATCTAGCTATCTCGGGAATTAATTTGCAAATTTATCAAAGTACTAGGGTTTTTCCATAGATGATTATGTATGAATTATGAAATTTATGGTAGAAAATGAAAGGTTGTTGATAGATAAACAACTTATGTAAAATAAATTTTGATGAAATTATGATTTAGGGACTAAATTGTAAAGATGTAAAATTCATGGAAAATTCTAAATTTTATGAAATACATGGGCTTTTAATGTTACATGTAAAAATTGGCTAGGTTTGGAATAAGGATTAGATTGTATGAATTTCATTTTCCGAGCCTAGAGATGAAATCGTAATTAAATAAATGTATAGGGGAAAAATGGTAATTTGGCCTAAGATGTGAATTCAGTTGAATTGAATATGAATTGTATTAAATTGAGTTAAATTTTCTCGTATAGATCCGAGTAGATAAAATACGGAATTAAATCGAGAAAAAGAGAAAGTGTCGGATTAATAGGCAACAAATCAACGTACAATTGTCGAGGTAAGTTCGTGTAGCTAAATTATGTATATTTATACGTTTGAACTTAATGTTGTCTATGTGAATTGTATAAATGCCATATATATATACGAAATTGATCATATCCGACAATTCCAGATAAATAATAAGTCTGGTTTGGATAAATAAGATTCGATGGAAACAGGGTTCCCGAATTGGTAGTGGTCCTCCAAATGTTTCAGACACACCACAGCTCAAAAGAGCGTCCCGTTATTAGCGCACATGGGCTCCCCATTAAATGGTTCTTGCGAGCTTTCTGTTAATAGCTCTCTGAAGCATCCCGATTGGTTGTGATCCTGTATGTGTTGTGGACACACCATCGCTCTTATGAGCATCCTGACATATGGCTCTTTATAGCTTCCTGATTAAAGGCTCTTTCATGAGCTTCCCGACTAATTTTCTCTCTGGAGCTTCTCGATATTGGCTCGTATGAGCTTCCCATTAATAGCTCTCCAGAGCTTCCCGTTACATGACTCACATGAGCTTTCTGTTATATGGCTCGGAAGAGCTTCCTGTTTATGTGCTCGTATGAGCATTCCCGAAAATGAATTAAGGGAATACAAATTTTGTACACCTAGTGTGTACAACCCGTGTATCCATAGATGTTTTAAATGATTCAACAGACAAAGTTCTAACATGGAATAATATGAATCTGAGATGAATTGTACATATTTGTACATATTTCATGAATGCTTAATGTGAAAAGTATAAGTATATGGAAATTGATTATTGATGAGCTCATATATGTTTCTTGATATTCATGTGAATTACATGACTAACATGCTTGATGAGGATATGTGTTTAGGCAATTGGCCAAATTGGTTTGAGCATGTTTAATTAGCTTACCTTAAATGTGAATTAAATGGTAAGTTAATTTCCTGTTATACGGAGTTACTAAGTATTAAATGCTTACTATGTTTTATTTTCACTATTTTATAGTTCGTCGGAAGCTCGTTGGTTTGAAAGCTTGGTGGAGATATCTCACACTATCAATCAGCTCATTTTGGTATAAATAGTAAATTAAATTTTAGGTTATAATGACATGTATAGGCTAAAAGTGGTCAAGGAGTACACGTATGTGTTTTGTTGAAATTAGCCATTGGTATGGCTTGTAATTGGTATGTTTTTATATGTTAAAAGTGGCTTTAATATGTTGATGTGTGTTTGAAATGGATAAATGATGGAAATCATATAGGCATATTGAGGGTTGGTTTATGATAGTATAAATTTTGTAAAATATGTCTATATGTATGTATGGTTCCTTTGGTATGTTTGGATAATTGAACATATGAGTTGATATGTCATGTATAAGACTTAGTTTTGGCTTGATATGAATGTATTATTTTGGCTTGTGAAAGTGTTAAGTTGATGTAGGTGGAATACAAATTGGGTGAGAAATAAGGCTTGGAAATAGTCTTATTTTGTCCACACGGGCAGAGGCACGGGCTAGTGTCTTAGCCGTTTGTGACACACGGCCTTGCACATGGGCCTGTGACTTGGCCATGTGTCCCCTACATCTTTAAAATTTCAAAACAGCATGCTTAGAATTGATCACATTGCCTGGCACACGGGCATGTGGCTTGACCGTGTGACCCCTGCACCTATTTAATAATGTTCACACGGCCTAGCACATGGGCGTGTGACTTGGCCGTGTGATCCAAGCCAGAGAGTTACACGGGTACTGACACAGGCTGGGACACGGCCGTGTGCCCTATTTCAAATGCCCACACGGCTTGGCCACACGGGCGTGTGTCCCCTACACTTTGGAAAAATTTTAAAATTTTACGAAAAATTCTCTAAGTACATGGTTTAGTCCCAACTTGTTTCTAACACATATTTTGGGCCTCGATGGCTTATATAAGGGACAATATGATTAATTTCTGATATAAATGTTAAATGGTATGAAATATTTGTATTTGATCTGTAAATTCTGGTAATGCTCTATAACCCTGTTCTGGTGACTGACATGGGTTAGGGGTGTTACATCAGGGACTCAATTGAGTCAATAAAATCTCAAAAAACAATTTGGGGACTATATAAGGACTAAACTGAGCAATTCATAATTTTTTGGGTAAAATTATAAATCATGGGTCACATAGTCGTGTGACCAGGCCGTGTAACAATCTGATGTCGTATGGAAAATGATAATTTTACCCTACAGGAAGGACACGACCCTGTGGCAGGCCGTGTAACAAGTTGAGGTCGTGTGGAAGACAAACTACCCTACGATTTACAAGGGCACATGGTTGTGTGGTCTACACACTCGTGTGGGAAACATTGTGGCCCTAACCCTACACACGATCACCACCAATTCACTTGGAAAAGACGCACACCTTTCACCATGGGTCTAATTGATGTTCCTCACTATCGATTTTGATCTGATTCACCTAGATTCGGTCCTTCAAACGACAACCATACAAGTATTCAGATGTTAAATTCAATGGTAGGGATTTTGGCAAAATCTGACAGAAACCGATTAAACAACTCGAAAAGATTAATATCGAGGATTGGACAATGGATATACGAGATCTAATCATTGAAAAAAGTGTACTTACGGATTCTTGGAAAAGGTAATAGATCCTACTAAAGATAATCTAAACTCTGATAGAAATCAATGAACAGGAGCGATTTAATAAGGGAAAATTTTGGTAGCACAAAAGATGGAATTAGGGTGCAAGAATAAGATAATATATGAGGAAAAAGAAAATAAAATGAAAATGGAAAGAAAATTATATTAGGATTTTGAGAAAGGGCAAGATGTAAATTCTAGTTAGGAAAGAATTGGCTAAATTATTGAGGTTTGTAAACCCTAGCACATGCAAACTTCCCATAAGCTTGCCGAAATTGGAAAAATAAAGGGAAAGGAGAAGGCTCAAACCCAAGATCTCTAGGAAAGAGTACTAACACTTAACCATTGATCCTATTGCTCATTTCTTGCTTAATTTAAACATTGGTCCGTACATATATTTTGAGGATGTTACAATAGAAATTAAATAAAAATGAAAAGGGAAGAAAAGGCTTGAACCTAAGGCTTCTAAGATGCCTGCACTGTCACTTAACCATTCGGCCTATAGCTTATTTCTTATTTAATCTTATTACTTAATCGTATATATTTTGGGGTGTGACAATTGCATTGCCGAAAATTCTAAAAAGAAATTGAGAGGGAAGGGCTCGAATTTAGGACTCTAAGGCGGATTCTCTAAGACTTAACCATTAGGCTATTAACTCATATATTTACAAACCCTCAAGGATAACCTTATAAATTGGGGCATGAGCACTCTCAGTTTTACAAAGCCAACTTTACTAACCTGAGTTTTGGGATGTATCACACTCTCTTTTCTAAAGATGAGATATTAGAAAAGTTACGTTAGCGTAATTTGGGGACCATAACCCTAATATATAAGTTTTAAGGATTAACCCTAATTTCTAATCAACCTATCATCAATTAGAAGTTATTTACTAGAGTATCTACACAGATTTGGCCCATACTTTATTTAATAACTAAAGCCCAATAAACCTTAACCAAATTAGATCACTTTTAATTTGGGCTAATCTTTCATGATAGTAAATAATAACATGTAATTATGCGTATTATATATGTGATGTCCATATTTTTCCAACATAGGATTTATAAGGATTTCGAGTTCATTTTTATGGCAGATGGTAGAGTTAAGGGATTAATCATTAAATGAAGTAAAAATATTATTATAATGAATTTAAATATTGTTAAGCATGACTGGTTTTTATTAAAATGAAGAGGGTGTGGAAATTTTCCAAAATTATGATGGTCTATATGTATACATAGTGTGAGATGGGTGAGCAAAAAGACTATCACATGAGACATTAAAGCTTAAAAGTCATGTTCAATGGCAATGGTGATGGCTAATGTGTATATATTGTGTGAAATTCATGAGCATAAAATTATGTGATGGGATATTAGTGACTTTAATTGTTGTTTGAATTAAACGGGAAGGAAAAACATGTAATAAAAGTTTTGCAAATGAGCCTAATTCAATAAATTCATTTATGAATGGGAGTTTGTGAATTTATTAATTAGAGGAAGAATGTTGTTTCTTGACATAATAATCGTTACATTTGACCATAAAAATTGTGGGATATATTTTATTAGAGTCTATTGTAAGTAGCTGCAGTTAGTTTGTTTGTTTTGGTTGCTAGCCTTTCTATTAACAACGATTAACATTCAATGTTAGTATAAGTATGTAGCTCAGCAAAAAATGAACATCATGTAAATTTCATTTGACAGTATTTCAAAGAATTTGTTTCTCATCTATTTTCAAATTTGTTTCTTCTCTGTATTCTTTACCTTTGTTCGACATTTCTTTCATGGTATCAGTCGCTTGAGATTCTGGTGCACTTCTTGCTATGCTCTCAATGGATCAGTTCATAGATTCTGTTGCTGCTAATGGTCATTCTCCACCTGTACGTGCTACGACACCTTTGTTGCACTCTGACTCTTGTACAGTTCGTTTGATTCAAAGTTTCCCTAAACATGACACAATTAAATTGGATGATGGCAACTTCATCTAGTGGCAGCAAAATGTTAAACTAATTTAAGAAGGATCTAATCTCACCAAATTTGTTGACAAATCTCGTTTTTCTCCGCCACAATTTGTACTTGGTCCGGATGGCCAGATGGTTTTGAATTTAGAGGCTTCCATTTTTCATCAGCAGGAGAAACTTCTTGCATCCTAGTTGCTCTAATACAATTAGTGGTTCATTACTATCGTGCTTTACTAATGTGCGAACATCTAATAATGTCTGGACCATCGCTAATCGCATGTTTGTCGCTGTAAATGGTGCTCAATTATCTCAAATCAAACACGATCTACATTTATCAAGAAAGGTACAATCATGATCAAAGAGTATGTTGAGAAGATTCAAAATACCTGCGCTCTCATTGCGGCCTCTGGCCACCAGATTTTGGACTCTGAAAAGGTTGAGAATGTTCTCGCAAGTTGTCGTCGGAGTACGACGCAGTGGTTACCCTTACGTCCTTCTCCTTTGAACCCCTCCCACTGCGTTGATTGATAGATATTCTTCTTGAGTTTGAAATGAGACAACAACGCCTGGTTGTCGAGACTCCTTATCATGCGAATCTTGCTAAGTCGATCCCACCCTCGGCATCAACGATGGCTGACTCCTCTAGGTCCGTTTGGCCCTCACCTGGCAATCATGGTCGTAATTTCAGGGGCTGTGTATAGTACCAGATTTGTGGCCGCTTAGGCCACCTCGCACAATGGTGTTTTTATCGGTTTAATCAGAGCTATGAAATCCTGGCACCAACGTTGGTTCATTTATCTTTTAACCAATATTTGAGTGTGTGACGGTGGTTACCAACCACAGTTTGCGCCTCAAATACCGTCATCGAGTTTTGGCAATGGCGTTGGTTACTAGACGTAATTGGTGCCTCAAGTTCCGTCATCATATTTTGGCAGAAATGAAAATGGGTTATTTTTCCCTTTTATTTTCCTAATAATGATGCTAACCCTAATGTTTCTTCATTTAGGTCGGTTGTTCATCATGTCCACTTTAGTGATAATAGGCTGACTCTTCGACATGGTTTTAGGCCTCAACACTCTAGCCATGTGGGTAATGATAATAGTGGGCTGCCTATGTCTCATTTAGGCAACAAAATATCAACTCCAAGGAGCCATGATCAGCGAGCCTTAGTTAGGCTGCAAGTGCCTTGGTCTACTGAGCCTAAGACCCGTGTTTCTCATGTTCAGCCACCAGAATTTACGGCAATACGTCAATATTTTTCTTCAGAACTACATCCTAGTGTTGGGCTTCCTCGCATTCCTGATGTGTTAGGCCCTAACTCTTCCACTGGTACTGTGTCTCAAATGCACTTGGCCCAATATGGATCTCTAGTTCAAAACATGGGTACTTCGACGTGGTATATTGACTCGAGGGCTATGTACCATGTGTGCAAGGAGGACTCTGCTTTGAACAAGTCCACACACTATTCAGGTACTACTCATATTTTAATAGGTGATGGGACTCTTGCTCCAATTAAGAGCATTGGATCTCCCATTTTGGCTGCGAACAATAGGTTACTTCATCTCTCTAATGTTTTACTTGTACCGATCGTCCACAAGAATTTATTATCCGTGGGTTGTATCAATTTTCCCCAGTATCTTCTGATGGTAACTGTGCGTATCTTTCTGTGCATCACACTGGTGTTAATTCAGATTCTGTGGACAACAAACTTTTTGAGCTTTGGCAACAGCAGTTGGGTCATCCATCTGACCGTATTGTTCAGTCTGTGTTACATAAATGTCATGTTGTTTCTAATAAGGATGTTCTTGGGTCGATATATATTACCTGTCAAAAAGGAAAATCTCACAAATTACAATTTTCTACGTCTACTACTTAGTATACTTGTTCTTTTAAGTTAGTTGTATCGGATTTGTGAGGGCCTACTTCTGTTGAATGTGGTAACAACTGGTATTATATCTCGTTTGTTGACATGTTTACTCATTACACTTGGCTTTACCTTATTCAAAACAAATCCCAAGCCCTTGACTGCTTTCTTCAATTTTAGATGATGGTGAAAACTCAATTTGGGAAGGAAATTAAACAATTTCAAAGTGATTGGGGTGGCGAGTATCGCGCTTTCACATCTGTTCTTGCTCAACATGGCATTACTCATCGAGTCTCTTGTCCTCATACATCTGAGCAGAATGGAGTCGTGGAGTGAAAGCAACGTCATATTGTTGAGGTCAGTCTTACATACTTTGCTCAAGCCAATCTACCTTTGCAATTCTGGGGTTACGTCTTCACATGTGTGGCGCATTTAACAAACAGACTTCCCACCCCTGTCTTGAAGGGCGACTCTCCATACATGGTACTTTATGGTAAATATCCTTCTTATGATCATCTACGTGTGCTTGGATGCTACTCTTTTCCTTATCTTCGACCTTTTCACATTTTTAGGGTATAGTTCTCAGTACAAAGGGTATCAATGTCTTGCACCAGACAGTAAAATTGTCATTTCTCGCCATGTTGTTTTTGATGAACATTGATTTTTGCATCTTGATCAACCACTGTCTACGAACCTGACGAGTAAGCATTTTTCTACGTATATTCCTATTATGCAGCCTGTCTCCTCATCTCCTGCTCTCTCTAATGGTCATTCTGCAGAAGTTTCCCTTGGCATTTTTAAACCTAAAGTATTAACTGCTGAAGTTTCTGAGTGATTTACGCACAATTGATGAAGCTTTTGCTCATGAGGATTGGAAAGAAACAGCTCAGGTTGAGTATGATGCGTTTATTCGTAATCACACTTAGGAGTTAGTGTCTTTACCACCTAGAAGGAAGGCAATTGGTTGTAAGTGGTTATTTAAGGTTAGAAAAATCTTGATGGTACTGTAGCTCACCGTAAGGGTCGTTTAGTTGCTAAAGGATGTTCTCAGGTACCAGGATGTGATTTTAGAGAAACGTTTAGTCCAATCGTTAAGCCAGCCACTATTAGAACTATTATGTCTATTGCAGTATCCAAACACTGGCAACTTCGACAAGTTGATGTCAACAATGCGTTGTTTAATAATGATCTTACTGAAGAGGTTTATATGCAACAACCTTCAAGATATGTACAGTATGGTGATGATGGCAAACCACTTGTGTGTCGGTTAACAAAAGTTTTATATGGGTTGCGGCAAGCTCCACGTGCCTGGTTTGATAAGTTAAAGAATTCTCTTGTCTCATTAAGGTTTGTGCTTTCGAAGTCTGACGCCTCTCTGTTTATTTGTGTTACCAAGAAGACCACTATGTATGTCCTCCTCTATGTGGATGATATTATTGTTATGAGAGATTCGTCTTGAGGGTATTAATACGTTTGTTCGACAACTTCACACTAAGTTCTCCCTTAAGGACATGGGAGATTTGCATTACTTTTTGGGGGTTGAGGTTACACGTTCTGCCACTAGGACCCTTCATCTGTGTCAGAGAAAGTATGTCCTTGATCTTCTTGACCGGTGCTTTCTAACTAATGCCAAAGCAGTTCATACCCCTATGGTCAGTTCTTCCACTTTGTCTAAACATGATGGTCGGCTTCTTGATGATCCTACAGAATATAAAAGTCTTGTTGGTGCGTTATAGTATGTTGTTTTAACTCAGCCTGATATTGCATATGTTGTTAACCATCTGTGTCAGTTCATGCATGCCCCGACAGACATTCATATGGTTGCTTTAAAATGGGTTTTACATTATCTATGTGGTACTATTGATCATGGGTTAATATTTCGCCCTTCTGCCCAACTATCATTGGTCAACTATGTTGATTGCAACTGGGGATTGGATTTTAATGATCGATGGTCCACCACTGGTTATTGTATTTACTTTGGAGACAACCCTATTTCCTGGTGCTCGAAGAAGCAGCAAGTTGTGCCTCGGTCCACTGCTAAGGCTGAATATCGAGGATTGGCTGCTACTCAATTTGATGTCACGTGGATTAATTTTTTGTTACAAGAACTGAATTTTTGTTTCGTTGATATTCCTACTATTTGGTGTGATAACTCTGGCGCTGTCGCTGTAGCTACTAATCCGGTTTTACACTTTAAGTTCAAGCATGTTGAACTTGATCTATTTTTTGTCCGTGAGAAGGTGGCTACTGGTTCACTTATTGTTGGGGAGGTTTTGGTGTGTGATCAAGTTTCTGATATTCTCACAAAACCGTTGTATGCCTCCTTGTTTGCTCGTTTTAGAAATCTTTTTCGTGTTCTCAAAGTTTAAGAAGTTCGGTGAATGTTAGAGTCTACTGTAAGTAGCTGCAGTTAGTTTGTTTGTTTTGGTTGTTAGCCTTTCTGTTAACAGCGTTTAACATTCAATGTTAGTATAAGTATGTCGCTCAGCAGAAAATGAACATCATGTAAATTTCATTTGACAGTATTTCAAAGAATTAGTTTCTCATCTATTTTTAGATTTGTTTCTTCTCTGTATTCTTTACCTTTGTTCAACATTTCTTTCATATTTAAAGGAACAAACCTATTATAGTATAGGGTTGGCAATATATTTTCTGTTATTGTATTTCATGAGATGAATATTATGATAAAGCTAGCCGTGAGAGATCAAATATGTTCATGGCTTAATGATAAGATTTTTTTTGTTACTTATATTTTATTTTCTATAGTAATTTATTGATCAAAACACATATACAAAGAAAAAAAAAGCAACTTGCAATAGTTTAAAACACCTAATAGAGGAGTGACCTTCCAAACACTCAAACAATACATAGCTAGCCAAAATTCAAGTTGCAAAATTGAGATTTTAATAATCAAAACTCATTTTCATTAATTTGGGTAGAAACAAGGTTAAAGGACTTTTAGGCAACAACCTTATCCAACCTATGTGCATTAGTGTTGATGGCCCTTGGGATATGAATGATATCTCATCTTCTATCCGTCCAAGGCGTATTTTTGTACTTTTGTATATATTGTTCAATTTTATTTTTTATAATTATGTAATTTATATCACATATTAAATATATGGTAATATATATGTAAACATTAAAATTTTTTATTACGTTTTATGTTTAAAATTTTAACAAAAATATAAAATCATTAAATATTATATTAAAAATAATATAGTTTAAAAATAAAAATAATACTAGTGGCCCTAAGATGTGATTGAGTTCGTCATTTATAAATATAGGCAGATTCAACAAAATTTGTAGTCCATATTTCTAATTAGGTCAGGTTTGAAAAATATAATGTGTGTTACTATCATACATTGATCCAACCTAAACTCAACTAGACTCAACCCGCGAACATCTCTATTTAAAATTAACTTAATAGGTTTTTTTTACTAAAATTATCTATTTTATGTTATTTATTACAAAATTATATATTTTATAACTAAGCAATTTTCACACATTATTATTTATAATTAATATTTTTTTTGGTTAATAAGTTATGGATAAATCACACATAGACATCAATTAAATTATTATTGTAATACCCGATTTTTGCCCCGGGTACAAATAATAAACGGGCCCAAATGAAATTGCCCAATTACAACAAAACCCAGACCCGATTAAACTACAGAGGCCCAAATTAGTGGCCCAAAATAATCAGAAACCCTAGGGTTTCTAAGGATCTCTATGGCCGCCTCATACTACTCGCGCCGCAACCACATCCTCCATGCGAACGGGATCTTCGCAATCTTCACCTGCAAACACAAGAAAGGAAAGAAAATCGAATCAAATCAAATCAAATCAAGCAGATTTCTTTTATTATTTCTCTATTTCATTCAGCTATAAAATAGCCATTTCAATACTGTAAACGGGATCCCCCGAATCCGAAATCAATAAAAATAAACAACTATTTTCACAACAAACAGAGAGTAAATCGGAATCAAAGGTTGATATACATTTTTGTTTTACTATTTATTTTCTTTTTTTATTTTTTTTATTATATACTGATATAAAACGAGATAAAAGGTAAAGAGACTCACCATGATTCGCTTCTGAAACGCCGCAAGCGGTTGAGGTAACCGTCTCCGAGGATGGACGGTTGGAAGCCGAAGAGTTTCTCGAAGTTTGGGGCTTTTCCGGCCATATTTCAAAAGATTTGAACCCAGATTTGGGGTTTAAAGGGTTGGAAGGGCCAAAAAGGGATTTTTTCCCTTTTTCAGCCACCGCAGACGGCGGGGCCGGCGCCGAAGATCGGCGGCCGGAGCGGCGGCCGGTGACCGATCGATGATCGGAAGGCTGGGAAGGGGGGAGAGTTTTTTTTTGGAGTTTTCAGAAGTTTTTTTTTAAAGAGAATGAAAAATGATTTTTTTTGAAAGGTTTTTGCCCTAAATAGCCAAATAAAACGACGTCGTTTTGGACATGGGTCGACCCGAATCTGACCCGACCCAACACAGGATCTGCGTGTTTTTATACAGAGGGGTAAATTGTGCTTTTAGCCCCTCTGCCTTTTAGTGTCTTTACAATAAAGTTTTTTATTTTAAATTCGCCCTTTTAATTTATTTTTAATTACTATTTGGTCCAATTCGAACGGCGCCGTTTTAAAGGAGAAGGGAAATTTCCCTTCCAACCCCTCTGAATTATTAGTGTGTTCAATAGGGCCCTTCGATCTTCAAATATTTGCAAATTCGCCCCAGATTTTTATTTACAGTTCAAATTAGTCCTTTTTCATTTTCTTTATTTTTTTATTAATTAGTTTTTTATTCTTTTTCATATTTAATTATTTTCTAAAAAAATATATGCATATATATATTTTACATATGCATATTTATTTTTGTAGTATAATATAATTATTTTTATTTTATTTTTATTCATGTGTTTTTATAATCTATATATGTATATATTTATTACTTATATATGTGCCTACGCATATAATTTTTTTTAAAACAAATTTTATATATATATATATATGTGTATTTATTTATTTATTTATGATTTAGTTTTTAAATGCTCAAATATATATATTTTAAACCTATTTTATAATATATATATATATATATATGTTTATATATTTTCCTTTATTTTCATAAATATGTTATGTATTGTATATATATATATATAAATTTTATATCCCAAAAATTTATTTGTAAATTATATGTATATTTTAATCTTCATAATTCCCATGTGTATATTATATGTCTTCGATCTTTATTTATTTTGTTTGATTTCCTCATTTGTGGTATAATTGTGTTTACATTTAATATTTTGCATGTCATGGATTATTGTTTTTATTTCGTTTATTTATTTGTTTATATTATTTTTATGCCATTAATGTATTTATTATTGTTGTATTTATTATTATAGCATTTTCACGTATAATATAATGTTACATCATCTTTTACTCAAATTTAAAAATAGAAAATTTTCAAAATTGAGATAATGCTCGTATTTAGGATTTTCAAGGAAATTGAGCCCTAACGTATTGGGTTCCGATTTTCTTCATTAAATCTAACAATCGAGCATTTCTCTTTAATCAAAAATAAGAACTCATTATTGGGAATTCAACATGTTGTGTCCTAACATATTGGATGTGATGCATTGATTTCTCGAAATGAAGATTTTTTCTAAAAAATAATAAAGGAAATATTCCGAGTTTGGGATTTTGGAGGAATTGTGCCCTAACGTATTGGGCCGCGATTTCTTAAATCTTGAATAAATGGATATTCTTTTAAAATTTTATTACACGAGTATTCTGGCCTAATTCATTTTTGAGGAAATTAGAATGTCGTGCCCTAACGCATTGGGTGTGGCATTTTCGTTCTCTGAAATGATAAGGGTCTTAATACATAACATTTAAGAGTTTTTGCTAAGGATTATATTTTTCAAATTTTCGACATTAAGACATTAATTAATTAACTAGGTACCAATTTTTGGGCGTAATGAGGATACCAATTTTCACCTTCATATAGGATAGTGGATCGCTTTCGGGATACATCGGTACCTATGCCTTCGTGAGATTTTCATCTCCGTATAGTCATAGGGAAAATGTGTCCCCCTGAACTGAACTTGATCTATATGAGCCTATAATGGGTGAAGATCAAGGAATCTGCTGGTTCGAGTACCTTTACTTTAGAGCCAAACCGCATATAATGAGCCTTAGAAGCTTGCCTTAGGTAGAACTACACTAAACCCTAGTAGATGTCTTAATAGATGTTTTACTCTTCCTTGATTATATGCTTATATTTGATACTAACTTTTATGTTTTATTTTGTTTGCATGACATGGCATTTCATTTCATCAGAAAAAGGCGTCAGTTCAGATTCAGTTGCTAGATAGAAAGCTGGTCATGAAAAAAGAATTTCTTGATAAAGTGGAGGACAATGCAACTGTCCGAACTTGGTCTCAAACAACGCAGCAAGAAAAGGGCGATAGCTAGGCCGATGGGTATGTATCGGAATTATGGGATTTTACTCGCATCAGCGTAACTCAAAATAATTTCCAGGAGTTGAAGAAAATCTGGGATCAGTGGAATAATGAGGTTAGACAGTTATTTTATGACAATTATGGGGATTTGCCTTATTTGCTTGATGTGAAGGTAGACAAGCATTTGTTTCAAGCCCTCGCCCAGTTTTGGAATCCTGCTTACAGTTGATTCACGTTTGGGAATATCGATTTGGTGCCTATGATAGAAGAATATGTGGCTTTACTCCGATGTTCAAAGTTTCAAGTGGACAGGGTCTACTCGAGAGCGGTAAATGTGCCAACCTTTTCAAAAAAGCTGATAGGTATAACAGGGATGAGTGAGCAGTGGGTTGCTGCACGGATTAAGCAAAAAGGGGATAGTAAATGAGTTCCTTGGAGAAGTTTGAAATATGCAATTCTAACACATCCAGATGTGAGAAAGAGGTTAGATGTCTTTGCTTTAAGTATATATGGCTTGGTTGTCTTCCCCAAGGCCATGGGGCATGTGGATGAAGTAGTCACTGATTTATTTGACCGACTTGATAAGAAGGTTACACCGATTCCAGCAATTTTGGCGGAAACCTTCATGTCATTGAGTGCATGCCGAAAAACAGGTGAGGGCAGATTTATTGGATGTGCACAGCTTCTACTTGTATGGTTTCATAGCCACTTTTGGATGGTGGATAAGGTTTCGTATCGGGTTTTCTCTGAAAATTATTCACCACTAAAGGAGATAGTAGCTACGCCGAGGAGGGACGACATTTCAGAGGAGAAGTGGATGGCGATTCTTCAAAGTCTTCAGGAGGAAGATGTTGAGTGGAGAGCTCCTTGGTTACTTCCAGATGAGATCTTGTATAGGTGTGGTAATTTCGATTGGGTTCCACTACTTGGGATTTGGGGAGCTAATGGATATGCCCCGTTTTTGGTACTGAGACAGTATAGGTCAAGACAATTTATACCTGCGACCCAAGGGATAGCTGATTGTGAATTTTCGTACAAAGATGATGGTTATAGAAAAAAGATTCAAGAGATGTCTAGCGCGTGGAAACAGACTCACCGAATGAAGGGGTTAGCTGTGGGTCCGATGACAACTCTTGAGTATAATGAATGGTGGGGTAGGAGAATCAATGACAATATACCCAAGGTAAATCAAGAGGGTCGCCATCCAATAGAGGAGCATTTGCGAGTTATTCCTTCTGAGTTGGAAATCATAAGACGAGATTTTGAGAGAAGAAATGTGGATTTAGAAAAGAAGATAGAGCAAATGGAGGAAGAAAAGACGAACTTGAGATTAGACATAGACGTCCAGAAGCTTGAAACTGAGAAATTAAGGAAAGAGAAAAACAAGGCTGAGGAGGAGCTGGGTAGTCTGAAGACAGATTATAAAAAGTTGCGTCTGTCAATGAAAAGCTCACGGTGGGAAAAACATCGAATAAACGATGGCGTGCGAAATTGAGAAGAAAAGGACAAAGTCGATAGATGGGAACAGGAATTCCAAGAAATGCAGAGACGAAACGAGGCTTTAGAAAAGAGTTTGTCAGAAAGCCAAAAAGAAAAAGGCGAGTTAAAGGATAGGGTGATCGTGTCGAAAGGATCTCTTCGTTAATATCGAAATCGAAATTCTGCAATAGAGTTGAAAGCAAGCTTGAGCAAGATTGAGAAAATGAAGCAAAGAATCGAAGAGCTAGAAACAGCGTTGCAAAATTGTGAAAACTGGATCAAGCACTTGGAAGCAAATGAAAATCGTAATAAGGAACAGCTACACTACTTTCAGAACCAAATTAGGAGCAGAGATCATATTATAGAGGAAGCTGTGGTCCAGATCCGAGAAGTAGCTGATCATGTACAAGCTTTGGTAGTACAAGCAGACATGCTAAGTATGAAGTATGAATTAGAATCAGATCGAGGGCAAGAGTTAGCTGTGTTACTTAGGAATATTAGAATGCTGAGCAATAGGGCAAAGCTTTATTTGTAATTCACTTTATGTAAAGAAATTTTCTTTATAGTAAAGTTTTCTTATATGGAATTGAATCAAAATTGACGTCTTTTTTTTTTGCATTCATGCATTGCATTACTTCATATGCATTTAAAAATATTAAAAGATTCTAATTAATTTACATCACTCCTTAGTTAATCTGGAAACCAACCAGCCTACTAAACACCGCTACGGTACTCGATCAAAAACTAAGGATATGGATCAAAGGATGGAAAGGCTAGAACAGTCTCAAAAGGAAATGCAGGAGCAGCTTCAAAAGAAAATGAATGAGCAGAAAAAAATGATAGACAAAATAATGGAATCTCAAAGGAGTATGATGGCCTAGTTAACTCAATGGTTCAACAAGGGAACTGATAAAGGAAAATACTATGTGCTCAATGTTGAAGAATGAGACAATGAGGGACCTGTCTATCCTCCAGACTTTACTTCCCAACAAGTTTAGATATACCCGCGTAGGTCCTCTGTTACCATTAATCCTCAGCAATTTCAGGGTGACGCTACAACGCTAATGAATCTTCAGGCAGGATCAGGCTCTAACCCTGGAGCCAACCTTGTTAATCCTGTTATCCCTGATTTCGATGAGACGGCTGGAAAGGAGAAAATGAATGACGAGTTGCCAAAACAGTTAGAGGAGAAGTACAAATGGCTAGAAGAGAAATTTAGAGCGATGGAATGTGCGAAGATCTACTATGGGATGGATGCTAAAGAATTAAGCCTGGTCCCAGATTTAGTACTCCCTTACAAGTTCAAAATGCCAGAGTTTGAGAAGTACAATGGAACTAGTAGCCCCGAAGCTCATATTACCATGTTCTGTAGACGAATGACCGGTTATGTCAATAATGATCAACTCTTGATACATTGCTTCCAGGATAGCCTCACAGGGGCAGCATCCAAGTGGTATAATCGATTGAACTTTACCCATATTAATTCATGTAGAGATCTGGCACAGGCGTTCATAAAGCAGTACAGCCATGTGACTGACATGGTACCTGATAGGATCACTTTGCAGATTATGGAAAAGAAACCAGGCGAAAGTTTTAGGCAATACGCACAGAGATGGAGGGAGGTTGCCGTACAAGTTCAGCCATCTCTTCTAGAAAGAGAGGTGACGATGCTTTTCGTTAACACCTTGAAGGCCCCATTTATTACACACATGTTAGGAAGTGCTACTAAAAGCTTTTCTGACATAGTTATGAATGGTGAAATGATAGAAAATGCTATCAAAAGCGGGAAGATAGATGCGGGAGAAAGTAGTAGAAGGTCGGCCTCAAAGAAGAAGGAAAATGACGGTGAATCAGCCAGGAAAAGTGGTTGTTAGCCAACAAGGATCATCAAAACGAGGATCTGATACAAGGCAAGATACGGAGAAGCTTCAATTTACGCCGATTCTGATGCCGTATAGGGAATTAGATCAGAATCTATTTAATGCACACGTGGTTTCCCCTTACCATTTGAAACCTCTACAGCCTCCGTACCCCAAGTGGTATGACGCAAACGCACAATGCGATTATCACGCAGAAATCGCGGGGCATTCTATAGAACATTGTACGGCGTTTAAGAAGCTGGTAAAAAGACTCATAAGCATGGGTATCGTTAAAATGGATGATTCGCCCAGTACAGAGAATCCGTTACCTAATCATAATGAAAATGGAGTGAACATGATAGGAGGTAACATGGGTAGGAAAATCAAAGAGGATATTGTAGAAGTGAAGATTCCTTTGAGATGGATCTGGAAGAAGATGGTAGAAAGAGGGTTGCTTGTAGTGGATTCAAAAAGAAGCTTTGAAGAGAAGGAAAACTACTGTGAGTTCCATCATGAGGAGGGACATGAGATTCAAGAATGCACAGAATTCAGAGCCTTGGTTCAAGGCCTGATGGATAACAAGGAAATGAAGTGCTATGAAGAAGCTAAGGAGGAGGGGAGTATTTGTACATCCGAATCCGTAAAGGTTCTAAGAGTAACTCAGCATGTGGTCATCATCTCGCAGCCAAGGAATGATGAAGTGAGAGTTCCAGTAATGCCAAGAATCATAATAAAGAAACCTGCAACATTTTCTTACCAAGATAGTAGGAAGGTTCCGTGGAACTATAGTGCAATACAACTGTCCCTGGAATGGAGACTACAAAGAACCAGGATGTGAGTGCCGATCCAGAACATGTGAAAGGAAGGGTCATAATAGTAGAACAAGAGGGGGAAATAGCTAAGCCTGTGTTGTCTATCAACGAGCCAGTGAAGGAGGAAGAAGCCGTGGAATTCCTTAAATTCTTGAAGCACAGCGAGTACAATGTCGTCGAATAGTTGCATAAACAACCGACTCGCATATCCGTACTAACCTTGCTCTTGAATTCAGAAATACACCGAAGTGCGTTGATGGGATGTTAAATGAGACCTATGTAGCCTATGATATTTCTGTCAGAAATTTAGATCGGTTGGTCAATAATATTAGTGCTGATAATTTCATATCCTTCAATGATGATGAAATACCTACTGGGGGCGTGGGATCTACTAAGGCTTTACATATCACTGCACGATGCAAGGGGCATATTTTGCCAGGAGTGTTGATTGACAATGGATCAGCTTTGAACGTGTTGCCACTATTCACACTCAACAGGCTTCCCATAGACAGTTCGCACATGAAAACATGCCAAAATATGGTAAGGGCGTTTGACGGTACAGAAAGAAAGGTCATGGGAAGAATTGAGATACCCCTACTGATTGGCCCAACAGTTTATGAGGTAGATTTTATTGTGATGGATATCAAACCTTCCTACAATTGTTTATTAGGAAAACCATAGATACATTCGGCGGGGGCAGTACAGTCATCATTACATCAGAAGCTGAAGTTAGTGTCAGAAGGTCGGCTAGTGACAATTAACGCCAAAGAGGATATAATAGCAGCTGTATCCAATGAGATGCCGTACGTGGAGACTAATGATAAGTCAGTAGAATGCTCATTTTGATCTTTGGAGTTTGTAAACGCGACATTTGTTCTTGAATGAAGCAAAATTTTGGTGCCTAAATTATCCAAAACTACAGAGATGGGTTTACAGTTGTTGGTAGGAAAATGAGCTTTACCTGGAAAAGGGTTGGGGAGATATCTTCAAGGGAGGATTGACGTGCCAGTACTGAAAGGGAAGCAAGATCACTTTGGCTTAGGATAGAAGCCAGACAGGGGACAGAGAAAGAAGGAGCTAGAAAAAAGACAGGAAAGAAAAAGGGCGCGTCTAAGTGGGGAGGAGTTATTCATGTTGAGAGAAAGATACCAGTTGAGGAAAGCATTGAAGAGACGTTGGGAAATATGCACATCAATGCCATTCATGAGCATGAGAATGAAGAGAGGAGCTGGTTAGATATTCGTCCTTATGAGCCTGGGAGTGTACTAGACAATTGAACTGCGGAAGAAATACCTAAAGTCTTTAGAACTGTCTCAGAGTAATATTCAGAACAAACTTGTTGTTTTAGCCTAGAAATAACAAGAACTCTTTTGTGAAATAGGCGTATGTTTGAATATCATTATTTTAATAAAACATCTTTGTAATCGTTTCGAGCAAATATTCTTTCATTCTTTCAATACAAGTAAATATATTCTTTCATTTATAATTATTGCACAAGTAATTGCACATAAATTCATACATTCTTTTGTAACCATATTAGGCCCCTGTATATCAACGACGTGAATGACGTCGCTACGAACTCAGAGTGTCCTTTTGAATTAAACATGTGTTTAGAGGGATTACACGACTTTGAAGGTGATGAAGATTGTGGTTTATCTCTAGACTTGTTCAGGATGGTAGAACAAGAGGAAAAACAAATCCTATCTCACAAAGAATCAGTAGAAGTTGTGAGCTTGGAAGAAGGAAAAGAGGTGACAATTGGAACTGAGATTTCTGCAAAGACAAGACGAGACCTCATTGAATTACTCCGAGAGTTCAAAGACGTCTTCGCATGCTCATACCAGGATATGTCTGGATTGAGCACTGACATCGTGGTACATCGCCTACCTATAAGGGAGGATTGTAAGTCAGTTCAACAGAAGCTCAGAAGAATGAGGCCTGATATTGTGCTTAAAATAAAATAGGAGGTCAAGAAGCAGTTTGATGCTGGATTTTTACAGGAGGTCAAATATTCTAAATAGGTAGCTAACATCGTTCCAGTTCCTAAAAAAGATGGAAAAGTACGAATGTGCATGGATTACAGAGATTTGAACAAAGCAAGCCCAAAGGACAATTTCCCATTGCCACATATTGATACTCTGGTCGATAATACGGCGGGATATTCGTTATTTTCTTTCATGGATGGGTTCTCAGGATATAATCAGATAAAGATGCATCCGGAGGATATGGGAAAAACTACATTCATTACTTTGTCGGGAACATTTTGCTATAAAGTAATGCCATTCGGATTAAAGAATGCGGGAGCAATATATCAGAGAGCCATGGTAGCCTTGTTTCATGATATCATGCACAAAAAAATTGAGGTGTATGTGGATGATATGATCGCCAAATCCAGAACAGAGGAGAAGCATGTACAGGTCCTAAGAAAATTATTCTTAAGACTAAGGAAGTTTCAGCTCAAGCTCAATCCGACAAAATGCACTTCTGGAACTAGGTCAGGAAAGTTATTGGGCTTCATAATCAGTGAAAGAGGAATCGAGATTGACCCAGACAAAGTCAAGGCAATACGAGATTTACCACCACCACGTACTCAGAAAGAAGTTCGAGGTTTCTTAGGAAGACTAAATTACATTGCTCGGTTCATTTCACAGTTGACCAAGAAATGTGATCCCATATTTTGCCTTTTGAAGAAACATAATCCAGGGGTTTGGAATGAAGAATGCCAGGGAGCTTTTGAAAAGATAAAGTAGTACCTATCCAATACTCCAGTTCTGTCACCACCTAGCCTAGATAAACCCTTGATTTTGTATTTAACGGTGTTCGACAACTCCATGGGATACGTGCTGGGTCAACATGATGCGACTGAGAAGAAGGAAAAGGCGATTTACTATCTCAGCAAGAAATTCACTGATTGTGAGATGAGATATTCGCCTATCGAAAATTTATGTTGCGCCCTGATTTGGACGACCAATAGGTTGAGGCAATACTTACTCTATCATACAACTTGGCTAATTTCAAAATTAGACCCTTTAAAGTATATGATGGAGTCAACAGCATTGAATGGAAGAATGGCTAGATGGCAAATCTTGCTCTCTGAGTTTGATATCGTATATGTAAGTCAGAAGGCCATCAAAAAAAGTGCGATAGCAGATTTCTTGGCTAGCAGAGCTTTAGAAGATTATGAGCCTCTAGATTTCGATTTCACGAATGAAGATTTGATGTATGTGGCAAATGCTGAAGAGGATCCCCAAGAAAATCATCCTTGGAGATTAAACTTTGATGGAGCATCGAATGCGTTAGGCAATGGGATTGGGGCAGTCTTGGTGTCTCCAAATGGAGATTATCATCCTTTCACCAGTAAATTGGACTTTGATTGCACTAATAACATGGCTGAGTACGAAGCTTGCATCATGGGTATACGGCAGCCATAGAGCAGAAAATTAAGACATTAGAAGTGTACGGAGACTCAGCATTGGTGATATACCAACTAAGAGGGGAATGGGAGACAAAAGACCCTAAGTTGATTCGTTATCGGAGATTGGTTCTGTAATTGATTGAAGAATTCAACAACATTACCTTTTGTTATCTCCCACGGGAGGAAAATCAGATGGTTGATGCTCTTGCTACTTTAGCTTCCATGATTAAAGTGAATCAGTTAGACGACATGAAGCCCATTCAAATTAGTATTTATGAGATCCCGGCCCACTGTTACAGCATTGAAGAAGTGGTGAATGATAATCGTCCCTGGTACCAAGATATATTACTATATGTGAAGAATCGCGAATATCCTAATCAGGCAACGGAGAATGATAAGAGGACATTGAGGAGACTAGCTATTGACTATGTCTTAGATGGAGAGATCCTACACAAAAGAGGAAAGGATCGAGTACTGTTGAGGTGCATTGACACTGTAAAGGCTAAGGAAATTTTAGAAGAAGTCCATACAGGTGTTTGTGGTACGCACGCTAATGGATTTACAATGGCTAGACAGATCATGAGATTTGGATATTACTGGGCCACCATGGAAAGAGATTGCATCAATCATGCCAAGAAATGCCATAAATGCCAAATTTACGGGGATAAAATGCACGCGCCTCCTTTACCTCTTCATGTTATGACTTCTCCATGGCCTTTCTCCATGTGGAGTATGGACGTCATTGGACCAATATCACCGAAGGCTTCTAATGGACATCGTTTCATTTTTGTGGCTATTGACTATTTCACTAAGTGGATAGAAGCAGCCTCATATGCTAATGTCACGAAGTCAGCAGTCAGTAAGTTTTTGAAGAAAGAGATCATATGTCGATATGGAATGCCTGAAAGAATCATATCTGACAATGCACTGAATCTGAATAACAGCACAATAGCAAAAGTCTGCAGTCAGTTCAACATTAGACACCATAATTCGTCACCGTATCGTCCAAAAATGAATGGTGCAGTAGAGGCGGCAAACAAAAATATTAAGAAGATTGTGGCGAAGATGGCTGAAACTTACAAGGATTGGCATGAGAAGTTACCATTCGCTCTTCTGGCTTACCAAACATCTGTCAAGACTTCTACTGGGGTAACACATTTTTCTTTGGTTTATGGAATGGAGGCAGTTTTACCTATTGATGTTGAAATTCCATCTCTCCGGGTATTGGCTAAGCTAAAGTTGGATGAGACCGAATGGATCCAATCTCAGTATGATCAGTTGAACCTGATTGAAGAGAAAAGACTAAAAGCTATTCGTCATGGTCAAATGTATCAGAAGCGAATGATGCGAGCTTATAATAAGAAGGCTCGTCCCAGAGAATTTCATGAGGGGGATTTGGTTTTGAAAAAGATCCTCCCTTTGCAAAAGGATTTCAGAGGGAAATGGATGTCGAACTGGGAAGGACCTTATGTTGTGAAAAAGGCTTTTTCTGGAGGCGCTTTGATTTTGAGTGAAATGGATGGAAAAAATCTTCTGAATCCTGTAAATTCAGATTCGGTCAAGAAATATTTCACTTGAAGGAAAGAAGAAGTCAAAGTGAAAACCCACGAAGGGCGCTCTGATTTCCTAAAAAAATAAAAAAAAAGATAGAGAGGCCAAGGTGAAAACCCGAAAAGGGCGCCTTGAGACCAAAGGGGGTTTGAGTTTCAAACCCAAAAAGGGTGGCTCAAACACTGTCAGATTGGGGTATATGGTGATCCTGCTATACTTAAGTCAACAAGGAAAGGATAGACGACGTTTTGGGGGCATCGACAAAGTGCTGTAAATTCCCTAAACACATGTTAAATTCAGGATGGTCCTGCTACACTAAGTCAACAAGAAAAGGATAGACGACGTTTTAGGGGCATCGACAAAGTGCTGTAAATTCCTTAAACACATGTTAAATTCAGGATGGTTCTTGGTTTGTGCGGAGAAGTTCAAGCGGCGATATCTAAGGCATCTAGTCTTCATATAACTTGTACCGAGTTTGTTTTTTCTTGTAAATACTTCATTCTTCGATGTTCTTGAATACTTTTTTCTTTTACACTTGCTATCAATAATTTCCTTTTCTATTATTCAAGTTATCCCTTGAATTAATTCATTTTTTAGTCGGTATTTTGATCTTTGAGCAAGCATGTTGCGTTAGAATAATGATTAATAGACTAAAAACTTTCACAAAATAATTTTTGCATATTACTCTTGGAATTTCTAAATAGTTTAGTAATCAGAAGCAGGACTATTTGTTTAGAACGCACTAGGTTTAAAAGTCTAAAAAGGAAAAAGACTAAATTAAGACTGTTCTTTCAGACTTTGTTGTCTAAATACTGAATGAGACGACAAGAAGTCTTGATTGGTGACAAAGCTTCAATTACCAAGGAGTAAGAAGAGATTCCCTCTAGAAGGAAAACTCTTCATTTGTGCATGAGCATTTGGTATGACACCTTGGGATTGGTGCAAAAGAGTTTCATGATCTACATCCTTGAATTACGATAAGAGAGGACTGAGAAGAGTCAAATTTTCCTACCATTGGGTCACAGTGGAAGGAGGATGGTCAAATTCTGCGTCCTAATGGATTGAGTTTTGAAGTTCACAATGGGGGTAATTTGATTAAGTGTTTCTTTGGAGATGACAGCCAAACAGAGGGCGTCAGCAATGAAAACCCTAACAAACTTTAAGAAATAATAATTCTTGAAAAATGATATTCTGCATTCATTCAAATGTCATTCATACATGTCTAGTTAGGAGCATTGAAATTGATCATAACATCTTAATCACTAGGCATAATTAAGTTCATAGAATAGATTTTTACAGGTCATGTTCCCTAGAGAACAGATCAGTAGCTAGTAATCCTATCTCCCTGAAGTTACAATGGGGTGGATTAAAACCTTGGATCTTGTCTCTCTGAAGTTGCAGAGAGCAGATCGCATCTAGTCTTATCTCCCTGAAGTTGCAGTGGAGCAAACTAAGAAATTAAGTCTTATCCTCCTGAAGTTGCAGTGAGATAGACTGAAGATGGCAAATCTTATCTCTCTGAAGTTGCAGTGAAGCAGGTTAAAGCTGATAATCCTATCTTTCTAAAGTTGCAGTGGAGTGGATTAAAACCTTGGATCTTATCTCTCTGAAGTTGCAGAGAGCAGATCGCATCTAGTCTTATCTCCCTGAAGTTGCAGTGGAGCAGACTAAGAAAGCAAGTCTTATCCTCCTGAAGTTGCAGTGAGGCAGACTGAAGATGGCAAATCTTATCTCCCTGAAGTTGCAGTGGAGCAGGTTAAAGCCGATAATCCTATCTTCCTGAAGTTGCAGTGGAGTGGATTAAAACCTTGGATCTTATCTCTTTGAAGTTGCAGAGAGCAGATCGCATCTAGTCTTATCTCCCTGAAGTTGCAGTGGAGCAGACTAAGTAAGAAAGTCTTATCCTCCTGAAGTTGCAGTGAGCCTGACTGAAGATGGCAAATCTTATCTCCCTGAAGTTGCAGTGAAGCAGATTAAAACCAATAATCCTGTCTCCTTGAAGTTGCAATGGAGCGGATTAGAACCACAAATCTTGGATCTTATCTCTCTGAAGCCGCAGAGAGCAGATCACATCTAGTCTTATCTCCTTGAAGTTGCAGAGGAGTAGATTGAAGCACTAGTTCCTATACCTCTGAAGATACAGTACGAAGGGACGAGGCTTTTTGAAGAAGACCAAGGTCCAGCATGTCTGGGTAAAATCGGGCATTTTTAAAATCTTTGCTCCGTTCCCGTTACACGAAAACGAGCAAAGAGGGGCAGTTGTAATACCCGATTTGTGCCCTGGGTACAAATAATAAGCGGGCCCAAATGAAACTACCCAATTACAACAAAACCCAGACCCGATTAAACTACAGAGGCCCAAATTAGTGGCCCAAAATAGTCAGAAACCCTAGGGTTTCTAAGGATCTCTATGGCCGCTTCATACTACTCGCGCCGCAACCACGTCCTCCACGCGAACGGGATCTTCGCAATCTTCACCTGCAAACACAAGAAAGGAAAGAAAATCGAATCAAATCAAATCAAATCAAGCAGATTTCTTTTATTATTTCTCTATTTCATTCGGCTATAAAATAGCCATTTCAATACTGTAAATGGGATCCCCCGAATCCGAAATCAATAAAAATAAACAAGTATTTTCACAAAAAACAGAGAGTAAATCGGAATCAAAGGTTGATATACATTTTCATTTTACTATTTATTTTCCTTTTTTGTTGTTTTATTATATACTGATATAAAACGAGATAGAAGGTAAAGAGACTCACCATGATTCACTTCTGAAACGCCGCAAGCGGTTGAGGTAACCGTCTCCGAGGATCGACGGTCGGAAGCCGAAGAGTTTCTTGAAGTTTAGGGCTTTTCAGCCATATTTCAAAAGATTTGAACCCAAATTTGGGGTTTAAAGGGTTGGAAGGGCCAAAAAGGGATTTTTTTTTCCCTTTTCCGGCCACCGCAGACGGCGGCGCCGGTGCTGGAGATTGGCGGTCGTGTGTGGCTAGTGACCTACGATGACCGATTTAATCGGGAAGGGGGAGAGTTTTTGGAGTTTTGAAGTTTTTTAAAGAGAATGAAAAATGAAATTTTTTTTAAAGGTTTTTGGCTTAAATAGCCAAATAAAACGACGCTGTTTGGGCATGGGTCGACCGAATCCGACCCACCCAACACAGATCCGCGTGTTTTTATGCGGAGGGTAAATTGCACTTTTAGCCCTCGCTTTTTAGTGTCTTTACAATTAAGTTTTTTTATTTTAAATTCGCCCTTTTAATTTATTTTTAATTACTATTTGGTCCAATTCGAACGGCGCCGTTTTAAAGGAGAAGGGAAATTTCCCTTTCAGCCCCTCTGAATTATTAGCGTGTTCAATAGGGTCCTTCGATCTTCAAATATTTGCAAATTCGCCCCAGATTTTTATTTACAGTTCAAATTAGTCCTTTTTCATTTTCTTTATTTTTTTATTAATTAGTTTTTATTCTTTTCATATTTAATTATTTTTAAAAAATATATATGTATATATATTTTTTACATACGCATATTTATTTTTGTAGTATAATATAATTATTTTTATCTTATTTTTATTCATATGTTTTATAATCTATATATGTATATATTTATTACTTATATATGTGCCCTACGCGCATATAATTTTTTTTAAAAACAAAATTTTTATTTTTATATATGTATTTATTTATTATTTAGTTTTTAAATGCTCATATATATATATATGTTTATATATTTTCCTTTATTTTCATAAATATGTTATGTATTGTATATATATATATATAAATTTTATAACCCAAAAATTTATTTGTAAATTATATGTATATTTTTAATCTTCATAATTCTCATGTGTATATTATATGTCTTCGATCTTTATTTATTTTGTTTGCTTTCCTCATTCGTGGTATAATTGTGTTTACATTTAATATTTTGCATGTCATGGATTATTGTTTTTATTTCGTTTATTTATTTGTTTATATTATTTTATGCCATTGATGTATTTATTATTGTTGTATTTATTATTATAGCATTTGTACGTATAATATAACGTTACATCATCTTTTACTCAAATTTAAAAATAGAAAATTTTCAAAATTGAGATAATGCTCGTATTTAGGATTTTCAAGGAAATTGAGCCCTAACGTATTGGGTTCCGATTTTCTTCGTTAAATCTAACAATCAAGCATTTTTCTTTAATCAAAAATAAGAACTCATTATTGGGAATTCAACACGTTGTGTCCTAACGTATTGGATGTGACGCATTGATTTCTCGAAATAAAGATTTTTTCTAAAAAATAATAAAGGAAATATTCCGAGTTTGGGATTTTGGAGGAATTGTGCCCTAACGTATTGGGCCGCGATTTCTTAAATCTTGAATAAATGGATATTCTTTTAAATTTTTATTACACGAGTATTCTGGCCTAATTCATTTTTGAGGAAATTAGAATGTCGAGCCCTAACGCATTGGGTGTGGCATTTTCGTTCTCTGAAATGATAAGGGTATTAATAATGTTTAAGAGTTTTTGCTAAGGATTGTATTTTTCAAATTTTCGACATTAAGACATGAATTAATTAACTAGGTACCAATTTTTGGGCGTAATGTGCTAATCCTTCCTCATACGTAACCGACTCCCGGACCCGTTTTTCTAAAATTCGTAGACCAAAGTCATTTTTAGGTGACCCAATCACACATTAATAAAAGATTGGTGGCGACTCCCAATTTTTCCAATTTTTATCAAAAACTAAATTTTTGTTTTTTTAATTAAAAAAATGGTTTCGACAATTATATTTGCATGTATTATTTTTTCGTACAATTTTGATTCGAACTAGGTTCACATGTATCATTATTGTATTAAATTTTTATTTAAACTTTGATGAATTAATTATTTGAAGATATAATATCTTTTGATTTTTTTTTAATTGATAGCATGTTTTACCTTTTGAAATAAAGAAATAATTATTTTAATATGAAGTGATTCAAATTTTATAAATTATATAAATTATTTTATTTTATGAAATATTGTCAATATTAATTATGAATATATTTTAATATCTCTATTGTTGTGTCGATTATTTAGATCATATCTGAGGACGAAGTCGAAAAAAATTTGAGTGAATTTAAATTGTATATTTTTACGATAGTAAAAATTCAATTTCATCATTTTAATAGCTTATATCTTTATAATTTTTTAAAATTAAATCAAAATTTTATCATTTATAAATTATAAAAATACTTATATAAAAAAATTTTCAAGCCCCTGTCAACCTCTAGCTCCTCCACTGATCATATATTCTTTATGTGGGACATGAGCTAAAACTAGTTCCTTCTAAAAAATAAATTGATAATCTTCTTCTAATATTTTTATAGTCCATATGCAGTGGGAGAAAGGGCCATGACTAGAGTTGTCCCCGGGTTTGAGCCAGGCCATAACAAAATTTTAGGCCTGATTGATAGGTTTGGGCCCAGGCCAACCCAAAAAATGGGCCTAAATTTTTGTCTAAGCTCGAACCAAATTATAGATGCTAAACTCAAGCCTGACCCGTATTAACTTTTTTTCAAAATTATTTTATTATATAAAAAAATTTTAAAAAAATAATATATAAAATACAGTAAAAACATTAAAACAGATGTTTCCCTAAAATACATTAAAAATATTGAAATAAATGTTTCTTAATAAAAAAATTTTTTAAATGTATCCAGGCCGGGGCCGAGCCAAAAAAAGTTTATCCAAGGCTCATTTTTTGCCTAAGCCCTATACTTTTAGTCTATAATTTTATTTAAATTCTTTTATTTTTCGGATGAATCTAGTGGAATGACCCGACTCATGGACAACCCTTGCCCCGTGACATGACCGGGTAAAAAGCCTGAGGAATCCACTCCAAAATACTGTATAGGTCTTCTGATATTTAGAACCCTTATCATCTCAATTTGCGGCTCCTCTTAGGCGAAAGATATGCCTTCTGGGAACCGTTCCCCTGTGGGCCTTATGATTGGAAGTGCGAAAATTTATTTGTGTGGGTTTAAAAGTATATGCCCCAAAGTCCATTCCAAGCTTCAGGAATATGTGAGTCATATATTGCCTTTCGAGCACTTGGACAAGTCTACTCCACTGATAAATAAATTTATATCATTCACTCATTAGAGTATATAATGCACGAGGACCACTCTTATTAGAGGGAACCTTTGGATAAAGCAAGGAAAAGTATTTTTGGTAACGTGATTTTCTTATCGTTGGATCTACTCAAACAAAGTAGTCAAAGGCGTGCTATGCTTGTGGAATGTCCCAAAAGATAAGGATCAGCGGATGCTTTTGAAATTTCAAAACCAAAGAAAAAAAATAAAACAGATGCTTTTGATGTTCTAGAGATCACCAATAGCTTGAAGCTGTTTTGACTTGGCGTTGGTTTTCCTTCTGATAGAGAAGATTCAGAGATTTGTGAGTGGCTAAAACTACACCAATGAATCCTTTTCCTTGCTTGGGCGGTTGTGTTCACCAGGTTTTGTGCTTCAAGCTTCATTCCACCATAAAGGAGATTATCTTGACCATAAATAAGAAATAATACTGCTAACTAATATTGAACTTAGGGTGCCTTTGTTTCTATCCTGTCATAGTGATTTCTAATTGAAGCTAGTTCACTTAATATCTGTGAAGAAATATATAAAAAGTCTGGAACTAGTTTGTGTTGATTCATTGAAAAGGGGTTGCAGGGAAGAACACTGGCCTTCTGTTTCTGGTTATTTGGTTTTGATTAGATTATCTGGGATACAAATGAAACTTGATGGTTATGAATTCAACAAAATCTGGGTATGGTATTATTTTCTTATAACACGAGATTCAAGTACTTTTTCTCAACTTTGACTCTGAAATTCGTCATTTTTTATATATATATTTCAAAAATCTTCTGATTTATTAATATTGGTCAATAGCTTCAGATTTTATTAATTTTGTTTTTATTCTAAGTCCACTATAAGGTCGTTGAGATATTTTATGGGTTTTTTCTTTTACAACAAATGGAGATGTTCCTTTCATCTAATAGAATTATTTGACTATATATCTCTTAAAAAAAAGAATTTGAAGAATAAAATATACTCTAAATAAGATTTTCAAAATTGGACTAGTTATCGAATTGGTTCGTATGTTTCTATTAAATAAATCATTAAAAAACATAAAAAAAAAGTTCAACCAATTTTTTTAACCTTCTTCAATTGGTTCGTACCGATTCGCAAAGCAATTAGTCTAATGCCTCTCTTTGGACTAGTACTCCAACCGGTTCCCAGTTCAATTCGAATAACTATGACTATAAGTCTCTTTATACTTGGTACATTGGAATTTAGTCCCCTTACTTTTAAAAATCTACCCTTTTTTTTTGGAAAAAAGATCAAGTATTATTTAGTACTTAAAATAAGTTCAATAACTTGCCCTTAGGCATCATCGAAGCGCAAATGCCATAAACAATCAAGAGGATCAACACAAAAAATAAATCATCAAAAGAAAAAATATCTTGAAAGGGTCAATGTTGTAAACTACTCCTCATATGAATTAAGACATTAGCACACATGTTCTCTCCACGAAAAACATGTAGCAAAGAGCTAGAACTCTTAGTACGAAGGAGTGTCATGCACTCATCAATCAAAAGAAACAACATCAAATTATAATGAAAAAAAACCTACAATACAAGAAGACCTTCCTGATCTAATAAAAAGAAAACGAGATGAACTTAATTTATTGGAGTGGGATATATAATGGGTGTGTTAGAATTAAGTGACCTGAATCCTTATTTAAATAAAATACATTGGTAAAATAAAATAAAAGTAAAATCCATATAGAACTACACTTCTTTTATTTTATTTTAAAATAAGATTTTTTAAACCTTATTAAGCTCCATCTATTTTATATTGATTAGAATAAGGTGTTTCAATCTTACTACACTCCTCTTAAAATATGGTTTTACAAGCCTATGAATTGACATAGTCTACTCCTCTTGTAATCATTCGAATTCAACATAGTGAATTATCTTCTCCTCTGCCCATGGTTTTTTTCCCGAAAGGGTTTCTACGTAAAATATGTGTCTTCTTTATTTTTCTCTCTTTTTCTTTGCGATACATTGTCATTACCGACATTCTATTTTTAACAAATCCGTATCAGAGCTTCCAGGTTGTTCATCTCAATCACGGTAATGGCGCCTTTGAAGTATGAAATTCCACTGTTGGATCGCAACACCAGATTCACGTTGTGGCAGATAAAGATGCAGCCAGTTCTTGCACAGATGGACTTAGAGGAAGGCCTGCTGGGGTAAATAAGATGCCTTCAACATTGACGGAGGAAGAGAAGAAGTGTAAGGATCAAAAGGCGTTAACACAGTCACATCTGCATTTATCTAACAAAATTTTGCAAGATGTGATGAAAGAGAAGACTGCTGCTAGATTATGGAAGAGGTAGGAACAAATATGTATGTCGAAAACTCTAACTAGCAAGCTGCATATGAAGCAACGTCTTTATGCTCATCGTTTGGAAGAAGGTACGTCTATGAACGAACACTTAACAGTGTTTAAAGAAATTCTCCCAAACTTAGAGGCCATGGAGGTTCAGTATGATAAGGAAGATCTAGGGTTGATTTACTTTGTTCGTTACCCCTGTCTTATTCAACCTTTAGAGATACAATTTTATATAGTCGCGAGTTTCTCATAGTTGATAAGGTTTATGATTCTTTAACCTCGTATGATAAGATGAAACATCTTGTGGTTAAAACTAACTCTCAGGGAGAGAGTCTCATTGTTCGTGGAAGACAAGATCAGAATGCTAATGATGATCGTGGAAGGACACAGGAACAGAATCCTCGTAGTAAATATAAGGGTAGATCGAAGCCTTCAAACAGAGGTAAAACTTGTAACTTTTGCAAGAAGAAAGAGTACATTAAATCTAAGTGTTATAAGAGCACATTAAAACTTGAGAAACAGTGTCTGAATGTGTTGTTTTGATGGGAAATAATGTTTCATGTAGAATCGCAGGTGTTGGAAAAATTAAAGTTAAGATGTTTGATGGGGTTGTCAGAACACTTAGTGATGTACAACATGTTCTAGAATTGAAGAGAAATTTAATTTCGTTGAGTACTCTTGATTCAAAAGGGTACAAATACACAGCTAAAAGTGGAGTTTTGAATATTTCCAAAGGTTCCCTTGTTGTGATGAAAGGGTAGAGAAAGACTGCCAAGTTATATATTTTGCAGGGTTCTACTATTACTAGTGATGCAGCTGTAGCATCCTCTTCCTTGTCAGATCATGATATTACTAAGTTTTTGCATATGCGCCTAGTGTATATGAGTGAGAATGGCATGGAAAAATTAAGCAAAAGAGGACTTCTTGATGGATAAGGAATTTACAAACTGAAGTTCTGTGAGCATTGCATTTTTGGGAAGTAAAAGAGAGTTCGATTTACCAGAGGATTCCATAACACGAAGGGAACGTTGGAGTATATTCATTATGATCTGTGGGGGCCATCCAGAGTGCCTTTGAGAGGTGGAGCTAATTATATGCTAACTTTTATTGATGATTTTTCTAGAAAAGTTTGGGCATTCTTCCTGAAGTAGAAAAGCAATGTGTTTTCCGCATTTAAGTCTTGAAAAACTATGATTAAAAACAGACGGGAAAACAAATAAAATACCTCTGCACAGACAATGGCTTAGAATTCTATTTTCATGAGTTTAATAAACTGTGCAAGTCAGAAAAGATCGTAAGACACTTGATAGTTCGTCATACTCTATAGCAAAATGGCGTTGTAGAACGAATGAACTGAACGATCACGGAGAAGGTTCGATGTATGTTGTCAAATGCCAACTTATCAAAGTTGTTTTGGGCCAAAGTAGCCTCTACTGCATGTTTTTTGATCAATCGATCTCCATCAGTTGTCATTGAGAAGAAGACTCCACAATAGGTATGGTCTGGTAATCCTGCTGACTATTCTGATTTAGAAATCTTTGGGTGTCCTACGCATGCTCATGTTGATAATGGAAAATTGAAATCGAGATCCATTAAATGTGTTTTTCTTGGTTACAAAGCTGGTGTAAAAGGGTATAAGTTATGGTGTCCTGAAAATAGAAAAGTTGTGATTAGCAGAGATGTTGTTTTTGATGAAACTGCTGTGCTACTTAACTTATCTCTTAAAGACTCTTCCAATAAAGAAAATCAAAAGCAGGTGGAGCATCAGATTAATCCAAAATCTACAACAGAGTCGACTCATTAAGCTAGTACAAAAATTCAAAATAGAGTTGCTTCTTCACCACAATACTCTATTGCCAAAAATAGAACTAGAAGAGAAATTAAACCTCCAAAGAAGTATACCAAGGCTGATCTAGTTGCTTATGCTTTAAATGTGGCTGAAGATATAGATGCAAACCAATAGTCCTCTTATTATTCTGATGCGGTTAGCTGTGAAGAGTCAGAAAAGTGGATGTTTGTTATGCAAGAGGAGATGGAATCACTCTACAAAAACAAAACATGGGATCTTGTGAAACTTCCTAAAGGTAAAAAATATGTTTGTTGTAAATAGGTGTTTAAAAAGAAAGAAGTGACTCCAGGAGTTGAATAACCTAGATATAAAGCAAGGCTTGTTGCAAAGGGTTATAGCCAAATTCCAAGAGTGGACTTCACAGATGTGTTCTCCCCAGTTGTGAAGCATAGTTCGATTCGAGCTTTACTTGGTATTGTGGCCATGCATGATTTGGAGCTTGAGCAGTTAGATGTAAAAACTGAATTTTTACATGGAGAACTTGAGGAGGATATTTACATACAATAACCAGAGGATTTTACAGTCTTAGAAAAATAGGACTATGTTTGCTTGCTGAAAAGTCCCTTTACGGTTTGAAACAGTATTAAGACAGTGGTACAAGAGGTTTGATTCGTTTATGACTTCTCATGATTTCAAAAGAAGTAGTTTTGACGGTTGTGTTTACTTTAAAAAAACAGTGATGATTACTTTGTGTATCTACTCTTTTATATTGATGACATGTTGATAGCAGCGAAAGATAAATGAGAGATAAGAAAGGTCAAAGCCTAACTAAGTGAAGAATTTGAAATGAAAGATTTGAGACCAGTAAAGAAAATACCTGGTATGGAGATTCTCAGAGATAGAAAAGTAAGTAAATTGTACCTAAGTCAGAAGAGGTACATTGAGAAAGTTCTTTGCAGATTCAATATGCAGAATGCTAAGCCTATTAATACTCCTTTAATAGTCCATTTCATACTTTCATCGGCTTTGTCTTCACAATTATATGATGAGATTAAGTACATGTCACATGTTCCATACTCTAGTGCAGTAGGATCTCTCATGTATGCTATGGTTTGTTCACATCCAGATTTATCATATGCAGTCAATGCAATTAGCAGATACATGGCGGATCCCAGTAAAGAACATTAGAAAGCAGTTTAGTGGATTTTAAGATACTTACGAGGTACTACTGATGTTTGCTTACAGTTTGGAAGAACTAGAGATGGAGTCATTGGGTATGTTGATGCTGATTTTGCTGGAGACCTTGATAGAAGAAGATCTCTCACAGGTTATGTCTTTATAATCGAAGGTTGTGCAATCAGTTGGAAAGCCACTTTGTAAACTACAGTTGCTTTGTCTACCACTGAAGCTAAGTACATGGCAATTACTGAGGCTTGTAAAGAAATTATTTGGTTAAAAGGACTCTTTAGTAAACTCAATGAAGACCTTCAAATCAATACAGTATTTTGTAACAATCAGAGTGTCATCTTCCTTACAAAAGATCAAATGTTTCATGAGAGAACAAAACACGTTGATATTCGGTATCATTTGTTCGTGATATTATTGCTCGTTGTGATATTGTTGTGAGCAAAATTAGTACTCATGAAAATCCTATAGATATGATGACTAAGTCACTTCCTATAACCAAGTTTGAACATTGCTTAGACTTGGTTGGTGTTCATTGTTGAAGTTAAACCCTTAAGGGGTTTTATGGAAGAGGTGGAGAACTTGTTCGTTGAGAGTTCTCGATGAAGAACTTGTTCATTGAGAATTCGTGTCAAGGTAAAGATTGTTAGAATTAAGTGACCCGAATCCTTATTTAAATAAAATACATTGATAAAATAAAATAAAAGTAAAATCCATATAGAACTACACTTCTTTTATTTTATTTTAGAATAAGATTTTTTAAACCTTATTAAGCTCAATCTATTTTATATTAATTAGAATAAGGTGTTTCAATCTTACTACACTCCTATTAGAATATGGTTTTACAAGCCTATAAATAGACATAGTCTACTCCTCTTGTAATCATTTGAATTCGACATAGTGAATTATCTTCTCCTCTGCCCGTGATTTTTTCTCGAAAAGGTTTCCACGTAAAATCTATGTGTTATTTATTTTTCTCTCTTTTTCTTTGCGATTTATTATTATTACCAACGTTTTATTTTTAACAGCGTGGATAGAATCATTTTCTCTCCGTTTATATAGATAGTAAAAACATTAAGAATTCCATAGAAACTTGAACAGGCAAAGTTAATCTGCATTGGTGAAGTTTAATGTATATGCATCAGTGATCTTGAAAGCTAGAGATTATACTTGAGTTGGGCTCAGCCTACATTGATAATGACACTCTATAAGCTTCTTTCTACGTAACAGAGATGTTACTTTTAGAATTTACTGTGGCAATACAAAACAGAAAGAATGATGCATTAACACAATATTAAGCTCCAAAAACACAAAGAATATATATATTCCTTTGTTAAGAGAACGTCGATCTGAGTCTTGGAATCCATTCCTATCACACTCACCATCACCACTTGAAAATCTTATACTTACTCTAAGAAATTCTTGAAACTTAAAAAAAAGAAGTAAGCGAAGGTTAACCCTATAAAAGAAAAATCCCCAAAACCATAGACAAAGTAATCACACCAACCAAACTTAACACGGTCAGAAAACCTATTCCTTGTCGAGGGAGAAGGCTAAAGCAAAAGCATGGTATTCTTTATTGGTGAAAAGATGTCCAATCACACTGATTTCTTTGATTTCACACTTGTCCTCTCATTGTCATGTTAATGTCTATGTCTTGTTTCACCCTAACAAACGGAGGCAAGGAGTAGCACTGCCGACCCCTAAAATAAGAAAGTTTTTATTTAAGTACTTTAAATGTTTTAAATTTTAAATTAATAAATATAAAATTATACTTTTAACTCCTCATATAAATATTAAAATTTGATTTAATCCTTTAAAAAATATAAATATATTATTTACATTTTTATTATTATAAAAATTAAAATTTAATTTCATCCCATTAAAAAAATTTTCTGCCTTTGTCCCCCTGCTTGGAGGTCGTTTTAACATTTTATTTCCCTTTTTTACCATTTTGGAAGAGTCAACTGTATCTTGGAGGCATTTGGTGTGCTTCTAAACAGACAAAAGATAAGTGGACAATCCTATTCCTCTCTTTCACACACATTAGCCACCTCCTGGAAATTTTATTGTGGAAATATGGGGTCTTTCTGACAATGGCTGTTTTTCTCATAAATCCTGTTGTTTTCTTTTTATTCTATGAAATATGAAGTATAAACTGAATAAGAAAACTAGTTCCACGGGCATGTGATACCTCGAGCTATAGTTTCATTGTGATTACACTTTCCTTTGCCCTTCATCTTCATGTTTCAATCTTGGGTCTTTAACGGATCTGTTTGCTGAGTTTCTGGCAGTAGAATAACCGGGTAAGTTTTCTTTTTAGTTCTATTTGACACTTTAAGGTTCAACTTCTCAAAGAGATTTTTGCAAGGCTACTTGGTCCATAACAATCCTCTGGTTTCCATTATTTTCAATTATATTTCACTTAACAGATAATATAATGTTGGCAAAATAATTGGTGGAAATATTCATGTAACTGTAATCAGGAATTCAGATGTGTAAATGATATATTATGCAAATATAATCATTTAAGTGCTCCAAATGTTTTGGTCAATGTGTAGGGTGAGGATACTGTTACGATATGGAACTTGGTGCTACTCAGAGTGTTGATCTTCCATATCACAGCACCATTAAGGTAAGTGTTAACTGCTTTTAGACCATATTTTCCCTAGAAGAATCAGAGTTTGATATAGTCCGAGCTGTTGCACTGTTCTTTCATAGAGAAAGGAAGCGTTGCAAACAAAAAGTTGACTATTTTTGTTAAAAGAAAGGGAGAACCGCTCTTACTATCTCCTTATTTGATCCTCTTAGCTAAGCTCTATAAAATATCCCACATAATGAAATTAACTAAGAACCTTACCACAGTCGGGGTTATTTCCACTTCTTCAGAATATTATCCAAGAAGGTATCATTTTGGTATTGAGAGATTTTGTTGTTTGTATACTTATCAATCGCCAATGGATGCAGATACATCGGTTAATGTGCTTGGAGCTGAAGAAACTCGTTGATAGCATTTCGCCCATGTTTGCAGCTCTTGAGTCAGCTCGGCCAGGATGCACATTAGGAATGCGTGCATTATGCTCATTACAATCGGCAATGGATAAAGCCAACTTACTAATCCAGCTCTGTTCTGAATCCAGCAAACTCTACTTGGTACTTCTTAATTTTTTTTACTTTTCTGTTTACGTAAGAAATAAAATATGTATGAAACAGTTATCTGCTGAATCTAGGCGTTGTTATTATAGTCCCAGATTGTTGTTTTATTAAGAAACAAAATCTCATGTTAGGTTTATGATGGTCCAATTTATTCAGTAAGCCATTCACATAATTATGAGGATATTGACATAATTTGTATAACAATCGTATTTATCAAATATTTAGGCAATTACAGGTAAAGGTTTACTCTTGAGGTGTGATAAAATTCGGAAAACTTTGGAGATTTGCATGATTCAAGTTCGAGAAATGGTTCCATCGGTGTTGGCTGCAAAGGTTTGTAATAATACTCGAGAACTATTCAGTCTTTTTTTTTAAATTTCCTCGCAGGAGGATCATAAAGTGCTTGATTTACTTTAGTCATTCCATGCATTATTTGGTGCTGTTCTTACTCTAATGATGGAATGATACTAAGTTATTTGGACTCAGATGCGAGTGCCGTATACGTGTATATGTCAAATTTTAAGGGAGGCGGAATAACATAGGAATGGTATATATAGATATATTGTTTTGTGAGATAGCTGCAGTTTCCTTGATTGTGATTAAAGGAGACATTACTGTTTACAGATAGCTGGAATTATAGATGAACTTAGAAGTGCAAGGTTTCAATTAGAAGCTTCAGAACATGAAGCTGGAGCAGCTATAATTGCACTGTTAGAACATGACAAATCTGCATCAGCCTCCAGGAAGCAATCTGAAATCGAGGCTCTTCGACTTTCTTCTTTGAGACTGAGTATTACATCTCCTTTTGCTCTTTTGATAGAGAAAAGATCCATCAAGAAACTGCTTGGAAGTGTCCAGGATACAAATCCAAATAAAAGGAAAGTCTTGACTTATCTCTTGTATCTTCTCAAGAAACATGGCAGGTTAATTTGGCAACTCCAACCTAAAAGAACGGAAGAAGAAAGCCTTTTTTCATTGATGAAAGAAGATGGAGATGAAAATGTTGAAACTTCAGGCTATGATTTCTTCCTTCCTATAACTCCTGACCAAATCATATGCCCAATCTCTAAGAGATTGCTTTATGATCCTGTAATTATTGCTTCTGGGCAAACATTCGAACGAGTTTGGATCGAGAAGTGGTTTAATGAAGGCAACCAGATGTGCCCTGTGACTAATACAAAGTTGATGCAATTTTCCCTCACACCAAATTTAGCAATGAAAGCCCTTATTTCTAAGTGGCTTTTGAGGCATGGCATCAATGTTCCTCAACATGTAAAACCAGTTCCTTCCCTGCTTTCCTTACGTCAACCTTCTTCCTGCTCCATTGCCAGCTTTGGCACTTCCGTGCTTGGTTTTCGACTCGAAATAGGGAGCGTCACACTTGACTCAGTGAGTACTGATTCGAGTTTAGATTTTTCGGACAGGAAATCTAATGATGAGATTAAGTCCATGCTGCCTCAGGTTGCTGCGGATTCCCACCATCGAATACATCATCATCAGTTAAGTACTGACGGTATTCGTGTTGGCTGTCTTTCTGAACTTGATAAACATTCCTGGATATCTCAATGCAAGGCTGTTCAAAATGTCAAAGGGCTACTAGAAGACAACGATAAGGCCCAGCATTTGACCTTTTCAAATAGTCATGTTGTTCCTGTGATTAAATTTTTGAAGGATGCAAATGATTTATGTGATGTAAAAATGCAAAAAGATGGAGCAGAGGTGCTTTTGGCGATTTTAAGTGGCCGCAGGTAACATTGATTGGCACTCCAGTGCCATTTAAATCTGTTTTTGATTGAATGTCTATATTATTCGCCTATGTTGTTCTGACTCTTCATTCGTGTCCGACATATTTCCAGACTTGATTGATAAAAGTATCTGTTCTTACCTGCAGAATCGAATTACCACCCTGTCATGAAGATGTTATCTATTTGTTGGCATCATTACTGGATTCAGAAACAACTAGAGAGTGCCATGCAATACTGGAAATCTTATCCTGGCAACAGTACTATAAGTCCAGAATTGTGGCATGTGGCATTTTGCCTTCCATCCTAAAACTTCTGGACACTACAGTCACAGAATTTAACATGGTTGCTCTGAAGATCCTATGGAATTTATCGAATGGCAGCAATGTTGGTTACCATATTACATATTTGGGTTATATTCCAAAGTTGGTTTCTTTTCTTGAAGATCCAAATGTTGCAGGGTATTGCGTTGGGATTATGAACAACATACGTGACATTGAGGAGGCTAGAATTGAAGCTGTTGAAGCTGGTTTATGTACTTCGATCGCCACAATCTTGGAATCCGGTAAAAAGGAAGAACAAGAAGTTGGTGTTGAGTTGCTCCTGTTTCTATGCTACGAGAACACAGGATACTGTAAAATGATAATGACAGAAAACGTAATTCAAGCTTTGTCCAACATATCAGTGAACGGGAGTTCTAAAGGATCCGAGAATGCATTGACACTGCTGGAGCTCATGGACTGGATGAATGCTTCTCAATGTTCAAGATCTGGAAGCAGATGGAGCCAAGGAAATTCAAATGTCTCCTCCAGCACCAGCAATAAATCCAGACTCAAAATATCATCTTACAAGGCATTGGGATGTTTGAGAAAGAAATTATCAAGGTTTTTATTGAATGTCCTACATTGACTTTTGGTTTCTTTTTTCTCTCCAGGAATAGGCATATGGTATTTATATTAATTTACATTGTAAGAATATGTAGGGGGATTAGCCCTGAATTTTGTTAGTTCCATTTTGGATCTTGTATTCATAGTGTAGTCCTGTTAATAATATTTCCAGGGTTTGTTTTGTAAATTGACTTGTACTCGGTTTTGGGATGTCCTGTGGATTGGTTGGTTTCTCCAATGTGGTTCCCAACACTGATACAACATGATTTGAGCTTTGTAAGCTTCGATGCAGTTTGCAAAGAAAAATCCTTGGCCTGCAATACAACAGATGAAGGGTTAGGTTTAGTTCCAGTCTGATTTGCTATTAGAATTGAGGCCCCATATTATCCTGTCCTCACCTCCATGCATAGATCAACCAGCAAGATTAAGCATAGGTCTATGTGAGACATTAACCACATTGTTTGAGTTGTCAACTTGACAATTCAACACGTTTGCCACTGGTAGAGAACTTCCTAACCCAGTGAGGTATTTCAGCTTCAGAAAAAAGGAATCATATTGTTTTCATTCCTAGCAGTTTGACCACTCCAAAACTGCCGTTTATACCTTTTGAACAGAGGTCCCTTCTGTTGAGTCATCCGACCTTGGATCAAACCCTCATGGTATTGTTCTTCGGTGGACGCAACGCGTATAGTTCGCTTTTTTAATATTCGATAACACACTTCTACTCTATGAATTATCTATTTCTTTAACCACTTGAGTTCTCGAAAGAATTAGGTGACAAAATCTCTCACTAAGACATAATACCAAATGTGTGAGGGTCCCCCCAAGGGTTAATCCTAACAATGTTCTATAATCTTTTGGGCGTGGCTTCAAGTCCAACCATGCACAACTTGTATGTATAAAGTTTTGGAAAGGATGAAAAGGCACAAAAAATTTCATGGATAATTTATCTTATTTATGCAAGTAGAAAACTGACTAAGATAAGGTTAATTTCAATTATTCAAATAACAACAAAATAATAATAATAATTAAGGTAAACTACATCATCAGTCACTAAATTATGAGTAATTTTTATCACTTAATTAAAAAAGTTTTAATTTGGTCACTAAATTATTCAAAACTTACCCATAATTTAATTACAAATGGTATAATTTACCCCTTTTTTTAAATCTTCTTTTAGAAAAAAATAAGGTGTGACTTTGCCACCTTTCGATGAACCTTTAATAATCTTTAGTTTTTTTAAAAAATCTATATTATTAGCAATTTTATGGCATAATGATAAATTTTAATCTTAAATGTTAACATCTTTTGTCAATTTGGTTGTTGTTCTTTTTTGTTTTTAGCTAAATTTGGCTATTAATTAAAATGGAAATGTTGATTATAACATTAATTTTTTTAATGAAGTTGGTTTGGCAATTTGCACTGTAGTTCACATGTACTTCATGTTGACATGGCACTTGTTATGCTCCTACCCGTCTTGGACATGTGGCACCACAAGAAGCTACTTGAGAAGCACCCATGGATGGTCTCCCCCCTCACATCGTCCGGCTGATCAATGGGTGACTAACCACCCGTATGCTTCATCCTCCATTGAACCACCCGCCACTAAACCATCCGCTTTTTAGCAAGAACACACTTATCTTCAAAAGAGGACCACCAACGGACCACTAAAGTATAACAACCTCATACTATCTCAACAAAGGAAATGTTAGAGCAGTATCACGCTTGATGACAACTAACCTACCACCACCTATACTGTTAGTGACGTGGCACTACCAGACACAAGGCCTCCCCCTATAAATACCCCAAGGAATGATGACTAAAGGATCTTCCTTCTCCTTGAATAACCTTGTGCACCTTACCTAAATACAGTCTCCTTTACCCTCTCATTACTCTCCTCTTACTCCGGCTCTTCACTTATCTAGGTAAATCTACCCCTTTATTACCACTACCATCTTCTCATTGTCTCCTCCCTTGTCCAATACTTGTATCAACAATACTATTTGTCTTATATGTCACGGTAAGAATTAATTTAAAATTTATAAAATATTCAAATTCAAAATTCAAAAAGAATTATAAAAAAGTTCGTCAATTGAAAAAGAAACTGTATGAAGCACATAAGGACGGTTATATGGGTTGTAATGTTTAAAATTTTAATATTTTAGTCAATATTTTTATTAAAAAACAATTCAATTATTTTTGAAAGATTGAAGGCCAAATTTAGCTAATAAAGAGTAAAGGTCAAATTGACAAAAAAATTAAACATTGAAGGCTTAAATTATCATTATGCCTTTTTATTTTGGGATAATATAATTTTGCTCCTAAGCTTGGCAACTAAGTTCATTTTGATACATGTACTTTTTTATCCATTTTGATACCTGAACTTGGCAACTAGATTTAGTTGAATATGGATTTAATTGGCAAGTTCAAGTACCAAAATAAAACAAAAATAGAACTTAATTACCAATTTAGGGGCCAAAAATATATTATCTCTTTTATTTTAATTTGAAAATCTTCATTTCGATTTTAATTATGTTTTATAATATAAAAGTAAACTTAATAAATGATTCATCACTATTTAGAAATTAAATTTATAAGAGTAAAAATATTATATTAATTTTTATTCGATTCCACTCCCATCAAAAGGTGTATTTAGATTAGCTCTCTTCCCGAATGATTTCTCTTCCAATTAACAATTATCATTTCTAGACAATACTAGAGCACTAGAAACATAAAATTTTTCTTCTTTTTTCAAATAATCTTTTAGTTGAAATTAGGGTCAACCATGATTAATTCTTTTATCGCATATACTCCTTAAAAAGATAAATTACCGAACATGAAATGCGTTCTATTTTTATAGGCGGAGATCAAACCCCTAACCATATAATTAATAGATGAGGTAAGTAACTACCACACTATATCTCAATAACAGGTCTAGATACTCTTAAATATTGTGGCTTGAACACGTCACACACACGTATTTTATTACAACGTCTTAAAAGGATTTGTGTTCATATTGTATTTTCATGAAATTTGACATTTTATTATTTTAATATTTAAATTAATTTCCTTCTTAAAAATCTCATTTATATATTTACTAGTTTTCTTACTCATGCGATGCACGGACATACTTAATGTATAAATTAGTTATAATCCTAAAACCATTAAGATCTATTAAAATTTGAATGTCATAATAAGTTATTTAATAAATAAATTTAAATAATTTAATGTGCACAAATGATAATATTGATTATAATTATAAAACATGTGCCTTTAATTAATAATGGTGTAAAGCAATACTCATATATAAATATATATATATATGTATATATATGATGTACTGGTTTATTGTATTTAAACTAAAAGGTGCATTTAGTTAATTCATATTTTTTATATATAAAATATTTATATATATGATATAATTTAGTGCACATGTTGTAACATCGATGCTCATGCCAACGTTGAGTTGCTCAATGCTTTGTTTTAAATATTATTATTATGAAAATAGTGAGAAAATTATAGTGTAAATTAGGGTGAAGTCAGAAAATTTTAGTAGGAGTAGTCGAAATTAAATTTTAATTTTTACGATAATAAAACTGTAATTTCACCATTTTAATAGTCTATATCTTTATAACTTTTAAAAGATTAAATCAAATTTTATCATTTTTAAAAGGTCAAAATGTAATTTTACCTTTGCTAATTTAAAATTTTAAAAATTTTAAAAACCTAAATAAAAATTTTCTATTTTAAGGGATCAGCCCTGCTAGCTCCCCTAACTACGCTCCTAATATAAATGTAAGATATAAGAGTATTTTCTAGTAAAAGAAAAACTTACAACACTTGCTCGAAACTAAAGAAATAAAACTTTTGTTTTAAATTTAATATTACCATATAAATTTAATCACATCCTAAGCTAAAACAAATTATATATATGTAAAGAAATTCTAAATATTGTTTATCACTAATGGTCCTCATCTTATATTAATATAATTATTATTTTTAATTATTTGTATAAAATTTTGGATCCAAATAAAAAACCACTCAAATATTATTTTTAATTATTTAATATTACTTTTTGCATCGTATATTTTTGCACTCAAATATTGAATTGAATAATTGTATCTTTAAAATTGAATAATGTCAAAAATCACTCAAGAGAAGAAGAAGAAAAAGTTTGGATTGTATATTTTTACACTCGAACTTGAGGCATAGATAAATACCAAAGAAATGTGACTAAATGTCATTTAAGAAAAGTCATAACGGTAAGTGTCGTTTTAGAAATACCATAAAATATTGTTTTAGAAAGGTCATAACACCACGAAAATGCGACTAAATGTCATAACCTCAAAAAGGTTATAATACTAAGTTGCGTTTTAGAAAAATCATAACATTTTGGTGACTGAGTGCATCATATTTGAATCACCATTCATTTGTAAAATCTCAGTATTGTATTGGATTCACCATGGTGATATCTTAATATTGTATTATATTTGCAAAGTTTTAGTACATTTACATTTGTAAAATTTTAATATTGTATTGAACTAATAGAAATATTATTATATATAAATAACCTTAAAATTTTAATGTTCCATAATTTTCTTACTAAAAATTGTCATTTTAATAAAATATTTTTCAAAAAAGTCACCCCGACAGCTTCAACAACGTTAAACACCTAGGTGGACTAAAACTTGTGGGTGAAGAAATTGTAAGAAAAATATTGACAAATTTATAACCGTTAATTATAATTATTCTTAATAATTTAAATTTTATTTCATATTACAATTTATAAAATTATTTTAAATTAATTTTATTGTTATTGTTTTATATTAAATTTTGATTTTTATATCTTTTATTATAATTGTTTTTCATAAATTAATTTATTTGTTAATACAAACTTTTATAATAAAATGTTGATATTCTTATTTACTATAATTATTTTCAAAGTTAATAATAAAACATACATTAATATACATTTATTTTAATATTTTAAAATTTAAAAGATTATAATATCAACAATTACTATTAATTCATCCGGAAATGCAAATAGGAAATTTGAGAAAATTTCGAATGAGCAAAATCGCAATTGATTTAAATTTTTATTTAAACTTTTGAGTAAATAAATAATAAATTTTTTTATTAATTTATCAATGGAAAAGTCATTAGTGGTTCAATCAAGTTGAATTTTTCTTTTTATTTAAATAAAATTAAATATAAAATTTAATTAAGAAGATTAAAAGAAATTCACAAAATCCCACTTCACACTTCACTCTACGGTGAGGCTGACAAATAAGATCAAAAGTAAGTAACGCGTGGTATGAAATCATTGGGCAGAGGTTTGGTGAGGCTTATCACAATCAATAAATCGGTCTCTTTTGTCTCCATTTACACAGGAAAAAGAAAATAACATGTTTTTGAGGATAAGCACGAGTTGAAGCCTTACTGAAAACCAAGGAAAAGATAAGGCTCCACTCCGCCCGCACTCGCCTATATAAAGCCCCATTTTTCTCTCAAGATATTTCTTACTTCGGATACTTCACTTTACTTTTGGTCAAGCAAGTGATAGATCATCAACAAAATAATGGGTTCTTTACTGTCAGGATGGGATTCTCCTACATCTGATCCTTCATCAGGTTCTTTGCAGAAACCTCTTACTACATGCCTCACTGTTTCCATGCTGTTCTCTGTTTTTGTCTTTTTTTTTTAAATAAAAAAAAAAAACTTAACCCTTGTTGTTTAATCTTTGATCATGTGAAAAATATTTCAGTTATACTTAAAAGAAATCGGTCACTTACTAAAGAAGAGATTGAAGCTTTCTGGAGATCAAAAAGGAAAACAGAGGAAGAGCATCTTAATGCTATATATGGTTCACCAGATAGTTGCAATCAGCAGGTACAAATTATTTGTTTGATAATCAGTGTAGCATGGTAATTTTGTACTGAACTAGTACCACCTTTTGACATCTATATAACATGAAACTCCGTTGATGAAGTATGGAAGGGAATATATGAGATCAAGCTCCATGCCTATACCAAATAGAAACCAGGGTTTCATAGACATGGACACAGAAACAAGCCTGGAAAATATCGTAAAGCAAAGTGGGTGGTAAGTAGCTAAAATCTTATTGAATACCCACCAAAAAGAAAAGCTTAAAAACTTGAAATTAAGAGATTTTCCATGGATGATTGTAGGTGGACAAGGAGCACTTGGGCATTCTTGAATGAACCTCCAGTTCTTGACCGCCCTACAAACAATTACCAACCACAGTTCCATGTTGCCAGCCTCGCTACTTCAAAGTTTAACAAAAATTCTGGAATCAGTGCTAATTAGTGTTTTTAACTCCTAATGGTATCTTATGTGGGTGTATTTATCTACTTAATCTGTTTATATAGAACATAATATTACTGAGATAATATGCTGGTTTGTGCGTGTTGAGTGTGTCATGGTTTTGAATCTGTACAAAGTATAGAGAGAGGACTAAATTAGTGATAGTAGTGTGGGGATGAATCTGTTGCAAGTATTGGTCTCTAGGTTCCTTTGACAGCTTAAGATTTGCTAAGCTTTTGTGCTGTATACAGATCTGTATGACGGAATTTTCTTCTAGTGGTGGCTTTTTCTTTTTCTTTTTTTTGGTAAACCAAGAAGAATTGTGCAAAATCGTTTTATGATTTCATAGTTTTTCACTGCACTATGTTAAAAGAATCCAGGTTCTTGAGAAAGTTTATTATGATTCCCGAAAATATTATTGGAATTGAACACTGATTATTTAGTTTAGAACCACTTGGTTAACTAAGTTGAAATATGTTGCCTGAGTTTTACTTCGATTGGTATAGACATCATCCTCAATACAGAAAGATGTGAGTTAGAGTAGGTTAAGGTCTATTTATAGGTTGAGGAGAGATTATAAATAATTTTAAGCATCCTTTTAAAAAAAACAGATATGATTAGAACTTATAATATGACACAGTAATATGTAAGGATTAATTAATCTCTGAATCATAATTTGGTTGGCTTGTAATACAAATAACAACAAAGAAAAGGTGAAGTATTGATCAACATTTAAATCTGTGAGGCTCTCAGGGTTTTCCTTTTACCTGCTTTATTTAAAAGAAAGCATATCATCTTGAATTCTCAAAGCAATTTATCATAATATCATGCATGTGATGAACAAGATGTAACCACAATGTTGATGAAATAAATTAATAAATTTACATTTTATCATTTTAACTTTAAAAAAAAAGTTATAATTTTTATTTAACTTGTTGAATTATTCAAAACTTTTTATTTAAATTATTAGATTTTTAAATTTTTTTAAAAGTTTGACTAATGAGTTCCAAGTAACTATTCGACGACTCGTGCAATGGATTAGTACCTATCAATGAGCAGAAGAAGACATTTTAAATCTAAGTTAATCTTGCGGTCAATGTCGGAGATCAAAAAAGAATATTGTTTAGATTTTGATTTATAGATTCGTGACCTTTAAAATTTTTATAAAAAACAACTAAACCATAAAAGAGATGAAAAATAAATTTTTATAAAAAATAATCAAAAGAAATGAAAAATAAGAGATTTTGATTGGTGTAAGTGATGTGAACGAAAAAAGTCATATAATAGTAATTTTAATAATCTTGTGACTTAAATAATTTTTTTAAATATTTTAATAATTAATTTTAAAACTTTTGAAAGTTATAGATAAACTTTCTAATGTAGTTCTCCTGCCTTTCTCCTACTGCAAGCGTCATATGCATGGCAAAAACCTCCAATTATGCTTTGTTGATATTTTATTCCAGATTTTTAAGATTACACTAAGAGATTAAAAAGACGATGATGGGTTGAAAATTGATAAATCTTTAAGAAAAAGCTGTGATGGCACCCCTTAAAATACTCTCTGTAAGTTCTCTTAAGATATTTGAGTGGCAGGATGGACCCATTGTCAAGTATTTTAGGCGAAAGTTAATGGGGCCGGCCAACTCAAGGAGTATCAAGTGTGGGGGCCAGGCGTGATAAATAAATAAAATCATGGGAGTCTTTATCAGCCTGTGGACCACACCATCACAGCCGAATTTTGAGTCCCTACATTTAATTATTGGGTACACTAAATTTTTGTTTGAGTTAATTAAAAAAAATTATAATTTGTTTATTAAATTATTTAAAAAAAATTTTAAGTCATTGTGATGTTAAAATTAATGTTATATAGTTTTTTCTGTTCGTATTACCTGCATTTAGGGGTGAGCAAAACTCTATTCGACTCGAAAAAATCGAAAAAAAATTCGAATTTCAAGTTAAACGAATTAAGTTATTCGAATCAACTCGAATTTTTTTTTCGAATTTCGAATTCGAATCGAGTTGAGTATTCGAATTCGAATAACTCGAATAATTCGAATATCAAACTATAATATTTTGCATTTTTACCCCAAACTCCCAAACCTTTTTACTTTTCCCTCAAAACTTTTACTCCTTCCCACTTTCCCCCCAAAACTTTTACTCCCCTCCCCTCTCAACCCCCCAATCTACCCAAAATCCATTTCCCACCAAAATTTTACTCTCTCATTTATTTTTTCTCAAAATTTTACTCCCAAAAACCCTCAAAACATTTTATTTTCCCCCAAAATTTTTACTCCCTCCCACTTTTCCCCTAAAACTTTTATTTCCTTCCCATCTCACCTCCCATCTATCCCAAACCCTCCCTCCAATTTTTTAATATTTTCCCCAAAATTTTACTCCCCTATTTACTTTCCTCAAACTTTTATTCCCCAAAACTTTTATTTTTTCCCTAAACTTTTACTTCTCACCCTTTACTCCCAAATAAAAATCAAAATATCCAAAAAAATCACTAAACATAAATAGTAATAATTTTATTAATATCTACTATTTATATTATTAAATTAAATTTCACATTTTATATTATTTATATTATTGAATTGTTTAGTCATATTGAATATTTATATTAAAATTGAATTATTAATTATGCCATAAAATATTCGTGTTAAAATTTTATATTAGTATCAATTTCACATTTTATTTTTAAAATAACTTTTATTAAAAAATCATATTTTTACATTTAATATATTTTTAATTCTAAAATACATAGTGACAAGAATCAAGATAATTGAAACAACTAAGCAAGCAAAGAAGCTAACCAAGATATAAAAAATTAATAAATAAATTATGAAGTGATGAAAGTTAATAAAAATTTGATTAAGGTGGACAAATTTTATTACGATGGGCGACAATGGTTACAAGGACCTAAAATTATTTTTTAAAATTTAACTCGAACAAATATATTCGATTCGATTCGATTCGAATTCCATCTCACTCGACTCGATTCGAGAAAACTTCAAATAAAGTTAGGATGATAAAATGAGATTCGAAAACTCAATTAACTCGAAATTTTTCGATTCGATTCGATTCGATTCGATTCGATTCGATCGAATGCTCACCCCTACCTGCACTAATTGAAAGCTCTATTTTCTCTTTTCTTTTACAGTTTAATTTTTTTCATCAAACAACTTTGAATGTCATGAATCTACAAACCAAAATTTAAACAACCCTTTTCTTCGATCTCCAACCCTGGCTATCAAATCGACTTGAATCTAATGTATTTTCTTCTAATCGTCGATGGGTATCGATCCACCATATCGATATTTGAATCGTAGCTTGGAACTCGCTGACAGAACTTAAAAAAGCTTAAGATCCTAGTGACTTAAATAAAAACTTTGAATAGTTCAGTGACCAATTGTAACTTTTTTTTAGCTAAGTGATCAAATGAAAACTTAACATAGTTTAATGACTAATGGTGTAATTTACCCTTAATTATTTTTATCTTTTAATGAAATATTTTCATTTTATGTAATTAAAATAAATTATTATTAGAACTCAAGTTGTAGTGGTAAAAGTATTATGGAGACCCCTGTCCTAGGAGTCAAATTGCATTTTGTCACTTTTACTAAAAAAATGGACAAATTAATCCCTATTAAGAGTAAAAATGGGCAAATCAGTTTTTAGCGGTATAAGTATCATGGAGGCCGAGTCAAATTGCATTTTGCCACTTTTACTAAATTGATCATTTCTGTTAAAAATTTTATTCATTTGTATTGCTAAAAATTGATGTGGCTTATGAAATAATCAAATAGTGACATGTAGCGTGTCACGTGTACCTCATGCTGACGTACAGAAATCAACTTTTAACATTACAAATTGATGAAATTTTTAACAAAAGGACCAATTTGCTCTTTAATCTAACGTATATGGACTAATTTTCTCTTTTTTTAGTAGAAAGGGCAAAATGCAATCTGACTCCTAGTATAGGGGCCTTTATGATATTTTTACCAATTGTAGTCTATTGATCGGATGTTCACCTTCCCCATAAATAATTTAGGTTTGAATTGCAATTATACCATAAATAAATAAATTATTAATAAATATAATTAAAATATCATAATGTCCTTAAAAATTTAAAATATCATAATTGTTATGAATATATTATTAAATGGATGTCCATCAGTATTAAGATAAGTTTTGATGTACTTCATTTATACTTATTATGCCTATAAATAGAGACTATGAAGAAGCTTTGTAAATATTCCGATTGATCAATAAAATACAGCCTCTTTTGCTCTCCAATTTTCTTTGTTGTTTACTCTTTGTCTACTTATTTTATAACATGTTATCAGCACTAAAGCTACTGCTATTTCAATTGAGGCATGCACACTATGGGTAATCGTTAGAGTCTTTAACCACTCAGTACACATAAATCTCTAAATTTTTTTATACCCTTTTATGCAAATAAATTTATATAATCCTTACGTGGTATGTTTTTCTCCTTTGTTGATTGATTTTTCGTAAAATTATTTTATGAAAAATATTATTACTATAAGGTTTCTTTTAAACTAAGATTCTTTTATTAAATTATAGTATGCATAATATTTAGATGTTTAAATATTTGATTATTAAATTCTTGTTATTAAATATTATTGTAATTTGAATAAAATTATGGTGGAAAGTGTTATTAACCTACCATAGTTGATTAAAGGAAATTTGATAGGATCTATTAAGTCTTGTTAACTTAGTAATGTTGAAAGATTGTATTATATCTTTTAAATTGAATTTATAAATATTTAATTAGAAGCTTCATGTTAAGTATGACTCCTATTTTCAGTCAAATTTGAGAAATAATCTTTTAGTTAAACTCTGTTTATTTGTTTCAGTCAAACACTGATTAGTTTAGATTATTTTATTATTATTTGACATATGAATTTAGCCTATAAATAGGCTCTTTTACAACCTTAGTAAAACCACCCATTAGATTAGAACTCATAACACATTCAGAGAATTTTGTGTTTACGTTTTGAGGGTTCTTTATTTTTCGGGTTTTCGGAGTTTAGTTTTATCTCCATCTTTTGTACTCTTCGTTCTTTTGCCATTATAGTAAAATTATCTTTGCCCGTGGTTTTTTATCCTCTTTGGAGGGGTTTTTCCACGTTAAATTTGTGTGTTCAATTTCTCAATTTATTCTGCTATTTTTGTTACTTGTTGCTTAATCGGGACGATCCCTAACAAGTGGTATCAGAGCTAGTTCAAAGATCAGCCTATTCAGATATGGCAACAACAAGGTTTGAAATTGAGAAGTTCGATGGTGAGACAAATTTTAATCTGTGGCAAGTTCAGATGATGGCAATTCTAGTTCAATCCAGTTTGAAAAAGGTTGTTACCGGGAAAAAGCCTGAGAATCTAAATAAAACAGAATGGGAAGAGCTTGATGAAAAGGCCTTGTCTGCAATCCAGTTGTGCCTCGCGAATACGGTATTGTAGGAGGTATTGATGGAGAAGACCTCATCCGCCTTGTGGAAAAGGTTAGAAACTCTTTATGCGACTAAGTCTCTGGCTAACCGTTTAGTGTTGAAACAACGTCTATTTATGTTTCGCATGAACGAAGGTGAGCTTCTTAGAGATCACATCAGTCAATTCATTACTCTTTTAAATGATTTAAAGAATGTTGAGGTTCATATTGATGATGAAGATCACGCTATGCTATTATTGTGCTCTTTACCCCCTTCATACAAGTCTTTTAGGGAGACCCTGATTTATGGCAGAGATAAAATCTCGTTCGAAGATGTGAAGGGTCATTTGTTGAGTAGAGAAAAACTCGACAATGAGCTTCATTTGGATAGCAAGGTAGATAGGCAAGCTTCCGTTTTGGTAGCATCAAAGAAACGAGACAAAATGTGTCGCTATTGTAAAAAGTTAGGTCACGTCAAAGCAGATTGTTATAAACTGCGAAATAAAAGAGCTGCTGAGAGTAACGAGGAAGATGTAGCTAGTGCTAATTTGGCCGATGAAAGCGGTGATGATTTCTTGTTAGTGTCAATGAGCGATAACTCCAAGCTCACGTCTGAGTGGATCCTAGATTCGGGATGTTCTTTCCATATGTGTCCCAATAGAGAATGGTTCTCCACATATAGTTCGGTTGAAAGTGGAGTTGTGCGCATGGGAAATGATTCATCTAGTAAGGTAATTGGTATTGGTACTGTTAAAATTAGGATACACGATGGGACAATTAAGACACTATCAGATGTCAGGTATGTACCTAATTTGCGAAAGAATCTCATCTCCTTGAGTATTTTAGACTTGAAAGGATGCAAAATCAACATCGAGTCAAGCAGCATTAAAGTATCTCATGGAGCTCTCGTTTTGTTAAAAGGTAAAAGAACAGGCAGTCTTTATATTTTGGAAGGTTCTACAGTGACCGGTGAAATTGGACGTCCCTCATCCGTTACAGAGTCGAAGTCAACTCGTTTGGAGCAGAGGCAACTTGGTCATAGGAGGGAAAAATGTATGACCGTTTCGTTGAAGAGAGGTTCTCTTTTGGATACAGGTTTTGAAAAGTTAGGGCACTGTGTTCGTGAAAATCAGACCCGGGTTAGTTTTGATTTGGCAGTGTACAAGTCGAAGGCTAAAAGTCTTCCAGTTTCTAAGCACAGATTCGACTCAGTTAATTCCTTGCATAGTTCAAGATAGGCTCGTGGCGGGCTTTGGCAAAGATGGCGTTGTGGAAATATGAGTCAAGGTGGAGATTTGTTAAGTATGACTCCTATTTTCAGTCAAATTTGAGAAATAATCTTTTAGTTAAACTCTGTTTATTTGTTTCAGTCAAACACTGATTAGGTTAGATTATTTTATTATTATTTGACATATGAATTTAGCCTATAAATGGGCTCTTTTACAACCTTAGTAAAAACACCCATTAGATTAGAACTCATAACACATTCAGAGAATTTTGTGTTTACGTTTTGAGGGTTCTTTGTTTTTCGAGTTTTCGGGGTTTAGTTTTATCTCCATCTTTTGTACTCTTCGTTCTTTTGCCATTATAGTAAAATTATCTTTGCCCGTGGTTTTTTATCCTCTTTGGAGGGGTTTTTTCACGTTAAATTTGTGTGTTCAATTTCTCAATTTATTCCGCTATTTTTGTTACTTGTTGCTTAATCGGGACGATCCCTAACACTTCATAAGATTTTATAACATATATGTGGTATTGAAATTTGGTACAATGTGTATCGGATAACTTTCGAGCATTGTACACGAAAATTTTGATTGTTTATTAAATGATTTTTACTACTAGATTATAAATGTTATTACAAAAACAAAGTTGTTTTACTACTTGCAGTAGTGTTCGTGATAATAGCTAGGGTGATGACGATGATATTAAAGATCTTTAGGTATATTTTACTATAATTTATTTATTATATTATGTTTATTATAATTGGAGATTGATCATGACAACATGAATAGATAGATTTTGATTTGAAACCTACGTATGTGTGTGATGGTGATTATGAAATAAAGAATTTTTTGGGATGTTTATAAGTTCGTCCTAGTAAATCTATTGCATTCCTTGAAGTGAACGCAAGCACAAAAGAAAATAAAAACCAATATTATTCTAATATTTGGTAATACAGAATTAGTCGAAAGCTCCGTAAAAGCTAATATATTAATATCTTGTGATGGTTAATCCATTGGTTTTAAAATATATTTATAATGGATCTCATATTGATATTGTGAATGAGAAAAATATTATATTTTATATGAATTAAAAGAGGTTTGGGTTATTGATTTATATTTATTACTCTTGTTATAAATTGAATTGATTGTGACTATCTTTGTGATCTTTTGTCATTATCCCCATTAAGGAGTTGAAAACAAAATATTTGATTGTGAAAGATCTACTTATAAGCAATAGAATATGGTAATTCTATCTAAAGCTCGTTATGGTTGGATAGACCTAAAGTTGCAAGTTTTTTTAAAAAATTAAGTATAACTCCACATCATTCTGAATAAGTTTTCAATTCAAATTACGTGGAAAAATATTACTGATGAGAACTTGTAAGAGAGAAAACTTATGTATGAATAGTCATTGGTTATGTACTGTTGTACACCGGAAAATAAGATTCACTCTCAAAGTTTGTTATTAATAAATTTATTTTTATATTTGAAGATTTTGACATATTCCTCAAGCAAATATTACATATAATTGTTTGGAAATTATATTCATTTTGTTAACTTAGTGACATTATAGACTTCACATTGATTTAGACATTTCCAGTAGTAAATGTCACAATAGCACTTATATGTGGATACAAAGTAAAAAGAATGATAGTAAAATTATCAATTTGTTATAATTTAGTACAATTGAAACGCATGTTAAAGTAAACCAGAAATTTACTGATACAAATACATTTACTACTTGGCGTGACCAGTTAAACCATCCTGGATCATATACGATGCGAAAATTAATTGAGAATTCATATGAACATTCATTAAAGAACCCAACGATTCTTTAATTTAAAAAAATTCTCATTTGTTGCTTGTTCTCAATGAAAGTTGATTGTTAGAAACTCACTAGCTAAAGTTGAGATTTAATGTCTTACATTTTTTAAATGAATATGGGCCCATTCATCCACCATATGGATGGTTTTGATATTATATGATTTTGGTAGATGCATCTACAAAATAATCACGTATGTGTTATCAACTTGCAACCTGTCAGTTGTAAGATTGCTTGTTTAAATAATTAAATCCAGATCATGCAATTAAGAAAATTTATTTTGCCAATACTGATGAGTTTATATCTCAGTCTTTTATTGATTGAGTTTGAAAAAATTTCGTAAAAGTTTGTTATTTATGCACATAATGGTTTAGAGAAATTATTAATTGAACGCCTCTGATTAATATCTAAACCATTACTTATGAGAACTAAATTTTCTATTTCAACATAAGATTATGTTGATTTACGTATTGTACGCATCAAACCAATAATTTATAAATAATCTCCATTACAATTGATTTTTGGTCAATAGCTAAATATTTCTCATCTTTGAATTTTTGTATGTGCATATATATTCCAATTGCTCCACCACAACACACAAAGATGAGTGAACCCTCAAAGAAAATTGAGAATATATGTTAATTACAAGTCACCTTTAGGGGTGAGTAAAACTCGATTCGACTCAAAAAAATCGAAAAAGAATTCGAATTTCGAGTTAAACGAATCGAGTTATTCGAGTTAATCGAGTTATTCGAATCAACTCGAATTTTTTTTTCGAATTTCGAGTTCGAATCGAGTTGAGTTTTCGAATTCGAATAACTCGAATAATTCGAATATCAAACTATAATATTTTACATTTTTACCCCAAACTCCCAAACCTTTTTACTTTTCCCTCAAAACTTTTACTCCTTCCCACTTTTCCCCCAAAACTTTTACTCTCTTCCCCTCCCAACCCCCCAATCTACTCAAAATCCATTTTCCACCAAAATTTTACTCTCCCATTTATTTTTTTTCAAAATTTTACTCCCAAAAACTCTCAAAACCTTTTATTTTCCCCCAAAATTTTTACTCCCTCCCACTTTTCCCCTAAAACTTTTATTCACTTCTCATCTCACCTCCCATCTATCCCAAACCCTCTCCCCTCCGTTTTTTTTAATATTTTCCCTCCCAAATTTTACTCCCCCTATTTACTTTCCCTTAAACTTTTATTCCCCAAAACTTTTTATTTTTCCCCTAAACTTTTACTTCTCACCCTTTACTCTCAAATAAAAAATCAAAATTATCCAAAAAAAAAAACACTAAACATAAATAGTAATAATTTTATTTATATCTACTATTTATATTATTAAATTAAATTTCACATTTTATATTATTTATATTATTGAATTGTTTAGTCATATTGAATATTTATATTAAAATTGAATTATTAATTATGCCATAAAATATTCGTGTTAAAATTTTATATTGGTATCAATTTCACATTTTATTTTTAAAATAACTTTTATTAAAAATCATATTTTTACATTTAATATATTTTTAATTCTAAAATACATAGTGATAAGAATCAAGATAATTGAAACAACTAAGCAAGCAAAGAAACTAACCAATATATAAAAAATTAATAAATAAATTATGAAATGATGAAAGTTAATAAAAAAATTGATTAAGGTGGACAAATTTTATTACGATGGGTGACAATGGTTACAAGGACCCAAAATTATTTTTTAAAATTTAACTCGAACAAATATATTCGATTCGATTCGATTCGAATTCCATCTCACTCGACTCAATTCGAGAAAACTTCAAATAAAGTTAGGATGATAAAATGAGATTCGAAAACTCGATTAACTCGAAAATTTTCGATTCGATTCAATCGAATGCTCACCCCTAGTCACCTTGTATTATTAGATGTTTTGAATGTATTGGAGATTCAATTATGACATGATTTGTGATTACCATTTTGATTTGATAGTTTTCCCGACATTAGGGGGAGATAAATAATAACTTATAATGAGTTAGGGGAGAGTAATTTGAACTAGAAGTTCAACAAGGATAACTCATTACAAGTTAACTATCAAATGTATTTACAAACTTAATGAGAATAACCAAGTGTTTTATACCATATAATATTTTACTTTGAATCAAAGTCCCAATAGAACAATCAATTAGAATAAATAATAGATTGGTCAGTTCCAAAGATAAAAATTCTTCTAGATGGTCATATAGTGAAGGCAGGTGCTCTAGAAGAAACTCAAGACATAACTAATAAGTAAAACTCCATATGAGATTCAGGTACCTAAACTGAAGATTAAAATAGTGAAAATAAAAGATCTCGATAAGTTATGTCAATTCGAGAAAATGTGAAACTGGATAATAAAAGTGGTCGACAATGATTTTGCATGCAAAATTATTATTGAAATAATGAAATAAAATGAGGATATTGAATAAATCTATTGAGAAATATAGATATGGAATAAATTGATCAAAATAGAAAGACACAACTCAAGTACAATTAAATTCGTGGAGTTTCTGGACCAATAGTCCAAATATCTAAAGGTATAAAGCCAACGAGGGTGCAAATGAAGTAGTTTTGCAAAAGCAGAATAAAAATATGAAGTTTTTCACTAAGTCCTGGCATTGATTATAAAAAGATACAATATTATTTTGTGGTGGATGCAATAACCTTTAGATATATTATGTTGGCAATTCATAAAAGATTTAACTTGCGTCCAATGGTTGTTGTTACAACCTTTTATGAACCACCATATAGTAAAGTTTATATTAAAATCCTTGAAGGATTTAGGATGCTAGAAGCATATTGAAATTCTCAGAAAATTGTTCATTTATATTTGTAACACCCCTATACCCGGTCCGATCGTATGGACCCGGTATAAGACTATTACATTTGGTGCCAAAACGGATTTGGCTAGACACTATTTAATTTAAACATTTATACATAGTATTTTAATTTATTTAACCCAAAAATTGTTAATATAAACGTGTGGGGTCATTATTGGATGTTAGATTATGTTTGGAAATTATTTTAACATTGTTTTACTCAAAACAGGGGAAAAATATCTATACCTTTTAAAAAGTATCTATACCACTACACAAAATCAATACCAAAATAGCATTTTGGAACTTTGGAAATTCAAATTTTGATGAAGGTATCGATACCTTAGGCCTAGGTACCGATACCTTCATCAAAATTTAAATTTTCGGAGGCCTCCGATATCGATACCAATGATAAAAATTATACTAAAATCACATTCCGTTTTGGAAATTTTGTATTTCAAAGCCTAGGTATCGATACCTATACTCTTGGTATCGATACCTTGGGTAAATTTTTGGCAAATTTCAATTTAATAGTTCACTAAACCCCCTGTAATATATATTAGATTCTTCTCAACACTTAAGACCAATTCAAAATGTATTAAAACTACTTAAAATCACTCCAAATCAATCATAATCATCATATTAGCAAACCACATTTGCAAACATACTTATAGTTTCAACAATTCATTTCATATAGAACCAAAATACTTCACATAAAACCAAAATAGATAGAGTTTCAAGAGTTTCCATTTTAGTCCTTAACACTTAGGAACACATTTGGTCTACCTATGCATATGCCATTTTAACTCAAAATATAGTACTAACTCTTTGTAGCTCTTGAGGATGTGATGAAATGAGAGATCTCCTAGCCTGACTCTATCTCTTCGAGTCTAACTGTACCTACGCGTTAAAATAAACACGTTAAGCCGATGAAGGCTTAGTAAGCACTACAAGAATTAAATAAGTAACTAAATCATAACATAATGTTTTAAACTTATTCAATTAATACATACTTACATGCATACCAAATTCATACAACTATACCTTACTTTAATAAAAATTAACTTACCTTTATAAGTTATTAAACTTACCTCAACACATTGATGATTCACTTTTGTTCACGACTCATATTCTTAGCCCATAGTAGACTTTATAGAACACACTGGATATACAGAACAATTACAGAGGTGCATTATTATGCACTATTGAAAAAGAGCATTAAAGTGCTGTAACACCCCTAACCCGAATCCGTCGCCAGAACAGGTTTACAGAGCATTACCGAAATTTATAGATTAATTAATCAGACATTTCATATAATATAACATTCATATAAAAAATCAATCGAAATCATACAAATTGTCCCTTATACGAGCCCTTGGGGCCCAAAATACACATTAGAAACAAGTCGGGACTAGATCGACTACTCAAAGAATTTTTCAGAAAACATTGAAATTTTTCAAAGTTGTAGGGGACAGATAGTCGTATGGCCAAGCCGTGTGGGCATTCGAAATAAGGACATACGGTCGTGTCCCAGCCCATGTCTGTGCTCGTGTAACTCTTTGACTTGGGTCACACGGCCAAGTCAGACACCTATGTGCTGGCCGTGTTGAGCATACTGACTTGCACAATTTTAAAGATACAGGGACATACAGCCGTGTCACTTGGCTATGTGTCACACACGACTAAGACACACGCCCGTGTCTCTGCCCGTGTGGACGAAAATAGGTCATTTTTTAAGCCACATTTCTCACCCAATTTGGTATCAACCTAAACACAATAATTTGCACATCAACAAGCCATAACAAGGCATTCCAAAACAAGCCAAAATCAAGTTTTAAACATGAAATATCACTACATGCAATTAATATGCCCTTAGGCACCTCAAATGACAACTTAAAGACATGTCAATCAAAAATCCAAATTTACCTAGATAACCAAATACATATATGCATAATTGTACCAAACATACTATTTCAAACATATCATCAATATACCTATAAGTTTTCCATCTTTCAACCATATCAAACACATATCAAATATGATAAGGCCACATATATATACATCAAAATATACCAAACACAAGCCAACTAAGCGATTAATCTCAACAAAACAATTATATGCCAACATTGGCCAAATTAACCTATACATGTCATTATAACCAGAATTAATTTACTATAAGTACCAAAAGAGCCGATGGATAGTGTGAAATAGCTTTGACCAGTTGCCAACCCGAACAAGCTTCCGAATTACTATAAAACATGGAAAATAAGATAGAGTAAGCATTTAAGCTTAGTAAGTTCGTATAATGCAGAATTTAACTTACCATATTTCCATAAAATAGGTGAATAAATATAGAATATCTTAACCAATTTGGCCAAAAACCTAAACACATGATCACTAACATATTAGCCATGGAAACCACGTATAAGATTCAACACACATGGTTGAATTCATCAAATAACCACATTTCATGTTTTTCATATAAATACCAATAATAGTTCATATCAAACTCATATAATCTCGTAACAGAACTGTGCCCATTGAACCATTTAGAATATCGTTGGATACACAGGTAGTACACACGAGGTGCACTGAACTATTATCCGTCAATTTATATTCATGTATGCTAATACGAGTTGTAAACAGTAAGCTCTTCCAAGCTGAATAACGAGAAGCTCATGCGAGCTGAATAACGGGAAGTTCATGCGAGTTGAATAACGGGAAACTCATGCGAGTTGAATATCGGGAAGCTCATGCGAGTTGTAAATCGGAAAGCTCATACGAGCTGTGGTGTGTTCACAACACATGCAGGACCCCAACCAAATCGGTAACCCTAATGACATGTCATTTGTATCCTATGAATTCTTACGGTTCAAACGGGACTCAGTAATTGTTGGATATACAATTGGTATTTATTCATGGAAATTATAAAATTCACAAACAATAATTCAATTTAGCACATATAAATGGACAATTTAATTACACAAACTTACCTCGACGAGTTTACATAGATACGAAGGCGACTCATCTGATATTTTTCCTTTGCCTCGATCTAACTCCGTACTGGGTCTAACCTGATCTATACGAATGAATTTAACTCAATTCAATATAATTCATATTCAATTTAGTCCAACACACATTTTTGGTAAAGTTACTATTTTGTCCCTATATTTTTAATTTATTGCAATTTAGTCTCTAGGCTCGAAAAATAAAATTCATACAACTTAATCCTTACTCAAGCCTAGCCGATTTTATACTTACTAATAGCAGCCTATATATTTCATCAAATTTACAAATTTAACCATAAATTTATCATCTTTTCAATTTAATCCTTAATTGATAATTTCATCAAAATTCTCTTTACAAAAGTTGTTTATCTAACAACAACCTTTCATTTTCTATCATAAAACTTCAAAATTCAAGCAACTCATCAATGGCAAAACCCTAATACTTTAACAGTTTTGCAAATTAATCCCTGAACTAGCTAGATTAAGCTATTACGATCTCGGAAACATAGAAATCATAAAAAACGGGACAAAAATACATACCTAATTGAGCAAAATAAGCTTGCTAATATTTCAAGATTCCATGATTAGGTTTCTTTCTTTCTTTCTTTCTTTCTTTTTTGGTGGATGATGATGAGAATAGATTGTTTTATTTTTATTTATTTTAACTTAAATCACTAATTTCCAAAATTACCCTTAATAATTCATTAAATTTCCAATGATGACTATTCATACTTATCCACTAAGCATTTTAATTGTCTAATTACAATATAAGGACCTTCAATTTAAAATTCTATAGCTATTTAATACTTTTAGATATTAGAACTCAACTTTTTCACTTAATGTAATTTAGTCCTTTTTCATCAAATTAGGTATGTAAACGGTAAAATTTCTTAACAAAATTTTATACGGTATTTCTATCATATTGTAGACCATATAACAATAATAAAAATAATTTTTTCTGACTTCGAATTTGTGGTCCCAAAACCACTGTTCTGATTTCACTAAAAACGGGCTGTTACAAGTGCTATACAGAGAGCACGAATGTGCTAAACGAAGAGCACTAATGTGCTAATAATCGGAGAGCGCGCTAAGGTCCCTTAATAGCATGCCACTAATATCCTAGTAGTTCTAAATTTCGTCTACTTGGGCATTAAAGCTGAATTTCATACATTTAAATACTATACATAAGTATTTCAAAAAAGATTTCACATTTCTCCATCATCTACAATTTAGTCCCCATTTCATAAATCACAAATATCACACCTTTTTCACACATATACTTTTACCAAAACATCATTACTTAGTGTTCAAACAAATATACCATTTCATATTCTCCACCTATAATTTTCTTTACAAATTTCATAATTTCATAATCTAATCCCTTTTATTATCTATTTACAAATATAAATATATGTTTTACATTTTTATTCTAAGTAATCCCATATTATAATATAAGCGTTTAAATAAAAATAATTTAAAATCTTATAGTACTTACAACAAAAATTGAGATGAAATATCATCTTCTTCCTTCACTCATTAGCCTTCTCTTTTCCTTTTCCTTCAATTAGGTCCCCTCATTTCTTTTCTTTCTCTTCAATTTTCATAACAAACATATAACATTTATATGTTAAAAACCACAATCAAGTGATTTTCTTATACTATTTACCCAGGAGGGCGGAATTTCTTTACTAGTCTTTCTCTCTCTTATTTGAATCAGTCGATTCTCTTCTTATTTTTTTTCTGAAAAGTTTCGTTTCCATCTTCTCCGCAGAAAGTTCTGAGTTGATGTTCTTCCTTCAGCGAGTCTTGTTCATAAACATGTTTGGTATGATAATTTCATCATCTCTTACCTTAGTTCTTTGAAAATCCAAAAACCTAACTCATGCTTTTCTCTTTTTAACCCATCTATGAAAGTTTTCTCATGAGATTAAGATGTTCACTAGCCTTCTCTTTAGTTTTACTAAAGAAATTTCAAAGAAAAAGAAAGTTTGAAGCTTGAATGGTTCAACAATGGAGGAAGGACATGAAAGGAAATAAAAAAAGTTGGATGGAACTTGAGAGAAGAAGTGACGGTTTGGCTTGGTGAAAAGATGATATTTTTTTCATCTTTTCTCTCACTTTCTACACCATTCTACTAAAATATCTCACATTTTTAATTAAAATGGTCAAATTGCTAATAAGCCCTTTAGCCATTCATATTTACACTTTTACCCATATCATTACACCTAATAAATATCTACTTGGCTAATTACTACTTTGTCCTTCCTCATCTTTCATATTTCCTAGGATGACTCATACAACACTTTGGTTAAATTTCTCATTAATCCTTCCTTCATTTTCTCTACTACTATGTATCTCCTAACTTATTATTTTTCCTACTTTTGCCACAATAAATTCTCTATTCTTTCAATTAAGTCATTGTATTTATTTAAAATTTTCCTACCTAAGGAGTATTTTCTAATTTCTTATTGGATTTAAATACTTCCTAATTTAATACTCAAAATTCCTATTTATTATATTTCAAAAATTTTGCAGTAATTCTTGACCCGATCCATCACTATTCCTAACCCCGAGTTAAAACGCGGATGTTACAATATGAATTGAAATGATTTGAATATATGTGGTAAATAGTAGTTGAAGGAGGATTATAAAATGATCCAAAATACCTATTTGTGTTTTTATAGAAGAATCATGATTACAGTTTGTTATGATTATTGTTGAAACTCTTGAAGAGATAAAATTTTCCCTCACTCATGACTTTCAAAGGAATGGTGATATAAATGCTTAACAGATACATTCAAATAGTCATTTGCTAGTATTCAAGATTGAATACATAGAATATGAGAAAGTATGTGATGTTTTCATGAGGGGGAGTAAATACGGGTTGTACTTTTTTTCTCTTAATCGAGGTTTTGTCCCATTGAGTTTTCTGGTTAAGATTTTTAATGAGGCAGCATATTATATGTATTATAGATATGTGTACTAATTTTCCTTCACTAGGATTTTCCCCCATAGGGTTTTTATTTTAATAAGTTTTAACAAGGCACATTATCTACCCATGGACATCCAATACAGTCTCTTTTGCTCTCTCATTTTCTTTATTATTTTCTCTCTGTCTATTTATTTTATAACAATAATGACTTTTATAATAGTAAAAATTTGTATCTCAAATATTTAAAGGATAGATCGTCAAATGATTTTTACTCTTTAGTTTTCATTGTTTTGATGGGTACAAAATTTATATAAATAAATTAACTATATTATCAAAATTCAAAACATTATATTTTCAATTTTAAAATAAATTATTTGTATGCATCTTTCTCATAGTAATATTTGTTTATATGTGAACTGTTTTTTTGTGCATTTTCTTTGCATATAATAAAAGAGCCTAATATTTTAGAGCACCATGGAAAAAAATAATCACAATTTCATTAAAGTATTAAATATTCAATAATACTAAATGATGCGGAATCCCGGATCTAGACACAAGAGAAACTCAAATTAGAAATAAAACGAGAATAAATAAAATTAGTTAAATAATAATAATAAAAGAAAAAAACGATAGATTTGCCCTATGGAACCCTTGGTTAACTTGTAACCAAAAACGCCAATGATTGAGCGTCTCCCTACGAAACCCCTAAAAGAAGCACTTCTAGAAACACCGATGAACGGGAAAGAAATTTGAATATTTGTAACTCCGAAAAACCCTCGAAAGTAACAAACTCCAAACTAAATAGCAAGAGAAGAATCACTCTACTCTCAAAAATTTGCCTCACACAAATTTGGAAGAAAACAAATACTCTCTTTCTATTCCACCCCCTCAATGTGTAGAAAGCAAGCCTATTTATAGGCAAAATACAAGAGTAATTGAACCCTAATAAAACTCTTCAAAATTATCTAAGAAAATAAATAAATAATAACCTAACCAATAAAATTACTTAAAACTCATAAGTGATGTGTCCCAACCAATGAGAATTAAGTAAATATTAATAATAAGATACATAAAAGATTAATCCACCAATTTATGGGCTTTCACTATTCCAAGATTGGTCCAGTGAATTGCATTCCCGTATTTGTCAACATCACGAACATGATGAATTAAATTTGTAGCAACAAAGTCTTGGACAAAAGCATTCATCTTTGATTTTAATTGTCGTGCCTTGCTTCTAGTGATTGGACCACTAGGAAAAACAACCCCTTGAGTGTCTTCTCCTTGGCTCGTATCATTCTCCCCCTCTTCAAGAAGATTCGTCCTCGAATCTGAACCTACATCAAATTCAAAAGGAGAAAGATCAGAAACATTGAAAGTAGCACTAACACCATACTCACTAGGAAGATCAATGCGATAAGCATTGTCATTTATTTTCTCGAGTACTTGGAATGGTCCATCTCCTTGTGCATCAAGTTTATTCTTTCTCTTAAAAGGAAATCGTTCCTTCCTCATATGCACCCATACCCAATCTCTAGGTTGAAACAAGACTTGCTTTCGCCCTTTATTAGTTCGATGTGCATTGGACTCATTCTTTTTCTCAATGGCTTTACGAGCCTTCTCATGGATCTCTTTCACTAAATCAGCTTTCCTTTCACCATCTAAATTAGCAATCTCATTCAAAGGTAAAGGAAGCAAATCTAAAACAGTGGATTAAAGCCATATACAATCTCAAAAGGAGTAAAACCTGTGGAAGAATGAATAGAACGATTATAAGCAAACTCAATATAGGGTATCCATTCTTCCTAAGATTTAACATTCTTACCTATTATGGCTCTAAGCAAAGATCCCAAAACTCAATTTACCACCTCGGTTTGACCATCAGTTTGAGGGTGGCATGTAGTAGAGTAAAGTAGTTTAGTACCTAACTTACCCTATAACACCTTCCAAAAGTGACTAAGAAATTTTGCATCTCTATTGGAAACGATAGTCCTTGGGATTCCTTGTAATCTCACAACTTCATGGAAAAATAGATCGGCAACATGGGTTGCATCATCAGTCTTATGGCATGGAATGAAATGAGCCATTTTAGAAAATCGATCCACAACCACAAAGATGCTATCTCGTCCATGCTTTGTCCTTGGCAAACCTATTACAAAATCCATTAAAATGTCAGTCCAATGTGAACTAGGAACAGGAAGAGGAGTATATAGACCATGAGGCATCACAGTGGATTTAGCTTGTTTACAAGTAATGCAAGTAGAGCAAATTTTCTCAACAATTTTTCGTATGTTAGGCTAATAAAAATGCTCATGTAAAACATCATAAGTCTTAGTGACTCAAAAATGACCCATAAGACCACCACTATAAGTCTTTCGAACCAACAATTCTCGCATTGAACACTTTGGTAAGCATAGTCTATTATTTCAAAAAAGATAGCCGTCATGCTTATAAAATTTGTGAAATGCACCATGTTCACAGGCGTCATAAATGCTTGCAAAATCAGAATCAGTGGCATATAAATCTTTGAGATACTCAAAACCTAATAACTTAGTATGCAAAGTACTAAGTAAAGTGTACCTCATTGATAGAGCATCAGCCACAATATTATCTTTTCCTTTCTTATACCTTATAACATAAGGAAAAGATTCAATGAATTCAACCCACATCGCATGTCACTTGTTCAACTTACCTTGTCCCTTTAAGTGCTTAAGTGATTCATGGTCAGTGTGAATCACAAACTCCTTTGGTAAAAGGTAATGTTGCCAAACTTCTAATGCCTTTACGAAGGCATACAACTCTTTATCATAGGTCGAATAGTTCAAATGTGCTCCACCAAGTTTCTCACTAATGTAGGCTAGTGGTTTACTATCTTGCATGAAGACGGCACCTATACCTACACCAGAAGCATCACATTCAATCTCAAAGGTCTTTTCAAAATTAGGTAAAACAAGAATAGGAGCATTACACAATTTATCTTTAAGTTCATTAAATGCTAATTCTTGCTTATCTGTCCAATGAAAAGATACATCCTTTTTAATAAGTGCAGTCAAAGGCGAAGCAATTGTGGAAAAGTTACGAACAAACCTGCGGTAGAAACCGACTAACCCAAGGAAAGACCTTACCTCGGAAATAGTTTTAGGGATAGGTCATTCTTTAATTGCCTTTACCTTCTCCTCATCCACATGGATTCCTTTAGAACTTATCACAAAACCCCAAAAAATAAGCTTATCCATACAAAAGGTGCATTTTTCAAGATTAGCAAAGAGTCGTTCATGCCTTAACACATCCAAAACTAATTTAGCATGCCCAACATGATCATTCAAAGTTTTGCTATAAATCAGTATGTCATCAAAATACACAACGACAAATTTTCCTAAAAAAGGTCTAAGTGTCATGGGTTGCGCATGGGATCTCGCAACCATGACAGATTCGTGCGATCCATCGCATTCGAGGGAGGTCATTTGGCCCAATTGGACTGGTCCATTACTTGGAGGAATTAAAAGCCCGTCTCCGAAGCTTGGCAAATAAGGAAAGTGATCTTTTGAAGATATGCTTGGCAAATATGGAAGGTGATCTTTTGAGATATGTGATCCTAGATATTAAATGAAATCTTTAGAAGATACGATTATGTAATCTTAGAGATTTGATATTGTGATAGCTTTTAATTGTAGCCATTAATGTATTTTGATTTAGACTGTTGATTTTGGAGAGCCTCAACTATAAATAGAGGACTCTCTGCTCATTGTAATTCATTCAGTTATTAATAAGAATTTTGAGAGTATTCACTCAAACTTTTCTCTTAAGTGTTCTTGCTTTTGTTCATATTTCAAGGCTCGTTCTTACTTCATTCTTCTGCTGTTCTTCGTGGAAACCTTAAGGGAATTCTGTTGAATCCTTTATTGTTTCGAGTTAAGCTGACTTAGGCGTTTTTACTGTTGAATCCTTTATTACTGCAAGTTAGGCTGACTTAGGCGTTTTTGAGCAAAGAAACTGCCTAAGGCCGCATGCACCGTGAGAAAACTCTAAGTCCGTGATGTTGGTATCCGAGCCAGTGTTTGTAGGTACCACTGAAAGATGTCCAAAGAAGCTGCTGAGAATGTTGAGGGAATGCAGACCTGTGGGAGGGCTAGGAAAGCTAGTCGATCGAGAGACATACTGCCAGCTTTGAAGGATAGAGTCATCACTCTCGAAGATTCTGTGGGAGACATCAAGGAGAGGATTGATGATGTCGATGATAGGCTACATGGTGGGTTGCAGTCCATGCAGGAGCAAATCAAAGAGTATGTGTTGGATAATGTTGAAAAATTGAATGGCAGAGATGATGCCATTGATGCTATGGTAACAGCCTTGAAAGAGGAGATTACGGAGCTCAAGGGTGAACTCATAATCTACAAGGTTGCTTTGGGCAATGGAGGGTTAGCTGCTGTAGCACCCAAGCCCAGTGTTGATGTTCCCAAGCCAAAGGAGTTCAAGGGAACAAGGTCTGCTAGAGATGTGGACAACTTCCTTTGGGGAATCGAGCAATACTTTCGTGCCAAAGGCATTACGGAGGATGCCACTAAGGTAACTACTGCTGCTATGTATCTCACTGACGTTGCTTTGTTGTGGCAGCGTCATAGGTCCACTGATGTGAGTCGTGGTGGGACTGAAATTGGAACTTGGGAGGAGTTTCTACGTGAGTTTAAAGTACAGTTTTACCCAGAGTATGCCGAGGATGAGGCTCGGGCAAAGCTGCGCCGGCTTAAGCAACAAGGCACTGTGAGAGAGTATGTGCAGGAATTTAGCGAACTTATGCTTTAAATCTTAGATATGGGTGAGAAAGAAGTATTCTTTTCCTTCATGGATGGGTTGAAACCGTGGGCAAAGCAAGAGTCGCAACGCCGAGGAGCCCAAGAGCTTACCAAGGCGATGTCTTTGGCAGAATCGCTTGCCAAATTTGGTGGGAAGAAAGACAATAATAATTCTTCTAAGCCCAGATTCAATCAAAAGGGTAATAGTGGGGGAGATAAAGAAAGGCCCGCTAGGAATGGCAACGGTAAGAAACCTTGGGACAAGAGAAAGAGTGGGCCTATAAGTTGCTTTCACTGTGATGGTCCACATATGATCAGGGACTGCCCAAAGAAGGCCGCTCTCACGGCTATGGAAACAAAGGGGGAGTCAGATGTGGAGGACAACAATCTCGGTTCGATACTAGGGGGTGTCAAAGATAGAACAAGTCATGGATTGATGTTTGTGGACATTATTGTGGCCGGCAAAAAATTGAATGCGCTGGTCGACACTGGGGCGTCTGATTTGTTCATGTCCGAAGGGGCAGTTCAGAAACTTGGGCTCAAAATAGAGAATAAGCTGGGTCGGATCAAAACAGTTAACTCAGAAAGTGTCCCAATCAAGGGTGTTGCCAAGGAAGTGGATCTTCAACTGGGTGATTGGGCCGGCAAGGTATCCATTAAGGTAATACCACTCGATGACTATGATTGTGTGGTTGGACTAAGTTTTCTTGATCAGGTTAAGGCACTTATTGCCCCTTCGAGTGATTACATGGTGATTGCGGGTTCGAACCATCCATGTATGGTAAGAATGACAAGGAAGAGAAGCTTAGAGGGAAAAACACTGTCAGCAATTCAATTTGCTAAAGGAGTACGCAGGGATGAAGTCTCTTATTTGGCTACCTGAAGATCGAGGATACCGTTAAGTCCGTTAGTGAAATCCCGAAAGAAGTGAGCCAATTATTGCAGTACTTTTGGGATGTGATGCCTGCTCAGTTGCCAAAAAGTTTGCCACCAAAGAGGGAGGTGGACCACAAAATTGAGTTAGTGTCTAACGTGGTGCCGCCAGCAAGGGCCCCCTATCGTATGGTTCCGCCAGAGTTAGAAGAACTACGAAAATAACTGAAGGAGCTATTGGATGTAGGATTTATTAGACCATCTAAATCTCCATACGGTGCGCCAGTGTTGTTTCAAAAGAAACATGATCGGTCCTTGAGAATGTGCATTGATTATCAAGCTCTAAATAAGGTCACTGTAAAGAACAAGTACCCTATTCCTCTTATTACAGATTTGTTCGACCAACTTGGTAGTGCAAGATGGTTTACCAAGTTGGATTTGAGATCGGGGTATCATCAAGTTCGGATAGCCGAGGGGGATGAACCAAAGATAGCTTGTGTGACACGATATGGTTCGTACGAGTTCCTTGTGATGCCTTTCGGACTCACGAATGCCCCAGCTACCTTCTGCACCCTAATGAATAAGGTACTTCAACCTTTCCTTGATCGTTTTGTGGTTGTTTATCTTGATGATATTGTGGTGTATAACAAGTCTCTCGAGGAGCACGTGGAACACTTGAGGGAGGTGTTCCAAACTTTGAGGGAAAATGAGTTCTTTGTTAAGGAGGAGAAGTGCTCATTTGCCCAACAAGAGGTGTCATTCTTAGGCCACATTGTGGGAGGGGGTAAGATCCGAATGGATAAGAGCAAGGTTCGAGCCATTTCCGAGTGGGAGCCCCTAACCAAGGTGACAGAGTTGAGATCTTTTCTTGGGTTGGCAAATTACTATCGACGCTTTATTAAATGCTACTCGAGAATTACCACACCCTTGACGGACATGTTGAAAAAAGGGAAGGTATGGGATTGAAATCCGGAATGTAAGAGGGCCTTTAATCAATTGAAGCAAGAGATGACGAAGGAACCTGTGCTTACCTTGCCAGATTTTTCGAGGCCATATGAGGTACACACAGATGCATCAGATTATGCTATCGGGGGAGTCCTAACGTAAGATGGACATCCTATTGCTTTCGAGAGTCGAAAGCTTAATGAGACGGAGCGAAGATATACGGTCCAAGAGAAGGAGATGACTGTGGTGGTGCATTGCTTGCGCACTTGGAGGCATTATTTATTGGGTTCTAGGTTCGTTGTCCTTACTGATAATGTTGCCAACAGTTATTTTCTAACCCAGAAAAAGTTGTCTCCCAAACAGGCTCGTTGGCAGGTCTTCTTAGCTGAATTTGACTTTACCATGGAGTATAAGCTGGGGAGTGCCAACATTGTGGCCGACGCACTGAGTCGAAAGATGGAATTTACGGCAATTAGCCAGCCTGATGGTTCCTTGCTGGAACGTATTCGAGAAGGATTGTCTCATGATCCCACAGTAAAAAATCTGACGGAGTTGGCCAAGGAGGGAAAAACGAGAAGATTTTGGCTTGATGGAGAGCTGCTATACACCCAAGGGCGTCGCCTCTATGTACCTCATTATGGGAAGCTACATAAGGAAGTCATGAAAGAGTGCCATGACTCGAGATGGGCGGGCCACCCAGGGATGCACCGTACTTTGGCCTTTTTGGAAGAACGTTATTATTGGCCTTACATAGGTGATGATGTGGAAACTTATGTGAAGATTTGTCTGGTTTGCCAACAAGACAAGGTTGAGTTAAAGACCCCAGCCGGTTTGCTTCAACCCTTTCCCCATTCCGGAAAGACCATGGGAGAGTTTATCCATGGATTTTATTGTTGGTTTACCTAAGTCTGACGGGTTTGCGAGTATTCTTGTTGTGGTGGACAGGTTCTCGAAGTATGCGACGTTCATTCCGGCCACCAAGGAATGTCCTACTGAGGAGGCAGCTCGTTTATTCCTTAGAGATGTGGTAAAATATTGGGGCGTGCCACAGTCGATTGTCAGTGATCGAGATGGGCAATTCATAGGTCGGTTCTGGACTGAGTTGTTCAAGTCAATGGGCTCAGACTTGAACTTTTCCACGAGTATGCATCCACAAACCGATGGGCAAACTGAGAGAGTAAACGCATTGTTAGAAACATATCTGGGACACTATGTGAGTGCCACACAAATGGATTGGCCAAAGTTATTGGATGTGGCTCAATTCTGATATAACTTACAATGAAGTGGAGCAACGAACCAAAGTCCGTTTGAGATGGTGACGGGCCAATAGCCACTCACACCCAATGCTGTGGTAACTCGTTATACAGGACCAAATCCGGCAGCTTATCGTTTTGCGAAGGATTGGCAAGAGAAGAATGACTTGGCTAGGGCTTGTTTACACAAAGCAAGCAAGCGTAATAAGAAGTGGGCCGATCAAAACTGAAGAGACGTGCAATTTCAAGTGGGTGACTCAGTCCTTGCCAAACTACACTTGATGTTGCGATATACGGGCTTGCACAAAGGGCTCGTGCGAAGGTATGAGGGGCCATTTAAAGTTGTTAAGAGAGTGGGCAAAGTGGCATACAAGCTTGAGTTGCCTCCAAAACTTAAAATCCACCCAGTGTTCCATGTAAGTATGCTTAAGCCATTTCATTGGGACCAAGAAGATCTGAATCGGAGCAAGTCTGAACGAGCACCAATGGGGTAAAGGTCTCTTATGACCGCGACGAGAAACCATTGAGGCGCACTGTGTGATTAGACAAAAGTACCATCGACGCGCCATGAATACTTAGTTCAATGGAAGGGACTTCCTGATAGCGAAGCAAGTTGGGAACCTGCCGAGGCATTGTGGCAGTTCCAAGGAAAAATTGACCAGTTCCATGAAGAGGACGCGACGAGGGCGTCGCTAGAACAAGTGGGGGAGAATGCCATGGGTTGCGCATGGGATCTCGCAACCATGATGGATTCGTGCGATCCATCGCATTCGAGGGAGGTCATTTGGCCCAACTGGACTGGTCCATTACTTGGAGGAATTAAAAGCCCATCTCCGAAGCTTGGCAAATAAGGAAAGTGATCTTTTGAAGATATGCTTGGCAAATATGGAAGGTGATCTTTTGAGATATGTGATCCTAGATATTAAATTAAATCTTTAGAAGATACGATTATGTAATCTTAGAGATTTGATATTGTGATAGCTTTTAATTGTAGCCATTGATGTATTTTGATTTAGACCGTTGATTTTGGAGAGCCTCAACTATAAATAGAGGACTCTCTGCTCATTGTAATTCATTCAGTTGTTAATAAGAATTTTGAGAGTATTCACTCAAACTTTTCTCTCAAGTGTTCTTGCTTTTGTTCATATTTCAAGGCTCGTTCTTACTTCGTTCTTCTGCTGTTCTTCGTGGAAACCTTAAAGGAATTCTGTTGAATCCTTTATTATTGCGAGTTAAGCTGACTTAGGCGTTTTTACTGTTGAATCCTTTATTACTGCAAGTTAGGCTGACTTAGGCGTTTTTGAGCAAAGAAACTGCCTAAGACCGCACGGATCCTTGAGAAAAATCTAAGTTCGTGACATAAGTATGTGGTTCATTAATCTCATGAATGTGCTAGGAGCATTAGTTAAGCCAAATGGCATGACTAACCACTCATATAGGTCATACTTAGTCTTAAAAGTAGTTTTTCATTCATCACCTTGTTTCATTCTTATTTGATGGTAACCACTCTTTAAGTTAATTTTAGAGAAAATGCATGCACCATTAAGCTCATCCAACATATCATCTAATCGAGGAATTAGATGTCGGTACTTTACTGTAATCTTTTTGACAGCACGACAATCAACACATATTCTCCAAGAACCATCTTTTTTTGGGACGAGAAGTACAGGGACCGCACAAGGGCTTAGACTCTCACGAATCAACCCTTTCTCTAAGAGATCTTCAACTTGCCTTTGCAACTCCTTAGTTTCTTCAGAATTGCTTCGATAAACTGGTCTATTCGGAATACTCGAACCAGGCACAAAGTCAATTTGATGTTCAATCCTTCGTAAAGGAGGTAATCCCTTAGGCATTTCAGAAGGAAATACATCCTCAAAATCCTGCAAAAGATCAACAAAACAACTAGGCAAATATGTATTAGGGTTAGTCAAAACAAAGTTTTCCCTAAACCTAATAATTACAAATGTTTGTTTTGTACAAAGAGCAAATTTGATATCTCGAAACCTAGCGAATAAACTCACTTTCTCATCTCGTGACTTGTGTGTGCAATCACTCACCAATGTTGGGCCTTTAAGTTGGCTTTTAACATTAAGGGCCTCTTTACTCTCAGCCTTTTTCAATGATTTTACCTCACTTCCCTTACCTATCTCACTAGTAAGTTTGAGTTGATCATTGTAGACTTCTTGAAGAGGAAGTGGAGCCAAAGTAAACTTCTTTCCAAAGAACACAAAGGTATATTGGTTAAGGAAACCATCATGATTTACTCGTCGATCAAACTGCCATGGCCGTCCAAGTAATATGTGCCCAGCTTGCATTGGAACAACATCACACAAAACTTTATTAGAGTATCTACCAATGGAAAATGAAACTAAGCATTGTTTAGATACTTTTACCTCCTCACTATCATTCAGCCATTGCAAGCGGTATGGCCTTGGATGCTTCACACAATGTAGGCCAAGTTTCTCAACAAAGGAAGAACTCACCACATTGGTGCAACTTCCACTATCGATGATCAATGAACTAGGTTGTCCACCAATCAAACATCTCGTGTGGAAAAAGTTACCTCTTTGTTCGCGCCCTTCCTCTTTAAACTGGACATTTAAAGTCCTTCGAGCAACAAGTGCTTTCTCACCATACTCCAAGTATTTTTCATACTCATCATGAGTATGCACATCATCGGCATCTTCCAAAGGAGGCATCTCATCTTCGTTATCAGACTCAAAATCAACCTCGCCATCTTCTCGAATCACCAATAACTTTTTATTAGGGCATTCTCGAGCATAGTGACCCCTTCCTTGGCATTTGAAGCAGGTAATATCTTTTGGCTGCTTAATGGCATTAGGAGAAGTAGAAGAAAAAGATGGAGCTCGATTAGTAGAAGTAGAGCCTTTAAATGAATTAGACATACCTCTATCTTTGGAGTAAGTTTTAGGCTCATTTGGCTTGAACCGTGCATCTCTCCCATTCCACAATCTATCATCTTGTTTTTGTCAATTTCCTCCAAGCAGGATTAGAAACTGAACTAGCACCCCCTCGGTGTCCCTTTCTTTCGTAATTACTTTTCAATGGTGAGTGCGGTTTAAAGCATCTCTTCAACATCCATGTAGTGTTGTAACTCAACTCGATTTGCAATATCAAGCTTTAGGCCGGCAAGGAATCTAGCCATAGTCACCTCAGCCTCTTCAACAAGATTGGCTCTAATCTGAATAGTCTCCATCTCTTTGTAGTAGTCATCCACAGATCTATCTTCTTGAACAAGAAGTTGGAGTCTTTGATGGAGTTCTCGATAATAGTATGGTGGAACAAACCGTTTTCGCGAGATGCGCTTCATTTCAACCCAAGTAGTAACAGTTTGCTCTCTATAAAGAATCATGCTTTTACATAATTGATTCCACCATGTTAGTGCATAATCAATGAACTCAGCGACAGCGTATGTTACCTTTTTCTCATCAGAATAATTGTAACAAGCAAAGACTGCTTCCATCTTTTCCTCCCAATCAAGGTAAGCATCAAGATCATTCTTCCCTGAGAAAGAAGGAAATTTTGGTTTGGGGGTGTCATTGTTTCGTTCCAACCTTTCTCTAGGTACATACCCGGACTCAAAGTTATCATCAAAAACATGGTTCTCCCTTCGTTTAAAAGTTCGATCTCGCGAATTTGATCGGCTTATAAAGGCTTCGTTCAACTTCTTGTAATTATCGGCAATGTATCTCTCTTGAGTTGTAAGTTTTGTATCAAGATACTCTCTTTGCTCTTGTAACATCTGGGTCATGCGATGTTCGAATTGAGTTTACAACTTTTTCATCTCTTTTTGTAACAACTCGACCAAAGGATCGTTCTCTCTTTTCTGTTCATCCTCTTCATTTTTACTAGTTTGGGATCTAGTGAGCGGCATGGTATCTGTGAAAGATCAAACAAACATAAACAAGAAAGAAAAAATAATAATAACCTCACTCGTTAGCTCTCAAAAGAATAACTCTCTGAATGATTCAAAACTTGTAAATATGTTTGGAGAGGGTTACTAATCAAGATCAAATAACGGAGGTGCAAACTTCAAAGAAACAATGAAGACCCTAATTGCTCTAAGAGGCCAATAAACTTGACGAGGCAATTTGTAATGGAGGTTACACGGATGAAGGAATTGTGCGTGCCTTTAATATCTGCTAACACAAGAAGAAACAAAGTGTTAGAAAGCGTAAGAGAAACAAAAAACATAGACCTGCAACGATCCCTAACTCTAGAGTCAAAGAAAAGCTTTAATAAGAAGAACACTTAAGAAAACTCTACCCAATTTAAAAAAAAAAAAACAAAAATCGGAAACGTTTGGTGTCTTAAGATTTTCAAAAATTGAAGTTTTAATTATACTTGAGTCAAGAAAAGAAGAAGGAAAAGAAATTAAATTTTGGGAAAAATAAAATAAAAATAATAACAATAATAGGAAAAGAAGAAACCTACGTAGGAAAGATAGGCAACTTTTTTTTTTACGATTTTTTTGAGCTTTTTGCTTTTGCTTTTTTTTTTTGCGGTTTTTTTTAAAGAATAAGAGGAGAAAAAAATAGAATCGACGAAACTGATGAAAAGTGTTTTTGGTATTTTGACTCGTTTCGGGTATGATTTTAGCTTAAAAAATAACACCGAATGGCCTGAAACTGATACCAACTGATGCGGAATCCCAGATCTAGACACAAGAGAAACACAAATTAGAAATAAAACGAGAATAAATAAAATTAGTTAAATAATAATAATAAAAGAAAAAAACAATAGATTTGCCCTATGGAACCCTTGGTTAACTTGTAACCAAAAACGCCAATGATTGAGCGGCTCCCTACGAAACCCCTAGAAGAAGCACCTCTAGAAACACCGATGAACGGGAAAGAAATTTGAATATTTGTAACTCCGAAAAACCCTCGAAAGTAACAAACTCCAAACTAAATAGCAAGAGAAGAATCACTCTACTCTCAAAAATTTGCCTCACACAAATTTAGAAGAAAACAAATACTCTCTTTCTATTTCACCCCTTCAATGTATAGAAAGCAAGCCTATTTATAGGCAAAATACAAGAGTAATTGAACCCTAATAAAACTCTTTAAAATTATCTAAGAAAATAAATAAATAATAACCTAACCAATAAAATTACTTAAAACTCATAAGTGATGTGTCCCAACCAATGAGAATTAAGTAAATAATAATAATAAGATACATAAAAGATTAATCCACCAATTTATGGGCTTTCACTATTCCAAGATTGGTCCAGTGAATTGCATTCCCGTATTTGTTAACGTCACGAACATGATGAATTCAATTTGTAGCAACAAAGTCTTGGACAAAAGTATTCATCTTTGATTTTAATTGTCGTGTCTTACTTCTAGTGATTGGACCACTAGGAAAAACTACCCTTGAGTGTCACCTCCTTGGCTCATATCACTAAAAATATCATATATCAAACAATAATAAAAAGTTAATCATGAAAAATAATTTTTTCCAGCAAATAATTCAATAAATTTATGATTTTTACATGTTCTATTATAAAATTATTTGAGGTATAAAAAAAATTCTACAAAGGCACTACATAACAATTTATTTATTTATTTATTTATTGTAATTAATACAAATTCAATATAGAGGCGTTTGATAAACGCGGTAGTGAAGGGGTGATATTGGGTGAAGCAAATGAGAATAAAGGATAGAAAGATTTGTTTGTTTTTAACCATGGTAGTTGGTACCGTATTGGTACAAGTTATATCAATTGGTAAATATCATTTCGTTTCTCAACTGCTATCAAGTAGTATAGGTTTCGTTATGGTTAATATTTTGGTACGTTTCGACTGTTCTGATGTATTTTGATTTGTTTCAGTCAATATCAACTTGTATCGGTCTATATTGATTGATACAACATTTTGAGGTTTTTTACTCAAATAATATTTTAAAAAATAATTAATTACGAAAAAGGTATAGGAAACAGAATAATTACAAAAATAGACATTTGTTACAGTGTTTTGACGTTGCCGCCTGACATATTGGTGGCACTAGACTAAAATGTGATGATCTAAAAAATCCAAGGACCTTATATGAAATTTCCCATTTTAATTAGGTGTTGAAAATACAGTTCAAAGGGTGCTGCGTGACCGTATAGCGGCACCAAACTTTAAAAGGATAAATTCCACCCTAAACCCCCCTTATTTATTATTATTTGTTATCCTCTTTTAACACTAAAAATAGATTCACCTCTTATCAATTAGTCTAAAAAGTTTTCTATCAAGAAGTTTTTTTGTAAGTAAGCCGATTCCAACTGCAAATAAATTTTATTTATTTTTAAAAATATTTGTAATTTTATTATCAATTTGATTTAAGGACACGATATAAAATTATAAGTATAAAAGCTTTAGAAAAATCTTATTATGTATAAATTATAATTATTAGTTAAATTTATAGTTTCCAAATATAATTAGAGCAAAAGAAAACTACTATAAATACCATTAACTGTTGTGTCAAACATAATTTGAACAATAAAAATATTTTTGAAAAATAAATAAAATTTGTTTGAGTTAGAATCGACTTACTTACAAAAATACTTTTTGGTAGAAAACATTTTAGATTAATTGATAAGAGGTCAATCTATTTTTGGTGTTAAAGGAGAATAAAAAATAATAATAAATAAGGGGTTTAGGATGCAATTTACCTTTTAAAATTTGGTGCCCCCATACTGCCTGGTGGCACCCTTGAAGCGTTTTTTCAGCTACCAATTAAAAAGGAAAATTTACATATAAGGCCCTTGAATTTTTTATATCATCACATTTTAGTCTGTTGTCGCCAATATGTCAAGCAGCATCGTTAAACATTGTAACAAATGCCTATTTTCGTAATTATTTTATTTTATTTTATATATTTTCGTAATTAATTATTTCTTATATTATTTGGGTAAAAAACGCTGTAGTGAAGGGATGGTGTTGGGTGAAGCAAATGAGAATAAAGGATAGAAAGATTTGTGTGTTTTGAACATGGTAGTGGGTACCATACTGGTACAAGTTATATCAGTTGGTAAATATCATTTCGTTTCTCAACTGGTATCAAGTAGTGTAGGTTTCGTTATGGTTAAGATTTCGGTACGTTTCAGCTGTTCTGATGTATTTTAGCTCGTTTCAGTCAATATCAACTTTTACTGGCCCATACTGGTTGGTACAACATTTTGTTATTTTAAACTTAAGTTTTATTTTTTTATCTTAAACATTTTAATTTTTGTAATTACATTTAAAATTAAACTGCAATTATTTAATTAAATTATTGGGTATAATTACTAATTTTAAAATTTATATTTGCATATAAATATATTTATATGCATGTAATTGAGATATATTTTCAAGTCTATTTAATATATAATTTATTAAGAAATTAAAATTAGATTATATATACATGTGTGTGAAAACTGAAATTGTAACCAAAACTACGTACCAATATCAGGATAAAATTGGTATGCCTATTGGTATGATACTTAATATATTGTTTCGAACACACAGTGAATCAAGAGAGAGAAAAATTCATTGTTTTTATTTTATTTTATTAACATTGATTGAAAATTCTAAATTTTAAAATAAAATTTAAAATTTATTTCTTATGGAATTGAGTTGGAATATGCTAAAATCCAAATCATTTTTTTATTGGATATCCAAACAAAAGATTTGGATTTGAAATTTCATATATTTTACAAATATGCGGTATGGGAACTAAAATTTAGATTTCAAAATTTTAAATTTGACATATATGACTCGTAAATTTATGATTTCCAAGTTTGAATTAATCAAAATAATTGTTTGAAAATATTAATTTTAGATTTTAATTTAAACTAAATTTAAGTTTTAAAATTATTTATATTTAGCAATAATATATACATTAAATTAATCTCAAGCGTAAAAAACTGATAATTTAATTTTTAAATTTAAATAACTAAAAATTCTAATAATATATAGTGTTGCTTAATTTATTAGTCAACTATTGCAGTTAAAGTGATGTTAAAAAAATCTATTGCTTTTTTGGGATTTTAATATGGTGCATTTGGAAGTATTGGAACCTCTATGTTTTTCAGCGTCTATCTTATTTTCTTCACATTCAAGAAAGCCCACTGCTCCTTTGCCTTACAGTTGGGTAAGCATGAATACAGATGGTTCGGTTAGAGCAGAGGATGGGTTTGCTGTAGCTGGAGGGATTTTGCTAGATTATAATGGGAGATGGATTAATGGTTTTACTAGGTATTTGGGTAAGTGTACTGTCTTAGATTCTGAGCTTTGGGGCATTCTTGACCAGTTGAAATTCGCACTTGATTGGAGACTTGAAAGAGTATTAATTCAGAGAGATAATCTTGAAGTAATCAACATGATTAAGATGAGGATTGAGAGAACTCTAATTTCGCTTTGGTAAGAAGAATTCATTCTTTATTAAAGCTCTTGTGTCAATAGAGGATTTAGTATATTTCTCGAGAAGAAAATAAAATTGCAGATAAGATTGTTAAGATAGCCTGTGACAGAAAAACTGAGTTAAGATTGATAGAGGATCCAAATCCAATGTATTACACTTGATGTTTATCTTTTGATTTGTATTTCTTTAAAAAAAAAAACTATTGAAGTTAAGGTGATAGTGATATTGAGAAGAGAAAAAGAAAACCTTTGTTTTTTCAATTAATCTCATGTTTTAAAATGAGATTTTAAATTCAAAGTTTAATTTAAATTAAAATCGGATTGGATTTAATCAAATTCAAACCCATTTTTTTTATAAAATCAAATCTTTTTTTCATGTTGAAAATCAAATTCAAAATTTTGACCCATTCATTTTTCCAAACCAAACTGGCATATGAATTCATTAAATCTATAAAGACATAATAAATTGTTTGTGTCTCTAATTTTATAAAAAATCATTTTAGTCTTTTATTTAATTTTGTTTTTTATTTATTGAATTTATATTTTTGTCAAATCATTCCAAAATAGATGGAAAAATTAATGCTTGGTAACTTTGCTAACACCGCAACCCACATGTATGCTACATTAGTAATTAATTAATTTTTAAATTTTAAAAAAATTAAATAATTGTTGACATGAAATCTACATGTATAACACGTTAACAAAATGAACAAATTTTAACTTTTTTTTATTTATTTTGAGGTGATTTAATAAATAATATAAATTTAAGAATAAATAAATATTATGTTAGAATTTCAACAATTTGACGTAAGGGTTTGAATAGGTAGTTTCTTTATTGCTGCTTGTTGAAATGGACAAACTGCCATTTGTTCTTTTTCTTTTTCATTTCTCAATATGTATTGGAACGATATCTTGGCCAGCGTCAGACAGTGCCCACAATATGTATTGGAACGGTATCTTGGCCACGTTCAGACATTGCCTACAATGCCAAATCACACGTTCTCATTTCGTTTTTATTGGCATAATCAAGTTTTCAGCTCTCCAACTAAAAAAAAAAACACTTTGAATTCCTGTTTTTTTTTTCATATTAATGAAAAATTTTGTTAATGTGGCATATATATATGAATTATCAAGTAAATAATACATTAGTATTAAATTAATTTTTTAAATTACAGAAAAAATAAATTTTTTATAATTTTTATACTTTTTAATGATATTTAACTTTTAAAAATTGTTTTTATATATTTTTTATTTTTAAAATTTTAAAAAATCATTAAATGTTGACGCAGATACAAAATCAATAAAATTAAAAGACGATAATTTTTTATTTATTTTGAGTGATTTAAAAAAAGAAAAGGGAAAATTAAATACAAAACTAAAATGACTGTCTGAAAAGTTGAAGAGTAAAATAAGAAATAATGCCTTTTCTTTCTCTGGAATCTACCTTATTCCATTTCTTTATTTTTAAGATATATAGTGACCTTCACCAAACACGGCATAGTTGAGACTTCTCAGTCACGATAATAATGACTGCTTAACTTCTCATTTGCTCCCAAACCAAGAATTTTCAATGACCATTCAACCAATTTCTGTCCTGTCTTTTAAATAAATCACCCTCTTTAATTATTTTAAAAAAAAATTCAACTTTATCTATCTTTTGGCCACCAACTACTTTTCTATTTAAATACTTTTCTTTACAATTTTTTATTAAATAAAACTAATGTGATCTTTTAAAAAATAATATTAAAAATTTCTTTTCTCTTTTTTAACATTAATTTCATTATAGGTTCTTAATCATTATCTGTAATTCCTCTCTAACCCGTCAATAGGAGGATATAATGTATTTCAGCGCACTCAAACCCTCGTCCTCCTGCTCTCACAATAATACTCATACCAATTAAACTAAAACTCAATCGACCAAAAAGGTCATTTTTACATTCAATGAAAAATTGTAATATTTGTCATATTTCATCTACTAAATTACTTCATACAAAGTTTTGGATAGAAAGTTTATAAATAAGGATCAATCAATTTTAAAATAAATTTAAATATAAAATTATAAAAATATAGTTTCGTTATAAAATTTAAAAGAAATATAGAATGAACAAGAGAGAAGAATAAAAGATAGAAAGGATGATTCAATTTTACATTGACATCCAATAAACTTATTCGTACCTCTATTTATAAGGTTTCAAAATCATAAATTACAAAGCATTAAGGCCCTATAAATGATTTAGGGTTATAAGACAACGAATTTAGAAGTTATAGATATTCATTTTAAGGGTTATAATATGATAAATTTGAATGTTATGAATATCCATTTATCAATAGATTTACAACAAGTTTAAAGTTTTAAAATATCATTTTAAAGAGTGATACGTGGACCATGGACCATGAGCAGTTCCGTCTTTTTCTCATTGGTTTCATGGAGCATGGGCCCTTTTTTTCTATTTTGGTTCTATGGACCCACGAGGCACGAAGTTCCCACTAACAAGGCTCTTCCAACTTCAACCATAAATAGTGCATCAAATTCAAATACCATCGCAAATACATTTGTACCAATACATCTCTCATCTGGGTTGTCGTTTCTATAGCTGAAGAAACTCTTCAATGGCTGAAAAGAGCAAGGTTTTGATCATCGGAGGAACTGGATACCTGGGAAAGTTCATTGTGGAAGCCAGTGCAAAAGAGGGTCATCCCACTTTCGTTTTTGTAAGGGAGTCCACCGTCTCCGACCCTGTTAAGGGAAAACTTATCGACAACTTCAAGAACTTAGGGGTCCATTTGTTGTTAGTAAGTAGTAGCCTTTTACTTCTTCACATACATCCATGGCTGGCTGTGACATATCTTTATTTTTTATTGTTGTGTCATGCAGGGGGATATGTACGACCATGAGAGTTTGGTCAAGGCAATAAAGCAAGTTGATGTGGTGATTTCGGTTGTGGGTCAAATGCAGTTAGCAGATCAAGTTAAGATCATTGCTGCTATTAAAGAAGCTGGGAATGTCAAGGTGGGTGTTTTGCTCTCTTTAATTTGTTTTATATTCAAGTTTGGCTTCAGCATAGTATCTTACATCACTGTAAATCAAATTAGCTGCAACCACTTTGATATTATTAAACCCGTATGAGGCCACTTTGGTGGAATGGACCCTCCATGTGCTGGTAGTTATTGTAAATGATGCTGTAGATGCGTAGTATTTACTATTTAGGGTGAGTTTGGATGGGCGGTGTGTTTATCTGCGTTTAGTGTAAAAACAACGGTGGTGGTAAAATTAGATACTGTAGCGTGAGACAAAAAGTAAACTAAACGCACCGCACCCAATCGCCCATCCAAATCCACCCTTACTAACCTTGGTACAGTAGAACAACTTAAACAGTTTTAGATTTACTTTTACACGCATATGAAATTCAACACCATGCATTTGAACCAAGCTCGACTTCTGGGCTCCACATTATTAAGAGAACTTTACTTGAATATCTTTCTTGGACGTGGGCACTTGTGGTTTATACCCAAAAAAAAAAAAATTGAACACATTTTGGTGACTCTGGACCCAACAACTTACCATTTTCTCACTCTATTCTAACGGATTTTGATCAGAGATTTTTCCCATCGGAATTTGGAATGGACGTGGACAAGAACAATGCGGTTGAGCCAGCAAAATCGACATTCGCAATCAAGGCTCAAATCCGTCGTGCTGTTGAGGCTGAAGGGATCCCTTACACTTATGTGCCTGCTAACTGCTTTGCAGGCTATTTTCTTCCTACATTGTCGCAGCCAGGAGCCACCTCTCCCCCAAGAGACAAGGTGGTCATTCTAGGTGATGGAAATCCTAAAGGTAAGCAAAGCATTTCTAATCAGAAACTTGATGACCGCTTAGTTCTAGAGATTAAATAAAGCATCTGCCATCACCATTTGCAGCTGTTTTCAACCATGAAGCTGACATCGGAACCTACACCATCAAAGCTGTCGATGACCCCAGAACAGCGAACAAGACTCTATTCATCAAGCCTCCCAAGAACACCTACTCATTTAACGAGCTCATCGCCCTGTGGGAGAAGTTGATTGGCAAAGCCCTTGAGAAAACATATGTTCCTGAGGACCAACTTCTCAAACAGATCCAAGGTTGATAAAATCTCCTGCTCTTATTTTGGATTTGTTCATAGGAATCTTATTATACTTTGGTTATTTATTCATGCATTTTATCAAATTCTTGCAGAGTCTCCAATCCCAATCAATATTGTGTTGGCCATCAGTCACTCAATCTTTGTCAATGGTGACTGCACCAACTTCGAGATCGATCCATCATTCGGATACGAAGCTTCTGAGCTCTACCCTGAAGTGAAATACACCACTGTGGAAGAAGGCTTCAGTCGTTTTGTTTGAGAAAGCTAGAAATCAAATCAGATCATTGTTATTAAACTGATACCAGTAATAATTTAAAAACTGTCACTGAGAGATTTGTGCAGAGGACTTGAGGATTCTGTGTGTATGTATGTGTGTGTGTATGTCATAAATTTCTCGTTACTATCATTCAACATAATGCCAAACATGCTTTTCTTCTTGTGTCGTACTCATAGTCCATGTCTCTGAATATTACAAGCAGCACTTTCTTTACATTTTACACCATCCACAAAAGCCAATACCAGGTCATCAATAAACAGCCATGCAAGCAAAATAATTTCAGAGCATTGCTTTAGGTAAATTATGGGATAAAGGAGCCAAAACCTCAAACTCTGAAAATCAATATCTATGGACTGGTTCATGAATACAAATAATGTACCATTAAATGCCGTAGAGTTGAGAGAATGTCGTGGTTCTAGAGAAGATTCTAAATCTCTTATACTAAAGTTTAGTTTGGTATAGAACACCATCTTTGACCTATGAAATATATTTTACAAATATGATTATAAAATTCAAGAAATTAAAGTGGACTAATTTGCAATTTTTTTAGCAACTGAATAAGGAGGCTCAAAAGTCCAAAATAATTCAAACAATGAGTACTTGGGCAATCAAGGTCCAACTCAATCCCAAAGAAACAAACCCTAGCCACCACAACTTTTGGTGGCTACGGCATGCAACAAGGGAGGAAGGAGAGTGATCGAAGAAGCCAACAATGGCAGGCCGTCATACCTACAACCAACAGAACCGCCATCAAGGAGGAGTTGAAAAAGAAGTCAGTTTGCTCCCTATCCCAATTCGATGTGTCAACTAATGTTCTAACATAGTTTGGAATAAGATAGCTTAACAACAGTTTTTAAAGAGAGATTCACACACATGATTTTTTTAACACGGCTCGGATAAAAATTTTAATCTACATAGTCTTATCAATGAACGATTTATTCAATAATAAATTCAAAAATTTATTGGCTAAAGCCCAATCTATCACTACAACAACAAGCAATTGTAACCCCAACAAATATGCCCAACAAGAAGCAATTGTAACCCCAACAAATATGCCCAATAGTTACAATTACACACTCCCTAAGAAAGCCTATATAAAGAGTGAAATAAACAAAGCAAATACAAGCAAAGAAGATGGTAGTAGCTCAAGTAAATACACTCCCAAAAGATGTATCCGATGTGCATCGGCACTGCCTATTTATAGGCAAAATAAGGCAACTTCCCCAAGTAACATTTGGGGGATAAAATACCATTTTAAATTGAAGTATTTATCCACAAAAATCTCCTTCTAAAATATGAATTCAAAGCGTTCATTATCAAGCAAATCTAATGATCTTGGCCTTCAAGAAAAGCAAATCTAAGGTTTAAAGGTAAAATATAAGGTTTTGATAAGTGTAACTTTGATCCTTTTGTTACGAAGTGGCCATTCATTTAATGGCGAACTCAGGTCGCAAAGCTGCGATCCCATCCAAACTTGCAAGCTCATTCAAAGTTGTGAGCTCAAACACAACTGTGAGCTCACCAAACATGCGAGCTTAGCAAAGATGGGAGCTCAACCAAGATGTTATCAATGTGTGAATCACCTCACAAACTGGCTAGTGCTAATTGTTAAGGGTTTTGGCAAACCCCCAAATAAAATGCGAGCAGAGTTTGTAAGTGCAGAACTTAATATGCTTTTTGCTTAGTTTGTTTGTTTAGATAACTTGTTGAAACAAGAAGAGTTAGTATTGAAATGATGTTATTAGGTACTTATTTCTCTAAATCAATTTGTGTACAAGTTTTATCTTTACTTTTCCAAGATGATTTGATATGATTAGTTGATTAGTTGTAACCACTTCACCTATATATTGTACCATAAACAATGGGAACGACCAAACAGATTGAGCATTATGTTTTTCCGAATGATTATTTCCAACAACATTAATACCACAATTCTACAAATTGAAAGTGCAAAAGAATATATTATGTTTGTGGAAGAACGATTTCGTTCTGTGGATAAGTGACTCACTAGTACCTTAATGGCATGGCTCATGACCATGAAGCATGATGGGTCGAGTGTTAAACCTGATGCCATAAATGTAATATTTTCATCTATGTACACTTATATTATTTTTTTCAAATAGATGATTAATAAAATTATCCATAAGTACATTAATATAAATGTTTTGGTTAATAAAATTATAGGCCTATTCACCTCATAGTTACATGGGAATTGGAAATCCATGTACCTCCACACCTTATGATTTGTAATGATGTAATGATGCAATTTTTTATTTCTTTTCATGATATTGCAAACCACATCAAGAGAAACTATTATGTAGCCATGGCATTAGATTTTGCGATTATGATGCGATAAATTTTTATTTTATATTACCATGATTATTATTATTGAAAATTAAATCATTAATAATTGTTAATTATGATTTTTATATAATATATTCATCTTAAGTTTGATATGTATGTGATGTTACTTTATTAGTTATTAAAGTGGTCAATTAAAAGTTTTATAGATGTTAATTATGTTATTTTGTCAATATTCATGTAATTATTTAATTAAATACTTATAATGGAAAATTGGATGGTTGACTTTCACTACTCATTAAAATTTCTTAATTTGCTCAAAAGTGAATTACTTATTCTCTGAATAGTGAAAATATTTTTGTTAGATACATATATTTGAATGTCCAAAGACAACATATATATTTGATGAAAATTATTTATTTGTCCATTAAGTTTATTAACATTCATTTATGATAGTATATTGTAGTATCTAATCGAGGAGAACTAGAATATACTTGGATTGTTTGCATATCTGAATTCAATATTTAAGCATTTATGTATTGTTTTTCTTTTATGAATTATTTTGTAGCGATTTTTCTTCATTTGCAAGTTTTATCATTTATTTTATCTAAAGGGTTAAACTTCTTTTAATAGAGTGAACAAGTCAAGTTCTATTTAAGTTTTTTGGATTTGGACTTGGCACTATTAGAAGATAAATCTGTTGCTATTACTGATTCAAGCAATGAGGAAGAGATTTTTTACCATAAACAATGGGAACGATCAAATAGATTGAGCATTATGTTTTTGCGGATGATTATTGCCAACAACATTAAGACCACAATTCCACAAATTGAAAATGCAAAAGAATATATTATGTTTGTGGTAGAACGATTCTGTTCTACGGATAAGTCACTCACTAGTACCTTAATGGCACGACTCACGACCATGAAGCATGATGGGTCGAGTGTTGGACCGGTGCCATAAATGTAATATTTTCATCTATGTACACTTGTATTTTTTCAAACAGATTGGTTAATAAAATTATTCATGATTACATTAATATACTTTTATAATTTTTCTCATGTGGTTTTTGCATGTAAAGCAAAATAGAAGCAAATAATAACTCATTGGTTGTCTAATGTTTAACTAATACTAAGTGGTATTATGTGGTCGGATCGTAATACGGAAAGACAACTTATATTAGTAAACAAACCTAAACCTATCCTTAGTCTAATCAGAAATGAGCAAACCAATTGAAAGACTAATATGTCGTCTATTAAGTCCAATTAGGGAGATGCCTTGCTTGGGCATCAGAGCAGATGACTCCCAGAAGATAGAGATATAGATGTGACTGTCTGGACTAACAGTTCATCGGACTGAACCTAAGAAGAATAGACTCTGAATTCGTTTATAGATTTATTCACTTATGACGTTCAAAGTGTGACATACCTTAATCTTGAGTGGATGATGAACTATGTATGCGTGACTCGTATACTTTAATGTAAGTAAAAGCCTGAGTTCAAATAGATAAGGAATCGAAAGCTGGTGCGTTGGGTATACGACTTCTGTAATATGTACCGTCATTCACAACAGTGGAATTCATATCTCGAGATATGGGTAAATGATATCCTCTCATTGGCATTACATGGTTGATGAAAGGTAAACGTGAACATGAGTCGTTTGTCTTTGTCATGAATGCCTTGATTGCTATTTGATAGTATGACACACTCGGTGTCTATTAAAGTTCAAAATTTAGAAAAAAGTTGGGAGTTAATTGAAAGAAAACATAGGTTTGGCAGCCTCTACTGTAAAAAAATTTGAAATTTTTTGTGGTTGAATAACAAATAATTGGGTTATAATTCTGGTTAAGTTACGTTGGAACTGGCTTATTCCTGAGTGGGAAACATAATGATGTCAACTGTTGGTTTTGATGAGGTTTTTAGGTGATCCTGCGTGTAATATTATATATATAGCCGAGAAGTATTATTTCGGGGGGAAATTTTTCTCAATCTTGTTTCATTTTCTTTTATTCTTCATCTTCTTAGTTAGTTGTTCCAAAGAAGAGAATTTCCAAGGAAAGCTCTGTATGGAGCGGTGAACATGAGAATTGAGTCTAAAAAGTTAAGAATATGATGAACTGGTAAGCTTCTAAATCTTTCTGTACCCGTGGATTTGAGAAAAAGAGAAGTTGGGGGGTTTTTGTAAAAAAAATTGAAAGGTTTCTATAAGTTTCTAGATTTTGGATTTTAAAGCATGAATGCCTTCGATTTAATCGATATATTTGTTTATCATGCTTAGTTAACTAGGATAGAAGAGACTCTGGCTGTTAGAAAAGCTAAGTTGTAAGGGAGGAATGACAGCAGGTGAGTTTCTGTACTCCACGTTTGGGTGTTCACTAGTTGTTATGTTGTTTGCATGTTTTGTATTGAGTTTGGTTTGAGTTTTTGGCTGTGTAAGAGTGTTGTTGTCTAGGATTGTATGGGGAACATATGCATGCATAGGTCTATGCAAGTAAGAGAGTTGCAAAAATGGTCCTATTAAACGAGTAGAGTTGCAAGAATAAATTGTGTTGATTGTAATGATGTACATGATATACTTGTTTATAAAATGTGGAGTACGAAGGGAAGTATTGGCGGGTTAGTGAAGATAGGAAAATTAGCATAATGAAGGAATGGGCAGATTGAAATGGAATTGGAGTCACTGAAATATGATAATAGTTTGGCTTTGCAAGCGAACACGTAGGTGTTCGAGTTAAAAAAAGAGGAGCTTAAGAGGTTTGGTTGAATAAATGGTCTACTGACTCTACGGGGCAACATCGTGAAAATAATCTACTAGCTCTATATAATGGCATCATGAAAATAATCTACTGGCTCTATGGAGCGTCACCATGAAAATGGTCTACTAAATCATCAGAGTCGAAAGTCTATGGCTAGCCATGGCATGATCTAGTGGAGAACAGGTTCACCTTTATGGTGAAAAGGAAGTCTGCTAGGACAATAAACATGGAAGCCCATTAGTGCATACACGTGAAAATTACTATATGAATCGCGTGATGACAAGTTTGTCATAACAGTTATAACACATATGGGAAGACTAACAAGTGTGCTAATAAGAGGTCCATCCAAGATGCGAAGGTATGGGGAATATGTGAAAGCGTCTTGCACATGGATATACGTGGGAAAAGGGATTTTTCTTTCAGAGTAATTGCAAATATGTATTTTCCATTAAGAGTCCGTCAGGGGTAATGAACAAGCCAACATTGGTTATGAGAAAGCGAGACGATTCTCTAGACTCTATTTCTAGTTGCTTCATGACAAAGAGGTCGCCAGAAAGAGAAGTCTGCCAAGGAATATATTAGGTGGAATGTCTGCCAATGACTATCTAATGAATGGAAGTCTGCCAACGAATATTGGTTTTGGAAAGTCCATCAAGGACTATCGAATAAAGAGGAATATCTATTTGAACTATCTTAAAAAGGAAAGCTAGCGAGGCTATCTTACAAGTATATTTATACAAGAAAGGAGTAGTTCTTAAAACTATTCGCCAGAATCTATACTCAAAGGCCACATACGAGAGTGTAAGTAAATGTCGAGATAATACAGTAAGACGATGTTGAGTTTAACACGAAGGAATCAAGGTAAGAATCCACCTTTTTGGTGAAATGCCTACAAGCCCACCAAGTTTAATTGACATTCTGTATGCCTGCTTATGTGGCTATCTTTTGATGAGTCAAACCAACAAGGTAGAATAAAATCATGAGGTGAAGCTTGACAAGTCAAGGCTCAAAAAAAGGGTGTCAGAAAGAGTATGATTACATCCAAATCCGCCCCCAATATGTCTGCTAATGATTCATTCAAAAAGAGCTTATAGGCGTCGACCACGCCATCCAATTTGCAAGAGCTTATATGAAACTCAGGGAGTTTATTTATGTGCATTCATCCTTATTACTCGTAATATCAATACATATTATTTAATAATTGATGTATAGAAACTCACTAAGATCATTCGAACTTATGAATGGTTTTCCTTGATTGCAAGATCAAAGGCTAACATTGTTATTGTGCGAATGGACCAAGCCAAACCTCGCGGAATCCATATAGACTTCTTTGATGTGGTATCATGCATATAGAAGGGTTCCCTTATAATCTATTCCTCGGGGATTGAATATGTAATAAAGCAGAATCCAATTTGTCAGATTACGTGTATAAATATTTCAATAGATGGATATGCTTGTAAAAAACATTAGACTGAGTTAGCTAGTCATAAAATAGAATGTTTCATATGATGTTCATTTATGGAAATATTATGGATAGTTAATTAATTGGATTAAAGTTTTATGGGAACGTAACATTAAATCTGACATAGAAGTAAATAAATTGGAAATATGTTGTTAAGAAATATGGTTTAATTGTGGCATTTGGTACTTGAACCTGACGATTGGGTTGGGTATAGGATGTTACATAGTAATTGACTTTTCATGAAGGAAAGATGTAATGGTTACAATAAGATAAAATATGATCATATTGGGAGAACGAATTTATCCTAAAGAGATTAAGGATACCCTATGAGGGTAACACACTTATGATAAGGTCATTGGACGAGAACTGATTGAGTTGCTTTCGTAATGGTATGTCGTTAGGAAGAGCTCAATCATGATACTATATTGGAATGACTTCATAAATGAGCTTATAATTAATAGGTGAAAAGCTAGAACTTAATTATAAATCATTTGAGACCTAATTGGATATGTCTAATTGGTCTCTGCGCTAGCTCGTTGAAACCAAAAATAAATTGCATGTTGAATCAAATGAATAGAAATGGATACAAATTGTGAAAATGGAGAAATGAGAAACATTTGGAAATGAATATGATTTTCTCCAAAATGAAAATAAAAATTAAGAAATGAAAATATTTGGAATTGAATGTGGTTTTCTCCAAAATGAAAAATCAAAATGACTTGAAATGAATTATGGTTTTCAAATTAAATGAAGTTTGAAAATGGAAATAAATCATTTGGTCATAGTAAACCCATTGAATATAAAACTATTAAATATATTTTCTCATAGATTCTTTTACAATAAAATCGTCATGATTTTAACGGGATTAGAATTGGATTGAGAAAATTATTTAATTAGGAAATAATTTATTAATTTGAGATGTTAACTTTGGGAAATAGAAAAACAAGTACCGGGTTGGATCGAATTATAAAGTACTGGGTTAAAAGTCCAAGAAGTACTTGTAATTAGACCCGATAAGAGAAAGGTTTAAAAGCCCCTTATGTTTAAGAGAGGGATGGCAAACTGGTCTGTCGTGATTCGATGTAGTAGATTAAACTAGTTTTCGCACTTAAGGAGCTTGATTACAAGTACTTTTATTATGTTTTAGTTGAGTTTTTATAATTTCATTTACAAACAATAAAAAATGTATTTGCGTCTTTTATTGACCTTAGGGGCTAAATTAGGCCTAAGGGTGAGCTAATATACTTACTGAGTGTGTAGGAGACCATTAGAAGGGGTACAAACTCAATACTGGGTATTACATTGCAACACGGGGAGCTTGGTGTCGCAACATAGGAAGCAAAATACAAGAATATCAAGCCTGCCTTTGGTGTCACGACATAGCTAAGGGATGTCGTGGCATACCCCTGAAGATACCCTGAGTACGAGCATACTGCCTTCAATGTCGCGACAGAGGTACTAGGGTGTCGCGACATCAGTCCTGTACGGGAAGTAATTATGAGCCAGGGGCATTTGGTCTGCACAATCAAATATTAAGCACGAGAGTGTCAACTGACCTAGGGTTGAGGACAATGACAACCCTAGCGCTATAAATAAGCTCTTAAACACTTGTTAAGGAACAACTTTCATACTTTATAATTTTTTTTTGTAATTTTAGTTTTTAATTTTTCTTTTTATTAGGCTTAGATTATTTTCAGTTTTGCTATTTGCTTATGTTGATAGATCTGATTTGTGGAACTTTGTCAAGTCTTTGTCGATTTCGTGCTTCAATCAATACAATTCAGGATTCTCTTAAGCTTTGTCTTGATTTATTATTAATGTTTATCTTTTGCATCAAGTTTATTATGTTTTTGAGATTCATAAGGAATTAATCCTTTTATGGGGGATTAGCAAGTGAAGGTATGATTAATTGATTGTTGTGTAGGGTTTTCTTAGCGGATCAGTTGTTCGAAAGAGGAAGAACTTACACTAGGCTTGATGACCCTAGGAAGTCAACTAGGTGGGAATTATCCCAAAATTGGTATGGCCTATCTGTGAACAACTTGGCCTCAAATCGATCTAGACTGTGAGGTCGAGAGATAACTAGTTCTTGTCGACTCGTTAGTCTAGTGGAAGATCAAGAGATCCTGCTAGGGTAACGACTAGTTGATCGAACAGGGAGCCCAAAACAATAGTTAGTTATGATTACTAAAGCGAGCTAATCACCTATGCTCATATCTGATTCAGTTTCTATATTAAATTTCTCAAAGTCTTTTTCTTTTTATTATTTTATTCTTTATTTACAAAAATACCAAAAAAATTCTTTATGTTTATTTGTAATATAATTTATTAAAAGTACTAATTAGCTTTATTTGTGTTTAGGTTAGGGTTAATTTAGTGCTCGCCTCCCTTGGGTACGATCTTTGGAGTACTATCTTATTTCATTGTAACTATAATACAACTTGACTCGTATACTTGCAAACACCGCCTATTTGATATATTTTGTGCAACGTTCTTACTATAGACGTTGGTACGTCCAAAGGCGGTCACAAACCCTAGTATAATTAACTAGGGTTGCTACCCTTACACTTCTAGTGTAACACCCCAAACCCAATCTAGACGTTATGGCCGTATCTGGCAATGTTACACAATAGTGTTTTTGAAACCTCGTTGTTACGTTGAAAACATTCCATGTTATTATCTTTAGTAAACCTTTATTAGAACTTAGGAAGACGTCTTTATTCATTTAAAACATTTGTTTTGAAACATCCCTCGTTGCGGAAGCTTTAGTAAAACAGTCTATATGATCATGCGTGTAGAAAATACTTTAACTTTTTGAAAACCGAATTTCCTACAACCAGTAGGTATAAATCCATAAAGTAAAATAAATAAATAAAAACCAAAAATTTAAAACTAAAGTCCCAAAGGGTCCTTAAATTACAACTCAAATAATCAATAATAATTAAATCATAAAACATAAATTGAAAACCATGAAGTCCAAAAATTACTGTGGTCACCACTGAGTCCTCCGTCGCACTGAACCATCTAAGTCTGGGAATTACCTGTGCACATTAAACAAAAAGGGTGAGTTTACGTAAACTCAGTGTGTAATCCCGCAGAAACAAATAAAAATCAGTATTCACAGTGTATAGTTGAATAGTCTTGGGCCTAAGCCCTTTTCAGTATCAGTGACAGTTTGGGCCATAGCCCATCTCAGTACAGTGTCAAAAATACAGTAGTGCCTTAGCCCATCACAGTATCAGTAGCAATAACAGTTATGCAGTAGCAAAATTCTACCCATCCAGCCTCTACACACCATCTCCATCCAACCCTACACTCCATTTGGGGATATAATCAACCCACCCATCCCTACACTCCAAGTAGTACCGAATGTGGCACAAAATATTAGTTTGCAGCTGAGCTGTCAGTAAATTAGGCTTAAAGCCTTTCAGTACACTTCCTCCGAATAACAACCCCCAACCCAATGCAATGCAACATATCATGGATGATATGCTATTATGCAATTTCCGTGTATATATTAAGTTTAGATATCTACATGTTCAGTACAAATATCATTCAGTCAATTTCACACATTTAGGGGTCTAAGTAGCGCTTACCAACCTTACATTAGGTTCACAGTTGACTTGGGCGACCCGCACAACCTTAGAATCATTTCGGTAATAATGGGCCCACATGCCCGTATGTGCCCGTGTGACCCACTCAGGCCAAATTGGCCTTGGCCGTGTGATCCATTTTTAATGTAACCAATTCTAGCTAAATATTCATATATGTTTTCACTATTTACTTATATGATCATTTAGAGTTGTCTACTTGAGTCATTGTCAGTAAATTATTTATATCTTGAGCTACAGAATACCAAATTAAGATCCGTTTGATGTTTTCGAAACTAGACCCGAATATCTTTCTACCATAAAATTTTCAAAATTTATAACTTATCAAATAAGTACAGTAAAATCTTCAAATTTATCCCAATTCTACTGTTTGACAACTTCAACCTTTCCTTACTAAAAATTATTTATCTCATAGTACAAAATTTGTATGATGGTTCCGTTTGTTTCTCTTGAAAATAGACTCAATAAGGATTTAAAAGTAAAAATTTCAGCCCTAATTATTATTTTTTACAATTTTTGATGATTTTCCAAAGTTAGAATAGAGGAACCCAAAACCATTCTGACCTTGTCTCACAAAATTTATTATATCTCATAACTTACATTTTCATTGCTTACACTATTTCTTTCATGAAAAACTAGACCCAACAAACTTTAATTTCATAATTTATTCAACCTCTAACTCAATTTCCACTATTTTAGATGATTTTTCAAAGTTAGACTACTACTGCTATCCAAAACTATTTTAATGCGGAATGTTGATTTCCAAGATTATAACACCCTTATTTCCTTACAATTTTTCGCATACTTTTCTCTTATTTCTCTTATTTCTCAAAAGCAAGTAGTTTTATCTTTTCAACGAATCCCATTTTTTGTATTTCAGGTACACACCTGTATTGTTTTTGCTACTTACGCAATCCCGAGATCACTAAAAACCTTCTAACTTCTCACAATTTCACCACTACTCAACACGAGGGAGATAGCAACCAAAACGATTCGCTGCTGTAAAAATAACCATGCCTCATTAATGAAGATTTCAAAAAAGTTAAGAACAAATTCAAAGCCAAAACCACTCGCCCAAACAACACAAGAAAACGCATACCCTATACGTTTACCAAACGATCACCACTTCGAGTCAAATCGACGAATGTTATCGACTCCTAAATAGTCAACAAAACACCCCTTAATCCCTTATCTAGAGTAACATTCGAGTTTAATAAAACGGAAAATTACTGTACAACACAATTGTACGCTTGCACAAAGGGGAAAAGATGAAGAAAGACAACGAAAACGAAAGGGGGATTCAAAGGAAATTCAGCAGCTAGGATTTATTATTTAGAAAAAAAAGAGGAAAATCGAAAATTGAGAGTGGGGGAAAAGAGAGAAAACGTCAAAATGGTGGAAAAGAGTCTGAAATTTGAAAAAAAAACTAAACAAAAAGATAATGCATAAAAATTTGGCAACTTATCTCCTTAATTCTCTCCCTAACCTCTTGGAAAAAAAAAACTAAACAAAAAGATAATGCATAAAAATCTGGCAACTCATCTCCTTAATTCTCTCCCTAACCTCCCACAACAACTCCATTACTCGAAATTTCAATTTGAGTAGGACTCCACCACGCTACATGGCCAAGCAACAAAAACTAATTCCCTTGCTCATTTAAGGCTTGAACTCCAGACCTCCCACTCGTCAACACACACCTTAGCCACCAGACCCGCAGGCCCATTTTGATATATTTTTACCAACTTTTAACTATAAGTCTACTGTCTAAAGATAAGACTTTATTCATAAAAATACCAAAATTTTCCCAAGTCAAGGCTTGAACTTGGGACCTCATACATACACCTAGAAAACTTAACCACTGAAGCAGACAGATATTTGTGTCATATTTTCACAATAACAAAATTAGAAATTTTGGGGAGTTACAACTCTACCCCTCTAAAAAAATTTCGTGCTCGAAATTTACCTGATTAGAATAGGTGAGGATACTGCTGACACATCATATCCTTAGGCTCCCACTTGGCCTCCTCAGTGCTATGATTACGCCATAAAACCTTCACTAAGGGAATAGACTTTTTCTGAAAGACATTTACATCACACTCTAGAATATGAACCGACGCCTCCTCGAAGGTCAAGTTTGGCCTAACCTCAATCTCCTCAACAGAAACAACATGCGTTGGACCAGAGCGGTAGTGCCTCAACTTCAGAGGTAACTCTAACTGATAAGCGACAGGTCCCACGAGTTTCAGAATGCGGTAAGATTTAATAAACCGAGGGCTTAGCTTGCCCTTGCGACCGAACCTCAGAACGTTTTTCCATGGTGAGACTTTGAGAAAAACTAAGTCCCTCACAGAATACTCGATCTCACGCCTCTTCAAATCCGCATAAAATTTCTGCTTGTCAGAAGCCGCTTTCAAATGATCCTGAATCAATCTAACCTTATCTTCTGTCTTAGCGACCAACTCAAAACCTAGAACACGTCGCTTGCCTAACTCAGTCCAACATAAAGGAGTGCGACACTTACGACCGTACAATGCCTCGTGAGGTACCATCTAGATGCTAGACTAGAAGTTATTATTGTAGGCAAACTCCACTAGCGGCAAGTACTCCTCCCAACTACGGTGGAAATTAATAACACAGCTCCTTAACATGTCCTCCAGTATCTGAATCACCCTCACCAACTGACCATTTGTCTAAGGATGAAAAGCAATACTGAAGTTTAATCTTGAACCCAGAGCCTTATGAAGCTTCTTCAAAAATCGAGACGTGAAATGAGGATCCCTATTAGAATGATCGAGACAGGTACCCCATGCAGTCTCATTATTTTCGATATGTAAAGTTTAGCTAATTTTTGAACAGAAAAGTCTATTCTTACCAGGATAAAGTGAGCAGACTTAGTCAATCGATCCACGATGACCTAGATAAAAACCTTCTTAGTGGGTGTTAGAGGCAACCCATTAACGAAGTCCATCGTTACTCGTTCCCATTTCCATAACGGTATCTTAACCGGCTGCAGCAAACCTGAAGGTAACTAATGCTCAGTCTTAACCTGTTCACAAATCAAACAACGAGCAACGAAGTCAGTAGTCTCACGCTTCAACCCTGGCCACCAGTACCATTCTCGAAGATTTCGGTATGTCTTGTTCCCGCTAAGATGCATAGCATAGAGACTACCATGCGCCACTCTCAGAATCGACTATCCTTATCATTTGGTACACAAATCTCACCGCGTAAACAAAGTACCCCATCACTGTTTATCCCAAAGTTTGGAGTGCAACCATTATCAACCTAACAATAACGCAACCTGAGAGACTTATCCCCCAACTATTTACCTCGAATCTATTCAATCCATTTCGGTTTGACCTGAAGTTCTGCCAACAGACTTCCATCGTCGAATAGGCTAAGTTGAGTGAACATCGCTCTTAGATCGGTCATAGCCCTATGACTCAACGCATCGGCCACCACATTGGCCTTGCCAGGATGGTACTCAATGGTACAATTGTAACCCTTAAGCAGCTCAACCCATATACGTTGCCTTAGATTCAGCTCTTTCTGAGTAAAGAGATACTTGAGGCTTTTGTAATTAATGTAGATGATACACTTCTCATCATACAGATAATACCTCCAGATTTTCAATGCAAAGACTACGGTGGCCAACTCCAAATCATGCGTCAGATAGTTCACCTCGTGTGTCTTAAGCTGACGAGACGCATATGTAACCACCTTACCATAATGCATTAACACACATCCCAAACCGACATGTGATGCATCACTATAAACTGTCAACTTCTTTTTAGTTTGAGGTTGTACCAAAACAGAAGCCTCAGTCAGTACAATTTTAAGTTTCTCAAAGCTCTCTTGCTACACATTAGTCCAGTCAAACGGTACACCTTTACGTAGCAACTTAGTCAAGGGTGCTGCGATCAGTGAAAATTCTTCCACAAACTGTCGGTAATAACTTGTCAGCCCCAAAAAACTGTGAATCTCAAACACATTCTTAGGCTGCTTCCAATCTAATACAGCCTTAATTTTTTGAGGATCGACTCGAATCCCCTCAGCATACACTACATGACCTAGAAATGTTACTTCACGTAACCAAAACTCGCACTTGTTGAACTTAGCATAGAGTTGTTTTCCCCTCAAAATCTAAAAAATAATCCTAAGGTGCTCATCATGCTCATCTTCAGTCCTCGAATAAACTAATATGTCATCGATGAACACCACTACAAACTAATCCAGGTCATCCATGATCCTCTCCGTGGCCTTAATCCAGTACTCGGCCAGATTAGGGGCGACCCCAGTGACACCCCTGAAGAGCTCGGCTCCATTGAACCGAAGTCATTCTGTAACTGACCCACGTCCCCTAGATCTAGTATTAGGCTTAGCGACCCTCTCCAATGCCTCAATATAGCCTGGGACAATGCGTCGTCCCCAGCGATGCGATCATGAGACTCAGTCTCAATATAGACGACACTGAAGTCTCACTCGTGTCCAAATTTGGTATACTACCCAGGGAAGAGGACTCGGATCGAACCCTCCTATGGCCTCTACCTCGGCCTTAAGTACCACGTACACGAATACCTCGTGTGCTCATGTCTATTCAAATTTATCTGTATTACAAATTTTTATACATCAGTTTCAGTTTCTGTATTTACTAGCAGATGATTTATGTTAACAGTTTCAGTAATTTAGAGTGATTTTTGCAAATCGCAGTCTCTATCAATTTTTCTATAGTCTCAATATACACTATCTAGAGTGTTTTCACAGTATACTACCTACAATAGTTTCAGAATATCATAACATTTATTAGTTTCAGATTATCATAGCATGTATCAATTTCAGAACACTTACAGGACTGACGCTGGGGACTTAGTGCACCACATACTCAGTAGAAATATTTCAAATAATTGAAAAACTGATTTTTCAAAGACCAAATTTAAAACCCATAATCCACAGCTGAGTTTTGAAACTTGGCTCTAATACCACTAAATGTAACACCCTAAACCCAGCCTAGACGTTATGGCCGTATTTGGCAATGTCACACGATAGTGTTTTTGAAACCTCGTTGTTACGTTGAAAATATTCCATGTTATTATCTTTAGTAAACCTTTATTAGAACTTAGGAAGATGTCTTTATTCATTTAAAGCATTTTTTCTGAAACATCCCTCGTTGCGAAAGCTTTAGTAAAATAATCTATGTGATCATGCGTTTAGAAAATACTTTAACTTTTTGAAAACCAAATTTCCTTCGACCAGCAGGTATAAATCCATAAAGTAAAATAAATAAATAAAAACCCAAAATTTAAAACCAAAGCCCTAGAGGATCCTTAAATTACAACCCAAATAATCAGTAATAATTAAATCATAAAACGTAAATTGAAAACCATGAAGCCTAAAAATTATTGGGGTCACCGCTGAGTCCTCCGTCGCACCGAACTGTCTAAGTCTCGGGATTACTTATGCACATTAAACAAAAAGGGTGAGTTTACGTAAACTCGGTGTGTAATCCCATAGAAACAAACAAACAATCATTATTCACAATACACAGTTGAACAGTCTTGGGCCTAAGCCCTTTTCAATATCAGTGACAGTTTGGGCCTTAGCCCATCTCAATATAGTGTCAAAAATGCAGTAGGGCCTTAGCGCATCATAGTACTGGTAGCAGTAACAGTTATGCAGTAGCAAAATCTTACCCATCTAGCCTCTACACACCATTTCCGTCCAACCCTACACTTCATGTGGGGATATAATCAACCCACACATAATGCGGCACAAACCAGTACTTTGCAGCTGAGCTGCCAGTAAATTAGGCTTAAAACCTTTTAGTACACTTCCTCCGAATAACAACCCCAACCCAATACAATGCAACATACTCTGGATGATATGCTATTATTGAATTTCAATATATATATTAAGTTCAGATATTAATATGTTCAGTACAAATATCATTTAGTCAATTTCACACATTTAGGGGTCTAAGTAGCGCTTACCGACCTTACAGTAGGTTCACAGTCGACTTAGGCGACCCGTGCAACCTTAGAATCATTTCGGTAATAATGGGCCCACATGCTCGTGTGTGCCCGTGTGATCCATTTTTAATGTAACCAATGCTAGCTAACTATTCATATATGTTTTCACTATTTACTTATATGATCATTCAGAGTTGTCTACTAGAGTTATTGTCACTAAATTATTTATATCTTGGGCTAAAAAATTCTAAATTAAGATCTGCTTGATGTTTTTGAAACTAGACTAAAATACCTTTCTACCATAAAATTTTCAGAATTTATAGCTTATCAAATAAGTATAGTAAAATCTTCAAATTTATCCCAATTCTGTTATTTGATAGCTTCAACCTTTCCTTACTAAAAATTATTTATCTCATAGCACAAAATTTGACTGATCGTTCCATTTGTTTCTCTTGACAATAGACTCATTAAGGATTTAAACGTATAAATTTAAGCCCCTAATTATTTTTTTACAATTTTTGATGATTTTCCAAATTCAGAATAGGGGAACCCGAAACCATTCTGACATTGTCTCACAAAATTCATTATATCTCATAACTTACAATTTTATTGTTTACCTTGTTTCTTCCATGAAAAAATAGACTCAACAAACTTTAATTTCATAATTTATTCAACCTCTAACTCAATTTCCACTATTTTAGATAATTTTTCAAAGTTAGACTACTGCTGCTGTCTAAAACTATTTTAATGCAGAATGTTGATTTCCAAGATTATAACACCGTTATTTCCTTTCTCTACAATTTTTTGCATCATTTTCTCTTATATCTCTTATTTCTCGAAAACAAGCAATTTCACCTTTTCATCAAATCCCATTTTTTGCATTTGGGGTACACACCTGTATCATTTTCGCTGCTTACGCAATCTTGAGATCACCAAAAACCTTCTAACTTCGCACAATTCCACCACTACTCAACACGAGGGGGATAGCAACCGAAACGATTCGCTGCTATAAAAATAAACATGCCTCATTAATGAAGACTTAAACAAAGTTAAGAACAAATTCAAAGCCAAAACCACTCGCCCAAACAATACAAGAAAACACATACCTTATACGCTTACCAACCGATCACCACTTCGAGTCAAATCAACGAATGTTAATTCCAGCCTCATGATCGACTCCTAAACAGTGAACAAAACACCCCTTAATCCCTTATCCATATTAAAATTCGAGTTTAAAAGAATAGAAACTTACTGTACAACACAATTACACGTTTGCACAAAGGGGAAAAGATAAAGAAAGACAACAAAAACGGAAAGAGAATTCAAAGGAAATTCAACAGCAAGGATTTATTATTCAGAAAAAAAAGGAAAACCAAAAATTTTGAGTGGAGGAGAAGAGAGAAAATGTCAGAAAGGTGGAAAAGAGTCCGAAATTTGAAAAAAAAAAACTAAAGAAAAAGATAATACCTAAAAATCTGGCAACTTATCTCCTTAATTCTCTCCCTAACCACCCACAACAACTCCACTACTCAAAATTTGAATTTGACTAGGACTCCACCAAGCCATACGGCCAAGCAACAAAAAATAATTCCCTTGCTCGTTCCGGGACTTAAACTCTAGACCTCCCACCCGCCAACACACACCTTAGTCACCAAAGTAGCAAGCCCATTCTAATATATTTTTATCAACTTTTAACTATAAGCCTACTGACCACAGATAAGGTTTTCTTCATAAAAATACCAAAATTTGTCCAAGTCAAGGCTTGAACTTGGAACCTCATACACACACTCAGAACACTTAACCACTGAAGCAGACAGATATTTGTGTCATATTTTCACAATAACGAAATTAGAAATTTTGGGGCGTTACATCTAGTTAAACTAATACTTCATTTTTCTATTTGAAATAGACTACTTCAATTCAACAAGGGTTTTACTTGTTCTACCTATAAATAGATAGCATCGGTAGGGATAGATATACAACCTTAAAATATTGTTACTCTGTACAAAAATAGTGAGAGTTTATTCTCTAAGTATTAAATTAATTTTCTAGAATACCAATTTTATCGGTTTCTATTAAGAAGAGATTTTGCCTTCACACTAAAAGTAAAGAAAACAATTTCAAGTTCTGCGTTTGATTCAAATTGTTTAAGCCCACACTCAAAGTAGTTCGTGGTATAAGAAAAGTGGAGAAGACCGTTGGTTGAAAACCGAGAATGATAAGGATCCGTCCAATCGAACACATAGGTGCAATTTCGGTAAAGAATTTATTGCTATAAACATCACAAATCGGCTCGATTTTCAAAATTTTTATTTTCCACTATTCAAGAAACCATTTTCAAACTAAATTTTTTCCAACATCGAGAGAGGAATGCAAGAACATATCATCGTGATGTCTAATATTACAGTAAGAATAAAGACCTTGGGGATGATAGCAGATGAATCTTTTTTAGTGCAGGTCATATTGAACTCACTACTTTCGAATTATGACTCATTTCAAATTAACTATAAAATTATTAAAGACAAATGGGATGTTAATGAATTGACCAGTAATCTCATTTAGGAGGAAGCAAGATTAAAAAGTCAAGGAAGTAATTCCATCCACCTTATGGGTTAAGGAGCTGACAAAGAACTTAAGGCAAAAACCAACAAGTTTAAGAAAAAGAAAAATTTGCCTATTAACATTTCTAATGGCGAGAAAAAGAAACGAATGGAAAATAAGTGTCACTTTTGTAAAAAAAAAGGACACTATCAGAAAGATTACCGAAAACATAAAGCTTAGTTTGAAAAGAAAGGAAAATTTTATGTTTCTGTATGTTTCGAAGCTTGGTGGTTTAATTTTGGTGCTACTACTCATGTATCCAACATGATGCAAGGATTCCTTTTGATCCAAATCACAAACCCAACTAAAGATTTCCTATATATATGGGTAACCATATGAAGGCTTCAATTGAATGTATAAGGACTTATCATTTGGTCTTGAATACTGGTTATCACTTATACTTATTTCAAACTCTTTATGTACCTTCAGTTTCTAAAGACCTTATATCCTTTTCAAAACTTGATGTTTCTAGGTTTAATGCTAAGTTTGGACATGATTGTTTTAATTTATTTATAATGATTTTTTTAGGTTCAAAAATCCTTATTGATGGTTTATATTAATTGAAACTTGAAAATATCTTTGTGGAATCCTTACTTGTTGATCATATCAATGTTGGAATTAAGCCTAGTATGCTAAATGAATATTTTGCTTACTTGTGGCATAAACATTTGAGTAATGGATCCAAAGAAAGATTAGTAAAGAATGAGATTCTACCTCAAATCTAGATTTTGCTAATTTTGGTGTATGTGTGGATTGCATTAAGGGAAAACAAACCAAACAAACTAAGAAGGGCACCATAAGAAGTACATAGCTTTTTGAGATAATACACACTAATATATGTAGACCTTTTGATGTTCGATCTTTTAGTGGAGAAAAGTATTATTGATTATTTTTCATGGTATTGTTACATCTTTTTTCTTGATGAAAAATATCAATCAGTAAATGCTCTTGAGATATACGTTAATAAGGTTGAAAGGCAATCAGATAGAAAAGTGAAAATATTAAGATTTGATAGAGGTGGTGAATTTTATGGAAATTTTACTAAATTAGGACAATGTTGAAGTCCATTTGCTAAATTCCTTGAAAGTGCTAGCATATGTGCACAGTATACTATGTTAGGCACACCTCAACAAAATGGTGTTGTAGAAGGCGTAATCGGACTTTATTGGATATGGTTAGGAGTATGATGAGTAACTCCTTATTACCTATATCATTGTGGATGCATACACTCAAAACTATTGTATATTTATTAAATAAGGTTCCTAGTAAGGTAGTTCCAAAAACTCATTTTGAGTTGTGGACTGAAAGGAAACCTAACCTAAGGCACCTACATGTTTGAGGTTGCCAAGCGAAAGCAAGAATATATAATCCACATGAAAGAAAATTAGGTTTTTGTACGAAAAGTGGATATTTTATTGGTTATTTAGAGAAATATAAAGGATATAGGCTTTATGTGCCAAATAATAGTATGAAACATAGAGATTAGTAATGCTAGATTCCTTGAAAATGATGAAGTTAGTAGGAGTGTTTGAAAGTAAGTTATGGATATAAAAGAAATTAGAGTAGAATTTCCTACACCTAAAAATGTTCCTTTATCCACAAATGTTGTTCCAACAATTAATGAATGCCCTAGTAATGTTGAACAACATTTAAATGATGAAACAACCATAGAAGAAGCTAACTCACAAAGGTCTAATAAAAATGGACCATAAATAATGTCATTAAGAAGATTTTAAAAAGAGAGAAAATCAACTATTCCTGATGATTATGTGATTTATTTGTAATGATCAGATTTTGATATTGGAATCAATAAAGATCTAGTTTCATTTTCAAAATCCATAAATATTGATGAGTTTGATAAATGGTTAAGCGTCATGAAAGATGAGATGAAATCTATGGAACAAAATAAAGTCTGAGACATTGTTAAATTGTCAAAAGGTTCAAAACGAGTTGGATGTAAATGGTTTTTTAAACTAGATGTGACTCAAATGGCAATATCTAACAATATAAAGCTAAACTTGTTGTCAAAGGTTACACTCAGAAAGATAGTATTGATTATAAAAAGACTTTCTCTCTAGTCTCTAAGAAAGATTCCTTAAGAATTATTGTGACATTGGTTGCTTATTGCGATTTAGAGTTACACCAAATAGGTGTGAAAATAACCTTTCTAAACGGAGATATTAAGGAAGAAGTTTATATGGACCAACTTGAAGGTTTTATAGTTGAAGGAAAATGTCATATGGTGTGTAAACTTAAGAAGTCAATATATAGACTCAAACAAACTTCACAAAAATGGTACATCAATTTTAATGATACCATAAAGCCTTTCGGTTTTCAAGAAAGCATCGTTCATCAGTTTATATACCAAAAGATTAGTGGAAACAAATTTATTTTCTTGGCTTTATATGTTGATGATATTTTGCTTGCGTCAATGATTTTGGTATATTGCGTGAGATAAAAGTTTTTCTCTCGAATAAATTTGAAATGAAAGATATGGGAGAAACTTCCCATGTGATAAGAATTGAAATATTTCGTGATAGATCATAAGGATTGTTAGGATTGTCTCATAAAAACTATATCGAAATATTTTTATTAGAGACTTAATATGTGTAGTTGTTCAGCATGAATTATTCCTATACAAAAATGGACAAATTTAGTCTCACACTGTGTCCAAAGAATGATATGGAACGAAAGGGAATGTAATCAATTCCTTATGCTTTTGTTGTGGGTAGTTTAATGTATGATTAGACCTGTAGAAGACTCAACATTAGCTTTGCAGTTGGGATACTTGGCAGATATCGAAGTAATCCTATAATTGATCATTGGAAAGCTGCAAAGAAAGTTTTACGGTACCTACAATGGATAAAGAATTACATGCTCATATATAAGAGATCTACTTAATTGAAAGTGATTAGATACTTGAATTCAAATTTTGTTAGATGTCTTGGCTATTTATTTTTACTTGCTAAAGGAGCCATGTCATGGAAAAGTGCTAAACAATTTGTCATTGCATCATCTATGATGAAAGTAGAGCTTGTAGCATGTTTTGAGGCTACTATTCACGCATTATAGTTGTAGAACTTTATTTTAGGATTTGGGGTAATTGATACTATCACCAAGCCACTGAAAGTTTAATGTGATAATTCCACAACAATATTTTTCTCCAAAAATGACAAATATTCCAAATGTGAAAAACATATGAAATTAAAATATTTTTCCATTTTACACCAAAAAAAATATTTTGCCATTAAGGAGAAAGTTCAAAAACAAATAGTGTCTATAGAGCATATTAGAACTGATCTTATGATTATTGATTCGTTAACTAAAGGCTTACAACCAAAGATATTTAAAGAACATGTACATAGAAGGGTCTTAGTTGTGTTGATGAATGAAATTTTATGATGTTTTGACACTCTAAGCTCAATTATGATGTCATTGAAATAAAATGGACATATTTCTTGTTATAATGATTATGTGCACATAGTTTTTGAAATCATTTAAAACAAGAAAAGCTTTATAGTTACTTAAAGACCTATTATATTGAGTTGTAATATTGTAGTATATAGAAGGAAGCATGTGACTTAAGCTATTTACAACCGTCATAACTCACATTTGCAATTTACTATAATGTGGTAATTATGATGAGTGTTATTTTTATGCGCGCTCAATGTTTATTCTATTAGGGTTTATATTTTACCTCATTGGGCCAACTGGGAGAATGTAATATTTTAGCCTAATTTTGTAGATCCAATTAAGTCTAAAATAATGTGGCCCAATTTAAAGAAGATAAGAGTTTTATTTTGAATAGAAGTTGAACTCTATCCATCCATTCGGTTACTTGATAGACGTATGGGATTAAAAGTTGATTATTATACCATCACTTAGGGTTTGTATAATTAAGGGAATAGGCCAAGAGGGAGAAATCAATTTATCAGGTGTTCTTCATGTTTTTCTTTGTCAAGGTTAATGGCAAAATCTAATTCCACGTCAAGTATCTCTTAAACTTGTAGATTATTCTAAAGACCTTAAAATCAATGTTTATGCAATATTAGAGATTTGTTTGCATAATATCTAAATCTAATAAATTTTACATTCTTTACACAAAGGAAGAACAAGAAATTAATTTAATTAATTGTAAAAACTTTATTTTATGCTTAGTATGAAAGATTTGAGATTATATAATCAAAAGTAATTTAAGCTTTGTAGACAATTATTAAATATAAGTTATCAAGTTGATTTCATTAAGATTAATATGGAAACATGAAATATAATTTTAAAAGTTAGGAGATTAATTTAATTAATTTCAATATTACAATAACAAATCGTTAACATTATCAAGAAAAAAAGTAGAATTCTTGGCAATGTGATAAACAAGTACAATTTGACACTTTTTAATGCATTATTTAGTTTCTACTGCCTTTTCACTTTAATTCTAAATTTCTTTTACCCCAATTAATACTTAAAAAAAATTTCTAAATTCTTTGACTTATTTATCTTGGAACTTTGTTTAATTAATTTATGGGTGAAGTACATCACAGGTCACCCAATTATGGGTCATTTTTTTATCACCTAACTATGAATTTTTTAAATTAGTCATCCAACTATAGATTTGTTTTTTTTTTGGTCACCTAACTATGATTTTTTTTAAACTGGTCACCAAACTAATCGTGATTGGTATTTTTTTGGGTCCATTTCCATTAAATGCACTAACGGGAGGATGAAGTGGCAGTTGAAAAATTGGTATAATAACAATTTTAGACCTCAACTTTTACATATTATATCGATTTAGTCATAATTTTAAAAATTAACCCTCAAAATTTAGAAATGTTTCAATTTAATCCCAATTCTAAAAAAATAAAGAAATATATAAAAATACATAAACATTTTTAAAAATATAATAATAAATTTAAATTTTATACCAATATTAAATAAAAACAATTATATTAATAGTAAATAATAAAACCCTCCCATCCCCCACCCCTCTCCTACCGTTATGAAACAACTTGAGCCTCTACTCCTTGAAATGAACCCAACCACAAAAAGATCCCTGTTCTCATTCATAATGGGAAACCCATCTCACCATCCTCCAATACATGGTCCAACTTTGGAATCACAAATCACCTTTGCTTCCTTCTACCCTTACCAACGTTCACAAGCCTTCTTTTGTTCCGATTATATTGATAAAAAAGATGAGTGTTTAATATTTTTTATTCCATTGCCAGTGCATAGTATAGTAATCATTTTTATATTTGGTCTGTTTGAACATAAATGCTGAATAATTCCATGCATATGCAAATACGATAGATATATGGCATTGGGAGGAGAATATGGATGGGAGAAGAAGACCAAGAGGAAGCAAAGGAGGAGTTAATGCAATGCCTGAAGACCCTGGAAGGAGAGCTGGGGGAGAAGCTCTACTTTGGGGGACAGAGCGTAGGGGTAGCGGATGTTGCACTTGTACCTTTCACCACTTGGTTTTACAGTTACGAGACTTGTTGCAATTTCAGCAGCAACAACAACAGAGAAGGAGAGGGAGAGGGACGCCAGGGGAGGGACGGTGGGGGGAAGAGAGGAGGGTTGTTTTTTTAATTTAATATTAATATAATTATTTTATTTAATATAAATTTAAATAAGTTATTATATTTTAAAAAATATTTATTTATTTTTATAAATTTTTAAATTTTTTAGAAATACGACCAAATTGAAACCATTTATAAATTTTGAGTGTTAATTTTTAAAATTATGAATAAATCGATATAATAGGTAAAATTAAAGGTTAAATTTAATATTATACCAATTTTTCAACTATCACGTGACCTTTCCATTGGTGCAATTAATGAAAATAGACAAAATGATTAGTTGGGTGACCAAAAAAGAAACAAATCCATAGCTGGGTGACCAATTTTAAAAATTCATAGTTAGGTGACAAAAAAGAAAATGACTCATAGTTGGATGACCTGTAATGTAATTTACCCATAAATCAATTAAACAAAGTTCCGAGATTAATCATTTACTAACTTTAATCCAAACACCTATATTATTATTGGGCTATCACTCAAGAAGAGTCCAAGACAACTCAACTCAATACAACAGACTCAGACTGAGTTGAGAGAAGTTGAGTTAGGCCCAGAAGATTCAACCCTACCAGTCTACCACTAAACTAAGAGAGGTCTGACAGCATTATTTCCCTTCTCAGCACTTCGAGCTTTGTTTCCTAGTCACTCGCCCTCTGCGCAATCACCGATCAAAGCTGAAGATGGGAAGCCTTGGAAAAGCAATATACACCGTCGGATTCTGGATTCGGGAGACCGGTCAGGCTCTCGATCGCCTTGGCTGCCGCCTACAAGGCAACTATTTTTTCCAGGAGCAACGTGAGTTTTATTTCATTTCAATCTTCAACTTCTATTCCTAAGCTGATTCCAATCTCAAATATGAATTCAGTCTTTGGGGGTTTTCAGCTAATTTCAAATATGAAATATACTTTTTATGTCTTCTCATTTTCTAGCTTACATTTTCTTTGATGTTATTATTAAACAGTTAGACTGCCTCTGTATAAAATTACAAGCACAGTTATGATTATAAACTTAGGGTTTTTTTCCCCTCCTAATTTAGCCAATTGTACTGGTTAATTGGTTATTTGCCTTTCTGGTTTCTGAGGTAATTCGGCTTCGTTTTACCTTTTTTTTTTTTTTTTATCATTGCATTTTGTGTTCAAAGATAGGATTTTGCTTTTGTCGCTTTAGTTTTTTTTCTTTTTCATTATCCGAATGCATTCATGTTTTCTTTTTATTTTTATTCATAGTTTCTAGGCATCGGACTCTGATGAACTTATTTGATAAATCTCCTCTGGTGGACAAGGATGCATTCGTAGCCCCTAGCGCATCTGTCATTGGCGATGTTCAGGTGGGAAGAGGATCTTCTATTTGGTATGGATGTGTTTTAAGGGGTAAGATACTTGCTTATATACTCAATTTGGTTTTTGTTTGATGGCAATAGTCTTTTTTTTTTTTCAATTGATTAAAGAACAAAAACTATTAGCAACATAAGTCTAATAAAGGCAAACCATATGCCTACGTCCCTATTAGCTGCATGTACTTCCAACTTTGCAACTTTCTCACACCAAAGAAGTGTTGTGTGGTGGTTGCTCGTCTCATCCCTTAATCATGAGGTCGGGGGGTTGATCTTTGCCCATGGGAATGGAGCACATTTCACGGCCAGCCATTTACCTCTTTGGAGAGCATTCGCGGCGAGGGGATTAGTCACTGCTATTGGCAGTGGACAACCTGGTTTCGACCAAAAAAAAGAAAAAGAAATTATTTAAGGATGGACTATATATCCAACTTAGCATATGAAGTTTTAGGGTTATACTAATTAACTTTTAGATGGTGACTTGAGAAACAAATAGACATTATTAATGGTAATACTATTGGCTTATGTTTAGTGTGCTTTAATTTGAAAACTATGTGAATAAAGATAGTAGACTTAAGTTGATTATTTCTGCACATATTCTGAATGAGTTTAAATTTACTACATGTCTGGGTTTATCACAATTGGTCTAGAGAAATGTAGCTAGTCCTAGTGAGGATATTACTTGTCTCAACTTTTAACAATTAATTTACAGGAATGTTGTTTGTAAATTTAACTATTGGTTTCAACTTTAAATTATCAGTTCTTTTAATTTTATTTTCTATTTATCTTGTATGGTATTGTCTTCCTGGTACGTCTTACTATTTCATTTAACATTTTAGCCATCCTAAATACTCATTCATTCACACAATCGAGTGCTTGCAACTTGTATAATATACCTTGTTCTCCACCTGGTTCATGTCCTCAACTCCACATGCTTCTTAAAACCTTAAATACAACCACAATGCATAAGATGGCAGACTTATTCTCCTGTAGAGCAGGTTCATTTTTACTAGTATTTATCATTCTTCTCCTATCAAGGAGATAGAATTTTGGGTTAAGAAGATATTTTGGACAATTATTTTCTTCCCTCAAAATGAAATCCCCTGGTATATTTAGTGTATGTACCATGTGTGACTGCAGTTCCTTATTATTCTAATAAGAAAGTTGAAAATGAATTCGTGCAGCCACATACCACATAGCAATGCCTTTCTACAAAGTTGGGTTAGGGAATCATTCCTGAATAATACGTCTTTATTGAATGGTAGTGCATTTGACTCTTCACTACTATATCTCTCGAAGAGGAAGGTTTCTGAGATCACACCCTACCCCACTATCTTTTAACCACTCCGTGTAGAGGAAGTTATAATTTTCTTGACCCTTATGAATTTGTCCGGAGAGATATTAGGGTTATTTCTTTGACATTATTTTTACTAGATTTTCCTGATTATCATCCTTGTCATGCTTTGAACAGGGGATGTCAACAGCATTAGTGTTGGATCTGGAACTAATATACAAGACAACTCCCTTGTGCATGTTGCAAAATCTAATCTAAGTGGGAAAGTGCTACCAACTAACATTGGAAACAATGTTACTGTAGGTAAGTAAAGTGGCATTGGCCATACATTTCATGTGAATTAACCTGATAAAAAAGTTTCTTCCATCAATAAGGTATGATTGAAACTTTGAAATGATCAGGTCATAGTGCTGTTTTACATGGCTGTACCGTTGAGGATGAAGCATTTGTTGGCATGGGAGCCACACTTCTTGATGGTGTAGTTGTGGAAAAACATGCTATGGTTGCTGCTGGAGCCCTTGTGAGACAGAATACAAGGATCCCTGCTGGGGAGGTACCACAAACTCCATGGTCTTCTGGTCATGTTTTCAAAAATATTTGATGAACTTGTTGATTTATCTGTTGATCAGTGTCACCTTTGTTTCTTGTTGTAGCATTTATGAATAAAAAAAAAACCAGAAACATGCATTAGAAGTTAGAAAACATATACATATATGTTCAGATGATAAAGATAAAACAGGTGTTATGACACCTGTTGGTAACAATTATAATACAGGGACAGTTCTACTGCTCATATTAATATTTTAAGTCATACAATGCTGTAAAAATGTACCTGTACTTTAGATGATGAGGTGTTCGATCTTCTTTGGTTGACAGGTGTGGGGAGGCAATCCAGCTAAATTCCTGAGGAAGCTAACTGAAGAAGAGATATCGTTTATTTCCCAGTCAGCCACCAATTATACCAACCTTGCACAGGTACATGCTGCTGAGAATGCAAAACCCTTTGATGAAATTGAATTTGAGAAAGTTCTTCGCAAGAAGTTTGCGAAGAGGGATGAAGAGTATGACTCAATGCTGGGCGTTGTCCGTGAAACTCCACCAGAACTAATTCTTCCAGACAATGTCCTACCAGATAAAGAGCAAAAGTCCTCTCAAAAATGATCTTTTTTTTATTTATTAGTTGCTTTTTTATTTGCTCCAAAAGTCTTGAGATTTGGCATCAAGAAAAATTTGTTGTTATGTTCAAGTACATGGCAGAGGGATGATTTTTCTTTTCCAAATAATACCGGACATGTTTTAGGATAGAACCATGGCATCTTTTTAGCTATAAAACTCTACTGTTTGTATGGTTACTGAGAGTCGCAGTTCATGACCGGAGAGATGTAAGTTGATGTCTAATGTTCCATGTACCTAAGATGCTTGTTTTCTACTTATAATTGCCCTTCTCCTCGTGTATCAGTATAAAGCAGGCGACTGGCTTTGCTGTGCTTAGACGTAGTACTTCTCTTTGTGGTCAAAGGCCTAGTACTTCTTGTAATAGTAATAAACAATGCTGAATATTAGGTTGCTCTTTTAAAGCAAGGGATTGTGCATGCGTTAGTTAATGAATAAATGACAATTTATTGCATAATTCATATATGTTTGTATTACTGTTAATCTTATAAAAAATTATATACATATTTATAAATTGTTGAATACTTTCAAATATAAAAGTCTATATATATGTTTGCGAGCGTTTTTCTGCCACTGATGCAAAGTTTGGGTCAGTCACAAACCCTGATGCCTGCATCAAATTTGTACTAACACCCAAAATAAGTTGACAACTTGAATGACTGTATCTTGGGTATAACTGTAAATTTAGTTTTAAGTTTTGGGTCAGGCTAGCATGTGCATGCTTGCAGCAATTGTAAAAACATAGTTTGCAAAAGAAAGAAGGAAATATCCAACACAATAACAATAATGTCTACCAGTGACTAACTCAAATCCGCAAACACGCTAGAAAACCTTATCTAAACATGAGATGGGCCCCAATGCCGGTATCCTTAAATATCCATTGGGGCCACGCCTTCGTCAGTAGAACCACCCTGCTCAGCTGCAGCCTCTTGTCCTGAAGCATCATCAGGTTCAGCAGCTGGTCCTTCTTGCTCTCCCACGATCTCAAAGGCATTGATCATTTGTTGTACAGTTTCCTGATCCAAAATATGGAACGGCTCTCCAACCCCTACCACAGCAACTGTACATATAGAGCTTTTTAGAGTTTCTCCTTGCAGGGTTTCCCTTATAGCCATAAGAGCATCTTTGACCAGATCGTCTCGAGAGGAATCTGCTAAGTTCTCAAACCTCCGCTCCAAGTACGTCTTTGCAGCTTGTGAGCGGGACCCAATGGCAAAAGCCTGGTACTCAAAGTAATTTCCACTCGGACAGTTGTAGTAGAGATGAGCCCCAGATTCATCCAAGCCAGCCACCAACAGGCCAACCCCATAAGGTCGTTTCCAAGAACGTTGGGTGCAGACCTGCAACCAAACACAAGCATGTCCCCCATTTCAATTGCACAAACAAATAACACTATTATGTTATTAGGTTTGGTGTTCCGCAAGAAATTGCCATCTTTGGCATCAACTATGTTTCATTTAATGGGGTTAAAAGTAAACACCCCAAAACAAAATTATCAGAAGAAAAAGTGAACTCACTACATTAATAAGATAATAACTATCAAAAATCATGTTAGATTCCAAGATTATTACAAACAATGTCAGAGCTCCAAATATGCAATTGAATTAAGATACAGTTGAGTAATATACAAAATTTAGCAGTGAATTAAATGGGCAAGCACAGAATAACAGTAAGGAGACGAAGCAAAAAGATGAACATCAGAGGGCTTCCACAGTTTTTATGTTAACCAAAGAGCCATATGAAAACATAGATCATCTATCACAATTTACGGTTACTCACTATAACCAACCTCAAAGACTTATCATTCAGCCTCACTTCTTGCATCAACAAATGAACAGATCAAGTAATCATGAAAAAGTCAGAAAACTGCTACTCAATCACTTAACACCAGAACAGCTAAAACCGAGCACACAAAGGCATGCCAAGCTCTCCGAGTTGTATGCAAAGAAACCATTAAGCCCATTCAAACCACAATTGAGCTTCAATCCTATTATACTCTCATCCTTCAATTAACAGAAGCCTAACAAGGTAATAAAACAATAACTGGAATACACTCACCTCCCACAATCTTTTCAAATCAGCCTTTCTATGGAATAGTCTATTGCCTGCTTTATGCCCTGAAGTTTTTGGTCAGAAACAAATCGCAAATACAATATCATTACCAGACCAAGCCACTTGATGCCAATTACAGTTAAACCCTCATCCATAACTTGCAAGTAAAGCTAACTCACCAATTGAATACATAATCAGTAAGAAAGAGATCCCCTCAGTTATACCCTTCTGTCTGTTTGTATCATACTAATCCGCATTATCCGTTTCATTTTCCTCTATTCCAGATAGAACTTCGGCTATTAATTCAATCATTGATCAGTTCAGCAGTAATGCAAATGGGCAGTTCTATTTCTACATTACTTGATCCATTAATGTTTCCTACACGGAAGCCGCGCTTAACTGTGAGTCAATAACCATTTTATGCTTAATTTTGCACTTCTATTTACTAAAATGCTTCAGTAGAAACCCACTAATTAGGGTTTCAACTTTCAATTTCTCAAAGAAAACCCAAATATCAACATTACCCATCAGTTTAACTACACTCAAAATAAAGGTCATTTCCCTTTTTTTAAAGAAAAAAGTTCAAAGATTTAGGATTTCAAGAAATGAAAGACCTGAGCTCTATCGGCAAGTTGGACGACAAGTCTGCCAACAGGAAGTGGCGATTCATACGTGAAGTTGTAGTTAATACATTCGTTTCTCATATACCGAGAAAGGACGCGGCCGTCAGCGGTGAGACCGGCGATGGCAACGCCGATGTGGTCGTCGACTTTGAAAATCTTTTTCTGGTGAGAAGACAACTCGGAGTTAGCCTTGTTGACGCAACCCAAAACTACATGGGTCTTAGATCGAAGTCCGATCGCGGCTGAACCTTGCTTCACAGCTTCCATCGCGTATTCCACTTGGAACAACCGCCCCGCAGGACTCCATGTGGTAACGTCTGTATCGTACTGGTTCCTGAACATTTTCCTCTACGCCACCGTCTTAATTGCTAGCTTTCTTCTTCGATTGAAAGAAACTGGCTTCAACACACTCTCTCTGGGTATTTTAAGAGGGTTTTTCTTCTTCTTCAAGACAGATTGAGAGAAAAACGAAAGCCCTTTTAATGGCTTTGGTTCTATGCTAATAATATTTGGGTCATTCGACAAGAAAATGGGCCAATAGGCCTAATGAAGCTGCAATATAGGATAGCTTTTAGAGGTTTCATGGGCCGGCCAGCCCAGTCTGTGTTTGTCCGGGTTTGGATTTAGTTTTTCAACCTTGGGCCAATCCGGCCCATTTTATTGTTTAAATATATATAAATAATTTTATTTAAATATTTATATAATTTAGTTTAAATAAAAAAATATTTTTATTACTTTTTACTTAGTAAAATGGAGAATTTAGATAGGGAAAGTTGGGTTTGAGTCTAAAATTTATTTTTTTTGGAATTTAGATAGGGAAAGTTGGGTTTGAGTCTAAATTTTTTTTTTTTTGGAATCACGCCTGATTTATCCCATAAACATATCTAATATAAATTAAATTGGATATTTTCAATCAATCTTTTTTTAATCTAGTGAAAATATTATTATTTCAAATTTAAAAATGAGATGTGTTGGATAAGGTTTGGTTTTGATCGAATCATTTTTAATTTAATAAAAATATATGATTGTTTCAGATGCAGATTTGAAAATTAGGGTTCGTTTTTTACATGTAAAAAATTTTACGGAAAATATTGTAGTACCCAAATTTTGCCCGGCCCGAGCCCAAATATTAAAAACAAAATATAAATATATATATATATAAAATAAATAAAATGTTCAGATTTTTTTACAATAACAGGCCCAAAATAGCCCAATCCAAATTTCCTAATACCCAACTCTACCCTAACCCAAAATACAATCCTAAGCCCGGTTACAACCCAAACCCAATTAAGCCGAAACCTAATCTGACCCAATACAACAATCCCGATTTTGGCCCAACACTCAATAGCCTACTACGTTTCAGACAATAGAAACCCTAGTGTTTCTAGCTCCCTCTTCAGCCGCTGATGCAGTCACCCACGTGCGTCTCCGAGCCTTTGCCCTCGCACGAGCCTCCAGCTGGCCTCCGTACGGCCGTACCTGCAGAAAACGCAACAAACACACACAAACAGGTGATAGAGGATGAACGAACGAAAAAGAGAAAAAGCAGCAAAAAGAAAAAGAAAATAGAAAAAAACAAAAATATAATTGGTGTAATTTTCATTTTTATTTTCAGCCATAAAAAGGCCATTTTTCAGCATTTTGTGGGAGATCACGCATATTGTATCAAAAAATATACACAGAAAGATATACAAAAATTGAAAAAAGAAGGTTTTCTTCTTTGGCTCGACCGCTCTGTTCTTTTAGGTTCTTTTCTTTCCTTATCTGTTAGCCATTAATCATACGCAATAATATATATATATATATAGAAAATAAAAGAGAAAGAGGGGGGAGGATCTTACCTTTGCGCACCGTTGGAGCAATCCCCTACTCTGTCCGAATCGGAATGAGAGAGGGGAGAGTTCTGGCTTTCAAGGTGGCGAAGAAGGAAGGGTTTACCTTCGTTATATCGGCCGGTCCCCATCTCTCTCGTCGCAATCGGAGCAGAGGGGGATCTGAGGGGGTTGAGTTGTGACAGTGGTTGAAGAACGAAGGCAGCGTTCCCCTCTTTTCTGCAATACAAAATGAACATTTAGGTTTTTTTAGGGCTTAGTTTAGCCTTTATCTGTTGAAGGGAAAGGCGTCGTTTGATGCCAAAGCAATGAGTCAACAAAATGGCGCTGTTTTGAGACCCCTTGACCCGCGCGGTGACCCGGCCCATGGGGAAGGATCCGCGCGTTTTACCTTAGGGGGATATTTGCGCCATAGGTCCTCCCTCCTTTGCGGCGTATTCAATGAAGTTTTTTTTATATTTGCAATTTTGGCATCGAATTTTGCTTCTGTTTCAGTTTGGTCCCTAGACCATGCACTTTTGTCATGGGTTGCGCATGGGAGCCCACAACCATGACACATTCGTGTGATCCATCAAGTGGGAAGGAGGTCATTTGGCCCGATCGGACTGACCCATTGCTTGAAGAGATTGAAGGCCCATCTACAAGTTCGTCACATATGGAAACATAATCTTCGAGGATATACAATCGTAGATTTGATATATAATCTTAGAAGATATGATTTTGTATTTGTAGATACCATTCGATCTTAGCCATTCATGTACTTGATCTGTACCATTGGATTTGGGGAGGCTCTACTATAAATAGAGGCCTCTCCCCTCATTGTAAATCACTTGAGTTTTGAGGAGTAATAGAGTTCTTGAGAGTATTCACTCAAACTAATTTCTCTTTTGTGTTCTTGATATTCTGTGGCTTATTCTTATTTCATTTTTCGATCATCTCTGTTTGATCTTCGAGTTGCTTTCGTTTGTGTTATTTTCAAAGGGGGAATTCGATTGAATCCTTAACTTGTGGGAATTAGGCTGACTTAGGCGTTTTTGGGAGTAAGAAACTGCCTAAGGCCGTACGGATTGTGAGGCAAAAATTCTAAGTCCGTGGCAGTTGGTATCCGAGCCAAGTTTTTCGAAAGCACTATTAAAGGATGTCGAGAGAAGTTGGTGAGAATGAGCCAATGGAGACCCGTGGGAGGGCTAGAAAGGCTAGTCGATCGAGGGACATGTTGTCAAGCTTGGAAAATCGAGTAGTCAATCTCGAGGAGTCTGTTGGTGACATGAGGGAGACGCTCGAAGTGGTCCTTACCCGTATGGAGGAACTGAGGGAAGATAGCAAGGAATTCATGCTGGAGACTCTTAGATCCACTTCGGATAAGTTGACGGTAAGGGACGAAGCTCTTGAGGCCCTAGTGACTTCCATGAAAGAAGAGATTGCTGAGCTTAAGGGGGAGCTCACAATCTGTAAAGCCGCTATGGGAAGTGGGATGTTGGCTTCAGGATTGAAGCAACGTCATGTTGATGTTCCAAAACCCGAGAAGTTCAAGGGGGCTAGGTCTGCGAGAGAAGTGGACAACTTTCTATGGGAATTGGAGCAATATTTTCGAGCAATGGGCATTGAGGATGATGCCACTAAGGTAAACATTGCTTCAATTTACTTTACTGATGTTGCTCTCTTGTGGTGGCGACGTAGGTCCACGGATGAGAAACATGGAGGAACAGCTATTGGGACTTAGAAGGAGTTCCAAGGAGAGTTAAAGAAGCAGTTTTATTCGTAGCATGCTGAAAAGGAGGCTCGTGCTAAGTTGCGCCGGCTTACGCAACAAAGCACTGTTCGAGATTATGTGCAGGAGTTTAGTGAGCTGATGCTTCAGATCTCTGATTTGAATGAGAAGGAAGCATTTTATTGGTTTGAAGATGGGCTAAAAATGTGGGCTAAGCAAGAGTTGCATCACCTAGGTATCACTGCTTTGACCGTAGCCATGGCTGAGGCAGAAAACTTTTATGAAGTTGGTGGGAGGAAGTTTGACAATAGTGACGCTTCCAAGCCCAAGCCAAGACCCAAAGGCAATGGTGAGGGAGACAAAGAGCAAACCGAAAGGAATGGCGAAGCCCCAAGGGCTAATGATGGTAGACCATGGGATAAGAAAGGGCCAATGAGATACTATATTTGTCAAGGTCCACACAGGTTTAGTGCTTGTCTAAAGAGGGCCGCTTTTAAAGCTATGGAAGCGTGCGAAGAGGGCGATCATGACACCAAAAGTCTTAGCAGAATATTGGGTGGTGTTGAAGACAAGGCAAGTAATGGGCTGATGTTTGTGGATATCACCGTGGCAGACAAGAAATTGAATGCCCTTGTTGATACTGGCGCATCCGATTTGTTCATATCCAAAGAGATGGCAAAGGAACTCGGTCTCAAAGTGGAGGAAGATTTGGGTCGACTCAAAATGGTGAACTCAGAAAGTATTCTCATAACAGGTGTGGCTAAATGGGTGGAACTTAAACTTGGCGAGTGGGGCAAGGCAACCATTAAGGTAATCCCACTTGATGATTATGATTTTGTGGTAGGATTGAGTTTGCTTGACCGACTTAATGTGGATATTCATCCTTCCGAGAATTACATGACGATCTCTGATTCGAACCATCGATATATGGTACGAATGAAAAGAAAGGGAAACATGGAAGGCAAAACATTGTCGGTAATCTAATTTGCCAAAGGAGTATGTAGAAACGAAGTCTCCTATTTAGCCACCTTAAGGGACAACGTTGATGAGAAATTCGAGGGGGAAATTCCAAAGGAAGTGAAGCAGCTGTTGCAGTCTTTCCAAGATGTAATGCCCACGGAGTTGCCTAAGATATTGCCACCGAAGAGGGAGGTGGATCACAAGATTGAGTTGTTGCCTAATACTGAGCCGCCAGGAAGGGCACCATATCGAATGTCTCCGCCTGAGTTGGAGGAATTATGGAAGTAGTTAAGGGAACTTCTAGATGCCGGGTTCATTAAACCTTCCAAAGCCCCATTTGGTGCGCTAGTGTTATTCCAAAGGAAGCATGATGGGTCCTTAAGATTGTGCATTGACTATAGGGCCTTAAACAAGATCACTGTGAATAACAGGTATCCCATTCCTCTTATTGCAGATTTGTTCGATCAACTTGGCAGCGCGAGATGGTTTACTAAGTTGGATTTGCGATCAGGGTACTACCAAGTGAGAGTAGCAGAAGGGGATGAGCCCAAAACAGCCTGTGTGACTTGGTATGGGTCTTTTGAATTCTTGGTGATGCTGTTCGGGTTGACAAATGCTTCGGCAACATTTTGCACCCTAATGAATAAGGTATTGCAACCCTTCTTAGATCGCTTTGTAGTTGTTTATCTTAACGACATTGTGGTGTATACTAAGACGCTTGAGGAGCATGTTGGACATCTAAGGGAGGTGTTCCAAGTCCTACGGGAAAATGAGCTATATGTCAAAGAGGAAAAATACTCATTTGCCCAACGAGAGGTGCCTTTTCTTGGCCATATTGTAGGAGGTGGCATGATCCGAATGGATGCAAGCAAAGTCCGAGCAATTTCCGAGCAATTTCTGATTGGGAGCCACCAACCAAGGTAACGGAATTGCGGTCCTTTCTTGGTTTAGCAAACTACTATCGACGTTTCATTGAAGGCTACTCCAAGATCACTGCACCCTTGACGGACTTCTTGAAAAAGGGTAAAGTATGGGATTGGGACTCTCGGTGTGGGAAAGCTTTCGACCAAGTAAAGCAAGCAATGGTGAGTGAACCTGTACTTGCTTTACCAGACTTTTCAAAGGCGTATGAGGTACGTACGGATGCTTCAGACTATGCAATTGGGGGAGTATTGATGCAAGAGGGGCATCCAATTACTTTCGAGAGTCGAAAGCTGAATGAGACGGAACGGAGATACACGGTCCAAGAAAAAGAGATGACTGCTGTGGTGCATTGTTTGCGCACATGGAGGCACTATTTGCTGGGTCCCAGGTTCGTGGTATTCACTAATAATGTTGCAAATAGTTATTTCCTAACCCAGAAAAAGTTGTCCCCCAAACAGGCTCGTTAGCAGGTTTTCCTAGCGGAGTTTGATTTTAGCATGGAGTACAATCCGGGGAGTGCAACATTGTGGCTGATGCGCTTAGCCGAAAGATGGAATTTGCAACGATAAGCCAACCCAATAGTCCCTTATTGGAGCGCATTCAAGAAGGGTTATCCCACGATTCCACGGCTAAAAATTTGATTGAGCTTGCCAAGAAGGGAAAATCGAGGCGATTTTGGCTCGAGGGAGAATTACTATACACTCAAGGACAACGTCTATATGTGCCCCAACATGGGAACTTACGAAAGGAAGTCATGAAGGAATGTCATGATTCAAGATGGGCTGGTCATCTGGGCATGCACCGCACTTTGGCTCTCTTGGAGGATCGATTTTATTGGCCACACATGAGTGATGATGTGGAGACTTATGTGAAAACTTGTTTGGTGTGCCAACAAGATAAAATCGAGTTGAAGGCTCCTGCTGAGTTGCTACAGCCTTTACCTATTCCAGAGCGCCTATGGGAGAGTTTATCCATGGAATTTGTTGTAGGTTTGCCTAAATCTGATAGATTTGCAAGCATTTTTGTTGTGGTGGACAGGTTTTCGAAGTATGCAACTTTTATCCCCACAACCAAGGAGTGTCCTGCTGAGGAGGCTGCTCGCTTGTTTCTTAGACATGTGGTGAAGTATTGGGGAGTGCCACAATCTATCATCAGCGATCGAGATGGGCGATTCACGGGACGATTTTGGACGGAGTTGTTCAAGTTAATGGGCTCGAACTTGAACTTTTCAACCAGCATGCATCCACAAACCGATGGGCAAACTGAACGAGTGAACGCGTTGTTGGAGATGTATCTTCGGCACTATGTGAGTGCCACACAAAGGGACTGGCCAAAGTTGCTAGATGTGGCTCAGTTTTCTTACAATTTGCAAAGAAGTGGGGCGACAAACCAGAGTCCTTTCGAGATAGTGACAGGACAATAGCCACTTACACCCAATGCTGTTACGACTCGTTATGGGGGACCGAATCCAGAAGCCTATCGATTTGCGAGAGATTGGCAAGAGCAAAATGATTTGGCTAGAGCTTGCCTTCACAAGGCAAGTAAGCGCAATAAGAAGTGGGCGGATCAGAACCGAAGAGATGTGCATTATCAGGTTGGTGACTCCGTCCTTGCTAAACTGCACCAGATTTTACGACACAATGGGTTGCATAAAGGGCTTGTTCGACGTTATGAGGGACCATTCCGAGTTGTGAAGAAGGTAGGCAAGGTGGCCTACAAGCTTGAGTTGCCTGAAAAACTCAAACTCCATCCAGTGTTTCATGTGAGTATGCTTAAGCCATTCCATGAAGATGGAGAAGACCCAAAACGAAACAAGTCCAAACGAGCACCGATAGGGATAAAAACCGCCTATGATAGTGAAGTTGAGAACATAGAGGGGGATCGTGTGATCAGACGGAAGTACTATCGACCGCGGCATGAATACCTAGTCCAATGGAAGGGATTCCCCGATAGTGAGACAAGTTGGGAACCAGCTGAAGCCTTGTGGCAATTTCAAGACAAGATAGATCGTTACCACGCGGAGGACGTGACGAGGACGTCGCTAGATTCGGTGGGGGAGAATGTCATGGGTTGCGCATGGGAGCCCGCAACCATGACACATTCGTGTGATCCATCAAGTGGGAAGGAGGTCATTTGGCCCGATCGGACTGACCCATTGCTTGAAGAGATTGAAGGCCCATCTACAAGCTCGTCACATATGGAAACATAATCTTCGAGGATATACAATCGTAGATTTGATATATAATCTTAGAAGATATGATTTTGTAATCTTAGAGATTTGATTTGTAGATACCATTCGATCTTAGCCATTCATGTACTTGATCTGTATCATTAGATTTGGGGAGGCTCTACTATAAATAGAGGCCTCTCCCCTCATTGTAAATCACTGGAATTTTGAAGAGTAATAGAGTTCTTGAGAGTATTCACTCAAACTAATTTCTCTCTTATGTTCTTGATATTCTGTGGCTTGTTCTTATTTCATTCTTCAATCATCTCTGTTTGATATTCGAGTTGCTTTCGTTTGTGTTGTTTTCAAAGGGGGAATTCGATTGAATCCTTAACTTGTGGGAATTAGGCTGACTTAGGTGTTTTTGGGAGTAAGAAACTGCCTAAGGCCGCACGGATTGTGAGGCGAAAATCCTAAGTCCGTGACACTTTGACTTCGTTGGAACGGCGTCGTTTAATCGACAGGGGTTATTTCCCTATTCAGTCCTCTGCTTTTCATGCGCGTTATAATTTAGTCCTTTTTGTCTCTTTTATCTTTAATTACGACCCTAAAATTTTGTTTTCTTTTCGATTTGATCCTAAATCGACTACTATACTTATTCTCCCCATTAAATTAAATATTTTAGTATTATTATACAATATTATTATTTTTTCTTATTGATATTATTGTCTTTATTTCATTTGTGTATTTTTTATTTTTTTATTTTTTTTATGTCTAAAAGATTATTATATATGTATATGTACCTACGTAGAGTAAAAAATATCATAAGTAGGCCTTTCTTTTTTACATTTATTATATATGCGCGTATATTATTTCTATATATATATATATATATATATATATATATATATTAAGATTTACTTACATATTTACATATTTATATGCCATTTTTAATTTTCGTATACGTATATATATACCTTATATCTATATATCTTTATATCTTATTATATATTTATATGTCTTATATATATATATATATATATATATATATATATATCTCTTTTACATTTTAATTGTATTCATTATTTATTTATTTTCATTTTCATTATTATCGGAATGAATGTTTTAATTTTATTCGTTTCTATACGTTGTTATTTTGCATGTTGTCGATTTGTTCTTTTATTTATTTCATATTAGTTGCAATTGCTCGTATCATTTTTATACTTTCGTATTCATTGTGATTTTGCCATGTATAACAACAAATGTAATTTGCTTTCACATTCTTTTATTATGACTCCATATTTTATTTTACTCGATATGTCAAACTTTGTTAATAGCATCTCGTGTTAAAATTCGAGAAGGTCATACCCTAACTTACTGGGTTTCGATTTTCACAATATCTAACTACACGAATCTTTTCAAACTCAAGTTTTAAATGATCTCGGGATTTGAAAAAATCGCGTCCTAACTCACTGGTCGTGATCTCCCTTTTAAATCTGAGGTAGCCAAATATTTTTTAAATAAGCATTTTTATTCGCGTATCGGGAATTTGAGACATCGTGTCCTAACTTACTGGATATGATTCTCTTTCTCGATTAACGTAAAATATGCTTCTTATCCCAAAAAGTCTTCAAAGTTATCAATTTTCGACATTAAGACATTAACTAATCAATTAGGTACCAATTTTGGGCATTACGAGGGTGCTAATCCTTCCTCGTACGTAACCAACTCCCGAACCCGTTTTCTGAATTTCGTGGACCAAAATCGTTGTTTTAATAAAATCAAACCGTTTATTAAAAACAACCGCTTTTTGAGGTGATCCAATCACACCTCATTAAAAAGGATTGGTGGCGACTCCCGTTTTTTTTCGTTTTCGTCAAAACCCAAGTCGACCCCGTTTTATCAAAAAAATGGTGTCAACAAATATTTTCTGCATTTTCTTTTTTTTTTGTTTAACATAAAACAACTTGGTCAATGAAAAATGACTTACCCTTTTGAAAAGCGTAAGTCGTTTTTCGAAAAATAGCTCTTAATTCTATAGGTAATTCTATTTTTATATAAAAATTAACTTATATCGAGTTAATATTATTATATTGATAACAAATTTTATTTTTATTTTTAAAATATTTAAAATTATTAAAATATTAATATAAAATATTATATTTTAATATTATTAAACATACATATTTAATTAATTATATTTAATCATATATTAATATAATTAATATAAATTATTATTTTAATAAATTATTTAATATTTTAATTTTATTTTAATAATAAATTTTAAAAATAATAAATTTAAATAATATTCTTCATGTAGTATTGAAAATATTCAATATTAATATTTTAATAACAATTATTTATTACAATTATAAATATATTAATAATAAATATTTTGTAGTATAAAGGTTAAATATGTCATGAGTCTATCTACTCTTCACAAATTTGTAATTTAGTCCTCTACTTTTCATATTTGAAAATCAAGTCCAATTGTTGACATTGTTAATTTTTTGTCAATTTTGTTGATGTCACATTTTAAATAAAAATACTCGTTTGGTAGTTATGTAACTAAAAATTACGTTGCAATGAACTGAATTTAACAAAATATTTTTAATATATGCAAAAAAATATAAAATATAAATTTATAGATAAAAATAAACTCAATTAAATAATAAAAAATAAGAAAATCTCAAGCAGATGTTTGTTTCATTGAAAATAGTTTTATGAAATATTTTTAAGAAATCATCAAACAACAAAAAATATTTTACATAGATTTATCCAAACATAAAAAAATAGTAACTTTTCCAGGAAAGTAAGTCATTTTTCAAAAATTATTTTCCGAATGTCATTTTTAATGAAACAAACAAACCCTTAGGTGGGTTGGATGAGGTTTAAGGTTGGAGACTTTTCATCAAGTCATTTGAAATTTAAGTGTGTTGGATAATATTTGAGTTGGACACTTATGCTCTGTTTGAATATTTTGGATTATGATTTGGGGTTTAATTTTGAGCTACAACAATATGAAAAATTTGGATTTGAATACGTTTAAGCGTGTAATACCTTTCATGTTTAATTTATCGTTACATCATTTAACAATATTTAATGGCTCAATGATAAACATGTTACAATCGATAATGCTAATAATCATTTCGTAACAAATTGAAATTCGATAATTAAAACCTGTAATTTAGTCATAGAAAAATGGATGGTAGTCCTGGGTAGTTTGGTAAATTTCTTTTGCCTAGGGTGATATTTAAAAAAGAAAAAAATAAAAAGACGAAAACTTGTTTGGAAAAACCGGGTAAAGTTAAAAAGGGTGGAAGTCTTTATTGATGAACTCATAAATGTGAAAGCATCGTTTCAATGGGGAAATGTGGAGTCATAGTTTTTTTCCTGGCATTTGAATCTCTTGACTCGGGTCACAGTCTGCATACGTACATTTACTAGGTCTTAGGTTCTTCAATTATGAAAATCATCCTAATTTAATTATTTTACATTTTGTTTTCTTTTCGTATTTAGGGTGCGTTTGGTGTTTTTGGTTATGACTTTAATGAGATATGATTAAAGAAAATATTAATTTCCGACGACTAGTATACATTAAAAAATATTGATTAAAGTCCTGAAAATGTTATACTAATACGTTTGGTTCACTTTGTATAAAAAAAATCACATTTGATTTATTCAACACTTTCTTAGAAATCGATGATAATTTATGAAACTATCTTTATTATTTAAAAGATAATATTAATATATTTTAATGTTTTCAATAGTTGTTATTATTAATAAATATTTACGTTAAATATGTATTTATAATTGACTAAGAATTTGCCCTTACTTTTAGTAATGTCTCAACAAAATTGTACTCAATCTACTACTCAGAAAAAACCTAAAGTGACCTGCTTCTTTCGAGAGCTAGATCTTAAGTTACTTGGCCTGTGTCTATAGGCCTTAGCACAATACCCTGCATTGTTTTGTCTTCATTCTATATAAACGTTGCTCTATGTCTAAAGTATGTTGTAAGTATTCGGTCGAATACCCGTTTGTATCATTCAATTCCAGTCCAACTAATCTAACCTTTCCAGGAATAGATTCAGTTTATGGGCATACTGCACACTCATCTATGTTTAGAGAATGTACGCATACAATTGGGAAATAAAAACAATTGAATGAAATAGTAGATTAAATCAAATATATGATTCAACTATTAACGAAAATAAAAGTTTCATCATGTAATCCAGCCCTATGAGATTTAGCTCATGGGTTGAAAATTAAAATTCAAGTTCAAAATAACACCCAACATCATTTCGATAAAATAAATTCACACGGGAGAACAGATTAAGAAATAATGGAAGAACTTAGAAAGAAGGTTGTTGCCAAGTTAATCTACAATCCAGCAACATAGTGTCCTGTGGTGACTGGGAGGGACTACCTTCGGTTTCCTCATTTCATCTCTACTCAACTGCTACCCTTTATTGTTGCCTTCGGATCTCCACCCTTTAGGGTTTCCTCCTTTGACTTTTTATAAGCTTTTCTTCCTAGAGTAACTCTAACAGCCCATGATATATTATCCTTTTTTTAGATAGATTTTTTTGGTACAAGTAGAGTTGGGTTGAAACTGATATGCGTTGAGTGTTGACTCGGTCATCTTCTTGAAATTGCCACGACATTCGCGTTGACAAACTATCTAACCTTTTGCCTCGACAAACCTTCACTCTTTTATTTCTTTCTCCACATCTTGCACCTACCAAACCACCAAACACAACCCTTCCACATGCAATTAAAAGTACCTAACATTTAAACACAATCCAAGCTTCTAATACAATGATAAAAATACCAATGAAATATCCTAAAATGCAACTAAATGTACCAAGTACAAGCAATTAGCTTGGTACTCTTTTCAAGAGTTATCAACAGCTTACCTAACTTTCATGTTCATACACGAGCATGGTTTAGGACACAACTTGAAATAGCCACGAATGTGGTTTAAGCAAGTAACACAACATCAATATTCACCCAAAAGTCAGGTGTAGAGACTCACTTTGCTTCCTTTATACTTGACAACTTAGTTTGTCCAAACGCCAACCTCTTTCGTCCTAGCAGCTAAACATAACAACCATTTATTGGTTAAACTAAAGGTGTTTAAACCTTAAGAACCCAAAATCCATAATTATACAGAAACTTCTAAGAGTTCTTACTCTACTTCTTTCTTCGATCCACGAGTACAGAGAGGTAAGGAACCTTACCATTTTCTCAATTTCTCTACTACCCGACTGCAACTCACACAATGGTTGTAACATGTAGAGCTTCCTTTAGCTATATCCTCTTCTTCTTCAGAGCGATTGAAGAAGACGATGCTTTAGAGAGAAAAATTGGTAAACATAATTGAGAAGAATTTTGTTTCCACACACACCTATATATACACTTCATTGGCATGGTCTCCACTGACCAATACCCCCACTCAATCTTAATCATTCTGTCTCCCACTATGAAACCAGCCTGTTCCACTCTAACTAAACCAAAATTGAAGTCCAACCATTCTCAACCAGCCACTTAAGTTTCTAAATATCTCAACAGATCCCGTAAATTTCTATTTCTTTACAATCAGCTCCTCTGACTCTTCTTTAAATTCAGGTTTTTAGGAGAACCAGGTATGACATATTTGTTTCCCACAAATACAATGTTCATAGAAATCTATCTTTCCAACTCCTACTCTATAAATAAAACCTCTTTTATTTGAAATGGTCATACCTTTCTTGCTCTTATGACCAAGTCACATATGCCACAACCGAGTTGACTCTGAATCTGTAATAGATGGAATTCATCGTGACGTTGCAATGTCACGTGATTCCCATCGTGATGTGGCGATTTTTTTGCCTCTACCTTCGTAATTGATGCTACACTAGTCACTGTTGAAGCCTACAGAATATATAGGCTTCCAGTTTTTAGACCTTTCATCATAATGAGAGCTCCACGAGATACCTTAATGCCGCTTGACTCGATGACGATTCTACAACCATTTGAGCCGTAAATACCCAATGAGATGATATTCTTCTTCAAGTCAAGCATATGCTTGACATTTGATAGCATTCTGATAATGTCTTCGTGCATCTTGATCTGAATGGTACCAATATCGGTTATCTTACGGGGTGAATTATTCCTTATAAGCACAACTCCACCTTCAACTGGACTATATGTGGAGAACTAGTCCTTGTTAGGACACATATGGTAAGAACACATTAGCAACAAATCATCACCCTTATCCTCGGCCACACTAGCACCGGCTACCTCGGCTTTTTGCTTTCCTTTCTCGTTGCTCTCAATAGCCCTTTTGTTTTTATTTTGTAACTTATAACACTTTGCCTTTATATGACCCCACTTCATATAGTAACCATAGGTTTTGTCTCTATTACTCGAATTTGATTTCGACCTAGACCTATTCTGATCTAAATCCTTAGACTGTTGTTTGCCTCTTGCAACCAAAATTAAGGCTTGACCATCTAAACCTAACTCATTGTCGAGTTTGTCTTTGCTTAACAAGTTTCCTTTCACATTCTCAAATGAGAGTTTATCTTTACCATAAATTAGGGTTTCCTTGACAGTCTTGTATGAATGGGACAAAGAGCATAATAATAGCATAGTCTGATCTTCATTATCTATATTAGCCTCAACATTCTTCAGATCATTCACGAAAGTAACAAATTCACCGATGTAAGCCCTAATGGACGCACATTCGGCCATATGAAATGTGTATAGGCATTGTTTCAACACCAATTAATTAGCTAGAGACTGTTATGTAAAGGGGTTCTAACTTCCTCCATAAAGCAGATGTTGTTTTCTCTATAAGCAGCTCTTGCAACACATTATTCGTGAGGCTCAACTGAATTGCAAACAAAGCCTTCTCATCAAGTTCTTTCCATTTATTGATCCGAATCCACGGGTTTTTGCCCTGTAACGACTTTTTTAGGCAGTTCTAAACCAATATTGTAGTCATTTGAACTTGCCATAAATTGAAATTTGTGATCCCATCAAACTTCTCGATATCAAATCTCATTGTCATCATCTCTAAACGAGTTGGTTGAAGAATCTTAACCAAGCTCTGATACTAATTTATTGGGGGATCAACCTGTATGAACAACGAGAAAAAAGGAATAGAGAAAATTAGGCACGCAAATTTTACGTGGAAAAACTTCTCCAATCAAGAGGATAAAAAATCACGAGAAAAAGAGACTAAAATAATGAGCAAACAAACAAAGAATACAAGATAGAAAATTCAAGACAAACTTTAACTCCAAATACAAAGCTCTTTCTGGCTTAAAACATAGAATTCCCTTAAAGCTCTCTACAACTCTCTCTCAATTTTCTCTCTAATGTTGTGTTATGACTACCTCTATTAGAATTATAATGACTCTATTAATAGGCTAAAAATAGAGAATTAATTTGACTAAAACTTCTCAAGAGTAATCAGAGTTCGAGTGGAAGAAAGAGTCCTGCTTGGTTGTAAAAATGCGGTTGCATTGCTTGAGGAATATGTCACGTCGTTGTGATGTCCCATGCTTCCTCATTGAGACGTCACCTATGCTTCGATTATGGTCGCATCAAGTGCCTGGAAAATATTCAGAAATACGAGGCACACTCCACAAAAATAATTAGCAAAACACTAAAATCTGATTATCAAAGGAATTACTTTTTATTGTTTATTAAAAAAAAGTAACTCTAAAATTGAGCAGTGGCGAAGTCATGGAGGTTGGTAGGGGCCCCGACCACACCTAAAATGAAAAACACTTCATTTAGGCCCCTTTATAATTTATAAAATTTTAAATTAGTAATGGTGAAATTGCATTTTGGCCCCTAAAAATGATAAAAAATTAATTTGATCTTTTAAAAATTATAAAATATATAGGCTATAGAAATAGTGAAATTACATTTTTACTATATACAAATATACAATTTAATTCTGACAAAAAAAAATTTGGGTCGTGAGAAAATAAATAAAATTTTTTGTATAGCAAAAGTTGGAATTACATCCAAACAAATTAAAATATTCGAAGAGTAAACTTTTGACGGGACCAAATATGCGGGTTTAATTCAGGGTAGAAATATGGGTTGCCAGTTATTACCTATTGATTTTGGGACCCATTAGAGTGTAAGTTTGTTGTCATGATGTAAAATTACAAAATAACCTTTACCTAAGCTTAATTACTCATTAATCATGATTTTCGATACCAAATATAAAAATTATCCTCCACTTTCTGCCCGGTATTTTCATATATAATATAATAATAAATTTTAACAAATGAAATTTATTAACATAAAATTTATAAAATTATTAAAAGAAAATTGTCTAACTTGTATTTAATTTGTACCGTTATGACTAATCATACCAAATATAAATTAAATTGAGGCACAACATGAATAAGATGGCAACAAATACTTAGGTGGATTCCTGGTAAAGAGGGATATATTTCTTTTAATAGAAAATGTACTTTTTGGTTTTTTATTGAAGGTTTAACTAAGACATTAAAAAAAAAAAAAATAGCAGTCGTGTATACTCCATCAACTAGTCAATTGAAGACTTGGAAGTTTCAAAAGAGAAATAGAGAGGAAAGTTGTGTGAAATAGACATGTTATTAATATGAGACAGAGATATTGACATTTGACTCTTAGTCTCCCATTCTTGGCATCCACTCATTTCCAAATTTATGTCTTCATTAACCCTACTTGTCAATTTTGACATTTTTCCAACATCCAATCAACATTGACACCCCTACTCAATTGTTGCTAATTTAATTAAAATTCCTGCAATTTTAGAAAGAACATTGATAAGCGTTAAAATCATGGATGAAGAAGAAATCCTAGAAGGGCAAAGCATTGATGAAGAAGAGGACGAGGATACGAATTGTGCTTGGTTGGGAAAGTATTAACGAAGAGCGTAGTACACTTTCCATCCATGAGACGGACACTAGCAGAAGTATGGCATCCAGTGGGTGGAATTTCTATTACTGATTTGGGAGAAAAAAGAATATTATTTAGGTTTTATCATGAAATTGATATTAACAGGGGAATACTGTGGTTCTTCATCGATTGGGAAAAGGGGAGCGCCTATTACAGGTTACTTTAATTTTCACCGAATTTTGGGTACAAATACACAACTTACCGGGAGGGTGAAAATCTAAGGGAATGGCACGTCAACTTGAAAAATTCATATAGTATGATGCGGGATCAATTACTAGAGGAATTAAAAAAATTTTGAGGATGAGAGTTAAGTTGGATGTTCGCAAACCACTAAAAAGATAGAAGCGAATAGTTATTTGTAACACACTTAACCCGTGTTCGTCGCCGGATTAGGATTTCGAGGTATTGCCGAACAAGACACAACTTTTAAACAATTACATATGCACACCTGTTATATTTGAATTAATAACACAAAAGACTAATTACATATTAAACATACATAATTAATCGTAAAACAAATATAATGTATCATGCATATAATCATATTTACACCTTAATAATCATGCATCAAAGCCATACAAATTATACTTCTAAATAAATATACAAATTGTGTGCTTATCATTAAAATGGTATTTATATACATAATAAATTTTAATCATTTTATTTCTTAATAATAAACCTGCTTTTAATAGACCAAACAAATCATATCACAAAGCTTATGCCCAATCTCATATGCGGCATTAACAAATGTGCCAATTGATTTAATATACTTCAATACATAAGACCAAATCATGTTTATCTTCTTATTACAAGCTTATAAGCATATGCATACACCAACAGAGCCATTTCCGAACATCCATACTAAACATATCTCTTTACAAATGCTTTACAAATCTATTATCTGAACCTATTGGCTAAACATCTTAGTCTTTGCACTCCTATAATAAACGTCCATCATATTTCATTTTCATATGCATAACCAAATTGATTAACTCTATATGTGAACATCAACTTAATACTCAATTAATTTATACCATTTCAGATGCTCTAATTCATGTCATTTAACAACACATTTCAACAATTATTATCTCACAAATGACCAAAGGAATTTCATTAGTACACATTACCGAATACATAATCAATCAATTATCAAAACTATTCATTCAAACATAAATAAATCACAAAACATTATAATCACATCTTAAACCATGTAACATATTTTTCAAAATAGGCTAAGTAATAAGGCCGAATACACACCAACCTAACATTATCTTTAAACTAACTCATAAGACAAATTATACATCCACACATAGGTCTTTAATAAATTATATCAAATATCCAAATCCAAAGACATAGCATATCCATTCCAAGGAAATTACTAACACATATCATAAGTCAATAATACTTCCATCATTTTCCCATTACTTAACCGAAATATAAGACCATTCATTTCATATTCAATCAAAACCATATAATAGCAAATTATATCAACTTTTGAGACTACATTTTCATGCATATACTAAATACATCATATACCTATAATACACATATTGCTTTCAAATAGGCTTAAATATAACTAATTTATACAACTATTAACAAATATGCCAAACACGTCACACTTATTTATCATAACCAAAATTTTGCATAAGCTTAAGCATCATATATATATCCATTAGACCAAAAGCATAAAAACCAAGCTTAACCAAAATGAATAAGCCATTTTCGAATGACTCATATTTACATACCCAAAAATCAAGTATAATAACTAGTCTATACATGCCATAAGTTCGAATTCAACTTAATAATATACCGAAAAGAGTCGATAGTGTGATAGACTTCTCTGACGATCCCCGAGCTCGTAACCTACCTTCAAAATCTAAAAAAAAAAAGCAAATACACACGGTAAGCTTTAACAGCTTAGTAAGTCATAAGTAATGGAAACATTTAATCATATACAAAATTAATCTAGTCAAATCAAAATAATCTACTAATAATCCATGTACATCTCCAACTTATAATTTCCTAAGTCAAAACATATAAATTTTGCATAAATTCTCCTTTGGCCAAATACTCATTCAAATATTAGTACACTTAACCATTACTTTTTATAATTCATTTACATCATTAGGCCAAATATACATATTCACATATACTATCACATAATTCACATTAACATATAACATTATACCACCAATTCAACATTCATCTTACCTTTTTTTTTTTAATAACTTAGTATGAGCACGTACCTGAGCCTTTCTAGCTAGATTTTACACTCGATCTTAACTTATTATTGCCCGTTGAACCATTCAGAATTAAAAAGGATACTCGGATAATTGAACATTTCGTACAACGCCATCGTCTTAGATGTGGTCATACATGTAATCACATATCGATGCCACTGTCCTAGATAGGGTCTTACACGTAAGTCACAAGCCGATGCCAACGTCCCAGACGTGTCTTACACAATAACACATAACAAAATTCTATGTCATGACATATGTATCCTAAATATTCCTAAGGTTCGCACAGGACTTTCGGACGTTGTAACTCGATCAAATCAATCTCGTAACCATCTTTCCTAAGCTTATACACTTTCGGCCAATACATATTTATATTCATAAAATTTAATTCAGCATATAAAATTTGCATATATTCAAAATTAACAACATTTATATGCTTATAGACTTACCTCGGATATCGACGGATGAAAATAAACGACTATTCGATTATTTTTGTTTTTCCCCGATCCAAATCCAATTTCTTTGGTTCTTGATCTAAACATATTCAAATTAAACTCATTAAAATATTATTCCATTAAATTTGACCCAAAAACACATGAATGGGAAAATTACCATTTTACCCTAACATTTAACACTTTTTACAATTTAGTCCAAATTGCACAAAACATGCAAAATTTGCACACATCATGCTTAGGCCGAATCTTCACCATGCTCATACAAGTCCATTCATTTCATTTATTTCACATTTTAGTCCCTCAAAATATTATTTTCACAATTTAGCCCAAATTACTCAAATTTATCAAAAATCCAAAGACAAAACATTATAATCTATCACATATCTTTTATTTTCTATCAAAAAATAACAAAAATCACAAGCTATCATTGATATCAAAACATAAAATCATCATCAAATTCAAAAATTAAAACATGGGCTTTATAGGTTTCATAGCAACGATTTCGTAAACGTAAAAATTATCAAAAATCGAGCAAAAACGAACCTTGAATTAAGCTTGATAGTAGCTGAAACCTAAAAAGCCATGTATGATTTTCTTTCTTTGCTATATTCGGCCAACAAAGATGATAATGGTTTTATTTTATGCTTTTGTTTTGTTTAGTTATCATATAATTATTTATTTCCATTTTTAACCTTTATAATTTTATTCCATTTCCACTAAATCATGTCCAAAAGTGTCCATGCATGAATTAAATGGTCTAATTGCATCATAGATACCTCATGCTATAAAGACATCAACAATTCGGCCCTTATATATTTAACTATCAACTTTTTCATCTTAAGCAATTAAACCTTTTTATTAAATCGGCACTCAAACGACAAAATTAAAACATGAAAATTTCATGGATATAAATTCACACAGTATAAACATAGAGAATAATATTTAAATATTTTTCTGACTCAAATTTGTGGTCCCGAAACCACTGTTCCGATTAAGGTCGAAACTGAACTGTTACACTATTGGTCAAAGCGAAGCTATATATGCTATGTTTTAGTATGAAAAAATTTATTTATTTGTTATCTTTGTGGCAGATTAGGGCATGGGGAAGGTTTCTGTCCAATTAGATTAACGTTGGAGTCACAAGAAGTTGCTTTTTGATGGGATCTATCAATAAGAGCACCAACAAGAATAGGACAGTCAGAAGATTGCAAGTGGCTGAGAAAGGATAGATTGGTACCCAAATCGCCTGTAGGAGGATAATTTGAGGGTAATGAGGTGAGGTCAATTGCAATTATTCAAAACAATAATACAAGACAAGATAAAAGGGGACAAGATACCGTTCACCAGGAAGGGATGAACTATGGAATAGAGAAAGTGAGGTTTATGGAACTTGGTTCTAATACAGAGGAAATCCCTATTGGAATGGTTGATACTAAGAAAAGATAGAGATTCTCGGTGAGTTCTATTGTTTCCCATATAGAGGATTCGAAGGATTCAAAAAATTCTCATACTATATTGGTGGGTGCTGAAAAGCAGACCGACTTGTCACAATGAAAATACTAAGTTGGAATGTCCGGGGATTGGGGCACCCACGAGTAGTAAGGTGTCTCAAGCATAAAGTGAGACATATTCAGTCCCAAATTTGGTTTCTCATGGAAACCAAAGTTTGTGCAAAAAAGATGGAACGAATTCGAAGAATTTATAGAATGCAGAATGGCATTGATGTTGACTCCATGGGTTCTAAGGGAGGACTTTCGTTAGGATGGAAACAATGGTGTAATATTCAATTACAAAGTTTCTCCGCATCTCACATTGGTGTTGAAATTACAGAAGAGAAAGAAGAAAAACTTAGAGATTTACGGGTTTTTATGGATCACCGGTTAAAAATCGTATGAGGGATTCTTGGCATCTGCTAAGACATTTAAATAACACCAATAATATTCTACCTTGGTTTGTGGTAGGAGACTTTAATGAAATTCTTTTTTCTTTTGAAAAAAAGGGAGGGCAGCAACGAGAAGAAAATCAAATGATGGAGTTTCGTCTAGCTCTAGCTGAGTGTAATTTTACAGATTTAGGATTCTTAGGTCAGTAGTTTACATGAGAGAGAGGAATATTGCCGAATAATAATATACGTGAAAGGCTTGATAAAGGAGTGGTGAATCCAGAATGGTGGTCAATGTTCTCTAATTCTTAGGTAAGGCATCTCACACATTCTATGTCGGATCATTGCCCATTGCTTGTTAATGTACTAGATTACATTTCAAAGAAAAAAGGACAATGTCAACCAAAATTCAAATTTAATTCCAATTGGGTAATCGAAAAAGATGTTGAGCACGAAATTCGGAAGTGGTAGGAAGAAGACTAAAGGGAAGTTCCTACTAAACTTGAAGCAATAGGAAATAAACTAAACCTTTGGGCTCAAGCGAATCAACTAAGAAGATAGAACCAAATGGTTCAATGGAATGGAAGATTAGAAGAGTTAAATGCGAAGAATCCAAATGAAGAAAATTTGGCAGAATTAACAAAGATCAAGATTGGATTAAATTTAAAAGCAGACAAGGAAGAATTATTTTGGGAACAACGTGCACGAGCTAATTGGTTACGGTTTGGAGATAGGAACACATCATACTTTCATAGTATTGCGTTGGCTAGAAAGAGAATAAACAAAATTTAAGAGCTAAAGAATGATAGTGGGGAATGGGTTAGAGATGAGAAGGCTATGGCCAATGTCACTAAGGGTTGTTTATGGCTTCCTCTACAGGAGATTGTTCTCGAACTCTAATAAGAATTCAACCATGCATTAATGAAACTGATAATGTAGATCTAGCAAAGGATTTTAAGGAAGAAGAGAATAAAGAGGTAATTCAAAGTATGTCTCCAATGAAAACTTTCGGAGATGATGTATTCCCATCTTTTTTTTTTCAAAAGTTTTGGAGTATAGTAGGTAAGGCGATTATGACATATTGCATTCAAGTACTTAATAGAAGATAATGATTGGAGGAGATTAACCATACAAATATTGTGTTTATCCCAAAAACTTATTCTCCTACAAGTATGGCTCAATTCAGACTAATTAGCCTTTGTAATGTGCTTTATAAAATCCTATCAAAGGTCATTGTTAATAGGTTTAGAACAGTTCTAGACAAATGTATTGATGAAGCTCAAGACGCATTTGTACCCGAAAGACAAATAACAGATAATATTCTCATCGCTTAGGAGGTTTTACACTCGTTCAAGAGGAGGAAATATGGACATCAAGGCTCTTTTGCTCTTAAACTCGATATGAGCAAAACCTATGATAGAGTGGAGTGGTGTTTCCTTCAAAAGGTACTGATTAAATTAAGTTTTTGTAGTGAATGGATTGATTTAATTATGACTTGTGTGTCTACAGTGACGTATTCAATGCTCTTAAATAGTGAACAAGGTGAAACTTTTAACCCATCAAGAGGGCTTCGACAAGGGGACCCACTAAGTCCATATTTAATTTTATTATGTGTTGAATGCTTTTGAAGCCTACTTAGGGAAGCTAAGAGAGATGGTTTAATAAAAAGGGCAAGGGTTTGTAGGAGTCGAATTGGGCTAACACATTTGTTTTTTGCTGACGATAGTATTCTTTTCGGAGATGCTACAGTGGATAAGGCAAGTAAAATGAAAGCTATAGTAGCAGAATATGAAAGGGTTTTGGGTCAATTGGTCAATTTTGATAAGTCACTTATCTACTTTAGTGCTAATGTGTTTGATGACTAGAAGGAACTAATAGGAGGAATTTTGGGGGTTCGAATATCTAATAACCCAGAAAAGTACCTTCGGCTTCCAACAATGGTGGGCAAAAAAAAAAAACGAAAGATGCATTCACAAATCTTAAAGAAAGATTCATCAAGCTAATAGAGAAGTGGAGTACGAGGCAATTGTCAATGGGAGGGAAAGAGGTTTTCATTAAATCAATTTTAGAAGCAATTACTATTTATGCAATGCACTATTTTTTATTACCAGTTTAATTTAAAGAGATTAGTTTAATTTAAATCCTAAATTTATCCACACCACACTTAATAACATTATTTTTTAAGTTTAGATAAACATAAAAATATCTATATGAATCATGTAATCATTTGGACTTTATTGATTTTCTTAATTCAATATTCACAAACAAAAACTAATTAGTAGACATATTAAAAATATTCTCTAACACAATAATCTAAGTAATGCATTCCAAAATTTGTTAAGGAAAAATCAAACTAAACCTAAGCAAGCTGGTAAAGAAGAAAAACTAGGATAATGTGTTGCAAAATGTCAACTAATCCCAATGGGAACATAATAGGAAGTTTCATGCTCCATAAGGAAATGCATGATGAATATATTAATTTCACAATTTAAAAGAAGTAATTGAAAATGTAGCAATGCATGGACCCACATTTTACTTTTTGTAAAGAATGCCATGGGACCCGTTCGAGCCCTTCCATGGCATTTCCTTCGGCGTGGCACCACCTAACCTATCTCACCTCCCCCCGACTCGTGGGTCTGCCTGTTTGGACCCATTTCCATGTCTTTCACTGGCTATCTTGTAAGTGTACGAGAAACCTTAACATAATTCGGATTAAGATAGAATATTATTTTTTATCTATTAATATCTAAAATATAAATATCATTATCATTTAAATGTGTAAAATCCATTTTATGAATAGTGATTAAACATTTATTAGATATTAATAGGAAAATTAATGGAGTGGAGTCAAACCCACATAATCTACTTTATCTCGTTCATTTTGTCTTTTGATATTTGTAAAAGTATCATAAACATTTTATATTAGAATTGATTGTATTTTAGTCTGCTTACACAAAAAATGAACAAATTAATCCCTATACATTAGATTAAAGAGTAAACTAATTATTTTGTTAAAATTTCATCTATTTCTATTATTAAAACTAATATTATACATTAACACGAGAATACTGCGATGCATCAAACATTACTCAATTTTTGAATAAAGAAAAAAAATATAAATCAACTTTTAATACAAACACTATAAAACAACCTCAACGATATTTTTTACCGGATGTGCTGTGGAGAAAACTTTTAATACGGCTTGGTCATGGTGCAGTGGAGTTCAGAGTTATCCGAGAAGCAAAATTGAAATATTTTCATGTTTACATTAATAATATTAAAAAGTGGGTCCATGCTTTGTTTTTTAAGGAGTTTACTAGCGTCGACTCTACCCCGCCACTCTAGTACTCAACGTGTGTATATATATAAAGCCCATCCAATCCATTGAAATCATTAAGTTTCCAAAGCCCTGTATTATTAAGTACCAACAGATTCCATCCAACTCTGTTTTTCTTTGTTTAATAATAATCCCTCTAGAAAGCAACCTTAAACCTTCTCCTCCATTTCCCCCCCTCATTTTCTTGTTAAACAAACATGGATTCCTTCGAAATTGACAACGTTAAAGCAGAGAAAGAAGATGCTTTGTGGAGATACAACATGGAGAGGAAGCTAAGGTTGGGTCTTCGCTATATGGGGTTTTTGTTGGTTTTGTTTTTGATATCATGGTCTTGGTTCCCCCCTTTGATTCCCCACATCATCGAGGTTGCCCGAGATCTTAGCCAACGTTACGTTAACACTCTTAATGACCCTTTCTTCATTTTCATCCTTATGAACATCATCATCCTTGTTGTTTATATTCTGTCTACCCAGAAACAATCTACCAGCTCCGGTATCTACGATGAGTACGTCAGCTCTCACCGGAGTATAATACCCGCGGAGGCGACCGTGCTCGACAAACAAATCGTCGTGGTGGAAAATGCGGTTGATGTTGCAGAGACAAAACGTCCCCTTTCACCAATTAAACAACAACCTTGGAAGACGAAGACAAAGCCTGCAATAACTTCAACTGATAAAGTGAAGCAAAAAGAGTACCGGCGAACACGATCAGTGGTGTCAGAATCTGGAAAACGGCGTCCCCGCCGGGTGTATAGAAGATCGGAGACGGCAGTAACGGGCAGAGAACTAGTGGTTTGTAGTGCAGAATCGGCAAGGGAAGCGATACATGAGATGAGCAATGAAGAGTTTCAGTTAAAAGTAGATAGTTTCATTGCTGAAAGAAGGAAAGCCCTAATGCAAGAAAACATTGCGCATTATACAAAATGCATGTCTATTGTGGTTAAGAATTAGCAGGGGGATTGATTACGCAAAAAATTAGTGATGGGAATTAATAGGTTTCGGGATTGTAATCTTGTTGAGTTGTACAGTGATAATAATATTTCCCAGGTTTTCTGGGAAAAATAAAAACCCATCCTTGTTCAATTTTTAAATCCCATATAATTGAGAATTCATATTCATACAAGTTGCTTTCATTGTTCATGATAGATTTGCATTAGAATTTCAGTCAACTATATCATTTTCATGGAGTCCAACTTCCTTTTTTCATTCTTCTAAACTCTGCTTGACTGTTTCTTTCTTTTTTACCACGTACCAACATGGAGGGGAAGAACACTATGAAATCATGAAAATCACAAATGAAAATGGAGTAATAATATTCTAAATAAATGCATATTGAATCCAGAGGCAGCCCCCACAACCACAAATTTATTCTTCATAATCCCTTGAATTGACATGTTAAATCCAGTTGTAATATCCATCAAAAGAGTAAAATCTTGCTCTACTAATTCCTTTTTCATGGTTTTTTTTTCTTCCTCTTTGTTTTCAGACAAAAATATAACATAGTTGGCCATGAATAGAAAATCAGTACCAATTAAGCTGAAAATTTTGAACCTTCTCCAAGTACAAAATAGTTCAGGAAACAATTGAATTTCCATTCACCTGCCGGGCAATGCTAATATATATTTTAAAAATTCCTATAAAAAATACATGGTTTGGTCTTCAGTGTCTGACGGAGGGACCCATTGAGATAAAAAGGAAGGGCTGAGATTGAGGCAATAGTGGTTTGGTCGGTGGTCGCAGGAACTTCCCATTCATAGTGGGGTTGGAGCCCTTGTGGACGGACTGGCGGATTCTTTCAACTTTGTCTGTCTATGGTTTTCCGATGTTTTATTTTTTATTTAAAAATAAATTAATTAATTTTTACACATTAAATCTAAAAGAAAATTATTTTTCTGTTAATTTTTTTTATTTTTACTATTAAAAATTTGTTTTTATATGCCAATAGGAAGTATATATGACACGTCACATGTCATTGTTTAATTATTCATCAACTACTCTAGTTTTTAACCATAAAAATAGATGAAATATTTAATAGAAATAACTAATTTACTTTTTAATTTAATGTATAAGAACTAATTTATTTAATTTCTAAATAAAAAAATAAAATATAATACAACCTTCAATACAAAAGTTTCTATTATATTTATACAGTAGCGATTTTCATTTTATATTTATTGAAGATGCAAGTAGTAATTGTTATACTAAATATTAATAAATGGAAAAGAATAAAGATTGCGGTATGATCTTAGGATAGCATTGGACATAGGTTACCTTGTAATGAAGTAGCCTGCACTTATCCACTTGTTATTGACAGAATGCAAGAAAAAGGGACAAAAACAAAGAGGGGTTATCCTTGTTTATTTAGCCAATCATTACCCGACAATTTCCTACCCTCTTTGGTTCTTTGTCAACAGCGGCAACTATAATATAAAGCATTAAACTGATTATTTTTAGGGATGTAAATTAGGCGGGATAGGCACAGTCCCATGAACTGTTGCGGGTAAAAAATTCAAAATCATTCCGTCCCACCACCTACATGTGTCCTCAGACTCATTTAATCTTCGTTATGCCTGTTTCGTGGTCTATTTCATATAATATATTTATAAATATAAGTTAAATAAATATAAATTATTTTTTATAAAATAAAGTATGAAATATTTATCTTTTAAACTCCCATCACATATGTGATATTATTCTAATTGTTACCATTAAAAAAAATAAGTCGTCACGACCCTTTAATTGATAAATAAAATATAACTTCAACACGAGTTTAAAAAATTCAAAAAATAAAGTCTTTACGTAATATCCAAATACAAATAATGTATCAAATATAACATAAATGTCTTCAAATGCAACACAAGTGCAAAAATTCCAAAAATCAATCAATACATGTCACTCCCATTGCTTCTGTATCACATATCGAGTAAAGTTTATTTGCTCTTTTTTTCTAAAAAAAACAATGAATGTGAGTTGAGTACTGTTATCAAAATTAAATTTTTATTTTTTAAATATGCTTATTATATTCTACTGGACGGTCGGGATGATACGGAGCGGGTGAGGATGAGGCGGGTACAAGATCATACCCATGCTTACCCCACCACCCACGGTGAATTTAATTTCGAACTCACCCCTAATTATTTTCATAAAAGGAAAACGATATGGAGGTTGACCAGTTTATTAGAAAGTAGAAAGATTAATTATTGAGATAGTTTAAAAAAAAAATCCATGAGAATGCGTTATTTGATTAATGAAAGGTTAATAAGATTTTAAGAGTAGAAAACTTAATCCACATTGCAATTTAATTAAAGATAAATATTTGTCGCTACTACTTTTAATTACACACCAAACTTTTCCAATTATTTATTTATGCTCCCCACTCATATTTAATTGTGTTCGTAACTTTTCTTTCTATTTTTGTTTATTTTATGTTACCGCTGAATCCTTAAATCCTTGATTTGTTATATTAAAAAATACATAAAATATTTTTATTTCTTGACATTAAATTTAGTTTAAAAAGAAAACCCACTTCCATTCATAACCATCCATTACTTTAGTTGGGGAGAGAGTACAATCTTTCATCCAAATTTTCATGTTTTTTTTATATTATAATCGTAATTTAAATGTCATACATATAAAATTTAATATATTAATATTTATTTACCGTGGAATAAAAATGAAAGTCAAAAATGGCAGCCATGACCTTTACGGTGGCCTCTGTCCTATCTTTGTAAGGTTGTAGGACAAGCTGGATTAAATCTGGTAGGTATTCTATACAGATTTTTCTTTTTTTAATTTCTTTGGATATGAATTTTATAACCAGTTGATATTGAGATACTTAATTTTGATGATTTAATTTAATAATATTAAATAATTTATTAATTTTAAATTAAAAATGTACAAAAATCAACTTGTGATAAATAAATTAATTTTAATTTTCATAAAATAAATGTATAAAATTTAAAATTATACCACCCCACTCCACCTAGGCTATAAAATTATAAAACTAATATATATTTAAAAAATGGTAACAGTTAGGGTGAAAAGGGATGCCGCCTGACATTAAAATATTATTATTTTATTTATTTTATTAAAATATTATTTTTATAGATGATGTCGCTTAACAGATTGACGACACCACTTTTTACTGTTCAAAATGACCTATTCTCGTAAATTATTTGCATTCCACATAATTTTCATAATTTTTTTTGGTATTATTTATATAAAAAACCTTATTTTCATATAGTAATTTGTTTCAAGATTACAGTAATGAATTTCTTTAGTACAAGGAAAAATTCATATATTAAAGTACGAAGGTAAATATATTATTGTTGATCCTAAAACAAAAACTCTTAACTAACTCTAAAAGGGTCCAGAGGGGGATTAGGCAAAACGAGTTGTGTCATCTTTGTGGTCATAGTATTGAGGATGTTCTACATGTTCTTAGGGATTATTCGTTTGCAAAGGATTGGAATCAAGTGTAATACCCCATACCCAGCCTAGATGTTATGGCCAAATCTGGAGAGTTACAATAACCATTTTCAAAAAGTTCAACTTAATTTACTTGAAAATTTAATTAGTCTAAACCCTTTAAATAGTTAAACCAAAACATGACTATCCAAATTAAAAACAACAACCCGAAAAGTACACAATAGTATCAGCTTAGATAAAATAGTAAAATAACCAAACATAGATGACTGAGTTCTTGCTACGTCGACTCACCTAAGTTTGTGGGTTACCTTAAATTAGAACAAACAGACAAAATGAGTTTTCAAACTATAACACCCCTAACCCGTATCCATCACCAGAATACAGTTACGGAGCATTACCGGACAAACAGAATATTAAACCATTTAAATCATACATTAATACAAACATAATCTAATTTCATTCAAATACATCCATAATGTCCCTTAATCGAGCCCTCAAGACCCTAAAAAAACTATAGAAACAATCTGGGACTAAATCTAAAACATTTAGAATTTTAGGAAAAAAGTTAAAAAATTTGGACTGTAGGGATCACACGGCCGTGTGACTCGCACGGATGAGAAACATGCCCGTGTCTCAATCTGTGTGGACATTTGAAATAGGGACACACGGCCATGTCCTAGCCCGTGTATGTGTAACTCACTGACTTGGGTCATACAGCCAAGCCACACGGTCATGTCCCAGCCCGTGTCCGTGCCTGTGTAACTCACTGACTTAGGTCACACAACCAAGCCACACGGCCATGTGCCAGGCCGTGTGCTACACACGGCTGAGGCACACGCCCGTGTCTCAGGCCGTGTGGCCTCAAAATGAACCTTAAAACACAAGTTTACCATTTCAAATTGCTTGAACCTTAAGAAACTCAAATACTAACCAAAATACCAAATCAAAATGACATTAATCGGTTAAAAAATGCATCAAAAACAACTTAATATGTGCCTAACCAATGTACCCTCATTGGTACCACAATTATGTACAACTTTACATCAAAATACACATTGATTCAATTCATCAACTCATTCAAACAATACCAAAACAATATACCTAATAAAGTTACTACAATCACAACAATTCAAATATATGTAAGCCACACATACTAGCATAATAACTATACTTCATTCTCATACCATTTGCAAATTGGTTATTTGCACAAAATATCATTCATCACTTTTACATAAGCCAAACATTAACCAAAATAGCACAAGAGCCTATACATGCCATATAATCTAAATTAAACATTTCAAAAACTATCGAGATAAGCTGGATAGTGTGACTTGAGTGCCGATCCGATTGTCCAACCTTCTGAAAATCTACAATGACATTAAACAACACAAGTAAGCTTAATGAAGCTTAATAAGTTCAACGAGTTAAACAAAAATCTTACCGAACTAACTATATAAAAAAATCATCCAAGTAAACTCCCTGTCGTTCACAACTTTAATCGATAAATACATCCGTATTCAGATCAATACAAAAATAAATAACATATCTTTTAATTTCGTTAAATAAATCACATTACCAATATTTTTCCATTCAAAGAACGACTTACGGGTAAGAGTACATCATCAATAGAAGCTCATAAGAGCTAGACCTCCCGAATACACGAACAGAAGCTCGAAAGCTGAATAGAAGCTCGTAAGAGTTGCACAGAAGCTCGTAAGAGTTGATCCACCCAATCACGCCAAACAGAAAGTAAAACACGAGAGTTAGCAAAAAATTTTGAACCCCGTTTTACTTGGGTAAAATGTCGATATCTCCCTCTAATACATTCTCCACTCCCAAACCCCCGTCATACACCCAATCGCGAATGTACTCAAATCACGCGTTCAATTCAAACTGAATATCCAATTCAATATTATAATTCAAACAATAATTCATTTCCAACAATAGAATATATGCATAATATCAATCAGCAATTTATACAAATGTTTAATTTTAATTGTACGAACTTACCTGGACTGAATTATAGTAATTGCAAAAGTTCAAGGACTATTCCTCTATTTTTTCTTTTCCACGAGTATCTACGAGATCTTGATCTAAAATATAAAAGTACTCATTTATTAGCATATATTTCATTTCTAATCCATTTTACATTAATACCCTTTTATTTTTAAATTTACGTAATTTCCTAAACTTTTACAATTTTGTAATTTAATCCCTTAATTAGTTAATTTATCAAATTAACAAATTTTCTCAAATCAATAATCAATCCATATATTCTAGTCCCTCATACAGCTCCTAATAAACCTAAAATTTACTATCAAACCCTAATATTTTGACATTTTCACAATTTAATCCTAAAATCAATATTTAACAAAATCACTTTACAAAATCATCACATAACACAATCAAAGCTCCAAATCCATGTTATTCAAAAAAAAATCTAATATTTATCAATGGAAACTGCTAAAATTTTTAACAAAATCGAAAACGAAGGTACAGGCTAGCTGGATCTAGTTGCAAACGATCTCAAAAACTTAAAAATTATAAGAAACGGGTAAGAATTGAACTCACATGGAAGCTCCTATGCTCAACCGATTCTCCAGCTATTTCTATAGTGTTTCAACAATGACAAAAGAAGAAAATGAAGAAGAAAACCTATTTCTTCTAATTTGTTTTATTTAATTTCCATTAAAATCTCATTAATCTATCATTTTAATTTCTCTTGCTATCCAACACTATCTATTAGGGACTAATTATTATGTTAGTCCCTCCTCATGTAATTACTAAACTATTTAAAATTTCAATTGAACTAATTATTAACTTTTACACTTTTTTCAATTTAGTCCTTTTTCTTTGATTAACTATCTAAACGTTAATATTTCTAAAAAAATTTTTAATAAGTATTTAATAACTCTATAAATATTCTAAAAATAATAATTATGAGTCGACATGATGAAAATTTGTTGTCACGAAACCATTGTTCTGTCACCGCTGAAAATCGGACTGTTACACAAACACAGTGTGTAACTTATCTAATAAATTAAACGGAATAATTGTAGACATGCTTCGGGTATTATTATCCAGGTAATTTTCCAATTTAGAAACATAATTCAGAAACAGAGTATGTCAGATGCAAATACAAGTACATAAACAGAGCTTATCAAATACAAATACATAATCCTACTCCCATCCGGTACACACCATCTTTGTTCATCCCTACACATCATTTAGGGTATCAAGTACCTATCCAACCCTACACACTGCATAGTGATTGTACGTCACGTTTCAGAATAATTGTAGAATAACTGCCAAATTTACGTGTGATAAATTGCCAGAATCAGATATATATGTGGCTTAGCCATCAGAATCGATAGATTATTAAACTGCCACACTTTCTCCTTTACACAATTCCAAACCCAATGCACACAGAGCTATCAGATATTAGAAATGAATATACCATGATACAGATTCAAAGCATATTCAGATAATGCAAATTATACTCATATAGCAGATATCACATCAAGTATATATACAGATAATAGATTTTTCATCATCAGATCATTAGATACCTAGTTATATAACCTAATTTTGATCATACGGACCCTATGGAAGGCCTACGTTCAATTCAAACGACGTTTACGTCCCTAAGAAAAAATTTAGATTTTTGGCCTACATGCCCGTGTTGATTCACACTGCCTACAAGGTTGGCCGGTGTGCCTCACACAGTCTGTTACACGACCTGACACATAACCGTGTGACTCAAGTCAAATAGTTACATGGTCATACACACGACCTGACACACGTTCGTATGGCTCAAGTCAAAGAGTTACACGGTCTAGGCACACGCCCGTGTCATTAGCTCGTGTGACTCACAATCAAAACAGTCTCTCACACGGCCTGGACATACGTCCGTGTCACATACCCGTGTGACCCTAATCAGTGTCTTACACGGCCTGGCACACGGTCGTGTGGCTCACACGGCTTGACACACAGCTGTGTGGTGCCAACGATCATGATTTTTGACTTTTTCGTTCGTAAAATCTCGGGTTTTTGTTACACACCTGATACAGTTTCAATGTAAAAGCAACACAAATTATTCCAAAACATAAAAATGGCAATCAATTGCTCAATTAATCGATTAAATTTAACCAAAACGTTAAATTAACACTGAACCAAAAATACGTCAAATAACTTCGACACAAAATCCCAAATCGCAAAGATTGTACGGAATGATGATACGAGAACTGAAATCATGGAATAACCTTGATTAGCAACTTCTACACCTAAACTTAACAGAAAGTTCAAAATGAAACGGAAGAAAACCCCGACAATAAGCAAACAAAAATCAAGCAACAATAGAAGAAAATAGCAATGAAACTTACGTTACTAGCCTGTCAGTCGAATAAAGAACAACCCAATTACTTGACAAATCCAACAGCCAGATTAACAAAGGAAGGAAAGGAAAGAACAAAAGAAAGAAAGAAAGAAAGAAAGAAAAACGATGATAACGAAAGAAAAGGAAAGAAAAACTTTGAAACATAAAAAAATTTAAGAGGAGGAATTTTGGGAAAATAAAATCAATTAATAATTCAAAAATAAGATTAATTTCAAAAAATAGCAAAACATTTCTTTATCACTTACACAGGGACTTGAACACAATTAATGACCCGCCACCCCGGATTCCCAGCAATGATGGCTTATCAATATGCAATTAAACTGCCAGATCATATATATGTGGTCAAGCCACTACTTTGCAGCCAAGCTACCAAAATAGATATATGTGGATAAACCACCAGATAGTGCAGATCATTAAACTGCCAGAACTTCCTCCTTTCCAAATTATCTTAACCCCATGCAATGTGACATGGCATGCAAATACAAAATTAGAGTAGTAAGCATGTTGAACATCCATTCGTATTTTAACAGAAACCAATAAGCATGCGATTTCATGCTTTGCAGAACAAATATATCAGATTTTCGTATATACAAATCACTTAAATCAGAAAAATCACAATGTCACATGCAATGGGAATTGAACAAAAACATACCTTATCAGTACTCGTATATACTTAGCTAATCAGAACATAAAATCATGCTTTCAAAGATTGCATAAATAGTAGCGATTATCAATTTCATACTCGTATCAAATACATATCGCATTATAGAACCTACGAGGTGACTAATCTTGAATTGCACTTCAAATATGACCTTAACTAAATTTTACAAAAAATGGGCCCACATACTTGTGTGGCCCACATGACTTAACTGACTTATCCCGTATGGTCAACACGGCTTGGCACATGGCCTAACACATGCCTGTGTGGCCTACACAACCTAATTAACTCAGCCCGTGTGGCCCACATAATCTAGCACATGACTGTGTCTCACACGGTCTACCATATGTCTTGGCACACAGCTGTGTAACGTCAACAGTGAACTTTTTAGCATCACGCCATTAGTTATTTTTTGAGTTTTTGTTACACACCTGATGGATTTTCGATGCCGGCTTAACAACGAGGAATCCAAAACTTATAATGATAATTAAAACCAACAATTTTAGCAACAAAACACCAAATTAAGCCACTAATCAATCGCAAACACTAAACGTTATGCCTAGTCAAATGAAATAGCCCTTAACCAAAAACATTAATCACTTACCCAATAGAAAACAACAACCTACAACAATACCTAGGTCGCCGGAGAAGAGTTGAATACTTCACATTTATCACTTAATAGATTACCCCACAACAGAGCTATCAAAATGCAAACATCACTAACTAAGAAGTTCTCTAATAACAAATACCCTACTTACATAAAATGTACCTCGTTTTGGTATTCCAAACATATCCACTAATGAAATTTTAAACGTTTAGAAGAAAGAAGAAAAAAATAAATGAAAAAGAAGAATAAGGAATTTGGAAAAAAAATGAACTAAGTCTAACAATTAGGAGAGTGGAAAGGGGAGTGGACAGTTGTGGATAGATTTTAGGAAAACAATTTTAAAGAAAAAAATAGCTAAAAATAAAATAATAAAGAATCCTAACTTATCAGATTTACTGCTACCCTATTAGGTTAACCCTTAGAATTCAAAATCCACCCCACTTCCACCACATGGGCGGCACAGGAAAAAATATTCTCCACTTTGTACACACAGGGTTTCAAACATGAGATCAAATGTTAAGCTAAAACCTTACCACTAAACTAGCAGGCTCATTATATCAGTAATTGAGTGAAAATAATATATAAGCTATAAATTCAAAGATAGGGGTTTAGACAAAAAAATAGAAAAAAGTTTATGGGAAAGGATATAAACCCAAAACTTCTCACACACAAGCATAACACTTATCCACTGAACCAGATTAAATCACTTGAGAAAATTTTCACAACCTTAATTCAAAAAAATGAACATGCCCACTCTTAGTTTCACTAACCCAATTTCTACTAACTTGATTTTCAGGATATGACACATACAGTAACAGTGGTCTTTGAATAGACATTCGATAACGGTGGTCTCTGTAGAGGCATTCAGTAACAGTGGTCCCTGTAGAGACATTTTGCTTGGCCAAGCTAAAAATATACATATTAGGTTACATGTCTGAGCTAACCCTTTAAAACGACATCATGTTACCCGTCCAAGCTAAACCTGTATCACATGTATCCTCGAGTCCACAATAAATATTGGATCTCAGTAACCATTGGTAATCAATCCATACCAGTGTACACCAGACTTTTACTAAGTTCATCAGGGCAATTTAAACATATAAATTCATACATTTGTTTACAATTTAGTCCAGATCTCACCTTTTGTACCAAATGGCAAATAATCAAAATTTCAATTAAACATACATATATTTATAACTAAAATACACAAAAATTATAACATAAATATACCATATGGACTTACGACAAAACAACAAGCAATTGTATCTTTAATGACTAATAAACAATTTTTCCTTTTCCTTGATTATCCTCCGATTGATTCAATTCGATATATACAATAATTCATTTCAATTTATCAATTCTAAATACCTTATAACATCCTATTATATGCATATGACAGTTCAATTTTATTTTTGAAAGTTAAATTTTCACATTTTATTCTATTTAGCCCTAAAACCAAAATTACCATAACTTTAAAATTTAAGCATCGATATCAAAATCAATCTCAATTCCATCCTTTTATAACCCTCTATGATTACAATTTACGAAATATTACACCAATTTCAAAATTTATGTACTTTAATCCATATGTTCAAAAGCTAGTAATCAAAGTTTACAAACTATTCATTTTTCACTCCTAAGCTTAAAATCTAAACAAATTAACACCAATTTCATCAAGTATTCAACAATGAAAACTTTTAAAAATATTAACAGTTTTGCAAAATAGTACACGAGCTAGCTAAATCAAACTCTCATAATTTCAAAAACATAAAATTTATAAGAAATAGACTAGAAAACACTTACCAATTGAGGGACTAGAGTTTTGAAGCTTCAACCCTTATTTCCTCTCTTTGTTTCGTGAAGATGAGAAAGATGAAGGAAAAAAAATGGCTTTTTTTCTTTTAATTTTAGTTATATATTTATATTAATAATGAATTAATCTAATTTAACTTAATAAATTTTAATTAAGTTAATCTTAAGCTTAATTAATCATTTTAGTGGATAACAAACAACGTCCACCACATTTTGAAACTTTAATATTGGTCCAATTGCTCAATTGGTCCTTTAATTAATTAAAAATTCATAAGGATTAACTTTTACAATTTAGTCCTTGTACCTTAATTAACTATCTGATTGACAAAATTAAAGGACCAAACTTTAATTAAACTTTGTATTAATCTCTTAAATATTAAATAATAATATTTATAGGCTTGATCATCAGAAATGAGATTCTGAGATCACTGGAAATCAAGTTGCTACATTTTACTTGAGTTAATTTTAATATTGTTGGAAGTTTGTGCTTCGAATGGAAAAAGAACGAAGAGGGTTTGATTGAAAGCAAACCTTATCCTTATCTCTTAAGAGAGTTTTGAAGTTGATGGAAAGTTGCCTTATAAAGAGTTTTATATAAATATTATTCAAGATAATTTATAATGATAAAGTAAACATTTAATTTGATGATTAATCATATCTAAAGGTTGGCTGGGTGAGGACTTGAAGAGAGCCTATAAATAGGTTATATTGTCACACATGTTGGGTGTGGTTGTTGAGTGCTTTTGGTTGATTATTTTTATTTCTGCACTCTTGTGTTAGGCACATTATTGGAGAGTTATTGTAATTTGTAAGTGAGGAATTTGGGTGTGTGATTGTAACATTAGGGTACTTTGTTAGGGCTACAATTATTTGTTGTGTAAGGGTAGATTAGGCGTTAGCCAATAGGATTCTAAATTCATTGTTGAATAAAATCATACATTAAAAAAGGCTTTGCAGAGTAGAATTTATAAACTCGAACTGTGTTAATACATATCGAGTGTTGATATCTCTCTCATTATTACTTTGTTGTCTTGTTTTATTTATTTTTAATCTATTTATTAAGATGCCAAATTTCAATCTATGTTGGAACACCAATTAAAGATTTTTCAAATTTTACTTTTAGAAACTATGATTTATTGAATGAATTCAGTTTAGAAATAAATAAAAAATCAAAACCCAAGTAAATAAGCATGGTAAAACAAAACTATTTAATGAAATAAAACACTAATCTTGTGAAGTGACATATCACTCAAATATTGTTTGTGTAGTGTTTTTCTAAATTGTAAATTAGTCATTCTAGTCTTGAATTACATGGATCCAGACCTTATAATTATTTGTTTGTACCTTGTGGATAAGAAAGAATAGTGGCTGTATATATAGCCAAAATCATGGGGAGAAAAACAAATAATTGCATGTTTATTTTACAAATAGCTTTAAAATGTTTCTTTTTTTTTTTAAATATTTATTTTTTAATGTTTTACGTCAGCCTCTTAACCCTGCTTGTAGAGTCTAAAGACTTCACTGGTAGTGTATCAAATCTTTTCTCATTTTAATTATATCTATTTCTATTGAATTTTTAATTATGTTGGTGTAATTAATTGAGCACCGTAAATTTTTTTATATAGAATTTATACTAAACATTTAAATTAAAAAAATAGAAAAAAGAATCATCACTTGAATCTAGGGCACCAAAACTTTTGAATTTTCAATTTAAAAATAAATTTTTTGGTCTACATCAATTAGTCAACGCATTCTATCCGAACAAGATTTTCCATCCTCTACCAAAATTAAAAAGGAAAGAAGTTAAAAGAAAGTGAGTAATAGCATCTAAGCCGCTTCATTCTTGTAATTAACTTGGTAATTTATTGTATAGCCTGATGATGATTAATAATTGAAATTTGAAAGCTTCAATGTTTTTATGGTGTAGATTCAATAGGCCCCAAACAATGGGTTTTTGGAAGCCCATGTTTAACCCATCAACAATTATATTCAACATATATTCACATAGATAATTTTTTTATCATTATTTATTTATAAAAAATAATTTTTTAAATTATGGAAAAATTATATTATTTATAAGAAGTGTTATGAAAGTTTTGAACAATTTATAAAATCATTTTTATAAAAGTTACAAATTATAAATTTTACGCTATTTTTACTTAATTGATGTATTATAAAAATGATATAACCTAACTTAAGTCTTTCTTCAAATTAAGTTTATACAAATTTTTATAATTAAAGTTACAAACTATTTGGATTGTGAACCTAAATATTATAACATCAATGCTAATTATAGAAATAGAAAAGATTTTCTTGCACCATATTGTGTGGTATGATATCATTTGAGAAAATGGTGTTAAACACAAGCACCATAGACAACTCATGAACTCTTCAATTTGAGACATTCAAGGCTTCGAAATGTGGCTGAGAAAACATTTGTTGTTCTAAAACATATTAACATCACCTTAGTATAGTATAAAAAATAAGGTTGGATCATACTCACATGTTGCATATTTCATAAATTCAATCATAGGTGTAATTGAGATTATCCGCACTTTGAATAGTACATGAAAAAATGAGATCTTGATAATCTTAAGTATACAGATTCAAATTCAAATGATGATGATGAACTCGGTCAATGACTAACAGATGATGATAAGAAGCATATGTTGCGTATTAAAAAGGGAACAACTCAACAAATATACACTAGAATTCTTTGCACTATTAAACATGGCATAGGGAATTACGATGTAATTACACTTTATTAGTCAAACACGTTTAGGGAATTAGAATTCTTTTTAATTATAAGTGAGTGTAATTACTACCCTAGTAATTACATTTTCATTCAATTACTTTGTTCTGTCCAAACAGACCCTTTCTGCATATATAATTTTCAATCGATCCGCTATCTCTATTATATCAATATAAAAACTATCTATATTAATATATATTTAATGGCTAAATTTTTTTACATAAAATAAATATTGTGAACCCTATCCATAACAATCTCATTTATTTGCCAAAATTTTAGATGTTATATAGATATAGTTATTATATACCCATAATAACATTTGAGATTTAGATCATATTTAATTTTTAAAATTTTAAATTAAAAATGTAATATATTAATTAGTGAGTATTTAATAAAATTTACACTTCTAATTATATTTATTAAAGATTATTTTCATTTAATAAATTATGATTAATATATTTTATGTAAAATTTAAATATTTTATAGAAATAATATTTTAACTAGAATTTATGATTTTATTTTACACTAAAATTTGAGAGTACTATAAGATGCTATAAAGAACTAATTTAGTAAAGAGTATACTTTATACTTTATGGTTATTGCTATTATAAATGAAAATCTATTTTAGAGGGTAAAAGAAAACATATCGCTTCTACAATAAACTTGTCATTATAATGAAATGCTATTATATTTATAAAGAGTGTTTGCTATAAAGAGGAGCGATCGTAGTTAGAAACTTTTAATTTACTTCAAATTTAACATATATGATCTACATGGATGGAACATGAAATATGACAGTTAAATTGTTAAAATATTACTAATATAAAAAATTATGAAAATATTTAGAACTACTTTAATTTTTATATTGGTGTAAATAGATCCCTCCTCAAAATTGATTACAATAATACTAATTGTTAGGATCGTCCCGATTAAGCAACAAACAAGTAAAAATAGCAGAAGAAATTGAGAAGATGAACACACAAATTTAACGTGGAAAAACCCCTCCAAAGAGGATAAAAAACCACGGGCAAAGATAATTTTACTATAATGGCAAAAGAACGAAGAGTACAAAAGATGGAGATAAAACTAAACCCCGAAAACTCGAAAAACAAAGAACCCTCAAAACGTAAACACAAAATTCTCTGAATGTGTTATGAGTTCTAATCTAATGGGTGTGTATTTGTAAGATTGTAAAAGAGCCTATTTATAGGCTAAATTAGTAAGTCAAATAAACTATACTAATAAATGTTAAATATATTATACTAATAAATATTAAATCTTCTAGAAAGAAAAAATATTTTTGTTTAACTTGACTTGCAAGCAATCTCTTAGAATTTGGGTCACATAACTCTAACAATCTCCACCTTGACACGAATTCTTTCAACGCCATCTTTGCCAAAACCCGTCATGGGCCTATCTTGAACTATGCAGGGAATTAACTGAGTCGAATCTATGCTTACAAGTTGGAAGACTTCTAGCCTTCGACTTGTGCACTGCCAAATCAAAACTAACCCGGGTCTGATTTTCACGAATACAGTGCCCTAACTTTTCAAAATCTGCATCCAAAAGAGAACCTCTCTTCAACGAAACGATCATACCTTTTTCCCTCCTATGACCAAGTTGCCTCCACTCCAAACGAGTTGACTTTGACTCCGTAACGGACGAGGGACGTCCGATTTCACCGGTCACTGTAGAACCTTCCAGAATATAAAGATTGCCAGTTCTTTTACCTTTTAAGAAAACGAGAGCTCCACGAGATACTTTAATGTCGCTCGACTCGATGTTGATTCTACATCCTTTCAAGTCTAAAATACTCAAGGAGATGAGATTCTTTCGTAAATCAGGTACATACTTGACATCTGAGAGTGTCCTAATCGTCCCATCGTGTATCCTAATTTTAACAGTACCAATACCGATTATCTTACTAGATGAATCGTTTCCCATGTGCACAACTTCACCTTCAACTGAACTATATGTGGAGAACCATTCTCTATTGGGACACGTGTGGAAAGAACATCCTGAATCTAGGATCCACTCAGACGTAAGCTTGGAGTTATCGCTCGTTGACACTAACAAGAAATCATCACCACCTTCATCGACCAAATTAGCACCAACTACATCTTCCTCGTTACTCTCAGTAGCTCTTTTATTTCGCAATTTATAACAATATGCTTTGACGTGACCTAACTTTTACAATAACGACACCTTTTGTCTCGTTTCTTTGATGCTACCAAAACGGAAGCTTGCCTATCTGCTTTGCTATTTAAACCAAACTCATTGTCGAGTTTTTCTCTACTCAACAAATGACCCTTCACATCTTCGAACGAGAGTTTGTCTTTGTCATAAATCAAGGTCTCCCTGAAAGACTTGTATGAAGAGGGTAAAGAGCACAATAATAACATAGCTTGATCTTCATCGTCAATATGAACCTCAACGTTCTTTAAATCATTTAAAAGAGTAATGAATTGACTGATGTGATCTCTAAGAAGCTCACATTCGTTCATGCGAAACGTAAATAGACGTTGTTTCAACACTAAACGGTTAGCCAGAGACTTAGTCCCATAAAGAGTTTCTAACCTTTTCCACAAGGCGGATGAGGTCTTCTCCATCAATACCTCCAGAATACTGTATTCATGAGGCACAACCGGATTGCGCACAAGGCCTTTTCATCAAGCTCTTCCCATTCGCATTTGATTTAGATTCTCGTGCTTTTTCCTGTAACAACCTTTTTCAAGCCATTTTGAACTAAAATTGCCATCATCCGAACTTGCCATAGATTGAAATTTGTCTCACCATCGAACTTCTCAATTTCAAACCTTGTTGCTGTCATATCTGAACGGGCTGATCTATGAAAACTGAACTAGCTCTGATACCACTTGTTAGGATCGTCCCGATTAAGCAACAAACAAGTAAAAATAGCAGAAGAAATTGAGAAGATGAACACACAAATTTAACGTGGAAAAACCCCTCCAAAAATGATAAAAAACCACGGGCAAAGATAATTTTACTATAATGGCAAAAGAATGAAGAGTACAAAAGATTGAGATAAAACTAAACCCCGAAAACCCGAAAAACAAAGAACCCTCAAAACGTATGTACAAGCCCAATAATGCCCGGGCCCAAACAAATAAATATGCCCAAATACTAGACCCAACCTACTAAACCTAGCCCACACAAAAACAAAATACCAGAAACCCTAGGAGCCTATTTGCTTCAACACAAGCCGCAACCACCCCCTACATGCGCGCCACTCCCACGCCCAGCAGTCCTCCTTGTGCTCCGCAGATCGCGCCGCCCGCCGTTAATCTCGCACACGCCTCCAGTAGCACCTGCAGCAAGCAAAAGAGAAGAGCAAAAATCGGGCCAACAAACAACATAATAGATTTATGTAGATTTTTCTATTTTTTCCTCCTTTCTATTTCGGCTATAAAAAGGCCGCTTTCAAGTATGTAGTGGGGGGGACGATCGGTTCCAAAAAAAAATACAGAAATAAGAGATAAAAAAAGATTTTTTTAAGGTGATTGATTTTATTTTCTTTCTCTCTGTTCTTGTACTGTTTTTTTATATTTTGTTCTTCCTTGATTTTTTAAAACAAAATAAATGAGAAGGAAGGAAAAGGGGAACTTACCTTTGGAACGTTGTCGGAGGATCCTTCGTTTACCCCGTGGGGTTTAAAGCGGCAGAGAAGGAGGAGTCATGGCTTGAGGGGCTAGGTTAAGGAAACCCTAGCGAGCACTCCACTTTCTCCCTCTGTTTGTTTTAAGAAAAAAGGAAAAATGAAATAAGATTGCTTTTTTCGAAAAAAATTTTAGTTTTAATATTAAAGACAAAATGGCGCCGTTTGGAAGGCCAGACCCGACCGTCGACCCGACCCGCAAGTAGGGTCCGCGTTCGCCTTCAATGGGAATTTTCGCTTGGCCCTTCCTCCTTTATTTTGATTTTAATGCGGATTTCATGCATTTTCAATTTCGCCACAAAATTTCGCTCATGTTTCAATTCGACCCATAGACCGTGCACATGGAGCTCGTTAAAACGACACCGTTAGGCCAAGATGGGATATTGCTTTTAAGTCCTCCTCTCATGGCGCGTGTCGATTTGGCCCTTTCGGTGTTCTCCATTATTTTAAATTTGGCCCTTAAACTCTGTTTCTTTTTAGTTTGATCCTTAATCAATTTTTTAGTTCTTTTATATTATTTGGCATTGTCTATTATTATTATATTATTCACTATCGTTATTATTATATATTTTCTATACATTTACGTTCGCATATTTTATATATCTGCATATTTAATATATATATATATATATATATATAATTTTAAGCTTTTTTACACACATACATATTGTTTTATGGTTTATATATACTTACATTTTATACTTCATTTTATATATACCTTTATATACATACAGATTTTCACACACATATATATATTTTCATAGTTTATTTATATATTATATTTATATATATATATATATATATATATATATATATTGTTCTTTTTTGTAAATATATGCATATACATACATTTTCATTTTTTATTTTTTATTTTACTTTATTATACTTTATATTATATATATATATTAATACATTTTTCTTATTTTTTGAAAATGTATACACATCTACATGTTTTTATTTTATTTTTACAATTTTCATTACATATATACATGCATATTTTTAGAAATTATTATAAGTTTGTTATATATATTTCTTCACTTACCTTTTATATGTACACTTATATTTATGTGTTAAGTATGCGCCCACTCATATTTTCGAATTTGCTTGTATATTGTACTTATATATATATTGTAAATACATATTCATATATGTTTTACATTAAAGTTTTGTATCATATTGTACATTAATTTTTAACATACCCTTTTTGAAAATATAGTTTGGTTTTAACCATACATCAAGTTATTTTCTTGATTCAAAGGTTTTTTTTTGAATAAAAGCAATATTCGAAGTTTGAGATTTTCGAGGGAAATTGAGCCCTAATGTATTGGGTTCTGATTTTCTTTGTTAATTTTAAATAACCTAGGATATTCTTTATTCAAAATGCATGAGTATAAAAATTATTTTTGAGAACTTAACTTGTCATGCCCTAACGTATTGGGTGTGGCATGTTACTTTCTCGAAATGAAGATTTTCGCATAAAATAAAAGCGATATTCAAAGTTCGGGGATTATGAGGAATTGTACCCTAACGTATTGGGACTTGATTTCTTTACATGACTTGAACAATTGATTATCCTTTTTCAAATTTCATCATTTGAGTTGATTTTGAAATTTTTTTAACCTTCGACACTAAGACATTAAATGATCAATTTGGTACCGATTTTGGGCGTTACGAGGGTGCTAACCCTTCCTCGTGCGTAACTGACTCCCGGACTCATTTTCTCAAAATTCGTAGACCAAAATAGGGTGAGCCGATCACACCTTAATAAAAGATCGGTGGCGACTCCAGTTTAATTTTTAAAGTCGACAACTAAATTTTTGTTTTCAAAAAATGGTTTCGACAACGTAAACACAAAATTCTCTGAATGTGTTATGAGTTCTAATCTAATGGGTGTGTATTTCTAAGATTGTAAAAGAGCCTATTTGTAGGCTAAATTAGTAAGTCAAATAAACTATACTAATAAATGTTAAATATATTATACTAATAAATACTAAATCTTCTAGAAAGAAAAAATATTTTTGTTTAACTTGACTTGCAAGCAATCTTTTAGAATTTGGGTCACACAACTCTAACACTAATAAATACCCTCATTTGAGATTGTTTAAAGTTATCCGAGCTACTAAAATATAATAGTTCTTGAATGCTTTACACCAACATTAATGAAGTATCAAAGCTACTTGTTTTTGAGGGACCTATACAAAAATGAAAGGAAAAAAAATCCCACAATCACATCACTACTTGTTTTGAGGGACGTGTAAAAAGTGAAAAGATTATGCTAAACAACTAATACAATAGCATAGGAGGTGAGATTTTCTAACAAAAATGGGTTGCACTTCCTAGAAAATATGAAGCAAAAACTTTTTCCTTGAGAAATCAAATAGATTGATAGAACTACAAAGAAGACTCATGAGGTGACATTTAAGGTTTTTTGCTTCTTAACACCATTTTAATTTCACCTTTTGAAATCATTAATATACCCTCAAATGTAATCATAAGTTTACGAGGTCCTTATCAAAACTGACCCCCATGATGGAAACATGCCAAAGATTGAGAGACTAACTAAAAAATAATTAACTATGCCTCTTGGAGAAGTCCTTAAGACCAGTTGGACATATTGAATTTTTTTTAATACTCATAAGTCATAATTTTAGATGACCATACGCATTCTCTAAGAATATATTTAGAATATCATATCAAACCATAATATAAGTCTTTTATACAAATAGTTTAAAAAATAAAAAGAAAAATGTAGATGACACATATCTAGCTAGTATTTTAGGATAGGGTTTGTGCTGCGTTTTAAAATCTTAACCCATCACTATTTGTGTTAATTAGGTAAAAAGAAACATTTCCATCAATTAAAGCTTGCTTAATTTAATTGAAAATAGAATATATAAGCCCGTGGTTGTGTGGTTAGCTCGGCAGAACACAAAAAGGTTTCCTCATTGGCGACAATGGATCCCTCACTATACATGCAAATTGAGATCATCTATGAAATTTGTCTACTTCGTTGACGAATCAGAATGTAGGAAAGCTAATTTGATATAATTCTTCCTTTTTTTTTCTTAATTTATTTTTAATAGGAAAGTTTGCCCTTCATCCTTTCCAACTTATTAAAACAAATTACTTTGGTGCTTTACTCTCTATACATTCTTCAGATTATAACTTTAATTTTAAATGGGTATTTAAATTTTAAAATTTTTAATTACATCTTTAAACTATTACATTTATATCAATAATGTCCTTTAATTATTAAAATTATTAATTTAACTGTTAAATGAAACGTAAGATCTTATGTTTAAAAATAAAATTTTAAAAAATAAATACTGTAAAATATTAATTATAAGGTTTTCAAAATTTTTACAAAATTTTTATCGTTCATTATCTTTTATGAGATTTACTTTATTTTTAGTTCCCGTTTTAAAAGTTTTCTTTAACTTTTTCATTTTAAATTATACCATATAAGAATTGATTTATCATTTAACATTAATAATAAAAGGATCTTATCGATATAATGTAACACCACAAACCCGACCTAGACATTATAGCCAAATCTAGTGATGTTATCAGTAAATCAATTGAAAGCCAAGAATTTGTATATTTTGAAAACGTCAAAACTCTTATTACACAAAAACTTGATTTATTTGAAAACATATCTTACTTAGCTATTTTATAGTAAACGTTGTTTGTTTACACTTTCTAAAAATGTAGAGCTTTGCAATGGAAATTCTTAGAAAGTTAAATTTTGGAAAAACATAATTTGTTATTTTGCAGAAAAATGAACATTGTCGATAAAATTTTTAAACGATATCATGCAAAAATCAGAAATAAAGTCCAAAACCAAAATAGTCCAAAATTTAAATAAATTAAATTTATGAAAATATTGTTATGACCAAGCTCCCGTTGCACCAACCCGCCTAAGTTTGAGGGTTATCTGAAAGTGATAGACAGACAAAAAGTGAGTATTTGAAACTCAATGTGTAACACATATATTTATATCATCAGAATTAATTAGACAAAAATATCAGATATAGAACTTATTAGAACAGTGCAGTTGCAGAAACATAATCCTACCCCTATCCGCTACACACCAACTCTGACCATCCCAACACACCATATGGGTATGAAACACCCATCTAACCCTATATACCACTTAGTGTCAGTATGACACTTTTCAAAATATTTGCAGCTTAGTTGCCGAATCCATAAACAATTTATCGCCTTGTACATAAATAAATGTGGTGGTGCCACCAGTTACGGTAGTTAATCTAACTACCCACACTTCCTCCAATACATAAATCCCATCCCAAATGCAAATACAGAACTAACATATATCATATATATTTATGATGTACATGCTTATGGTGACTGATACATAATATACAACACAATTCAAAATTTACACATATTATTTCATTTCAAACATGCTACAAATATTTAATTTTACACTAGTAGATGGCCATAATTCATTTTTAAATGCTTAATTAACAACATACCAGTCCTACAGAAGTCCTACATTCAAACCAAATATTATTTACGGCCCTAAGAAAAATCCAGATTTTTGGGGCCCACACGGTCTGGCACAAGCCTGTGTGGCCCACACGACCCAATTGACCCAAACTGTGTGTCTCACACGACCTGTCACATGGTCGTGTGTCACACACAGCTATGTGGCGTCGACAGTGCAGTTTTTCAGCTTTCACCACTCGCTGTTTTTCGTGTTTTTCATTACTCACCTTGATAGATTCTGATGCCAAACCACCCATGAGACTTCCAGAACCTAAACGCGTAATTTAGAACACCAAACCAATAACAAAAACAAACAATTTGAAGGACATGTCCTGGATTTTTTCGAATAACAAAACCGACGAACCAAATTAAACTATCCAAAAACACAATTGAACCCTTACCACTAAACGAACAACAACACAACAAAGATTAATACCAATGGCCTTACGATCTTCTCCTAAAACGATTTGAATTAATTAAATAGCATACGATACGAACTTTTCACTACAATCTTAAAATCCCAAACATCTACAATGCCCAACGAACAATTTCAGTACAAGAACAGAAAAGAACAAATGCAACCTTACCTTCACAGATTGAAAACCAAAGCGAAAGAGCCAAGAACAACTTGAAAACAGTTGCGAAAATTAAGGTGGGACACAAGAATTGAAAGCACAAAAAGGAAGAAAGGAAAGAAAAAAAAAAGAAGGACATACGCGAAATGTAATATCCCTAAACTGGATCTAGTAGTTTGGGTATATTTTTTGGGTTCTGAGTGTGAAACTAAAAATTTATGGGGTTTCTAGTAATTTTTAATTTAATTTAGGAGGTTAATTTCATCTAAAATCGATTAAACAATAATCCGAAAAATAAAATAATTTTAAAAATTAATTTTAAAGTAATTAAATAATTATTAGTGAAAATAATTAATTTGGGTGAAAAAGAATTTTAAAATAATTTTTATTAGGGTTAATTTGAGCTAAATTTAATTATTAATTAAATTAGGTTTAATTGTAAAAAATTAGAAAATTTAAAGTATATATTTGAAAAATAAACCTTAAAATTCGGAATTTTTGAGGGAAAGGATTAAATTGTAAAACAAGGTAAACCATTAGGCAGATTCCCCAATTTTAAAATTCTGGTGGGTTGTTTCAGCTTTAAAAACAATGCATCTAGCCTAATTTTCACACCATTTACATCATATTAGAGAGCTATAAATTTCATTTTCTTTTCATGGTTTTAAAGATCTATCGTAAGAGAATAGATCCAACCATTTTCCTTTTCAAAATACTCTCTCAATTCTCCCGAAATTATTTTCAAAAGTAGCCAAAAATATTCTAAAATTTCTCAAGATTCTTGAATCAAGATTTTCAATCAAAGGATTTAGTGCCAATCAAAGGTAATTATTATTTCTAAACTTGTTTTTATTAAGATTAGAAATATTTTTACATGATTTGAGAATCAATTAAAGGATTTTTATCAATGTCATCTTCTTCAAAAGCTTAAGGTGTTTTAATGGTGGATCTTGAATTTTGAGAAGAAATCTACAAATCAATGGATGTTCCAACTCAAAGTGGATCTATTAAAAGGTTTTTGGTTTTATTTTTCAAGATTAAACATGATTTGCGAGGTAATTTGAAGAAATTTGATTTTCATCATCTTCTTAAATTAATTTTTTGAATTTTTGTGAAATTGATTTAAATGTGAAATTGATGCTTAGTTTATGTATAATTCGTTTAGTATTGATGTTTGGAAGTGATTAGGAGGGCTGGAGAGATTGATTTTGTGAGGAATTGAGCTATTGAATTGATGTTACAAATCCGATAAGGTATCTTTGAGAGTGAATTTTGATTAGCATAGTTAATTAAAAATTATGTTTAATATAGCTTTGGAAATGTGGTAATGCCTACTTTACCTCTGTTGAAGCTCCAAATCTTGAAGAGGACCGAGATAACCGGAATTGAAGCTCGAAATTGCCTAGTTGATCACTTGTTGTGATAGAATAAAATTGTGTGTTGAGTGTTTAAGTAGTACCTTAATTAATGATTAAAAATTAATTAATTATGGATGAATGATTGATTTTGCAAGATTGGTATTAAATGTGTAAAAAATTGAATTTGTATTGAAAAAAAATGAGAAGTGAATTTTTGGGTGGTGTTGTGCTATTTAATTAGATTAATTTTAAGGATGATTTTAAGCATGTGTACTAAAATTTTTGATCATGATATGTTGATATTTCAATTGGTAATTGATAATGGAAAATTGGCAAATGAATTTCTTGATTTAATTGGATATTAAATGCTATGTTACATGTTACACTTAAGCATCTTGTCACATTAAATTGAGCACACTAATGATTGATTTATATGCTATGTTTGATTGAATATATAAGCAACATGCATGATGGATCCATTGGATATAGTTGGCATGCTATAGGATTTGTGGGTACTCACCTTTATTTGTGACATTGTGAGCATATGGCTCTAGGTGGACTGATTTGTTGGAGTAGATAAGGGAGTACTGAGCATGAGTCTCCACTCAATGGGTTATTTGAGGCGCTAAAAGGGAGCACGTGCTTTGGCTCGCTCAACTCGGTGGATTGTATTTGATATTTGTGGGAGTTTAGAGATCTGTTTATCTCATGTATGATCACCCGATTAAGCCATGAGAAATGAATGTCAATATATTTATGTATGATTGTTGCTATATCAATTGATGATTGAAAGTTATGAATGATTGATTTTTGGTATTGAAAATGCTTATGGAAATTTAATTGACATGTTTAATTTTTTTTTTGGATAACAATTGGTGAATGATTGGTTGTGAATTAAGCATGAATTGGATGTTAATTTACTTGTTGTTTTTATTAACATTCACTGAGCTTTTTAAAGCTCACACCCTCACATTCGTGAAGATATTCGTCAGGATTGAGGAGCTGGTGAGCCGAGCAAAAGAGTTCCAAGAGATTTAGGCTTGGTAAAGACTTTATTACACATTTTAGAGACTATAGTCAGACATTATAGAACTCTCGGGAATTAGTTTGATTTTTGGTTGTAAATAGACTTTGGACATTGGACATTTATTTTGAATGGTTTTATAATAATTTTGAGGCATGTTTGATTTTTATTATTGATTGATTTGCAGTGTATTGTTGCTTGATAACACGGTGATTAATAACACGATGAGTGAAGCATGATATTTATATTATCGATTGTTTAAATGAGGCTTCCATGGAGTGATTTGCTAATGACTAAGGTATGCCACTTGTTTGATTTATTCGATTTTTGATGTGCATGAAATTAATTGCTTAATTCTATTTAATTAAGGTTTAATTGATGTCAATAAATCCAATTGAACTTGTGTGTATATATGTTAATTAATCGCAGTTAAATCGGGTTTAATTGGTCATTAAAATATGCAAAATCAAGTTTTAAAATGAGTATTTCGCAAAAATAGGTGCAGTGGTTTTTACACGGGCGTGTGCCTATCCATACGGGCGTGTGAGAGGTTGCACACGAGAGTGTGAGTAGGTGACACAGGCGTGTAGAAACTGAAGCTATCACATACGGGCGTGTGCGATCTACCAAAAAGTTTTTCACGACGCGAACACGGGCATTTAATGACACACACGATCTTTTTGAATTGGTATTCTAATTTGTTAAAGTTACTATTTAGTCTTAAAAATTGATTAGTCTAATTAGAGCCGTAGATGATAAGGAAACTTGGTAAAATTTTGTGATTAGTCTCATAATGGGTAAAATTCATTAGAAACACATTTAATTTGTAATTTGGAATATATTTTGATAGATTGTATTTGTTACAATTTAGTCCATAATAGTACAACTTAAATTAAACATAGCAAACGAACTCAGTTTAAGCTGAAATTTTTAAGATTGCAAAATTTTGACTAAAATAAGGTCAGTAAACATTAAGATCTAAAATCAAATTAGTTTTACCATAGGTGGTAAAATGACAAAATTACCTAGGAAAAGGTTAAAATTGGCTTATAATTTTCTTTCGCGTTAATAGATAACTAATATTTAGATAAGATTAAGGTGTTATAAGGTCAGGGTGTGTTTTGGGTGGTCGTTAACCAGTGAGTCACTTAGGTGGCTAATGTTACTCTTCAAATTTGGGCCAATCCGTCCTGGTCGGGTCTAGGGTGTCACACGAAAGACCAAGAAGAAAAAACAAAAAAAAAACTAAAATGGCAAAAAGGAAGGGAACAATAGTGGGTATGTTACACGTCAGTTAGGTTTAGAAAATATTTTGGTAAAACTAATTAATTCAAAAAGAAAAGAAAAGAAAATAAGACATGATAAGAATTTAACTAAAATCCAACTACCCACTATCCTCTAAATCCCATCCATATCCGACAGATTCTATAGAGTTAAATTTTAACTCAACTTCTACTCATTAATCAGCACAAAAATGAAATTAGCCAAAATGCTCTCACAGGGATTCGAACCAGCAACCTCAAACACATACCAAAACACTTACCCACTAGAGCAGATCACTTACTTTAACAAAATTTAACAAAACAAAATATATCTTCAAAAATTGGGGCATTACAACTCTCCCCCTATAAAAGAAATTTCGGCCTCGAAATTTACTTGATTGAAACAAATGCAAATATTACTGTTGAATCGAGTCCTCTGGTTCCCAAATGGCTTCCCCAATGCTATGATTCTGCCACAGAACCTTAACTAATGGAATAGACTTCCTTCTGAAGACCTTGAAGTCTCGATCTAGAATTTGAACTGGCTTCTCCTATCCATCTGAATCACGCAACTTTGTAACATATCCTTCATTATCTGAATCACCTTCTCAGACTATCCATCTGACTGAGGATGGAACGCAATACTAAAGTCTAAAAGAGTACTTAGAGCCTCATGAAGCTTCTTCCAAAATTGAGAGGTGAAGCGAGAATCTCTATCAGAAATAATCGAGACCGAAACTCCATGAAGTCTAACGATCTCGGAAACATATAACTTAGCCAGCCTTTTTGTTAAGTTACACTTGTATATACAATTAGTAGAATATATCTCAGCAACTTATTAAAGATATTTAAATTTAGAATTTCAAAATTGCCAAAACTTATTTTTACCATTAAATTAAGAAAAGGGTATTAATCTTCATAACCTTGCACATGAAATACAATGATTTATGTATCGAATAATGTCACTTTTGGTATTTGTACTTTCATAAAAATTTCAATGTGGTACTTGAGCTATTAATATATGTTTTATTATGGTTTTGTACTTAGTTAAATGTTTGATATGGTACATGCATTTTGAAAATATTCAATGCCGTACTGAAAAATCAATATGTGTTTTTATTATGGTACCGGTGTTAACATTAATGAATTGCTAAACCAACAATGAAAAGTTGACATGTAAAATTTTTTTTCCAAACCATTAAATCCACATGGATAATATAATATTATGTGGAAAACTAAATAGAACAAAAAAAATTAAATTAAATTAAAAGCAAATAATTAAACATATGGTTAATAAAAAAGTACATTATAAAATTACATGAAAGTATATTTAAAAATCAATTAAAAATATTATTTCAAATAAAATGTTTTTTGGAGAAGGTGATCTTGTATTAGACCTATTCATGGGTCGGGCCACCCAGCCTGAAGGCCCATCAAAAAGTGGGAGGGTTTAGGAAAAAATATAGGCTTGAAAAATGGGCTTGGGCAAAAAAAAAGGCCCATTTTAAAAGCAGGCTAGGCCTCGGGTAAGGCATTTTTGGCCTGGCCCGATTTCACAATAGGACAAAAAAACTGCTTTTTTTTATTGTTTTAATGCTATTTTCTTGTTGTTTTCTCCCTCTTTTGCTACCATTTCACTATTATGTTACTACTATTTTGTTGTTATTGTTTGGATATTGTATAACACTTGTTTTATTGTTAATTTTGTTATTATTTTAGAGACATTTTCTTGTTAAGTTGCATTATCTTAGTGTTATTAAAGTATACATATTTTTTAAAATTTATTTTCAATTTGTTGAGAAATATTTATTTTAATGTTTTTAGTATTTTTGATATATTTTATATATTTAAAAATTATATAAAAATTAATACATGCAGGTCGGATCGGACCCGAGTTTTAGCATTTCTAACTAGGCTGAGCTTGGGGCAAAATTTTAGGCCCATTTTTTGGGTCGAGCCCGAGCCTAGCAAATGGGCCTAAATTTTTGATTGGGCCCGGGCTGACCCATAAGCACCTCTACCTTGTACTTAAATGGAGAAGATGATGTTTTTACTTACTAAGTTTAGTATTTACTTCTTTTTTATCAACTATATGTTTAGTTATTTGTTTTTTAATTTACTTTATTTTTTATTTATTTTTTCACATGATGTTATATTATCCATGTGGACTTGATGATTTTTTAAAAAAATCTATATGTTGAATTTTCATTGGTTGATTTAGTTGTTCACCAATGGTGTTAACACTAGATACCATAATAAAAACATATTAATAGTTTATGTATCTCATTGAACATTTTGAAAGTACAAGTATCACGTTAGATATTTTATGAATGTATATATACCATAATAAAATACATATTAATAGTCCAAATATCACATTAAACATTTTCAAAGTACATATATTTTATTCAACATTTTATAAAAGTACATATATAAAATTTAACATTATCCTTCTATATATGTAATATTTTATAGTTGATTGAATTTATGCGTCCAACCCCATTTAGTAAAAAAAAAAAAAGGGGGATTGTAGACATTAAGACTATATTTCAAATTAATTGCATTGCATTAAAAAATTAAAAAATAATTGGATTAGTTGTTTTATACTTTGAGGCATTATTAGTGAATAAATTCATAGAATGATAGTCACCCGTTTTAATCATTTAATTAAAATTTTGATTTTATTCACTAATATTATTAAAATTTAATATTTCGGTTATTCGTATGTTAAACCATAAACAAGAGTCTTTTTATTGGCATAATAACATATTTAACCATTCCATGTTTATAAATTTTATCAATTTAGTCTTAATTTTAAAATACAAAAACTTAACCCTCAACTTTACACATTTTACTAACTTAGTCTTGACTTTTAAAAATTAAAAAAATTAGAAAGAAATATATATTACAAAGTTTATTTTCCAATAAAATGCATACAAATTATAAAAATAATTATAAATAAATGAATACCATTTTTCTATTTTTCTAACATGAAATTTATTTATTAAAATGATAATTTTATAAATAAAATAATTTAAGGGAAAAACCATGAAGAGGACCTAAACTGATTGAGCTTTTCCCTTTTTTCAACATTAACAACCCCATGTTCAAGTTGGGTCAAATGCTATAGCCTAAGGGTGGGTACAATTGGGGATATACAAGTGAGGATGAAATCTTGGAGACCAAATAGGTGGAAGGTCATGTCGGTAGCTTTGCAATTGATCATTTTTGGATGGCACAATGACAAAGGATGTGGAAATCGAGGAATTTAAAGTAAGGGCCATCGGTGCCGGTGGTTTTGGGCGAAGGTGGTGGTGCCCAGTGCTAATTAAGCAGATTTGGCAAGGACTAAGGAATAATACTAGACATATAATAGATAAATTATTATTTATAAAATAAAACTAAAAAAGGGAAAACTTTGAATTTTGTTTAAATTTGTTTGTGGTTTTTTTAAAAAAAAATTATTTTATTTATAAAATAATATTTAATAAATAAATTTCATGTTAGAAAAAATAGGTATTCATTAATTTATAATTTTGTATCTATTTTATAAAATTTTATGTAATTTTATAAAAAAATGAAGTTTTAAATACTTAATTATTTTTGTATAGTTTTTAATTTTTAAGAATCAAGATTAAAATGATAAATTTTAGAGTTGACGGTTAAATTTGTTGAATTTCTTAGAATTAGGACCAAATTGATAGAATTTGTAGACTTTGGAGGCTAAATTTGTTATTATGCAAATAAAAAGACTTTCATTAGTAACCGAAATATTAAATTTCAATAACATTGACTAAAATAGAAAATTTTAAACTTGAGTGACCAAAATAAAAAAATACGATAATGATAGGGTGACTAATTTTCCCTTAAAAAATAAGGCAAAAAATGGTTTTGATAAATACGGAGAATTGTTGCACAGGGAGGAAAAGAAAAAAGAAACCAATCTCATGCATGCCTTCACGATGAAGGCAGTTTCCAAAGTGGATGTGACATTGTTACCAAACTGGATCCAACTCTTCACATCTTTTTTAATATTTAAAAATAAATTAAATCTTAAAATATTGAACATATTCGCCAACAGGACAGGTCTATACTACCTTCACCTTGTACTGTATAAATCTCGTATTACACTGTTGGCGATAGAGGATTCATTTCTTCTTTAATGGCTGCTTAAAGTTGCACGTGGTTGTAAGCAGTAAAGGAACTCATGATCTTAAGAAGAGAAAAAGAAAGCGGCCTAGAAATCTTTTCCATTACAATCGATCTATCGACCTCAAATCTTAGTTGTTTTCTACCTTTTCAAGTTTCTGTTTCTGGGATTTGGACAATTTGCTTTGAATAACTCTCGATGTCGTCTGCTGTCTGCTTTCAAGGGAAAAGAAACCATTGTCAGTTGATATGCGAAAGGACGTTTGAACCAAACAAATACTTGTCCAATCAACAAAAATAATTATATGTAAAACCATAGATATTATTGAAATCACATTTACTTTTTAAGAGAAGAATACTTCCCTTGATGGGATTGTTTTTTTTAGTTTTTAATTATTTACATTTTTTAGCCACCAACTCGTTAATGAAAGAATGAAAACATCCAGTTATTAAAAAAGGATAAAATTAAACAGTTGAATGATTATTTTAGAACTTTTCATAATTGAGTAAAGTTAGATGACAAAAAATGAAATATTTACTAATAATTAATTCATCATCTTATAACTTTTTATAGTTAGATGACAAAAATAAAGAGATAATTAAATAAACATAGGTGACAATCAAAGCTGTAGTTTGGGTAAGAACAAACCGCAGAAATCTAAATTGGAATTCCTCTCCCTTTATTCTTCACTTGAAGCAATTTAAATATTAATCTTTCCTAATTCTCCAATCACATCTCCCAGAAATAGGATAATGAGAACAGAAAATTAAAACATGTCCTATTTCTTCAGCGGCTAGTGGATCCAACTTGGACGTCTTCTCTGCATGACTTCTACGTGTTGTGGCTTGTTAATCCAAATACTTTGGATTCATCTTAGGCTCTTTTGTAGATTTTCTTAACCTATCATTAACCATAACCCTTGTATTCAAATCAACATCCTGGTGCCACTATGTGTGCCCCTTCAATAAAAAAATTAACATGTCATTAAAATGTCTCATTTAACATTAATGAGTGTCCAAAACATGTGAAACTAAATCTGAAGAAGGTACCGATAGAAAAAATAATCACTGATGCAAATCTTCTACCAAAGAAATCTAATCAAGAAGTAGAAAAAATATAAGGAGAAATCTTCCATCAAAGAAACCTAATCTATTCATCTTTAATGCAAATATTCTTATAATTTAGTGTTTTTGTGTTTTTAAATTTTTGATAAATGATTGGGATTAGAAAAAGACATTAACTTCTTCATCAACTTGCGAGTAGGTCGAGCCTTGAAACAATTTTAAGCTCGACCTGAAAAATGAGCTTAAATTTCTACCCAAATTCGGCCTAGAATATAGATACCGAGCCCAGACCCGAATCGGCCCATATTAATTTAAAGAAAATATAATTTGTTATATAAAATAAAATTTAAAAAGATAATATATCAAATACACTGCAATGGTAAAAGAAAAAAATAAAAACAAAATAAAAATATTGGGGATTGAAAACATATGATAAGCTATAATATATTCATTTAATATAATATAAAAAATTATGTAATACTTCAGAAAAAGCTGGATAAAAATTCGGTAAGGTTTATTATTATTATTATTTAAAAAATGGAGCTGGTATATTATAAATTTAAACAAAATCGAGTACAAAAGGGGAGGCATAAAAAGGTAGATAGAAATAATACATTCATAAATAAATGTGACGAATTTTGTATGCAGCAAAAACTGACTACCAATGATGAGTCTTTTTCCAGGTTTCTGCTTACAACGAAACAACTAAATGATAATAATACAACTGTGGCAGCCATTACAAATTAGAAGTAGAAGGAAAATGACAAATAATTGAAAGAAGAAATAGACACAGAGAATGGGCATTGAACCTACAACATATGAGCACAGTTACGGTTAATCTTGCAAACACATTTATTATTGATAATGAATTTGAAACTATAGATATAAATAAAGATTTAGACCATACAGAGCCTATGGTTAATAAAATTTCATATAGATATAAACCCAGGTTTCGTTTCGCATAACAGCGCACAATTCGCTTTGATAAAACAGCTCTGCATCGTCAAAGTCAAGTCAAAATAGAACAAGAAGAAAACAAGACACTATATATCAATGGCCATAAGTTTAACAAAGTTGGGATCCTAAGCCAGTAAGGAACTCCAAATCACCACCATGCGATGGGGGAGGATCAAAGCATCCATATAGTTTGCTTCCTTAAAACAAGACAACAACAAACCGATAAAACCAACACTAGGTATAGAAATACAAGATCAATGTTATTTATTCTGAATGCAATAAATGAGAAGGGTATTCAATGGACTGAGAAATTTTAAGTTTCTGTAGAGTGTAGTAGTTGATAAAATAGCTACACATGCCCATGCCCATGCCCATGAAATTAGAAACATGAAACTGCATTTAGAAGACAAGAGTTATATGCACTTTTAGTGTTGTCTCAGTTTATCTGAACATTGAGAAAGTTGACATAATGGATGAAAGTTTTTAGATTGATGTGGTTTACCTTAACAGACGTATGGATTCTTTTGGTTCAAATTTACTGATACCAACAAAAATGGTTTATCATCAAAGGAACTCATGGAGTTGGGTTTCAAATTCAACAATATGGCTAAAGATTGGAATCAAATATTATAAACTTTTTTGGGTTTAGTGTTCAAATTTTAGCTATGAAACATGATCACATACATGCAATATTGGTACAATACGATACGGACATAACGATAGTAACTTTTTAAAAATGAAGACACAACAGGATATGACAATAAAAAAATATTTTTAATATTTATATATAGTTTTATGTTAAAATATTTAATGTAAATGAAAGTATTGAAAGTAAGAAAATGGAAATAAGAAAAGCAAGCAGAAAGCTGAAATTTGAAATCGAAATTAAAATGTAAAAAATGGAGATGTGCAGCAAAGCTTGTCAAATAAATTTACAAATAGTCCAAAACAGGATCTTGGATACCCACAATAATAAATGGGAATTAAATTCAGCCTAATATTTTAATTTAATAACAAATAGCTCAAGACAACAACTTGGATTGCTTCAAATTTATTTGAGAAATAAAAAAATCATTTCACAAAAACCCTAAAACTTTCAAGCTTCAAAAAACTTTTTATTTCCTTTCATGAAAAAAAACTTTCAGAGAAAAATCTAAAACTATGTTTCCCCTTTCACTCTCAATTGTGATTTTTCAATTTAAAGTCTCTATCCATCGTGACCGTGTCGGGACCGTGTCCGTTTTTAGACAATTATGTCGTGACCATATTAGGTTTATGTCCGACCTCTTTTTTTTTTTTTACGTTTTCAATCGTGTCCCATACGTATCCAGACGTATCCGACAAATGTCCGTGTCAGACACACAAATGACACCAATACGAGGAGAGATGAGCCGTGTTCATGTTTTTTTGTAGAATTTATTTTTCGATAAAAAATGAGTAGTGACATTTTTTTGGTTAACGTGTTGGACATTAGTTAGATATTAACGTCTTTTCATTTCCATTTATAATGTTAGATACTAATATTACATAAAACAACTAACAATCATTAATGTTAAATGAGTTATTCTAATCTGCATTTGTCATTATTTGAGGGGCACACATAGAGGCACCACAAAGGGCAAACATCGTTATTTAACTTTAGCCCTATTGGATCAATTTTAACGTGGATCAAACATTTTATGTTAGCAAAGTATACAATTTTTCTTATCATATATATTTAAATGTCCATAATCTAGTAATCTCCCACTTGAAGTACACCTGCACTTTTTCACAAATATATATATATATATATATATAAGAGCTTATATATATTTGGTAAACTATCAGTGGAGTTTTTAAACTCTACAAGTAAGGTTAGGGGTTGACAAGTGTCCTATAGAGGTATAGTAAATTATAAAAAAAATATATATATTTAAAAAAAAAAGACATGTCAAATTTTAAGGTTGCTTGTGGAATAAAAAAAAGTACTCTGCCAATGTACCAAATACTGACCCCAATTTATAATTGATATATGATAAGTATCTGTATTTCATATATTTTAGGCCTATACGTTTAGCATTCTGCTCGGTTTTTAAGTGAAATATCACATTTTAACTTGCTTTGCATGTTTCATGCTTTATTTGTGCTTAATTGCCTTTTTAGTGTATTAAGCTTTATTTTTATGAGATTTTAATAATTGACATTTAATTGGGTGTTCTCGAATTTAAACTAGATTTATGGAAGCTTGAAACATGAGCTTGAAGTCTATTGCAGGCTGAACGAGAAAGCAAGGTGATCAAGACAAGGCACAACCAAAACCGAGAAAATTGGACAGTACGATGCCTTAGCGCCATGCACCGACACCTTTTTGCGTGAGAATCAGTGCCCCGGTGCCACTAGCACGCCCCATTGCATGGTTAGCCCATACCTTGTCCACACCCCAACACTTCTTGACGCCCTTGCCTCATCATTTGCGTACCCCTGTGTTGCACCTTGGTGCCCCAACGCTAGCTTTGTCGATTTGATGAAGTCCTTCACATTTCAACCGAGTTTTGAGGGTATTTTGGTCCTTTTATAGTTTTACGACTTAAAGTAAGTTTTTGTAACCTAGTTTAGGTCGAATAGACAATATAAATACTATATTTTTAGAGATAGTTAGGACATTTTGGCTATTTTTTGACTTGATAGTTACTTTTTTGTTTATTGAGTTCTTTCAACTTTATGGCTTCTAAACTCCCTTTTATAATTGAATGTTAATACAAGTTTGAATCAATACACTCGTGAGGCTTAATTGTGCTTTTATTCTTCTTTGTTCTTTGACATTCATGCATCTTCTATTGTAATTACAATTGCTCAGGATTATTAAATTTACGACTGATATTTGATAGCTTAGAACAATTACCTTGTTAATTAGAATAATTAAATATTTAATTGTTTAATTCATTCTAATACTAGTGACGAATTGTATAACTCGCTTATGTCGTAGTTTACGATTATGTGGTGTAGATGTGTGATCTAGCTTAAATGAACCCCATTGAGGTGAGTTTGTTGGTTAGAGTTAGGCCTCTCTAGTTTTTAATACCGTCGGTAAGTTAAATCTTGGGCGTTAAGTTAGAAGGTTATTTATTGGTTAGGGAAGTAATTTCAAACAAGTTGCCTCTTGGTTACCAAATAAGTAAGGAGAGATTGGTTGCTCGGTATTGAGTCAACAACTGGAACTAATTTACTAAGATCATTGAAGACATCCTTGCATCGATGATTGAATCTATGAATCAAATGGAGATTTTACCTTTAGGTAGAGTTTTTTTTTTATCATTTATTGTTCTAAAATTTTTTATTAATGCTTTCTTTGTTTTAAGTTTTTATTTTAAAATTGCCTTTTAATTTAATGTTAGTTTTCGATTTTATAAACCCATATTTTATTCATTTCACTTGTTTTTATTTGAGGAATAGAATTATCACCAATCTCTTTGGATACGACTGTACTTGTTGCTTTCTACTAATATCATATTTTAAGGTAAGTTTTATTTTTGAAGGTCTTGACAGCCTGTTGATGTCACAACATAAACTTACGAGCTCAAAATCTTCACTATCATAATCAAAAGTATTTTCGAACAATCTAATCCATAAGTTATGTTGACATGGAACCAATGTGACTTTTGCTACACATATTTAACTAACTTCATCCTTGATTTGCAATGTAATCTAAACATGTCTATTTCCTGTAACAACCCGCCCGGTGAAGACTCAGTATCCTGTTACTGTTTAGCATATATATGGTAAAGTTAATGGTAGAATTGAGTAAGTGAAGTATTTGTTTTGGATAAGTAGAGACCTTCTGTGATCTGCCATTTGGAAAACTCCTAGTTCTGTCAAGTAACCAAAACCAACATAAAGTATCAATATGTGATAACCAAATACCATAATTCACCACTAGGGACCTAGTACATGCCTGAACTAAGTATTAAAGGGTCCAAAAACTTATTACAAGACAAGATTTTGTTGAATTCCCCTTTGATTGATGTTGGTTGAACCCCAAACACAAATCACAAGCCAAAAGATCATGCTCAGACAGCAAATTCACAAGTTGAGCTAACAAAGCTAAGTGTTGCAAAATAAGTCTCCAAACATACCATATGTTACTGCTAAATTGAAAAGGCATTCTAGATAACAATATTAGAATTAAATCCCAACAGCATATAATATAAGATTAAGCACAAATAATCACATTACTAGCAAGAATTCAAATTAGCATCATAGTATGTATAGAAGATCCACCAAGTATCAATGTACAAATTTAAATCCCCTTAATATAATTCACATAAAAATGTTAAAAAATACACCACAAGATAGCTTGCCTAAACATATCCAGAAACATATTACTAAATAACTTGTTCTCATTTCCAATTATCATTTATATTTTAGTGCTCAATTACTCGAAATTGAACTCGTAAATGGATACACGAATATCTAACCAATTATCCGACAAGAAAGTGCACATGCACATATAAAAGGTACACAAAACAAATCTCTGATGCATGTATAACATGACTTACCAATGAAATCTTCAAGGTTGCACATAGCACTAAAAAATGAATCTCCTAGATGCACAAAGGCTAACCCAAAGCACAACAAAAAAAAAACTTAAATTATATATCCTATAGCATGCCAACTATACTTAAAAACTATCCAAACATAATTCATCTTTCATTTATTATCTTTAAAGGAACAATTCATCTGCAAAATAATTTCTAAGTAACAATCAACCATAAGTACCAAACTAAATACCACTAGCACAAGTCATGCTTTAATTTTGATTAAGATCTTAAACATACCATCAAGTTACCATTAACATAAATACAACCAACAAACAATTCTAAGCATCTCAATTTAGATAATAACATACAATATTAGAAATCAAATTGCACAAACTGAAACCACTCAAGCTTCCATAACTTATCATTTCCCTTCAATTTTAAACTTTCATTGACCTCATTTGCTTCAAAATCATGATCAAAATATTAAAACAAGTTACCATAATAGTAAAAAACAATCAAAACCTCTAAAATTTAACAAATCCATGCAATACGATCAAGTAGAACTCTTTTTTCACTTCTACACCCTTATTCAATAACTTCATATAAAACTTATCGAAACCAAAATCTAACCTTAGATTCATACTCAGAAACTAAAAAATAAGCTTATAACACTAAAATCTTTACTAAAAACTCAAATCTACCTCATCATCTCTTAAGCACTCAACAATGGCAACTTCAAAGAACTAAGCTAGAACTTAAGTTAAATTCAAAATCTAGTAATCAAATAGTATACTAAACTGACTAACATTATATATATATAGTTTGGAAAAAACAAGAAATACAAGAATAATTACTATTTCTAATCCAAAGAAACATGAACACAACTTTAAGAAAGAGAAAATCATTAAAATCCATTCTCAAGAATTTGAAATCAATAAATAAAGTTAAAAATCATCATTATCGTGTTTTTTTTTTTTTTGAGGAAAGTTTTAGAAGTGGCTGATAGAAGTGCCCATTTTGGTTAATCACTGAGCTAGACATGCAACTTACCCTATTTGTTGGCATGTTTGACCAAAATATTCTTATGACTTTCTTATCTCTTTTTGAGGATTTTTTAAGCCAATCTCGTGTTTACCATTAGAAGATATGTTATCCAAGAAGATATGGGCTAACTTTATGATTTTTTCTATCCTTATATTAAGATTAATTGATTTGATGTGATTTAGGCATATTAAGATGGATTAAAGCTTACCTTGTAAAGATGGATATGTATTTTAAATATGGAAGGCTTGATCAAAATTGATAAAGCTTTGAATATTGAGGCAAGTTGTGCTAAATGAGTTGAGTGGCACTTGATAGTGCCAACTACAAGCTGCCACTAAAGCAGTGAAATTACTTGCCAAAATTGAGTTGGCAATTTAATGAAGCAAAATATTGGGAATAGTGAATGTGTTGATATGTTGAAGATATTATGGTCCATCTATGGAAATTAATCTGTGGCTACTGAAGATTAGATTGGATTCGAGTGAATCAATTCAACTTGTGTTATGCGGAGATTTAATTGAGATCGTGTTGTCAATTTTAAAAGACCATATCTTCATTAGATTAGGCTTTTATTAGTATATTATGCAATTGATATTTTTAAGGGTTGCTTTGTATTCATTTAATTTCTATGTTAGCAAGTTGAAACCTATATATGGTTTGAGGCTTGTCTAGGTTTAGAAGAGAGCTTTATTGATAGAACTTTGCTTTGTTCATAGTGGAAACGTTTTGAGAGAGTGCAATTGAATTTTAAACCATTAGAGTTTACCGCCTAAATTCTCAAGCAGAGAATTTAGAGGTGAGCATTCTAGTCTTTACGTACAAAGTTGACATTTCTATACTTAAGGAGTGATAGAGTATGATTCACTTGTTGTATTTTGGATTAAAGATAGTGGGATTACTCACTAATATGGGCTCTGCAAATGTAGGGAAATCGAATTGTATAAACAAACATTTTTTAATTTGATATATTGTTTACACAGATTTTGTAGTGTCAAGCCGTAGTGGCCACTGCGTCAGACACTTCCATTCAACTTTTACAGTTCTAGAAATTAACGACTTTAGGTGGTAACATTTTTCAAAAGATTAATGCCAAGAAGATTCAAGAAATCAATCTCCCATCATCTTACTTGCTCTTTCAAAAATAGAGAAAATGAGAAATTGAAATCTATTGTTTGAAATATTCAAGAAATCTAATAAGAAAAATGAATTCACCTTTCAAGATTGAAGGATTAGAAATCAAAATTTTGGAAAACTGGGTGAGAAAATGAAGAGAAGTTTGAGAGAATTTGAAGACAGAATATCTTGAATGGTGAAAAATGAGATAGGAGTAACTACTCCCTCCATCCATCCTAGACAAGTGGTCTATTTGCTAGCTCATCCTTGGCTAAATTACCACATAAACCCTTTATAATACTTAAAATCTAACTTTTACCTATTTAGACATTAACTCCAAGAATTTTACTACTCTTACAATTAAGTCCTTACCTCACTCCCCACTAATTAATACAAAAAGACACTAACACAACAATCACACTAATTATTCACTACTGAACAACTCAAAACTCAACCTGAAGCTCATTCTTTGAAACTTTTTGGTTTGAATTCCCATAATAGCTTAATCCATCATTTCAACTCAAAATCGACTTTTCCAACTCAATTTCTAACACTCCCCAAACTTTCTGATGACAAAAATTTTTTAGGCATTACAAACTAGATAAATGTAGCTTTAAATATGCTATTGTAAATTATTAGGCGGTACTTTTCTGGATTATTTATTTTGTGATTACTTGAGAATATTTGTGGCCCTTACATGCTTCTTTTATTTAGGTATTACTTGGAGCGATTTTCATTTTTCAGTGAGGTATTTTGGGAGGATGAATGTAAATAATTGGATAACATTTTAAATGAAATCAGCTTGTGGGTGTTGGGTATATTGAGCTTATATAAAGTGTTGTATTAGGAATATTGTTTAGTGAGTTCATTATCTAAATTAAGCTTTATAGAGGTAGGATTGTTTAATCTGAACCGCGTTAGGAAATTCGGTCTCTCACTTTTCTTAACTCCCTTAGTTTGTATAATAATTGTGTCAAAAGATATATCAGAACATCTATTTCAAAAAAAATTCTAACAAAAGCAAACCAATGTGATTTTTATGATAGGAAAAATGAAGAAAAGGTTTCACTAGAGAAAACAAGAAAAACTTAAACAACAATTTAGTCGGTAAGGAAAGTATTGAACTCTTATACCACGTTTGGTACGAGTATTATTTTTTACACTAGTTTTAGTATATGAGTTAGCAATAAACTAACTCAACTGGTAATATTTAACCACTCTCATGACTTGTTTTTAGCAAATAGAAGGAAAATACTTTTGCTTATTTTGAAGGGTCTTATTTTTACAAGAATTATTACTCATTTTTTCTAATTTCAAGTTTAGATTTGTACTAACTATTCTTTATTTTGTATCTAACTATTATAATACATATGTAATAAATAAAATTTTTCCTCATATTATTACATTAGTAACCAAACAAGAAATTAATTTCAATAATAAAAGTGGGAAAATTAAAAGATCAATCATCCTCAACAATTAATATAAGATACAAAAGACTTTGCCATCGCCATTGAAAACAGCAGCTGGTATATACCCATATAGACTAAGCAAATTAAGTGGGGCTTGGGGATCTTTCTATTAATTTCAAATCTCTTAAATAAAAAACAAACAAATCAACTTTTGAAAGCCGGCCTACCCAAGCAAGCATTTTTATTACAAAGACACAAGAGAAGAAGCTGTCAAAAGCCAACTAAAGCTCATCACCAAAGCCCCCAAACCAGCAAACTTTATCCCTCCATCCATGTCTGCTCTCTTTGACAAACAACTTTCTTTTAATTCACCACAAATATTGGTTACCTATATATATATATATATATTGTGATTTTACTTTTAGGGTTGTGGATCTTTGCTCTTCTTTTATGTGTAATAGTCACTATCTTGGAGTTGGAGGGACCCCATGTATCACCCCATAAAATCACCAAACCAGCACTCGAAGGTTTTATATATATATACGCATTAACAAACTTTAATATCTGAGGCAATAATTGTGGTAAACGTGATTACTTTTAGCAAGTCATTTCTATTTTTAACCCACTTTTCATTGCCTTTCATTTGAAGGATTAATTACCCTAAACTATGTGTATGTAAATACTAAGAAAGTTCATGGTGAAATCAAACAAATTTCCTTTATTAATTTTATTTTTATTTTCTTGGCGACATGTCTATTTAGAGTTAGATTTCTGCTTTCCATCCATATATTATGAGAAGTTAGTCTGTATACTTTATTTTACAATAATTTAGCACTTTTACTTTGTCATATTATGAGTTAGGATGTGTAATCAAGTATTCATCTTTTCATTCTATTCAAAAGAAAATTTACATTTACTTCTTTTTATTTCTGTTTGATAACTATATTAAATTTTAACTTAATATAAATTTTTAATAAAAAAAGTGTTGAATTTAGATAAATAGTTATTTATCACTTAATGTTGAAGATGTTAAGTTAATTTATTTTAAAATATATATTTGAAATAAATTATCTCTTCATTTTTCTAAATAATGAAATATTCTAACTTATTATATTTTTAAGTTTATCCAGAACTATTCAAAAGTAATATAAAATTTTATATTAATAAAAATTATAAAACAAATAATTCTTAAAAATAAGGTTTACTATTATCAAACAATTTTATAATAAAATTCAGTAGTTATAAAATTCAATGATTATTTTTTATACTTAAATACAGTTTATCAGACAATATCTTAGTTGAAATCACTAACACAGTTAAAAATTAGGCAAACAACTAGGATAGTCACCCAACTGTAAGAGTTTTTCTATTTAGTCACCCAGCTATAATATATATATATATTGATTTAGTCTCTAATGCTCTCAAAATTTGATTTTTTACTCTACCTTTAAATTGCTAACGAAAAGTTGATGTAACGTTTTTACTATCATAATAACAAATTTAGCCCTTCAATATTTACACTTGCTATCAATTTGGACTTGATAATAAAAAATTAATAAGTTTAGCCCTCAACATTTACACAAACTGACAATTTAGTCTTAATTCTTAAAAAATCAAAAGAATAACAAATTAGAAATTAAAAATCATTTAAAATAATATTTCAATAAAAATTTAAAATTTTAAAATACATAAAAAATTAAAAACATATACATGTTTATAATCTTAATTTTAAATCTATGTAATGATTATTCTAATAATATATGTAAGATATGATTAACGTATTTGACTTTGAAGGGAGTTTGGTAAAAGCAACTAGGAATGAGGTCACATATTAGGATTTGAAACCATAAACCATAAAGGCAGACAAAATTAATAGTAATATCATAAATTAATTTTGCTGTTGTTAAAGCTATTTAAAACAAACAAATAAACTGATATGATCGATTAATGACATCAAATTCAATTAACACATATATCAAAAATTATAAAAAGGGTTTCAAGTATATTTATTATAAATTCTTATATTTGTTTAAACTTTTAAATTTTGTATTGAAAATTTATTTTTAATAAGTTATTATTAAATTGACCAAAAATTAAATTTCAAAATAATTTATTATTGTTATGAATATCTTATTAAGTGGATGTCCATCATGATCGGGATAAAGTTTGATCTACTTTAAATTCTAATAGTTATTAGAATTAGATCTCTACTTCTTTTATACTTCTTATGCCTATAAATAGAGACTTTGATGAAGTTTTGTAATCATCATTTTGATCAATAAAGTACATTCTCTATTACTTTCATATTTTCTTTGTTTTTTATTCTCTCTATTTCTCTTTATTTTATAACACGTTATCAGCACAATGATTCTCTATTTTTTTCAAAATCTTTCGAAGTCATCCCACAGATCAAATTCTTTTCACCTTAAACTTTCACCCTTACAACTTCATCTTCGGGATGTTAAAAGATTTAATCTCAGAATGGATTATGATTCTTGTAATAGCCCAATTTTGGGTCTAGTCGGAACAGTGGTTTTGCGACCACGAATCCGACAAGAAAAAAAAATGTAATGGCCTGAATTTTCAGATGTGTCGGAACGGTGATTTGAGATCACTAAATTCGACAAATGAGTAGAAAATATTATTAATTTAGTGAGTATAAGTTAAATGTTGAGTTAGGAAAATTTTTGAAATAGTGAATAGTGCACTAGAAATAAATATTAAAATAATTAGAATAAAAAAATGAGGTATCGAGACCTTGAAGATCTTAAATCGAGCCATAAATATTTTTATAAATATTTATGGAGTGTTAAAAAGCTAGTATTAAAGTTTCGTTAAGAAATTTTAAAGTTCCGATAATTAATTGAACAAAAAGGACTAAATTATAACAAATGCAAAAATTGTGGGAAATGATTAAATAGCTTAAATGATAAAAGGAAGAGGGCTTAAAAGGAAAATAGACCCAAGGTCTATTTGGGCTGGACGGCAAAGGCAGAAAATCAGGAGAATTAAGGGCAAAATTGGAATATTGCAAAATTTACTTAATAAAGTTAGGACCAAAGTGGAATTATCTAGATTTCTCTTCATTTTTCTGCATTCTCATCAGCTAAAACACCATGGAAGGGTTTCTTCAAGCTGGTTCTTCATATTTTTACTGCAAGTAAGTTCAATTCTTGATCATTTCTTGAAATTTTTGTATTTTTATGACTTTTACAACTAGGCCCACTTGTTGAATTCATTAGTTTTTGATTTTATGAAAGAAGTTGAAAGTTGATATGAATATGTGCTGGAAGTATATGATAATTTATCATGGAATTAGAGCTTTAAATTGTTCATATGCTGATTTTATTGAAAGAATTGAATAGAAAGTGAATGTTTGGGACCTAATAGTAAAAGAGTTTGAAGTTAGAGCTATATGTGGAAATTCTGAATTTCAATAGTTGTGAAATAACTTATAATGTCTAGGTAAAGTATTAATTGAGAGAATTAGATCAATTGAGGGGTTAATTGAGAAAGGACTGAATTGTATAAACTGTGAAATTTGGGGCAAAATGGAAATCAACATTTTGCACTAAAACAGTTTTGGACAGCAGTAGTAGTCTAACTTTGAAAAATCACCAAAAATTGTAGAGATTGAATTAGAGGATGAATAAAATATGGAATTAAAGCTTATTAAGTCTAGTTTCTTATAAAAGAAACGGTGTAAGCAATGGAATTGTAAATCATGAGATATAATGGATTTTGTGAGACAAGGTCAGAATGAATTCGGGTTCCCCTGTTCTGACTTTGGAAAATCATTAAAAATTGTACAAAAACTATTATGAGTTATAATTCATATGGTTAGAATCCTTAATGAGTCTATTTTCATAAGAAATAAACGGAAACATCATCCGAATTCTGTACAGTGAGATAATTAATTTTTAGTGAAGAGTGGTCGGAACTGTTAGACAGCGAAACAGGGGAAACTTTAAAGAATAAACTGTACTATTTTGCTAAACCAAAAATTCTGAAAATTTTATGGTAAGAAGATATGTGAATCTAGTTTCGGGGAAAATTTACGGATCTTAATTTGGAGCTCTGTAGCTCCGGATAAAAATAATTTAGTGACTCTGACTCGGATAAACAGTTTTGAATATACATGTGAGTGAATAGTGAAATTATAGTTAATGTTGTTTAAGTGTATTATACACATTAAGGATGTGGAATGGAGAGGAGGAGGAGGAAAATTGGGAAATGTATGAATGATTTGTGTATAATTGGTCATATGCCTGATTATAATTGATAAACGATAAAATAGAAATGATGCTTATATTTGTGCATTATTGGACATGGTTTAAGCTCATGTGTGAAAATAAAGTTTCATAGTATGTGTGAATAGTATAATTGGTATATGATTGGGCATGAAGTAATGTCATGAATGGTTTATGAATTAACACCTGTTGGTAAATGTGGCACATTAATAAATGTTGTGCTCATCCATGCTTATAATGCTTATGTTATATGTGTATTTGGCTAACATATTTGGTATACATGCTTAGGCTTTGGCCAAGTAGTGGCTGAATTATGTCACGTTAAATTTATAAGTTATGCATTGAAATGTGATTATTGAATAGAAATTGAAATGGTTTGAATTGAATTATTGAATTAAACTGGAACATTGAAATTGGTGATTGATATGGATTTTATTGGAATTGAAACGAGAAAGTGGAAATTGATATGTGAGACCGATCATTGAATCAATTACGAATCTGAATATTGTTATGTATACGGCATTGAACTGTGAAAATCTGAAATAATGAATTCTTGCAATACTATGAAACCGATTGAAATAAGAAATTATAATTGATCTTGAACTAAGATGGAAATTTATCTTGGAAAGTGAATTAAATACCCTATTAACTAGTCGGGCTAGTCGGATATAGTTGGCATGCCATAGGATATGGAAGAGTACGGGTATTTGCCGAAACATCGATTAGGCACTTATGTGCCGACTATCGTTATCTTATCGATTCGGCACTTTGTGTGTCGAAATCGTTATCTTATCATATTATCGACTCGCACTTTGTGTGTCGAATCTTTATCTTATCATTATCGATTCGGCACTTTGTGTGTCGAAATCGTTATCATATCTTATTATGATTCAGCACTTTGTGTGTTGAATACATTCTATCGCTACAATTATCGACATCGTATCTTGGTGTGTTTGGTTGGAACTGTATCCGTCGAGTCCGAGTCAAGTTAATAGGGCAAATGAAATAAAGTTCTTGATAAAACTAAGTCCGAATGATAAGACATATGTGAAAAGTGAAATTTGAAATAAAGAAATAAGAATGATAGTTATATATAATTAGTTGATAATATTAAAAGATTGAATTGTTTATTAGTAGTGATAATTGTAATGAAAAGTATGTGTGTGATTTAATGTCGATAAGGATAAATTTTATGAAATAGATTTTGGTAATATAAAATGATGTAAAATGAGAAGTGAAAATAAAATAATTTGAAATAGCGAAATAATACTTGAATTTAATAGAATAAGTTATTGAATTGAGAATTTCATAAACGTGTTAATTAATGGTATAGTCAATAAACGTTGAATTAAATGGTAATTACATATTAGTGTTAAACTTAGTGGCATTGAATTGTACGTGAATTAAATGAAAATTTGCTAGTGATATGATTTAAATTGTGAGCATGAGAAATTGCAAATTGAATGAAATGGAAATGAAGCATTGAATTGCATGAGTATGTATCGGATCTCATAGGCCATATTTATTAAGACTATAATATTTTGAGGATATATTGTGAAGAGTTATAAAAGCATGTTAATAATTTTGAAGGTTTTAATTTAGATGAAATTTTATAACTCGGTTAAATACGTTTACAAGTGTATGTGTTCTGGTAATGCCTCGTACCCTATTCCGGTGTTGGATACGGGTAAGGGGTGTTACATTTAGTGGTATCAGAGCTACGGTTTAGTCGGTTCTCGGACCAAACGTAACATATGTGAAGTTTGGAAATACATGCCATTATATAACCTATGATAGTGTAATATCTTTCGACTCTGGTGAGATTTATTTTACTCATAAACATGAATGCTTTCTCAACTGAGCTAATTTCGATAATGTTGAAAACGATACTCAAGTATATGAAAAATAAAAATAAAAAAAAAGAAGAACTAAAAGGTCAAATTGAGTAGAACGCAGGAATGAGTACTTTCGTTCAGTGATATGTGATAAATTGACGGAAAATACCATGGTTTGATCATGGCAACATGTGAAAATGTGATTATGTGATTTCCGTGTAAGACCATATTTGGGATATGTCATCGGTAAGTGATATGTGATTCCGTATAAGACCATAGCTGGGCTATGGCATCGGTATGTGATATGTGATTACGTGTAAGACCATAGTTGGACTATGGCATCGAGAAAATGAAGTACTCAATTCCGTAAGACGTTCTCTGATTTGACAAATTGTGGTAAGTGTTAAGCAAATTTTATGTGATAAACCATATTGAACAGTGAAATTGAGCTCATTTACATGAGTCTGTCATTTGAAATTGTGATTGACAGGAAGAATAGTGAATTGCATGCTTATGTATGGATATATGTATTTATCTTAAATACAAGAAAATGATGGTTATTGGTATGGCTATGAAATGAACAAATGGTGAAAACTATAAGACTTAGTTGAATATCTTAAATTGGTACTTGAATGTAATAAAATATTGTCCACACGGGTAGACACACGGGCGTGTGACCCCTATATGTGATAAAATATATGAATGAACTAGGTGGTTATGATGGTATTACATTGATGATGAATGTTAAGTTATTTATTTATGTATTTATGAGAATAAGTTAGAAGCTTTATGACCTCACCCCCTTTATCAGTATTGTTTTATAACGAAATTTTTACGAGAATCATGTTGAATAAACCTATAACTGTAAAGTAAAGAGTTCAGTGGTCAAATAATTAGTAATGCAAACAGAGTTGAGCCTAGTGTAATAGATGAACTTAGTTTTAAAAGAAATATCAGATTGTTAGTGAATAGAATAATGTGAGGTCCGTGATAACAGAATTAGTGAGAGAAATGAAAATGAAGTGGTAAAAATGCCTGTGTGTGACGATTACAATCGAAATGAACACGATGATTTTTTTTTGGATATTCTATATATTCTTTTATTCTCAGAGATATGTGTATAATTGTGCAGTTTCTAATGGACTTCTTATGTTATGAGAATGTTAGTTAAATAAGATGTCGATTTAAAGCCCAGTTGGATTGGCCGGTTTGTGATCGGTTATTGTTCTGTTTTGTATGCATATTTAGAAAGTGTGTTGTTTTGCTGCGATGAAATTCCAGAGCTAAAATATGGTGATTCTGGTGATTTGTATGCTAAAAGAATGTTGAAAGATTGTGTCTTTGAGTTATATGTATTTAAGCATGTCCTTAGCTAAGAGAATAAATTCTGTGCATTCATGAGTATGAAGACAGTTAGTTAGAATGAAAAAAAATTTATATTTCAAAAACTATGATATAGAAATATATTTATTTAAAAAAAATATTTATATATATATATATATATGAGATTAAATTGATTAGTGATTCTGAAAAGTTAGTGAAAGTGTTTCATGAGGGTTGGAAGTAACTTCTTCTGGTAAGATTTTCGGGGACGAAAATCCTTAAAGGGGGGAGAGTTGTAATAGCCCAATTTTGGGTCTAGTCGGAACAGTGGTTTTGGGACCACGAATCCGACGAGAAAAAAAAATGTAATGGCCTGAATTTTCAGATGTGTCGGAACGGTGATTTGAGATCACTAAATTCGACAAATGAGTAGAAAATATTATTAATTTAGTGAGTATAAGTTAAATGTTGAGTTAGGAAAATTTTTGAAATAGTGAATAGTGCACTAGAAATAAATATTAAAATAATTAGAATAAAAAATGAGGTATCGAGACCTCAAGATCTTAAATCGAGCCATAAATATTTTTATAAATATTTATGGAGCGTTAAAAGTTAGTATTAAAGTTTCGTTAAGAAATTTTAAAGTTCGATAATTAATTGAACAAAAGGACTAAATTATAACAAATGCGAAGTTGAAAGTTGATATGAATATGTGCTGGAAGTATATGATAATTTATCATGGAATTAGAGCTTTAAATTGTTCATATGCTGATTTTATTGAAAGAATTGAATAGAAAGTGAATGTTTGGGACCTAATAGTAAAAGAGTTTGAAGTTAGAGCTATATGTGGAAATTCTGAATTTCAATAGTTGTGAAATAACTTATAATGTCTAGGTAAAGTATTAATTGAGAGAATTAGATCAATTGAGGGGTTAATTGAGAAAGGACTGAATTGTATAAACTGTGAAATTTGGGGCAAAATGGAAATCAACATTTTGCACTAAAACAGTTTTGGACAGCAGTAGTAGTCTAACTTTGAAAAATCACCAAAAATTGTAGAGATTGAATTAGAGGATGAATAAAATATGGAATTAAAGCTTATTAAGTCTAGTTTCTTATAAAAGAAACGGTGTAAGCAATGGAATTGTAAATCATGAGATATAATGGATTTTGTGAGACAAGGTCAGAATGAATTCGGGTTCCCCTGTTCTGACTTTGGAAAATCATTAAAAATTGTACAAAAACTATTATGAGTTATAATTCATATGGTTAGAATCCTTAATGAGTCTATTTTCATAAGAAATAAACGGAAACATCATCCGAATTCTGTACAGTGAGATAATTAATTTTTAGTGAAGAGTGGTCGGAACTGTTAGACAGCGAAACAGGGGAAACTTTAAAGAATAAACTGTACTATTTTGCTAAACCAAAAATTCTGAAAATTTTATGGTAAGAAGATATGTAAATCTAGTTTCGGGGAAAATTTACGGATCTTAATTTGGAGCTCTGTAGCTCCGGATAAAAATAATTTAGTGACTCTGACTCGGATAAACAGTTTTGAATATACATGTGAGTGAATAGTGAAATTATAGTTAATGTTGTTTAAGTGTATTATACACATTAAGGATGTGGAATGGAGAGGAGGAGGAGGAAAATTGGGAAATGTATGAATGATTTGTGTATAATTGGTCATATGCCTGATTATAATTGATAAACGATAAAATAGAAATGATGCTTATATTTGTGCATTATTGGACATGGTTTAAGCTCATGTGTGAAAATAAAGTTTCATAGTATGTGTGAATAGTATAATTGGTATATGATTGGGCATGAAGTAATGTCATGAATGGTTTATGAATTAACACCTGTTGGTAAATGTGGCACATTAATAAATGTTGTGCTCATCCATGCTTATAATGCTTATGTTATATGTGTATTTGGCTAACATATTTGGTATACATGCTTAGGCTTTGGCCAAGTAGTGGCTGAATTATGTCACGTTAAATTTATAAGTTATGCATTGAAATGTGATTATTGAATAGAAATTGAAATGGTTTGAATTGAATTATTGAATTAAACTGGAACATTGAAATTGGTGATTGATATGGATTTTATTGGAATTGAAACTGAGAAAGTGGAAATTGATATGTGAGACTGATACTGAACTGAATTACGGAATACTGAATATTGTTATGTATACGGCATTGAACTGTGAAAATACTGAAATAATGAATTACTGCAATACTATGAAACTGATTGAAATAAGAAATTATAATTGATACTGAACTAAGATGGAAATTTATACTGGAAAGTGAATTAAATACCCTATTAACTAGTCGGGCTAGTCGGATATAGTTGGCATGCCATAGGATATGGAAGAGTACGGGGTATTTGCCGGCTTACTGATTAGGCACTTATGTGCCGACTCATCGTTATCTTCGATTCGGCACTTTGTGTGTCGAATCATTATCTTATCGTTATCGACTCGGCACTTTGTGTGTCGAAATCATATCTTATTCTTGTTATCGATTTGGCACTTTGTGTGTCGAATCATCGTTATCATTCATTACTGATTCAGCACTTTGTGTGTTGAATATCATTATCGCTATCAATTATCGATTCATGTATCTTGGTGTGTTTGGTTGGAACTGTATCCGTCGAGTCCGAGTCAAGTTAATAGGGCAAATGAAATAAAGTTCTTGATAAAACTAAGTCCGAATGATAAGACATATGTGAAAAGTGAAATTTGAAATAAAGAAATAAGAATGATAGTTATATATAATTAGTTGATAATATTAAAAGATTGAATTGTTTATTAGTAGTGATAATTGTAATGAAAAGTATGTGTGTGATTTAATGTCGATAAGGATAAATTTTATGAAATAGATTTTGGTAATATAAAATGATGTAAAATGAGAAGTGAAAATAAAATAATTTGAAATAGCGAAATAATACTTGAATTTAATAGAATAAGTTATTGAATTGAGAATTTCATAAACGTGTTAATTAATGGTATAGTCAATAAACGTTGAATTAAATGGTAATTACATATTAGTGTTAAACTTAGTGGCATTGAATTGTACGTGAATTAAATGAAAATTTGCTAGTGATATGATTTAAATTGTGAGCATGAGAAATTGCAAATTGAATGAAATGGAAATGAAGCATTGAATTGCATGAGTATGTATCGGATCTCATAGGCCATATTTATTAAGACTATAATATTTTGAGGATATATTGTGAAGAGTTATAAAAGCATGTTAATAATTTTGAAGGTTTTAATTTAGATGAAATTTTATAACTCGGTTAAATACGTTTACAAGTGTATGTGTTCTGGTAATGCCTCGTACCCTATTCCGGTGTTGGATACGGGTAAGGGGTGTTACATTTAGTGGTATCAGAGCTACGGTTTAGTCGGTTCTCGGACCAAACGTAACATATGTGAAGTTTGGAAATACATGCCATTATATAACCTATGATAGTGTAATATCTTTCGACTCTGGTGAGATTTATTTTACTCATAAACATGAATGCTTTCTCAACTGAGCTAATTTCGATAATGTTGAAAACGATACTCAAGTATATGAAAAATAAAAATAAAAAAAAAGAAGAACTAAAAGGTCAAATTGAGTAGAACGCAGGAATGAGTACTTTCGTTCAGTGATATGTGATAAATTGACGGAAAATACCATGGTTTGATCATGGCAACATGTGAAAATGTGATTATGTGATTTCGTGTAAGACCATATTTGGGATATGTCATCGGTAAGTGATATGTGATTCAGTATAAGACCATAGCTGGGCTATGGCATCGGTATGTGATATGTGATTACGTGTAAGACCATAGTTGGACTATGGCATCGAGAAAATGAAGTACTCAATTCGTAAGACGTTCTCGATTTGACAAATTGTGGTAAGTGTTAAGCAAATTTTATGTGATAAACCATATTGAACAGTGAAATTGAGCTCATTTACATGAGTCTGTCATTTGAAATTGTGATTGACAGGAAGAATAGTGAATTGCATGCTTATGTATGGATATATGTATTTATCTTAAATACAAGAAAATGATGGTTATTGGTATGGCTATGAAATGAACAAATGGTGAAAACTATAAGACTTAGTTGAATATCTTAAATTGGTACTTGAATGTAATAAAATATTGTCCACACGGGTAGACACACGGGCGTGTGACCCCTATATGTGATAAAATATATGAATGAACTAGGTGGTTATGATGGTATTACATTGATGATGAATGTTAAGTTATTTATTTATGTATTTATGAGAATAAGTTAGAAGCTTTATGACCTCACCCCCTTTATCAGTATTGTTTTATAACGAAATTTTTACGAGAATCATGTTGAATAAACCTATAACTGTAAAGTAAAGAGTTCAGTGGTCAAATAATTAGTAATGCAAACAGAGTTGAGCCTAGTGTAATAGATGAACTTAGTTTTAAAAGAAATATCAGATTGTTAGTGAATAGAATAATGTGAGGTCCGTGATAACAGAATTAGTGAGAGAAATGAAAATGAAGTGGTAAAAATGCCTGTGTGTGACGATTACAATCGAAATGAACACGATGATTTTTTTTTGGATATTCTATATATTCTTTTATTCTCAGAGATATGTGTATAATTGTGCAGTTTCTAATGGACTTCTTATGTTATGAGAATGTTAGTTAAATAAGATGTCAGACGAAAGCCCAGTTGGATTGGCCGGTTTGTGATCGGTTATTGTTCTGTTTTGTATGCATATTTAGAAAGTGTGTTGTTTTGCTGCGATGAAATTCCAGAGCTAAAATATGGTGATTCTGGTGATTTGTATGCTAAAAGAATGTTGAAAGATTGTGTCTTTGAGTTATATGTATTTAAGCATGTCCTTAGCTAAGAGAATAAATTCTGTGCATTCATGAGTATGAAGACAGTTAGTTAGAATGAAAAAAAATTTATATTTCAAAAACTATGATATAGAAATATATTTATTTAAAAAAAATATTTATATATATATATATATGAGATTAAATTGATTAGTGATTCTGAAAAGTTAGTGAAAGTGTTTCATGAGGGTTGGAAGTAACTTCTTCTGGTAAGATTTTCGGGGACGAAAATCCTTAAAGGGGGGGAGAGTTGTAATAGCCCAATTTTGGGTCTAGTCGGAACAGTGGTTTTGGGACCACGAATCCGACGAGAAAAAAAAAATGTAATGGCCTGAATTTTCAGATGTGTCGGAACGGTGATTTGAGATCACTAAATTCGACAAATGAGTAGAAAATATTATTAATTTAGTGAGTATAAGTTAAATGTTGAGTTAGGAAAATTTTTGAAATAGTGAATAGTGCACTAGAAATAAATATTAAAATAATTAGAATAAAAAAATGAGGTATCGAGACCTCGAAGATCTTAAATCGAGCCATAAATATTTTTATAAATATTTATGGAGCGTTAAAAGTTAGTATTAAAGTTTCGTTAAGAAATTTTAAAGTTCGATAATTAATTGAACAAAAGGACTAAATTATAACAAATGCGAAGTTGAAAGTTGATATGAATATGTGCTGGAAGTATATGATAATTTATCATGGAATTAGAGCTTTAAATTGTTCATATGCTGATTTTATTGAAAGAATTGAATAGAAAGTGAATGTTTGGGACCTAATAGTAAAAGAGTTTGAAGTTAGAGCTATATGTGGAAATTCTGAATTTCAATAGTTGTGAAATAACTTATAATGTCTAGGTAAAGTATTAATTGAGAGAATTAGATCAATTGAGGGGTTAATTGAGAAAGGACTGAATTGTATAAACTGTGAAATTTGGGGCAAAATGGAAATCAACATTTTGCACTAAAACAGTTTTGGACAGCAGTAGTAGTCTAACTTTGAAAAATCACCAAAAATTGTAGAGATTGAATTAGAGGATGAATAAAATATGGAATTAAAGCTTATTAAGTCTAGTTTCTTATAAAAGAAACGGTGTAAGCAATGGAATTGTAAATCATGAGATATAATGGATTTTGTGAGACAAGGTCAGAATGAATTCGGGTTCCCCTGTTCTGACTTTGGAAAATCATTAAAAATTGTACAAAAACTATTATGAGTTATAATTCATATGGTTAGAATCCTTAATGAGTCTATTTTCATAAGAAATAAACGGAAACATCATCCGAATTCTGTACAGTGAGATAATTAATTTTTAGTGAAGAGTGGTCGGAACTGTTAGACAGCGAAACAGGGGAAACTTTAAAGAATAAACTGTACTATTTTGCTAAACCAAAAATTCTGAAAATTTTATGGTAAGAAGATATGTGAATCTAGTTTCGGGGAAAATTTACGGATCTTAATTTGGAGCTCTGTATCTCCGGATAAAAATAATTTAGTGACTCTGACTCGGATAAACAGTTTTGAATATACATGTGAGTGAATAGTGAAATTATAGTTAATGTTGTTTAAGTGTATTATACACATTAAGGATGTGGAATGGAGAGGAGGAGGAGGAAAATTGGGAAATGTATGAATGATTTGTGTATAATTGGTCATATGCCTGATTATAATTGATAAACGATAAAATAGAAATGATGCTTATATTTGTGCATTATTGGACATGGTTTAAGCTCATGTGTGAAAATAAAGTTTCATAGTATGTGTGAATAGTATAATTGGTATATGATTGGGCATGAAGTAATGTCATGAATGGTTTATGAATTAACACTGTTGGTAAATGTGGCACATTAATAAATGTTGTGCTCATCCATGCTTATAATGCTTATGTTATATGTGTATTTGGCTAACATATTTGGTATACATGCTTAGGCTTTGGCCAAGTAGTGGCTGAATTATGTCACGTTAAATTTATAAGTTATGCATTGAAATGTGATTATTGAATAGAAATTGAAATGGTTTGAATTGAATTATTGAATTAAACTGGAACATTGAAATTGGTGATTGATATGGATTTTATTGGAATTGAAACTGAGAAAGTGGAAATTGATATGTGAGACCGACATCGAATCAATTACGAATCTTGAATATTGTTATGTATACGGCATTGAACTGTGAAAATACTGAAATAATGAATTATCGCAATACTATGAAACCGATTGAAATAAGAAATTATAATTGATCTTGAACTAAGATGGAAATTTATATTGAAAGTGAATTAAATACCCTATTAACTAGTCGGGCTAGTCGGATATAGTTGGCATGCCATAGGATATGGAAGAGCACGGGTATTTGCCGGCTTATCGATTAGGCACTTATGTGCCGACTCATCGTTATTCATTGATTCGCACTTTGTGTGTCGAATCATCGTTATCTTATTCTTATCGACTCGGCACTTTGTGTGTCGAATCATCGTTATCATTATTGTTATCGATTCGCACTTTGTGTGTCGAATATCGTTATCATATCTTTATGATTCAGCACTTTGTGTGTTGAATATCTCTATCGCTATGCTATCGACATCGATGTATCTTGGTGTGTTTGGTTGGAACTGTATCCGTCGAGTCCGAGTCAAGTTAATAGGGCAAATGAAATAAAGTTACTTGATAAAACTAAGTCCGAATGATAAGACATATGTGAAAAGTGAAATTTGAAATAAAGAAATATGAATGATAGTTATATATAATTAGTTGATAATATTAAAAGATTGAATTGTTTATTAGTAGTGATAATTGTAATGAAAAGTATGTGTGTGATTTAATGTCGATAAGGATAAATTTTATGAAATAGATTTTGGTAATATAAAATGATGTAAAATGAGAAGTGAAAATAAAATAATTTGAAATAGCGAAATAATACTTGAATTTAATAGAATAAGTTATTGAATTGAGAATTTCATAAACGTGTTAATGAATGGTATAGTCAATAAACGTTGAATTAAATGGTAATTACATATTAGTGTTAAACTTAGTGGCATTGAATTGTACGTGAATTAAATGAAAATTTGCTAGTGATATGATTTAAATTGTGAGCATGAGAAATTGCAAATTGAATGAAATGGAAATGAAGCATTGAATTGCATGAGTATGTATCGGATCTCATAGGCCATATTTATTAAGACTATAATATTTTGAGGATATATTGTGAAGAGTTATAAAAGCATGTTAATAATTTTGAAGGTTTTAATTTAGATGAAATTTTATAACTCGGTTAAATACGTTTACAAGTGTATGTGTTCTGGTAATGCCTCGTACCCTATTCCGGTGTTGGATACGGGTAAGGGGTGTTACAATTCTTATTCATGATCTTTGATTTATTGTACAAGCATGGGTAAAGTATAGATTTATTGTACAACTTCATTTTTTTTTTGAATTAAGGTATGACTACTATTAATTTTTATTTAACATAAATTTTACATTCGATGGTATTTGATTTTTGCCTTTCTAGGTTTAATTTTTTATGTAAAAGACATAATTGTTGATTAGATATATTTACTATTAATATATAGTATGTTTTCTCTATCATTTTTTTGGTAAATCATTTTTTGAAGTTATTTTTAATTAAGTTATATTATGCATAATTTAGATGTTTTATTATTAAATTCTTTTTATTTTTATTAAATATTCTTAAAATTTTAATTATGATGGAGAGTGTTATTAACCTACCATTGTTGATTAAAGGGAAATTTGATAGGATCTATTGAGTCTTATTAACTTGCTAATGCTGAATGATTGTATCATATCTTTTAAATTGAACTTATAAATATTTTATTAGAGCAAGATAAGATTTTATAACATATATGTGATATTGAAATTTTGTATAATGTGTATCGAATAATTTTCAAGCATCGTACATGAAAATTTTGATTATTTATTAAATGAATTTTACTATTAGATTATAAATGTTATTACGAAAACAAAATTGTTTTACTACTTGTAATAGTGCTCGTGATAATAGTCAATGTGATGACGATGATGTTAAAAATCTTTAGGTATATTTTACTATGTTTTATTTATTATATCATGTTTTTTTTATAATTGGAGACTAATCATGACAACATGAATAGATAGATTTTGATTTGAAATCTCACAAATGTTTGCGATGGTGATTATGAAATAAAGAATATAAACATAAATAAAATAAAAGATATACTTATGGACAACTAAAACTGGAAACATAGTAATAAATAAGACAACAATGAGAGTTCTCAAGATAACTTTTTAAAGGGTAAAGGTAACTTATGTTATCAATGTGATATGAAAGATTATTAGTCACATATGTGGTGTATGCAAAAATATTTTGTTTCATTAATATTCTTTAAGGAAGGATATGAGAATGTAGCAATGAACTTTATCATTACAGATAGAAAATATTTATCTTATTTGGTACTGAAATAAACAAATATATTCTAATATTTGATAGTACAAAATTAGTTGAAAGCTTCAAAAGAGCTAATATATAAATATCTAAAAAGCACCAAGTTTGTGATGGTTAATGCATTAGTTTTAAAATATATTCATAATGGATCTCATATTGAGATTGTGAATGAGGAAAAATATTATATTTCATATGAATCAAAAGAGGATTGAGTTATTTATATTTTGAATTAAACTCGGGACCTCTGGCACTCTAAGCGAGAATCATATCATTAGACTAAATGCTATATATTTGAATATTTTGACATATTTCCTGAAGCGAAAATTACATAAAATTGTTTGAAAATTATATTTATTTATTAATTTAGTGGCACTATAGACTTCACATTGATTTAGACATTTTCAGTAGTAGATGTCTCAATAGTATTTATATGTGGATACAAATTAAAAGAATGATAATAAAATTATCAATTGTCAAAATTTATATTTACATTATTAGTACAATTGAAAAACATGTTAAAGTAAACAAGAAGTTTACTAATACAAACACATTTACTACTTGGCGTGACCAGTTAGACCATCTTGGATCATATATGATGCGAAAATTAATTGAGAACTCATATGAATATTCATTAAAGGACCAGAAGATTCTTTAATTTAAAGAATTCTCATTTGTTGTTTGTTCTCAATGAAAATTGATTCTTAGAAACTCAGTAGCTAAAGTTGAGATTTAATGTCTTGCATTTTTGAAATAAATATGGGCTCATTCATCCACCATGTGGATGATTTTGATATTATATGATTATGGTAGATGCATCTACAAAATAATCACGTATGTGTTATCAACTTGCAACCTGTTGTTTGCAAGATTGCTTGTTTAAATAATTAATTTCATATCATGCAATTAAGACAATTCGTCTTGCTAATACTGATGAGTTTATATCTCAGTCTTTTATTGATTGAGTTTGAAAAACTTTTGTAAAAGTTTGTTATTCATGCGCATAATGATTTAGAGAAATTATTGATTGAACGCCTCTGGTTAATATCTAAACCGTTACTTATGAGAACAATACTTCCTATTTTAGCATGAGATTGTATTGATTTACATGTTGTACGCATCAAGCCAATAAATTATAAATACTACCAATTACAATTGATTTTTGGTCAAGAGCCAAATATTTCCCATCTTACAATTTTTGGATGTGCGGTATGTGTTCCAACTGCTCCACCACAACGCACAAAGATGGGTCGTAATAAAAGATTGAGAATATATATTTATATGATTCTCTTTATAATATTTTTGAGCTATTAATTCATGATTTAATTATGACATGAGTTGTCAGTTTTCCCAACATTAAGGGGAGACGATAAAAAGCTGGATTAATAAAGTACTTGAAATGAATTATCAATGTCTAAGATCCTCATACAAAGTAATGTGAACCTGAAGTTCAACAGATAATTCATTTTACAAATCAACTGTCAAATTCATTAAATCTCACATACCAATTGAAAATGCTCCAATACAAATTGATGTCCTAATAGGGCAAACTGTGGGTGCAAAAGAAAATAATCTGTGCCTGAAGCATGGAAGACCGCTCGGTTCCAAAGATAAAAATCCTTGTAAAAGAAAAAAAAGTAAACATTTAAGATGGTCATATAGTAGAGGCAAGGGTTCCTAAAGAGACCCATGACATAACTAATTATAAAACTCAAGAAGAGATTTAGGTACCTAAAAGTGAAAAAGAAAATGATGAAAATAAAGAGATATCGATAAGTTATGTCAATACGAGAAAAAGATGAAACCAAAAAAAAAATGTAGTTGTCAACAACAATTTTGCTTATAATGTTGTTATTGAAATAACAAAAGAAAATGAGGATCTTGAGCCTAAATCAACTGAGGAATGTAAAAATAGAAAAGATAGGCAAAAATAGATAGATGCAATTCAAGCATAATTGAATTCACTTTCTAAACGTGAAGTTTTTAGACCTGTAGTCCAAACACATGAAGGTGTAAAGCCGATAGGTTATAAATGGGTATTTGTGTGAAAACGAAATGAAATTGATGAAGTCGTAAGATATAAAGCTCGCCTTGTAGCACAAGGATTTTCGCAAAGGCCGGACATTAATTATGAAGAGACATATTCTCTTGTGGTGGATACAATCACGTTTAGATATCTTATTAGTCTGGCAGTACATGAAAAACTTGACATCCATCTAATTGATGTCATTACATCCTATTTATATGGAACACTTGATAGTGAAACTTATATGAAAATCCCTGAAGGATTTTAAATCCCAAAAGGATATAGAGTTTCTCACAAAAATTGCTCGATCAGATTAAAGTAAAGTTTATATGGATTAAAACAATCTGGACGTACATGGTACAATTGTCTTAGTGAATAATTGTTCAAAGAAGGTTACAAAAATGATCCAATTTGTCCATGTGTCTTTATAAAAAGCTTTGGATTAGATTTTGTGATAATTGTGTTTATGTTGATAATCTAAATATTATTGGAACTCCTGAAGAGCTTCAAAATATAATAAATTGTTTAGAGAAAGAATTTGAGACGAAAGATTTTGGAAAAATAAAATTTTATCTTTACTTAAAAATCGAGCATTTAAAAAATGAAATTCATGTTCATTAATCAGCTTATACGGAAAAGATATTAAAGAAATTTCACATGGATAAAACACACCCATTAAGCACTCCGATGGTTGTACGATTATTAGATGTGAATAAAGGTTAATTTCATCCTTGTGAGGATGGTGAAGAGTTTCTTGGTCCTAAAGTACTATATTTAAGTGTTAAAGGGGTATTGATATATCTTGCAAACAACACAAGACTTGATATTGCTTTCGCTATAAACTTGTTAACAAGATTTAGTTCTTCTCCAACACGTAGACATTAGAATGGAATTAAACAAATAATTAAATATTTCAAAGAGACTATTGATATGGGGTTATTTTATTCAAATGATTCAAAATCCTTATTAGTCGGCTATGCTGGTGCTGGATACTTATTGTATTCACATAAAGAGTGATCTCAAATAGGATATTTATTCACATGTGGGGGTACTGCCATATCATGGCGTTCAACAAAGCAAACATTAACTACTGCTTCTTGGTGGTCACTAAACTAACTATAATTACGACAAAGGCAAGTGCACCTATTGAACAATAGTAAAGTTATGGTGAGTAGGGAATATCGTATCCACGAGGACTAAAAGTACTAGTAACTACTATTTTTCTATTATTTAGCCGATAAATTGGGATGATTGTTCTAATCTAAATTTACTAATCTAAATTAACTAAGAACGCGACAGAGAATAAATTAGGAAAATATTTGAAGATAGCCAAAGAGAAAGAAAATACCTAGGAAAGAATCCACCTAGACTTCACTTATTATTTCGAATATGAGTTAAATAATTTATTCACTTGTGTCTTGATCCGTAAAAATTCCTAAATTATGTTAATATCTCTTTCGAGAGTAAGAACAACTGAGTCTAGGTTAATTAATCGAAATCTCTTTCTAATTAAACCCCCTATTGTCGCATTAACTTGATCTATGGATTCCTCTATTAGATTTGACTCTAACCCGGTAGATTTATGTCGTCATATTTCTAGGATTTCATGCAACTCTACCCAGTTATGCTAGATCTACTTTTAAATAGGGACTTTTGCTCCACTGAAATAAGAACATTAAACATGAATTAATATCCCTAAAATATTAAAGCACGAAATAAGTATACATAATTGAGAGCAAGAATCAAGTATTTATCATGTAATTCAGAAATCAAATAATAAGATTCATCATAGGTTTCATCATCCGTAGGTATCTAGGGGATTTAGTTCATAATCTGAAAAGAAAACATCTCGAAGTCAGAAAAACTACAAGACATAAAGAAATTCAAATAAACTTTGGATGAAGTTAAAAGGAGATCTTCAATCTTGAAGGAGATCCGCTTCTGAGTTGGCTCTGATGGTGTTCTTCGAGTAATTTTTCAATCTTCTCTACGTGCCCCCTTAGATATTTTTCTAATTGATATTTATAGACTTTAGAATGCTTAAAAAGCCTAAAAATTGGGTTTTTCCACATGTTCTGGAAGCAGGGTGTGAAATCGACACGGGCTGACACATGGGTGTGTGGCCAACTCTTGTGGCCCACACGAGCATGTGGCCAGCCCATGTGGAAATGCTTAGGTCGTGTGGATGCTAAAAATAGCTCTTTTTACTCGATTTTGGCTTGTTCTTTTGTTTGTTTCGCTCCCCTATGCTCACATAAGTATAGAAACATGAATTTAAAGGATTAGGAGCATCAAATTCACTAATTTACATCATTAATCATCCAAAAATACATTAAGAATGGGATTAAAATATGTTACTTTTATAGCTTCTCAAATATCCCCACACTTAAGCGTTTGCTTATCCTCAAGCAAAATCCTCAACTGACAATTAAAATTAATCTTTCTCAACTTATAATTCTCATCAATAATGTTTTGTCATAATTCACAAATAATCATACATTGATAATTCAACTAAAAGAGCACTAAAGATTCAAATAGTCCAAGTCAAACATTTTTAAAGCATGAAAACATAGGTATTTCCTCTTATCGAAGTAATTACCTTTAATTCAAAATCGACAAGAATCAACATCCTTACTAAAGATTTACTCAAATCACTCAAAGTGTTTAAGGTCCAAAAATAAGCACTATATAGTCAAACCTAAAAAGTCATTACCATAGGCTTGCATAAAAATCAAATCTCCACCACTATAAAATGACATGATGCACAAATCAAAAGGTCTTTAAGAGGTTGTAATGAGGCTTAGGTTAAAGGCTATGGAGAAAGGCTGAAAAAATTAGTTAAAATCGAGATTGAATTGATAAATTACCAAATTAAAAAAAACACAAATGCTGAATTAAAAACAATTACATCAATCGAAAACTATTCAAGAATAACATGAGCTTCTTCTCAAAATATGAATTTAACTGTTCAAGCTCAATTAACATAGAACTAAGTAATAATCAATATATATGTAAATATATATATATTTGAGAACAATAAGAAATAACTCAGTAAATGAAACAAAGGAGCATAGTTAGGTAACTAACCAAATCAAATCTCGACAAAAAGGGAGTCAATAAAACGGGAAAAATTCTCATCAAATAAAAAAATGAGTTATGGGTTAACATTAATGGGTAAATCAAAAAATGTCGTGTTAGGCTCAAAGGGGTTCTCTAAGGGTTAATTATGTAAGTAGGCTTTTTATGGAATAAGTGGGTTAAAACCTAAGTGCCTCTATCATCTCAATATATCAACTCAAAGGTGTGGTCTCGACATGCATAATCGAAGCAAGTTCTAGAATAACAAACCAAATTGACACACTCATAACCAATAATAAAATGAGCAAGAAAATTGTATGCTTTAAAGGCTCAAAATCTCACAAAAAATTATGGTTTTGATGTCAAACTTGTAAATTTAAAACTTCAAGATAATACATCAATTCAGGGAAACAACCTAAAATTTTTAATTTTGAAAATAAACTTATCATGTTTGATTCTCTCATGTCTTAAATTTTAAACAATCAATGCATAAATACCTATGAATTTAATCCAAAACACATCAATAAAAACCACAAATTGATAAAAAAATTTCGATAGAAGTATGAGAAAATTACTTAAATACGAGACATAATTCAGAATTTTCTAATAATTATACAAATAACCTTCCTACACTTATGATGTACATTGTCCTTAATGTACAAACAAATATAATCACAATATAAACAAAATAGTACAAAAGAGGGAGAAAACTAAAACTTGCCTGAATTTTGGATGAAATCCCCAGAATAGTGAAAAGTGAAATTGTAGTGAAATCTAAATGTAATGCATGATTCCAAGCACACTACTAAGAAAATAAACACAAGTGAAGAAGATTAAGGGATTAAAACTCGATTAGGAACAACCATGAAAATAAAATTATAGTTTAACATATAAAAATGAAATAAGTCTAAGAAAATAAAAATAAAAATAAACATAAACATAAAAATAAAAATAAAAATAAAAATAAAATAAAACAAATGGACTCAATAGTCCTCATCATCAGACGCATCGGTGTCATGAATCATTGGCGTTGAGGAGGAGATATGGAAATGCTGACAGATCTGCTGTAATGTCGCATCAATACTGTCGAACCTCTGAAAGCAGTGCTGCTCGAAGCGAGTGAACTGCTTAGAGAGGTCCACTAAAGTAGCAGCAGAAGACACAGGACGATGACTCGAAGGTGGAGACTGAGGTGGGTCCTCGTGATGGAAGGGGACATTATCAGTGAAGTTCTTGAGTTTATTCTAAGAGTCAGAATGAACTAATCAGTACTGATAAGGATCTGCTCCACGACGCCGCTCGATCATTCTCATATGGATCATGCTCGAGATTCCTTATGGGGACATCTGGCTGACGAGTGTAAGTGTAGAGGACAGCTCCAGTGTGTCAAGGAGACTGAAGTGTCGAGCAAGTCGAGTCACAAAAGGGCCTCAACAGATGGGACCCTTCCTATGGTGATCAATCTGATGGCGGAAGGCTAAGGCGATGAAATATGCCAAATCAAATATATGTCCGGTGGCTATGCTCTATAGAAAATAAGCATCAGTAATACTGACGACTTTGGTGCTTTCTCTCCTACCAGTCAAAGTGTGAGCTAAAAGGGCATGAAGATACCGTAAGGCTGGAGAGAGAGAAGTCACCTTTGAGCGACTTGCATTATAAAGTGTTCTACTCCCCGTGAGATCTGTCCAACAACTAGTTGGAAAGTGGTGGATGTTTCGATATAGGCGGAAGAAGTTCTCGATACTCATAAACTCCCCAATGTAGAGTCCCATAACAGCACCAAACTTGGGGACACTCATATGGTGCACCAAGCCACAGAGTCAGAAAGTGATGGTGTCTGACGCATCATGAGTCGCCATCATGTGCTGAAGAGTAAATGTCGAGCAAAACTCCAACGTCAGCTCCATGTATGTGGGCTCGATAATATAGAAAAATCGGTCCCATGGAGCTATAGTAATAAAGGCACACACATGATCAGCTAGATGGACTTGCTCCAACACGGCCCAATCAATACATCAGCCTAGGCCGAGTGGTCGCACTCGAAGGAGTTGAAATAAATCCTCTTAGGGGATTGCCGAAAATAAGAGATAAGGGTGGCGAGCCTCGGCAGAGGCACTTAAGGAGGAGGTCGCACCAGGGGTCATCCTCTTTTTCAATGCGGGGACGGCGATCATAGATTTTCCATGTGTGTTCGTCATAATGAATCTACAATAAAACAATCAAATAAATTAAATGAACGAATCAACATAATAGATGCATGCGAATAAGAAAGAAAAATCTAAGTGGAGTTCAACAATTAGACTAAGAGACATATTGGCTTGGAACATAATAAAACTAATAATCGAAAGTTACTACCAAACAAAAACCTAGTAAGAATAAATAAAGCTAATAATGATCAAAATAAAAATGAAGAAGCAAGACTAGTAAGAAGAAAATAGAACAAAATAAAATCAACTAAAATAAATTACATGCATAATACTGCTTAATGAAAAATAAAAAATAAAAAATAAATCAAATCAAATCAAAACAAAAAGTAAAAATGTCCGAACTCAAGAAGAAACACAAAATTAACAAGAAAGAAATTGAATAAACAATAATAAATAAAGAAATAAATAAAATAAGTAAAACTAATAAAAATAAAATAATTAGAATAAATAAATAAATAATAATCTAATAATAGAATAATAATAAGAAAAGAAAAAGAACAAGGGAGAAGAAAAGAGGACTGACGGCAGCGGTGGTAGGGGTCGAAGGGAGGAAAGGAGAAGGGGAAGGGTCTGGCTTGGTCGGCAAGAGGGTGGAGGTCGGTTGGGGCTGGTCTAGAACGGGATAAGAATGGGAGAAAGGAAAATAAATGGAAAGGAAGGGCGAAGGATTTAGGGGCGTGGGGTGGTTCGAAGGCGACGGTGGCTGGAAAGATGGGGAGATTTGGTCGGCGGCGACTATGGCTAAGGGGTTTGGGAAAGATGACAAAATAGAGAAAATGAAAAGGGAATTGGGGTTTTTAATGGTGACATGATCGTGTGAGGCCCGTATGCGTTTTTAAAAATGTAGACCCAGTCTTCGCATGGCCTTGGACATGCTGTGTGTTAAGGCCGTATAGAACACATGACCGTATCGCACAGTCGTGTGCAACCTCCTTCGCTTCTCTCACACCCGTGTGAACTCCCACACGCCCGTGAGGCTTAGCCTTCTCTCACACACGGTCGTGTGTCTTGCCTGTGTAACTCTCTGACTTGATTTTTAAATGAAAAAAATAGCTCTAGGTTTCACACAGCCTAGGACACGCCTTTGTGTCCAAGCCATGTAACTCACTGTCGATTTCCTTAAAATTTTAAAACTAAGTCTTAAGATCCACACGACCAAGGACTCGCCCGTGTGTCCAGGCTGTGTAACTCACTGTCGAAACCATTTTAGTGTACACAGCCTTGGACATGCCCGTGTGTTCAGGCTGTGTGGGTTAAAAACAGTTTTTTTTCAAAATTAATTAATTTAAAATAACATGAGATAAAATTAAGAAAATTAGCAGTGTTAACTCTCGGGTTGCCTCCCGAGAAGCGTTTATTTAAAGTTTAAGCTCGATTTATCTCGTATTCGCACGGTCACAGTGTTTCGTGGAGTTGAAACTCAATTTTCTTGCTGTCAATTCTATTATCAAAATAAAGTTTGAGTCGAGTAATATTTACCTGAAAAGTGTCAAAGTCAGAATGATTTACCTCGACTGTACTGTTTGGGAAGACATTTAGTACCATAAAAGGAGTTGCTCCGTTTGTATTAAGCTTTTAAGTGGCAATTCGAGGATCTGTTTTATCTAATAGTACTTTGTCTCCAACCTTAATTTGGTGTGTTCCATCCACATGCTCATTATGGTGTAGCTTTGGTTCTGCATTGTGTATTCTCGGTTTCTCCTTGACATGTGTCCGCCATTCATCTAGTTCATTGATATGTAGCATTTGTTCTTCATTAGTCATTTTGTTTTTATCACATGGACTGGAATGTGGCTCCATCACATTTTTCCTAGGGATTTCTTGCAAAGAAATTTGAGCCACAAGGTTACTAATATTAACAGAACTCGAATAATCATCTCAATCACTAATTGTCTTAACAGAATCACGAGCTTGGAGTGTAATCATTTCGTCACCTACACAGAGTATTAATTCACCTGTACCGACATCTATAATAGTTCTGGCAGTTGCTAAAAAGGGCCGACCTAGAATCAAAGGTACGTCGCTATCCTCATCCATATCTAAAACAATGAAATCAACTGGGAATATGAATTTATCAATTTTTACAAGTACATATTCAATAATACCCCTAGTTTGTTTGGGTTTCCCAAGACCTAATTGTTTAAACATTTTATAGGGCATGACATTAATACTCACCCCTAAACCAGCCAAAACATTATTAACCTTTAAACTACCAATTAAACAAGGAATAGTAAAACTCCCTAGATCTTTCAATTTTTTGGGCATTTTATCTTGCAAAATAGCTGAGCAAACTACGTTTAAAAATTTAACAGAATTGGGCATCTGCGAAAGAGCTTCAATAAACGATAAGTTAATATGTAATTTTTTCAAAAGTTTAAGAAATTTACCAACTTATTCGTTTGTGTGGTCTTTCTTTGTCGCCTTAGGATATGGCACTTGAGGTTTATAATCTTTACTAACCGATTTTTGTTCATTTTGGCTTACCTCAACCTCACCTTTACTTACTACACTTTCTTGCCTCAGTTCTAGCTCAGATTCAACTAACCCTTCTTCATCTCGAAAAGTAATTTCATGAAGCTGCTCTCTTGGGTTAGTTTCGGTGTTGCTAGGCAAGCAACCTTGTGGTCGTTCTAAAATCAACTTCGCAAGTTGACCGATTTGGTTCTCGAGCCCTTGAACTGACACTTGTTGATTTTTAAGCGTTGTTTCGGTGTTTTAGAAGCGGGTTTCTAACACCGAAATAAAATTCGTCAACATCTCCTCAAGGTTCAGCTTTATCTCTTGTTGGTAAGGTGGTTGAAAGCCTGGATGGGGTTGTGGTCCTTGGTTTCCTTGACCACCCCAAGAGAAATTGGGATGGTTCCTCGAACCTGCATTATAAGTGTTACTGTAAGGATTATTCTGAGGTCTAGAATTATTACTCATATAGTTGATTTCTTTGTTCTCTGTGTTAAGACCGTTGGGTAAATATTCTAGATTGTTTATTCCTCCTCCATTTGCATCGCATTCCATCACCGAATGTACCTGTGTAGAAACACATAAACCATCAATTTTCTTATTTAATTGTTCTACCTGATTTGATAATAGTGTGACTGCATCTAGATTAAAAACACCGGCTGCTCTATTAGCCTTCATCCTCATGACTTACAACTGATAATTATTTAGTGACATCTCTTCTATAAACTAATAAGCCACTTCATGTAATGACCCAAATTCAAGGCTATCGGAATAGTGGTTTCGTAACCACAAATCTGATTTAAAGAGAAATTTATTTTAATATTTTTGCATAAATATTGATATGATAGGAAAATCGTATGAAAATATCGATAGAAAAATTTTATCGATTTAGTGGTTAGTTAGAAAAGAAATTATTAAAGAAATTAGGTAAAAACAAGGTATCGAGACCTCAATCTTGTAAAATCGAGTTGGAAATATTTTTATAAATATTTATGAAATGTTAGTAATATGGTATTAAAATTTCGTTAGAAAATTTTAATGTTTGGGTAGTCAATTAAGTAAAAGGGACTAAATTGAAAAAGGTGTAAAAGTTACTAGAAGGATTAAATAGCTCAATTGTTAAATGAGGAGGGCATAAATTGTAAATAAGCCTAAAAGAGATATTATTAACATGAAATGTAGTAGATTAATGATTAAATTTATTTATTTAGATCTAGAAAATTCAAATACGAAGCTAGATCGAGGAAAAGAAAAAGTTCGGGATTAGTAGATTTTTTTGTTTACGAACAAGTATCGAGGTAAGTTCGTGTAATTGGAATTATATTCTTAAATGCTTGACATGTATGTTATTGATGTGAATATGATTTGAATGTTCACTGTATGTAAATTGATGAAATATTGATATATTTGATAAAAAGGAGAAGAAATCCTGGTTGAATGGAAGGAAAATTCGATGGATCTTTGAAAAGGAATTGACAGTAAAAAGGATCTAGCCCGGACGAGTGATCCTATCCTGATATAGCCCTCCCGAAGAATATGTGGAAAATGGAATTAGCCCAAACGGGTAATCCGAATTAGGGTCTGAATTTAGCTTGGACTGGTAATTCAGATCCAAGCTCATTAGAGTAATTCTCGTTGCAGGGGATTTAGCCTGGACTGGTAATCCCGACAATACTCTATGATTTTATATTACAGGGGATTTAGCCTGGAATGGTAATCCCGCTATAAGGATGAGGTTCGCGGGAGTGTGCTCTCTGAAACGGAAATGTGCGCACATGAATATGAATTGACGGACCCGGATTTGTACACTAAAGTGTACCTCTAAAAATCCATCGAAATTCCAAGTAGTTCAACGGGATAAATATGGAAAAATAACAAGGGAATGGAAATTATGGAATTGATGAGCTCATCAATCATGGTATAAATTATTGATACATGGAAATTATTAGACTAATTTGAATGTTGAGTTTGTGCATGATAGGGGAATAATGTATGGAATGGTGTATGAATGTTTATTGCATTGTATTGAAAATATTAGGTAAGTATAATTCTTGTTGCATGAACTTACTAAGCAAAAAGTGCTTACCCTGTTTCTTTTTCCCCTGTTTTGTAGTGTTAAGAGCTCGAAGGTCGGATTCGGTCAGAGACGTATCACACTATCAATCTCAAGATCTCGGTATATAAAGAAACTTTAATTTGGAAATCAATGGCATGTATAAGCTAGTAAAGTAAATGTTAATGTGAAATGAATGTATGGTTAGTCATTGGTATGGCTAACAAATTTTGGTTTTGTTATGTGATGAGGTTATCTTATGAATACGTTAAATCTATCTTGAAAATATGTTGAAATTGATTGGTTGTGTTGGATTGGTCTCGATTTAAAATTGCAAGGAAGATTAGATACTTGTAAAAAGGGTCATATTGAATTTAAAAAAAAAACTTTGAGATTTTGTGAAAATTTTATTTGGTAAAATTTGGTAATGCCTCATACCCTATTTCGGCGACGAATACGGGTAGGGGGTATTACACTTCAGGTGTCTTATTTTTCAGGGTACAACTGGCTACTACATCGATTAACTGCCTAGTTGAAGGATTCAAACCATTATAGAAGGTTTGAACCTGTAGCCATAGAGGTAACCCATGGTGAGGGTACCTTCTCAATAAATCATTATACATCTCCCATGCATCATATAGGGTCTCTAAGTCCATTTGCACTAAGAAAGAGATATCATTCCTCAACTTAGTTGTCTTAGCCGGTGGGAAGTACTTCAATAGAAATTTCTCAGTCATTTGATCCTATGTAGTGATAGAAACTCGTGGTAAAGAATTCAACCATTGTTTTGCTTTATTCCTCAACAAGAAGGGAAACAAACGTAGGTGAATGGCATCATCAGAAACGCCATTTATCTTAAAAGTATCACAGACTTCCAGAAAATTAGCCAAGTGAGTATTTGGATCCTCATCTTGCAAAACATCGAACTGAACAAATTATTGTATCATCTGAATAGTGTTCGGCTTCAGTTCGAAATTATTCGCAACAATGGTGGGTCTCACAATACTCGTTTCAGCCCCAGTTAGAGTGGGTTTGGCATAATCGTACATAGTACGAGGAGTAGGATTCGTATTTGCAGGATTCGTAGCAACCACAAGAGGTAGCTGATTATTCTGATTATCAATCATCTCCTTAGTAACAATAATAACGTCCTCTTGCTCTTCCACTATATTTTATCGACTCTGCCTTGCTTCTCTACGGTTTCTATGAGTTGTACTTTCAATTTCACTATCAAATACTAATGGCTCTGACGGATTTCTTCTAGTCATAAACTAAAGGAACCTACCAGAAACAAATAAAATAAAATTAGAAAACAAAAAAAATTAAACTAAAAACAAAAATAAAATGCAATAGAAATAAAAATGGCTAAATTAATAAAAATCAAGTGCTCCTAATATTTTAGTCCCCAGCAACGGTGCCAAAAACTTGATGGTCACTAAACTAACTATAATTACGACAAAGACAAGTGCATCTATCGAACAATAGTATAGCTATGGTGAGTAGGGAATATCATACCTACGAGGAGTAAAAGTACAAGTAATTATTATTTTTCTATTATTTAGCCAATAAATTGGGATGATTGTTCTAATCTAAATTTACTAATCTAAATTAAGTAAGAACGCGACAGGGAATGAATTAAGAAAATATTTGAATATAGCCTAAGAAAAAGACAATACTCAGGAAAGAATCCACCTAGACTTCACTTATTATTCCAAATCTGTATTAAATAATTTATTCACTTGTGTCTTGATCCGTAGAAATCCCTAAATCATGTTAATATCTCTTTCGAGAGTAAGAAAAACTGACTCTAGGTTGATTAATCGAAATCTCTTTCTAATTAAAACCCCTATTGTCGCATTAACTCGATCTATGGATTCCCCTATTAGATTTGACTCTAATCCGATAGATTTATATCATCATATTTCTAGGATTGCATGCAACTCCACCCAATTATGTTAGATCTACTCTTAAACAGGGACTTTTGCTCCACTGAAATAAGAACATTAAACATGAATTAATATCCCTAAAATATTAAAGCACGAAAGAAATATACATAATTAAGAACAAGAATCAAGTATTTATCATGTAATTCAGAACTCAAATAATAAGATTCATCATATGTTTCATCTTCCCTAGGTATCTAGGGGATTTAGTTCATAATCTGAAAAGAAAACATCTCAAAGTCAGAAAAACTACAAGACATAAAGAAATTCAAATAAACTTCGGATGAAGTTAAAAGGAGATCTTCAATCTTGAAGGAGATCCGCTTCTGAGTTGTCTCTGATGGTGTTCATCGAGTAATTTCTTCAATCTTCTCTGCGTGCCCCCTTAGATCTTCTTTTAATTGATATTTATAGACTTTAGAATGCTCAAAAAGCCTAAAAATTGAGTTTTTTCGCGAGTTTGGGAAGCAGGGTGTGAAATCGACACGAGTTGGCACACGGGTGTGTGGCCAGCCCGTGTGGAAATACTCAAGTCGCGTGGATGCTGAAAACAACTCTTTTTACTCGATTTTGGCTTATTTTTCACTCATTTTGCTCACCTATGCTCACTTAAGTATAGGAACATGAATTTAAAGGATTAGGAGCATCAAATTCACGAATTTACATCACTAATCATCCAAAAATGCATTAATAATGAGATTAAAATATGTTACTTTTACAGCTTATCACTTCTTCAAATCATGCAGAAATAATTGCAATGCATGAGGCAAGTCGAGAGTGTGTTTGACTAAGGTTATTGACCCAGCATATCCAAAAGATAAGTAATGTGCCTTTACAGGAAAAGATGACAACTATCTTATAAGAAGATAATGCAACATGTATAGCTTAATTGAAGGGTTAGTTATATCAAAGGTGACAGAACGAAACATATTTCACCAAAATTATTCTTCACCCATGATCTTGAGAAAATAGGTTATATTAATGTTCAACAAATTCGTTCTAATGAGAATTTAGCAGATCTTTTTACTAAGGCATTGCCAACTTCAACATTTGAAAGACTACTACACAAGATTGGAATATGTCGACTCAAAGATGTAATGTAATGTTGCCATCAGGGGGAGTCTAAAAATAAGTTGTACTCTTTTCCTTTAACCAAGGTTTTGTCCCATTGGGTTTTCCTGGTAAAGGTTTTTAACGATGTAGCTTGTAATAGAAGATTGTGTACTCTTTTTCCTTCATTGGGTTTTTATCCCACAGGGTTTTTCCTAATAAGGTTTTAACGAGGCACATTATCTACTAATGGACATCCAAGGGGAGTGTTATGAATATCTTATTAAGTGGATATTCATCATGATCAAGATAAAGTTTTGATAATTAGATCTCTATTTCTTTTATACTTCTTATGCCTACAAATAGAGACTCTGATGAAGCATTGTAATTATCTCTTTGATCAATAAAGTACCTTCTCTATTACTTTCATATTTTTTTTGTTCTTTATTCTCTCTATCTCTCTTTATTTTATTACCATTATAAAATAATTGTGGAATTAAAATAAAAACACTGTTACTCTACAAAATTTCGTTTAAATAAAATAGAGTGAAAATAAATATTATAATTTTAAAATGATATGACGTTCACAACTTGTATAACAAACAATATTTGATCAGCAAATAGGGTGTAGAAGCACATGTTTCGTCAAAATTCAGAGAGTTGTCGGTAAATGGATGGTAGTTTGAAAAGGTCATGTCTCACGCATCCTCCTCCAAACAAGGTATTAGGTCAGACAAAACTCCACAAAACCTTTCACTCTTTCACACAAAGTTTCATCATTTTTGCTTCTTTATTATCGTTACTTTTAACTAACAATAAAAAAACGTATCTTTATATCCAAAATCTCTTTGGAAATAATCATGATTCATTAATTAGTTTCGGACGTTTTTCATAATTAGTTTTTATAATAATTTTTTATCTAATTAGAATTTTTATTTTTATTTCAACGTTCTAATATAAATGTTGGGTATAATGGTAAGATATATTACACTCCAAAAAAAATACAAATTCAAATTTTAAAAATAACATTATTGAGAAAGACATAAAAATTGTCGAACATGAAAAATAAAATCAACATAAAATTAAAAAAAAAATCTAAATTCACCCAAGTTTTAGAGAGAGAGAGGGGAGAGGAGGGAGATTGTGTGGATTTGGGTTGGGTTAGTGGGGTTGGCATTATCATGGGTTGAAAACAAGGTAAGCATATGGACAACTTTCATGCTTCCTTCCCATTTCATGACTTTATTAGGGTAAACATTTGGAACAGATAAATTAACTTTGATTTGTTGAATTCTTTTATGGAGCTATAAAGCAAAGCATATGTGACTGGTTGGTGTCATTTTCAATGACATAGACTCCCTCAACTTTACTAGCACAAAGGGAAAACATGGTTGATCAATTAGACCCCAAAGTAGTTTTATTTATGAGATGGAATATTCCTAACCTATTCTTGTTTAACCATCATTTTTATTTCTTTTGCTAACCCATAATTTAAGATAAGAAAAATAGTTGTGTTGATACAAATATCAACAAGGAAAGAGAAGGAGGTGGCACAAGAAAAGTGGTTCACTCTTGTTGGATTGAGAGTCAAAAAAAAAATAGGAGACTAAAGAGAAAGGGGATGAGAGCTTGGGTTGTTAGGGTTTGTTGAGAAGAAAGAAGAGACCCCTTTCTATGTTGTTCTTTGAGGTATTTATAGAGGGTTCCTATTCAATTACGTTATTCAATGGTTCCCTCTTGAGGAAAACACACCCGCTATTAGTGGAAGGCATAATGAAGGGTCCAACCATACGGATAGTGGGTGGTTGATCACTAAGTAATCATCCGGATGATATAAGGTGGGGGGCATCAGTATGTGTCTTTCTGACCGCTTCTCATGTTGTCACGTGTTTAAATCGAGTTAGGGGTATAACAAGTTGCACGACTGAGATTTGAGTATAAAATTTTATATTTTTATGACGCACTATTCATTCTTATTAAATAGAAAATAATTAAACAAAATTTATATTTTTGAACTATATATCTAAACAACATGAATTAAAATATTTTAACTATATATGATAGCATTTACATGGAAAATTTTATGTTTTTATCAATTCATATACTACGGCAAAGATTAGGGGGGACCAAATTGACTTGTTTTTACTCTCTTCTCATAACAATAGTTACATGTTTTAGGGCTGAAGGTCCGGTTACATTTTTTGAATTTTTTAAGTCGTCGGTGATAATTCAGTGCAATTTTTGGTTTTGCATATGAATTTTGGGTTATGAAGTTTTAATTTTTATTTTGATAAAATGATCTTTTTCAATATTTTTATGAAAATTTTCATAATATTTTTCATAACTAATTTTTCAAATAAATAAAAATAATCGATAATTTTATATAATTTCTTAAAAATAATTAATTATAGAGTAATTTTAATTTATTTTCTCTATTTTAATATAAAATATTTATTTTCATAACATAAAAAATAAAAATTATCTATAAATAGAATAACATTTTTATATAATATTAAAAGTTGAGGAGTTACAGGATTTGAACTTGTCTCACAAAAAATTTGATCACGGCTCCATATATCCAACAAAATCTCTATTTAGCTAATATAAAATTATTAAAAAAGTCGATTGAGTCTTATCTCGACTGGCATGTGTATTGTTGTTAATGCAGTAAGACATGGGGTTGAGTGCACTGAAGCACGTTATCCTCATATTTATGGGTTGGGGAGAGATTATGAGAAGTTTTAGACATTATCTTAAAAAGAGCATATATATAAGCGGAACCTATAATGAGATTATTCAAAAAAATTATCTTTTATCATTTTTTTTAATCTTGTTCAATTATGTGTTTTTTTATAGCAATTATGAGTTTAAATAACTAGAAGGTGTAATATTAGACTAGGTTGCTACAATAGATTGGCATGCTTTTTGGTCTATAAATTGCCTTGCCAAATCTCTCAAAAACCTCTTCCAGTTTTACTCTCTTCCCCCCTTATAGAGTTTAGTCAATTTCTGCTCTCTTCCTGTTTTTCATTTTCCCTTGTAGAGCTAACGTTCTGCTGGTTTCGGTTCACTAATTTTTTCAGCTGTGTTTCTTTCAAATCGTTTTGATATGTTTTTCAAATCGTTTTGAGATTCATGTCTCCAGTTGTGAGTGAAATCCTCCGATCGGGGTTTATGATAAATTCCTCACTCAGACGCAGGACCCATCTTGTTCAATCTTTCTCAGTTGTCTTCCTCCACTGGTTCTATGTTTTTCATAAATAAATTCTCTGTAATTGCTTGACTTTCATTTCCTTTACATAATAAACCCAATATATAAGAAAACGTTGCATTAGCTACACGTAGTTAGTATCTGGGTCCTGTCGTCGTCTTTCTATCAGTGATTTTAGTGTACATACATCAACATGGCATCGTCCAGTGGGAATTCCAATTCTTCAGGTTCGACTCTGCTTCAGATTTCAGGCTCCGAAGAGGATCTGCATCGGTTGATGGATGAAAGGAAAAGAAAGAGGATGGAATCAAACAGGGAATCAGCAAGAAGATCCAGGATGAGAAAACAGAAGTATCTGGATGATTTAATGGCTCAACTCACACTCCTAAGGAAAGATAATAATCAAATCTTAACAAGCATCAATTTCATCACCCATCATTACTTCAACATTGAAGCTGAGAACTCTGTTTTGAGGGCCCAGTTTATGGAACTAAGCCAAAGATTGGATTCTCTAAATCATATCCTCAATTATCTTAATGATCCCACACTAAACAATGGGATTTGGGTTTATGAAACTGAACCCTTTGAAACAAGTGCTGATAGTTTCACCAATTTTACTCTTAACCAACCAATTGTGGCCTCTGCAGATATCTTTCAGTACTGATCCACCCATTACTGAAGGGCTGAAACCAAAAAGAGTCAAAATGTATGGAATTTGGAACTAGAAAGTATGAACTGCTTGCTAAAGATAAAATTATCTCTTTTTTTTGTAAATGGTATTCTTCTGGTCTAATATATGATATGGTGTGAAGTGTTTATTAGCATATATTAAGCTCCTTAACTTGTTTTCTCTCTTCTTCCTTCCGATCTTCATAATTTTGGTGTCTTATTACTTGTGCTTTCTTTTTCCTCTGTTTTGGGTAATAAAATGGCAAATAACTGCATTGATCAAGATTCTATAGTTTTGACAATATAAGAAGCTTGGGACATTCTTTCTATCTTAATCAGAAGCCAGCAGCCGTACGATTTGCTGGTTTTGTTACGTAAAGTATTAAATCCATAGTTCCTATAACATGACAAGGCTCCATAATCTCCAGGGAACCCAGCTGTAATTATGCCGATATTGTGTGCAAACAATCAAAGCTGTAATTCTTAAAATCTACCATCCGAATTTCTAGTCATATCACATTTCACCGTACCCATTGAAGCTCTTTCAGAGGGTTTTTTTATTAAAATAATTACGAAAATGATATAAATTATAGATTAATTATAAAAATGGATTATTTTTTACCGTGTAATTGGGTGCCATAAACTTGTCAAGCGGCACTACCCTAAATTCCCTACACTCATCTGCCACCAATGTGTGAAGGTACTTCCCAACACATTGGCGGCACCACTTTGAAAAAATATCTCCTAATTATTGGCAAATGAGTGTATAAAATTTAAAGTGGTGCCACTTAACATATTGATCGCACCCAAAAACAACGTAAAAAACATCATATTTTCATAAATAATCTATAACAATATCATTTTCGTAATTAAATTTTTATATTATTTTAATAAAATTTATTTGACCCAAATTTTGATTAATTTGTACTAGATTTCATCTTGCAACTTAGAAAGTAATGTCTTATAATTAAGAATTTTTAAAAATAAGTTTAACATTGATATTTAAGGATATCGAGTTTTAATAAAAGATATTTACATAAAACTTAAACCCTAAACACACATTTTATCAAATAATTTTACAATTCTATTTTGAAAATAAATAAATAAAAATCCTAAAATTCCTCCTAATATTCGTTTATATTTTAAAATTAAGGTAACTGAAATGAAATTATTCAAATCCAAAACTAAAAAATATATATTTAGTTAAATTCAATACCTCCAATTAATCATTATTTTTATAATTAATTAATAAGTAACTAATTTTAAAATACATTTTTAGTTCATTTTTAAATAATGGATTAATTTTTTGTATTTAAATTCATTATCCATTTATTTATAGGAGTAAGAATTCTATAAAATGAACTTGACTTCTTAATTTGTATTTGAATATCTACAAATATTTTTTTAAATTTGAATACAAATAATAATAGTTGAATCTTTTATAAAAATATAAATAAATTTAAATTTAAAAATGTTATGCAAATACCAATATTAATAAAAAGTAAATATTAACCTCTTACTGTAATGACCTAAAATTTTTGCAAGCGTTAGTCGAAGTCATTACAAAAGGAAATTTTATCTTGACGGTTATTGAAAATTTGGATAAAAGTCTCAATTTTACTTAAAAAAGAGGAGCCCCCACTGATCATTTTTCTAGGTGTGATCGGACACCCATTAAATTCTCTTTTTAAAAGAACAATCATTTTTAAAATTCATTTACAAAGAGCTGGCTTTAGGTCTATGTCAAAATCCAGAGAAAATTAGAGTTCGGGAGTCGGTTACGCACGAGGAAAGTATTAGCACCCTCGTGACGCTCAAAATTGGTATCTCGTTAAGCGCGTGTTGTCTTAATTTTCGAAAAATACAAGTTCAATTTAATATTTAATTGTGATCCAATTAAGAATTTTGATAAATTACATATTATTATATTATATATATTTTTTAAAATGATTTGATAATTAATGAATAATTACAAAAATAAAGATTTGATTTGAAAATGCGAGAATTTTTTAATTTCTTAATTTTTAGAAGGCGTCCCGTATTTAACAAAAATCCATTATATCCACCCAACGTAGCAATGAAATCAATGGTTTAATGTTAAACTGATTCATTGCCTTATGTACTAAAATGATTTTAATTTTAAAATTGCAAATAAAGTGAACATAATGATATTTCTAAAAACAACTATTTAAAAATGTCAATTCAATTAAAAACAAGATGTCATCAAAATACATGGACTAAATTAAAAGTGGATTAAAAATTTACCAAAATCCCCAAATTTATGGGCTTGATCCGAGGCAAAATGGGCCTCTTTTCTTTTTTCGCTTTGGGTTGCCTTTGTGTTTGGTCTGCTACTGGCGGTATAGGGCCTGCTATTGTTGGATCTGGGCTGCTGGGCCTACTAGGTCTGCTGGTATTGGGCCTGATGAGCCTGCTGGGTCGTTGGTCTGCTGGTATTGGGTCGGTAGTACAAGTTCAATGAAACGGGTCGGGTCGAACCCGACTGTTCTTTTTTATTTTTCTTTTTTCTTTTTCTTTGTTTTCTTTTCTTCTTCTTTCTTCTTCTTCTTTCTTCTTCTTCTTCTTCTCTTTTTTTCTCTAGCCCTAGCCTTTTCTTCTACCCCTTGCCGCCGTCGATTCCTTTGCCTGATGATTTGGCTGTTGCGTGTGTTCTCTCTTGAAGATAAGTCTTTTTTCTATCTATTTTATTTTTTTGGTTACTATTTTTGTTTGGGTTTCGGTTTAGCTACGACCTTTGTGATTGTTGTGCTTGATTTGGGTTTTTTTTGGGTCTCAGTGATGGTGGGTGAGGAAGGTAGAAAAGCCGTGGGAGTGATGAGGGGCTCGGCTGGTGGTTTCGGGTTTGAGGGGTGCAAGGGATTGAGGGAGAGGCTGAATGGAGGTTTGTTAACGTTGTGCAGCAATGGAAGACAACGAGTCGGTGAGGGTGGATTTGGGTTTAAGGGCCTCCAATCGGTGGTGATGTTGGCTTCTGTTTTTGAAGCTTTTTCGTTTTTTTTCTTATTTTTTCGCTAATGGAAAAAACCCCCTTTCTTTTCTTTTTTTTTTTTGCTTCTTATTGTTGTTGATTTTTCTTCTTTCTTATCTGTTTTAGGTAGCAGTTGAGGGCCAATAGGAACCTAGGCCGGCCGCCAGAAATAGCTGAGGGTAGGTGTGTGAAATGTGCCAGGCGGCTGCTAGAGGACAATCTGACATGATGTGCCAGAAGGATTGGATTGTAGAAGACGCAAAAATCTCGGGGCTAAAATGTAATTTTAGAAAAAGTTAGGGGCTAAAATGTAAATAGTAAAAAGTAGGGGCCAAAATGTAATTAGTAAAAAATAGGGGCCAAAATATAATTAGTATATTTTTGTATTTTTCTGATTTTCCTTTTTTATTGTTATTTTATTATTATTCCTTTTTAAAATTAATATAACATAAAAAACTAAAAACACTAATGGGCTAAAGCCCAAACATGTCCAAAATTAGATTGGTATAAGCCCAATTATCCAATCACAACAGGCCTAATCATTGGGCCCATATGAGACAGTCCCAAACCCTAAATCCATTGATAAAAAAAACTTCGAGCTCAAATTATCCAAACCTGTAACTTGGAAATAAAAATTAAAACATGAGATCTGAACCGGACAAAATTCAGTGATTACAGCTGCCCCTCTTTGCTCATCGCTGTGAAACAGGGATAGAGTAAAGACTTAAAAGCACTGAATTTTGTTCAATTGTCTGATTTTTCTCTCTTTTATTTTGAAAAAAGAACTTGACTCACGAAGCAATTTTTGAAAGTAACGATTACTTCGAAAAAACATCCACTTAACAACGAACTGGACATTAAAATACATCAGCAAGCAATAAAAAAACTGAAATGGATTTGGGCAGAACTAAAATTTTGAAAACAAATAAATGACTGAAATTTAAAATACCTCGGTGTGCGGCCTAAAGCTCAAATCACCTCTCAGATTATGAGTTAATCTTTGAAAAATAGAAATTGAAAAATATCTCGGCGTGCCACTCGAGGCTCAACTCACTTCTCGGATTATGAGTTGATCTTTGAAAAACAAAAATTGAAAAATACCTCAGTGTGCGAGCCGAGGCTCAACTCACCTTTCGGATTATGAGTTGATCTTTAAAAAATAGAAATTGAAAAATACCTCGACGTGCGACCCGAGGCTCAACTCACCTCTCGGATTATGAGTTGATCTTTGAAAAACAGAAATTGAAAAATACATCGGCGTGCGACCCGAGGCTCCACTCACCTCTCGGATTATGATTTGATCTTTTAAAAACAGAAATTGAAAAACACATCAGCGTGCGACTCGAGGCTCAACTCGCCTCTCGGATTATGAGGTGATCTTTGAAAAACAGAAATTGAAAATACCTCGGCGTGCGACCCGAGGCTCCACTCACCTATCGGATTATGAGTTGATTTTTTAAAAAACAGAAAAAGAAATGATTCTTGAGAGAATCAGAATTTCGAAAAAGATTATTAGGTGAAACTCGAAAGCCTTCTTTTTCATTGATTCAGTGCAGCTGCCACCAAAATCTCTTGCTCTACTGGAATACCTATATATGTCATGTATGATGTTATTATGATATGCACGTGTTTGTCCTAAATGATTTTATGCCTACATGATCATGTCGTGCACTTGGGCTGTTTGTCATATGCCCCTATTTTTTTTCTCTTTTTTTGTTCTTAATTTTTTTTTGGGTCATGGTTTTCGTGAGGGCTCACATTCTTCTCTATTATTTCCTCAACCCTTGACTTTTCTTTTAGATTTTGTACCCTTCCTCAAGTTCTTGTGATTAACCCACATTTCTTTGTATATCACCATCTTGCCCCCCATTGAACTTTGTCCTTACTTCGAGGCCCCTGTACTTATCAAATTCTCATCCGAGTAATGCTCAACATTCCTTTTGTTTATAGTATGTCATTGTAACAGCCTAATTTTGACCCTAATTGGATAAAGTGGTTTCGGGATCACAAATTTGAGTCAAAAAATATTTTAAAATTATTTTTGGTATTTTCAGTATGTGAATTAATATGTGTGAAAATTTCGTATAAAAATTTGATCATTTGAGTGCTCAATTTGATAAAAAGGGCTTAATCGCGTAAAATGAAAACTTAGGGATTTAATTTAAAAGCATCTAATTGTTGTTGTCTTTTAAATTAGGAGGTTTAAAGCTACAATTTGACCACTATTTAGATAGTGGGTGGCTAAGGTCAAAACTAACCTTAATATATATATGTTATAATTATTTTAATAAGGTTAAATTAGTAAATTATTAATTATTATAATACATAATAGTTAAAAACATAATTTTATAGCATATATCATCTTCCTAGCCGAAACTTAGATGAAAGAAAAGCCATTAAAGCTTGAAGAAGGTTCGGCCATGTCTTTGCATAATTAAAGGTTCTTTTTTGTTCGATTTTTGAAAATTTTTATGTTTTTGAGATCGTTGTTTTGGGTACTACAAGACCCATACCTTAATTTTAGAATTTGGTGTTAATTTTGTGATATGCCATTGATGAATGCTTGAGATTTTTGTTAGTTAATGATGAAATATGAAAGATATGTGAAAGATTAACATGTTTTGTATTTGAATTTTTGGTGAAATTGAGTAATTAGGGCTAAATTGTGAAATTAAATTTTTGAGGGACTAAAATGTGAAATAAATGAAATATGTGAACTTGTATGAGCACTAGGGATACTCAGCCCTTCTATAGTGTGGGCAATTTTTGTGTATTTTGCGTTTTATGCAATAGGGACTAAATTGCAAAAAGTGTAAATGTTAGGGGTAAAATGGTAATTTTCCATTTATGTGTTTTTGGACTAAATTGAATGAAATAATATTTATACTAGTTCATTTTTAATATATTTAGATCAAGAACCAAAGAAATCGGAGTTGGATCGGGGAAAAGCTAAAGTCGTCGACTAATCATCCGGTTTCATTTTTCACTGTCCGAGGTAAGTCTATTAGTTATTTAATGTTATTATATCAGTATATATGTATGTGTATCTATTTTAATTTTTGTTGAGCTATAATTAAAAGTAATTCGATTGAATAAATTTGAAGTATAAATGGTATATATGTGTATATAAAATATTCGAATATATAGGTATATACTTATATAGATCTTTGAATTTAGTTAAAGTAAGAAAGGGTATATAGGTATATATATACATGTTCGAATATTTATATATGAATCTATATATATATTTGTGATGAATTTAATTGAATGTATGAGAGTTATATGTGTGCACAAGGTTCGAACAAATATGAGTATATATATTTATATATTCTAGGTTTAATCAAAGATATGTATATTATATATATATATATATATATATAAGATTGAATATATATATAAGAATATACATGTATAAGCTTTTGGGTTGATCAAAGGTATGCATTTTATAATTGTTTAAGTAGTTTCAATATATATTCATATGTAAGTTTTAAATATGTATGAGATTATATATATGTATATGTTTTTATATTGAACTTGTGTATGCAATTATATATATGTATGTGTTAGATTTAATTATATATATATATGAATAAGTTTTGAACCTAGTTAAAGGTAAAATTGTGTAAATAAATACATTTATGTTAGAATATAAATGTATATACATGTATGGGTTGTTGATTTTAGTTAATGGCATAAATGTTAAATATATTCATGGGATTCAATATATATATATGTATATTTATGTATTGGTTCTTGGATAGAATTAAAGGTATAAAATCTATCTCTTTTATGATTGAGGTTCGACTTTATATATATACGTGTATATATATATATGTTTATGAATTTATAAGCACTTGAGTTGAATTGAAGGTATGATTGGTAAACTCTGTTACGATTTGAATATGGTATATAATGAACATGTGATTGTTATTATGAATGATATGAGGAATTATTTGTATATGTGAAATTGAAATTTTAGGCTCCGAGCCTAACTGGTTTATTGAGAGTGAAGTAAACCAGACATTACGTCTAGCAGGCTTGATGCCGGTGAAACATACCAGACATTATGTCTAGCAGGCTTGATGCTGTTGAAACATACCAGACATTACGTCTAGCAGGCTTGATGCCGGTGAAACATACCAGACTTTATGTCTAGCAGGCTTGATGCCGGTGAAACATATCAGACTTTATGTCTAGCAGGCTAACTGCCGGTGATATTGTTTATATTATGTATATACATGTACTGAATGTGTATATGGATTTGGTGGTATGAAATTGAAGAATATGATTACATATTCGGTCTTCATATTTGATGAACATACAAACATTCGTTTATACGTATCTGATGAGTATGTATATATGTATATACAGTTTAAGCACTTGACAGATATATGCACATTCACATATATGCATGTGATAAATTTATATTTGCATTATGTATATGCTTTTATTAAGCATATATATGATTGGTGATATGCATTTTGGGTAAGTATAAATGTGCTCTATTATATTAGTTTGTTGTACAAATATATATATGTATATTCGGTTATAATAATTGTTGAGTATATATGTATAAATATGCATTCGATTATATGCATTTGAAGTGCAGTGTATTCGACTCTAAGTATTAATAGTAATGTATGCAATTGGTTTTAAGTAAGTGATAAGTTCATGTATTTGGTTGTAAGTTCACGATGAGTATTTAAACATACAATTGGTTGTATGTATATAGAGTATATATATATACTCATTGGTAAGCATTCTACGATTATATATATTTTATATAAATAAGATGACTATGCATTTTAAATATTCAGTTAGTAAAATATGTGGTATTTGTGACATCTATGAATGTAATCAGAAATTATATGATATTTATGTGTTTTATTTATGTGTTGTTTTAGTTATGCCATAGACTTACTAAGCTAAATAAGCTTACCTTGTTCTTTTACGTCTCTCTATTTTATAGATTTAAAGATCAAGCTTCAAGCTCGGGGATTGTCAGCAAAGATCATCACTCTATCTACTGTCTCGGTATTAAAATGTTTGAATTTTAACTTAGGGCATGTACAGGCTAGATAATGTTATAAGAGCGTACTTTAATGTTTTGTAAATGAGTTTCATAGCCAGCGAAAATGGCTTATTTCCTTATAGTCTAGTTGGATTGTAATGTTTTCTTTTTGTTTTAAATGACTAAAAGAAAAGCTTAAAATTTCGCATGTTTGATATTAAACCTAGCTTATCTGATGTAACTACTATAATTATTGAACTTTAATGAATGTCTGTTTTGAGTTGTATTTTGATTAGTAATGCTTTTTAACCCTAATTCGGCGATGGATACGGGTTAGGGGTGTTACATTTTATTGGTATCAGAGCTACAGTTTAGTCGGTTCTAGGACTAACATAGCATGTGTGAGTCTAGTTGTACATGCCATATTTTATTCCGATAGTGTGATGACTTCTGACATCTGAAAATATGTTTTCGTATAGTCATGGATCCCGATCGAGCTGTAGCTAATGACGTTGAAAGTATAGCACCTGCTCCTACCCATGAGGCAGTACCAGTTAACTCCTGGCCTACCTCTCGTAGCCAAGAGGGAGAGGCAAACCAAGCATTCTACCAAATGATGAATGATTGGTTTACACAATATATTCGAACTAATCCAGTTGTGCAACAACCCCCACCTCAGAATAATCCATCTCTGATACCTGTGATACCTCTGATGATTGATCTGATGAGGTTAAGTAAGCCCCCTGTTGATAATATTAGAAAATAAGGGGCTGAAAAATTTAGGGCCACAATTAATGATAATGCTGAGCGGGTTAAATTTTGGCTTGATAACACTATCCGTGTATTCGAATAATTTTTATGTACGCCCGACGAGTGTTTTAAATGTGCCATATCCTTGTTACATGACTATGCCTACCATTGGTGGAATACTCTAGTGTCTGTTGTACTAAAAGAGCGGGTCACCTGGGAATTCTTTCAGACTAAGTTTCGCAAGAAATATATCAGTCAAAGATTCATTGGTTAGAAACGTAAAGAATTTCTTGAACTTAAACAGGGCTGTATGACTATTACTGAATATGAGCGAGAATTTGTGTGACTTAGCAGATATGTCTGAGAGTGTGTGGCAACTGAAGCTGTTATGTGTAAGAGATTTGAAGATGGGCTAAATGAAGATATTAAACTGTTAGTTGGTATACTTGAAATAAAAGAGTTTGTGGTACTTTTTGAACGAGCTTGCAAAGCCGAAGAGCTCGGGAAAAAGAAGACAAAGGCTGACTTTGAACTAGAGATTTTTGTAAAAGAACATTCAGTAAATCATTTCAGTCGACTTCAAAGAAATTCAGAGAAGATCACAGCCAATCTAAAGCTACTACAGGATTTTCTAGATGAGATCGAGATCGACCTCCTATGAGTTCACGAGCTACTTCAGTTGCTAGTGTTAGTAATGTCCAACAAAATAGATCTGAGTACAAGCATTGTGGTAAATGGCATCCAGGAGATTGCAGATTGCATGATCATTCTTGCTTTATGTGTGGATCAAATGATCATTTTATTCGAGAGTGTCTGATGGTGACCGAGAAAAACACAGTACAGAGTACCAGACCGAGTAATGTGTCAGTACTAGGTAGACCACCTAGGCATACAGGTAATGTAAGTGGTAGTCAGAGAGGGACAAAGGACACGACTATTCAATCTGAGGCTCATACACTTTCCAGAGCATATGCCATTTGTGCTCGAGAGGAGGCTTCTTCCCCTGATGTTATTACTGGTACTTTCACTCTTTATGATACTAATGTTATTGCATTGATTGATCCTGGTTCAACTTATTCATATGTGTATGAGGCTTTAGTATCCAATAAGACTCTGCCTGTTGAGTCTACTGAGTTTGTCATTAGAGTATCAAACTCCCTAGGTCGGGGTGTTTTGGTTGACAAAGTGTGTAAGAATTGTCCGTTGATGATTCAAGATTCATGTTTTCCGGATGATTTGATGTTGTTGCCATTCAACGAGTTTGATATTATTTTGGGAATGGATTGGTTAACTTTACATAATGCTGTGGTAAATTGTAAAATGAAGACTATTGATTTGAGATGTCAGAATAATAAGATTATTTGGGTTGAATCAAATGATTTGAATGGTTTATTAGCAGTGATATCTTCGATGTTAGCTCAGAACTATGTGAGAAAGGGTTTCCAAGCTTACGTTGTATATGATTGATAGTAAAGTGACTGACAAGAAGATTGAATCAGTACCAGTTGTGTGTGAATATCCGGATGTGTTTCCAGAAGAGTTGCCAGGGTTCCCGCCAATTAGAAAGGTAGAGTTTGGGATTGAGTTAGTACCAGGGACGACTCTGATATCCATAGCTCCATATAGAATGGCACCTACAGAATTAAATGAATTGAAAGCTCAGTTATAAGAATTGACAAATAAGGGTTTCGCGCGACTGAGTTTCTCCCTTTGAGGCGCACCAATCTTTATATGTCTCAGTCATCTTCCAGATAATTCTCTTAATGTTTTTGTTAGCCGTTTCCACTGCTCCATTCATTTTTGAGAGATATGGTGAGGAATTATAATGCTTTATCTAAAATTGCTCACACACTTTTTTAATCATCTTTTTGTTCAAATAAAAAACATTATCTAAAATGATTCTCTCAGGCAAACCATATCAGCATATGATCTCCTTTTTTAGGAACTTGCAGACTGCGGTCTTCGTCATATTAGCAAACGAAGCGGCTTTTAACAATTTTGTGAAATAATCTATAACAATAAAGATGAATCGATGCCCATTAGAAGCCTTCGGGGAAATTGGCCCTATAACATCTATGCCCTACATAGAAAAATGCCACGGAGAAGTCATGACATGAAGGGGAGAAGAAGCTACATGAATTTTATCACCGTAAATTTGACACTTGTGACACTTTCATGCGTAATTAATATAGTCCATTTCCAACGTCAACCAATAATAACCAAGACTCATAATCTGCCTAGCCATAATGAAACCATTGGCATGCGTTCCATAAATTCCTTCATGGACATCTTCAAGTATTCTCATGGCTTCAACAGCATCCACGCATCTTAGGAGCATTTGATCTTTTCCTCTTTTGTATAGAATATCCCCATCAAGAATAAATTCAATCGCCATTCTCCTGATTATTCTTTTGTCATTCTCGTTTGCTTGCTCGGGATACCTTTACTTCTTGATATACTCTAAGATATCATGGAGCCATGGTCGTCTATCTAACTTTTTCTCAATGCTCAAACAATGTACGGAGACCTCATATATGCTCATTTGGAGAGGCATTATTTCAGTTTCTCTGTTCGCTTTGAACATTGAAACCAAGGTGGCCAGGGTGTCAGCCAATTGGTTTTCTTCTTGTGGGTAGTTAAAAGTCACTCCTTTGAATTTTTTGACTAGTTCCGTAACGAGATCACGATATTTGACTAATTTCGAATCCCTCGCTTCCCAATCCCACGGATTTGATAAATCATTAATGCTGAGTCCCCGTACACCTCTAAAATTTCAATTTTTTGTTCAATAGCTGCACAAAGTCCCATGATGCAAGCTTCATATTCCGCTATGTTATTGGTACAGAAGAAATTCAATCTGGCACTAAGCGGATAATGGTTCCCTTCCGGTGACACTAATACTGCTGCCCCAATGCATTCGATGCACCATCAAATCTCATCTTCCATGATTTCTCTTTTGATGGCTCACCCTCTTTTTTTGGAAATGCACTTCAAGTCTTCATGTAGAAAATCGAATCTCAAAGGCTCGTATTCTCTCATTGCTCGACTTGCCAAGAAGTCAGCTATTGCGCTTCCCTTTATCGACTTTTGGCTCACATACGCGATGTCATATTCAGACAATAGGATCTACCATCGTGCCATTCTCCCTAAGAGTGCAAGTGATTCCATCATGTACTTTATTGGATCCAGTTTTGAAATTAGCCATGTTGTATGATACAACATGTATTGTCTGAACCTCCAAACTACCCAAACTAATGCGCAACAGAATTTTTCAATTGATGCGTACTTTGCCTCATACTCTGTGAATTTTTTGCTGATGTAGTCAATCGTCTTTTCTCTTTTCCCCGACTCATCATGCTGCTCCAGTATGCAACCCATTGAGTTTTCAAACACGGTCAGATACAATATTAAAGATTTTTTGGGGGTCGGCGGTACTAGCACCGAGGGACTAAACAAATACTATTTTATCTTGTCGAATGCCATTTGGCACTCCTCGTTCCATTCTCCTGGATTATATTTTTGAATGAGTCGAAAAATTGGGTCACACTTGTTGGTAAGTTGAGCAATAAATCGAGCAATGTAATTCAACCTTCCTAAAAATCCTCTGACTTCTTTTTGTGTACGCAGAGGTGGCAGTTCTTGTCTGACTTTTATGTTATATGGATCAACCTCAATACCTCTCTCACTGACAATGAAACCTAACAGTTTTCTCGAGGTAGCCCCAAACGTACACTTGGCTGGGTTAAGCTTCAACTGGAACTTTCTTAATCTTTCGAACAGCTTCCTGAGATTCCCAACATGCTCTTTTTCTTCCCAGGGTTTGGCAATTATATCATCGACATAAACTTCTATTTCTTTGTGCATCATGTCATGGAACAACATCACCATGGCTCTCTAATATGTTGCCCCAGCATTCTTTAATCGGAATGGCATCACCTTATAGCAAAACATTCCCTACACTGTTACGAAAGTGGTTTTCTCTATATCCTCGAGAGCCATCTTTATCTGATTATAACCCGAGAAACCATTCATGAAAGAAAAAATGAATGTTTTACCGTATTATCCATCAACGTATCGATGTGTGGCAAAGGAAAATTATCCTTAGGGCTTGCTCGATTCAGATCGCGATAATCCACGCACATTCGTACCTTGCTTTCTTTCTTCGGTACCAGGACTATGTTAGCTACTCATTCTAGATATTTAGAGACTTGTAGGAAGCCAGTATCAAAATTATTTCTTGACTTGTTTTTTATTTTTAACAGTATTTCAAGTCTCATCCTTTTTAGCTTCTGTTGAATGGTTTTGCATTCTGGTTTCAATGGGAGCCTATGGACCACAATATCTGCGTTCAACCTTGGCATGTCTTGATAAGACCAGGCAAATACATCCTTGTACTCACGGAGCAAGGTAATCAAATTTCGTTTGGTGTTCTCTAAAATGGAAGTCTCAATCTTCACTTATTGTTTCTTTTATTTATTTCCCAAGTTTACTATCTCAATAGATTCTTGATGGGGTAGGATCTGTTTCTATTCTACCATTCTTAGTAAGTTAGGAGACGAGACACAATCTTCAGCATTTTCCTCAGCTTCAAAATCTCCTAAACAAACAGCCTTCTCAAAATCGATTTCAGGATCTGTAACGGGATTTTTCATGCCATTGATATCTGAGCACCTAAAAGGTGAATGAAAAAAGAGAACTATAGAGAAGCATCAAAGTATTGGAATCAAAAAACACAATGTTATGGAATGATATGAGATACATGTAGGGAAAGGCTATGAAAAGAGGGGATAATTACGAAGCTAATGGAAATGCAAAGATCATGACAATATGCATCTTCATTAATGTTCATTGAAATGATAAAGAGCAAACATAAGCTCTTACAAAAAGAACCCTAATACTTAGGGACATACACAAAATAGAGAATTAACATTGAGCATTACTCTAGAGAGAACGTAAATACTATAAGGAGATCCACAACAGTCTAATTGTTCAAAACATATCATGGGGGATAAAGGTGTATCATTGAAACATCCTCAATTGCACCACCCTTATTGTTCTGAAGAACCTTTTCAATCAATAACAATGCACTTTGTAGATTGTATCGCCCCGGGTACATCATTCCCGCAGATGTGAAGGTTTCTAATAAAGGAGGATACGTCATTGGCTCCTATTCCAATTCTCGACCTGAGGTTCTTGCAATTTTTCTTTTTTATTTTTCTGCAATTGTTTTCTCTTCTAACATATGTCCGATTCGAACCCTAAATCGCATCGAACCTTGTGGTGTATTGGTTTCAAAGCTTTAGCTATCCTTTGCTGATATCTTCCCAAAATTTTCTTCGCTCGAGCTCCTTTTCCCACAGTTAACTTAATTCTTATTTTGGTGTTCCTTAACAACTTGGGTGTGGGGATCTTGTTCCCTTCGAAAATGAATGTGAAATTGATAAATTTAAAGAAACGAAAAGAACATTCCACGGTATCCTTGCTTACTTCGATGTAGGGTGCATCAACAGAGATAGATGTGATAATGTCTTCCTCACCAGTGACAGTAATCAAATGACTATCCATGATAAACTTCACTTTTTGATGGAGAGATGAAGGAACTGACCTAGCAGAATGAATCCAAGGCCTCTCTAAAAGGCAATTGTATGAAGGCGTGATGTCCATGACTTGAAACTCGATGTCAGATACATATGGGCCCACCTCTAGAGGAATTTAGATCTTTCCTATAACCTCTCGTCGTGTCCCATCAAATGCCCTTACTGTGGAGTGACAAGGCCTTAGATAAGACATATCAATTGGCATCCTAGAAAGTGTGCCAAAGGCTTGACATTGAGTGCAGACCCGTTATCGATGAGCACATTCGGTACTATGTAACCCTTGTAACTGGTTGTGATGTGTAATGTTTTTACAGAGCCCCTACCATTCGGTGGCATTTCGTCATCACTAAAAAAGATGAAATTATCTGCATTCAGGTTATTTACCCACCTATCGAGCTTTTCTACAGATACATTGCTCGCCACATAAGCTTGATTTAACACTTTTAGCAATACGTTTTGATGTAGCGCTAAGTTCAACAATAGAGATAATACCGAGATTCGCGCCGACTGCTTGTTTAATTACTCCACAATGCTATATTCACTGTGCTAGCACATTCGGTACTATGTAACCCTTGCAACTGGTTGTGATGTGTAATGTTTTTACAGAGCCCCTACCATTCGGTGGTATTTCCTCATCACTAAAACAGATGAAATTATCCGCATTCAGGTTATTTATCCACCTATCGAGCTTTTCTACAGATACATTGCTCACCACATAAGCTTGATTTAACACTTTTAGCAATACGTTTTGATGTGGCTCTAAGTTCAGCAATAGAGATAATATCGAGATTTGCGCCGACTGCTTGTTTAATTACTCAACAACGTTATATTTATTGTGCTTAATAAACTTCAAGAATTCATGTGCTTCTTCCTCATTCACAAGTCTTTTAACTTCCTGCACAGATGGCATTTCAACATCAACCTCAACCTCATGCATCGGTGCTTTTCCTTTCTAGTTCGAGTCAGCGACTTTCTCCCTTGGTTCAACCATCTCGAGGGAATAACACCTCCCGCTGCGGGTAAAGTGTCCTACTCCACTAACGCCTTCATTTGCAGCATTTTACTTTTCACCTTCAAGTGCAACAATATTGACATCATATTTCCATGGTACCGCCTTATTGTCCTTGCAAGGGAAAGGAGATGGCACTCTGATTATCACCTTTGGTTTAACTTCTTCCTTATTTGCCTCGTAATAAATCACCAAAGGCCGATCGACGCTATAAGGGATAACTAATGGTTGATTACAAGAGACACATATTTCCCCTTCCTCGGCCTCCTCCATTCTGTCAAATATCTTGACCTCCTTATTATCCATTATGTCCTAAAGTAGTTTTTTGAATTCCTCACAAGATTGGATGCCGTACCCTTCGACGCCATAGAAGTCACAAAAACTTTGACCTTTTTTATTTTCTTCTTTGAAAATTTTGTTGGATGGACAGAACAAACCCTTTTCAACCATCATCTCCCAAACCTTTCGCAAAGGCGTCCTTACTTTGGCAACACAGCTTTTGGCTCGCCATTTGTCTTCATTTGTCACCACATTCACATTACCATCGGTATGATTAGGAAGAAGGTTTCCAGACACATTACTAACACCATCAAATCGCATAATGCCAGCATCGATGAGACCTTGAACCCTCTTTTTAACGACAAGACAATTTTTTTGTAAAATGCCCTTTATTTCCAGTGTGATACATGCAACTAGCGTTAGGATCATACCGTTTTGGTATGGGGGCTTCAGGGGTGTCATATAATGTGGGGATATTAATTGCTTCTCCAATAGTTTCGGGTATAATTCTCCGTATGATATGAGAATTAGAGTGAACTGAGGTTTTTCAGAACTGGGTTTTGCTGGTCTTTGTTCATTTTTGGGTTGGCTTCATATAGGCATGGTGTTCCGTGGGAACATGGTGAACGATCTTTGGTTATTCATGGCGTAGACGGGGTAAGGAGGAGGTACTTGACAGTAAGGACCTTGGGGAGAAAAGTAGAAGTTTGAAGGTGGGCGAAAACGAGGTCGTGATTGGGCTGGGTACGGATTGGAGTTATAATGGCTCTCGGTTCCAACCATATGGGTTTTTGCCTCCTTTTTCCTTACGGGTACTGCCCTTTTTGAAATCGCTGGGCCTTCCATTCTCCCACTCTTGATGATGTTTTCTATAAGCTCCCCGATATTACAATGTTTGCGAAGTCCTTAGTGGCACTTTCTACCAACTTATCGTAAAACGGCTCTTTTAGAGTGTTGATGAAGAGGACTATTATCTCAGTTTTAGTTAATAGGGGTTCTACTTGAGCCAAGATATCCCTCCATATTTGCGCATATTGTTTAAAAGTCTCCGTCAGCTTCTTTTCCATCATCTGCAAAGTTAGTTGATCAAGTAATATATCTGATACATGCTTGTATTGCTCACAAAATGCTGATGCTAAATCCTTCCATGATCGGATCCTTTCTCTACTAAGTTGATTATAACATCGAAGAGTCGATCTGACCAAGCTATCTTGGAAGTATTGTATCAACAATTTATCTTCATTCACGTAGCCAGTCATCTTCCTGTAAAACATGATAAGATGCGCTTTTGGACATCTCGTCCCATCATATTTTTCAAAATCTGGCACCTTGAATTTTGGGGGTAAAACCAGATCGGGCACCAAATTGAGCTCTTTGGCACTCAACGCAGAGAAGACTTCAGTACCTATTACCTTGAGCCTCTCTTCCAAGATCCTATACTTATCTTGAGCGTTATGATCATCAATTTTCAACCTTTTTATTTCTACAGGATCATTCAGATCTGGAACAATTGGATCTGAAAGATTAGCCTCGGGATTCGATACGAATATCCCTTGCCCTAGATGAGTAGGTGGTGTAGGATGTTGCTCCAAGACTGTAGGTTCCCCTCTGGGTATCCTCTTTGTGTTGCATGGGCATGAGGTGGAGTGAATCCTGGGGGATAGAGTGGATCCTAATTATTATTAGCTCTTGACTAGGGCTCTATGATATCAGGGTTCTACATAGGTCCCTTTGTTTTGACCAAGGTTGTCATCATCTCCATCATTTTGGCCATTTGATCTCTTTGCTAGAGTGATTCCTCTCGAGATCTTACCATCAGGTCTCTCGCCTCTTGTTGTGACTTAGCCAGACGCTCTTGCAATTCTCTTTGGGTCCTTTCCATCCTTTCAATTCTTTCGTTAAGTTCAGCATCCATAGCTCTAGCTTTTAGACGCGTCCTATAAGAATGAGGTGATTCCAGACTTGTAATGTCGTAACTGTGGAGTATACGATTTTAGCCTTAGTGAATGATTAGGGTGATATGTACATGCAATGAATGAATGAATAAATGACTAATGAATGTTAGTCATGCATAAATATGCAAAAAATAGGTGTTGATTTCAAGATAGCCCCATACTTGGGTGTTTCATTAATCAAAAGAGTCAATTACAAAACGTTTTTCCATCTCTGATTTAACAGTTACACAAATTTCCTAGCCACATCTCCTTGTTTCCTTACACGTTCTAGGAACTCCGACATGCTCGATATTTGACTTGGAGGGAATTGGCAACTGAGAACTTCTACTTCATCCGATAATTACACTATTTGCACAACCGCCTTGCGAATTTCATTGACCAAACTACCAATATGCATATCATTTTCTTGGAGGGCTATTTTGTAGGCATGAATTTTTCTATTATGCTGACCGTTCTTCTCTTCTTTTAGGAGGTCATCCAAATGTTGCTGATGAGCTTACAGCGTATTTTCTAAATCTCGTATCTTTCCTTTTAGCTCTTGACACCCAGGCTGGCTAGTCATTAATTCTGCAGACATGGTTTCGTATTCAACATTCTTCTTCCTTGACTCTATCATAGCACGTGCAGCTTTTTCTTCTTCCTTCTTTACTTTCCCTCTCTAGAACTCCATCCCACCTTTGATGTTGCTTATTTCTTCCTTCTATTCTGCAGATGATTTGCCCAGTCCACTATTTCTTATAATGCCTCGTAATTTCTTATTTTCCAAATGAAGATCCCTTAAATCCTTTCTCGTGATCTCAACTTCTTTTTAGACTTTCTCGGTTCTGGATTTTTCAATTTGAACATCAATTTGCAGCTTGTAGTTTTCCTCCTGAAAAGAACTAATATCTCGTAATAGCTTGGCTTTTTCGCGTTCAAGTTCATGTCTTGCCATCTCCAGCTCGGACGGTGCTTCTTCTGAGAACAGATTCTGGAAAGCATAATCAGTCGACGAGATTAGTTGATTCTCCACTTGTCGTTGTCTCTATATGTCATAATCTAGAGTAAAAGTATCAGCATAAAGAGCTAAATCCATTAGGTAGATTTCCCTCCAAGAATTTACAGTATCTCGAACCTTTTTCATGTAACCCTTACCCGTAAAGGCAAACTCAGATTGTGCCAATCCACCGGTAGCTGGTATGAATTGTCACGAAGCGAACTATCTTTGAACCATCAACGGAGCATATCTAACTCATCCCCATAATCCTAGTAAAGACACCCAATCTTGGTTTCCACACTTGTATAACAGGACAGAAAGACAGATCCAAGGTGCTCTCCAAGTTATATCCTTGGCACAGAGGTTCTGAAAAATTAAAATCCAGTGCTGTTCAGTGACATTCTTTGACCAATCTTTTTCAAGGTATGCTGCTAACAGAGCAAATGTCATTGAAAACATATGGAAAGGTATGTGCTTCACTTTCCAAAAGTGGCTAAAAATCCAAGCATTAAGTAACTGAGCGCATCCGATAAAACGTCATTCCCCTTTCTTCCTACAACTATTTAGAGATCTAAAAGTCTCGGCCAAGATGGTCAGGACAGGGTTGATTTCTTGCCTCAAATTTTCTAAAAAATCCACTACCACAACTTCTTTGTGCCCAAGAACTTTTGGGAAGACGATTAGTCCATAAATGGCCAAAGCAAACAGATCCACTCTATTCAAAATATCTGGATGATTTTGAACTAAATCTCGAAGAGAAAACCATGGAACACAACTGAATTCATTCTTCTTCCTTATCTGTTTTTCAGCCCATGTATCAGTCATCCCTGTCAGCTTTATTAGCTTTTTCTTGAAGGTCATCGGTTTAGACTCTTTCACATATATCTTGTTGAGTTGAACATTGTCAATGCAAAGTAGGGCGGCATACTTCTCTATGGTCGGAGTCACGTCTTCCTGATTGAAAGTGAAACACTGGTAGGCTAGGTCCTAAAATCGAACCATGGTTTGAATCAACTGCTCGTCCACATTGATTGTTATCAAGTGAGCTATATCCTCATACTTTTTAGTGAAGATGCCTCTAGTGTCTGAGTCTCACAGATTCCAGATCCTAGTCAAGTTTTCGAGGTCATTCTGACGAGCATTCGAAATCACATGCCCGAGAAGATTGGAGATATATCCTTTCTTTAAACTATCACCTTTTACTTTCTAGGTCCTTAAAGACCAGTCTTGAACTACAACATTCTTCTCGGTTACTTGCATAATTGACTCCTCTATCAGAAACCCTTTTTGGTAACCAATCTCTAATCAACACTTTCCTAATAAGATACCTATGATGCGCGATGGGAAACAAAATGAAGACAAATAAACTTAGTTAGTAATCACGACAAATATAAACGAGGGAAAAACTATGGTAAATCTAACAAATTAAACTATTTAATCATGCATTTTGGAAAAACTGACCCACGTTTTCGCCCCATCATGCTTTACGAAATAAACCTACCCCACATACTCATCAGATAATTTATCCGATCCAAATTTATTAAACGAACCTGATTCTCTTGTAAAAATTGTAAATATAAAAAAAAAAGGTAGAAGACATTTCTCCCATGTACTTATTTGGTGACTATTTAACGGACAGAGGTTCGGTATGGCTCTAATTGGGTGGCTCGTACGGTTCACTATATGTAGTTTTGGTTCTAGAAAGGTACTCGAACTGTCCATACTGTCACATACTAAGGCTAGTACGGAGCCTCGTACTAAGGCTAGTATGGAGCCTTGGTCATCACCAATCACAGGCTCGCGAGCTTAATTCAAGGGATCACATTTACTTATGCCTATGCGGAGGGACAAGTTAACTCACGAAGGCATAGCGTTTACTTCCACTTAAATGGACGGAGCTCGGATGGAGAGCTCATGTTATGCAAGAATGCAAGTGCATGGTGTGTGGGGAGAAACTCACAAACCTTTTTTTCTTTTTATTTTTTTTACTAAAAAACTAAAATCGTAATATTTAGAGCTGAAAAGCAAAAAGGGTAAAATAAGTTAGAAAATATTTACAACATGACGCATATGCATGATTTTTCAAAAACGAAACTTAGGGACCACGATTAAATGTTAATTTGAACAAGGAATTTAAAATTTTTGACAACACACGTTTAATATCAGACTCGACTCTCTACTTGGTCCTCAATGGAGTCGCCAACTGTAATGACCTAAAATTTTTGCGAGCGCTAGTCGAGGTCATTACGAAAGGAAATTTTATCTTGACGGTTATTGAAAATTTGGATAAAAGTCTCAATTTTACTTAAAAAAGAGGAGCCGCCACCGATCCTTTTTCTAGGTGTGATCGGACACCCATTAAATTCTCTTTTGAAAAGAAAATTCATTTTTAAAATTCATTTTTAAAATTCTTTTACAAAGAGTCAATTTTAGGTCTACGTCAAAATCCAGAGAAAATTAGAGTTCGAGTGTCGGTTACGCACGAAGAAAGTATTAACACCTCGTGACGCCCAAAATTGGTATCTCGTTCAACGCGTGTTGTCTTAATTTTTGAAAAATACAAGTTCAATTTAATATTTAATATTTAAATTTTGATAAATTACATATTATTATATTATATTTTTAAAAAATTATTTGATAATTTATGAATAATTACAAAAATAGAGATTTGATTTGAAAATGCGAGAATTTTTTAATTTTTAGAAAGGCGTCTCATCTTTAACAAAAATCCATTATATCCACCCAACGTAGCAGTGAAATAAATGGTTTAATGTTAAACTGATTCGTTGCCTCATGTACTAAAATAATTTAAAATTTAAAATTAAAAATAAAGTGAACATAATGATATTTCTAAAAAAAACTATTTAAAAATGTCAGTTCAATTAAAAAGGAGATATCATCAAAATACATGGACTACAAAAGTGGATTAAAAATTTACCAAAAGCCCCAAAGTTATGGGTTTGATCCAAGGCAAAATGGGCCTCTTTGCTTTTTTCGCTTTGGGCAGCCTTTGGTGTTGGGTCTGTTGCTGATGGTATTGGGCCTGCTACTGCTGGATCTGGGCTATTGGGCCCACTGGGTCTGCTGGTATTGGGTCGGTAGTACGGGTTCAGTGGAACGGGTCGGGTCGGACCCAGCTGTTCTAGTTTTTTTTTTTTTCTTGCTTTTTCTTTTTTCTTTCTTTTTTTTCTCTAGCCTTAGCCTTTTCTTCTACCCCTTGCTGCCGTCGATTCTTCTGCCCAGCAATTTGGCTGTCGCCGGCGTTCTCTCTTGAAGATAAGCCTTCTTTCTATCTATTTTATTTTTTTGGTTACTATTGTTGTTTGGGTTTCGGTTTAGCTACTACCTTTGTGATTGTTGTGCTTGATTTGGGTTTTTTTGGGTCTCGGTAGTGATGAGGAAGGTGGAAGGGCCATGGGAGTGATGAGGGGCTCGGCTGGTGGTCTCAGGTTTGAGGGGTAAGAGGGATTGAGGGAGTGGCTGAATGGAGGTTGGTTTCGGTTGTGCAGCAATGGAAGACAACGAGTCGGTGAGGGTGGATTCGGGTTTGAAGGCCACCGATTGGTGGTGACGTTGGTTTCTATTTTTGAAGCTTTTTCTTTTTTTATTATTTCCTTCTTTTTTCGCTGATGGAAAAAACCCCCCATTTCTTCTTCTTTTTGTTTCTTATTGTTGCTGATTTTTCTTCTTTCTTCTCTATTTTCAGGTAACAGTTGAGGGCCATCATAAACTTAGGCCAACCGCCGGAAGTAGCTGAGGGTAGGTGCGCAAAATGTGCCTGGCGGCTGCTAGGGGACAACCTAACGTGATGTGCTAGAAGGACTAGATTGTAGAAGACGCAAAAATCTCAGGGCCAAAATGTAATTTTAGAAAAAGTTGAGGGCCAAAATGTAAATAGTATATTTTTGTATTTTTCTGATTTTCCTTTTTTATTATTATTTTTTATTATTCTTTTTTAAAATTAATATAGCATAAAAAACTAAAAACACTAATGGGCTAAAGCCCAAACAAGTCCAAAATTAGATTAATATAAGCCCAATTATCCAATCACAACAGGTCAATCATTGGGCCCATATGAGACAGACCCAAACCCTAAAAATAAAAATTAAAACATGATATTCGAACCAGACAAAATTCAGTGATTACCATCCTAAAAAATTTAGACAAATAGAATAAAAGAATATATCTTTAAGAAATTAGTTGATATACTTTATGTGATAATTGAATTTTGTCATTTTGATTAATATTTTAATTGCACTTATGAGTTAAAAGTAATTTATAACTAGACTTTAACTTGATATTGATTTTTTTATTTAACTTTTGTTTAATTGAATATTTTTTTAAATTTTAATTTTAAACAATTTAAAGATAATTTAGTAAAATATATTTCTTATTTTTAATTTTACTGTAATAAGTTAATTGATATAATATTAAATTAATAAAATGATTATTTTATGAAAGATTAAAGGTTTAGAAAACCCTAACTTTTTAAAAAATATAATTAAACCCTTTTTTTACACCGATTGAACATTTGATCTGCAAAAATGCACTAAAGTAGTCTCTTTGACCATTAATTTTAACGGTTGATTATTTTATTTTGGCCTTTTGTCTTGTGGCATTTATGTATTTTTTAAAAAATTATCTTCTTTAAAATTTTTATTAAAAAGTATACAAAATTATAAAAGGAAATTTTAAAATTATAAAATTATTAAAAACTCAAAAAATAAAAAAAAGATTATAGAAAATACGAACACACACATATTTCAAATAAACAACAAAAAGCAAAGTGGTCACGAAGATTCATCAAGCCACCAGATACAGTATTGACAGTTAAGCAAGAATTATCTAACTTCACCCAGTTTCTATATAGATCCTTAAACAACTCACTGGAATAATGCATAAAAAACAAAATTAGTAGCTAAATAAGGGGTATAGCCCGATTTTAATTTTTAATTAGGCCTTTAGGTCAATTTTAACTTTAATTAGGGAAATAGGTCGATTTTAGGAGAACGAAACGGAAAGCGCATCCAATTGGGCGCACTTTCTGCACAGATGGCAGTAAAGTGCACCCAACTGGACACACTTTTCCTCAACGATAATTGTAACGGCTTTTTGACCGTTGCCGCGCCAAACGGTAAAAAAAATTAAAACCCAACAATAATTTTTTTAATGCCCGATAAAGCTAGAAATTTAGTAAACGTAAGGTGGCTTCTACATTTAATGGATTTCAGTGAATGCACAAAACTAAGTTTGGGATTTGTTGTGTTGTCGACGTTATACCGGGAGCTTTTTCAGGTAATGCAACCGGATAAGATGTTGATCATTGGTTGCTTGCTGTTGCTATAGTCATGGGCCTAGTGGCGAATACCATTTCTATGTCCTAGAGCCATTGACACATATATGTTCCCGTTGGTGACAGGAAAACATTATTTATCAATAAATACGTAATTTGTGCAGTAAACGTTTTTATTTATTATATGTTTTGCCTAATATATCGTTTGTACAGGTGGAACCATGGTCTGAGTTATGTGGGACTACTCAACGAGTTGGAAGACGTTAGGCTATTGTTCGATCAACGGTTGAAAATCGAGGTTAATTTTCTATGTTTTTTGAACCTATATTAATTACGCAATGATTTGTTAAAAATATCAGTACATAATGATATTTACAATTTATGTTTTTCTGTTTAAATAGATGCCGTATGCCGACCTTGAGAGCATATCTTTCATCCCGCCGAAAGTGTTGGACAATCGGGATATGTGGGATGTGAAGGTTTCATTGATAGTGTACGCGGTGGTGGAAATACATGAATCAGACCGGGTTCTACGGTAGTTTGAGTATAGGTAACAAATTCTACCGCCAACGCGAGACATGAATGAACTGCACAAGGTGGACATGCAGGGGAAGAACAACGAGGATTGGGCTGAGAAGCACAAGGAATACATCCAAGCTTGAGATCATAAGATGGAATCCATAACTTCCCATGAACAATTTTTCTTGGGGGACACGGAGACAGCTGATGATTACTTGACACGGTCCAGAGCTACTGGCAAGTCGTATCTGCTACCACCGGAGGCAAATAGTAAGAAAATTCAGTCAAAGAGGTAACGTCGATCACCATAACAGTATAAGAGGGGACACAATCACACGACAAGTTCGTCATTAGTTCAGGCAGAAGATGCGTCGTCTGTGGCTACGAAATATCCGAGTTAGTACCCTCAACTTATTCCCCTTCAATTCAGTAACCCCATGTATCTTTCACAAGCACCACCATCGCATATGGCCGATTATTTTGTTCTTGCAGGTTCATATTTTGGGGAACCAATGTCCCCCATATACTGCCCTCCCATACTGTTGTCGATGTCGAACCCTATATAGGGACAGATGCTGACGTATGTACCGCCATCGATGATGATACTGATGCAAACGCTTATGCATTAGTTGATGTCCGGGTCGATGCCGCTGTACCCAGAATTTGGGACACCTTATGGTTACATGCCTATAATGACCCAAACACCGCGCACATCATTGTTTTATCGTGGTGGCTCATTGTCGCAACCACTAGACACGGGAGTGGAGAATACACAATGGTAGGCGAAGACAATGCAATAATCGACCACGGAAGAAGATGATGACGCTACCGATCCCAAATAAACAGTTGCCTAGGGGGTCATGCCAGGTACCTATTCATGCAATGATGATGAGGAGGAGGAAGTCTACAGGTCCGCACTTTCAGATACACCTCTAGAGACACCTCATGTTGAACCTCTGGTTGTATGCCCGGTTCCACACAGAAATCTTCCACGTAATCGTCGTCCACCGCCTTGCAGCACACATTCTCCCCCAATGATAAGTGCGATATATATTTGGTTATTAATATTGTGATGTAAATAAAAGTTGACATAAAATAAAAAATAGTTAATTATTACAAAACAATCATCTTAGGTGTTGTACATTATTAATTATTACAATTAGTATAAAGTCTTTATTTGAATAATACATTTGTCTTTTCATGAGTTATGCGTAAGTTAACAATAAATAAGAAATTAAACAAAAGGAAATACGCAAAGCACACTAATGAATATGAAATTTGGTAGAAAGTAATGTTATCGATGCTAAGTCCCCAACGTATCCCTGTATAGAGAACATGCTGTCTTTATATGCCCTAGGTTTATACAATACTTGCATAATTTTTATTGACCGTGCGTCTCCTGAATATCTATATTGTTTTTTATTCAGGTGGAATTCGGGTAACCTTTTGGGACGTGACACAGGTCCTTGTCTGGCACCAATTCGAATGACGCACTAGACATAGACGGTTACATATTCTCATCTGGAATGAGTGGAAATTCAAAACTCCACACACTATGAATGCGTTGTAGTCGGTGGACGTTGTTGATGTAAGGTACTCAATATGTATGTTCCCACATACAGCAATTGCATGTGCGCGTGGGAACCAAAATGCTTGGAATCTCCCATAATTGCAGGTCTCTTCCATTAGGTTCACACGATAGGATACACCTAACATTTTTTCATTGGGCTTAACGTGCTTCGTGACTCAAAAATCGAGGTTTTAACGCTAGTGGTACACTACATACATCATGTTTGCTCTCATTGTACTTCGCCGAATCCCTTGCATCATGTCATCGCAGAATGTACCGTCGTCTACTATTTGTCCAGGATACGTTGACACCATCTTAGAAAATAAGACAGCCAGTCAAAAGTATATCTTTTTGACAATCGATGTTACTGACAAGTGGCGTGTCTCCTTTAGTACCAAATTGTTGCACTCGGCCAAGTTTAACGTCAAGTGTTTGTATCGTAGACCCTCGTTGTATGACTACGACAATTGTGCTCAAGTTGTTCAACTTTTGATAAGATCGATGTTGGACGAGCTCATAACCTATCGGTAAATAGTTACCGGTTAGTGCAATCAAATAACCCCGTATTTGAATATTCGATGTACAATAAAGACATAGTTGGAATTACAAACCCATGTTGATGACTAGATCTCACTCAGTCACCGAAGGATATTTTTGGTAGTAATTGGATCCCACATGTCGTATGTAGTACAAATGATAAATGCGATTCTAGAGGGATCCTTGACGATCAATCGTCGAGAGTATTCCAAGTCCTTTATCTGATATGACACATGTGGGCAAACGTGGCGGCGTAACCCGGTTAGGAAGAAATCCCAACCATCTGTTGTTTCTCTAGGAGTTATTATGAACGCTATAGGCAGAATATTCTGATTACCGTCCTAAACAACGACAAGCAACAGATGCTGTTGATACCTTCCATACAGTTAGGTGCCATCAATTTGACCCATAGGCTTACAATGCTGAAATGCCTCATTGCATTGCTCAAAGGTCCAAAAGAACTAGTGGAATACTCTTTTTCAAGGACCAATTGATCGTCGCAGTACCCTAGGTGCGTTTCGAGGTCAGTTATAGAACTTGGTATGTACCAATCTAATACCTGACACCATTGCCATAAATAGTTATACGATCCCTCCCACCCGTGATGGAACTTCTCCATAGCTTTTTTTTGTGTACCCCAGACTTTGTAGTACATTGGAGTGTGTTGGCTACGTATGTCTGTAATCAGCACCGATATTTCAATTTGGGGACTGGCCTTCACCATCGGTAGAATAATATCAACAATCATGTTCGAGTCTAGCCTCGGATGGTCCTGACTTGCACCTGTCACAACACAGGTATGGAAACCAGGATATTTCTTTATCGTCCACATCTCGATTTTCTTCCAATAAGATGTCATGATTTTCCACTTACATCTCTCGTCCTTTATTGCGCACTTTCCTTCGAATTTTTCAAAACGAGACTTCATGACGTAGTAGTTCACACCATTCTTGATGTTGTACCACTTTAGTGCAACAAGAAAACCATCTTTGTCGAGGTATTCCATTCTAACTTCCAGTACTCTCACATCACAATATGTGCTTACATAACTAGGTGTTCTGTGCAGAAGCCGTGAAAACTTTAAACCACCATTGACCAATAGGTCGATGTTTGTCAAATGAGGCAGAGATTCATCCGGCCTGAAATACACATCTGGATCCGGAGAATTGTCCAAGGCGTCATCGTTGGACTCGCAAGGTTTTAGCTCCGTTATAACCAGATTTGGTTCAAAAAATAATGTTACTTCTGAACCATCCGAACCGCACTGCCAGATTGACTCAGGTTCTGACTCCTCCATCTCGTTTGCGTCCACAGCCCATTCTTCCTCACTTGTATGCCCTTCCTCTTCTGCGCCTTTATTGTCACATTCGAGCATGGTGCTGGAGGTACCTTCGCTGCCTCCGTTGAAAGAAGTAAGTCATCAGTTCTCTTGTAACCCATATGCCCGTCAGAATATTTAACGGGTTGATGACCGGTGTACATCGATGATCCCCCAATATAACTGCTTCTGCCCCATAACATCAACCTAGTCTCAAAGTTGAAATCGAATGTACTGATTGAATGTCGAGCCAGAGTGTATAGATTTGGGTTATGTTGATACCCAAACTAATACTAACCCTCAAAGTTTATATCGATCCCGAAGACCGATGAGTGTCTGTTTATAAATGTTTCGGGAACATCATAGTAGTCATTTTGAATGAGACCAAAAAACCCACCGCACAACCCTATACTAGGACTTTTTGATTTAGTTACAGTACCTGTATTCGCCACGACGATGGTCGAAGATGGGCCAGATTTATCAGTATTGGTGAACTTGACATATAACTCAATAACAATATTTCCACTTGAGATATATGATGATATGGCCGTCTCGAGATCCGTCTCACTAATCACATCGAATAGCTCATACTTATAGGGGTCAACTGATGCAAGAAATCTGCATTGCAACCTTGTAATTCTTCTCTGGAACGATCCCTAGACTTTCCTCTTAATTCTGACATGTAGCTCACGCATTTGAATGGTACAATTGAATGCAAATTCCACATACTTCACCCCTACAAACACCACCACAAACTCTATATTACAGATTTAACCATTAAACGGATTTCACTCGTCGACTCATTTTAATATCAATCACGATTTGGATGAATAAACGCAAAAAATAAGTGAAGAGTTATCCGAAAGACTACACACAACTCTCACCCGTGATGCAAGTTTATTTTGTTTGATATTAACTTGATTCGTGTCTTTGGTATAAAAATTACGTCCTTTTTATAAGAGAATTATATAGGGTGAAAGAGAATACGTGCTATGAATTTCGTTGCATATTGTATGGTGCAAATACATGCTATGAATCACCCGTTTAGAAGTCAAATAATTTCATCGAGATTCGATGCTACATAACTAGCTCTACAGTTATGCGCAAAGGTTCTTTCACCCTCAGAATATAGGAAATTTATTAGAGAAAGCTTGCCCAACTAGGGGAGCTTTCTCTAACAAATTTCCTATTCCATAAGGCAGAAAAGCCTGACGCTTCAAATAATTTGGATGCTTTAAACACTTCAACACGTTTAGAATATGTTCCAGCACGCTTTCAAGGTTTTCCTTTGTAAACAGACCCTTCCCTGTGGCTATAAAATGGCTCTCACATACCAAGTTTCATCATCCCTCAATCATATAAATTCTCTCCAATCCTCTTCATTTCTCCACTATAAATTATTTTTCGGTCTTAAAAATTTCAGCCACTAAAAATATTTGGTTTACGTTCGAAGTATTCTTGAGTCGTCAGTAATGCGATATCGCTCCAAGCCACACACGTTTCATATATCATGTCGAGATGGGATCATTACCTCCGAAGCCTATCCTAGGGAAGTCGATTATAGGATGATTTTGTTTTCTACGATCAAGTGTGGAAGTTGACATAGAGGTCTCAATTGACGACTATTATGTGGTAATGGATTAGGGTATAATGGGGGTGCCAATTGAAGGTCCTTACGCAGCCACGAGCTCAATCTTTTTAAATACCCAAAAATGATACCCTGTAAATATCATACAGAAGTTTGATGGCATATTCATACATAAAAAACTCTAGGGTTTCCTGCTATAATTGGTGTAATTTTTTTTCCATTTTTAGGCAACTAGTACATTTAACCTTCTTTCTTATTTGAAGGCAGACACCATTGTAGACACAAGAGGACTCTCAGGCGGGGAGCGGTTCTTGAGGTGCAATAAAGGTGATGTTCATTTCAAGGCGATGACAGTTGTCATTATTACACAGCCCATTAATAACTACAACCACTGCCATGCTGACTTGAGTTTGACCTCTCTTGTGCCGGAACATCCGCTCTCCCCTCGAGAGTCCTCTTATGTCCATCTCGGTGTCAGCCTTCAGACAAGAATGAAAGGTTCAAGATACCAGCTGCTTGGAAATAGAGAAAAATTTATGTTGATTACACCGGAAGTTCCCAGAGTGTTTTCGTATGATTATGACATCAATCTTATATATGGTATATATAGGGCATTGTTTGCAGGTATCTAAAACGCTTGAACTCCTAACCGCGTAACAACCGTCACCGAGCCCCTAGTTATACTCGAACATGTGACTACATCACGACTGCCAATTGGGACATCCACCTGGAATTTAACCTTCGATTGTATCAAGCACTGTCGCCCCTAAGACCTGATTTCCACAGTATGGGTTTCTCAGGCAATGGTTCTATCCTGCCATGACATATGAAATGTATTTGTGCTGAGACGCATTATTACATCCCCGACCCCTCAAAACTACCTAAGAACTTTTATCGTTTCAGTCGAAAACCTTGAACACTATCTATTTACCCTAAACCTTAAAAAACCCTAAACTCTTACACTGATAAAATAAAAACCCTAACCCTAGAGAGAGAAACAGAAAGTGCATCCAGTTAGACTCGCTTTACTGCCATTTGTGTGGAAAACGCGCCCAGCTGGTCGCGCTTTTCATTTCTCTCTCCTAAAATTGGCGTACTTCCCTAATTAAAGTTAAAATCAGCCTATAACCCTTATTTAGCCAAAATTAGTAGCATATGAACTGGTCATTTATTAGCTTAAAACAATGGAAGAAAATATGACAACATGGAAATCAAATGTCAAAATAAACTTAGCTAAGAGCTAGAAATGAAAATTAAGAAAAGAGCCAAGAAGAGAAAACAAACACGATATGAAATATCATAACGGAGAAAGAGAGTGTTGTATTGACTAAGAGAGGATTGAGGGATTGAATTGTTGATGGTTCATGCGAGGGAATATTTATATATAGTAATTTTTATATTTTCATTTTTAAAATTAAAATATTTTAATATTTAAAAAAAACTTTTAGAGTTTTTAGAGTTTTTAATAATTTTACAAAATTTTAAATATTTTTAATTTTTACAAAATTTGTATTATTTTAAAAGAATTAAAAAACTCATAAATGTCATGTGGGACAATTTCACATGATACATGGTGAAATCAACAATGCATAATGATTTATTTGGTTCTTCAACTTTACAAAAAAAAATATTTTAGTTATATATTTAAAATGTTGTCTTTTTAGCCTTTAAACTTGCGTTTTTTGTCAAATTACCTTAAAATGAATGGCAAAATGAATTTTTTTAACTTTGCTGATATGATATGCACGTGGATTGTCATGTGGACAGCACTTATTATTTTTAAAATTTAAAAATTCAAAAAAATAAAAATCACTAAGATTATTTAAAATTATATTTAAATTTTAAAATTAATTAAATGCTAAGGTGTCATCTACGTGTCAATCCACATGTATGCCACGTAAGCAAAATTAACAAACATTAACTTTTTCATTCATTTTGAAGTGATTTGACAAAAATACAAATTCAAAAGTAAAAAGAACGAAAAATTAATTAAGAACGAAAAATTAATTAAGAGCTAAAATAACTTTCTTTTAAAAAATAAAAAAAATCATTATCCAAACTGAAAGAAAAAAAAAACCATCTAGTTAAATGGGCTACTTGGGTGCATTTTCTAAATCAAGAGTTGAATTGGAAACATTTCCATACAAGATTTAATTTTTCAAAAAGGTTTAAACATTTTCATTTTTAAAATTTTTAAAATCAACGTATTTATATTTTCAAAAATGCTAATTTTTTGAAAATTATGACTTCGCCTGAGTTTTTATAAACCTAGCTTTGATACCACTAAATAACACCCTGAACCCAGTCGAGACGATTGGAAACACAAAAATTTATGTGTTTTTACATGCCTTTTTTAACTTAAAATCATGCTATTTCGGTTAAATTCTTGTCGAAAAATAATTAAATATTATAAAATAATTAAATTATGTTAAAAATATGAACATGATGAATTTTAATTAATTTTATAGTTAATTTTGATTAATTTTGACTATTTTCGACAGATTCGCACAAAGGGCGAAAATTGGCTTGGCAGACAATGCTCTAAGAATAAAATCGAGAAGCAATTTGAAGCATCGAGGCAAATTTATTTCCAGCCTAAGATGGTCCAAAAATGTGTGTTAATTCATAATATAATTAATTTTAATTTATTCCCAATTTAATTTGGGCTAAATAAATTATTATTAATTAATTAATTATGGAAAAAAAGGGTCCAGTTGAACCGCATTGGTTGAATCGCATTGGTTGAATCGAATCTAGTGAACCAAACTAGCCACCAATTGGGCTGCCCAGAACTGTCCATATGCTGACCCAAATCAGCATTTTAGCTAACTAAATAAGCTTGCAAGGAAGCCCTTGAAGAACTTTCAACCTTGCATTCAAATCCCTCCAAAAAATGTGGTTTTATGGATTTGCCCCAGGCTATTTTTAGTAAAGTTGAATCTCTCAACTTTGCCATGTGTGTGGCCAGCCAGGGGGTCTCTTTGGCCGATGGAATTAGCTATTTTTAGCAGCCACAATCAGCTATAAAAGCCACCCCTTGCTGACCATTCAACTCATCCCTCACACTCTCATTCTCTCTTCTCCTTTATCACTTTCTCTCAACTTTTTCTTCCCATTTTCCCTTTTGTTCAAGTGCCGATTTCTTCTCTTGGGAAAGAGGTCCTCATCAGCCATTGTTGAGCAGCAATTAAAGTGTTCATAAGCCACCTTAATAGCCGAGGACAACGGAGAACGAAGGACGGAGAAATCAGTCAAGCCACGGAGAAACACCGGATTTGCTTCTTGTTCCCTATCTCTTTAAATTTTGTTGTTGTTTTGACAAACATGTTTATGAATATTTATGCTATTGGAATGGTTATTTTAATCAATCTAGTTTGAATTTAATTCGTGTTGGGTTGATTATATTTTGACTGCTTGAATTATTGAAATTGTGTTTGTGCTGTTATAGGCCTCGGTAAGATGCTTGATTAAGTAAAATCATGCCTAAGTTATTATTGCAATATTAATTGTTAGATAACTAATGAATTAATTATTAAATCGTATTGAAATTGTAATTAATCGACACAATACTTAATCAGTGCATGTTTATTCTTCTAAGGTAGTTGAAGTTAATTTAGCATTGTATTTGGCGATACATATGCCTTGCATAACTTGCAAGATTATTGTGATTAAACTGTTTCAAGGTAGAGATACTCTGTTACCTCACTTGATCTTTTATATGCTTGTGAAGATTGATTAATCGCTTGGATTGACATTGAAAAATGTTCAAGAGATTGATTAATTTAATAAGTATGTATGAACAGTAGTTAGCAAATTACCGAGTTGCTGTGAATTTGTTCGTAGCAGTATAAACATAAGTTTAATAATTCTAAGTTAAAGGAATGTAATTAACCCAACACAATTATATCGTCTTGATTAAACCTTATTTAAAATCATGCATTAGAACCTTTTTATTTTTAAATTTTTTTACTTAGTTTTTAACCTTTAGTTTTTAATCATCTTTAAACCAAAATATTTTCTATCACCAAAGTGTTTTAACATTAATTTCATAAATATTTCTTTTTACAGTCCCTGTGGGTACGATAACTCGACATTTACTTGTCATTTTATTACTTGTTGCGATTGTGTACACTTGCACATTTTCGTCGTTCCAACGATCTGACTTGAATTTCGAACCTCACATTAGCCACCGAAGTGACTCTCCATTTAAAACTTTATGAATCACACCAACCAACCATACACACTACACATTTGCAAAATATTTCATATAGAAAATTTGACCTAAGTGCATGCTTTTCTAAATTAATCATTTCATTCACAAAATTAGAAGGTATAAGATGTACCTTAATACTCGACAATCTCCCTTAGCTGCAAAAAATTGTTAGTTCATTTAATTATCATCACATTAATCAAGTAATAAAACCATCCAAACAAGAAATAAAGCAAGCAATTATAACGTTTGAAAATCCCAAAGTTAGACAGTCTGTGATGTTCATTTACAACCCGCTGAAAATTTTATTTAGAATTTCTAAGTCTAATTCTAATACTAAACCCTTGGAACGACCCACATTGCCTTCACTTCAGAATTTAAAAGCTCAACACACATACACTAAAAAAATGTCTTACGATGGGTCATCGATTTGCCACTCTCCTCGCTAACCCGTGAACTATTTATCTACAAGGTAAAATAAGGAGTGTGAGCTTGGAGAAGCTGAGTGAGTACACATGCATATAACACAAATATACACACCAGACATGTTAGGATTTAAACATACTTTAAAGTTCACATATAACACAAATTGCATACTCAACATAGTGATATATTGGCAATTTGTGAATATGAAACATAGTCAAATTATATACTCATTGGATAAACGGATCTCCAAAACACATCATATGACTCATAAAATTGTACGATATCTCCATGTAAGTGTAGCACGTATGCTCACTCTCTAAACACACCATGCTATCTACGGTGAATGGAGCTATGCTTGACATTCCCTTATCTTTCCAACGCTATCTCCGGGCCACAATGTCCAATACATAATAAAAGGGTGAGTACTCACAATCCTATGGCATGGCAATGATATCCAACGGTTTCAAGTGTTCACATTGCCAACATATCTAATTAATCACATTTTATCATACAATATAATTGGCTCGCACTACTATTGAGCTCGCACTTAGCATTTCACAATAATATAATTTTACACTAATCAAAACTCGCAATATCTTAAATCTCATAATTCACTTACGAGTTCCTGTATACATAAATGCGTATTATCAATAAAATTCATATGTTATAAAAATCCATATTATATATATTTTTTAGTTCATAAGCATTACAAAACCATATACAAATATATATTACATATATATACATAGCTATTTAGTGACCTTTGTCACGTAAACTTTAGCATACATTAAAAATCTCATATACATTTATATATATTAGATAAAACAAAACCTATAAACATATATATTATACAATAAAACCCACACATATAATAATATATATATATATATATATATATATATAGCCCCACTCATAATATATGAAACCAAAGCACACGCATATATATATATATACCAACCCCGTATATGTATTATATAAACTAAAACCCACTAAATGTGACACATATGTATAACACCAAAATCCATTAATATATAAACTATATACAATAGAACCATGCATATGCATATGTATATTATATTATATATATATCACCAAAACCCATTAATATATATACTATATATAAAATAAAGCCCACGTATATATATTATAAGTTCATGTATTTTGTACCATAAAATTATACAGTGTATATACTCAACAATTCAACCAAAATTGTAAGGATTTGTATAAAGAAGAAGTCAAGGTTCCCATACCATAAGGGGGGGTTTGCAAGCCACACTTTGACTCTCTAGATTTCTCAATTCATGCTAAAACATGACATACAAACGCACTCACGTATAGCTCACCACGGCTTGTCAAATTAGACAACTTTTCACTTGCCTTTATCCCGGTTTGTTGAGGTTTCACCAACGTTTTCAACTTCACACAAAAATATACATATTACTAAGCATTTAAAAACAATCTAACTTATCTCTTTGTGTTCATACAACGGCTCTCCAGTCATACATACTTATTCGGCTTATTTTGTACAATCTATTTTGCTTAATTTCTTCTTTTTAACTTAATTAAATCCTTAATTTCTACCTCTTAACCCCCTAACTTGTACCTAATTATGGATCTAGGCCGACAATTCAACTCCATTTTACTAGACACTATTTTCCTCGAAAAACCACCGTTCATCCTCATTCTCAAAAGAAAACCATTTAATTTATACAATTACTTAAAGATTTTTGATAAATTGAATTTCTAAACCTCTTAATCTCGTTAAAATATACTAAAATCATTTTAAAAACATCTCTTAGCTTTTTATTATGAGATTCACCATTTTTATGCAAAATATATCTTTAAAATCATAAATCTTTAAAATAGATCTATGAAAATTCAAATTAAAAACACCTAATAAAATTTTAATACATAAGATAACAATAGATTTACCTTTAATTTGAAAAGTCCACGAATTTGCGCCATTGAGCAAAAACAAGCTAAGTTTAGGTGAGAAATTAGGGAAGAAAGAGTGATTTTCTTACAAAATTGAAAGAATAGAGAGTGTTTGGATGCCAAGAAAATATAAAAGATGCTTTTTTAAAAAAAATTGGACTATTTCCCTCTAAATCCTCTCCTATTTCTCTCTTGTTCTAATAACTTTCTTTTTAATAATTAGTCTTAATTTACACATTTAACCTCTACTTTAACCATTATTCTAAATTAGCCTCTATTAATTTTTACTAATGCCCCAATTATTGATATCATTATTATTTAATTTAATTATTATTAACTAAGTATTTATCTTATTCTATTTTAATTCCTTTGACACAAAACTCGATTTTCTCTCGAACCCACAATCTAATGTTCATTTCTATTAATCCGATTTTTGGAATTGATATTGAATCTCAACTAATTTATCCATAATATATACCTTATCTAAATATAAAATTTCAAATTCAAATTTGGAAAGGAAGGATTAAGAATTTTCGTATGCCAATAAGTAGATTTGAAAACAGTAAAAAACAACATGTGATAAGTTTTAATTAATTTATTATAATATTGATTTAATATTATAAAAGAAACTTATCAACTAGAATTAATTATGGTAATATCGAATATTCCACATTCGTGTTTTTCTTTAATAAATATAAGTTGCAATCCAGTGTAGCACCCAATCCTCTCCATGCCACGTTGATCGACCGATTTACGACTCATTTTGTGACATTTTTCTGGCTCCTTCGATTTACTGACATTTTTCTCCAAAATTCTCGAGCAATAGTAATTGACATTTACAGCCTAGTCTATAAATTACAGCAGATGGCACCGTCGTTTTTCATTTTTCTCTAGCTCGCTCGCGCAGAAGCCATGACTAGCTCCTCAGCTCATTCACGCAAGGTTTCTATATTTTTTCTAAAAGAATTTTTATGTTATCTATTTGCCCTAGTTGAGGTTGCGTCCGCCAATTTGTTTGATTTATTTTCTTTTTTGTTTCTCTATTTGTTTGACTCTTGTTTTTTACTCTTTTTGTTTGGAGTATGCTTTTCGTAGGCTTTAAGCAAGATCGCATGTAATAGACTCCAGAAAGAATTAGTGGAATGGCAAGTTAATCCACCCACTGGATTCAAGCATAAAGTCACTGATAATCTCCAAAGGTTTTTTTCCTTTTTGTTTGCTATTTTAATTAACTTTTTCTGGATAGTTCTGTTAATCGAGGGGTTTTAGTCTGTAAATTTTTGGATTTTTATTTTTGATGGAAAGATGGATAATCGAAGTCAACGGAGCCCCTGGAACGCTTTATGCTAACGAAACTTATCAGCTTCAGGTTGATTTTCCTGAGCATTATCCTATGGAGGCACCCCAGGTACCTCATTTACTTTCCATTTCCTTATTGTTTTGTTCTGAGTAAACAGTGGAATTGAAGATTTATGAATGGAGATCGTGGTATTCTTTTGTTGATTGAGCAGGTGATTTTCATTCCTCCTGCGCCATTACATCCTCACATTTATAGCAATGGACATATTTGTTTAGGTATTTTATAGGGTTTGTTTTTCCGTTAATCATTGCTGGACTCGGTGATTTGTTGAGGATAATTTGTTGTTTTACTTGTATCTAACTACAATTATCTTGAACAGCTAGTCTTTTTTAATCTTACTGCTTGGGGTATCTGTGATGTTTACAGCTGATGGAGAACGTTTATTTCAGAAGTTTGCAGAACGTGATATGATTATTTGTAATCATAATTGTACTGGTTCTTTTTTTGACATATCGCTTTGAGTTCCCTGACACCCTCTCTCCTTTATGGATACATTGTTTCCATTAGTCATGTGGTATTTGTAAATTACAATTCAAATTGCCATGATAAATTTCGATAAATGACATCTGCATAAATGGGAGGTCATTTAATGTTCCATTGGTATTGCATATGATTAGCACTTTCCTTGGATGTAAGACTAACAACGTAATCGACATAGCATCTTATATCATTGTTCATAGTAGTTCTTGAGCCATCTATTTATATTGGAACTATTCACTTATGGTGTTATGTTGCCATTTCCATCATTCATTTTTCTAGTCAAGCTGTAAGCCTGAGAGTATATTAAGGTTTGCTCAGAAATGTCTAGTATATTATATTGCTAGACTGATATAGGATAAGTTTCTCCCCATGTTTTTCTTTCAGAGGTGACTTGCTAGAGAGTTTATGAGTTTTTTTGTCGCTGTCCTATGTTTGGAGATGCTCTGTTCTAGCATATTACTAGTTATGGAAGATGTCTAAGAGAGGTTGCTTGGTCACCTAATGGAAATATTAATTAGGAGAAAAATATTCACTGGAAGGTGTCTAAGAGAGGCTGGTCATCTTTTGCATTTAATGCGACTAACTGTTTAGCGAAGTACTTGTTTTGAGCAGTTTACTCATCATAGCCATGAATGAGTCTTGACCATCTAGAATGTTGTATGTATCACACAAGAAAGTAAAATATGGTCCGTCCTAAAAGTTTGTCTTTCGTGTCTGTGGGCTTTACATGATCCTCAAGGTGTTGATGATTAGGTAAAGTTTCATGAAGACTTAGAATATGGCACTCTGGTGTGAACTGTTCTTTCTTTAGGTGTTGATTAATTGCAACCTTCCTGGCCATTAAGAAATCTATTTTGCATTGTTTTGTTAGTGTTGTCTAGGCATGTGCCTAGGTGTGCTTGCGCCTTGGCACTAGACAACAAAAGCGCCTTAGACCTTTTTGAGTGAACCTCATTTGGGTGCACCTAGGCAATCTTTTTTGTAAGGCAATAGGTGCAAAAAAGAAAGGCCTACTTGATTGAAGTTCTCTTTAATTTAATTTTTTTCTCACTTATTCATTAGATGTACCTTTACTAGTAATACAGAGTGTGTATCAACCCTCTACTTCTTAGTATTTGAAAATCAAACAGAAAACCTTGAACATAAGGAAATCTTGCATATTGAACCAAAGTAACTACATATGTCAATCATCTTTTAGAGAAATTAGTCCACATTCACACACATACTGTGCTTTACTTTCACTTGGATTTTTTTTTTCGTTTTTGCAACTTGTCCCCGAGTCCGTGTAAAGGGTCTAAGCACTGTGAGTGCACCTTGTGTCCTTGACAATTCTGGTTTTTCTGCATCAATTTATATTTTATTTAGCAAGTCTCCTTGATGTTTGTGCTTCATGCGCATGTGGCTTCTCATTTGTAGAGTTTCTGTTGAGTTCACGAATATTTGTTTTGTTGGTTAGCTATACCAGGATAGCATGACCCATAATAATTTTCGGCAAATATGTGTGATAAAAAACGTGTCATTCAGCTATTTTTCTGGTGTGCATTTTAGTCCAAAATAGGTTGAGGAAGCAAATAAATCATTAAAAGAGTTAAAACAATTAGTCACACGACGTTCTCGGATAATGTAGAACAACAGGAAAGGCTGCTTGATCATTAGTATCCATTTTGCACTTCTCTTTGTGATATGCATGTGGTCTATTATCTAGCTACCCAACATTCAAAATCTTGCATTGATCCTATTTTGCAGATATTCTGTATGATAGCTGGTCCCCAGCCATGACTGTAAGTTCTATCTGCATCAGCATTCTCTCCATGTTATCAAGCTCAACTGCCAAGGTTTGTTGGAATTATTAGCAATTTGACCGTTTGTTTTGTTCCCTAAGATTTGGCCTTATATGTTCAAAGGTGGAATACTGAATTCACTCTCTAATTATGCAGCAAAGGCCGGCTGATAACGATCGATATGTTAAGAACTGTCGCAATGGCAGGTCTCCCAAGGAGACGAGATGGTGGTTCCATGACGATAAAGTATAATAATATGAACTTATTGTCCATAATCTGTGTATAAAAACTGAGGCTACAGGGATAGGTAATCGTTTACATTTGTCATGCTGTGTATGAAATTATGAATTAAACGTAGATTTATTTTGAATATTGTTACCTAATGCAAGAAGCAGACTGAACAATATAAACCTTTCTTTTCTTCTAATCCAGTTATGCACGCACTTTGTTGTTTTCTCTCTTCTTTAGTTATTTTGTAGTTGTTGACCATTTTGCATTTGGTCTCCAACATTTTAAGGGAAACAATTTAACATTCGCTTTGGATATTCTTTTTGGAAGCTACTGTAGAAGATTGGGGTGAGGATTTACATGTTTAGTAGGTTCTCAGTTTTTATATAAATTTTTACGGAAGGGAAGAGTCTGTTTGTACTTGTGTATGAATTTTACACACTTTCTTGACTTTTTTTTATGACATTTTAACAGTTTAGTTGTTAAATTTATCGTATTTATCATGTATGTAAAATTTTAAATCAATTTGATATATATTTCATATCGATTTAAAATATTGTTTACTAATATATATTTAATAGTTATAAGTATTTTTAGAAAGCAAAAAGATAAATATTAAAATTCTATATGAACTTTGATCTAATGTGTGATTTGATACGTGAAGTTTGACTAAAATACCATTTCAAACCATAACTTGCATATATACATATGAAGCCTAAACATCTATTTATATGTCACTTATAACCTACCCCAAAATGATAAAAAATCTACTCGTTGAACAAATAGTGTGAACTTCGACTTGGTTTCCAATCGATTGCAGAACTTTTGATGATCTACAAGAAATCAAACAAAGCAAACATAAGCAACATAGTGCCTAGTAAGTTCATACAAAATTAAACATAACTTACCGATCTTAATATAACGTAAGAAAATATCACACACACACATATATATATACAATTTGGTAACACGACATTCTTTGTCCTATGCATATCACAACCCAACAAGGTTAGCTTATTCACATCGGAAACATATATCGTAATTCATGCTTATATACCAAATACAACACAAGCATACATAATACATATCCATACCCTAGTCATTAAATCAAATATCATTTCCATTTCGTATGTCCGATTTCCACCCGATGAACTATAGCAAAATAGCGTTGGATACATGAGATAAAATGCTCACATGAGCTATGAATGTAAATGCTCACACAAGCTATGTAAATAGGCATGATCATACGAGTTGTGGGTCGAGATGATAACATTATACGATGCTGCTCACACAAGTTGTGAAGAATCCACAACAAATGTAGGGCCTTAGCCATCAGTAAGACATTCAAGACCAACACCCGAAATGATAATAACCCTAATGACATGCCATTCGCAGCCTAGTCTTTCACTGCTTTCATATAGGTCTCATTTATGTCCGTAACTTCCAGTAATTTAAACATCACCATACTAGCATGAACTCAACTATATTCAGTTCCTTTTTCAATCACCAACACCAATTATACAATTCCTTACAATTTGGTCCATCCAATATTCAAGATTATTGCACAAAGAAATTCAATCGTAATCATACATAACATTTTAAATCACAAAAGGAAACAATTGAATTAGTTTATACACCATATGAACTTACCTAAATTGAATCAGCATCAAACACGACACCAAGGACTACTCAACAAATTTTTCCTTTTCCACTTGTCTACTGGTTGATCCATTTCTTGATCTATAATATAATTTAATTCAATTATCAACTTCAATTACTTTATAATGTCAAAGTACATGCACATGACCCTTAAGTAATATTTTACACTATTACCCTAAAATTTTACCTTTTATTCAATTTAGTCCCTAAAATTGAAACTTACATATTTTCATAATTAGACCAAAAAATTAGTGTCAAATTCAATATAGTCCCTTAATAGCCCCCAAGCAACTATATTTCACAAGAATTCCTTGTTAAATTCAACATTTTTTCACTTGAGTCCCTAAACTCAAAACTAACATTACTTTACAAAATGGTCCTATTGAACAACCAAACTCATAAATCTATCATTTAAACACATAAAAGTTTAAAAATAATTGATGGCACGTCCCAAAACCTTTAAAAATTTTACGAAATAATCCTCGGGTTAACTAGATTAAGCTACAACGATCACAAAAATATAAAATTTACTAAAAACGAAATCAAATTTGACTTACATGCAAGGAAGAAATTGAACTGAACACTCCCAAGCTTTATTCAAATGATTTTTCAGTCCAAAGATGATAGGATGAAGAAGTTGATAATTTTAGTTTATTTTGTTTATGTTAAAACATTTGCCTAATTATCAAGCTATCCTTAAACTAAACTTTTAATTTCATTAACCATTAGCCCCTAACCATCCATTATTATTTCTTATGGTCTAATTACCATATAAAGCCATCCAATCATGTTTATTTAGTCATTTAGCTCTTTTAATTTATTAGTAATTAACTTTTTCAAATTTTTACGATTTAGTCCTTTTTACCTAATTAACCAACCAAACATCAAAATCACTGAACCAAACTTTAATATGACACTCTATTAGACTCGTAAATATTAAATAATAATATTTATTGACTCAGTGATTGAAATTGTGGTCCCGAAACCACTATTTTTGACACCACTAAAAAATAGGTTGTTACAGGAGTGTTGGCAAGCTGTGAAATAGATTTTGCGATATATCCAGAATACAATGGATATTGGATTAATTTTTGAGTAGGAAGATAATCAGTGTGTGGTTAGATATTGTGATTCAAACTATGTTGGTGATCTAGACAAACGACGATCAACTACTAGTTATGTGTTTACCTTAACAAAGACACCAGTTAATTGGAAGTCTACTTTACAGTCAACAATTGCTTTATCTTCTATAGAAGTGAAGTATATGACAATCGCAGAGGTTGTAAAAGAGGCAATTTAGCTTCAAGGGTTGCTTGGTGAATTGGAAATTAAGGAGAAGTATGTCAAAGTACATTTTGATAGTCAAAGTGCTATTCAATTAGCAAGAATCAAGTTTATCATGCAAGGACGAAGCACATTAATGTCCAATATCATTTTGTACGAGAGGTTCTAGAAGATAGTAGAGTAAAGATCTAGAAAATTTCAACCACTGAGAGTCCTTTCGATATGATAACTAAGGTTGTGACTACGGTCAAGTTCCAACTATGTTTGTACTTGATCAATGTTAAAATTTTAAGGGTAAAATTTGAAGGCTAAAATTTGAAGACACTATCAAATGTTGTTGTGCAAGGATATTGAAGATATGAAAATTTGCTAAGGTGAAGATTTGTTGAAATAGCACAATCCCACATCTAAAAAATACAAGGTTGTGGAGTGTTTGTAAATCATCCCAAAATTTGTCATTTTCTTCATAAGGCAAATTTTCCCTCTTCTAATTTGTAATTTTTCATTTATATCTTTTGTAGGGAAATATATTTGGGAGTGTTCGAGGACGTAGGCATAATTTACCGAACCTCTTTAAATTTCTAGTGTTCCTTATTGTTTTTATTCATCTTTCAATATTTTGTAGGGTACAATTATAGTGATATATTGTGCTATTAAATTACACTATACGGAGATTTTATATTGAAAGTTTGGTTTTAAGCGAGATCGTTTGTGACCCTTTCAATCTTTTCTGAGATTTAAACCTTTGTGATTTACACGTGGATCGAAAATATTGAGTATATCACTCTATGGTAATTTAAGTTTATTAACATACAAATTTATACATCTTATAAAAGCTTGATCTAAGATTCCTTTGGCAGGTGTACCTGTGTGGCTATTAAGTAGATTCGATTTAGATATTACGAAAATTTTTACCAAGTTAATTCTTAGGAGTGTTCCCAATATTATTATAAATGTTTATGATTTTTATGTACAAGAGAAACCGTATGCTTGCTAATGCCCGTTTTAATGATTTGTTTTATATCATTGAATCATTGTCATGAAGGCATGTTGGATGACGAAGGGAAGGTGGGTGTGAAAATCCGTTGGCCTGAGGCCAAAATGTGCCTCGGGTCAAATTCCATTTTCATTTCATAGAACCGATCCCACTTATTGCCAAAGTGGTCCATCCACTCCTGTTGCGTAGTGTAATGAGGTAAATATCGCTTCACCTTGATCCCAGCTTCATCACAGTATCTCAGAATCTGACGGTTCTGGTTGTTCAGGTACTCTAAGCTCTGGGTTTCCTCCTCATTATCCAAGGCTGACCTTAGCAATGCCACCAGGTAAAACACACCCTCATCCGGTGTCACCACGGAGCTCCTATGGTCCCATCTGCACCATATCAGCCCAAATGCGGTAAAGTATTTTTTGCATGCTAAAAAAAACATGTCATGTTCTGTAGAATGGAAATGGCAGTTGAGATTGATGGTTTTGAAGGAATCAAAAGGACCCAGGGTTATGGAGGGTGATTACGTGATGATGAAGTAGGTATGCATTAATATGTATATGCAATGCATGAACACAACAATTAGCATGCATGCATGGGGGCATGAGAAGATAACATTTGCATGTTTCAGGCATGGGCATGGAATGAATGGTTGGTGTAAAAAGGGCATATATACTTGTTCTTGTTCATTGGATAGATGAGAATTGGGCCACTTGTTTTATTCCCCAAAATGCCCTTGAAGAGTCCCTTATCGAACTCAGCAATCTTTGAGCTGGGTATAAAAAGGTTTAGCCATGGATGAGGGACCTCCCACAAACCCTTGGACCGGAGCTTCAACTCTGCCTTGTGAACCCGGTCCAAGAAATCCACATACAACAGGTCAGTCGTAAACCCTGATGTCGATATAAAATTTAATTTCTTCAACAGAAACTCTACTTCCTGCGTATAAAAAAAAACCTATCATCAATCTGACCAAACAATTGTTTTGTCCGTATAACTTCGATTCTAAGCATATATTTTAGTTGGAAGAGAAGATTAATTAATAGTGAACAATTTGGTGATGCAATCATGGCCGGCTTAGATTTAATAATATTTAATGTAATAATATAATTATAAAGTAGTCTTCCTTTAGGATTTTATGACCATAATAGATTTCCCTGTTTTCTTGCATATGTTTGCATTCAACTTTTTTAACTATATTTATTATTTACTTTATCTATTTCTGTTGCTAAAAGTTGGTTATTGCACATCAGCATGAGGTACATATGGCACATCACATGTCGTTGTTTGGTTATTCCTTTAATCATGCTAGTTTTTAACCGTATAAGTGGATGAAATTTTTAATAAAAATAACCAATTTACTCTTCAATTTAATGTACAAAGATTAGTTAACCTATTTTTTAAATAAAAAGAGCAAAATGTAATCCAACGGTTAGTATAGGAGCTTTCATTTCATTATATAATATATTAGAGTAAACTCCATATAATATATCCTTGTTGATTAGTACTATATAATTTTATCTACTTTCACAAGCTATGAATTAAGTAATAATTAATTAAGGTTTTTGTTTTTGATCGAATATAATTAATTAAGGTTGAGTTGATACTTAGTATTGTTGTAATTAATAATAGCTAATGCACTAATCAGCATCATTGACGACAGATTGAGAGGATTAGGCTACCTAGTACTCAAAGCAATAAATGGATATATAATATACCTGGTCAATGGTTTGAGCAGTAGATTCATGGTAGTTCTTGGCGATTTCCAAGCAATACAAGACACCACCACTGGGAAAAAGAGTGGAGATTTTAACAGGGTTTTGAGGGGAAAGCAAAGATGATCTCCAATTGTTGATGAGCCCTTCATCTACAATTACGAAACCTTCAACGTAGTCGAATTTTTGGTTACTTGGCTCTGCATGTAGCGATATAAGATGCTCTTGGTCGCTGGTAAAAGCCGAGAAATTCGAATACAGTACTCTTATCCATCTCACCTACACCACGTTAGACAGACGCAAGTTAAAGGCTGCTCTGGTGGATGAAAAACAGAGTGAGTGGTAGGTACCATCTTTGGAGCCGGCTCAAGGGAAATTCTAGCTCTGGTGATAATGCCAAATTGTCCTAAACCGCCAAGGACAGCATGAAACAGCTCTGTGTTTTCATCTTCCGAGCATGTCAACACCTCACCTTTTCCTGTTCACCAAATCCCATTCATTCTAATGCAACAACAATAATAATATACTGATGCTTGAAAAAGATGGAAGAACTTGACCTGTAACGACGTCAAGCTCGTAAACATTGCTAATTTGTGGACCATGATTGAAAGCTTGGCCACTGATTCCAGCATTTGACAGAGTCCCACCAACAGAGAGGTACAAGCAATCGGTCCATGATTTGGGTGCCAGTCCATACTCTAAGGTACTCTTCAACACATCTATCCAAAGCTCCCCACCCCAAACGTCCACGTATCTCTCTTCAGACCAAACACGAGGCCGAGGTGGCTTATTCCCCCCTTTCCGCCCACTCATCTGAATCACTACACCGTTTGTGGTCTGAGCCTGTCCGTTTATGGAATGCCCATGTCCTCTAGCTGACACCGTCATCCCCTGGTTTGACCCGTAGACTGCTTTAACGACTTGAGATATGTCCTGAGCCGAAACTGGATGCAATACAGCCAGCGGTTGACCTCGGGTGAGCAAACCAAAATCGAGAGAAGCCGTTTCGACGTCGCTGGGGTCGACGCTGAGTTGACCATCAATACCCAGGCGAAGAATCTCCATGGAGTCGATGGCCAATCCCACTGTAACCATAATTAAACTAGAAATAAGGAAGGTTAAAAGAAGCATAGTTGCCATATCAAAAGAAGAAAAGAAACAATGCTTGGTTTTCGGTGCTGCAAGAAATGGTTTCTTTGGAACAATAAAATGAATAAATATATAATAAAGAAGAAAGAGTGCAGAAAACAAGGTGTTAAAAGATAAGGGGGAAAGTGAGGAGGAAAAGGAACAAAACCTTCGATGGCAGCGTTAACGTAAGCCCAGCTAACACTTAAAGATTTACTACGTAAACATCTAACATGCACAGACGGACACAGATTCCTCTCATTTCTTTTTTAGAAACAAAAATGGTGGGTTCTCTCTCAAGCCAAACGAGGAATTTTAAGGAAAAAGGCTTGATATGTATATATAAAGGTTCTCAATTAAATTCATATTATTATAGGCTAAAAAAGGGTGGCGTAAGAGTGGGACGGAAAGGGAACACACGTGGACAATAACGTGCGAGGGGGTGGGAAGACACGTGTGGAAGAGAGAGGAAGGGCTGGGGTTTTAGATGGGGAGGATCTCTACGTGGGGACCGAACAGCCGAAGCTTTCACGTGAGTGCTGCCGCTATGCTCCACCCAACACCCACTGCCTCCCCATCCATCCTCACCATTTTATACAAATATGGTAAATACCAGTAAAGATTCTCTTTTTATTTATTTTTTCAGGGTTGCTTTTGAAAGTGCAAGCGATGACGAACCGAAGATCCTCTTAACTAATAAACTCAGATTTTGCAAAATCCATATTGATAATTTTACTACTGCAGTCATGAGATCATCAAACTTTGCAGAACCACGTCTTTCTTTCCTTTGGCACGATTGCTGTTTGTGAGTTTAGCATCGTATAATTGTGGTTTTGTACACAAGATTTTTGTAGGTACTCGTTTGTGTTTTTTTGTTACTAACACACTGTTTTTATGTTGGGAAACGACACGTTTTTGCTTTCATGTTATTGATGCCGATGTGGCATATCATATTTTTATTAGGAGAAATTCCATCTTCTCGCCACCAATGCATAAATAGATATTGGAAGCAAATATAATTTTCATCCTTACTACTGAGGCACCTTTTGAGCGCAATGAAATTAATATGCACAGGCTGTTTGTGTTTTTTTTTTTTAAATAACCTATCGAGGTTCTACTACCAAAATTGGAACATAAAAGAAGAAGAAGCATCAAGGAAGAAAAAGGAAGCAATGGAATCCAAGTATAAGTAATGATGTGAAGGAGGAAGTGACGGATCCGGAGTTAGCTCATACACCGGAAGTGATGAAAAGCCTGTGTATTATCTATACTCGGGGAACCACCTGATGGACAATCATCTTGCTTCCAAGTAGAGTTAGAAGGGATTCAGGAGGTAGTCCAAGCACCAAATCAATTGCAAGAACAGCTAAAGCCCTAAGGTGATAGATATTTCGGGGGATGGAAGAGCAACTAGACCTTTGTTCATATGTAAGAACCTTATCGAAGAATGAAGGAATTTATTAATTCGACTTTTGAAGGAGTATAGAGATGTGTCTGCTTAGACCTATGATGAAATACCTGGGTTGGATGATAATATCATTACTCATGAGTTACATATCTCTTCTAGAAGCAAATTGATAAAGTAACAAGTAAGATTGTTCCGCCATGAAGTGGAAATTCAGATCAAAGAAGAGACTAATAAGTTACTTACGGTAGGATTCATCAAACCCACACATCACTCTACATGGCTAGCAATTGTTGTTCCGATGAGAAAGAAAAATGGGGTAATAAAAGTATGCGTTGACTTCAGAGATTTGAATAAGTCTTATCCCAATAATAACTTTCCCTTGCCAATTATTGAAACTTTGGTTAATGCTCCCACTGGTCGTGGGATGTTTTCATTTATTGATAGGTTTAGCGGTTACAACCAAATTAAAATGGCGCCATGTGATGTAGAAAAGACAACCACCAAAAATCCATTTGCCAATTTCTACCCATTTTATTCGGGTTGAAGATTGTAGGGGCGACTTACCAATGTGCTATGATTGCAATATTCTATGGTATGATGAATGTATGTATGGAAGATTATGTAGATAATATTGTGGTAAAGTACAAAAAAAGAGCCTCTGACCACCTGGAAGATTTAAAAAGAGTATTTGAACGATGTAGGAGATACAAACTTCGCATGAACCCATTGAAGTGTGCCTTTGGTGTTTGTGTGAAAATGTTTTTGGGTTTTGTAGTCCACGAGAAAGGGATAATGTTGATCCTAAAATGGTAGAGCCGTTCAATTTATACCGCCTCCAACATACCAGAAACAACTTAAATCTTTTCTAAGTGAAGTTTTGTTGGCCAATAACACGTTTGCGAAACAAGATAGATAAATATAAATAAATAAATATTTATATATATAATGAAATATAAATAGAACCATTAAATAAATAAATATTTATATATATAATGAAATATAAATAGAACCATTTATATTTAATTTGCCAAATACAAATAATTAAATAAAACCGTAACAAAAGTTGAAATAAAAAAGGAAGAATGGAGATTTTATGAAACGTTGAGGCATGTGAAACATAGTTTCCTTCTGATTGTAATCAAATAAATAAGATAAGTGTCCTTATATAACTAGAATATGTCCACTGAGTGGATAAAATATTTTAGCCCATTTCGGCCCAACCAGTCCCGACATTTTGCATCACCCACATCGTGCTAGTGCGCCCCAACCCTATTGGGTTTGGACTTGCACCCCCCTTACGTGTGAGATAAGGTTTCAAACTTAGTCATTCAATTACCTTTTAAGAGGGTTCACATATATATACACATCTTACACTTGGTATTTAACCAATGTGAGATCTAAGCCTTTACTTTTCATCAACAAATATTTCCAAGTAGCTTACTTTCAGCATCAATTTCTCATTCATCACTCAACCATTTTGAGCATATGATATACCGTTGTAAAGGTCTCATAGAGTAGAATATGAAGAGTAGAATATGAAACCATAATTTTATGATTCAACTCTCCACCTTTACCTATTGAGAATATGCCTCAAAGTTCCCATAAAATGCAATTTTTCCAACAAGTTCCATATATCAAGAGGTTCATTCTAGTATTAGGAGAAATTATTATACCCTTTTAGTGTTTATTGAAAAAAGGAGTTTCATTTTTATAGGGTGAACAACAATAAAAGTCTCTTAGGAGAATCAAGCAGGTCCTTAGTATAACACCCCTTACCCGGTTTGGTCGTCAGACTGAGCTATGAGATGTTACTATTGTAATCAGAATTAAAAAGATCAAAATAAATCATGCAATACTCATTTGCAACTCAGTTGTGTTCATATTATGTTATTCAAGTAGAAATAAAGACTAAATCGAGCTTACAAAAATTCTATTGATGACTCGGGGACCAAATTGCAAAGTTTTAAAAATTTTGGAATCCACGCGTGACATCATCCAAAATAGTGAGTCACGTCAATACGTCAGACCACTTGACGTTGGGACATCACAGGCTATTTGCCGACGTTAAGACGAGAAGAATTTCACGTCACGACGAGGATTTTGTTTTTGGTAAAATATGACCATTTGTGACCTATTTCGTGCCAAGCCAAACTATTTGCTCAAAAGATACATATTTGGCCATTTAAACCTGCACAAAACCAACTTAATCACATACCAACACATCCATTTAACCAACCATAAGACCCTTTAAGCTATTTCACATGAATTGACCACTTTGCTAAGCATAACAACTTACATATTCATCAATTCCTCAAGCATTACTTAACAATCACTTTTAAAATTCCAAATTCAACCAAGATCACAGTCAATTTATGCAATTCAATAACTCAACACATGTCTTGATACAGTACCATTAACGCACATTCAAAATCCACTATCTAAACCATTCAAATGCAAGCATTATCCAAGCTTAAAGCTACCATGTCCATGTAATCTCATAAACTTAGTAAGACTCAAAACATACATCATGCACTTAAACATATCATATATCAATCTCCTAATAAACTAATTAACATGCCTCAATGGCACCAATGCGCAATGATCATTTGAATCAAAACAAACTATCAAACAATTAGGTATCATCCTTATCACGTTATTACCATTTGCACAAACACATTTAACCATTCAAATGTTATAATCGAGTGCAAAGTTAATATGGTTTCCATTTTGATCCTTTGGTTCTTTAAAAATCTATAGTGATAAGACTTTTACAATTTAGTCCCTGTACCTCAATTAACTAGCAATTCGAAAAATTATTGAACCAAACTTTAATATATTTCTATAATAGCCTCGTAAATATTAAATTACAAACTCAGTTTATAGAAATGGGGTTCCAAAACTATAATATCCTATTTTTCAGTGGTGTCAGAAACAGTGGTTTTGGGATAGAATAAGACTCGTGGCGTATCGCTTGGCATTACCTCTAGAATTGGAGAAAATTCATAATGTTTTTCATGTTTCGATGCTTCAGCGCTATCGTTCTGATCCGTCACATGTTATAACTACGGATGAAATTGAGTTATAGTCGGACTTGACGTATGATGAAGAGCCTGTGAAATTTTTAGCTCAAGAGATAAAAGAATTGAGAAATAAATTTGTGTCATTTTTAGCTCGGATTTAACATATGTTTACTTAGTTAATTGAATAAAAATGACTAAATTGCAAAAGACATAAAAGTTAGTAGTTATTGAATTGTATTGATTTGACGGCTTAAATATTAAAATAAAGAGGACTTATGATGTAATTAATCCATTATATAAATGAATGGACGGTTAGTGGCCTTTTAAAATGCAAATTGTAAGTTTAATATTAAGGGTAAATTGGTAAATAACTTATTAAAGTGAAATTAAAACAAAAACAAATGAGATTGTCATATTATTCCTTGGGTATTGCCGAAATTGAGAAAGAAAAAACCATGGAAAGAGCTTGAATATTCGACCAAGTTTTGGTGTTGCATGTAAGTCCATTTAAAGCTTGTTTCTTGTAATTTTTACATTTTCGGAATCATTGCAACTAGGTCTAGCTAACTCTTGTCTTCGTTTCTGAAACTATAAAAAATTTTGGATATTACCATGGATGAATTCTTGTTATTTTAGATGTTAGTTGTTGAAATGGAGATTTTTAATTGTTGGAAAGAATTACTTTATTAAGTAATTTTGTTAGTTTTGAGTAAAGGACTAATTTGATGAAATATTAAAGTTTTCATGGAATTTTGAGAATTTTGAATAATTGTGAATTGTATTAAATTTGTAATACCGAAAATTTTTCTTGTAAGATATTATTTTGATATAGTAAGGAAATAAAGTGACAAAAGGAGAATTTTGAGTTATGACAACATTGGGAAGTATATTATGACATATTAATTCAAGAAAGAATTAAATTGCAAAAGTGAGAAAAACTTTGTTGCCCAAGAGTAAATACCCAAAATTTGAGGGGTTAAAGAGTAAATATGAAAATTTTGAAGGATCAATAGTGTAAATATTTTAAGGGTGGAATAATCTAGAAACTAAGGAAAATAGATGAATTAGGACAAAATTGAAAAGGTGAAGAATTTTGAGGGACTAAATTGCAAATTTACCAAATTAAGTGATGACTCAAGGACGGAATTTCAAAAGATTATAAAGGGCAAAATGGTCAATTAGAGAGAGAGAATTCTAGGAGGTAATGATGATGTTATATTTTTAATTAATTAATTAGATAAATGTTATTTAATTAATATTTTATTAAGATTTTTAGTATTATTTTATTATTAAATGATTAATATAAAAGGGAGGAAAGATGAAGAGAATTCATCATCTTTCCCATGCACCAACGTGAGAAGAAGAAGAAAGAAAGAAAGTTTTCTTTTCTTTACAATTGGGTCCTTTTTACCAAAAATCCACCATTTTCACCTAGAAATCAAAAGAATTTCCATAGCTTCCAAGAGAGAAAAATATTAAAGAGACAATGGGGAGCTAGAATATCAAGTTAGATTCAAGAAATAAAAGCTGGAGGAGAGAGAAAATCAAGTTAAAGATTGAAGTCAATAGCATAAGGTAAGAACATTAAGATTTCAATATATTTTTTAGTTTGATATCATTGAAAAGTATGAAATTGATGTGAATGTAGGGTTTTATTATATAAGGTTCTATGTTCTTGATATGTTAGTGAAGAAAAATAAGAGAAAGTGATGAGAAATACTATAGAGAAAGGGAATAAGGATGTTATAAATTTAGTAATCAACATTTTGCACTAAAACAGTTTTGGACAGCAACAGTAGGTTAACTTTGAAAATCACCATAAATTGTGGAAATTTAATTAGAGGATAAAAAAATATGAAATTAAATCTTATTCAGTCTAGTTTCTCATAGAATAAACGGTGTAATCAATGGAATTGTAAATTATGAGATATATTAAATTTTGCGAGACAAGGTTAGAATGAATTCGGGTTCCCCTGTTCTGACTTTTGAAAATCATTAAAAATTGTAAAAAAATGATTATGATTTATAATTTATATTATTATAATCCTTAATAATTATATTTTCAAAAGGAACAAACGAGAACATCGTCTGAATCCTGTACAAGGAGATAATTAATTTTTAGTGAAGAAGGGTCGAAACTGTCAGACAGCAGAACAGGGATGACTTTAAAGAATAAACTGTACTTATTGGATAAATAAAAAATTCTTAAAATTGTATGGTAATAATATATGTGAGTCTAGTTTTAGATAAAATTTACGAATCTCAATTCGAAGTTCTTTAGCTTAAGATATAATTAATTTAGTGACTATGACTCAAGTGAACAACTTGTTACGAGTAAACAAGTAAATAGTGGTAATATATATATCAAGGATGTGGAATGGAGTGGAGGAGGAGGAAAACTAATATATGTGAATATTCAGCTAATATGAGTTTATTTTAAAATAGCTAATTTACATGTTTTAGGTTCAGGACTAAATTGAATAAAAGTAAAATTTTAAGGGTAATTTTGTAAAAATGAAAAAATGACCAAATTGCATGAAATGAATTGTTTTATCATTTAAATTAATAAATTGAATGAAATATTAATTTAGATCAAGATTTGGGTGGAAATTCGAGAAAAATGGAAAATTACCAAAACGTCCCTAAATTTTGATATTTCTGCAATTTAGCCCGATAAGTTCGTGTAACTTGAATTATATTCTTAAATGCTTGAAATGTTTGTTATTGATGTGGATATGATTTGAATGTTCATTGTATGAAAATTGATGAAACATTGATATATTTGATAAAAAGGGGAAGAAATCCTGATTCGATGGATCTCTGAAAAAGAATTGACGGTAAAAAGGATCTAGCCCGGACGGGTGATCCTATCCTGATATATCCTTCCCGAAGAATATGTGGAAAATGGATTTAGCCCGGACTGGTAATCCGAATTAGGGTCTGAATTTAGCTGGACTGGTAATTCAGATCCAAGCTCGTTAGAGTAATTGTCGTTCTGGGATTTAGCTTGGACCGTAATCCCGACAATACTTTATGAGTTTATATTACGTGATTTAGCTTGACTGGTAACCCATTGTAAGGATGAGGTTCGCGGGAGTGTGCTTTCTAAAATGGAAATGTGCGCACATGAATATGAATTGACGGACCCAAATTTGTACACTAAAGTGTACCTCTGAAAATCCATCGAAATTTCGAGAAATTCAACGGGATAAAAATAGAAAATGATAAGTACTTAAAATTATGAAATTAAACTTGAAATACATAGAAATGATAATTATGTGATATACTAAAATATGACATGGAAAATACATGTATGTGAAACTTGCCCGATAATTATGCAAATTCAAGATTATGAACGCCCTTTGGAATAAATATACATTGAACTTATAAAAAATTATGGTACATGAAATATTGTCATAATGAATTGAATAATTTATATTTAAGAAGAAACAACAAGAAAATGATATGTATTATGACATGTAAATATGAGATTATCTTTGATACGTTGATACAAGGAAAATTATGTGTACTAAGACAAGTAATAAATTTAAGTGAGACATGGCGAGAAAATAAGTTTGTCAATATTAAAGTACGCTAACCAATGTTGTTGCTTGAAGTTTAGGCAAGTGTCAAATTACCGTTGAATGATAATATGCTTAATTATAAGGTGCATTGGAATGGTAAGTGCTTAGATGAAAATATAATTGAGCTTATGAAAGAGTGGAAAGGTTTCAGTTATGTAATCTCTTATGAAAAGATTTGTTATGTGATACGCCCGTATGAATCCTGCACCTAATTCTAAAATAAAAATAATAATAAAATAAATAAATAAAAAATATATATATATTTAGAATTCTGCAAAAAAATCCCTATGATTCTGATTTAATCCTAGTAGGTTCCTAATGAATGTTTTGAGCTTCGAGAGCCCAATAGAGGGACGTTATGATTATTTTTAGAATATGAATAATAAATGACTCAGAATTATTGAAAATGTTCAGTAAACTCCGGTAATGCCTCGTGCCCTATTCCGACAACGGATTCGGGTAGGGGGTGTTACAAAATTGGTAGTAAATTCGGCTAGCTTGGATGTTTGGCAAATTTTTCTAAATTTAGAGATTTTAGGTTTAGGGACTAAACTATCAAAAATGTAAAATTTTAGGAAAAATGTGTAATTTAAAGAAAATTTAATGGTCTTTTGCATTAAATTGAATGTGAAATTTAATAGATTGAATTTAATTTCTATATAGATCAAGAACCGAGCCAAAAAGACAATAACCAAGGAAAGGGGAAAATTGCGGTGTAGGTCCTTGTGTTTAATCGAAATTGGTAATAGGTAAGTTCATAGTATAAAAGAATTATATTATATTATGTTTAGTATTGATGTTGCTTCTATGTTAGTTAGTTAATTTATTTTGAAGATGAAATATGAAGTGGCTATTGATGAGTAAGTATAGGTATTATATTGATTGAGAAAATGGATGAAATTACAAATGATGAAATCTTAATGTGAACTTATTGAAATTATTGATTATGTATGGTTACTATGGAAATGCAAGTCAAGTGAAAGTGAAAAATTTAGTAAATTGTCCAGTTGAACATAGTAATCACTAGGATACGATTGGCATGCCAATAGGGTCAGTAAGTGTGGTTGTACGGGATTGCACTTTGGTGTCTCTGTTTGCACTTCGATGCCTCTGTAACATCCTGATTATGGGCCTAGTAGGAACAGTGGTTCCGGGAAAACAAATCCGATGAGGAAAATTTTATTTTTACTATATTTTTATGGCCTACAATTTCACGAAAAGATTTCGTGAAAATTTTGTTCAAAAATTTTGACGTTTGGGACTCAGTTTAGTCAAAAGGACTAAATTGTAAAAAGTGCAAAAGTTGAGTTCTACATGTTAAAGGTGTCCAATTGATATGAAACTTTAAATTGGAGGTCCTTATATGGTAATTAGACCATTGGTTAAGTTGGTAGACAAAAATGAACATGAGATAAGTGAAATAGGAAATTTTTAAGTTAGGGACAATTTGGTAATTTAGTAATAAAAAGAATTAAAAAGGGAAAAAGATGGAAAAATGTGCTCATCTTCTCCATGGTGAACGAAAATAGCAAGGGGAAGCCATATTTAGGGTTTACAAGCTTCTAAGCTCCATAGTAAGTAATCCCAAGCCTCGTTCTTAATGTTCTTTACGTTTGTGGAGTCTTGGTAACTTGATTTAGCTTATTCTAGCAATAATTTAACCTAGGGTTTATATTTGGAAAAATAACCATAGGTGAAATGTGTTTATTTTGATGTTTTATGGTATAATATGAAGCTTGAAATTATGTTAAACAACTTTTGCTAGTCGATTTTAAGTGAAAACGAGTATATTGACATAATCGGTAAAAATACCTAATGTTCATAAGTACATGATAGAGTGGGAATTTGATGTTGTCATAGAAGGGAAAAATGTTTAGCATGTCATAAAAAAGAATAATAAGAGATGAAGTTTAATTTCCGAGCTTTTGGGGTAAAAGTGTAATTATGAAAAAGTTTAGGGGCAAAATCATAATTTTTCCAAAGTCGAGTCAAGGATTGTTTTGATTAATGTGGGTATTAAATAAGCTAAATTTTTTATTATAGATCAAGAAGAACAAAATTCGGAGTTAGACTGGGGAAAGAAAAAGATAGAGGACTAAGTTGCTAGATTTGGTCAAATTTTGTACCGAGGTAAGTTTACGGTAAATAAATGCAATATTTCAATAATTATTATTAATGCTGCTATTTTCCAGCAATTATGTATTTATTTCATGAAATTATTTAATGTTGACTTAAGTATGAGATGACAGAGAATCAGTGATAAAAGCCCTGTTGAAACATTAGGAGTGTATTGGATACAAATGTCATGACATTTGGGTAAAGAGATCCCATGTAAGACCATGTCTGGGACATGAAATTGGCATCATTGAGGTTATGAGAGGTCCCATGTAAGACCATGTCTGGGACATGGCGTTGGCACCGGGATGAGAGGTCCCCCGTAAGACCATGTCTGGGACATGACATGGGCACCGATATGAGAACACCCATGTAAGACCATATCTGGGATATGACATTGGCAGTACAAGAAACATCTCATGTAAGACCATGTCTGGGACATGGCTTTGGCATGTTATTATCAGAAAAGAGACCCAAGTATCCTTATTATTCCAATGTGGCTCAACGGGCTAGAAAACAGATTATGTTCTATGGAAGTTCAAGTAAAAGTATAATTAGCAACTTCAGGTGAGTTATAAGAGGTAAGAATATGTTATGATATCAGTGAGAACCAACATTTCAGCAAGAGAAGAGTAAGTTGTAATCTTAAGCTAACTAAATAGGTAAGTAAATAAACAAGTAAATGAGAGTAAGTAAAGAGGAAACTTAAGAACATGATACTTGCATATCATTATTTGTGTTAAATGTTGTTATTTATTTACTTGTAAACTTACTGAGATTTATGCTTACTTGTTTTATTTCTTTTTCTTTCATATAATATTATCAAGCATAGTTGAGATCTTGAAGACGTTGGAGAGCGTTCACACTATCAACCACTACAACTTGGTATTTTAAGACGATAAATGTTTTGAGCTATGGCATGTATAGGGACTTAGTCATTTCGATTGTATATTCTTAAATTATGACCAAAAGATGATATGTAAATATTTGATGATGAATAGTTATTAAAATGGCTAAGTATGAAGGTGTTTGTTGTTATAAAAGTCTAGGTGATAAATTATGCATAGAAATCATGAAAAAGTAAAAATTGGTAGTGAATCAGTTTTGAGACAGCAGTAGTGACGTGATTTTGAAAAATCATCAAGGATAGTATAAAATGAATTAGAGGGTGAATGATATATAGAATTAAGTCTTATTGAGTCTATTTTCATAGAAAATAACAGTGTAGACAAAGGAATTATGTATTCGAGATATTTGCATTTTAGTTAGACAAGGTCAAAGTGGTTTTTGGAATCCCTATTCTAACTTTGTAAAATCATTAAAAATTGTACAAAAATATTTATGAGTTTTAATTTATATACCTAGATTCCTTATTGAGTCTATTTTCTTTAGAAATAAGTGAGAAGACCATATGAAGTCTGTACAATGAGATAATTAAATTTTAGTGACAAGATGTCAAGACAGTCAATCAGTGAAACAGGGGAGACTTTAACTAATAAACTGTACTAATTGGCTGAATCAAAAATTCTGAAAAATTTATGGTAAAAATATATATGAGTCTAGTTTCAGGGAAAATTCACAGATCTAAATTTTGATTTTTTTAGCTCGATTTATAATTAATTTAGTGACTGCTGTGCAGGTGGACAGTTTTATTGTGAATAGTGAAAGAAATTATTTTTATTTGTTTAAGTAATCGGAAAATTTTTAATGTTCCCGGTTGGGACCCGAACCATTTCCGTTGCATGTTTTAGGGTCTCGAGAGTTCTTTTAGGGACATATTGATTGAATGTGAGTGAATTAATTTTTAAAAGCAATTTTTTATGCTTCGAACTAGTAAGTTAAGTCAGGTAACACCTCGTGCTCGACTCCGGCAACAGTCTCGGGTGGGGGGTTTTACATTTTTTGGTATCAGAGTAGGTTTAGCCGGTTCTCAAAATATTCAGTGTGAATAAGAGTCTAGCTATACATGCCATACTTGTATTTTGGTAGTGTGACGACTCCTGACGATTTTAAAATATTTTTCTTTCATAGTTATGGATCCCGAAAGAGCTGGTACAAGTGATGTAGAAAGTAATGCGCTCTCTCCCGCAGAAGGGACAGTGCCACCAGATGGTAGTGAAAGGCCCGTTACAGTTAGTCAGGGAGGAAGGGCTTTAAAAGCCTTCTTCCAAGCTATGAATGAATGGTTTACTGAGTTCGTTCTTATGAATCCGGCTGTTAGACCTCCTGTTAGAGTATGCCCAAAGATCAATCATGAGATGGTTGTAATAACATACTTGATTTATCATGTTTATTAATATAAGGCGTTACCATTATTATTTCAGTTTCTTCTCTATGTGTATAAATAAACTGTTTTCTAATAATGTCCTGAGAATAATATGATTATTCTTAAAAGATCCTTAGTCAAGTATTATTGTTGGATAGGACAACAATAATGCATTAAGACTAATGATAAAGAGTTATCATTGATATGGAATATCAGAATCGATGCATGAATATGTGTGTTAGAGAACAACATATTGGACTGGCCCATTATGAGTATGTTTCTTGGATTATTATGTAATTGTCACGACATTACTCATAGTGATTAATATGTATATGATCTTCAGACTTGAGATCATCATAATCCCAACATCGTGAGTAGTATATTTTGATACAGTCAAACGTACACCTAACTGGTTGTTCTATAAAGGCTGGTGTTGGATATACCACAATCGATGTAGAGGGATATGGTTGGTCGATATAGAATAAGTCCCTCCTACATAATGTGAGTAATATCTTAGGCCACTTGATTAAGTGAGACTAGAAATGCATGGCCATGCTCAAATAAGTTGATATGAGATGTCATACTTATTTGTATATCGTAGTCTGCTTAAAATATCAAGGAACATGGAATGGACTATACAAGTGTGACTATTCCATGACTTGTGTCCAATCCAGAGATAAAGGACTTAAGGATTATTGCATAAAAGGTTAATCATAAAAGGTTATGTCGAATAATGATCTCTTGTGACTTAGGTAGCAATGATGCATTGCTAGATGCCACTCATTGTTTGTAACATTGGAATCGTTCTAGTATTACTGCTAACGTTACAAGAACCTACAGGGTCACACCCTATAGTTAAAATGAACGGAATAAACCATAGTTGGTATTGTTTTTAGGTGTCACTTGAATTAAATTAATTATAGAATTAATTTAATTCGATTTCCAACACATTATGTACAAGGTTGTTGTACACATAATGAGGTTAGCATATGAATTCAAATAAATATATGGTTTACCGAAATTATATTATAATTAATGTAATTATAATTTTCGGTTTAAAATATTATTATATTTATTTTAATTCATAAATAAAAACCCTAAAAAATAAATAATAAGGATATAAGTATCCCGTTTTTCTTTGTTTTGGTCTAGCAGCCGTCAAAGAAAATTCACTCTCAAAACTGTTTTGGGGATTTCTTCCGTTCGTAGTCAACTGGGTGGATCACGTAGAGGTCGGAGTCTCGATAGATTGCGGCTTAGTTCGACTGTAGATCAGACTACACGTTGTTGAGAAGTTGCTGTCTACTCAGAACAGCATTAGGTAATTTCGTAACCCTTTTCACCCCGATTCATTCCTCACACATGGATCCGTGGTTAGGGTCGCCGATTATTAAATTTTTCCGCTGCGCCGTAGGGGTGTCGGCGATCCAACAGTGGTATCAGAGCCACTTGTGTGACACGGACTCGGGTTTAAATACTTGGGTGATGCAATTGTATGAGATGCATGCTTCAATTTTATTAAATTTCTGACTGTTTAAATCGTTTAACAGTAACCAGGTAATCGTTCCTTTTGACAATGGATTAATTGTTAATCATGGTGTTATGGCCTAATTGGTTTTATGTTATTACTGTTAAGTGTTAATAGGTCTATGATGGTGCGACGGTGGTGTTGGCAGTTTCCAGTAAGAGTTAACTGGTTAGCGGAACAAGGGTTGTTCCGGCATGAAACCTCAGGGATTAAAATCCTGAAAACACGATTTTGTCGGTAACAGTTATCGAATCGTGAGGTTTGAATGGGGTATGCGGTTCGTACCGCCTCAGCCCCCATCTTCTTAAAGTATGTTTTTTTTAATAAATAAAACTTGATGGGTCATAAAAGTTGAAAGGATATGTTTTAATACACCTTAACAAAAGTGTTTATTTATGTATGCTATTTTTGATATGCACGGTGTTTGAAATGCATAGTTATAGCCCGACAGCCATTTGATAAAAGGTTGTAATTTTATAAATACGGCCTGCGTGTCGTGCCTTGCTACTATTCTCTTGTATTTCTCTTCTCATCTTACTCCCTCGTATGTAAAACGAGTTTCTACATATTGTAATCTGCAAGAGTTGCTGTGGGCTAGCCGAGAAGGAAGATGGGCCATACAAGTGTGGACTCATAGCTTGAAAACCGGCTTACACCTTTAGGTTTCCTTTTGGTTCACCCATTGGCTTGGGTTGTGCCACCTTAGTTTATGGGCTATAACTATCGCATTTATTTATTGCTTTATTCATGTATGAGATGCTATGGATGTCAAAAGTATGCCAAATTTTAAGCATGTTAAAATTTGATAATATTGAACCACATTAATTGATGAGATCAATTAAATGGCTAAATGGACTAAAGTAAACCATAATTGGAAGGATGGAATGATCTTAATAAAATCTCTCTATTAAAATATTAAGTCAACATAGCCTTCTAATTTTGCCCTCGTTAAGGCCTCGATCAATACTGTGTAGGTTCTGCTAAAGCGAAGTACTAGTATTTATCTTGGTTAAACGCGAAGAATAAACAAGTGATATTTGCTGGTTAAATTTGTTAATGACTTAACTAGGTTATTCTAATAGGATTAGAAACCTAGAGGCGAGTAATTTGGATAAATCATAAGATGATTAGAACAAGAGTTGTTTACCAAATTTTAGGAATTACATATGATGTAATTAGCAAAGTGTTGCTTACCTAGATAACCGTAATCTTGAGAGTAAAGCCAAAGCTGACTTAAGAGGAGGTGAAATATGGATCCTTAACCCACTTGAAATACTTTTCAAGAAAGTCTTTCCGAAACTAATCTATGAGGGTATTAGTTTTGTAATAAAATAGCGGGAACATCATTTAATTAAGTCTTTTTAATGATTGTTATAAATTTGATAAATTTTTACACGCATAATTTCATTGTTGTAGATATATTATGGCTGCAAACACAAATAACTATCATTACGATCGGTCCTTGAGAAGGACAAGTTGAATGGTTTAAATTTTCTTGACTGGTTCCGTAACTTGAGGATTGTCCTCAAACAAGAACGAAAATTATATGTCATTGAACAACCAGTTCCTAACGAACCACCCGCTAATTCCTCGAGGGCTGATAGAGATGCTTACAGGAAGCATCTCGATGACATGGTAGACGTTGGATGTCTTATGCTTGCCACTATGAATCTTGAGCTTCAGAAGCAACATGAGGACATGGTTGCTTATGAAATGATTGAGCACCTGAAAGAACTTTATCAGGGGCAAGCATGGCAAGAGAGGTTCGATATCTCTAAGGCCCTATTCCAATGTAAGCTGGCTGAAGGAAGCCCAGTAGGACCTCATGTCCTTAAGATGATTGGCTATATTGAAAGCCTGTCTAAGCTTGGGTTTCCATTGAGCCAAGAGTTGGCCACTGATGTTATTCTGCAATCGTTGCCGGATAGCTATAGCCAGTTTGTCCTCAATTTCAATATGAATGAAATTGGTAAGACTCTGCCATAGTTGCTCAGTATGTTACGAACTGCTGAAGGCAACATGAAAAAGGTTGGACCCAGGCCTATACTGATGGTCCGTAATAATAAGGGCAAGGGAAAGGCCAAAGTTCAGACAAAGCCTAAGGGAAAAGGTAGGCCCAAGCCTGGAAAAGTTAAGGCTGCATTGAAACCTAAAGGAGGAGTGGCTAAGGAAGGAAACTGTTTTCATTGTGGTGTGACTGGACATTGGAAGCGGAACTGCCCTATCTATCTTGAGGAAGTCAAGAAGGCCAAAATAAGCGGAACGTCTGCTTCAGGTATTTATGTTATTGATATTAATTTATCAACTACTACTTCATGGGTATTAGATACTGGTTGTGGTTCTCACATTTGTACTTCTGTACAGGGACTGCAAAGGAGTAAGAATTTGGCTAGAGGAGATGTGGACCTACGAGTTGGAAATGGAGAAAAAGTTGCTGCATTAGCTGTAGGAACATATAATTTATCTTTGCCTATTGAACTTGGTTTATGTTTAGAGGATTGTTATTATGTGCCCAGTTTGACTAAAAACATTATTTCAATTTCTTGTTTAGACAAAATTGGTTTTGAGATAATTATTAAGAATAATTGTTGTTCCTTTTATCTCAATAATGTTTACTATGGTTCGACACAATTGATTAATGGCCTCTATATTTTAGATCAAACAAATCCCATCTACAACATAAATACTAAAAGACCAAAAATAAATGACTCAAATCAAACTTATCTATGGCATTGTCGTTTGGGCCACATAAGTGAGGAACGCATATCCAAGCTCCATAAAGATGGTCTCTTGGATTCATTTGTTTTTGAACAAATTGATGTATGTGAATCTTGCTTATTGGGAAAAATGACTAAATCTCCTTTTACTGGTAAAAGTGAACGAGCTAGTGATTTATTGGGCTTAATACATTCTGATGTATGTGGGCCAATAAATACACAGGCTAGAGGAGGATTTCACTACTTCATTACTTTCACTGATGATTTCAGTAGATATGGGTATGTCTATCTCATGCGCCATAAGTCTGAATCCCTTGAAAAGTTCAAGGAATTCAAAAATGAAGTACAAAATCAACTAGGAAAAACTATCAAGACACTTCGATCTGATCGAGATGGGGAGTATATGAGCTTAGAGTTTGATGATCTTTTGAAGCAATGTGGGATTGTCTCACAACTTACTCCTCCTGGTACTCCTCAATGGAATGGAGTTTCTGAAAGAAGAAATCGAACTTTGTTAGACATGATTCGATCCATGATGAGTCATGCTGATCTGCCGACTTCCTTTTGGGGACATGCACTTGAGACAGCTGCTTTCACACTAAATCGTGTTCCATCTAAATCGGTTCAAAAGACACCATATGAGATGTGGACTGGGAAACGTCCCAGTATTTCTTTTATGAAAATTTAGGGTTGCGAAGCTTATGTTAAACGTCAGACGTCTACTAAGCTTGAACCCAAATCTGAAAAATGTGTTTTTGTGGGGTATCTAAAAGAAACCAAAGGATATTATTTCTTTAATCCCACTGAGAACAAAATACTTGTTGCTCGGACTGGTGTCTTCCTAGAGAGAGAATTTGTTTTTAGAAAAGGAAGTGGGAAAAAGATTGAACTTGATGAAGTTCGAGAATCGCAAAATACCACTGAACTAGAGATAGAACAACAGCAAGTTCCACAAGGGATTGAGGAACAAGTAATTGCTGTAGAAACACAACCACCGCGTAGATCTTTAAGAGAACGCCAAACACCCGAGAGATATGGATTTCTCATTACAACGCATGGTGACGTTCTACTTATAGATCAAGATGAGCTTAGGACTTATCAAGAAGTGGTGACGAGCCCAGACTCTAAGAAATGGCTTGAAGCCATGAGATCTGAGATGGATTTCATGTATGAAAACCAAGTATGGACTTTGGTTGACCCACCCGAAGGGGTTAAGCCCATAGGGTGCAAGTGGGTTTTCAAAAAGAAAACAGACATGGATGGTAATGTACAAACATACAATGGGCGATTAGTCGCTAAAGGGTTTCGCCAAGTTCATGGTGTTGACTATGATGAAACTTTTTCTCCTGTAGCTATGTTTAAATCCATCAGGATCTTGCTTGCTATAGCTGCATTTCATGACTATGAAATCTGGCAGATGGATGTCAAAACAGCTTTCCTTAATGGGAAACTTGAAGAGGATGTGTACATGACACAACCTGAAGGTTTTGACAATCCAAAGGATGCTGGAAAGGTATGTAAGCTACAAAGATCCATTTATGGATTAAAGCAAGCTTCTCGAAGTTGGAATCTTCGTTTTAATGATGCAATCAAAGAGTTTGGTTTTATCAAAAATGAAGATGAGCCATGTGTTTATAAGAAAGTTAGTGGGAGCACTATTACATTCTTGGTACTGTATGTGGATGACATACTTATCATAGGAAATGACATACCTACCCTGCAGTCTATTAAGACTTCGTTAGGAAGTTGTTTTTCCATGAAGGACTTAGGCGAAGCCACTTACATCTTAGGAGTAAAGATCTATAGAGATAGATCAAGACGACTATTAGGTTTCAGCCAAAGTACATACATAGATAAAGTACTGAAAAGGTTCAATATGGAAGAATCTAAGAGAGGATTCCTACCTATGAGACATGGTATTTCACTCTCGAAGGAAATGTGTCCTTCAACTCCACAAGAGCGAGAACGCATGAGTAAAATTCCATATGCTTCCGCTATTGGATCTATCATGTATGCCATGTTATGTTCCCGTCCAGATGTCTCATATGCCTTAAGTATGACGAGCAGATACCAAGTAGATCCCGGTGAATGTCACTTGACCACAGTCAAGAATATCCTTAAGTACTTGAGAAGGACTAAGGATACTTTTCTAATATATGGAGGTGAGGAAGAGTTAAGTGTAAAAGGTTACACTGATGCCAGCTTCCAAACCGATAAGGACGATTCTCGATCACAATCAGGTTTTGTGTTTTGCCTTAATGGTGGTGCTGTGAGCTGGAAGAGTTCAAAGCAAAGTACAGTAGCCGATTCTACAACAGAGGCCGAGTATATTGCAGCCAGTGAGGCAGCAAAAGAAGCAGTTTGGATCAAAAAGTTTATTACTAAACTAGGGGTTGTGCCTAGCATATCGGATGCTATAGAACTCCGATGTGATAACAATGGAGCCATTGCACAAGCTAAAGAACCTAGATCTCACCAGTGATCCAAACATATACTTAGGCGCTATCATCTTATTCGAGAGATTATCGATCGAGGGGATGTAGAGATATGCAGAGTACCTACAGATGATAACATTGCTGATCCCTTGACCAAGCCTCGACACATGTGAAGCATGATCGTCACACTAAGTCAATTGGTATTAGATATATAAGTGATTGGTCTTAGTGCTAGTGGGAGATTGTTAGAGTATGCCCAAAGATCAATCATGAGATGGTTGTAATAACATACTTGATTTATCATGTTTATTAATATAAGGCGTTACCATTATTATTTCAGTTTCTTTTCTGTGTGTATAAATAAACTGTTTTCTAATAATGTCCTAAGAATAATATGATTATTCTTAAAAGATCCTTAGTCAAGTATTATTGTTGGATAGGACAACAATAATGCATTAAGACTAACATGTAGTTGATTGATGATAAAGAGTTATCATTGATATGGAATATCAGAATCGATGCATGAATATGTGTTAGAGAACAACATATTGGACTGGCCCATTATGAGTATGTTTCTTGGATTATTATGTAATTGTCACGACATTACTCATAGTGATTAATATGTATATGATCCTCAGACTTGAGATCATCATAATCCCAACATCGTGAGTAGTATATTTTGATACAGTCAAACGTACACCTAACTGGTTGTTCTATAAAAGCTGGTGTTGGATATACCACAATCGATGTAGAGGGATATGGTTTGTCGATATAGAATAAGTCCCTCCTACATAATGTGAGTAATATCTTAGGCCACTTGATTAAGTGAGACTAGAAATGCATGGCAATGCTCAAATAAGTTGATATGAGATGTCATACTTATTTGTATATCGTAGTCTGCTTAAAATATCAAGGAACATGGAATGGACTATACAAGTGTGACTATTCCATGACTTGTGTCCAATCCAGAGATAAAGGACTTAAGGATTATTGCATAAAAGGTTAATCATAAAAGGTTATGTCGAATCATGATCTCTTGTGACTTAGGTAGCAATGATGTATTGCTAGATGCCACTCATTGTTTGTAACATTGGAATCGTTCTAGTATTATCGCTATCGTTACAAGAACCTCTGTGGTCACACCCTATAGTTAAAATGAACGGAATAAACCATAGTTGGTATTGTTTTAGGTGTCACTTGAATTAAATTAATTATAGAATTAATTTAATTGATTTCAACACATTATGTACAAGGTTGTTGTACACATAATGAGGTTAGCATATGAATTCAAATAAATATATGGTTTACGAAATTATATTATAATTAATGTAATTATAATTTTCGGTTTAAAATATTATTATATTTATTTTAATTCATAAATAAAAACCCTAAAAATAAATAATAAGGATATAAGTATCCGTTTTTCTTTGTTTTGGTCTAGAAGCCGTCAAAGAAAATTCACTCTCAAAACTGTTTTGGGGATTTCTTCCGTTCGTAGTCAACTGGGTGGATCACGTAGAGGTCGGAGTCTCGGTAGATTGCCGGCTTAGTTCGATTGTAGATCGACTACACGTTGTTGAGAAGTTGCTGTCTACTCGAACAAAGATTAGGTAATTTCGTAACCCTTTTCACCCCGATTCGTTCCTCACACATGGATCCGTGGTTAGGGTCGCCGATTATTAAATTTTTCGCTGCACCTTAGGGGTGCCCACGATCCAACACCTCCACCCCCTCATGATTTTCAGATTCCCCATGTAGCTCCCCTAGTTACAAGTTCAGGTACAGTTATAAGAGAAAGGCCACAAGTTGATAAGATTAGAAAACAAGGGGCTGAAGAGTTTTGGGCTACTAATGATGATGATGCAGAGATAGCAGAATTTTGGCTTGAGAATACTATCAGAGTATTTGATGAGTTATCCTGTACACCTGAGAAATGTTGAAGTGTGTTGTCTTACTCCTTAGAGATTTGGCCTATCATTGGTGGAAGACTCTTGTGTCAGTCGTACTAAGTGAGAGAGTTACTTGGGATTTCTTTCAGGAGGAGTTCCATAAAAAGTATATCAATTAGAGGTTTATTGACCAGAAAAGAAAAGAGTTCTTTGAGTTAAAGCAGGGTAAGATGACTGTTACTGAGTATGAACGTGAATTTGTCAGACTCTGCAAGTATGCTCTTGAGTGTGTATCTAAAGAAGCTATTATGTGTAAAAGATTTGAGGATGGGCTCAATGATGATATCTGACTGTCAGTTGGTGTTCTAAAGATAAAAGAGTTTGTTGTTCTAGTTGAGAGAGCCTGTAAAGCAGAGGATTTGTTAAAAGAAAAAGAAAAGGGCAAAGCTGAAATTGAAGCGTAAGAGACGAAGAAAAGGCAGATGAGCAGATCATTTCAGTCTACTTCCAAGAGGCCTAGAGAGTTCCCTAGTGGATCAAATTTTCCAACCAGATATTCTAGTCGAAGTAGAGGCAGAAGATTTGAGGTTAGTGGTACGTGAGTATTTAGATGTGTTCCCGGAAAAATTGACAGGTTTGCCTCCTGTTAGAGAAGTTGAATTTGGTATTGAGTTGATTCCAGGTACAACTCCTATTTCTATTGCTCCTTATAGAATGACCCCGTTGGAATTGAAAGATTTGAAAGCTCAGTTGCAGGAATTAACTGATAAAGGTTTTGTCAAGCCTAGTTGTTCTCCGTGGGGTGCACTAGTGCTTTTTGTGAAAACAAAAGACAGTTCGATGAAGTTGTGTATAGATTACCGGCAGCTAAACAAAGTAACAATAAAAAATAAATATACACTGCCTAGAATTGATGATATGTTTGACCAATTGAAGGGAGCCACTGTGTTCACCAAGATAGATTTGAGATCCGGTTACTATCAGTTGCGGGTTAAAGAATCAGATGTTCCGAAGACTACTTTCCGGACTAAGTATGGTCACTATGAGTTTCTTGTGATGCCATTTGGCTTGGCTAATGCTCTTGCTATTTTCATGGACTTAATGAACCAAATTTTCAGACCTTACTTGGATAAATTTGTAGTTGTGTTCATTGATGATATTCTGATTTATTCTCATGATAAGACTGAACATGCCGAACATTTGAGAACAGTTTTACAGATTTTGAGGGGCAATCAGTTGTATGCCAAGTTTAGCAAAAGTGAGTTCTGGCTTCAAGAAGTCAGATTCCTTGGGCACATTGTCTCAGGTGATGGTATTAAAGTTGATCTAAGTAAAATTTCAGTAATTGTTCAGTGGAAACCACCCAGGAATGTATTAGAGGTTAGAAGTTTTCTTGGATTAGCTGGTTATTACAGACGGTTTGTAAAGGGATTTTCCATGATAGTTACCCCATTGACTAGATTGTTGTAGAAAGATGTCAAGTTTGAATGGACTGAGAAGTGTCAGCAGAGTTTTGACAAGTTAAAGGCATTGTTGACTAAAGCTCCTATTTTAGTACAACCAGAACCGGGTAAAGAATTTGTGATTTATAGTGATGCATCCTTGAACGGATTGGGTTGTGTACTTATGCAAGAAGATAAAGTCATCGTATATGCTTCCAGACAGTTAAAGCCACACGAGAAAAACTATTCGACGCATGACTTAGAGCTGGCTACCATAGTGTTTGCGTTGAAGATTTGGAGACATCATAAAATTTTGAAATACTTGATGACTCAGAAAGATTTCAACTTGAGGCAAAGAAGATGGCTAGAGTTGATTAAAGATTATGAGTTAGTGATCGACTACCACCCGGGTAAGGCAAATGTTGTTGCTGATGCCTTGAGTAGAAAATCTTTATTTGCATTGAGAGCTTTGAATACCAGTTTGGCTTTATCAGATGACGGTTTCATTTTAGCTGATTTGAGGGCTAAACCGATATTTCTTGAAGAAATCTATGAAGCTCAGAAAAATGACAGTGAGTTGCAAACTAAAAGAGCTTAATGGGAGTCGGGAATAGAGTCTGATTTTCAGATCGGTTCTGATGGTTGTTTAATGTTCAAAGACAGAGTATGTGTACCAAAGAATGATGAGCTTATTCGGAAGATCTTACAAGAAGCACATAACAGTTCTTTGTCTATTCATCGAGGTAGTACAAAGATGTCTAACGATTTAAAGAAAATGTATTGATGGCAGGAATGAAAAGAGATATTTCAGAATTTGTTTCTAGATGCTTGATCTGTCAACAGGTAAATGCCGAACATCAGGTACCTTCAGGTTTATTGCAGCCTGTGTTAGTTCCTGAGTGGAAATGGGACCGAGTTACCATGGATTTTGTAGCAGCCGTTGACACCGAAAAAGAAAGATGCAGTATGGGTTGTGATTGATAAGCTAACTAAGTCAGCTCATTTTATCTCGGTTCGTATGGATTATTCACTTGACAAGTTGGCTGAATTGTATGTTTCAGAGATAGTTAGACTACAAAGAGTACCGTTATCGATTATCTTAGACAGAGATCCGAGATTTACATCGCGATTTTGGAGGAAATTGCAGAAAGCTTTGGGTATAAAGTCAAATTTCATTACAGCTTTTCATCCTCAGACCGATGGTCAGTCAGAGAGAGTTATTTAGTTATTTGAAGATATGCTCAGATGTTGTGTTTTAGAATTTCAAGGCAGTTGGGAGAAATATTTGCCTTTGGTAGAGTTTGCCTATAATAATAGTTAGCAGTCGAGTTTGAAGATGGCACCTTATGAAGCTTTGTATGGACGTAAATTTCGTACGCCTTTATATTGGACAGAACTTAAGGAAAATCAAATTTACAGGGTTGATTTAGTCAAAGAAACGGAAGAGAAAGTAAAAGTTATCAAAGATTGTTTAAAAGCAGCTTCAGATAGACAAAAGTCTTATGTAGATTTAAAAAGAAAAGAGATAGAGTATCAAGTTGGTGAAAAAGTGTTTTTGAAAGTATTCCCGTGGAAGAAAATTTTCAGATTTGGTGAGAAAGGCAAACTAAGTCCACATTTCATTAGACCGTTTGAGGTAACTGAAAGAATCGGGCCCTTAGCATATCAATTAGCTTTGCCAACTGAGTTAGAGAAGATTCATAATGTATTCCATGTGTCTATGTTACGTCATTACCGTTCCGATCCGTTACATGTGATCTCACCGACAGAGGTTGAGATTCAGGAAGACATGACTTATGTTGAAGAACCGGTAAAAATTCTAGATAGAGAGATTAAGCAACTAAGGAACAAGAGTATTGCACTTGTGAAGGTGTTATGGAATAGGCATGGGGTTGATGAGGCTACATGGGAGCCCGAAGAGGCTATCCGAAAACAGTACCCAAATCCCTTCACAGGTAAGATTTTCGGGGACGAAAATCCCTAAAAGGAGGGAGAAATGTAACATCCCGATTTTGGGCCTAGTAGGAACAGTGGTTTCGGGATCACAAATTCGATGAGGAAAAATTTATTTTTACTATATTTTTATGGCCTACAATTTCACAGAAAGATTTCGTGAAAATTTCGTTAAAAAATTTTGACGTTTGGGCATCAATTTAGTCAAAAGAACTAATTTGTAAAAAGTGCAAAAGTTGAGTTCTACTTGTTAGAGGTGTCCAATTATTATGAAACTTTAAATTTGATGTCCTTATATGGAAATTAGACCATTGGTTAAGTTGGTTAACAAAAATGGACATAAGATAAGTGAAATAGGAAATTTTTAAGTTAGGGACAATTTGGTAATTTAGTAATAAAAAGAATTAAAAAGGGAAAAAGATGGCAAAATGTGCTCATCTTCTCCATGGTGAACGAAAATAGCAAGGGGGAAGCCATAGTTAGGGTTTACAAGATTCCAAGCTCCATAGTAAGTGATCCCAAGCCCCGTTCTTAATCTTCTTAACGTTTGTGGAGTCTTGGTAACTTGATTTAGCTTATTCTAGCAATAGTTTAACCTAGGGTTTATATTTGGAAAAATACCCATAGGTGAAATGTGTTTATTTTGATGTTTTATGGTATAATATGAAGCTTGAAATTATGTTAAACAACTTTTGCTAATCGATTTTAAGTGAAAAGGAGTATATTGACATAATTCGTAAAAATACCTAATGTTCATAAGTACATGCTAGAGTGGGAATTTGATGTTGTCATAGAAGGGAAAAATGTTCAGCTTGCCATAAAACATAAGATTAAGAGATGAAGTTTAATTTCCGAGCTTTGGGGTAAAAGTGTAATTATGCAAAAGTTTAGGGGCAAAATCATAATTTTTCCAAAGTTCGAGTCAAGGATTGTTTTGATGAATGTGAGTATTAAATAAGCTAAATTTGCTATTATAGATCAAGAAGAACAAAATTCGGAGTTAGACCGGGGAAAGAAAAAGATAGAGGACAAAGTTGCTAGATTCGGAGTTAGACCATGTCTGGGACATGGCTTTGGCATGTTATTATCAGAAAAGAGACCCAAGTATCCTTATTATTCCAATGTGGCTCAACAGGCTAGAAAACAGATTATGTTCTATGGAAGTTCAAGTAAAAGTGTAATTAGCAACTTCAGGTGAGTTATAAGAGGTAAGAATATGTTATGATATCAGTGAGAACCAACATTTCAGCAAGAGAAGAGTAAGTTGTAATCTTAAGCTAACTAAATAGGTAAGTAAATAAACAAGTAAATGAGAGTAAGTAAAGAGGAAACTTAAGAACATGATACTTGCATATCATTATTTGTGTTAAATGTTGTTATTTATTTACTTGTAAACTTAATGAGCTTTATGCTTACTTCTTTTATTTCTTTTTCTTTCATATAATATTATCAAGCATAGTCGGGATCTTGAAGACGTCGGAGACCGTTCACACTATCAACCACCACAAGTTGGTATTTTAAGATGATAAATGTTTTGAGCTATGGCATGTATAGGGACTTAGTCATTTCGATTGTATATTCTTAAATTATGACCAAAAGATGATATGTAAATGTTTGATGATGAATAGTTATTAAAATGGCTAAGTATGAAGGTGTTTGTTGTTAAAAAAGTCTAGGTGATAAATTATGCATAGAAATCATGAAAAGTAAAAATTGGCAGTGAATCAATTTTGAGACAGTAGTAGTGATGTGATTTTGAAAAATCATCAAGGATAGTATGAGATAATTAAATTTTAGTGACGAGAGGTCAGGACAGTCAATCAGTGAAACAGGGGAGACTTTAATTAATAAACTGTACTAATTGGCTGAACCAAAAATTCTGAAAAAATTTATGGTAAAAAGATATATGAGTCTAGTTTCAGGGAAAATTCACGGATCTAAATTTTGAGTTTTGTAGCTCGAGTTATAATTAATTTAGTGACTGCTGCGCAGGTGGACAGTTTTATTGTGAATAGTGAAATAAATTATTGTGAATAGTGAACAGTTATAATTAATTTAGTGACTCCGGCAACGGTCTCGGGTAGGGGGTGTTACACTGTCACACTTTGGTGTCTTGGTTTGCGCTTCGGTGCCTCTGATCGCACATTCGTGCCTTTGTTTGCACTTCAGTGCCTCTGTTATGCATCTATGATGCCTATGGTTTGAGTATCAAGATTTTTAAAAGTGTCAAATGTTCAATGAAATATTTATTTGTATATGAGCTCACTTATTTTGGATGACATGTTGAATATGGAATTGATGGTTTATTTGTGATGAGGAATATTGTATTACATGTTGATATGTGATCATGAACTAATGTAATTTGTGGATGTGTATTCGGCTATTAGGAATTGTATGTTATCTCTTTATATTTTAATATCAATCAATGTAAGTTTAGTTGATGATTCAAACTATGAACTTACTAAGCTTCATTAGCTTACCTGTCTTTGTTTTTGGTTTTTTTTGTAGTTACCAAATTGTGGACTGATTGGATAGATCGACTGAAGGCTCACACTATCCAGTTATTTGGTAGCTTTTGCTATTTTTGTTTTTAGGTGTGGCATTTATATAGGCTTTATGTTGTTAATATGTCAAATGTTTTGTTGCAAGGTTATATCTTGTTGAATGATTAGCTTCGGATGTTTATTTAAGATGCTTTGTGGTTAGATGAATCTTTAAGGTTAAGATATGATTTTAGTTCTTTGGTACGGTAAGCTTTTATGCATACTTTTATTTTGGTCATTTGGTTTAATAATTGAATTTTTAATAGGTGGCTAATGTTAAATGTTTTTAATAGCTTAGTTATTTGAATGAATAATCTTGATTCTAGTGCCTTTGAATGGCATATGATTAGTTATTTAGGTGTTTGAATGGATAAAATTATTGTCTTTTGTGGTTAGGTAACTTTTGGCATTAATTAAATTTGCTAAGATGAGATTTTTACCATTATTGGGATAAATATTGATGATTTGGCATTTGGTATTGATACTTGACCAAATGAGCAGTACTTAAAAAAATGAAATGCCAAAATGGTATGTATTTTCAATTGAGTATCGATACTTTTTCATAAAATATTGATACCATCAACTAATTATTGATACCATTGTTTTGCAAAGAAAGCATAATTGAATTTTGGTATCGGTTTTTCTGAAAGGTATCAATTGAGTATCGATACCAACAGCGAAACTTTAATTTTAGTTTTAAAGCTTAATGTTTTTGAGACTTAATCCTATTATATGTTTGAAGTTCACAAATATATCCTCTTAGATTTCTGAAATTAAATTATATATATTAGTTTACATGTGATTGATGTTTTAAATATTAGAGTATTTGTAGTATGAATGGAACTATGTATTGTATGTTTTAAAATTATTTGAATAACTATTTTGAAGTGATGTGAAATGGTAGCACTCTGTAACCTTAATCTGGTAACAGAGATGGGTTAAGGGTGTTACATTTACGATTTTTTTCGACACCACTGAAAATCAAGTTGTTACAGCTATCAAGTATCAAGCATTATCTAATTTGTTAGGAAAATTCAGTTCTTACTGAATTACATGAAGCGACATGTGTTGTGGGTATAGAAAAAGGAGAATGGAACTTATACTTTGATAGGGAGAGGTGTTGGAATATTCGTAATACCTCTAGAGGTAGAGGTTGATTCCTTGGGGGAGAGTTTTGAGTTAAGCTTCTCTCCACCAAATAGAAGAAGCTTCTCCTTGGGTGTTGAAGCTAGCATAGAATGGAACTCATTGATTTTAGGTCTAAAGTTAATCTCCTTAAAATCAAGTAGAAGACTAATCTCCTTGGCCTTTTAATTGGATTTTCTTTGCACCAACAATTAGGTAGATCATGAGACACCTTTTTTAGGAATGTTTGTTGAACTTACCATTAGATTAATAACTTTTTCATTTACTGGGATTCTTATTTAATTATCAAGGAATCTAGTAGGGAGTTCTCTTAGAAGGAACCTATGTTAGATCCCTACAACACTCTTGTACAATCCCTACAGAAGAGGTTCCTAAAGTGAGATGTGAATACAGTCTGAGATCTACAAATGAGTATGTGGATGCTCTTGCTACTTTGTCCTTAAAAATACATATACTAAACAAAAATGAAAGCATTATTATGACAATGCTTAGAAAAGGCCTAACTTGTTCAAATACGGACTTACTTCAACCTCAAGAATATGAAGGTGATAAATACTAGTGTGTACCCATCATGGAACAACTACATCAACCTACTCTTAGTAGCATTCCAAGTTTAATGCATTATGTTTTGATTCATGGTGTTTTATATCATAGAAATGTTGGAGTTTTATCTAGGTGTACATCCAGTAATGAGGCAAAGTAAAGGTTGAAAGATGATCATTAACAGTAGCGTGGGGAGGAAGTTTCACCTTTGCATCGTTTACTACAAATGGTAGGATACTTTTGGCCAATTATGGTTGGAAAATTTTCGTTTAAAAATGATTTTCTGTACAGCGAAAAATTAAAGTTTTGAAAATTCTTCGCTATTCTCGTACCACGAATTGCTTCGATTGTGGGCTCAAACAATTACTTTGCCTCATTACTGGATGTACACCTGGATAAAACTAGTAGAATTATTACTTTCAGTAGGAAAAAAATTCTCTCTCAATTGAAACTAGTAGAATTATTATTCCTAGAAAATAGAATTTACACATAGAAAATAAATTATCGCTATTTCTAGCAAAATAACAATATTGAAAACTTATATGAACTCTTATATATAAATAGCTCTACTAGTGCCATTTATTTATTGGGGGAGATATGAAAATTCTAGTTGAATTAGTAACACACAAATAATATTTATTTAATAGAAAACCTAGTCTTCTAGTTTAACTAGAAGAGGGGGTGGCACTGTTGGAAAAAAATGGGTTTCGAAAACGCAGCGGAAAATGAATTTAGAGAAAACAAAGTTTTAAAAACTTTTCCAAAATAAGGTTTTGGTTGTGATATCTAAAGTAATAAACACTTAATTAAAATTGTACCTTTTTTATTCGTCTAGGATGGGCGATTCGACCGAGTAGTCTTCTCTGTTATCCTCAAGCTCACGTCTACCGAGTGTGGGTTCGCTTCGAATAAGAAAATTTTTCACAAAAATTACTAGTGGGGTAATTTTGCAATTTCTCTAAATTTTTGGGTCAAATTGTAAATCAGAAAAATATTTCTAGAAATTTCTTGAAATAATCTCTTTAGAGAATTTTCTCTTTACAACTTTCTCTTGAATTCAAGTGTCTAAATTAATAACCCAAGGCTCTCTTTATATAGGGAGAGTTTAGAGAGTTTAACTATGATTAAATTTAATCGTTTTAATATTAAATCTTATTGAAATAATAGAATACATTAAATTAAATTTAATATTAACATAATCACTTTAATATTAAATTAATAAAATACTATTGAGATAAGTATTAAATTAAATTTAATATTAAACTATTAAAATAATATTATTTTTAGAATAATTAATTTAAAATCAAATTCTCTAATAAAGTCCTAGTAGGAGTGTAACTCTTCCACTACTCAACCACCAAAAACCAACCACCACTAGCCACCAAAACATCGCTGTCGTGGCTGCCAACACCGCCATGTCCGGTGATGCAAGTGTGACACCTTTACGACACCCCGAGTCGATTCGGTTACTTTCAGTTTGGTCTGGGTCACTGATGACATGACGAGTCCGGTCTAGCCACCAGTTAGAATGTCGGTTCAGTCGGGGTTAGAGATGACCCAACCAGTTCGGTCTAGCCATCAGTTCAACCAGTTTTCTGGTTTTAGTCTCGTTTTTGGGCTCTCGAGCCCAATTTACGATCTCATGTCCAATTTTCAAGTTCAATTACCCATTGGGCTAATCGTCTGACTTGAAAATTAATTTCCAAAAATATCATATTAATTTTGATTAATTTAATTTTACTTTATTGATGTCCACAAAACCAACTAAAAATACGACAAAGACAAGTGCACTTATCGATAAATAGTATAGCTATAGTGAGCAAAGATATTGTTCCCATGAGAACTAAAAGTACTAGCAATTATCATCATTTTATTATCCAACCGACAAATCGAAGTGATTGAATTAAACTAAAATTAACTAAATCAATTAACTAAGAACTTGGCAAAGAGCAAATTAGGAAAATAATTGACTAATAACCAAGAAGCGAAACAATACACAGGAAAGAATCTACCTAGACTGCATCTATCGTTATCAATCTGAATTAAACAATTTATTCACTTAATATCTTAATCCATATAAATCCTTAAATTATGCTAATATCTCTCTTCAAGACTAAAAGCAACTGACTTTAGCTTGATTAATTGAAATTTCTTTCTAATTAAAACCACAATTATCACATTAACTCGATCTATGGATTCCCTATTAGATTTGACTCTAATCCAGTAGATTTATGTTGTCCTATTTCTACAATTGCATGTACCTCCACTCAGTTATGCTATATCTACATCTTAAATAGGGTCTATTCCTCCTCTGAATTAAGCACATCAAACATGAATTAATAATCTAGAAATATTAAATCAAGAATTAAGCACACATAACTGAGAATAAGATTCAAGTATTTATTGTGTAAAACAAAAATCAAAAGACAGAATTTATCATAGGGTTCATCTCCCCTAGGTATTTAGAAAATTATTTTGTAATCGCAAATAAAAACATCTCAAAGTGATCATAACCACAAGAAATAAAGAAGCTCATAAAAACTTCAAAGAAATTAAAAGGAGATCTTCAATCTTGATAGAAATCTACTTCAGAGTCGACTTCAACAGCGTTTTTCAAGTTATTTTCTTTAATATTCTCTGACGGCTCTCTTTCCTTTTCTTATATTTGGTATTTATAAGTCTTAAAATTCCCGAAAAACCTAAAATTTACGTTTTCCATCGTGTCTGGAGTGTGAATCATGAAATCTACATGGTCTAGCACATGGTTGTGTGGCAACCCGTGTGGCTCACACGGCCGTTTGTCCAGCCCGTGTGACTTCTGAAATCTGTTCAAATTGTCTAATTTTCGCTTTGTTTTTGCTCATTTTGCTCCCAAATTCTCTCCTAAGTATAGAAACATTAATTTAAAGGATTAGGACCATAAAATTTACCATTTTGCATTGATTAATCACCCAAAAATGCATTAAGAACTAGATTAAAATGTATTACTTTTCACACTTATCATTTATCAAAATTAACTTTCCCAAAAATCACTTAGATTTTCCAAATTAATTTTTCAAGAAAATTCTTTAATCAAATTCTCTATTTGAATAATTCTCATGACCACCTAATTTAATTCCACATCAAATAAATAAACTCAATTGAATTATTTCCAAAGTCGTAGAATTTTCTTCTAATTCAAATGTAGTCCGATCGAGCTTTTGTTGAGCTAGTAGATGGGACCAATCGAACATATACGGTTAGACTCTAGTAATTGCAATTATGTCCAGAAGTATCATTCCGGTAATTCGCAATTACTTAATCATGGAGTCAGTTCACAAGAAGTACCATGATTGAAAACTCTTTATTGTATACTCTTTATTGTATACTCTTTACGAAAGCAATTCATCCATCTGCTTCGTCCAATGACCTCGTTATGTGTGTGTTATCCTCAGATGATATCATTGATTCCTTTGAGTTAAATTTGTTCACTCAATACAATCTTATTTCATCTCATTGTCATCATTGTGTCTTCTTAACGATTAATATGATCACTGTTAACAAATGACTGTGATAAATTGTTCGTTTGAGACCGAGCAACCCATGGCCACATTCCATATTTATCAATCCACACAATGCCAATGAAAGGATGTCATTAACTCTTTAATTGAGCTATGAATTCCACTGTTTCAAGTAAAGCCATGTCATACATAAGTCATATACCCAACATACCGGCTATGGGCTCGATCATCGTTAGAGCATAAGCATCCACTTATATCAGTGACTAACTCAGGATTTAGGTAAATCACACTATGAACGTCACAAGTGAATTAATTCACAAATGGATTCAAAATTAATTCATCTTGGGTCCAGTCCAATGTATCATTCTACCAATGAATACATCTATGTCTCTACTCGTGGAATCAACTGCTTTGATAGCTAAGACTAGCCATCTCCCTAATTGGAATTGTAGACGACATAATAATCCTTCTCAGTATTTGAATCAAATGTTCATTTTGATTCTTTTACGGGATTACGGACTCATTCAGACTATCAACTGAAGAAAATTATCTTTCTCGTACAGTAAATGTTCTTATAATGTCATTTATCTTCAGTTTGAACTTAGACAATCAATAAGCTAATATTTGTTTGTCACAATTTCGCTATGCATGCAAAATATAAAAGATAGAAATACAAAAGATATAATAGTGAAATGTGAAATTAATTTTATTTATTTATTTATCGTTCAAATAAATATAAAACAGTTACATGTTTACTACAATATGGGCACATTTCCCAATAAACGAGTACACTAAGAATGTTGCCCTCATATGTAATATAAGGAAGTTTAGGTCTCTCTTGTATTAAGTCCAATTATATGTGTTTCTTGAACCTTTAACTTGACACTTTATAATTTAATCCAACCTAATACATGTATTTCTATTTTCCAAAATAAATCTTATTTATAAATTACTTTAATTGGATAAATTAATTTTCCAATTAAATACTTTTCTCAACCTAATTTTTAATACTATTAGAGTCATGACAAATTTCTTTGTAAAAGAATCTATGAGAAAATATATTTAATTCTCATATGCAATATGTTCACAGTGACTAATTAATTTAATTCTATTTTTGAACTTCAATTATTTAATTAAATAATAATTTGAAAAAATTAAATTAATCCCTAAGTCATTTCTATACTTAGGGGGACTGATTAGACATATATAATTAGGGCTCAAATGATTTATAATTAAGCTCCAGCTTTTCGCCTATTAATTATAAACTCATTGAGTCATGAAGTCATTCCACTATAGTATTGTGACTAAACTCTCCCTAATTGCTTACCATTACAAAAGATATTCAAACAGTGCTCGTCCAATGATCTTGTCATGAATGTGTTACTCTCATAGAATATCATTAATCTCTTTAGGATAAATCTGCTTTCCCAATATGATCTTACTTTATCTCATGGTAATCATTACCTCTTCCTTCATGAAAAGTTAATTACTATCAAATAGTAATTAAGTCATTTATCACAAAGACAAACGACTTGCGACCGTGTTTACTTTTCATCTATCATGTAATGCCAATAAGAGGATATCATTTACCTATTTCTTGGGTTATGAATTCCACTATTTTAAATGATGCTACATATTGTAGTAGTTATATACCCAACGCACCAACTTTCAGTTTCTTATCTATTTGAACTCAAGCTTTTACTTATATTAAAGTATACGAGTCACGCATACATAGTTCATCATCTGCTTAGGATTAAGGTATGTCACATTATGAACGTAACAAATGAATAAATCTATAAACGAATTTAGGATCTATTCTACTTGGGTCCTAGTCAATGTATTGTCAGTCCAGTTAGTCACATCTATGTCTTCATCTTCTAGGAGTCATTCGCTCTAATACTCAAGATAAAAAATCTCCCCAATTAGACTTGGTAGACGACATATTAGTCTTTCAATCAGTTTGCTCATTTCCAATTAGACTAAGGACCTGTTTAGTTTCATTTACTAATCTATGTTATCTTTTCGTATTACGATCTAACCAAGTAATACTGCTTAGTATTAGTTAAACATTAGATAACCAGTAAGTTAATATTTACTTTCATTTTGCTCTGTGTGGCAAAACCATTGAGTACAGTATATAAGGGTATTAATTTAATTTATGGATATTTTTATTAAACCAATTTCTTCGAAAAATATAAGTATACAAAAAAAATATACTACTCTTAACACACCAGATCCAACAACTATGACAAAGGATGTTTTGAAATTGTAAAGGTCTTACAAGAAATATTCTAAGCCACATGCATATTTGCTTATAAGAAATATGACCGAAGGAGCTATGTATTTGCTCGTGTATTTTGATGATATTATTGTCATAGGTGACAATGAAGAAGACATTGAGAAGTTTGTAAATGAGTTAAATGCCACTAAAAAAGGGTTGTTTCTTAATTAGAAAAAAAAACATTCTTAAGGTGTTGAAGAAAATTTATGAACAATTAGATTTTTTGTTGGCATTGATAAATTTGGTTTTGGGTTGAATTGCTCAAACCGAGGCATTCTAAGAATGGGTACGGAAGAGAATTAGAGAGTTATCATTTGGTATCGGAGGAAGCATTTGGCACTTGTGTGCATCTCATTGGGAACCTATGCACATATATACCTGTTAGAACTTGTGTGCATTATTGTGAAGTGTTAGGAGAATGTTTTTACATCTATGGGAGCTTTTATGCCCAATTGGCACTTGTGACCATCATTGTGAAGTGTTAGGGGTTAATCCATGTATCCATGCTTGCATCTATATTTGGTTAATTGGGTTGTAATTTTAATGAAGACTTATGGTATAATGTTGTAAAGTTTGAGTAACATGATCAATTGGTGTTAACTAGACTATATGAGAAAAGAACAATGACACAAGTGGTATAACTATTGATTTGTATCGATCTCTTGATAGCTTGTTAAAGGAATTGTTAAATTGTGTTAATATTGATATACTGAAGTTATATGCCGCTTTTGATTGTATTATGCTGTTACTTTAGTAGGCTATATTGCTTAATTTTGTTATACTATGTTTTTGGTTATGTTAGCATCATTGAGTATTCCATACTTAGCATGCGGATTGTTTGTTTCCATGCGCAAGCATTACGAGTCCATTCGGGTTTGACTCGTGTTCCTCTTAGCGTCTAAATACTCAAATCCTAGTTTTTGTCTTGAGTTTGTAATTTTTCTTTGAGTTCTTTTGTAATAAGGGGCATGTACCTAGGTCTCTAGTTGACTCTCATGTCTAAAAACTTTGAGTGTTGATGTTTTGGATGTTTTTGTTACTTGGCATGTGTTGGCTATGTTGTTGGTATCTTGGATATCTTTGTTGAACTTTGGTGAAGGTTTAGACATGTTTTAAGTATATTTTACATGTTGCAAATATTTTCCTGATGATATTTTGGTGCAATGATTTATATGGTCGGAGATCTTATGTTTTAGACTCGTTTTCATATGCCAATTGTGTGTGAAATGAGTTGGTAATATGCTGAACATGTTTAAGAGCATGTAGGGGACCATTAGCATATCTTGAAATTCTATTTTCTGTACTTCTACTCTTTTGTCCCAAGAGTATAAGAACATTTTTTTGCTTTTTTGGCAGAGCTCTAGAGACATACCAGGCATGTCTCGAGGCATAGAGTGTCAGGTCTTAAGATATGGTGTCCTTGTCTCAAGGCATAAAACATTGAAACTAAATTAGAGATCCTTCAACCCAGGGTCGTGATACATGAAGCTTTGTCTCGAGACATGGTTTCATTGCCTCAAGACGTCAAACTTTGAAGCAAAAATTGGGATATAGGGGAGGCATGTCTCGACTGTTTTGAGATATTGCTTTGTATTTTTCCATTGACCTAGGATTTGTAACCTGGCCCCGTTTTTTACTATCCTTAACCCCAGTTTATTGTATAAGGGTTCGTTTAAGTTCATTACACATGCATAACATGTTTTAATTTCCATGATTAGTATGTTTTAGCTTCGTTTGTTATTTGATTTGTTTATTTGAGTTACTCCAGCAACAACTTTTGCGTCTTTCATCCAAATCCTCAAATCGGGTCGGGTGTATACAATAGATGGAAGAAGCTAAAAGTCAACCAACACCAATGGTAAGAAATGGTAACTTGTTTTTCATTAAAGAAGATGTTTTACTGATGTAAGAAAATATAAGAGCACTACAGGAGCTTTATAATACGTAGTGATAATCAGACCATATATTTCATTTGCATTAAATAGAATATGCCAATTTATGCCTAATCTATTTGACTTGCATTTCAAGGTAATAAAGAGAATTTTGAGGTACTTGAAGGGTACAATTGATTATGGTATTATGTTTAAACTAGCATCTAGGCTCTCTATTGAAAGCTTTGTTGATGTAAATTGGGGGTTAGACATAGATGATCGTTATTCTAGTATAGGGTATTGTGTAATCTTTGGAGAAAATCATGTTTCATGGTGTTCGAAGAAGCAACAAGTAGTTTCTTATTCAACAACGAAAGCTGAATATCACAACTTAGCATTTACACAGTTGATGTTATGTAGCTTGAGTCATTACTTATCGAGCTCAGTATTCCTATGGATGATAAGTCAACAATCTAGTTGACAATACAAGTGCGGTTGTTGTGTCCGCAAATCCGGTTATGCACTAAAAGTTCAAAGAAATAGAACTAGATTTGTCGTTAGTTCAAGAAAAGGTGGCAAAACGACAGTTGATCATTGGTGAAGTTTCTAACTGTCTTCTCAGCAAGAAGGTACTTCAACTTAATTGTGTTTCAGGTATGGGTTTATGTTCTGTATTCTTTATTAATTTTTTTACAGATTCAACAAGCTATGAGGAGAATGGTGAATGTTAATGAGATAGGATTAACTGTTGACTTTTCCTTAAAGTTGTTGTAAGCAATTATATAGTTGTATTTTCTGTTGCTAACTGATAACTAATGGAGAAGTTGTTTAGGATATTTTTATTAGTAACAACTAAACTAGAGGTCCTTAGTTTATCTTTGTATAATTGAACTGGGCTCCTGTTGGGAGTAATTATAGCTAAACTAATAAAATTGATAGAGATTTTTCTTAAGTTCTTCCCTATTCTCTTCCTGGTTGCATTTCCACTCACGCTAATATGTTTTGAATCAGTTTGTATTGTTTCTTGGAGCAATTCTTTCACTTGCCAACTTCACCAATTCAGGTTCTTTTATTGAAGGGAAATGGAAACAAGCTCAGTTTTCAAGTTGTTGGTTTTATTCTTTGCAGCATTGTTAGTGAATTCTAAGTTGATATAATGCAACATTACCTATGATAACAAAGCTATTCTCATCAATGGACAAAGGAGAATCCTCATCTCCGATTTCATTCATTATCACGGAAGCACCCCAGGGGTGATTTGGTTTTCACTTCTCTTTCTTATTTTACCTAGAAAAAAATGAAACAAAGATTGAATTTTGGTTTTTTTTTTGTTTGGATTTAGATGTGGAAGGATCTTATAAATAAGGCTAAAGATGAAGGCTTGGATGCCGTAGACACTTACGCCTTTTGGAATGACGTGAACCTTTTCTTGGCAATGTACCATATTAAGGTCTTAATTGGGAATATTTGAATTTTTGAGTTTTCTTTTTTTTAGTTTTTTTCTTAATCATTTTATGTCCTTCGAGTAATTTTATTTTTGGAACGGTGTAATATAATTTCGTAAAGTGATGTGACTTGGTATGTTTTATTAAGACAGTGCAAAAAAGTGGGATTATATGGTCATCTTCACATTGGACCTTATGTTTGTATAGAGTGGAATTTTGGGTAAACTTAAAATCTTTTTACCTTGTTTAAGAGTAAATGCTTTGATAAAAAAATGTAGTTTTATTTAATTCCATGGTTCCTGGAACCACAAGGTCCCCATCATCCTCTTTCAGGTGTGAGATTCTTATATTTGGTTTTTATGGTTGATTTCTAGTTTTAGCTAGGATTTGGCTTTCAAAAAGAGAAGACATGGAAGCATGTTAAGAGCCGAAGATGCCAATGGATGCTTTGGTCTAAATATCTATCTACCAGGTTATTTGAACTTGAACTTGAGTAGAAGTGTTAAATATGCATATGTATCAAACATGAGTATATTTTACTTTTCTTTTTGTTTTCTTATATATCTTAAAGTTTTTGAATATTGATATCTTTATATTCATGTTCAAATATGCATTGGACATGTATACTTAGCAAAAATGATGAGTTGAACTAATCATTTATATATATATATATACTATAACAATTTGATGTTCAATATAAGGAAACATTCCTATGTGGCATATCTAAGAATACGCTATTCGCTAGAATAAAAAATTATCATGTGTAATTATTAATTAATTAAAAAAAGGCTTGATGGTTTTTAAAAAATTAATTAAGCCCTTACGACCTTTTTGCACCCAATTGATCATTTGAACTAACAAAATTGGCCAAATAGACCCTTTAATTAACGTTGACCATTATAACGTTGATGTGATTATTAACATTGCTAATGTGATGCTCCATGTCAACGACAGTTGCTGATGTGGTAGTCCAACGCCAACTGCCATGTCAACAAAAATAAAAAAATTCATTTTTTTTGAAAAATAAAAATATAAAAGGAATATTTAAATTCTTTTTACTGAAATGAACCTGGACATATGGTTGTCCAGGTCCATTCATTTCAAAATTTAATTTCTTTTAAAATTTAAATTTTAAATTTTTAAATTTTATAAAATGTTATAAATTTGTAAAAAATATTAAAATTTATAAAAATAATAAATAAATTTAAAAATAAAAAAACGATTTAAAAGCTAAGTTCAAAATGAATCTGGAGATACAGTTGTCCATATTCATTCAAGATAATTTTCTAAATTATATATAGTTTAAAATATTAAAATTTATTTATTTAAAAGATGTGTATCAATGTTTTAATTCTATTTGTACCTTTTAGGATGTATAAAAATAAAATATTTTATATAATAAATATAAATAATTTTATTTTTATTAATAGTATGTAAAGTTTCTTTTAATGTATGAATATGTTCAATTATTTAAAATTTTTAGGCTATAAAATAATATATACACATTTTAGGCTACACATGTAATAAAATAACTGATATATTTTTTAATTGGATATATTCATACATTAAAAAATTTACATGTACAATTACTAAAATTAAATTGTTTTTATTTATTTTATAAAAAATTTATACATAATAAAAGGTACCAATAAAATTAAAACACCAATAAACATCAATCTTTTAAAGAAAATTAAATTTTAATATTTTTAAACTATATAATTTAGAAAAACCATCTTGAATGAATTTGGATGTATATTTCAATAAAATAAATAAATATTCTTTTTAATTTTTACTTTTTAAAAGTTTTGATTTTTTTTTTTGCTAACGTGGACGTAGCATTGTCATTTGTATAAAAATTATTCTTTTGGAATATTTATTTATTTTTATATATCTCTTTATTTTTTTTAGAATTAGGATCAAATTGAGATCATTTGTAAATTTAGAGGATTAATTTTTAAACTTATGAATAAATTGATATAATATGTAAAAATTGAAGGCTAAATTTCTTGTTATACAGATTTTTTTTAACTGTCACATAGCTTGTCGTTTGTGATTTTAACCGGAGTGACCAAAATAACTGAATTATGTAACGTGGGTGCTTAAATTGTAAACTTTTTATTTTAGGTGTCTAAACTGAAACTTTTTTATAGTTGGGTGACTATCTGTGTAGTTTACTCATAATTTTAATATTAAAACAAATTAATTTAATAATATATAAAATAAATAACCTATAAAAATTATTAGTAATATTATACCCCTTCAACACTCAGACACGTGTCAGCACCAGATGAATCGTTAACCTTCTCGTTCACTCCATCTAAAGTAACGCCTCGACAGGTCACCAGCCCTTTAACATCTTTGGGTAAGACTACTTGTTCCTCTCATAGGAAACCATCCACCCGTTGTTTAGGTATGAACACTCTAAACTTCCTCCTAATGTGACTAGGAATCCATTTTGGCGCAACAACCTCGTATCAATAAGGTCTCATGATATACGTCCATGAATATCCTTTACGTATTGGGCGGGGTTGAATGCTTATCTTGCCACATCATACCAATGGACAAAAGGACCTCTCTTATAAATACCCCGTTAAACAATGAAGAAGGGATCAATCTTTTAGTACCCTAAAGTTATTCTGTGCAATTGTCTTCTTAATTAGTCAGTTCTTTCATCCTTGTTCCAGCTCTCAGCCTATTTAGGTGAACCAACCTCCACTGCTCCACTGCAATTAGGGGTGTGCAAATTTTGGGTAAAACCGAATTAATTCGGTTAACCGATCGAATTTGGTTAATCGGTCGGCTAATAATTTTTTGGAAGTTCGGTTAACTGTTAATTCGGTTCGAAATCGGTCGGTTAATTGAACTTAATAAATAATATTATAATATATAAGTATTCGGTTGGGGGTTGGTCGGTTCGGTTAATTTTTTGGAAGTATAAATTAATCGGTCGATTAATTCGGTTAATTTTTTATATGTTTTATACTTCTTTTAACAAAAAAAACATATAAATTTTGGTTAATTCGGTTAACCAACCGAATTAACTGAAAAAGTTCGGTTCGGTTAATTTTTTTTGAAAAAATTTTGGTTCGGTTAACGGTTAAGAGTTTAAAAGGGTCGATTAATTCGGTTAATGGTAGTTCGAGTCGGTTAACCGATTGAACACCCTTAACTGCAATCTCCTCCCTACCCCTCCTTTGTTGTACATTGTATCAACAAGTAACATTATCTAAATTATAATAAATCAATATTTATATTCAATGTTCAAATCATGACGAATGTTTGTATTGTTCAAAGCTTGACGGCTGTTGGACTTAATATGGGAGTCCCATGGGTAATGTGCAAGGAAGATGATGCCCCAGATCCTGTTGTAATCGTTTCACTCTCTCCCATTTCCTCATTTTGCCTTGTTTTCGAATGATTTACGTTTTTATTGAGTTTCATTTGGCTTGGTTTTCCATCACATGTTGAAACAGATAAATGCATGGAACGGCTTTTACTGTGATGCATTCTCTTACAACAAACCTTACCCGCCTTCAATATGGGTTGAGGCCTGGAGTGTTTGGTGAGTGCTTTCTTTGCCAACCTTTGCCAATGATCGTAAATTTAACATGCTTTTTTTTAGGTTTAATGACAAATTAATCTACTAACTTTTGCATGTTTTGTCAAAATGGTCCTTGTCGAAACCATTTTTTTGAAAACAAAAATTTAGTTGTCGACTTTAAAAAAAAAAAATTAGAGTCACCACCGGTCCTTTATTAAGGTGTGATCTCGTACCGCCCAAAATCGGTACCAAATTGATTATTTAATGTCTTGGTGTCGAAAATTTGAAAAGATTCCAAAAGAAAAGTTTTAACTCGTGAACGAATTAAAATGATAAAACATTCTTGTTTCAAAGAAATAAAGTATCACACCTAGTGAGTTAGAGCACAATACTTTTAAATCTTCAAAATTAAGTTTGTCTTTTGTTTTTAAAACTCACACAGTTAAATCTAAGAAGCATATTCGATTATTTGGATCAAATGAAGAAAATCGAAACCCAGTAAGTTAGGGCACAATTTCTCAAAATTTCAAATACCGAATAACTCCTTGTTGTTTTAGAAATTCTTATTTCAAGAAGTCAAAATATCAGGACCAGTAAGTTAGGACCTGACATTTAGATTCCCAAGAACAAGCTTTTATTTGAAATTTATGTGAACTTATTGCAAAATAAATACTCGGCTTTCTAAATCCGTCAAAAAATAATCGCGATCCAGTAAGTTAAGACACGATCTTTCTCGAGAACCAAGATTGCCAAATATTTTAAAAAAAAACTTTAAATATGATGATTTTAATGCTTTGACAAAGCCAAAATATATTTTTCTATGTTAATGCATAACATGAAATTATTATTTTAATTTAAATTATACATGTATATGTATTATAAAATAAAATATGATATATAAGTAATTTTTAAAATGCATATGCATATATTAAACATGTATATAAAAGTTATGAAAATAAAGTGTAAAATATGTATAGGTATATATAAAAATAAGTAAAATAAATTATGAAAATGCGTATATATATGTATATGCAAGAAAATTGAGAAAATATACTTAATAATTTTGAAGAGTGTATGTATATACATATATTAAGAATATATATATTTGAATTTAAAAAAATATGAAAAACAATATGAAAATCATAAAATATAAGTATATGTACGTATGCATATAAAACTAAGAAAACTAAAGTAATAATAATAAAATATATAAGACATGTATATATATTTTAAAACCATTTAAAATATGTACATATATTTATTAACATACATATGCGTATATACATATAGGTATAATAATACTAATATTTAATATATTATTAAATAATACTAATAATATTACAGTAATACTAACAATCTAACAGTATTTATAAAAAAAACCTTAAAATGACAAATGAAGGATTAATTTTGAACTTTAATTTAAAAAACGGGGTAAATTTGAAAAGAATAAAATGCGAATGGACCAATTAGAACACACAATTAACAGTGGAGGACCAAAGAGAAATTTACCCAAACCTCCCAAACACTGCACAGCAACGAGGACCGAATGGAAACAATATTTAAATATGCAGTAAAATTTAAAAGAAATAATAAATTTAATTTAAACAACCCCAAAAAGCAAAGGACCAATCGCACAAATGGCCCCTTTTGAACCCTTATAAAATCCCATTTTAAAACCCTAAGGTCATTCCCTTTCTCTGTCATTTTTGTGTTTTGCCGCAGCCTCCCTTTCCCACTGCCGCTCTGCATTCCTCTCATTCCGACGATGGAATGAAGATCCCTCAACGCCGCATGCGACGAAAAGTCCTCCTCTACTTCCCTCTTCCGCTTTTGTTTTAAGAAACAAGAAAGACAATGAAAAAGGAAAAACAAATAAAAAAAGGAACAGAACAATTACCTTCAAAATTTTGCCTTTTTGATTCCTTATTTTCGTATTTTCTTTAATATTTTTTTCATACAATATTGCTAACCCCTTTACAGATTGAAATTGCCCTTTTATATTCGACCCCCCAAATAATAATCAAAATCAATAAATAAAAATCTATTCTGTTATTTTTACATCTATTGCCGTTTGGATCAATTTTTCGCAGGTATGAAGGTCGTGGAGGACGTGCGCAAAGTGCTGAACATGGGGCGATGTTGAGGCGTGGGTGAGGTTGCTGCAGTTCTTGACTTTCTTTGCTAGCTGTTTAGGGTTAGGCCAAGGTTAGACTTGGGTTTGGGATTTGTAATGATTTGGGCCTTATTGGGCCAAATGTAATTGGGTTAAAATTGGTTAATTTGGGCCCTGGGCAATAATTGGGTATCACAATTGCCCCTCTTTGCTTGTTGTCGTAAAACGAGAACAGAGCAAAGACTTTAAGATAGCCAATTTTGCCCGAGCATGTTGGACTTTAGCGTTCTTCAAGTAGCCTCATTCCAACTTACTGAGTTTTCAGAGGTTTAAGAATCGGTGCTTCAATCCACTCCACTACAACATCAGGGAGATAGGACTTGTACCTTGTACCTTCTCAAAAGAACAAAAATTTGCTATCTTTAGTCTGCTCCACTACAACCTCAGAGAGATAAGACCTGTAGCTTCGACTTATTCTGCTGCAACTTTAAGGATAAGTCTGATGTCATCTGTTCTACTACAACTTTAAAGAGACAAGATCTGTGATTTTAATCCGCTCCACTGCAACTTCAGGGAGATAGGATTGATTTCTCCTGTCTGCTCTACTGCAACTTCAGGGAGATAAGACTGGATGCGATATGCTCTCTGCAACTTCAGAGAGGTGAGATCTGATTTTAATCCGCTCCACTACAACTTTAGGGGGATAAGATTACTTTCTTCTGTCTACTCCGCTGCATCTTCAGGGAGATAAGACTGGATGCGACATGCTCTCTGCAACTTCAGAGAGGTGAGATCTAATTTTAATCCGCTCCACTGCAACTTCAGGGAGATAGGATTACTTTCTTCGATCTGTTCTCTGAGGAATATGACCTGTACAATTCAATTTATGAACCTAATTACGCCTAGTGATTAGGATGTCATGATCAGAATGAATTCAAATGCTCCTAACTAGACGTGTATGAATGACATTTGAATGAATGTAGAATATTATTTCAAGAATGATCCCTCCTTAATGCTTAGGTAATCATTACTCAAAGTTTATTAAGGCTTTATCGCTGACGTGCTACAACGCCTTCTTACTTAGCTAGCATCTCCAAAAGCACTTAATCCAGTTGCCCCGCTGTAAACTTCAAAGTTCAATCCACTGGGACGCAAAATTTGTACCATCATTCTCCAATTGTGACCCAAGGGTAGAAAAATCGGGCTTTTTCAATCATCTCCTATCAGAATTCAAGAATCCAGAATGTGAAGCTCTTTGGTCTTTTACCCCATTCCCAGGGTGTCATACCAAATGTTTATCCACAAATGAAGGATCCTCTTCTCCAAGGAAACCCCTTTCTATTGCTCGGTGATAATCACTTACCTGTTCATTTAAACCTCATCACCAACCTACATGTTGGCTATCGCATAACTTGCCATTTTGTTCAATCAATATTTTGATAACAAAATCTAAAAGGATGGTCTCAACTTAGACTTTTCCTTCCCAGATATTTCAACCTTTAAACCTGGTGTGTTCTAAACAATAGTCCTATTTCAGGTTCCCGTATTATTTAGAAACTTCTAGAATAATATGCAAAATTTCGCTTATAAAAGTATTATTATCCCATTATTTCAATGAAAAAATGTTTGAATAAAACTATCGAAATTGACAAGATGAAATTCATTGATAATAAAACTCAAGATAAATAAATCATAAAGAACACTAAGAATAAAAAAATGGATTAGAAACACAAATCTTGAAAAAGAATAAGGTATTCCAAGATATAAATACTGAGAAGACTAGGCGCCTCAGATATCGCAGTTTGAACTTCTCTGCACAAACTATCTGAAGACCATTCTGAGTTCGACAGTGCTTAGAAGATCTACAGTACTCTGATGATGCCTCAAGATGTTGCGTCCTATTTCCCACTAATTCAATCATTGCAAGATCACTAGATGCCTCACTTGTTCAACATTTGAGCTGCCCTTTTTCAGGTTTTCAACTCAAATCCCCTTTGGTCTCAAGGCGCCCTTTGCGGGTTTTCACCTTGGCCTCTCCATGCGTTTTTTTTTAAGAAAAATATTTCTTAACTGAATCTGAGTTTATAGGGTTTGGCAAATCTTTGTCATCCATCTCATTCAAGATCAAAGCTCCCCCTAAAAAGGCTTTCTTTACAACATATGGACCTTGGCATCCATTTTCCTCTAAAATCCTTTTGTATAGGAATGATCTTTTTCAACACCAGCTCCCCTTCATTAAATTCTCTAGGACGAACCTTTTTGTTGTAGGCCCGCATCATCCGCTTTTGATACATTTGACCATGCTGAACAGCCTTTAGCTTTTTCCCTTCTATTAAGTTCAATTGATCGTAACGAGATTGAACCCATTCTGCCTCATCCAATTTCAATTCAGATAATACCCGGAGAGAAGGATTTCTATCTCAATAGGTAAGACTGCTTCCATCCCATAAACCAAAGAGAAAGGCATTGCCCCAGTCGAAGTCCTGACAGACGTTCTATAAGCAAAGAGAGCGAATAGTAATTTCTCATGCCAATCCTTGTAAGTCTCAGTCATCTTTCCCACAATTTTTTTGATATTCTTATTGGCTGCTTCTACTACACCATTCATCTTTGGGCGGTATGGCGACGAGTTATGATGCCTGATCCCGAATTGACTGCAGACCTCCGCTATTGCACTATTGTTCAAATTCAGCGCATTATCAGATATGATCCTCTCAGGCATTCCATATCGACATATGATTTCCTTCTTTAAGAACCTGCTAACTGCTGACTTTGTGACATTTGCATATGAAGCAGCTTCTACCCACTTGGTAAAGTAGTCAATAACCACAAAAATGAAGCGATGCCCATTAGAAGCTTTTGGCGATATTGGCCCAATGACGTTCATACCCCACATAGAGAAAGGCCATGAAGAAGTCATAACATGAAGAAGTGAAGGAGGTGCATGCATTTTATCGCCATAAATTTGGCATTTATGGCACTTTTTAGCATAGTTGATGCAATCTCTTTCCATAGTAGACCAATAATACCCAAATCTCATGACCTGCTTGGCCATTGTGAAACCATTTGCATGCGTTCCACAAATACCATCATGGACTTTTTCTAGAATTTTTCTAACTTCCACTGCGTCCACACATCTTCGCAGTACTTGATCCTTCCATTTTTTGTATAGGTTCTCTCCATCTAGGACATAGCCAATTGCCAATCTTCTCAATGCTTTCCTATCATTCTCCGTTGCCTGATCTGGATACTCACAATTTTTCACATATCGCAATATATCCAAATACCAAGGATGGTCATCTTTTTCCTCTTCCTCAATATTATAATAATGAGCCGGGGTTTCAGAAATACTCATCTGAATAGGCTTCACGTCCTCTAACCTATTCACTCTGATTATGGAGGCTAAGGTAGCCAGCGCATCAGCCATCTGATTCTCATCTCGTGGAAGATAACAAAAAGTAATGTCATCAAACTCATCCATTAATTCAAGAACTATCTTTCAATAATTGATCAGTTTAGGGTCTCTTGTCTCCCTTCTCCTTTGAGTTGGTATATCACCAATGGGGAATCCCCATATACTTCTAACACTTTAATTTTACGTTCGATGGCTACACGAATACCCATAATGCACGCTTCATATTCTGTCATATTGTTCGTACAATCAAAATCTAATTTGCTAGCAATAGGATAGTGATCTCCACTTGGAGATACTAAGATTGCCCCAATTCCATTCCCCACAGCATTTGCGGCTCCATCAAAATTTAACTTCCACACCTGATCCATTTGGGAATTTTCTTCAGTGGTTGCCACACACATCAAATTCTCATTTGGGAAATCAAAGTTCAAAGGCTCATAATCCACCAAAGCTCTGCTAGCTAAAAAGTCAGCTATTGCGCTCCCTTTCACAGCCTTCTGACTTACATATGCTATGTCAAATTCAGAAAGCAAGATATGCCATCTAGCCATTCTCCCATTCAAAGCAGTCAACTCCATCATATACTTTAAAGGGTCTAAATTTGAAATTAGCAATGTCGTATGATACAGCATATATTGCGGTAATCTTCGAGTTGTCCAAACCAAAGCACAACACAACTTCTCAATAGCTGAATATCTCGCTTCACAATCAGTGAATTTCTTACTGAGATAGTATATTGCCCTTTCTTTTCTCCCTGTCTCATCATGTTGGCCTAACATGCACCCCATGGAATTGTCAAACACTGTTAAATATAGTATTAATGGCCTATCCAAACTAGGTGGTGATAGCACTGGAGGTTCAGACAAATATTGTTTTATTTTGTCAAAAGCCTTCTGACATTCTTCATCCCATACGGCCGGATTATGCTTCTTTAGAAGACAGAATATGGGATCGTATTTCTCAGTTAATTGTGAAATAAACCGAGAAATGTAATTCAGTCTCCCCAAAAAACCCCGTACTTTTTTCCAAGTGTGTGGTGGAGGTAAATCTTGTATTGCCCTAACTTTGTCTGGGTCAACTTCAATCCCTTTCCCACTAACTATGAAGCCCAACAACTTCCTTGATCTAGCCCCGAAGGTGCACTTTGTTGGATTAAGCTTGAGCTGGAAATTCCTTAGTCTCAAAAATAATTTCCGCAGAACTTGAACATGCTCCTCTTTCTTTTTGGATTTTGCAATCATATCGTCAACATAAACCTCAATCTCCTTATGCATCATGTCATGAAACAAAGTTACCATAGCTCTTTGATAAGTTGCCTTCGCATTCTTTAATCCAAAGGGCATCACTTTATAACAGAACGTTCCCCACAAAGTGATAAATGTGGTCTTTCTCATATCTTCTGGATGCATCTTTATTTGATTGTATCCAGAAAAACCGTCCATGAAAGAAAACAATGAATAGCCTGCAGTATTATCTACCAAAGTATTAATGTGAGGCAACGGAAAATTATCTTTTGGACTGGCCCTGTTCAAATCCCTGTAATCCACACACATTCGCACCTTCCCATCTTTTTTTGGGACAGGGACAACATTAGCTACCCATTCTGAATACTTGACCTCTTGTAGGAGCCCAGCATCAAACTGTTTCTTGACTTCTTCTTTTATCTTTAGCACAATGTCAGGCCTCATTCTTCTGAGCTTCTGCTGAACTGACTTGCAATCCTCTTTTATAGGAAGACAGTGTACCACAATATCAGTGCTTAACCCAAGCATATCCTGATATGACCACGCAAAGACATCTTTGAATTCACGGAGTAATTCAATGAGGTCTTGCCTTGTCTTGACGGAAATGTCAGTTCCAATCTTTACCTCTTTTCCCTCCTCTAGACTCACAATCTCCAATGATTCTTTATGAGGTAATATTTGCTTATCTTTCTATTCTACCATTCTCAATAAGTCCGGAGATACATCACAGTCTATGTCATCTTCAAAATCCTGTGATCCCTTTAAACACATGTCTTGTTCAAAAGGTGATTCTGAGTCCGAAACAGTGTCATTCATATCATTGATATCCGGGGACCTATGATAAGTTCCAAAGAATATACAAAGAATGTATGAATTTATGAACAAAATATGATTATGAAATGAATAAAAGAATGATGTAGAAAAAGAATAAAAGAATAATTACTCGAAAAAGAATGAAAGAATACTGGCTCAAAAAATGCATATGAAAAAGTGTATTTATTATAACGTTCAACATATGCATAATCCATAAAGACATTCCTATATATCTTAAGTAAAAACAACAACGATGTTTTGCATATTTACTCTGAACAAGCTCTAAAAACTATAGGAATCTCTTCCACAGTCCAATTGTTTAGATCACTTCCAGGCTCGTAAGGGCGAATCTCTAGCAAGGTCTCTCTTTCACCTGTGTCTAGGGCATTGATGTGAACATCTCCCAGCATTTCTTCAACACCTTCCACTTCAAGCACTCTTCGTTCCGAATGAATAAACCCTCCTGATACGAAGGTCTTGGATATGTGAGGAAAAGCCATAGGCTCCCACCTAACTTTATTTCCACTCAGGCATGCCGTTCTTCTCTCCTATCTTTTCTCCATTTCCTTTCTTCTTTGTTTTACATCTGGTCTATAGCCCAGACCAAAATGATTAAACTTTTCTTTCATCACTGGTGCTTCAACTCCTCCGTCCAAATATCTTCCCAATCCTTTTCCCGGTACAGCTCCTTTTCCCACCATTAATTGAAGTCTCATTCTTGTAGTCCTGGATATCTTCGGTACTGGAATTCTATTCCCCACAGCAATAAATGTTGACTTTATGAATTCTAAAGTCCAGAAAGAACACTCCACCGCCTCCTCATCCGTCTCCACGTATGGTGTATTGTTGGTTATTGACGCAATAATACCTTCTTCAGCATTTATTGTCACTAACCGTCCTTCTAACACTAATTTTAACTTCTGATGCAGCGATGAAGCCACAGCCCCTGTCGAATGTATCCAAGGTCTCCCCAATAAACAGTTATATGAAGGCTTGATATCCAATGAAATCTACTTCATAAGTATTTGGGCCAATCAACAATGGTATCTCAATTCTTCCCAAAACCTTCATTTCCGTTCCATCAAACGCCCTTACCACATTTTGGCACGTTTTCATATGTGAGCTATCCACAGGTAGCCTGTTGAGAGTAGATAAGGGAAGTACATTCAATGCGAATCCATTATCAATCAAAACTCCTGGTAGCATGTACCCTTTACACCAAATAGTAATGTGCAAAGCTTTAGTGGACCCCATACCTCCCGCAGGTATTTTGTCATCATTGAAGAAGATAAAATTATCAGTGCATTTCGATGTACCTTTGAATTCATGAGCAAAGCCAACACAGATATACGAGTTGGTTGCTTATGCAGCTGCTCTACTACGCTATACTCACTGTGCTTCAGAAATTTTAAGAATTCAGTGGCCTCTTCTTCCTTTATTGGCTCATTAATCAATGGCCTTAAGTCAACCCTCTTCTCTTCCTTTTGCTCTACTGCAAAGACTATTCCCTCTACCAATTCTATTTGGGAATTTATCCAACCACCATGCTTCTTAGTATTCATACAAAAACCTGTCTTTTGGTTTTCTTTCGCAACACTGACTGAAGCTTCCTTTCCCAAAACTGTTACCTCGTACTCATAATTCTAGGGGATCTTCTTGCTATCCTTATACGAAAACTTCGTCAGCTTCTGAATGACAATCTTTGGTGTCACCTGTGCCCTGACTTCAGTAACCCTAGGGCGCGAGATGATAATGACAGGATGATTAACTTTCGGAATCCTCGTCTCCGACTCTGATGCGCATATACTTCCTTTTCTTTCTTCCTCTTTAAAAAACTCTATTTCTCCATTATCCATCATGCTCTGAACCAGAGCCATGAATTTCCCACATCCCTAAATTTCGTGTCCCACCTCATGATGGAACTCACAATAATTTTGGGTATTGCCACCCCCCACCAAATCCGAAACAATTAACCCTCTTCCTACCATTTCTTTCCAAACCCTCTTCAAAGGGATCTTTACCTCAGCAATATTCTCCTTGACCTTCTTCCCCGTACCTTCACCCACCATGTTTACCCTAGCATCAGTATAATTGGGTAATGGATTTTCCGTACCTGATGAATCATCCACCTTGACAATGCCCATCTTAATGAGCTTCTCAACAAGCTTTTTAAAAGCAGTACAATACTCTATGGAATGCCCCGTAACTCCTGCATGGTAATCGCATTGTGTATTCGAGTCATACCATTTAGGATATGGAGGCCGTAAAGGAGTCAAATAAAATGGGGCAACAACGTGCGCGTTAAATAAATTCTGATACAACTCTTTGTATGACATAGGGATGGGTGTGAACTGAGGCCTCTCAGTATTTGGCCTCACACCAGATTCCTGTTTTGATGAACCCTGTTGACCTGCCACTATCTTCTTGTGATTCACCGTAATTGACTTATTATATGTATTCACGTTGTTCACCTCGCTTTCTTTTTTCTTTGAGTTTTACCTTATGTTGTTCTCTCCAACATCAATATTCTCGCTCTTTATAGAACTTTCAATCATCTCACCACTCATGACTATGTCAGCAAAATTTTTCGTGGCACTGCCTAACATATGTGTGATGAAGGGGGCCTTCAGCATATTTACAAAGAGCATCGTCATTTCTCTTTCAAGGAGCGGTGGTTGGACCTGCACTGCCACCTCCCTCCACCTCTGAGCGTACTATCTAAAACCTTCATTCGACTTTTTCTCCATGTTCTGCAAGGTAATCCTATCAGGAACCATTTCCGCTACATGACTGTACTGTTTCATAAAAGCCTGTGCTAAATCCCTCCAAGAGCTAATCCTAGCACGACTTAATTGATTATACCATTTAGACACTGCCCCCGTGAGGCTATCTTGAAAACAGTGTATCAATAACTGGTCATTATTGACATACCCAGTCATTCACCTACAAAACATAGTAATGTGGGCCTCAGGGCAAGTAGTCCCATTATACTTCTCAAAATCTGGCATTTTAAACTTGTAAGGAAGCACCAAATCCGGTACCAAACTTAAATCCTTAGCATCAATCCCCTAACATCTCTTAGTAGTTTCCATTGCTTTGAATTTCTCCTCAATCCACTTCCATCTTTCTTCAAATTACTTTGGTAATACCTCTTTCATTTTATCTTTTTCAACTGCTTTCTCGAAATCAGGAACAATAGGATTGGTAGGATTGTCCTCAGGACTAGAGCCTGATCCGACCTGGAAATTCATTGACCTCGAAGCATCGGTCTGAAATTGTTGAGGCCTAATTGTAACAGAAGATTTACGCGGGTATACTTCAACTTGAGGCTGTGCATGTAAAGGAGTAAAGCCTGGAGGATACTGGAGTCCATCCTCACCTTCCTCTTCAATATTGGTTACAGGACTCTTTCCCTTATCTTTCCCTTCAGTCAACAACCTCGTTAACTGTGTCATCATGCTTCCTTGAGATTCTACCATTTTATCTATCAAACTTTGTTGAATCTTCTCGAGATGTTCCTTTATTTGCTGCTGAAGCTGATCCTGCGTTTCCTTCTGGAATTGCTCAAGCTTTTCTAATCTTTGATCCATACTTCTTCATTTCGCTCGTGTACCGTAATGGTGCTGAGTTGGCTGGTTAGATTCTAGGTTAATTGAGGAATGATTTTGATTAATCAGAACCCTTTAATAATTTTTAATGCATGCAATGCGATGTATGAAAATGCAATGCAGAAAAGGCGTTAATTCTAATTTCAATTACTTTCAGAAAAACTTTATTAGAAAATAAATCTCTTTACATAGAATAGGCTACAAATATGGCTTTTCCCTAATACTTAAGACCTTGATCTTTTTAAGCAACGATGCTAACTCTTGTCCTCGATCTTACTCTAGCTCGTACTTCACGCTCAACATGTCGGCCTGCACTGCCAAAGTTTTCAAGTGATCTGCCACTTCTTGAATCTACATCACAGCTTCTCCCATAACGTGATCTCTACTCCTGACTTGATCCTGGAAATAATGAAGTTGCTCATTCTGATGACCTTCTTTTGCCTCTAGATGCTCAATTTGAACCTCACACCTCCGCAATGCTGTTTCTAACTCTTATATTTTACCCTTCATCTCTTCGATCTTGCTCAGACTTGCTTTTAGCTCTAATACAGAATTTTGACTTCTATGTTGATGAAGAGACCCTTCTAACTCAATTACTCTGTCTTTTAGTTCTCCTTTTTCCTTTTGACTCTCTGACAAGCTCTTCTCCAAGGCTTCATTTTGTGCTTGTACCTCTCGAAATTTCCTTTCCCACCTGTCTGACTTATTTCTTTCCTCTCGAATTTTTTTACGCCACTGCTCTGAAGTCTTTCCAAGCCCGGCAGTTCTCATGGACAGATGCAGCTTCTTGTAATCTGTCTTCAAGCTATCTAGCTCTTCTTCGGCCTTATTCTTCCCCTTTCTTAGTTTATCAGCCTCGAGTTTCTGAACATCCACATTCAGTCTCAAATTCACTTTCTCTTCCTCCATTTGCTATATTTTCTTCTCTAATTCTGCATTCTTCCTTTCAAAGTCCTGTTTTATGATCTCTAGCTCAGTGGGGACGAGACGCAAATGCTCTTCTATCGACTGACTATTTTCCAGACTCGGCCCAGGAATGTTATCGTTGATCCTCTTAACCCACCATTCGCTGTACTCGGGAGTTGTCATTGGACCCACAACTAATCTCTTCATTCGGCGAGTTTAATTCCACGCATTGGCCATATCACGAGCTTTCTTTTTGTAACCATTATCTTTATACGAGAATTCACACTCAGCCAGTCCATGAGTTGTAGGCACAAACTGTCTTGACCTGTATTACCTCAACACTAACAATGGAGCATAATCAACAGCTCCCCAAATTCCAAGCAAAGGAACCCAGTCAAAACCCCCACACCGATATAGGACCTCATCTGGAAGCAACCATGGAGCTCTCCACTCGATATCCTCCTCTTGCAAATTCTAAAAAATTGCCATTCATTTCTCCTCCAAGATGTCATCTCTCCTAGGCGTAGCCACTATCTCCTTTAATGGTGAATAACTTTCAGAGAAGACCCGATATGAAACCCTATCATCCTTCCAAAAGTGACTGTGGAACCAAGCAAGTAGAAGCTGTGCACATCCAATAAACCTACGCTCTCCCACTCTCCGGCATGCATTCAATGACCTGAAGGTTTCTGCCAAAATCACTGGGACTGGTGTAACTCTCTTATCAAGCTGGTCAAATAAGTCAGTGACCGCCTCGTCCACATATCTCAAAGTCTTAGGAAACACAATCAAACCATATATACTTAAAGCAAAGACATCTACCCTCTTCCTCGCGTCTGGGTGCGTTAAGATGAGGTCTTTCAAATTTTTCCAAGGAATACACCTACTATCCCCCTTTTGCTTAATCTCAGTTGTAACCCATTGCTCGCTCATCCCCATTATATTCATCAGCTTCCTCAAGAAGGTCGGTACATTTACCGCTTTTGAATAAATTCTATCTACTTGAACTCTCGAACACCGAAGTAAAGCCATGTACTCCTCTATTGTAGGCACCAAATCAACCTTTCCAAACGTGAAGCAATTGTAGGCCGGATTCTAAAACTGGGCAAGAGCTCAAAATAGACGCTTGTCTACCTTCATATCAAGTAAATAAGGTAAATCTCCATAATTTGAATAGAATAACTGCCTAACCTCATTATTCCACTGATCCCATATCTCCTTCAACCCCTGCAAGTTATTTTGAGCTACGCTAACACGGGTGAAGTCCCATAATTTCGATACATATCCCTCGGCCAAACTATCACCTTTTTCACGCTGTGTCATTTCAGCCCAAGTTCGGACAGCCGCATTGTCCTCCACTATATCAAGAAACCCATTTCCCATGATAAGCTTTCTGTTTAGCAACCGAATATGAACCAACGCCTTTATAATGAAATGCCATGTAATTTCATGCAATCAGAAAAAAACACAAACAGTCAGTATCAGGTACAAAAACAAACTGAAAACAATAAAATCCCTAATCGGATGACTACTAAGGTTTAGTATAGTTCTACCTAGGGCAAGTTCCTAAAGTTCACTATATGAGGTTTGGCTTCTAGGGCAAAGGTACCCGAACCAGCAGATTCCTTGATCCTCACCCATTATAGGCTCATACAGACCGAGTTCAGTTCAGGGGGACACATTTCCCTATGGCTACACGGAGATGAAAATCTCACGAAGACATAGGTACAGATGTATCCCGAAAGCGATCCACTACCCTGTACGGAGGTGAAAACCTCACGAAGGACTAGCTTTTCACTCCCACTTAAAAGGGTAAAAAAACTGACTTTATGAAATGCAAAATGCAAATAAACTAACAAATTTAAGCCAATCAAACAAACACGTAACAATGAAAACCAATGAATGTAAAAGGGGAAATCATTACTAAAACAACATTAATTTTCGACAAAAAGACACAAAATAATCAATTTATGGCTCGACTCTCTAGGTCCCCAGTGGAGTCGCCAAGCTGTCGAAACCATTTTTTTGAAAACAAAAATTTAGTTGTCGACTTTAAAAAAAAAACTGGAGTCGGCACCAATCCTTTATTAAGGTGTGATCGGCTCACCATAAAACAATTCTAGTCTACAAAATCTGAGAAAAAATGGGTTCGAGAGTCAGTTACACACGAGGAAGGGTTAGCACCCTCGTACCGCCCAAAATTGGTACCAAATTTATTATTTAATGTCTTGGTGTCGAAAATTTGAAAAGATTCCAAAAGAAAAGTTTTAACTCGTGAACGAATTAAAATGATAAAACATTCTTGTTTCAAAGAAATAAAGTATCACACCCAGTGAGTTAGTGCACAATACTTTTAAATCTTCAAAATTAAGTTTGTCTTTTGATTTTAAAACTCACACGGTTAAATCTAAGAAGGATATTCGATTATTTGGATCAAATGAAGAAAATCAAAACCAGTAAGTTAGGGCACAATTTCTCAAAATTTCAAATACCGAATAACTCCTTGTTGTTTTAGAAATTCTTATTTCAAGAAATCAAAATATCAGGACCAGTAAGTTAGGACCCGACATTTAGATTCCCGAGAACAAGCTTTTATTTGAAATTTATGTGAACTTATTGCAAAATAAATACTCGGCTTTCTAAATCCGTCGAAAAATAATCGCGATCCAGTAAGTTAGGACACGATCTTTCTCGAGAACCAAGATTGCCAAATATTTTAAAAAAAAACTTTAAATATGATGATTTTAATGCTTTGACAAAGCCAAAATATATTTTTCTATGTTAATGCATAACATGAAATTATTATTTTAATTTAAATTATACATGTATATGTATTTACAAAATAAAATATGATATATAAGTAATTTTTAAAATGCATATGCATATATTAAACATGTATATAAAAGTTATGAAAATAAAGTGTAAAATATGTATAGGTATATATAAAAAATAAGTAAAATAAATTATGAAAATGCGTATATATATGTATATGCAAGAAAATTGCAGAAAATATACTTAATAATTTTGAAGAGTGTATGTATATACATATATTAAGAATATATATATTTGAATTTAAAAAATATGAAAAACAATATGAAAATCATAAAATATAAGTATATGTACGTATGCATATAAAACTAAGAAAACTAAAGTAATAATAATAAAATATATAAGACATGTATATATATTTTAAAACCATTTAAAATATGTACATATATTTATTAACATACATATGCGTATATACATATAGGTATAATAATATTAATATTTAATATAATATTTAATACTAATAATATTACAGTAATAATAACAATCTAACAGTATTTATAAAAAACCTTAAAATGACAAATGAAGGATTAATTTAAACTTTAATTTAAAAAACGAGGTAAATTTGAAAAGAATAAAATACGAATGGACCAATTAGAACACACAATTAGCAGTGGAGGACCAAAGAGAAATTTACCCAAACCTCCCAAACACTTCACAGCAACGAGGACCGAATGGAAACAATATTTAAATATGCAGTAAAATTTAAAAGAAATAATAAATTTAATTTAAACAACCACAAAAAGCAAAGGACCAATCGCGCAAATGGCCCCTTTTGAACTCTTATAAAATCTCATTTTAAAACCCTAAATTCATTCCCTTTCTCTGTCATTTTTGTGTTTTGCCGCAGCCTCCCTTTCCCACTGCCGCTCTGCATTCCTTTCATTCCGACGATGGAATGAAGATCCCTCAACGCCGCATGCGACGAAAAGTCCTCCTCTACTTCCCTCTTCCGCTTTTGTTTTAAGAAACAAGATAGACAATGAAAAAGGAAAAACAAATAAAAAAAAGGAACAGAACAATTACCTTCAAAAATTTGCCTTTTTGATTCCTTATTTTCGTATTTTCTTTAAGATTTTTTTCATACAATATTGCTAACCCCTTTACAGATTGAAATCGCCCTTTTATATCCAACCCCCCAAATAATAATCAAAATCAATAAATAAAAATCTATTTTGTTATTTTTACATCTATTGCTGTTTGGATCAGTTTTTCGCAGGTATGAAGGTCGTGGAGGACGTGCGCAAAGTGCTGAACATGGGGCGATGTTGAGGCGTGGGTGAGGTTGCCGCGGCTGCTAATTTTGCTGCTAGCTGTTTAGGGTTAGGCCAGGGTTAGACTTCGGTTTGGGATTTGTAATGATTTGGGCCTTATTGGGTCAGAATTGGTTAATTTGGGCCCTGGGCAACAATTGGGTATCACAGTACTAATTATATTTTTGAGCTTTTTTGGCCATCAACTTTTGTTTTTTTTCTCAATGTGTTTTTTCTAACAGATTTAATGAAAATACCGTTAAAAAAGTTAACGGGAATGATGTGAAATTTTATATGTAGAATATTTTTAATGAGATATAATTTATTACTTAGATAATCAAATAAGACAATTGCATATGGAAATAATAGAATAAATAATACATTAAATTAAAAATAATTCTTAATTTAAAGAAAATAAACGTAATTATCTAAAAAATTAACTCAATAGAAAAACTTTTCAATAAACAAACATACGAAAGATTGAAACATTTTGAGAGAAAGAAAAGATTAAAACCTTGAATTTATTCATTAAATCTATTAAAAAATGCAGTTTGAAAAAAAAATCAAAAGTTGATAGCCAAAAAAGACTTAAAAATACAATTAGGATCATTGTGACAAAACATGCAAACGTTAGTGGCCAATTTATCATTAAGCCTTTTTTTTTTATCTATCTGATATACCTTCACCCAATAATGAGAAGGTTTACTGAATTTGGTGGCACAATTCACCGCTGCCCTGTTTAACACTTGGCTTTTGCCGTTACTCATTTCGTACAAAAGGGTGGCTCATGTATCAACTATTATTTGGTTAGTTACCACGTTTTTAATTGAAAAAGATTCAGGGTACCAGCAATGAGTTTAAGGTTATGGCTAATGATCAATATACTTATGATAGTACCATGGAGGAACCAACTATGGACGGACCATTTATTACAACCAGTTATGACTATGATGCTCCAATTGATGAATATGGTGAGAAAACTGAGGTCATTGCCACTAATCTTTCTCATTTCCTTTTCTTTCTGCGTTCTCATGGATCCAAACTTCTGTATATACAGCAACATATTACCATAGATTTTGTCTTTGAACTCTAAATTGTGACTGACAAGTGCTCCTCGTTTAGGTTTAATCCGGGGACCTAAACACGGTCTTCTGAAGGAGCTCTGTAGAGCTATTAAGCTATGTGAACATGCTTTAGTTCCTTCAGATCCTACTATTACTTCCTTGGGAACCTATCAGCAAGTAGGCTTTTTATGTCCTGATTACTCTAATTATCTGTTGGTAGGATAATCCACAAATGAGTCAGTCGTTCTGCCAACGATGTTAATGTAGTAGTAAATGTAATTAGATATGTTCGGATCTCAATACAATATCTAAGAGTTAGTAATGATTGTTTTCCAGGCCCATCTATTCTCTCCAAAGCAAGGAAACTTTGCAACTTTTCATGGGAGACTTACAATGAAGACATTTCTTCTCTAGGGGAAAGCTCAAGAATCACAGTTCCTGGACTCTTGGAGCATCTGAATGTTACCAGCTACCTGTGGTACACAACGGCACTTCATTTTGAAGCACCGAGGTTTATCGAGATCTCGAGCATGAGCAAAATAAGAGATTATCCATGAGTATGTCATGCAGACTCAACCTTGAGTTCAGCTAATAGTTTCTTCTGGGTTAAATTTTAATCCAGTGTTGACATCAGTCTGTTGGAATCATTTCTACGAGGAGGACGAAAATCAACTCTCGATGTCAATTCAGTTGGCCATGCTCTTCATGTCTTCATCAACGGACAGTAATATGAATGAAACATATTGAGAGCACTCTACGGGACTAGGGAAAAAAGGGGATTCATACTTGCTGGAACAAATCACATTACACTTCTCAGCATAGCTGTCGTATTGCCGGTTTGTTGCTCTTGACCATGCTTATCTGAATGCAAATATTAGCTACATATGTACAGTTAGTTCGGACTATTCCTTCATCTATGGGTCCGTTCGGATCGGCGGCAAACATAGCAACTGAACTGAACTTGTCTCAACCAAAACTTTAAAACTCAAAACAGTAAATATAGAAGTTTCTGGATTACTGATACAAATTTATGTAGGTGTTTAAGGTTAAGAGTTGTTCCAAGAAAATCACGCTAACTAGGGTGAAATTCAAAAGAATAATATGGGATAAACAAGTATAAAAACATAGATAACTTATAGAAAGCATTCGCTAATTTAAATATAAGATAAGATCTGAAATAGAAACAAGGACAAAAGGCAGAGAGTAGCCAAATATAAATACAACCACACATTATTTAGTGTCTGTCTGTCAGACATTCATAAGATCCTAGTTTCATAAACAACTCCAGACATCAAGTACATTTAAATGTTGATTCATGCTGTCTGCACCGGGTTAGATGAATGAAAGGCAATTTTCTGCTGCAATTCTTCTTTCCTTGCACCCACAACCTTGTCAATTATGGTGCCTTCTTTCAGAAACACAAAAGTTGGCATCGCCTCAATAGCCCACTCCTGAGCCACAGTCTGCACAATTACAAAGAGCATGGTATAAGAAAATTTGACAAGTCAAAAGCTAAAATTACAGGCTTTTTAATTAAGCAATGGCTTAAGAGACCCTACATTCAGTTCATCCACGTCCACCTTCAAGAATATGACGTTGGGCAGCTTCTTAGCAAGATCCACCAGGATTGGCGATATAAAACGGCATGGCCCGCACCATGATGCTGTGAAATCCACCACCACCTATCCAAATAAATCTTTTCTTAAGTATCATACATACAGATCTATAATTTATCATAACAAACACAATAAACAACACCTAATACTTGTGATACACCACTAGGACATAACTGAGGACCTTGCTAAGAACTATACAGGACAAATTAAGCAGGAGTTACCAAGTCCTGCGCTGAAATCAGCCCAAGTTTAAGTAGACAAAACCAATTTTTCCAAACAACCTAACAAGCAAAATTTGGTAGCTAATACAAAGAAACAGCAATTTCTGTACCAGTTTTCTTAAGTTACAACAAGGAAAAGATATTTACCAGTTTCTTGGACTGGTTTCCCATCTCGAGCTGCTGGTTCCATGAATCAACAGTGTGGCAGGCGATTACTTGTCCCTCTTCCGCCATAGTTTTTTCAGTCAACCTCAAAGCTTACAAATTAGGCAAAGCAAAATCCTTTTTATCTTGTTTCCCTTGGGTTTGTTTGACAATTTCGGTGGTGCACAATCCTTTATATAGAGGAATTTAGGGGCTAATTACGAGAATGTCATAGGTAAAGTTCGGGAATCACGTGACGCATCCTCATATGTCAGTGACGGAATAATATTAGTGGTCAGCGGTGAGAATAGTTCCGCTTTTTCGTGTCCATGTAAATGGAACCCAAAGTATGAACGGCGCTTTTGAATTTGGAAGGACACGGCACGTGCATCACATGCGGACAAAGAATCGGATTCAATGTGATAACGAAATTCAACTACAAAAATTTAATGTTGAACAAAGAAGGAAAGTAAGAAATCCAAAATGGATAAATTGCACCCAGCTCATTAAATTATTACTACGTTTAAGCTTCGGTCATTTAATTTTAAAAAGTTATAAAATAGTTATTGAATTAATTAAAAGTTTTAATTTAAGTCATTAAACTATGAAAAAATTTTCATTTAAATCATTGGAATGTTAAGTTTTTTTTTTTTAAATTGGGTAGTGAGGCTTGAGCGGCGATTTGACGATCGTTATGGTGTGGATCAGTACTCATCGAAGAGTAGAAGAACACATATTAGATCTAAGTTAATCTGATGATCAGTGTCGGAGGTCGAAAAAGAAAATTGTTTAGATTTTGGTTCATAAATTCGTGAATCCAAAGTTATTTTATAAAAAAAAACTAAACTATAAAAAAAAGAGGGAGAGAGAGAGAAATGAGAGCTTTCGATGTTAACTTTGAAAAATTTTATTTAGAGTTGAACCACGGATGAGTCAAATTATTTTCATGTTATTTTTTTAACAGTAAATATTATCTTTGATAAATTTTAGCCTTATTTGATCAAATAACTAATGCCAAATACCTTCACCCATTTAATTTACATTAATATTGACAACAAAATTCAAAAAGTTGGTAGAAAACAGTATAATTTACAAAACAATACATTTTAAAAACAACCAATTATAAAATAACATAACTCTTGCACAAATTCGAAGGAGTCTATTGCAAAAGTGTCTACTTTCACATGCATCCTCCATGCGAACTTTCATGCTTTTATTTGTTTCATCCACCAATATTTTGGCTTACCTTAAACTAGGTAGTTTTGTTGTTCTTCACGCGAAAAACACAAACATAGAAAATTTTGTCCATGACACGAACAAACCCGAACCCCTTTTTTAAAACCCTAACATTAGACAACACAATTATTTTTTTAGTCATCGCACTCCAACAAACCCATAAAAGATATTGCACATGTCGCTGAGATACCCTAACCCATCTCCATAAACCTGAAATCTCCATGTTCATGCATTCGGTTAGCCATAGATTAATGGGTTATTTTTCTTGGATTGGATCGCTCTCTCAAAAAAAAAAAAGCTATTTGTGGATTTTTTTTGTGGTGAAAATAAGATTACAACCAATTAAACAAAGCTAACAAGAGGATTTTCTGCAAACAATTATAATCCGTCCTCTGTGTCGAACGTCATTTTGGCCATTTGATCTGTTTCTTTGTTTTATTCTCTAGGAATATGGTCTAATCTCCAATTCCTTATACTGTCCAAAAGCTGACAAATGCGTCTGACTAAGGCCGAACAAGAAGACTTCGAATCAGAATCCTGAATAGCTTCAACGACCTCCAAACTATCCGTTTGTATCAACACTCTTTCACATTGTTTAACTTGCAACAAAGATAAGCTGTCTAAAATTCCCTATAATTCAGTATCGAAAATACACTACACCAAAACAGGCTTTTAGCGGCGCCTTTAGCGGCGTTTGGACAAAAAACGCCACTAAAAATCAAACAGTAGCGGCGCTTTTGGAAAAACGCCGCTAAAGATCGATCATTAGCGGCGATTTTTAAAAAACGCTGCTAAAAATAAGCATTAGCGGCGTTTTTTGGAAAGCACCGCAAAAAGCCTAAGCCCAATGGCACCGTTTTCTGAGTTTTTGGGGTCTTTAGCGGCATTTTCTGAAAAGCGCCGCTAAAGCTCAGGTCTTTAGCGGTGTTTTTTAATAAGCGCCGCTAATGCTCAGGTCTTTAGCGGCGTTTTTTAATAATCGCCGCTAATTCGCAGGTCTTTAGCGGCGTTTTTTAATAAGCGCCGCTAATGCTCAGGTCTTTAGCGGCGTTTTTGAATAAGCACCGCTAATGCTCAGGTCTTCAGCGGCGTTTTCTAATAAGCGCCACTAATTCTCAGGTCTTTAGCGGCATTTATTAATAAGCACCGCGAATGCTCAGGTCTTTAGCGGCGTTTTTTAATAAGCGCCGCTAATGCTCGTACCTTTAGCGGTGTTTTTGAGGAAGCGCCGCAAAAACATTTTATCTATCTATTTGCTATGTAATTTGTTTATTTATATTAATTAAAATCCAATTTATTTTAATTGAGTATTTGTTAAAAATGGATAAATTTGAAATAATGACACGTAGAAATAATCTGAAATAAAAAAACATAGAAAAATATTTGTTAAAAATGGAGAAATTAAAATACTATTATTTAAAATAATTTTAAATTTTTTGGGTACATAATTGATTGATTTTAATTTATATATTAAATAATTTCAAATATAATTGTAAAAGATACGATAGTATTAATTTTAAAATATTTAATTTAATTATCATTATAGTTTAGGGTATATATATATGGTTAATTTAGGATTTAGGGCGGTTTAAGAGTTACAATTTTAAGGTTTATAGATTATGGAATTAGGGATTTTGATTTAAGGGTTGTGATTTAAGGTTTATTGGTTAGGGGTTAGGGGTTAGAGTTAGAGGTTAAAGGTTAGAAGTTTAGGGTTTATGGATTCGGTGTTAGGTTAGAGTTTAGGGTTTAGAGTAATTAATATATTTTAAATTATATAATATTAAATAATGTTTAGGGGTTAGGGATTTAGGGTTAGGGTTTAGGATTTAGATTAATTAGTGTTTTTTAATTTATATATTAAATAATGTTTAGGGGTTAGGGGTTAGTGATTGGAATTGAGTTAGGGTTTAGGATTTAGATTAATTAGTGTTTTTTAATTTATATATTAAATAATGTTTAGGGTTTAGGGGTAGGGGTTTGGGGTTTGGGATTTAGGGTTAAAGGTTAAGAGTTAGTGATTTAAGGTTTAGAGATTAAGGTTTAAGCTCAGATTAATTAGTTTTATTAATTTATATATTAAATATGTTCTTAATAATAAAATAAATATATTTAAATTATGAGTATATATTAATTAGTTTTGTTTCCCCAATTTTTCGTCAGTACCATACAAAATCCGGTTCAGCTTTCTTTACAGTAGAAAGGATCGTTCTAAAAATATTTATTGATGAACGACGGGATTTGGATTGTTGGAAGCTACAAGCCCCTTTCGGTTTTTTGGCAATGTTCCTAGGGCACCGATAGCACATGTCAAGAATCCTACAATTGGTGGAGGTTCAGTGATCATTTAAGATATTTCAAGGATGTATAGTTTATATTATTTAAGAGATATAATATATATATATATATATAGATAGATAGATAGATAGATAGATCACTTTATGCATGTATATATATTGATTAATGGTTAAATTAGGGTAGTAAGGTTTATTTGAGACTTGTTAAATGATACAATTAATTAATACTAAATTGTCTGAAAAATATTTAACCTTAACAATTTGATATTTTTATATGAATATATATATAGGTAATTAATTATTTAATTTGGACAGGACCAAAATATAAGAAAAATATAAAAAATATAAAAGGAAATAAAAAACTAAAATTTATAATTTTATCAAAACTTTTAAATATTACTTAAAACTTTAATAATTATTTACTAAAAATTTTAATGAAAATACAATAAATAACTAAATAAATAAATAATGTGAAATTTAGCGGTGTTTTTAGAAAAAACGCCGCTACTATATATACAAAATTTCCAAAACGGCACCGTTTTGGCAAAAGAATTTAAATTCCTTAGTGGCGTTTTTGCCAAAAACGCCGCTAAAGGTAGACATTACCGGCGTTTTTATAAAAAACGCCAAAAAAATTTTCCAAGCTTTTTTGGTACGACGTCGTTTCAGTTTATGGATAAAATTTAAAATTTGGAAAAACGGCGCCGTTTCAGTGGAAGAATAGAATCTGTTACTGGCGTTTTATTGAAAACGCCGCAAGGATATATAAGTGTTTGTAAAAACGGCGTCGGTTTAATTCAGGTAATTAATTTTTGTGGCGTTTTTTCAGAAAACGCCAGAACAGGCACTATAATTTATTAAAACGACGCCGTTTCTTTACGTGCTTTAAAATATTAGTGGCGTTTTTGTCTAAAACGCCGCAAATGTGAATACAATAGAGGCGTTTGTTTTAAAAACGCCGCAAACGAGACTTAAAATTACCTTAAACGGTGCCATTTCCTAAGAGGACATATTTACTTAATCCCTCCCCTCCGTCTCCTTTACCAAAATTTGAAGAAACCTAAGCAGAGTAACAGCAGCGATTCGACAGGGAAGAAAATAAAAAAAATAGCAAGAAAAAAAAAGAGCCGACATCTCAGGAATCAACAGAAATTTGGAATCGATCTTTACACCATTGTTGGGCAAAGCTGCGAGATTTGTATCCCAGGTAAGCCATTTCTGTCGATGACCGATTAAAATTTTAGGGTTTTGTTTATTTGGGATTCAGGGTTTCGATTAAACCGATTCTGTCATAAAAATAAAATTTTAGGGTTTTGTTTATTTGGGATTCAGGGTTTTGTTTATTTGGAATGAATCGATTGGGAATGGGCAATTTGAATGAAATTATTTTCAGCAGAAGGAATAAATTATTGATGGGTTCTAATATTTATTCATTTGAAATTTTTTGCGCATGTTAATTACAAATTTGTTGAATATTTTTTGAGTTGAAATCATTACGGATTTCATCTATTTGAGTTTAAAGCTGAAGCTTTTGTACTTAGATAATCCTGTCATTTATCCGGTTTGTTTGAATAATTTCAACTTCCAGTCATTTATCCGGTTTGTTTGAATAATTTCAACTTCCTGTCATTTATCATTACAAATTTGTTGAATATTTTTTGCGCATGGGAATTACTTTTTTTTTTACTCCCGATAAGTATTAGGTTTAATCCATTTCAGTTGAAATGAATTGAAGTTATGCTTAAATGTATTTGAGTTGTTAACTTATCAAGTCAGATTGGCTCGGCTTTAAATTTGGGTTAATATAGGTGAGGTAAATTTGGAATATTCCTAGTAACCAAGATGCAGAAGTCCTCCATTGGGAAATATCGGTTCCAACATCTGTATGTACAATATACAAACGTGATGATGGGTCAGCCAACCCAGAAAGGCTAATTGATTGAAAAGCAAAAATAAAAAAGAACAAAACAGATTGCTAGCTGGAACTTTAAGTTGGTTATATTTTTTTTGTATAGTTTAATTTTTTTGGTTATATTTTAGTTGTATAGTTTAATTATTATTTTTCATGTTTAGAAGGGAGTTTTATTTACCATTTTAGCTAAATTTGCACTTGACTTTGCAGCTTATTACATTATTTGATGTTTAAATTTAAGAATTGCTATTCATAAGCGCAATTGTTTTAAACTATTAAAATTGAATATAATTCTTAAATAACTTTATATATTTGAGTAATTGAATAAATTATGGGCGAATCATTTAATCGGTTTAGCATTTATAAATTGAATTAAATATATCAAACTTTAGATTTAAAATTTTCATGCCAAATGACCTAACCTCCCCTGTATTTGATAGATTCTTCTCCGAAATTTTTTAACTATAAATTGATTCCTATAGTATGAAGTAGTTAATTAATTGAAATTAATGTTAGTGCCTATCATTTATGATGTTGTTAAATTTGACTTGAGAGACGTAGAAGCCACGTTTTCAGTCAAGTCTTGACCGAAATTATTGGAAATTTGGTTTTGTGTTGTGATCACCAAAAATATAGCATAATTAAAATATGTATATAGCTTAAATGAAATAAAATAAAAAAGATCTGGTCCTACTCCTCCTTCAGCTCTCCCTCACTAAAACAACGTTGAATATATAGTTAGATGACAAAATTCATTGGTCATATACAGTCAAATAAAATAGAAATGCTTAATCCAGTGCATTTCATGGATGAAACATCTTATTTGTTTATATGACAAAATTCATTGGTCATATCGGTCAATTTCTTCCATAAGCTTCTTTGCCTCTTTCATTGCATAAGTCGTCTATTCTTTGGCGTGGAAGGTAAATTTTCATTCTTCGTTGTAATGTATCGTCAGTTAATCATGTAGAAATAAGTTTGAAGATAAAAAGTTTGAAAATGATGAAAATACCTTAGTGGTAAACTTGTAGAAATAAGTTTGAAGATAAATAAGTTTGAAGGTATAATTGAGTTACTTGAGTTTGAACTTAATTAAACTCGTTTACCACTTTTGTATTAAAATAGTTAACTTACATAACTTAATTAATTAATATTATATATAACTTACATAACTTACAACTTACATAACTTACATTAATATTAAACATAAATTACATAACTTACATTAATATTATACATAAATTACATAACTTAATTAATATTATACATAAATTACATAACTTACATTAATATTATACATAAATTACATAACTTAATTAATTAATATTATACATAAATTACATAACTTAATTAATTAATATTATACATAAATTACATAACTTACATTAATATTATACATAAATTACATAACTTAATTAATTAATATTATACATAAATTACATAACTTGCATTAATATTATACATAAGTTACATAACTTACATTAATGCAATACATAAATTACATAACTTAACTAATTAATATTATACATAACTTACATAACTTACAACTTACATAACTTACTTTTTTAATTATTCATAAATTACATAACTTACATTAATGCAATACATAAATTACATAACTTAATTAATTAATATTATACATAACTTACAACTTACATAACTTACTTTTTTAATTATTCATAAATTACATAACTTACATTAATGCAATACATAAATTACATAACTTATTTAATTAATATTATACATAACTTACATAACTTACATAACTTACATTAATATTATACATAAATTACATAACTTAATTAATATACATAAATTACATAACTTACATTAATGTTATACATAAATTACATAACTTAGTTAATTCATATTATACATAACTTACATAACTTACAACTTACATAACTTACATGTTTTTAATTATTCATAAATTACATAACTTACTTAATTTTCATAATAAATAACTTACATAACTTACATAACTTACATAATACATAACTTATATGACTTACATAACTTACATAGCATAATTTTCATAATACACAACTGACATAATTTTCATAATAAATAACTTACATAATACATAACTTACATAGCTTAATTATACTTATTTTTAAATCCTAAACCCGTGCAATTTATTGTCAAGATTAGGCTTCAAGAAAATGGATCGGTCTTGGATGAATTTGTCAAGGGTAAGCGACGGTTATCGAAATGGAGTACAAACTTTTCTAAATTTTGTATTTCAATATGCAAGCCAAGAGAACATGATTCTTTGCCCGTGTAAGAAGTGTGTCAACATAAACTGGCATTATCGTGAAGTTGTATACGAGCATCTAATTGTTGATGGGTTTGTTCGTGGTTATAAACAATGGTTTTTTCATGGAGAATGCCCGCCTAGTACTTCCTCTTCAAGGATGGATGTATCTTATGATAGTACTGCTTACCATCAGTCTGTTAGAGGGGATGACATGGACGGGATGTTGCGGGAAGCATTTAATATTCACATCATGGTTTACTGATCGTTCCCACCGACTTTGTACCATCGATGATTGTAATCTCGGTGGAAATGCTTTTACCGAACCCGGAAGAAGTGTACATCATGAAGAGCCGAATGGAGAAGCGGCAAAGTTCTACACGCTACTTAATGAGATGAACGAAGAACTATATGAAGGATCAAAATTTTCAAAAATGTCTTTCTGCATTCGTCTTTTCCAGTTAAAATGTTCGGGAGGGTGGACCGGGAACTCATTGACAATGCTGTTAGAGTTTTTGAGAGAAATGTTTCCGTTTGCAAAAATCACTCAGTCATGCAAAGATATGAAGAAAATGATAAAAGACTTAGGTCTTGGGTACAACAAAATCCATAGTTGCCCGAATGATTGCATGTTGTATTGGGGCGATCGGAGAAACCAACAGTGCTGTCATGTATGCGGCGAATCCCGTTGGATAAATAGAAACACAGAAGATGGGAACGACGATGAAAATGATGCACAGCCAAGAAAGAAGTCGGTCAAGATTTTGCAGTATTTTCCGCTGATACCAAGACTTCAAAGGCTTTTTATGTCGTCGAAGACAGCGGAGTCAATGGCGTGGCACCATGAAGGACGAACCGATGATAGATTATTAAGGCATCCGGCAGATTCTTTAGCTTGGAAATCATTTGACAATAAATTTCCAAGCTTTGCAAGCGATCCCAGGAGTGTGAGGCTTGGCCTAGCATCTGATGGATTTAATCCTTACAAGATCATGAGTACTGCATACAATACTTGGCCAGTAGTACTTATTCCTTACAATCTGCCTCCGTGGATTTGCATGAAGCAATCTTCCCTTATCTTATCTATGATTATCCCTGGAGAGAAAGGGCACGGGAATGATATCGACATTTATTTACAGCCACTTATTGAAGAGTTAAAACAATTATGGGCTGGTGTCGAGACATACGATGTGCTGAGAAAGGAGAACTTTAATTTACGTGCAGCTTTGATGTGGATCATTAATGACTTCCCCGATTATGCCAATTTATCCAGTTGGAGTACCAAGGGTCGTTATGCGTGCCCTTGTTGTGCTGCACAAACATGTTCGCAATGGTTATACAATGGGAAGAAGTTCTCTTACATGGGGCATCACCGGTGGTTACCGAAAAATCATAGATTTAGATTTCAGAGTTCGGCATTTGACGGTACTGAAGAGTTCAGAGAAGCTCCTTCGCAGACAAGTGGATCTGAAATCTTATTAATGTTGGAAGATATGAATTTCAGTTATGGGAAGATGAATCAACCGCCAAACACGCAAAGAAATAGAAGATCAAATGATGAAGCTGATGATAACTCCGATGAAGAGGATGATCCTAATGAGGCGGACTTGTGGAAAAAAAGAAGTTTTTTTTTTTGAGTTGCCTTATTGGGAGCACCACCTTTTACGACACAATCTTGATGTTATGCATATTGAGAAAAATGTCTGCGAGAACATTGTCTGTACAATTTTGAATGTAGACGGAAAATCAAAAGACAATCTTCAGAGTCGACTTGATTTAGTTCAGATGGGAATTCGACCTGATCTTCATCCGAATCCACTTCCGAATGGTAAATATCGGTTGTCGCCTTCTATTTTCTCAATGTCGAAGACAGAGAAAGAAGTGTTCTGCATGGTGTTGAAGGATATAAAGGTTCCAGATGCGTATGCATCAAATATATCTCGATGTGTTAGTGTTAAAGATCGAAGACTATATTCGCTAAAATCACATGACTATCACATCTTGATGCAAGATTTACTGCCAGTTGCTCTACGATGTTGTATTTCGAAGAAGGTGACGTCTTGTATAATTGAACTATCCAATATAATGAAAGCCATTTGTGGCAAAGTTTTGGATGTTCAAGAACTTCAGAAGGTACAGGATCGAGTCGCTTTAACCTTATGCAACATGGAGAAAATCTTCCCACCTTCCTTCTTCACTATTATGGTTCACTTGATAATCCATCTCCCGCATGAAGTAATTCTTGGCGGACCCGTTTTCTATCGATGGATGTATCCCATAGAAAGGTGTTAATTACAATTTTTAAAATTTTCCTTCATTCACCTATATGCCTTTAGTTACAACTTTTGATAATGTTGTATATCGTGTTTAGGTTCCTATCCAAATTAAAGTCTTATTGCCGCAACAAGCGTTATCCAGAAGGATCGATTGTTGAAGGCTACTTGGCAGAGGAATGTATGACCTTCTGTTCAAGATATTTGGAAGATGTTGAAACAAGGTTGAACAGACCAAATAGAAATGCTAGACTCACGGATCATAACTTTGCCGATAATTATTTGTTCCAAAGTTTTGGAGAACCAATCAGTAAAGTTGAAATTGCAGAATTAGATGATTTATCGTGGGTACAAGCACATCGATATGTTCTGTTTCACCACGAATCAGTGGAACCTTTACGCAAGTAAGTTCTAGAAATTTGATAAATATTCATCATTTAAAAATTGGTTATAGTCTAACAAACTGAACATATTTTTAACATAGTGAGTACAAACAAATATTGAGATCTCGTTCGCGCTCCTGAAGAACACAACATCGAGATATCAACAAGTTGTTTACAGAATCTTTTCATGAATGGTTAAGCCAAACGATATGTAATTGGAGCTTTCACCGACAAATAATAATATTTACTCAAAACATTTTTAATTACTCAGTTTCCTTTCCATTCAATAGGTTTGGAGTGGGAAGAATGTCACCGACGAAGTTAAATGGCTTTCCCAAGGTCCAAATCGGGTGGTTAAAAGATGTAGTGCGTTCCTCATAAACGGATTCAGATTTCACACAAAATATCGCGAGAGATTGAGGAGAACGCAAAATTGTAGAATAGTTGTTAATTCCTCAATTACAAGTTATGCTAGTGCTAGGGACAATAATCCTGTGGAGGGAAATGTGGAATATTTTGGACTTCTTACTGACATAATTGAGTTGGATTACTATGGCAAATGGAAAGTTGTCTTATTTCAAGGTGATTGGGCGATGTTATCTGCACGTGGAATCAAGCAAGATCAATTTGGTTTCACAATGGTAAATGCGCTCGATTGATTCACAGGACAACAATTGATTGATGAGCAGTATGTATTTTCTTCTCAAGTCAAACAAGTTTTTACTCAAAAGATCCAAGCGATGAGGGTTGGTACGTTGTACTCGTAACATCCCGAGACTTGTTTGACATGGGCAAGTGGAAGTAGAGATGACATTGACGACAGAACACAAACTTTGCCATTTCCAGAACCGAACTTAAACGAAAACATCCCTAGTACTAGTACACAATTTCAATGGGTCCGCCAGGATACGGATGAAGATATTTACGAATTATAATGTAGTAAGCTTTTACGATTATCTAATTATATTTACGAATGATGATATTTCAACTATTTTATATGTGATATTATTGTTGTAATTGTATACTATGTTTTCAACTAGTTTATTTGTATTGCAGATAAAATGCCTAGAAAAAAAGTGCGATAGCACCGCATTGTTCAAGGTACTCCAAACTCGGCGGAAACAAACAGCACTGAACAACAGACTGCTATTGGATCTTTGAATGTTCCGGTTACACCTGAGGAACCTATAGAAGTTCAAAGTAATTTAACATTTAATTTACATGTGTGTTGACTTCTTGTTTATTTTTTTTTAAATTTCGTATATTACAATACTTTTATTTTTCAGATGAAACTGGAGGGACGCGGAGAGTTCGCGGATGTACGGTACTGAGTGATTTATACGAGCTAGATCTAGTCGAGCGTGTCCAAGTATCCAGTAATAGCTTTGGTCAGCCTGTTGGATCAGAAACTCGCCTTTTAGCAGGATACATGGGCATTCTAGCACGGAATGCAAATATGTTGCCAATTAACTTTGAGTTATGGCATAAAGTGCCCGAGAGTAACAAGAACCAAGCTCTCGATAACATTAAGGTAACAAAACGTGTATGTCATTTATAATACTTGGGTTTAAGTTTCGTTTACATTTACTTTCTTAAGTTGTGTTTTTTGTAGGCGAGATTTGCTCTAGATGTCTCCGATGCTTATGTAAAGAAGGCATTGGGAAAAAGATGGAGGGACCATAATAGCACTTTAAAGAAAGACTATTTTAAGACAAAACAACACTCGACGAGAGATTACAAAATGTCCTTGGGAATCTTTGAGGTACCAGTGGGAAGAGGTCGTTAGATTTTGGACTTCGAAGAAAGGAGAGGTATGTTTAACTTATAAAATTTTGTAATTATTTTAGTGTATAGTATTTCCTAATTAACGTACTAATAATTTCATAATGTAGGATCGTGAACGAGTTGGAAAAATAGTAGGCGACAACAAAAATTCACTCACACAATTTGGGTCGAAAAGTTTTGCGTGTGTAGCTCATGCAGAGGTATTTTGAATTTTTTAATATTGGCAGATATTTATTACTTTCTATCAATTAATATTTTTACTATTGTATTGTAGAAACTGTCGTCCAGTCAAAAAGTTGGACGCCTTCAACTTTTTGACATTACACATAGGAAGAAAGATGGAAACCTTATGACTCCTGAAGCTGCAGAAATTATGGTACGTTTGCTTAATACAATTTCACTTGTTTTAATTATTTATAGTGTTTATTTTCTAATGATTTATTTCATTTATTGTAATGCAAATATTTTTAAGTTATGTTGCATTGAGTTTTTTAATATATATTGCGTTCCTAACTATGTGATTTATTTTTTAGGAAAAATTAAAGGATAAAAAGGTGGAGTACGAAGCGATTGCTTCCAGTGATAGTTCTGTTCATATTGACGACATTGATAACCGGATTATCACTAAAGTTTTGGGTACTGAAAGGAATGGTCGGGTTCAATTTCAAGGATCTTTTGTTAACCCATCCCAATATTTTGGATCTAGCTCGCAACAATATATGCCTTCGGGGAGTCGAGACGAAGCTGAAGTTCAGAGGTTAAGAGACCAGATGGCTCAGATGCAAGCGACAACAACTGAGCAAATTACACAACTTAAAGCGGAGGCATCATCGAGAGAAGCTGATGTTCAAAAAAGATATGAAGAACTCCAGCTACAACTTAAAGCAGATGCAGCAGAGAGAGAAGCTAAGGTTCAACGAAAGTATGAAGAACTCTAGCAAAGACTTAAAGTAGATCGGCAAGAAGAGAAAGAGGCAAGACGAGAGAAATGTGCAGCGAGAGAAGCAGAGGCTAAAGCGAGGAAGCAGAGGTGCAGTGAGGGAAGCAGAGCGTCAAAGTTCGATGAACTCCAAGCAGACTTCAGAGTATGATGAAGATGTTTCAAGATGCATAACAATGCAAATCTTAGACTATCGTGTAAATATACTTGATTTTGACTTTTAATTATCATTTTAACTTTTAACATTTTGTAAGAATAATCTGAATTTTATTTTATTTATTGATATTTATTATATTATTTGTTTAAAATATAGATTTATTACTTTTGGCTGGTTTAGATATGATTTCTTCTGATTTGTTTTTACAGGAGGGCTGAAAATATAAAAAAAATTTATTTTACAAATCTGCCAAATTTAGTGGCGTTTTTCAAAAAAAAAACGCCACTAAAGGTGTTGGCCTTTAGTGGCGTTTTCGAAAAAAGCGCCACTAAAGATCATGGTCTTTCGCGGCGTTTGTGGGGACAGCGCCGCTATAGATCAGGGTCTTTTGCGGCGTTTTAGGGAAAAGCGCCACTAAAGACCCTGATCTTTAGCGGCGCTTGTCGCAAAAAAGCCACTAAAGACCCTGATCTTTAGCGACGTTTCCACTAAAGCGCCGCTAAAGACCATTATCTTTAGCGGCGCTTCCACTAAAGCGCCGCTAAAGGTCTTAGTCTTCAGCGGCGTTTGTGCTAGAAGCGCCGCTATAGAGCAACACCTTTAGCGGTGTTTTTTTCTAAAAACGCCACTAAATTTAGCGGCGCAGTCATTAGCGGCTTTTGTTGCGGCGCTTTTCAAAGCGCCGCTAAAAGTATTTGCGGCGTTAAAAAGCGCCGCTAAAGGCCTAAAAAAGCGCCGCTAAAAGCCTGTTTTGGTGTAGTGATAGAGCATTTCCCCAAACGTTTAATGAATCCAAAAAGCCATTCCCCTCGTCCATCTCTTAAGTCTTCCCTTGCGAGAGCATATCCAGAATCAATCTTCACCGCACCATCCATTTGTAGTCTCACCCAATTGTCACCCCAAAACAAACTCATTTTTCCGAACTTGCCTCACGTCAAAATTGTCGTTATGAGAGTGTTTATATTGCTTGGTCCAACTAAAAGCCTTTTTAATAATTTTCGATGAGCTCCATGGCACTCCTTGAAAGACTAGGAGATTCCTATTCTTCCAAATTCTCCAAATAACACAACCAAAGAAAACTGTCCAATCAATCCCCCCAAATGCGAGCTTTTGACTATTTACCATACACAACACCAAAACAGGTTTTTAGCGGCGTTTTTTTATACCTTTAGCGGCGCTTTTTAGCGCCGCTAAAAGTATTTGCGGCGTTTTTGAAAGCGCTGCAAAAAATGCCACTGTTGTTATCGTCGCAAACTTTTGCGGCGCTTTTACCACAAACGCCGCTATAGATCAGGATCTTTAGCGGCGCTTTTCTAACAAACGCCGCTATAGCTCAAGACCTTTAGCGGCGCTTTTACCACAAACGCCACTATAGATCAAAGACCTTTAGCGACGCTTTGATTACAAACGCCGCTAAAAACACCACATTTAGAAATATTAAATATTAAAATTAAACATTATTAATATCAAAAATTAATTAGTATTAAATATATACTTTTAGTTAAAAGATAGTATTTAATCATATAATAAATTAATTTTTTAGTCAAAATATTGAAAAATTATGTTAATATTTAAATAGCAAAATTACAAGTTCAAATAGTGCAACTAATTGATTGCAAAAAAAAATGCACAAGTTCAAAATGTAAAATTTATAGACTAAAATGGAAATTCAAAAACCCTTTGAAATTAAACTGAAATGGATCATCTTCATCTTCATCTTCATCATCTTCTTCTTCACTTTCAACTCTGTGACCATCTTCTTCTCTGCTGCCTATGTGATTCAATGCTCTCCTTTCATCATCTTCATCGTCATTATAAGGCACAGTGACTCTTCAGGAGGTGAAGATGGTGACTCCACAACCCTCTGCCGTTTTAAGTCCCGTTTTACGTCTACACTATCACCAAGTTTCCTTTTTGCTTTCATCTTCTTTCCCCCTCCTTCACTCTCACAATTTCTGCTGTTATACCACAGTAGCATTCATCAATTAAACTAAATTCCCATGAGATCTTCTACTACAATCGTTCACCTAAAATAAATGATAAAAAAAAAGAACTATACTTTTGGATGCTGAGAAAAAAAGCAGAAAAATTCATAGCCAACTATCTAGGGTTTTTATTGAGTACCAGATAAAACATAGCAGCATAGCAAGTCAAAGTTGGTAGGGATTTTCCCAACCAAGAATATGGAATCACACTACACTAGAAGAAAATAACATGCCTCGTTGCTTATTTCGGTTCCACAGTCATGATCATAAGTATAATTATAATAATATAGGTTTTGAGTCCTGAAGTATTGACTGACCTGTTGGGGTCTTATTATCTTTGTATCGGGATCATCTAGAGACTCGTGCCAGTGTGCCAAGTACCCAGCCATTCGAAGGATTGCAAATAACACAGTGAAGAACTCTGGTGGAAATCCCATGGCCCTATTGAATAAAACCTCAATTGTCACTGGTCCAACATCTAAAATATATCTTATACATTCGTCTAGTTTCTCAAAGTGAGCAGTGAAATTAATCTTATCTTACTGATATATTAACCCAGAATAGAAATCAACATTTGGATAAAGCTTCCTCTTAATAAAATATTCGTCAGATAATGCGGCCTTCTCCAAACTAACAGCTACCTGCAAAAGGGGAAAATGATAGACGGCAAGAGAAAAGCATATTAAAACATTTACAGTAAACAAAGAAATCATGGACAAAATTAGAATGTCACTTATACAAACTATAAAGTACTAATGAATCCCTGTTTAGAAAACATAATACTATTTACGGAATTTGCCACCAAATATGAAGCCAACATGATTGAACTCCCAGTCCATGCGTTATTATACCTTGATCAGCTTACATACCATGAAACATTCAAGTTCAATCATGAAGAACTTAAAACAGATTAGGTGTGGGAAAAGGTTAGTTGCTTTATGTAAAAGAAAATAATCCGGAGGGTTGTCGATAAACACCTCAATAAGTGGATCCCGACCAACAATAGAAAAAATTAAGTACAAAGGAGATTAGATAAATTTTCAAACAAAATATCAGCGACTAAAATATACTATACATTTCTTTTATTTTTTTAAAGAAATTAGAAGAGTTTAACAATAAAATTATGAAAAACCACAAGCCACTGTCACTACTGCTGGGACATTCAAACTGACATAAATTAAAACCAAACTCCGATCAAGAAATGAGTATATAGAAAACAATAGAAGATTCTTCAAATATGAAAAAAATTAAAATCAAAATAAAGAGGAAAAATACTAAAAAAACAAAATAAAATATCAAAGAAAATGAAGCGAAGAAAATTTTCATAAAGAAAATAAATATGACCACCTTCTGTGCAATTCAGTGCAATTGTTGACAAGCCCATTGAGTTCTTAGTACCCTTAGCAAGAGATTCCAAAGAAGCACCAGCCTGCAAAAGGGTACAAAGAAATAGACTGAAACAGGGTTCAATAAAATAGAAACACAATTCAAAATTTCGGATTACACCAACTAAATTTCTTTCATCAATGCTTAATAAACCTCATATACTCGGACATGTAATTATAGTATGTTTACTATATACATAAAGAATGAGTAAAAATATATGATCAAAAGCAAATATTTTTTTGATAAAGAAATTCAAATTTGAACCCGCAATTGCAGCAGTAAACTATGCATGTTATCCAGTTTCTGTTTAAGTTCTTTAATGTTAGTAAGGTTCACCAGGGAAGACTCAGAATTAGATGATTCAGTGATGAGAGCGGCACACTTTTCAAGCTTGAGCAACCACAAGATTCCAGCAGTTAACCTACCAATTGAATCAACTTCGGATTTGCATAAGAAAGCAAGGTGTTGAAGTTCGTCCTTGGTTAAAACAGCCTCAATCTATAGAAGTGAATGAAACCTTTATTTAAGAGTGTGATTGGAGATTACTACCTATGTAATCAAGTTCTTTTAAAAGTAAGAATGAATTTACCTGTTGTTTGACTGAGAGTTTAAAGTTCTCCATCATCCAGTTGATGGTTTCGTTGTCAACTTTATCTTCCAATATCTTCATACGAACTTCAAGATTCATTCTTCCAAATATTCAGACACTTTCTTTGAAGCCATTTACAGGTAAAGGATCTTCGAGGATGCTTCTCCTCTTAATATTCATGCTAAATGCACAATTTGGATCCCATTTTCCTGTTGATATTCATGCACTCTTTGCAAATAAGGGCACTACCAGACCAACCATAGTAATGTCATTTCATGTTTTAGAAAAGCTACTTGCATCCATGAATAGAAACACTTTGGCACAGCGCAAACCATGTTTATTAGTAATATTTCTACATCGCATTCTCACAAGCAATCTATATATTGACAAATTTTGGCATTATGCAATAGAATTCCTCTGAAACAACAACAACATGAGGATAATCTTATGACTATCCTAACTTTATAAACATAATGCAAGAATCGTATAATTTTTTTTTAACACAACCAACTTATATTGCAATGAATCCACGCTTTAACACAATAAACCCAGAATTTGAAGACTAGAACAGTGGCAGTGCCATACATCCAAAAGACTAAGAAGGACACGTAAATAAGCTCAGCAACTCTAATAAATAAAACAAGGAAATAGAACGGGCGAGAAATTTAAAAGAAAAAAAATGCATTATTTTCTAGCTACTAGAAAAACAAAGAAGACTTCAAGTTGACAGCAAATACGAACAGAAGAAAAGTCGAATTGAGACCACAAGTAAAACCAATTCCTGAAACAAGTATGAAAAAGACCCAATCTTTATTTTATTCCTTTTCTTAAAAACCAATGAAGGAGAAAAGAAAAGGCAAGTACCTCAATAGCGTTCTTCAAAAGAAGGTCATCTTCAGGTATCCAAATGGAAAGGGCTGGCGCCAAAGCCCCCATCTATTTTGGAGCACAACTAAGCAAGAAGGAGCCACCTTTCAACCCCTCCCCCTTTTTTTTATATTCGTTTTACAACTTTGTCTTCCCACGATTTGTGTCTGGCGAAGCGTCGGTTTGGGTCTCTCTAAGTGTGTGAACCATGAAAACGAAAAACAAAAGAACTAAAAAGAGTGTGTGGGAGGGAATTTTAAGAGGAAACCTAGAACTAAAAACTGAAACCAGAGGACAGTAGAATAGAATAGCTAACCTGGAACAGTAGAAGTCTGCATTTTGTAAAGTTAGGGGTTTCAGGGGGAAATTAGGGATTTCGAAAATTTGGGAATAATATGGCGCGATTCTTTTAAAAGTATTTGTGGCGTTTTACAAAAAACGCCACAAAAAATCATAGTTTTTAATACATAGTTTTTTGAACTTTGCGGCGTTTATATCATAGCGCCACTAATGCTCATAAAAAATGACACCGTTTTGTTTAAACAACAATGAAATTTGCGGCGCTTTTAGCGTAGCGCCGCTAATGCTGACCTTTAGCGGTGTTTTTCTCCTAGCGCCTCGAAATCCATTAAATTCGTAGCCAAAAACTACACCGTTTTGTCTATATTATTAAGAATTTTTTGCGGCGTTTTGGACAAAAATGCCACTAATAAATGAAATTCTTTATTGAAGCAGTACTGCGTTTTGGAAAATTTTAATACATAGGTTTTTTTAAGTTATATTTATAAAAATTAGATAAAATTAAAAATTTTAGTTTTTTAAGTAATATTTATAAAAATTAGATAAAATTAAAAGTTTAGTGTTTTTATTTCATTTTTATTTTTGTATTTTAATTTTATTTCTTATAAATTGGCCCTCTCCAAATTTAATAATTATACCTACATTATCCATAGCAATCTATTACTTTTTAAACTTATTTATTAATTGATTTAAGGTAATATTTAAATATATCAAATGGTTTAGATTCAATTTTTTAAATATAAAACATTAATTAATTGTATAAAATTCCAAATCTCAAGTAAACCTTAACCTTATTAAACCCTAAATGAACCATTGAAATGATATAAATATTTAAGTCTATCTATTATATACATCTCTTTCAAGGCATAATTTAAACCCTAAATTATACATCTTTTACAATTACATAATAACATATTTAAAATATAAATAAAAAATATAAACCCAAAACCCTAACCCGACCCCTAAAACCCTAAACCCTAAATCCCTAACTCTTAACCACTAACGTCTAACCCCTAAACTCTTAACCCCTAAACCTTAAATCTCGACCAACGTCCCTTAATTAAACCATAATCCCTAATCCATAATCCCTAAATCCATATATATAGTACTCCCTAAACCTTTAAATATGAACCCCTAAATCGGCCTTAACTATTAAATTTATCATATACTCTAAACTAATTAAAAACCCTAAACAATTTTATTATTATCTTTTACAACTACATAATAACATATTTTAAATATAATAATAATAATCTAAACCCAAAACCCTAACCTGACCCCTAAAACCTTAAACCCTAAATCCCTAACTCTTAACCCCTAGCTAACATCTAAATCCTAAACCCCTAACCCCTAAGCCTTAAATCCCAACCCTTAATTAAACCATAATCATTATTAATCCATAATCCCTAAATCCATAAATACTCCATAACTAAAACCTTAAAATATAAACTCTTAAACCGACCTTAAATCTTAAATAAAATTATATACCCTAAACTGAAAATCCTAAACTATAGTGATAATTAATTCAATATTTTAAAATTAATAATATCTCTTTTACGATTATATAAGAAATTTTTATTATATAAATTAAAAATAATTAGTAATCATGTACCCAAAAATTTTAAAATTATTTTAACTAATAGTCTTTTAATTTTTCCATGTGTTTTATTTCAAATTATTTCCACGTGTTATTTTTTTCAAGTTTTAAATATTTAATTAGAAATAAGTTCAATTTTAAATAATTAATATAAATAATAAATCAATTAAACACCGCTAAATCCCCGAAAGTGCAAAAAAAGGTGTAGTTTTGGCTTAGGTTTTTTTGCGGCGCTTCCTTAAAAACGCCGCTAAATCCCCGAAAGCGCACAAAACGGAGTCGTTTTGTTTTATGTTTTTATGGCTTTCTAAAAACGCCATAAAATCCTCAAAGCTCACAAAACGCTCGTTTTGGATTAGGTTTTTTGCAGCGCTTTCCCAAAAACGCCGCTAAAGCCCTGAGCATTAGCGGCGCTTTCTTAAAAACGCCGCTAAACCCCCGAAAGCTCATAAAAATTGCGTCGTTTTACATTAGGTTTTTTGCGGCGCTTTCTCAAAAACGCCGCTAAAGCCGTGAGCATTAGCGGCGCTTCCTTAAAAACGCCGCTAAATCCACAAAGCTCACAAAACTGCGTCGTTTTGGATTAGGTTTTTGCGCTTTCTCAAAACGCCGCTAAAGCGTGAGCATTAGCGCGCTTCCTTAAAACGCCGCTAAATCCACAAAGCTCACAAAGCGCATCGTTTTGGATTAGGTTTTTGCGCGCTTTCTCAAAACGCCGCTAAAGCCTCGAGCATTAGCGGCGCTTCCTTAAAAACGCCGCTAAATCCACAAAGCTCACAAAACTGCATCGTTTTGGATTAGGTTTTTTGCGGCGCTTTTTAAAAAACGCCACTATTGCTTATTGTTAGCGGCGTTTTCCAGGAAGCGCCACTAATGCTCGATCTTTAGCGGCGTTTGAATAAAAAACGCCGCTAAAAACGCCGCTAAAAGCCCGTTTTGGTGTAGTGATATTAGATACTAGCCACTCTTGCATATTCCCATAAAAGAAATGATTATGTTCTTCAGCTCAAATTATTTGAGTCCAAATATCTTTAGCTGCATTACAGTCTCTAATGGCATGTATAACTTTCTCTGATTCAATCCCACAATCTGGGTAAAGATCATTGTGCTTAATACCCCGTCTTTGCCTCTCCACTTGCATCAACAGATGTTGCTTGAGAACCAACCAAATAAAAGACCGAACCCTCTGAGGCCCTTTATACTTCCATGCCAATTTCCAAATTTCATCCTTCGAACTCCACGAATTCTCCTTAAGTATCTTGTAGGCATTCTTGATAGAGAATGCGTTAGATGTGGTTCTCACCCAAGTTACTATGTCAAAACCTAGAGAGGGATGTGGGGGAGGAATACTGACTGTCGAAACCATTTTTTAAAACAAAAATTAGTTGTCGACTTAAAAATGAAAATTGGAGTTGCCACCAATCTTTTATTGAAGTGTGATTGGATCACCTAAAAACGATTCTGGTCTACGAGTTTTAGAAAAACAGTTTCGGGAGTCAGTTACGTACGAGGAAAGATTAGCACCCTCGTAACGCACAAAATTGGTACCAACTTAATTATTTAATGTCTTAAGGTCTAATGGTTAAAAATTCGAGAAGAAATTTAAAAATATGATCCTTTTTTATTGATGCCAATTTTAAAAACAATACTTGGAGGAAAAAAAATTAAATGAATGTAGAAAAGGTTTCCTCATCTCAAGGCGATAAAGTGTCGCATCCCGTAAGTTAGGATACAGTATTTGAATCCTTGAGAATAAGCTAACCCTAAAAAAATTTATCAAAATTTCGTATTTTTGAAATCTGAAAATGTTTGGTCATCTTAGTTCAATGAGAAAACCGAAACCTCGTAAGTTAAGGCACGACTTCTCGGAATTCCAAATATGACATGCAACTTGCTTTTAATTTTATTAAAAACGTAAGTTTTGAAATTTTTAAAAAGTTTAATTATCGAGGTTTGACGAGAAAACTGAAGCCCCGTAAGTTAGAGCACGACTTCTTGTCATCCCAAATACCATGTATTGCAAATCTTGTTATACAGCATTTTTAAAGAAAATTTTACAGACTTAGGAGTATAATTTAAGGTAATATGGAAGACAAATCATAAATCTATAGTTACATTGATGAATAATAACAAATTAAAATACAAATGGGCAATTGGCACTCATAATGGCACATATCATCTCAATTAATCAAAGAAGACGCAAGGAAATAATATATAATACAATTTTAAAGTAAATAGTACAACAATTTAAGGTAAATAACATACAAAACAAGTTACAATGAATAATATACTCAATAATTCAGAAATAAATAACTTCCATAACAAATTTTTAAAAACATGTGAAAATTTTGAAATAAAGAAATAATAAAAGAAATTTAAAATAATACATAAAATAGTTAAAAGGATAATAATAAAATACAAAACAAGAATAAAACGCACCAAAAAATTTAAACTTTAAAAGGCTAAAGTTAAATTAATTAAGGATTTAAAAGATGAAATTTTTAAAAAAAGTAATAATAATGATAATAATATTAATAATAACAATGATAATAAAAAAAACTTTAAAATAGGGAATCTAAGTGAACAAAGGATTTAATTGAAACTAAATGATATTTAAAGGCATTGATTTAAAACATATATAAAAAAACTGATAAGGGCTTGATTGCAACACGCATAAAATAAAAAGGACCGATTGAGGCAATACCCCAGGCCTTTACACGCAGCGTTGAGAAATGGGCCAAAATAAAATGATACAGAAATTATGGGGTGAAATTTAAAAAAAAAGAAAAAAAGAAAAAAATAGAGCTAAATTGAATTGCGCCACGAAAGCGGAAGGACCATTCGTGCAAATAAACCATTTGGCTTCAAAAACACGCGGATCTTTCACAAATCGGGTAGGGTCGGACGGGCCATTAATAAAACGACGTCGTTTCTGTGCTTACCCTTTGGCCCAAAACGGCGCCGTTTTGGGTAAGCTATAAATACCAAAAAAATTTAAAATCCTCATTTCTCCTTCATTTAAAAAAAAAACCAAAAATTTTCTCTCAAATTCTCTCCCTCTCCCCAAGATCCGGCCATGGCTCCAGCGCCGGACCACCATGGCAGCCACTGGTCATCGGCGATGGCGCTGTCGTACACGGTGGCCGGAAAATCAAAAACCCATTTTTTTTTGTTTTTTCGACTCCCGGACTCCAAAAACACCAATTTTCATCGGAATCGGCACCTCCTCCTAAAAAAAGTACGATTTTTATTTTTTTATTTTCGATTTTCGTTTTAAAAGAAAAGAAAAGAAAAGAAAAGAAATAATAAATAAGCCGAAAAAATAAAATAACAACCTTTGAGAATGCCCGATATTTGAACTGATTTCTTTCCAATCTCTTTTGATTCAATCGTGTGTGTTAAAATACATAAATTCGGGGCCTTTTTATAGCCCGAAATTTCCTATTTTCTCTACTTTTACACTGTTTGTGTTGTTGTTGGACTCTCCTAGTCCTTTTACAGGTACGAACGTGGCGGCACGTGCGGGGAAGGCGGCACACGTAGAGGCTGTCGTTGGGGTGCAGCAGCTGAGGCTTGGCTGCTGCCTAGGGTTTTGTTTTTCTTTTGTTTTGGGCTAGGGTTAGCTTTTAGGTTGTTGGGCCTGTTTTTGGGTTTGGCAATTTGGGCCTGTTTCATTTATTTTGGTTTTAGTTTAAATTTGGTTTTATTATATGTATATGGGCTGGGCAAATTTTGGGTTTGTACACTGACGATGCACTCAATAATCTCCTCAGGTAGCCAAATTCGAAAGAGGTCAAGGTTCCATGATTCTTCCTTTGTGACCATTTCCTTCAGGAAACATTCAATGTTGATGGTGTTCCGAGCTGGAATGAGATTAATAAGGGGACCAATGCTAGGAATCCAACTGTCCTTCCAACATCTTATGCTTGATCCATTTCTAACTGACCCAAGTATGTTCTCACAGAGAAGAGGCCAAATCCTAGAAAGGGCTCTCTACATGAAATAGTAGTTACCTCGATTGATACTATTAGGAACGCTTCTCCAATTCGGTATTTTGAACGAAGAACATAAATGCATAACGCCTCTAAGTTAGACAAAATATTGTACCCCAACTTTTTATTTATAGATTATGTACACTCACAAGTGAAAAAAAATTATGTAACAAATTTGTAAAAGAATTATATAAGAACCAAATGTAACCTTGGTTGAAAATGGTAAAATCAAGATAGTGAAAACATTATGTTTTGGTAATTTCACAATAGAGTTGAGGCTTGATTGATGGGTAACACCAACTCAGTCAAAATCTTAAATTATAGTACTGAATATATATACTATATCTTCTTTAAATATTATATATTTATATAAATATTGATATTAAAAATCTATATTATATGCCAATTGAGTCTTAACTTAATTGACAACGTTGTTATTGCAACAACTAGTAGGATGTGGGTTTGAGAGTGTTTAAGTGTGTATTTCCCTCCGATTTAAGGGTCTAGGGAGGTTTATAAGTAGAAGTAGGACCTGTATTAAAATAAATCTATATTACATCTAGAGGTGAGCGTTTAGTCGAATCGAGTAAAATTTTTTTGAGTTAGCCAAGTTGATGAGTCCTATTTTTATGAACCTAAGTTGATTTAAATTGTTTTCTAATTAAGTTGAGTAAAATGAAATTCGAGTCAAGTCACATGAATTTGTTTGAGTTAAATTAAAAAATTGAAATCTTGTTGACAATATGACTAAATTTTAGCTAGATCATATAAATTTGAGATAATACATTTTGAAAAATTCTTTGAAAGCAAAATAAGCGAAAAAATATAATTTAATAAGATAAACTTAATTTGGTAATTCACAATGCCTCAAATTTATATTTTAGAAAATAAAGATTTGAAATTTAATCGTTTATAATCTATAATTTACTTTTTTCATAAAATTTGTGATTTTTTATAAATACTTTAATTTTTAATATTATTTTGAATTTTAGTAAATTTATAGGGATAAGTTTGCTCATTTTAAAATTAATAAAGATTCAATGGATATTTACATTAATTTATTAATTAAATTATTCGAATACTTAACTTGACCCGAATTTGAGAAATTAAACTTAAATTAATTCAATAAATTAAATATCTCAATTCGATAAATTCAAAATTAAAAATAACTCAAATGAGGTTTACATAACAACCATTTTAACAACTGAATTTGAAAAAAAAATGATGATTTAAAAAAATTTAGAGTTTTAAGTCGCTTTATGGGATACTTAGGGAAATAGATCAATTTTGGAGAGAGAAACATAAAACACGTCCTACAAGGTATGCTTTCTAACTTTCTAACACATTAGCTCTTTTGGTTACATGATTAAATGTTGGTGGTTTTGTGTTTGAGTCTTGGGTTTAATTCCTTTCCTTTTTATATTTGTATTTTTATTTCATATTGTTTCAAGCTTTACTTTTATTTTTAATTATTGTTTTTAACATATTAGCTCATTAGTTAGATGGTTAATTGATAGTGTTTTTATCCTTAAGTCTCATGTTCGCTTTCTCTTCTAAGCACATTGATATTTTTTTATTTCGTGTTGTTTCAAGCTCTTTTTTAATTAATAAATATATTGTTTTAAAGTTTTTTATTTTCAATTTATCTTTTAATTAATAAATATTTTATATAATCAAATAATTATTACCAAATATCATTATTTTAGTAAATATAATTTTATTATATAATTGACAATAATTATTTGATTTTATAAATAAAAGAGTGATTAATTAAAAATAAAAAAACTTGAAAATAATACATTTATTAATTAAAATAAAAAATTGAAACAACATAAAATAAAAATATAAATATGAGTAGGAGAGGAATTGAAGTCAAACTCAAGGCTAAAATCACTAACATTTAACTATCTAACTTTTGATATATTAACTCTTTTGGTAAAATAGTTAAAAGTTAGTGGTTTTGTCATCAAATCTTGAGTTTAATTTTTCTCCCACTCACATTTGTATTTTTATTTCATTTGTTTCAAGCTTACTTTTATTTTTAATTTCTATTTTAACAAATTAGTTCATTTGGTTAAATGGTTAATTAATAGTGATTTTATCTTTGAATCCCAAGTTCAATTCCTCTTTTAAGCACATTTTATTTTTTATTTCATGTTGTTTCAAATTATTTTTATTTTTAATTAATAAATATATTATTTTTAAGTTTTTTTAATTATCTTTTTAAATAATAACTCTTTTATGCAAAAGATCAAATAATTATTTTTATAAATAAAAATAAAAATAAAACTTGAAACAACAAGAACATGAAATAAAATACAAAAATGAGCAGGGGAGGAACCAAACCCGATACTCAACCACAAAACCATTAACATTTAATTATTTAACCAAAAGAGTTTGATGTGTCAAAAATCACAAAATGAACTCTACAAAACTCATTTTCTATTTCCCTCCTCAAAATTAATATATTTCTCTAAATATCCTCGACCTAAAACCCTAAATATTTTTAGAATCCACTCGTTTTTTTTTTTTTCAAATTCGGCCCATTTTAACGTATAATATACTTTGTATTTAAATTAAATTATTTTATTATTAAAAAAATCATTTTTATCTGTTCTCAAAATTCTAACTAGCGAGTAAAGTACTCATTTTCAGAATATTGTTATTTATTTATCTTCACGTACGCTACTTCGAACAGCTTCTGATCTTTGGTGAATGGCCCTCCCTCAGCTAATCCCATCCCATTCTTCTTCTTCTTCGCTCACTCACCAACCTTCGATAGGCCCCAACGCTGTCAGTCCTTATCTTTTAAACCCTAATTTCAAGCCATTTTTCAACTCTTCTTCGCTCTTCCAATCCCGCAGGTTCCATAGGCTCAGCTCCCTCCGATGCTTCGCTTCCTCTTTCCCGGAGAAACGCCACCCGTATCCTCCCCAATCAGATGAATCCGTACAGCTCCCTCTATTTCCTCTCCCCTTAGTTCTCTTCCCCGGCGCTGTTCTCCCCCTCCAGATCTTCGAGTTCCGTTACCGCATTATGATGCACACGCTCCTCCACACCGACCTCCGCTTTGGCGTTATTTACTCTGATCCCGTCGGTGGCACCTCCGACGTCGGCTGCGTCGGAGATATTTTCAAGCACGAACGCCTCGTCGACGACCGCTTCTTTCTCATTTGTAAAGGCCAAGAACGGTTCCGCGTCACCAACATCGTACGTAAGAAACCATATCTTGTCGCGGAAGTCAACTGGCTCGAAGACCGCCCCTCCAGCGACGAGGATTTGGAAGGAATAGCCGATGAAGTGGAGAGTTGCATGAAAGACGTGATTCGGTTATCGAATCGCCTCAATGGAAAACCGGTAAAGGAAGCGCAGGATTTGAGGAGGAATCTATTTCCGACTCCGTTTTCATTCTTTGTAGGGAGTACATTCGAAGGGGCGCCGAAAGAGCAACAAGCTTTGCTGGAGTTAGAAGATACGGCGGCCAGGTTGAGAAGAGAGAAGGGAACTTTGAGGAACACTCTCAATTACTTGTCTGCAGCATCGGCTGTGAAAGACGTGTTTCCCTCTTCATGACGAGAGAATTGAGTAAATTTTAAAGCAAACTTTGTTTAAATTTTGGCGAATATGTTATGTGTAATTTTTTGTACACGAAGGCATCATTTTTATATGAAATTTTGCTTGTTTCTCACTAGTCGTTGTTAGAATCTTGAATGAATTGTTTATACTAACATGGTTAATTTGCACAGAAGATAGTTTTTGGGATATGGTTTATTCTTTATGTTACTGCTACTTATTGGATACTTAGACTATATTGATGGCCGATGAGGTTTAGTTTCCTTGAATAGGGGTATTAGTTCGTTTTTCGAGCAGAATGTTGTAAAGGGCTTTGTAATTCAATCATTTCTTTTTCCTGGATTGAGCATTGTTGTTAAAGGGCCGTAGAAACTATCTCAGTTTCCAAGCTGTTGATTTTTTGTTCGCAGCATTGTTAGCGTGTTCTAAGCTGATTCATTTCTGGTCAATGGAGAATTCCTATCTCCAAGACTCCAACTCCATTAATTAGCCCAGAAGCACCACTGAGGTGATTGTTTTTCACAATTTTCAGTTTATTTTCCCCTTCAAAATATAACAGAGAACTGGGTTTGTTGGTCTGTTTTAGATGTTGCAGAGTCGTATAAAGAAGGCTAAAGAATAAAGATGGGGGCTTGGATGTCGTAGACACCTGTCTTTTGGAATGGTCATGAATCTTTCAGGTACTGATAGCATTGAATTTGTTATCTGCTTTCTAAGTCGTATGATAATTTCACAGGATCTTCAGGACAAATGAAGCTATGAGCTGAACATATCACATGGCCTTTGTCAGCATAGCTGTTGGATTACTGGTTAGTTGCTTTTAAACTGTGCTTGTCTCGATGCTGATGTTAAACACTAGCAGATATATGATTTGAGGTTTGGCCATTCCTTTACCCTATGGATTCATTAGGATGGGGCGGAACTAAACTTGTTCAAACCAAATATTTAAACTCAAAACCTTATATAAAGTTTTTCAACTAGTGATGCAAATTTATGTTGGTTTGAAGAATGGCTGGACTGTGTGGTAGGGCATAGAAGAAAGAAAAATGGATTTGTGGGTGTTTTCTTGCATAGGGTTTTCCAAGGAAACAAAAACTTGACATGGCATAAAGGTGATTCCAGGTTTGACAACTTGCAATTATCTGCAAAAGCTGCAATTCATCTGTTCCGGCAATGCTTTATAAATGCCATAAGAAGTTAAGTAGGCTCTCAGTATTACTGTCAAACAGGTTAAAAAGAAGAAATGATGATTTGGTCTCACCAAATGGACCTTATCCGATAAATGGATCCAAAATTCAGTATATAGCAAAAGAGCTGATGGCTTATTGAATTGGAGTTGACTAGAAATGTGGGCACATCTAGACAGGAAACGAGAACATGGGTTTCTTTGTGGGGGAACTGTCTAAAACCCAGCTCCCAAATTCTTTCAGCACTGTAAAAGGTTTTTGTTCCACATCAGTTGGAAATTTGAATGTCAATCCTTAACTTGAAGAATTCCATCAACCTCTAGTTTAAAATTTGATTTGATAATTTTTATACTCATCTAGGAACTGTGAAAAGCTAAAGTGTATCTATTTGAAACCAATTTATGAATACTATTGTTTTTTATTCGAGAAAAAGAGATTCAATCAGCTCAAATGTCATCCACTAAAATTTCATCCTTGTTGAGGTTTGATTTGGTAAATTACTTGCAGTGTTTAAATTTGGAAAATCATTTTTTTTTCTAATCACTTTTTGTTAACATCAGGTGTTTGCTAATGTTCAAATCCGGATAACCTCTTCTTCTTGACCTTTGACCTTCCAAAGTAAAAAAATATTAAATTTTACTATGATTAATTTTAATGTTGTTTATACTTTTTTTTAATTATATAAATGACTAAATAATAATTGATATTAAGTAAAGTAATTTTGAGCTGTTTTCTTAGGTTAAGCTATTAAAAGTCTTTGAACTCTTGTATTTTGTCTTCTATTTGTATTAATTGATTTAAATTTGAAAAAGAAATGACATTGATTTATATTAAACTTCTTAATTAAAAATGAAGCTGATTTGGATAGAAGCTAAAGATTCCATTAAATTCCATTTAGGATTCTCGCATTTTCAAAATATAAGGCATAATATTAATTCACCCATTAACATAAAGTTATTTTTATAATTGGTAAATATTTTAACATACCGCAATGGTAAAGAGTGGGAGTGTGGAAAAGGCACGTGTACTCAAATGCTAAACAATACCCGTCTCCTTTTTAGGTAATAACACTATTAAAACATAGAGCCTGCGACGATCGCCTTCTTTCTGCGCACTCCGATATATCCCCCAAGACGCCTATCCACCCCTTTTTCTATTTTATTTACAAACTCCAAAATCCCCAAAGCTTCACTTCCCATAATCTGCCCCCATCATGGACGTTGATCCTCGTCTATACGAACAAATTGTAAGTTTTTAATCTTTTGTCCCATTCTCTTTCACTTCTCAATTTTGGGTTTTTTCACCAATGCTAATATAGTTCTACGCTTTCATTTTGTTTGGGTATCATTTCTTTTTATTGGGTTATAAGAAATTAGGACACTGTTCAATTATGCTGTTTTATCTTTTGTTCTAGGTTTACTGGGTTCGTATGGATTTATCATCAACATGTTTTTTTTTCAAGTTATGAAGGTCCGTTAGGGTTTGAATTTTAACTCTATTTGGGTCTAAACTAATTCCAAGAACAATTTTGTGTTAATGGATTCTGAATTAATTGTGGGTTATAATTATATTATATATGCGTGCTTGGTTTTGCAATAGAACCAATATGTAATGCTTCTCGGTATTATGCTGTTATGATTGACGAGAAAATTGGATAGCATGTAAAACCTTGATTCTATGGATCTACCCTTCCATTAATTAGTCTTCTTCCACAAGTTCAGTCTTGATTAATAATTTGGAAAGTTAGTTTGCGTATATGATTGTAGGTCTTTGTTGCAGATTGTTTGGGGTTGTTTGGTCTAGTGTGCATCTAAGTGTTAACCTTGTTGCGTGATTTTGGGTGCTACATGGAATTGTTTCACCTATTTGCTACTGCAATTATTATACCGTCAATGTATATGGTGATGCTGTCATGTGCTAGCCTTTAGTTTATGGTGTCACTACTTAAAATAGCATTCCACGTCTTCAATCATTTTTGATGAACTGTCTAATTTGTTTCGTAATTTATTTATTTTTTCAATCTATATTATAGTACATATTCTTATGGACTCCTTTTCTTCATCTTGTTCTGATGATGAAGCACCAGAAAGTCATTACTGATTAATCTACATTATAGTTATGTCCATCTTATAGCCTTATCCTCTTACATTTGGGCATCCATCACCATTTATCTTTTACAGGCAGTCAATGATAATGACATCCACAACATCATCATGTCATATCTTGTGCACAATTGCTTTAAAGAAACCGTGGAATCGTTTATTGCTTGTACTGGGATGAAGCAGCCTTCTGATTATCTTGAGGACATGGAAAAAAGAAAAAGTAGGTGAAGTTTTCATCACTTGATAAATTTTATGTATAAGATATAAGATAACCCGGGATTATGATGCTGGACCACATTTGTGCAACCATGGCATGTGTTAATTATCAAACATGCAAGGTTTTCTAATGATAGGGTCTATCTTCTGCATTCTTTACTGAAAGTTGCAAAAGTTGCATTCTTTATGTTTCTCAGACTCGAGTGTGTATTAGACATGACAATGTGTCCAACATGGGAATATGTATTTTTTTCCACTAAATTTTTCCATATATTTGGAGGGTCCTAGGAAAATGAAAAGACGGAGCAACATGTGTCCGGAAAAGCTATAGGATTTTTGAAGCTAAAAGATGGCTAACAGATGATTTAGCCTAGCTTACTAAATTTCTGCAAACACTCACTGAGTGCTTACTTCTGCATGCTTGATGCTAATGCAAAAATTTTGAAATATTGTGATGGAACTAAAAAGGAAGCATGTATAAATCTTGCCAGCTAAGTTGTGTACTTAGCAGTGATCTTATACCACGAATTGCATCTTCTCTACTGTAGTTTGCTGTCACCTCTCTTTTTTAGTCTCGATGAAATGCTGACGAATTTGTTGGAATTTTGTGCAGGAATTTATCAATTTGCTTTAGAGGGTAATGCACTTAAGGCAATTGAATTGACTGAACAGCTGGCAACTAACTTACTAGAGAAAAATAAGGACCTGCATTTTGATCTTCTAAGCCTTCATTTCGTCGAGCTTGTATGCTCTAGGAAATGGTGAGATGAGGATAAGATATCTCTTGAATTATGAATCACACATATTCGTACTTAAAAAAATTCACTTCTATTGCAGCACAGAAGCTCTGGAATTTGCACAGATGAAGTTGACCCCATTTGGGAAGGAGCAAAAATATGTTGAAAAGCTTGAAGTATGTAAGCTTAGCAAGTTTTCACGCTTCTAATCTATGTGTCGGATATTTAAAGATATGCTGTTACTGCAGGATTTTATGGCTCTGCTTGCATATGAGGAACCTGAGAAATCTCCCATGTTTCACCTGCTTAGCTTGGAGTACCGGCAGCATGTTGCAGAGATCTTAAATCGAGCAATTCTTGGTATATTTAATTCTTGTAGCTACTACTACTTGCAACAAATTACCATTTAGAATGTTGTAATAGAATCTTCCTATAGCTTTCTGCTGTTTAATGTCACTGTTTGATCTTTCTTTTTAATACGTACAATTACATTGGGTGGAATAATGTCAGCTCATGGAAACCATCCAACCTACACGGCAATGGAAAGGCTGATACAACAAACAACAGTAGTTAGACAATGCTTAAACCAAGAGCATGCAAAGGTAATCCATCAAACTTTCTGTCATGAATACCTGGTCCAACGTAACATTAAACTGCATTGATTTTCCTAGGATGGGCCACCGCCATTTTCGTTGAAGGACTTTATAAAAAGCTGAACAGTGAAAGAATTTCTGCAAAGAATAGTTGAGAGTGCTTATAAACTTTGTTGCTGAATGTGGTGTCACTATAAGGTCTCATCGTGGTTGACGATATAGTCGTTGCCTGCGTCTCTCTGTAAAGGTGTTTTTGAGGGTGGCCCTTTGGGGGTGCATCAAAATGTTCATCTCTTTCTGAAGTTTGCCTGATTGCCTCTTTTCATGAATGGCCTTTTAAAGCTCTGGATTTTGCAAATGGGGGGAGGGGGGGTTGCAATGGGGGCCTTTTTAAAGTTAAAAAAAGTTCTGAACTTTTTTATTTTGACTTTAGTTCAATTTGTATCTGAGTGTTAATATTACATAACTAGCAAATCATTTTAGGAAATATATTATATTTTGATAATAAAAATACTTATGTGTTATATTTAATGGTATTGTCTTTTAATATAACTAGTAAATTTCATTTCCATTACAAAAGACTGATCAAATAGGGATTTTACTAGGTAGATGGATTAGTCAAAATATTATTGTACTAAATGCAAGAAACATATATATATATATATATATATATATTATCTTTCATGTCTTTGGTGAAAATGCTGTTTTATGTAATAATCTTGAAGATTGTCATGTTATTGTCAGAATGATTAAGGGTTAGATATTTGTAAGCATTTTCGTTAACTAATGAAGCATTAATCTTCGGAGGGTTTTTTACTCCACTTTATTTATTAAATGCATAATTTGGTACTTAAAAATGATGTTTTTTCTATAATGTGTTACTTTTGGTCTAATATTGTATTTGTATTTGACAAAAGTTATGATGTTTAATTTGGATTTTAGAGTTGATTTGATGAAGGTTAATCGTTAATATTGAATTTTCATCAAATTGACTTTAAAACTTGAATTAGATCATACCCATCAGTTTGTATTTACAAATCAAACTCAAAATTAAGTAAATTCACAATTAACTCTAAATTTATTAATGAAAAATTTAAACCTAATCGTTTTAGTAATTAATTTTATCAAATCAATTTTAAACAAAATAAATAACTTTTGATAAAATATAAATGCCATAATGAAAAGAAATACGAATACTACGTTAAAAAATAAAATTTAAAATAAAAGTTAATCCTGTTTTCCTTTGGTAGAAAATACTACACCGAAATGTAACTGCGTTTATTTATTGAATAAATAAAAGATAAATTACTTTTTATTAATTATTTTAAAACTAATAAGTTTTAAAATTATTTTAATTAGTATCATATTGCACTATAATTAAACTATATTCTAATGGAATTATAATTGAATATAATACATTTCCAAAGTAATATATGCACTTTTATTTTAGTGAAGTTTTGCATTTTTTTTTTTTGGTTTCTCTTTACTTTTTCATTAAAGCAAATTTTGAATAGTTTAGTTAATAAAATTCTAACATTAGTTGTATTTCTAAAGAAATAGAATGTGTTTCTCAAATTAATAAATATAAATTAAGGAGGATACATTTACATCGACTTAAAACTTAAATGGTTTTACATTATTCCGTAATTTTTAGATGATTAATATTTTAACAATTCAATCGTCATATTTCATGCTCTATTCATGTAGATCATGAATGTCAAGTTTGGTAAAATTAAATCTTTTAACTATTTGTTTTGTGTAAAAAATTCAACCATTATATATATATAGACAATATTTTAGATCGATATGATAGAGATATCGAATCGATTCAAAAATTTACATGCATGAAGAATACAAATAGATTTGATAAATCCAACGGTTGAATTATTAAATATTAATCGTATAAAAGTTACAAAATGATGTAAAATCACTTAAATTCTACACTATTGTATAATTTATTTTCAATAATATTTTATTGATAATAATAATCTTGTTGATTTTCCTTTTTATTGTTTTTTGCTTTTATTTTAATCGGTTCTTTATTAGTGAAACGCATTATTTTAAATAAAAATAGTTTAATTAATTGATCTCAAAATCTATATGTGATTGAATTATATATAAGTTTAAAATATTTACATTTTAATTAAAATATAATTTAATTTTATGACAATTAAAAATAATTTTAAAATTACCGCTCATCCTAGTTCGACCTAGCCTGTTGGACAACTCGTAAATGTATAATCTGAATTTGTGTTCTTTGGGCACTCACAAATGTCTTAGATTTTGTTATCCTCAAATACACTTCCACATATTTGAATGAAGATCCTAAAATACAACTTCAAGGGACCTCTATACACTTAAAAAAAAAAAACAATTTTATATCATAATTTCACAACATAGTTCGACAGGTCGAGTTGAATCCCTATATACTTAAAGAAGACAATTCTATATCATGATCTCGTAATATAGTTTGATAGGTCGAGTTGAATCGTAACAAAATTTTGAATGACTTGTGGGTATCAAAGAGAACAATTTTAAATTATGCTGAGATCGAATTGTGACATTTGAAATATTAAATGATCTAATAAAATAGTTCATATTCATTGTGCTAAATTTATTTTACACAAGTTGAATTATGTCGTGATATTAGAATTAAAAATTAAGAAAATGAATAGGAATAAATATAAGGATTTAATAATTTTTATTTAAAATTTAACAAATAAATAAACTCAAGGAGTTTATATATATATATATATATTATACGAGGGTGAATTTTTTTCTAAAATTAAGAACAATTTGGAGGTTTTTTTTTTTTTTTACGGTTCAAACTTTTTAAGTAGATTGTTTTAAAGATTTTATTAATAGTGGAGTAATAATGTTTTTATTTGTAAAAATAAGAAGTGATTTTAAACTATTCTCAATGGAATTGAGTTGGATTAACTTGTGACACTAATTAAATCAAGAGTTTTATATATGATTAGATTTTGACCCACGACGTGGTGAATGTAAAAAATATTTTGTTTTAAAATGGAGTGGTAAAAAATTATATTTTAATATGAATTCTAATAAGATGTGTTTGATGCTGAATTTGTTAAAGATATTTAAAATATGAATTATTTATTTATTTATAATATTAATTATAATTTAAAAGTAGGGTATTTCTGATAACTAAGATATTTTTAATAATTGGTTGGAAATGTCAGAATGAGATAATTTTAAGATAAAAGGAAGATTGGGAAAACCTTAATGATCGTTCTTGTTCATGGAGAATTCTTCAGTTAAAATATATAATTGAGAAAAAAAGAGAGCATGTCTTTTGCCATCATACATCATAATGATTTTCACCATTAACTCCATACATTTGCATTTAAAAGAAGGAAAATCTCAAAATCAAACCAAGAAATCGACATACAAAAAAGCATATGGGATCATCATCATCACTTCAGAAAAGCTTCTCCTTTAAGCCCTCTCTACTACTTGGAGAAAGAAAGCAGCCATTAACAAAAAAGAAACACATTCATAAACACACAAACTTGGTGACATAATGGTAGTGCCTGGCCCATTTGTTGTTAAAAAGTTAAAAAGGGCTTTTGGAGTTACACATTTTCGGTGGAGTGATGGAGTAATGGCTGATTAAGGGATGGCTTAACATGGCCGGATGTTCTGCTGTTGTTGCTCTGCTCTGCCGTCGACTCAATCGCAATTTTTTCTTTGGCTGCAAACTTCCTCTCTTCGCTTTTCCCCCATAGTACTAGATATAGTCCTACTATAATCAGCACTGCCCCAATGATTCTGCACAGTCCTCTCAAAATGTTTACATATAACACCAAAATAACATGTGATGATTAAAAATGTTTTGAGAATGAAAGACTCACTTAGCCACTTACCCTCCCAGATAGAACTCTTCCCCTAAAGCAATGGAAGCCATAATAGCGACAACAAGTGTCTGAACAGGTTGATAAACAGCAACGAAAACAGGGCCGCCTCTGTCAATACACCATATCTGTACTGCGAATGCAATCCCTGATGCCACCACTCCCTGCATGTTTTACACCCACATTTATATCTTTTCGTCTGTTTTCATTAACTTCAAATAGTGAATACTGACCGCGTAGAGAATAGTGAATAGTTCACCGCCGGAGTGGAACATCCAAGCTTGAGGGTCTCTCTCAAAAACTAGCGCAATGATGAGGAACTGAATAAGACCAAAGAAACATGTATAGGAAGTAACAGAGAGTCTAGCAGGGTACTTCTTCAACACGGGTGCCTGCAACACCAGCCAACCGGACCAGGATAAGCAATGGCCGATTAGATAGAGACAACCAAGGGTCCAGCTCTTCCCATTTGCATCCCCCAACGAAACAAACGTTGGTGTGGGTCTATTCAGCGGTGGAACTGGGCTGTAGATGGTTGGACCTTTGTATAGTGTTATAACTGATGCTCCAGCCACACATAATATTGTTCCTATAACCTTGGATATCCCATCTTTCCTGTCTAGCCGCACTTTCTCTATCCTGGAATTAAACACATCATTCCATTTCATGTCCCTCAGTCCCTGTCGTGTATACATAAGTTTATACTTGTAACTTATGCAGGCTTACCTTAGTATGGCTGCCATGAGAAAGGTGATGGCTGGGACAGAGTTTTGGATTGCTGATGCAAAGGTTGGTGATGTGTTATCTAACCCCAACAAGTAGAAACCTTGATTAGCAGTGATTCTGTAATGTAAAAATAACTAGGGTTAGTTAACTTGTACTTTCGTGTCTTCTTTTATATGTTAAAGAGTTTTAGAACATGCTCATGCATACCCAACAAGAGCCAGTAGGAAGAACTGTAGAAGAAAATTCAGTGTCAAGGCTGGTCTCTCCTTCCTGAAAAAAAAAGAAAAAACAAGTTAGGGTTTAGCATATCTAGGGGGTTTAAAGAGAAGAGTTATGGGTTATGCTTTTTTTGTATGATTTACTTTTCAAGAAAATATGCAAAGGGTAAGAGCAGAAGCAAGGCAATGATATTCCTATAAACTGGGAACACAAGTTTGCTAATGCCCATATCAAGAGCAGCTCTGGAAACTACATGGAACCCTGCATAACCAAACTGCAAGGCCAACATTGCCATATGCAGCTGGAGCCTTTCAGGAACCGAACACCACATCCTCGTATTAGAGGCTGAACCACCAGTATCAGCCATTGATGTAAAGCCTTTTGAGATTAAAAGAAAACTCAACTTTACAAATAAGATTTCCAAGGAAAGTCGAGGATGGGGTGATTTGGATGAATGAAGTGGTGGTATAAATATAGTTCAATGTGGATGGTTATGGCCCCACAAATGGGCCCAAAAAGATGATATGCCAACTGTTCTAATGTTGCATGTTGTCTCCCACCACATTCTTTTTCCCCTATTCCACCTCGAACTGACAAGACAACCCCAATCGCACTACTGCAACAACATGAATAGAAAAGTGAGAGAAAATCGAAAAAGAAAACCAAAGAAACCGAGATGATTACATATTTACTACACTATTATAGTATTATCCAACAGCTTCTGTTTTGGCTCCATGCCATTAATGATTATGATTGGAGGTCATCAAATGGAGTGAAACGCCATGGCTGATAGCTCGCACGAGGGGGGAGGGGGGGCATTAGAGCCTTTCAGCCCCACCTCGCACTTACTACTAAGCTTTACATTTCTTGTATATTTTTCATTATTTTAATACATGGTACAACCTTTCCATACTTTATATATCACCAGTATATTTTCATTAAATTAACAACTTCTTGTCGGGTAGATTCCCCGACCTGATTATCCACTGAAACAGCTTTGATTTGCCTACTAAGATTTAACACACAGTACAACATTTCGTATACGTTTGATCATGGTTATTGCAGGGAAGCTAATGAAGTGTTTCCACTGAGGTTCCAACTCCCAAAGTTTGCTCAACAATGGGCTGTTTTTCTGATCTGATCTCACCTCATTTGCTTTAACAGACATGTTGACCCCCCCACAATCGAGATCACCATCATTCTAAATTTCAAGAAAAAAGAGGCCTGCCTCTGGGGAAAAAAAGGGGGGAGGGGTGGAATATGTTTACATCTGACAGCAAATGCTTTTCTCTTTACAATATACATTTTTTAACAAGGATGGGTGAGTTTAGCACGAAAGATTGAAAGAAAGGAAGCTGAGTCTGACTCGGCCTGCTTGAACTGGTCGGACATCGACCTGACCAACCCAGTTGTGATGTTAATTGCATTTTAAGTACTTGACAGACAACTACAATAGATTTTGTTCGCACGAGAGAATCTTCAATGCAGACTCTGGTCGAGGTTTGAGTCGACTCGTTTGACTGAATTTCAGCCTCTTTTTTTCTTAAAAGAAATATTACTTTTTGATGACAAACGGCCAAACTGGACATATTTTTATTAATTTACAAGGAAAATTTCAATTAAACATGGCATCTCTTTTTCGAATATACGGCAGAAAGATGGATGCCCCACTATTCCAAATTAATTGCAGTGGTGGTTTAAAAAAAATCATTTCTATAAACTTGATACTTAATATCATTTGAGAATTGAATTTTAAAACATGCATTCAAATTTTTTTAAAAATTTTGGATGATTTTATGTAGTCTTGAATTTGACTAATGAACTATTAGCATCATCTTAAAAACTAAACTTTCTAAACATAATAAATAATGTTATGCCTTCAATTTTTAAAGGCATAACACTGATTCATGTCTAATATTATCTTTAGCTTTGTTGATGAAGGGATTAGATAAGGCGGAGATGACGGTGGTGTTGGGCGGTCCACTTGAGAATCGCTGTGTTGGGTGATAAGATTATGGTGGTAATAGAGTTGGATGGAAGAAGAAGAAACAGAGGTACTAGGACAATTTTGAAGTGAAAATTTTTTAACTTCCGAAATCTTTCTGAGTTTTAAATGTTCTTCTTTTCTTTTTCCTTTCAATTCAAGCTTGTTTGGAATGGTATTAGGATAACACTTTTGGTAAGTCTATCAATTTATAGCAGTTTTTTAACGTTTCTATTCAGTTAAAATGGTGAGGGAGAATCGTGGTGGGGAGGCCGATAGTAGTGACGACAATGAGGGTTGGAAGAAAGGTGCAAGTACTAGGCCAATGAGAGTCGCTTGCGTCGGCGACGTCACCAGCTGTACCACTGGGGTTAGCGAAATGCAGCGTCTGTTGAAATGTAAGGGATTGCAACTGAATAATTGAGTTCTAGTTTAGTATCCCCCAAGGAGAAAACTAACTGAGCCTTGTGAGTGGGCCAAAGCATGGTGGTGGGAAGCCATGGTTTTATGTACCTCGATTTCCTTGGAGGTTCATCTGCCACCTTACTAGTTTATCCGTGAGGTGTTGAAGAGTAGCGCCCGGGTAGTTATCTGGGGCTTCGTGGTGAATTCTTATTAGATTTTTTATACTCTACCTGTTGGAGGGATGAGATATTAGGAGTGAGTAAAACTTGATTTTATTTGAAAAATTAAAAAAAAGATAAATTTTAAGTTAATCGAATCGAGTTATTCATGTTAACTCAAATAAATAATTCGAGTTTCAAGTTTGAGTTGAGTTGTTTTATCAATTTTAAAATGAGCAAATTGATTTCTCTCTAAAAAAGTACAAAATAATTCAAAATAAATTTTAAAATTCAAAATATTTATAAAATTTCAAAAAATATATTTTAAAAATTTTAAAATTCTAAAAATAAATAAAGAAAGTTAAAATTCTAAAATTTGATAAAATAATAATTTCAAGGACCTAAATAAATTTATCATACTAAGTAATTTATTACTATTATTTTATTTTGAAAAAGTTTTCAAGTATATATGGTTTTAAATTTATATGCTCTAATATGTAATTAGTTATATTGTAACAATATTTTAATTTAACATGTTTAATTTTTTTAATTTAACTCAAATAATTTCACTCGAATCTCATTTCACTCGATTTCATTTGAAAAAAATTAAAATTAAGTTAGGATGATAAAATAGGACTCCAACTCGAGTAACTTGAACTTTTTTTTACTCAATTCGTTAAAACGCTCACCTTATGAGATACCCCATGTCAACGTGTTCTAAAACCTTTTTGTTCCCTTACTACCATGGATCATAATAGAGTTCCTGGTTGTTGAGCTTTAGCAAACGGTAGGGTGCAGAAGTCGAGCACTTAGTTTTAAGGAAGGGAACCAAGCTTGGACTTGACCGTTCGAAATATATTTTTATGGACCATAGGTTTACTGCAGATTTTACTTTTCCTACAATGTGGTCACTGCCTTCGAGCGAGCTATGCCTGTTCAAACCAAAGTTGTTGGATGAGTTGAGGAAGAACCAGTTCAAAGCCCTTTGGAAGGGTAATCCTCTGCATGTTCCGAGAACTATCATAGTTAGAAAGGTGTACAAGCACTGCTTGATTGGTGTGAGCCTAAATTGTTGGATTAAAATCTTTAATTATGGGCACATATGTATAATGTATAATGCTATTATAAAGTGTGATAGAAAATTAAGTGACCAATTATGTTATAAGTGTCATGGAAATAATGTGTAGATATCATAAGTTGTACTTATAATTTGATGAGGGGCCAAATTATAAATACCCAAAACTGATTTAATAATCAGTTATTTAAAAAGAGGTTGTGGTCCCCAAGAAACAGATATATCTCGTATTTCTTTTCTATCTCTATTAGAGAGTTGTACAAAAAAAAAATATTTTCTTGAAAGATTAAAACTTTTTGAGTAATCTTTAACAATAGACTCAAACATGCTTTCGCAAAACTATTAGTTGCTTTGTTTTTATTATTTTTACTTTGAACGAAATTGGTTTTCTGGACATTAGCTTCAACTGATTTGGTTTTGTGAATTCGTATATTATGTATATATGAATCTTTATATTAGATTTGGTTTATTAATTTGTAAACTTTAAATTTAGTGTAATATTTATGAGGCATGTTTAAGGAATTTCTTTTAAAAGTAACAAATTAGGGTTTTCAATTTCTAATTGTGTATATAGAAAATCTCACTTTCGATTATTTTGAAAATTATAGTACAATAAAATATTTTAGTTTTGACTATTTTGAGAATTTTAAATTTGAATATTGGTATGTATGTATATATATCTGTTATCTTTTAATTTGATTGATGATCGAAATTAAGAGAAACATTTTGAAACAAATAATTTGATTTTGGCTTTAGGTTTTAATTAAGGATCTCTAATATTTTAAATAGATTAGTTGAAATAAATGTCACCAAAGTGAAATTTTTTTCAGATATTAGTTTGTTTAAAATATCAAGATGATTATATGTTTTTGCGACTCATGAGTTTATTAATTGATCCAAAGGTAAGTTAATATTTGATGAATTTCAACATCTGTAGTGATAAATGTGTGACAATTATAAGATACTCTATATGAGCAATATGTTAGTCCAAAGATTGATTTATTGTTTGACATAATTTATCGTCAATGTTTGATTGCTACAATAAGATTATCACTTACTATTAATATTACTTTCCAAAGACTTGGTATTAATGTTGTGTTTGGTATATTGAGATGGAATTAGCCATTATTTTGAATTTATTGTTTACTTATGAATATTTATGTGAGCTTGTTTTTGTTTATTTTTGTTCTACATTCAACTAATTCATCTTCTGCTGCCACAATATCTGCTAATATCAATTCTATACCCATGCTTAATGAGACCAATTTCAAGGAATGAAAAAGACAATTACTTATAGTGCTTGGTTGTATAGACATAGACCTTACACTAAGGGAAAAACAACCTGCATCTCTCACTGCGGTAAGCACCCTTGATGCTAAAAGGGATTTTGAGAAGCGGGATCGTTCAAACTGCATGAGTCTAATGATCATGAAACATAACATTCCAAAAGTCTTTAGGGGCACAAAATCTGAAGAGATTACTTAGGTCAAGGGTTTCCTTGATGACATTGAGAAACGTTTTGCCAAAACGATAAGGTTGAAATGACATCACTTCTGAATTTTTTGATGTCTATGAAGTATAACGGTCAAGAAAATGTGAGGGAGTACATTATGGAGATGTTCCATGTTGCTTCAAGACTTAAAGCACTTAAGATCGAGCTTTTTGAAGAATTGCTTTTGGTATTACTTCCTGCTCAATTTAACCAATTCAAAATTAGTTACAATTGTCAAAAGGGGAAATTGACTCTAAATGAACTAATTTCTCATTGTGTGCAAGAGGAAAAAAAGGTTGAAGCATGATAAGTCAAAAAGCGATCATTTGGCTAGTGCCTTCAAAAACAAAGGCAAGAAAAGAAAATATCAGAATGAAGTTGTTAAGAGTCCAACTCAAAAGAAACAACATCAAGTTACAAAGGGTTGTTTCTTTTGTTACATGTTTGGACACGCGAAGAAAAAATGTGTCAAGTATCACGCATAACGTGTAAAGAAAGGTATAATTCTTACTTTGGTTTGTTCTAGTTTAATTTAGCTTCAGTACCTAGAAACATTTGGAGGATAGATTCTGATGCTACTACTCACATAAGTGTTTCTATGTAGGGTTGCCTAAGCTACCGAAAGCCAAGTGATGGTGAAAAACACATCTTCATGTGCAATGGAAAATCGATGGAAGTGGAAGCAATTGGGCATTTTAGGTTGTTATTAGGAACTAGTTTCTATTTGGATTTAAAAGACACTTTTTTAGTACCGTCTTTTAGATGAAATTTAGTTTATGTTTCTTTGTTGGACAACTTTGGATATTGTTGTTCATTTGGAAACAATCAGTTTAGTTTGTCTTTAAATTCAAATGTTGTTGGAACTGGTTATTTAAATGCTTATGACAACCTTTATTTGCTAGAAACAGTTGCATCCTGTAATGAAACCTTGCATGTGAAATCATGTGGTATTAAACATAAATTAAATAAGGAAAATCAGACATCATTATGGCATAAACGCTTAGGTCATATCTCAAAAGGTAGAGTTAAACGCCTTGTCTCTGATGGCATTTTAGAGTCCATTGACTTCACAGACTTTGATATCTGTGTCGGTTCCATCAAGGGAAAATAGATCAAAACCAAGAGATTTGGTGCCAACAGATCTTTAGACGTCTTAGAATTAATTCATACTGATATTTGTGGGTCTTTCTCTACAGCATCCTGGAATGGTCAACAATATTTCATAACATTCATAGACGACTACTCACATTATAAGTACCTATATCTCATTCATGAGAAATCTCAATCTCTGGACGTGTTCAAAGCTTATAAATCTGAAGTTGAGAATCAACTCAACAAAATTAGTAAGAATGTCAGATGTGATCGTGGTGGTGAGTACTACGGTAGATATGATAGCTAAGGTGAACAACGTCTAGGACCATTTGTGAAATTCTTAGAGGAATGTGATATTGTACCACAACATACCATGCCAGGATCACCTAGTATGAATGGTGTAGCTGAAAGACAAAATAGGAATATTAAGGATATGGTAAGGAGCATGATTGCTCATTCTACCTTACCTAAGTCCCTTTGGGAGAAGCATTAAAGACAACAATTTATATTTTGAATAGAGTACCCACTAAAATAGCTGCAAAAACACCTTATGAGCTTTGGACAGGTCGAAAGCCTAGTCTAAAGCACTTTGACATTTGGGGATGTCTAGCTAAGACAAGGCCTTATAGGCCATATAAAAAGAAATTAGACTCCAAAATAATAAACAACTACTTTATTAGCTATTCTAAGCGATCTAGGGGCTATAAGTTTTATGATCCCAAAATTAAGAATATTTTTGAGATGGAAATTGTAACATTTTTTAGGATTTTGAGTTTAGAGGGAGAAAAAAGGTTAGAGACATTGCTTTTGAGGAGGAATTTGATTTTAACTTAGTTTCTACTATCACTTTTGACGATGTTCAGATTCTCATACCTATCGTTGATCAAGAAATGAATCAAGAACCTCAACAAGATAATGTTGAACAACTCCCTATTCAAGATAAGGTAATTGTTGTAGAAGAAAAAACTCAACAACCTTAAGAACAAGTATCATTAAGGGGGTCCACGAGAGAGGAGAAATTCTATTTCAGATGATTATGTTGTATTTTTCCAAGAACATAAGGATGGCAATGGAATGATGGAAGATAATCCAATCAACTTTCTTTAGGCCATGAAAAGTTCTAATTCCCAATAATGGATAGATGCCATGCAATAAGAGTATAAGTCTATGCAAGACAATAAAGTTTGAGAACTTGTTCAATTACTTGAAGGTGCAAAACCAATTAGTTGTAAATGAATATTTAAAACCAAGAGGGATGCAAATGGTAATATGGAGAGGTATAAGGTGCGTCTTGTAGCTAAAGGATATACTTAGAAAGAAGGCATTGATTTTACAAAGAATTTCTCTCTAGTTTCATTGAAAGAATTTGTCAAGACAATCATGGCGCTTATTTCTCATCTTGATCTTGAGTTACATCAAATGGATGTTAAGATTGTTTTTGAGTTGAGACATTGAGAAATAATTTATATGGTGGAACCAGAAAACTTTGAGTCAGAAGACCCAAAGAATATGATTTAAAAATTAACAAAATCCAATCACGGACTCTAACAAGCTTCCCGTCAGTGGTACCACAAGTTTAATCAAGTAATTGTCTCGTTCGATTTTGAGATGAATATTATTGATGATTGTGTGTATCACAAATTCATTGGGAGTAAGTATATATTCATGGTTCTATATGTAGATGACATTTTGTTTGGCACTAATGATATAGGCTTATTGCATGAAAGCAAGAGGTTTTTATCTAAGCATTTTGATATGAAAGATCTTGACGACGCCTATTTTTTTTTAAGAATTCAGATCCATCGAGATCGATCTTGGGGTATTCTTGGATTTTCACAAAAGATATGATAAAATGCTCAAAAGGTTTGGCATACAAGGCTGTAGACCAGTTGACACCCTTTGTAACACCCCTTACCCGGTCCAACAGCCAGACCCGAGTTATAGGGTTTTACCATAGTCATCAGAGCAATCACATACACAAAACAATTACAATACAATATATTTACGACAGTCTGCACAAATGGCAAATAGATGAAATGCGAGTAGACCTCGCAGGCAAATACAACGCGAATATCTTGCATACAAAAATCTCACGAATAGTCCTATTACGATGCGTCTAGACTCCGCATAAAGAAATGTGGTGGATAACACTTGCAGTTATACATATTGGGGATAGTCTCATGGATAAACTTATAGCAATTTGACTCGGCAGACTCATACATAAACAAAGCATTTGCGGATTGCCTCACGAACCGTAATTGGCAGACAGTCACGTGAACATACAAATGGTGAACTATCTTACATACAGTCGGACAACGGAAAATTCATTTCTAAATTCAACCCTGGCACAGTCAGATGTTTAACAAACATATCAACATCATTCTAGGTTCAAACTTATGAACATTCAATGTAAACACATATATGATTCAAGTCCTATATACATTCACTAATCACTCAAGTATATCAATACCATTCTTGATAGCCTATGCTTTGTTCATAGCTTTGGACATAACCAACAATCATGTAAATGTATATGAATGACATCATTCAAAACCCAAACCACATTTTGATTCAAAAATACCATAACTCAAGGTACGCGTATGTGCATAACATTTCCTATATACATGCCACATAATTAAGTCCAAAATGAATAAAAGACTACCAAATTGAAGGCTAAATAGTATGAGCTCTGAGTTGATCCGATCTATACATAACAGAGTAAGCATTACAAATGCTTAATAAGTCCAGAGGAAATTTACGTAACTTATTGTATTATTACAACAATGTAGTAATTGAAATACATTAGCATTAGACATGATATCCTTTGGCATCCTCAACATTCATATACATCTTAACAAAACAACTAATAGGTTAGTTGTTTACACATCAAGTACTTACATTATAACTCATTTATACATATTCAACAATTTAGTATAACTAATATATGTCACCCCAATCATGTACATTTCATAAACATATAATTCAAATCATATTCATACCACATTCCAATCATACTTATTTTTGCATTATAAACAACTTGATTCAAGTTCATGCATATCAATCATTATTTTTCTACTAATACCACTTTTATTTCTATTTTTGGTCCATAGAACTGAATAAAACTGAATTCAGGTACATTGAACTGATTTGATTACATATGCTGACATTACCGAGCTACTAACACTAGCTTCAAATCAGGGTTGCTAACACTAGCTTAGTTCGATGTTGCTAACACTAGCTTCAGAGAATCCACAGTAGATGTTGAACCTCAAACCATCGAATTAATCTCTGATTGCAACACCCATTTGTTTATACAAGTCGACGTATTTGGGTTGCTAACACTAGCTTCTAATCAGGATTGCTAAAACTAGCTTGGTACGATGCTGCTAACACTAGCTTTAGAGAATTCACAACAAATGCTGGACCTCAAGCCATCGTATTAATTCGTGATCAAACATTCATTTTCCTTTTCTGTATCATTTCAAACCCTATAACTGTATACACACTTTCATATTCCAAATAACAATTCATATACATTTCGAACCATGTAACATAATCTTACACTCAGTTGTTCAATCATATAACAATTTAAAATTCATTCCATACTACATATCTATTCACATTTATCATAAATCTCAAAATTTCCAATTTAGTCTTTTTTATGCCATAAGTCATTATTATTTCACATGCATATAATTTAATAAATATAATCATACAATTCAAAAATAATATAAAATAACATAGTAAGTTCCATATGAACTTACATGGGAAAACAATGGTAAACAAGGTGTTAGGGACTAAATCAATTTTTTCTTGATTATCTGCCGATTGATTTAAATCCCAATATATAATAATTCATTATAATTTACCAATTCAAATAGACTTATATCATCCTATTATAAGTATAATTCAATTCAATTTCACTTTTTGAAGTTTTCCAAAATTTTGCATTTTATTTAATTTAGTCCCTAAAACCGAAATAGCTATATCTTTCAAATTCAAGCTTAGTTTTCCAATCCAATTTCAATTTCATCCTTACCTAACTCACTAGTAGCATAGATAATAGAATTTTCATCCCATTACTTATAAATTTTACACTTTAGTCCTTTATAGAAAAATTAACAAAATCTCTTTAAAATAGTCCTTTTCTCATTTATAAGCTTAAAAGCTAACATTTAAGCACAAAAAGTTTAAAAAATCATCAATGGAAAATTTTATAAACTTTAACAATTTTACAATTTAATACACGTGTTAGCTAAATCGAGCTACAATAATTACAAAAACACAAAATTCATGAAAAATGGGCTTTAAGTATGCTTACCATGCAATCGGCAGAATGCTTTAAAACTATAACAATAGCTTGTCTTTCTTTTCTTACAAACGGTGGAGGAAAGTTAAAAATAAAGATGATGGCTTCCTTTTTTCTTTTTTTTCCCCATATTTTTAAGCATATTTTCTTTATAAATTTAAAGTTTTAACTTTTAATTATTATTTCATTCACCAAATCATCCACTCAAAACCACAATAGTATAGTTGCTATTTTAACCTTGAATTAATTGCTAATTTTAATCCTTTAACAATTATAATATATAGCTATTAACTTTTACCACTTTTACAATTTTAGTCATTATACCTTAATTAATCACCAATTCAATAAAATTACATATAAGAAATTCAAGTTATCCACATAATAACTCTATAAATATTTAATAAAATATTTACAAGCCTAATTTATGGAAACGAGGTCCCGATACCTCTTTTTTTGACACCACTAACTTTAAAGTCAAAACACTTGTACCTTAACTAACTATCTAATTAACAAATTCGTCAGACAAAAATTCAATATAATAACATAATTAACTGTTAAATATTAATTAATAATATTTACGGACTCAATCATCGGAGAATGGGGTTCCAAAACTACCGTTTCTGCCACCACTAAAAATCGGGCCGTTACACCCTTGTTGCTAAAGGAGACAAATTTAATCTTACTCAATGCCCTAAACGTAGCCTTGAAATTCAGGAAATGCAAAAGATTCCATATGCATTAGATGTTAGGAGTTTAATATATGCTCAAGTATGTGCGCATTCAGATATTGCGTATATTGTTGGGATGTTAGGCAAATATTTAATCAACCCTGGAATGGACTATTAGATAACAGCTAAGAGAGTTATGAGGTATCTGCAGAGAACAAAAGATTACATGCTTACTTATAAGAGATCAAATCATTTAGAGGTCGTAGGGTATTCTGATTTTGATTTTATTAGGTGCCAAGATAGTAGGAAATCTACGCCAGGCTATATTTATCTGCTAATTGGAGGAGCTATATCTTGGAAAAGTGTCAAACAGAAACTTGTAGCTTCTTCCATTATGGCAACTATGTTTGTAGCATGCTATGAGGCATCAAACCATGGAATATGGTTGCGGAACTTTATCACTAGATTGCACATTTTGGAGAATGTATAAAGACCACTCAAATTATTTTGTGACAATAAGTCAGCTATATTGTATTCTAACAATAATAGGAGCTCATCTAAGTCAAAGCATATTGACATAAAGTTCCTAGTTGCAAAAGAGAGAGTCCAAAGTGGACAAATATCCATAGAGCACATTCGATCAAACTCCTTGATAGCGGATCTACTCACAAAAGGTTTACTAACCTAGGTATTTCATGAGCACACTGCTCATATGGGTGTTATATGATTTAAGGACATCATGGTTTAGTAGAAGTTTGTATTTTATTTGTTTTATGTTTGTTCTCAAACATTTATGTATTTGGTTAGTTTTTTTTATCAGAAATGAAATATTCATTTTATTTGATATTGACCTCATTTAAATTTAAGGAGGACCAATTGGAAATAGGCATGTTTGGTTCACATTGCATGTAATTTCCATGCTACGCATTCGTGATTGATCTATGTCATTTGACTATATTTTTATATGTAACCATTGATGAGTTTAGTCATGATTAATATGACAAAGACTGCTTTGATCCTATATGGATATAGTTGGTGGGCGAGATTGTTATAAAATACATGTTATATGACAACAAATTTTGAGCTCATAAGGTTGTACATTTATCAGGAAACATATGTTGCATAAGTGGGAGATTGTTGGATTAAAATCCTCAATTTTGAGCATATATGTATGATGTATAATGCTATTATAAAGTGTGATACAAAATTAAGTGACCAATTATGTTATAAGTGTCATGAAAATAATGTGTAGATACCATAAGTTGTATTTATAAATTGATGAGGGGCCAAATTATAAATACCCAAAACTAATTTAATAATCAATTATTTAAAAAGATGTAGTGGTCCCTAAGAAATATATATATATCTCGTATTTCATTTCCATCCCCGTCAGAGAGTTATACAAAGAGAAAAACTATTTTATTGGGAGATCAAAACCTTCTGGGCAATCTCCAACAATGGATTCAGGTACGCTTCTGCATATAGTTTTGTTCTTAACTATCTGACATAAAAGTTCTTGGTTTATATCAGATTATTTTGGTATTAACACGAATGGGTATAAAGATAGTGACTTTCAAAAAGGTTTTCAAAATGGAGAGCTAAGGATTCCGCACCATTTGGAGGCCTGGCCTCATGGCTATATAGATGAAGTTGCTCGCATACTCCTTAGAGTAACCCCTAAGCCTTAATTATTCATTATGTGGTATGGGCTGTGTCTCGATCATAAGTAGAGCACTAAGAAATGGATAGAAGTGGTGCTATCCGAAGAAGACGAGGGGTTGATTGATCCCCTGGCTAGCTTAGATCAATTAAGGGTTGATTTTAGTTACTTTTTAAATAATTTGACTAGAATTAATTCAATTGGTACCTAAACTACTTTTCCTCAAAATTGGTACATTCGTTAGTCAAACCATTAAGTCTATTTAAAAAAAAGGGCTTAACCTAGAAATTGGTACTTGAACTATGCCATTCTTTTCATTTTGGTATCTAAACATTTGTTTGATCATAGGTGGTACCTAAACTATTTTTTCTCAAGTTGGTACCTCTATTAGTTCAATCACTAGTCAAACTGTTAAGTCTATTTTTCACTCACACTTTATATTTGTTCCCTTTCTTCCTCTCACATTGGGCTTCCTCTACAAGTATGAGTGTTTTGGGCTTCATGGTTTTGGTTAGGTTTTCAAAATCGGACCGATGGTCAAACTAGTCAGGCCACAATTTCTCGGTTAGATCAGTTTGTCTGATTCGATCAAATAAATTATTAAAAAACCATAAAAATAAAAAAAATATTTAAAAATAAAAAAAATCGTTCAAGTAGTTCAACTAGCTTGGTTCAATCCGTCTATATTAGTTTGTGGATCAATCAGTTCAACCATTATCTTTGAACCGATACCTCGGTCAATTCCCGATCCAATCGATTAGTTTGATCTAGTTTTGAAAACATAGATTTTGATTGATGAAATAAAATTTTCGATCCTGTCTGGTCAAGCAAGCAAGAGATGAAGTTCAAAAATAAAATTTCAAGCATTGTTAGTATTGCCAAACATTATAAAGGAAGAAGAAAGGAAAAAAAATAAAGAGTGAGAAATAATGAAAAAGAAAAAAAGTATTAATTTTTAAAAAATATATAATTTTAAAGTTTATATGACATGAAAATCTATTATTGGCTAGAATTTTTTTAATGGATGTAACATTTTGGTGCAAGATGGGTATGGAAGAATAGTTTAGGTACCACTAGTGATCAAAACAAAAGTTCAGTACCAACTTCGAAAAATTGGTATAGTTTAGGTACTAATTTGCGGGTTAAGCTTTTTTTTTTTAAAGAAACTTATCTATTTGACTAAGGGTTGGACTAACGAAGGTACCAATTTGGGAAAAAAAAGTAGTTTAAGTAACACTTATGACCAAATAAAAATTTGGGCACTAAATTGAGAAAAATGACATAGTTTAGATACAAATTTGTGGGTTAAGCTTCAATTGTATATGTACTTTTTATATGCATTTAATTTTTAGAATTTGTATAATAAATTATACTTGAATCTAAACCTTCCCATTCCATCATATTGAATTAGGTCTAGGGGTGAGGTTGACTTGTTGAGGGCAGATTTTAGTTCCATATTTTATGGGAGCTAAAATGTAATTTTATTATTTTATATTTTTATATTTTTTAAAGGATTGAATAAAAAATTTATCATTTTTTACGAAAATTAAAATACAATTTTATCATATATTAATTTAAAATTTTATAAATTTTAAAAGGCAAAAACTAACAACATGTTTGGTTGGGTGTATTGGATTAGCCAATACACCCCTAATCTGTGGGCCCCACGTAAGCCCCTCTTAAGCAGGTGTTTGGTTCAATGTATTGCCTAATACACCCCTAATACGTTACGGCCCTAATCCTCGAAATTCTCTGTTTTCTAATCCCTGGCTTCTCCTCAGTTTACATCCGTTTTAGTTTCACGCCCTAATTTGCCTTCTGTTTCCTGGGTTTGTCTCTCCTTTATCTCCTTCATTGCTTGCTTCGCCTTCGGCCAGTAGCCCCAATTTCTTGTCGAGCATGCCATAGAGAAAGGCAAGAAGAGAGCTGCTTCTGTTTTTCTTTCTTTGTTTTCTGTAACATACCGAAGTTTTAACCCAGAAGCCCCAAATTCTTCTCCTTTCTTTCTTTGTTTTCTGTAACATACCGAAGTTTTAACCCAGAAGCCCCAAATTCTTCTCCTTTCTTTCTTTGTTTTCGGTAACAGACCCAGAAGTTTGCACCTAGTTTCAGGTATTTTTTCTTCATATAAACTATGATAATTTCTTCATATACTCGAGATCGGTATGTTTCATTTTCTTTTAAGTTTTCTTCATGTATTTAGAAGATGTTTGGAACATCATACCACAATGTTCGAGGGTGCTCAAAAATAGTGAAGATGTTTAGAACATCTGTTGAGTTTTGTTGTTTGTTGTGATTGGCGTTATTGTGAGTGCTTTTTGCAGGATTTCTGTAAGGATTATTGTGCATGTGATAACTGTTTGAACAAGCCAGATTATGAGGATATTGTTCTTGATATTCGACTTCAAATTGAATTGCTTAACCCTCTCGCATTTGCTCCACTTATTTTGTAAAATCGCCAATTTTGTCACAGTTCTCCATGCTGCAGTCTCTATCCATAGCTTTCGGTGGTGGGTGCTTTTCCATATTCTAATTTTCCTTCAATTCTCTTTATCCCAACTGATTCTTTGCCTTCTCCCTATCGTTTCCTTTCCTTTCTCTCGGAATGTGTTTTATTGCGTAATAAATTTTCCTTTCAGCTTTTGTATTTTTGTGTACTTATAATCTTCACACTTTCCGGATTGTTCTCTTTCATCATTGAATCTGCTCGTCTATCTATGAATGAATTTTTTTCTCTCTTTTGATAAAGTTATTTTAGTTCATTTTTTATTTTACTCATCTTGAATATGTGATTCGATCGAATTTGCCCTTTTTTTCTCGCTTGTTTTAGGAAGTTGGTGAGTTTTGATGTTTTTAAGTTTTAGTTTTACTCTCCATTTTAGCAATTAGGCAATTTGATTTATGTTATGTAAAAATTACTGTGAAATAGATAATTTGGTATGGTTCAAACTGCATTATTTTGATTACTTATATAGTACAAATTCACTAACTTTTAAGGTATTTCATGTCTCAGTTAAATGAGTCTTTAATCCTGACTGGTGAAGGGCCATAAGAGGTTAGTTACAAACTTACAAGTAATTTTCTGTGCCCTTTACTATCTTTAGGAAATTGTTGCTTGGAACTTTTTTCTTTTTTCTGTTAGATGATTGCAATGATGTTGTTATTGTCAATGTTTGATGTAATATGTTTTAACTTTTTAGCTCCATGTTACTGATGTTGCTCCCAATTTCCTTTTTTATTTTTAAGAACTTGTATTCAAGATCCATGTGTAATATACACCTGGACATAGATATGTTATATGACTCTCCAAGTATATAAAAAAACTCTTTAAATTATTGAACCAATCAGTGTTAGATTGCAAATCCTTTTCAAGTTTGAAAGATCAACATAAGCTTTTGATTGTTTGTTGAGTAAATTCATTTATGGTTTTTGTTGGGTATTTTTTTTATTGTTGCTTTTGATTGTTTGTAGGACTGGTAGGAGGCGGAAAAATCTGGTTTTCTATTGCCATAGACTCGGTAATCCTCTCTATCCTGTTTGCTAATGTTTGATTGAATGAAACTTGAACTTTTTTTTAACTAGTAAAATTTTAATGTACAGAAAAAAAAAAGTAGTGAAGTATAGACAAAATCCAAGTAAGCATACTTGCGTTGTATGATTAGTATTTCTTTCAAATATTGTTGGATATCTAGCTAGGAGTTGTCTCTAGCTTGGAATGGAGTACAATCAAGAAGTTTGGAGCTTAATATGTTTTTGTTTAATATGCTATTCTAATATCCACAAGAACATGAAATTTTGTCTAGAAATTTTGTTAAACATGTCTTCTTATTTCTTAAGAAGGTGCAAGGAAGTTTCCTCTAATAACAACAAAGTACCAGAAAATATTATGACTGATAGGTAGAACTTGTATGGTCAAGGGCACAAGGCGCATTCTAGGACACCAAATTTGTATATGTTCTTTTTTGTATAATATGTCGTTTTAGAAATAAGTCGTTCGAGTTTATGCATCATTTAGGATATTTTTTTGATTTGAATTTTTATAATAAAATTGGATAGATGTTTTACTAAAGAAATTGAAATTGCAGATTTGATTGAAAAAGGACGTGTTTACATATAATCCAACATAGATTAATAAGAGAGATAAGCAAAGCATAAATTTGGGGACAAAATCTTGTGGTGATGTAAAAATGTTGGAAATGTTAGAAACGTTTGTCAACCAAATCCAATCATTCTTGAAATTTGATTCCTTCTATTTTCCTCTCTTCAAGTCACATCTTCTTCACATTACCCATTCATTCCCCTTATTTAATTTCTTCTGCACCCATCCATTATGCTAACATCATCTCCACTCTTCTTCTTCTTTTTCCATAAAATTGTTAATCTCACACATCATCTTTTAAATTTTTGTTGTAATATGGATATTAGTTGTCATATGTTGCTTTAAAACATAATCAATGGAATAAAGAAAGGAAGGAAAGCAACATAAAGAGGAAATAAAATTAATAATTGATGAATCATCAAATTGCTCCTCATTTTTTCTTTCTTGATAAAATAATATGGATATTAGTTGTCATACGTAAAGATATGAACATAGATGTTATTCTCTCAAGTTTCAATTTCGATGCTTATATAATTGTTATTAAATTAATAATATTCAAATTCCTTATTTAATTCAAATTGATTATAATATTATTTAAATAAATTATCAAATTATAAAATGACACTCAATTGACATAGTTATTCATAAAGAGTTTGTTCCTTTTTCAAATGCGCTTAATGTTAATTTGTCATGTTTTTGTTGCATCAACGAAGAAAATGTTCTAAAAATTAAAATTGATAAAATCTTACTGAAGATTAACAACATCTCAACAAAAAATTGAATGAATTATCTATTTTATTAATTGAAAAAGATATCTTATACGATATTTATTTTAAAAAATTTGCTACTCTAAAGTGTGAGGGGATTGATACTGAGTTCTAATTTTAATATGGTGCAGTAATGGCTCGTCTGCCCTTAATTGTACAAAGTGTGAGGCGTAAAAGAATCGGTGCTGCATTGACAATTTGGTTGGAAATCTGTAGAATCGCGATTTGGTTCTTATTTAGAATGGGTGCCAGCCTTAGCCTACATACTTATAGACCAAGGATTAGGTCATATACCGTAGATTTTTATGCACAACGGGATTATGTGAAGAGGCTTGTATATGCTAGTGACGAGACTTGTATTGAACAAGTTAGGATGAATAGAACTGCCTTTTTTAAACTATGTGAGATGCTAGAATCGATTGGGGGATTGAAGTCGTCAAGGTTCATGCTTGTTGATGAGCAAGTAGCAATGTTTTTACATATCATCTCCCATCACCTTAAAAATCGAGTTATCAAGCATCACTTTAGGAGGTCCGGGGAAACTGTAAGCAGAGCATTTCATAGTGTTTTAAATGCTATCATACTCTTACAAGATGTCTTATTTAAAAAGCTGGACCCAATTACAGCCGATTCTTCTGACACAAGGTGGAAATGGTTTAAGGTATTAGACTGAGTTTTATATATAGCTTGTACAATATTTAGTTGACTAATATGATTAATCATAGTGTTCTAACTCAATGTTTTATATCATGTGATATAGAATTGCCTAGGTGCTCTTGATGGAACCCACATCAAGATTAGGGTGCCAACAGTTGATAAACTTAGATATCGCACCCGAAAAGGTGACATAGCAACAAATATGCTAGGTGTTTGTACACCGAGATGCAATTTGTTTATGTTCTTCTGGTTGGGAAGGTTCGATTCCGATGGACGGGTGCTTCGAGATTCCATTAGTAGAAAACATGGACTAAAAGTTCCTCATGGTACAGTGTATAGTTAGAGGAATTTGAATTATACGTAAAGATCAAACTTTGTTTGCTGAATTAATCATTTTTAGTTAATTTATTTTATAGGTTGTTATTATCTAGTTGATGCTGGATACACAAATTGTGAGGGATTTCTTGCACCATCTAGAGGACAGCGATATCATCTGAACGAGTGGCGTCAGGGTTATCAGCCAAGTTCTCCGCAAGAGTTTTTTAATATGAAACATGCCTCAGCACGTAATGTCATTTAAAGATGCTTTGGCTTATTAAAACTTAGATGGGGAATACTTAGGAGTCCATCGTTTTATCCTGTAAGGGTGCACAATAGAATTATTATTGCATGTTGTTTGCTCCATAATTTTATTCGAACCCATATGAGTATTGATCCCATTGAAACGGATGTGGGAGAAGGATTACCTACTAATGTGGTGGATGACGATGAACCGAATATCACAAATATTCATCCATCGGATGCTTGGGCTACTTGGAGGATGGAACTAGCCAACCAAATGTTCGATGAATGGCAAGCATCTAGAAATTAGTTAGGTTTAGGGACAATTTGAGTTTGAATTGATTTGTTGATGTTATTTTATGTATCTAGTTTATTAAACTTTGGTGGTCTTTGATTACAATTCTGTATTGTACTAAAATTTTTTGAATTATAATTTAATTATCTTTTCGTTCAACATGTGTTATAAATTTAAATTTAGTATTGAACTACCGATATAATATTATAAACTGTTCACCTTTTGATTCATGATATTAAAAATATTAAATAATGTTAATTTGTTTTTTTTCTTAAGAACAATATGTCAGGTGTTCCACCAACGGGTGCTTCTTCTCAAGCTTCTCGAGGAAGCAAAAGAAAATGGGTTCCAGAAGAGGATGCAGCCTTGGTTTCTTGCATGGTGGATTTGCACAATGTAGGAACATTTAATGCTGATACCGGGTTCAAAGCCGGTTATTTGAACGAGCTAGAGAAAATGCTAGAAAAGGCTTTACCAAGAGCAATGTTGAAGGCGAGACCAAATATTGAATCTCGGATTAGGTGCCTAAAAAGGGAATGGTCAGTCGTCTACGACATGCTTAATGGTCAGAACAACAGCGGTTTTGGTTGGGACGAGCATAGGCAGCTCGTTGTTGCTGAAGATGCGATTTAGAATCCTATGTTAAGGTAAAATGTATTTCAAGTATTTATTTGTTTTTTACAAAACACATGGACTAATATGATTTCCTCGTTTTTTAGAGTCACAAAAAGCCTCTCGGTTCGGACATCGTTCTTTCCTTACTACAACCAAACTTCGCCATATACGCAAGAGATCGGGCGATCGGGAAAGACGCTCAAACAATTCTTGATGTTCTTGAAGAAATACATGCTGAGGATGAACGCACTACAGATATGAATGAAGAGAGAAACACATTCTATGACTGCGAAGCTGACGTCTCTTTAGACGACATGGATGTTTCTGGTACGGATCCGCGAGGAGATAGAGACCAAGGGGGTTCCTCATCTTCAAACAAGAGAAAGAAGAAATCTGATGCTCGTGATGATGTGTATTCTTCATTTGAGGAGGCTGCCACCTTGTTGGAGGAAAAAATCCAGGCCGTTGGCGATAAAATCAGTAGGAGTATTGCCTCCGAGGTGGTAGTTCAGCAGAAGTCAGAAGAGAAGATGGAAGAGAAAGCTTCAAATTTATATTCAGCCTTATGGTCAATTGAAGGTTTAACCGACGATCAGTGGTATGATGCTTTGAGTAAAATTCCCGATCATCCAAATCAAATGATCGTTTTCTTTAGTTTACCTTCTGTTGCCCGATTGGAATGGGTCAGAAGATTTCTTTCTCACCATTAAATATCAATGTTTAAACTTTTTGATGTTGTAAAACTATATAACATATGGATTATGATGTACAATTTCATTTTCATCTAACTTTTTCTTAGTATAAGTTAATTATGTTTATGCAGAAAATAATTCTCAAGTTATATTTTTATTTTTATAAATTCATAAGAACATTTTATGAAATTATATTTAATAATAATTATTTTAAATTGTATTAAATCATATATTTTAATTAAAATATATTTAATAATAATTATTTCAAATTTTCATTTAGTATCATATATTATGATTTGAATAAATTCATATAAGAATATGAATTATTAAGAATTTTATTAAATTATATACCAAAATTATAATGTATTTAATAATAATTATGTTTAAATATGATTAAATTATTTATTATTGATATTAATGATCTTATTAAAATTTAAATAACAATAACAAATTTCTGCTAATTATAAGAATTTTATTAAATTATATATTTTAATTAAAATATATTTAATAATAATTATGTTTAAATATGATTAAAATATTTATTACTGATAATAATAATCTTATTAAAATTTAAATAACATTAACAATAATCATTTACCAAAACAATTTTCTGCTAATTATAAGAATTTTATTAAATTATATATTTTAATTAAAATATATTTAATTATAATTAAGTTTAAATATGATTAAAATATTTATTACTTGATAATAATAATCTTAATAAAATTTAAATAACAATAACAATAATCATTTACCAAAACAATTTTATGCTAAAGGTATTCTAGTCATTTTAGTTTTTTCCATTATGCTATTACACCTCTATTCCATTCAACCAAACACAAGATTACTATTACGCCTCTATTCCATTACATTCAACCAAACAGTGGATTAGCTATTACACCTCTAATCCAATACAACTCTAATCCCAATACACCTCTAATCCAATACAGCGAACCAAACGCACCCTAAAATTTTTCAGCCTGCTCCTTAATAGATCCAATACAAATTATATATATAGAATTATACATGTATAAGAAAAATAAATATTGACCCTTGTTGTCAATTAGATTTGCCCATATGTTGGGTAGCTTGCTCGACTTGATCTGAATTCAATTTGAATAATAAAAAATATTTTTTAAAATTAAATTTAATTATAAAATATTAATTAAAATACGTATTTAATATTTTATTAACTTTTAATAGTAAAATGGATTTTTAAGTGGATAAGCTGAAAATAAACTCGAGTTTAACAAAAATTTCGAAATTAAACCTTATCATGAATCCAAAATAAAAGATAGGGAGTATAGCACACTTTATGTCAAATCTAGGTGATGAAAAGTCCAAAATCAAAGTTTAAAAGACTCCATTCTTGTCCAAAATATTCTTAAGTAATAATGGATGAAGGCAAGCATGCAGCCTAGCCTTTATTAATACATATAATTATCAATAATAATGTTTGCTAAGGACTTATGCTACAATATTAATGGGTAAGATTGAAAAATTGTACATGAGATGATTTAAAAGAAAAGTTCAATAGACCTGGCGGATGCATCTAACTTCAATTAAAAAAGTTTAGCTTTTAAGTATTTTACATCCCATATGCACACATTACATTAAAAAATTACTTCAATACAAACTTTATCACTTATTTCCAAAAAAATTGAACCTCAGTAAATTCTATGAATAAATATTTCTTTATGATCGGACCAATCATGGAATTCTATGATCAATAAGTTTGTGTTTAAAACTTGAAACCACTATTTTCATACTTTTTAGACAACGTAAGGTACTTTTGCTTGCTTAATTTCTCTCGTCATGCCGCTGAGAATTAGACGACAGATGAAAGTTGAGAGCATTAATACGTCGGATAATTACATTGGGTTAGGTTGATTCTAATTTTATTTATTTTTAATATTTTCTTAAAAATTAATTTTAATAATTTATTCAATTAAAACAGACAAATCATATCTGATCGAAAATTAATAGTTTGATGGATTCGACTACGGGTCCGGTTTTAAAAATGAGTTTAGAGAAAACATGAGAATAAAAAATGACCAAAGTAGTCATTCGGAGTATGTTCTAGTGCTTAAATATTTAAATATCATTATTGTGTGCTTAATGATAAGATTATTGCGTTTTATGATATGAATGCGTTCTACTTTTATTCTCAATTACATATTAAAAAAATGAATTTGTATTTATTTATTTATTTATGTAAAATCAATTTTAATTGTAATTATGCATATTTGTTGGAGTGTTTATAAATCTAATATCCTGAGTTCTTAAAAAGATGAGGTTTAAGTTATTGGAATGTAGGTACATTAACAAAAGGTGTACAACCCCCTTTTTTTCCTTAAAAGAAAATATGTAGTTAGCTGAGTAACTGATTGATGAGCACTTTTATAGATAAGTCGTATTCAGTAGAGTTTTATTTAATGTATCTTACTATTAAATTATGGTTATCTTCAGATTCATTAGGTTCTAACTCGGCCGCTTTTGTTTGGCTGCCTATTTTTAGGTGAACATGCAGTAGCAGCAACTGAACCGGGGCCATTGCATTGACTAGGAAGAGCGAGTCATTGTCTGAATCCAACATTATCACACCTGCATATCGATGTGAAATATCCTAACCATAACAAATTGAAATTAGGAAATGTAGAGAGATTTATTTTTGGTATATTTATGTAGTAATTTTTGTATTATGTTGTCTTTTATGTTTCATTTTCTTACTAAATTCATGTATTGTGATGATTTATTAATTAAGTAAATTAAATTAAATTTATTTTATGTTTAAACGATATATTAAAAAAAAAAAAGTTGGTCGTAAATTAATTTTGGATCCAAATTCGATTCATTCGCAAAAGAGTATTTTACTTGATTTGTAAGCTTAAAAAACTTGAATAATTACATTTAATTTAACCCAATTTCATTTTTAATTCATCAAGAGTTACGTCGCTCTTCATGCAATTAGTTGAATTTTAGGTGTATGATCGAAGTTTGGGATTTTGCATTTAAATTTTACTCCCAAAAGGAGCAAACATTAGCTTCTGTTTTTTCTTTTCTTTTTTTCCCTAAAACCTGTGAATATTTTAGAGATAGGAAAACAACAATAAGCCAATGAATCCCAGTGATCTCCAGCTTTGAAGAAATTGATATTTGAGATTTAGAACAAAAACCCTGCCTATGGAAAGGCCCCCCTTAGCTTTATCTAGCTTTGGCTCATTTTTCATTTCTTAGTGGTTAGCAGATAAACCAGTAGTGATTCTGTTTTCAATGCTTTTAGCATATAAAGTGAGGAGGGGGATATTTTGGTGAAACTGTAGCAAGATTTTCACATGATTTTGTTTAAGGAACCCACCCCAACATGATTAGATATGTCCATCATTATTGAACTTTACAAATTGCGTGTGCTATAGTCTATTTAATAAAAGGGAGAACAATCCCACATTAGTCGTTAGGCATAATAGATTTGCTGATTGCATGCTTTCCTACATTTTTGACTCAATAAAAAATCTTTCTTCATTATTACGCATCAATGCATAAAATATTGACCAACTTGCTAGTGTCAAAGCTTTTTCTCCCTTTCTATTAGGTTATTGGCTTAGAGGACCGTTTCAAAAAAAAAAAAAAGTTTTCCTTGGGAAAAAGACCCTAATTCGCTATCCATCGTTATATAAATGATTATAACAGAAGATGAGCCGAAATTAAAAAGCATAAGAAGACACAGAATATGAAATAATTAAACAATTTCATGAGTATCTTATTACATACAAAGGTGAGTTTTTTTTTATCCAAGAAGATATGGTGGTGGTGCTGCAACATTTCCAACATTTTTTTCATTATCAAAAACCATATTTTGGTTAATCTTTCATTTCTGAAACCGGGATGCCATCTCTTTCGTAGGTTGTTTTTGGGGTTCCCACTTCCCACTTTTAGCATCCGTATTGCCATTCTCTTTTTGAGTTTGATTTAAGGTGAAAGAAGGGGCCCTCTCACCTCCATTAACAAATAGGTCCCAAACTTTACCACGCTTAATCACAATGTCTATTGAGAAGATGGTATATGGAATGTTTAGGTAATATATAGAAATAATTACAATTAAAATTAACATTAAAAAATATTATTTAATAAATACTCATATATATTTGAATATAACTTACATAATTTACCCAAGGTAAGACTCAAATATTACTCTTCAAAATTTTTAGTCTCAACCTTATTATTAAATTAAAACCTCATTGAAATCAGTGTTATTAATTAAAAGGCACCCAAATTTATTTTTGATTTAACCAAAATGAAATATCATCAATTTTGGTGCGACTAAGGAAACTTTAACCATATGTCCTTAGGTTGCATTCATTTCTTTTTTATTTTGCAACCTAAAGGAAACTTTCTTAAGTTATAATTGTATAAACAATTGAAAGAATAAAAATAAGGATAGACGCAAGAATTAGTTACACAGTTTAATAACACTTTTCTTTCATCCATGGGGTCTTACTTAGAAAGCAATTCAACTAAGGTCACTCTGCCCTTAAAAACTTATCTACAAACTGAGAATGAAGCAATTTGTTTATAAAGTAATTGCACTAGAAAAAGCAAGTTCCTCACAAGGAACAAATAAGTGTTCTTTTTGTACTTAATCAAGTAAACAAGCCTTCTTTAAATAAGTATTGTAGGCTTGCAAATATTTAGCTAGTGTGAATGTGATATCACTAGAATTGTGCTTCAATCAGACTTCTATATGACATCACACAGCCAGAGATCTCCAAGAATTGTACTTAAATAGAAATTAGGGGTGAGCAAAATTCGATTCTATTTGAGAAAAATCGATTTTTTTTTTAATTTTGAGTTAATCAAATTGAGTTGTTTGAGTTATTCAGTTTTTTCAAATCAACTCGAATAAGTAATTTAGTTTTCTGAGTTCGAGTCTAGTTAAATTTTACAATTTGAATAATTCAAATAACTTGAATAACAATTTGATGTGAATACCCTTTGGGTCCCCGACAATTTTGAAAATGTGCAAATTGATCCATCTAAACATATTACAAAAATTCAAAATAGTCTTCAAAAATTCAAAATATTTATAAAATATTTTTCCTAAAATTTTATAGATACATATAAATTCAAAAAATAAAAAAGTTAAAAATATAACCTAAACTATAATTTTTTAAAAAAAACTCTAAAATGATATATTTGATGCCTTCAACAAGTAAATTATCAATCAAATTTATCATACCACTAATATTGTTTTTATTTTATTTTGTTTTCAAAGAGTTTTCAAATATATATGGTATTTATGTTCTTTAACTTGGAATTCAATCATATTGTAAACAAGATTTCAATATGGTTGATTTAATTTTTTTTAATTTAACTCAAACAAATTTATTCGACTCGACTCGATTCGAAAAAAATCAAATCAAGTTAGGATGATAAAATAGAACTCATCAATTCGACTAACTTGAAAATTTTCAATCGATTTGATTCAATCGAAAGCTCACCCCTAATAAAACCTAGATCATTGTATAAGGTAACATGATCGAACATAAAATCTTCATATAAGTCTTTGCTTAACTGATATCAAGTGATCAACTTCATAAAATTGTTGCATAAAATCCTCAAAGTGATGTTATAAATAAAAATGAAGAAGAAATTTTTGTTTCAATCAAAAGTATGCCAATATATATGGCAAGTTATACAATTGTCTAGTTGCAAAGTGAGTTGCAACTGACAATGCAACTGGAACATGCAATTAGCGCCGTCATTTTCTTCCTTTGGTATTTTTGATAAAAAAAAATATAACAACAATCTAAAGCAAGGTAAAGATTATTTTCAAAATGATACTCTCCCTTAATCCAACTAATCATTAATGAAAATAAACTATAAGATCAATCATTAATGCAACAAGAATCAAAGCATTAAAAGAAAAGCATAACATTTTAACTCTTAAGTATCTAAGCATCCAAGCTAAGTACAGATAAAAAAATTCAACAAATCATTAATAAAATATTCATCAACTAGAAAACCAACCAACAAAACATCATACCAAATCATCAGCAGTCCCTAACTCTAATATTTCTCCCCTTTTTTTTTTCAAGATTCCAAAGGCTCGGATAGGCTCTATGAGCAAGAAAATCAACTTTGTAGCGAATTAATGAGTTTATTAAGGAGCCTAATATGATTCTCCAAATAATGTAGTTGTTTTTCAATGCAAGCCACATCTATACCAAGATGTTCAATTAACCTGGCCTGCTCAACATTAGTTGTATTGGCAGCTAGACCTAGTTGCAATTGATACAACTGTTAGTACAAAACCCCGGTAAGGAAAATCTCGAACACACGATCGGAACTCGAAAAGAAAAAGAAAAAATAGGACAAAGCTCCAAGGCGTGTATCAAGCCACTATCTTTAAGGTTATATTCGCCCCCACTATCTTCAGTGTGCAAATGAGTTCCAAGCAAATTAACCTCGAGGATACAATGAAGCCAATGACTATTTGCGTTTTACACTGACGAGAATAGTCCACTATGCACTGAGTAATGTATAACAAAAACTCAATTTCTACAAAGGATTTCTGCAGTAATACTTTATAGAATAATCTAATAATATTAGAAAATGAAGGAAGAGAAGAAATAATATTAGAATTTTTTGATATATTTCCAAATGAAATCCCATTCCTATTTATAGGAATTTTCATGTCTCTTCATAGAGACATCTTTCAATAGGTGTCTTTATGAATAAATAATAATAATTATTCATTTAATTTTGTAACTATTCAAATAATATTTTTGAATAGTTATAATTCTTTTTAAAAATCAAATGATATAACTTTTGACCAATGACCAAAAGATTTATCTTTTGATTAATTACACCCATTCATTTATAGTTATTGGGATACTATAAATATTTGAAAATGTTCCAACAATCTCCCCCCATTTTCAAAATAATTAGATTTTGATATTCTTGGAAATCAATTTGCATAAATAAAGGTGTCTTACGATTGAACCTTCACTTAGTGAAAACATGTTAAAGTTAATCGAAATTGCGTGGTAGACTAAGCTTTGAACCAACTATTCCATTTGATTAACTGAACACATCTCACACAATGATTTCAACATCAGTCAATGCATAGTATTTGGGGACACTATTATGGCCATGTGTCTATGTCTTGTTTTCATGAGTGCTGTCAGAGCCAAGCCCTTAAGCTCCTAGAAGCGGCCACACTTCCACTCACATAGGTAGATCCCATCAAAAGTGTTCCCGTAATTATAACACTCTAACATATTTATGTTATGGGTCTATTAAGAGTATATTACTCATCCTTCCCTTATCATTACGGGTACCTAGCACTTTAATCTTAGGATGAATTTATTTATAGTGCTAACAGTCACGTACTAATGATGTACTTTGTCTCATTGAACTCAAGACTTGACGTTATACCAAGCGTTGAGTCGAGTTTCCATCATGGGTGACTCTAATTAATAGCCTTGAGTCCCATCCCTTTTGAGATCCTTTTTACTGCATCTCTATCAAGACTTTTTGTCAAAGGATCTGCCAAATTTTCACTTGACCTCATATAATTAATAGTGATCACTCAATCAGAGATTAATTGTCGGACATAACTATGTCTTAATCCAATGTGTCTAGACTTTCCATTATATACTTGGCTATATGCCTTTGCTAGAGTAGCCTCACTATCACAACGGATAGAAATTGGTGAAATTGGCTTAGGCCATAAAGGTACATCATAAAGCAAATTTCTTAACCATTCTGCTTCTTTAGATGCAGCGGCTAATGCAATAAATTTTGCTGCCATGGTGGAATCAGTAATACATGTTTGTTTTTTTGGAACCCCAAGAAATGACTCCTCCACCAAGAATAAAGATCCATCCACTAGTAGATGCATGATCTTCCAAACTTGTAATCCAACTAGCATCCGAATACCCTTCTAAAACTGGAGGATATCCATTGTAACACAATCCATAGTTAATAGTTTTCTTTAAGTACCTAAATACTCTATTCAAAGCTTGCCAATGCAAAATACTTGGATTACTTGTGTACCTACTCAATTTTCCAACAACATATGCAATATCTGGTCTTGTACAAGTCATTATATACATAAGACAACCAATTAGACTTGCATATTTCAATTGATCAATTTTCCTACCAGCATTAGATACTAATTTTAATTAAGGATCCATGAGTGTAGATGCTGGTATACAGTTGAAAAGATCAAACTTTTTAAACACATTTTTAATGTAATGTGATTGTGATAAAGCTATAATGCTTTCATCTCGGGTTATTTTAATCCCAAGAATAACATCTACTACACCCATATCCTTCATAGCAAAGTTGTTTGACAAGAATTTCTTTGTGTTTTCTATTTGTTCCAAATCCGTGCCAAAAATGAGCATGTCATCTACATATAAGAAAATTATGACACCCTTTCCATTATCAAATTTGCTATATATGCACTTATCTGATTCATTTATTTTATAGCCATTAGCTAAAACAACCTTGTCAAAATTTTGGTGCCATTGTTTTGGTGCTTGTTTAAGCCCATATAAAGATTTAACAAGCTTACATACCTTATGCTCTTGTCCTGGAACAACAAATTCTTCTGGTTGCTCCATGTACACTTCCTCTTCCAATTCACCATTTAAAAATGCAGTTTTAACATCCATTTGGTGAACAACCAAATTATATATAGAGGTAAGTGATATTAATAGTCTAATTGTAGCAATTCTTGCTACTAGAGCATAGGTATCAAAGTAATCAATACCTTGTCTTTGTGTAAAACCTTTTACTACCAACCTTGTTTTAAATTTATCAATGGTTCCATCGACCTTCATTTTCTTTTTGAAGATCAATTTACAACCTATTGGTTTGGAACCTGGTGGAAGATCAACTAAGATCCAAGTTTGATTTCCCATTATTGAATCCATCTCATCATTTATTGCTTCCTTCCAAAAAGTAGAGTCTTAAGATTTCACTGCCTCTTCAAATGTAATAAAATCAGATTCAGTATTATAACAATAAGGTATCTTATTGCATATACTTTCACCTTTTCCTTCTACAAGAAACATAATGAAATCTGGTCCAAAATCTTTGACCTTTTTAATCCTCTTACTTCTTCTTAATTCTTGACAAGATTCATCATTATTATTAATTTGTTTCAATGAAATCTCATTCTCATTTAAAGAATGGATCAATTGTTGTGGTTGTAATTGTCTTGATATAGAATTAAATCTATTTTCACCAAAAATAACATCTCTTAGTTCAATAACAATATTAATTGAAATTGAATTATTTGGTTCAATTACCATGAACCTATATGCCTTGCTATTATGTACATAACCTATAAATATGCATTCAATTCCTCTTTCACCTAAATTTTTACGTTTAGGTGTTGGAATTTTTACAATAGCTCTACAACCCCAAACCTTCAAATAATTAAGGTTTGGTTTCCTTTTCTTCCATTTTTCATAGGGGGTTATTTTAGTTTCCTTATTAGGAACTCTATTCAATATATGACAAGCTGTTAGAACAGCTTCTCCCCAAAAACCTTTTCCAAGACCTGAATATGATAACATTAAATTTACCATTTCAGTTAAGACTCTATTTTTTCTTTCAGCTACACCATTTTGTTGTGGTGTGTAAGGGGCTGAAACTTGATGGACAATTCCAGTGAATTCAAAATAACTTGGATTATAGTATTCTCCACCTCTATCCGATCTTAAGCACTTGATAAATGATTCTGCTGAAGTTCAACTTGATTTATAAACTTTAAATTTATCAAGCGTTTCATCTTTTGAATGCAATAAATATACATAACAATATCTAGAACAATCATCAATAAAAGTAACAAAATATTTCTTTCCACCTAATGTAGGAGTATTATGCATGTCACATAAATCACTATGTATCAAATCAAGCAATTTTGTTTTCCTTTTAACCTTAGGGAAAGGGTTTCTTGTAATTTTAGTCAACATACATGTATTGCAATTTTCAATATTATTATTAAAACAGAATTAGATCTAATTTATACATGTCATTCAATTTTCTATAATTCAAATGACCTAATTTATAATGCCAAAAACAAAAATATTTAACCATATAAGCAGAAATAATATTTTTATTCTTATTAATAATATTGAGTTTGAACATGCTCTCATACATATACCCTTTCCCCACAAAAATTCCTCCCTTAGACAAAATAAACTTATCTGCCTCAAAAATAAGTTTGAAACCAAACTTATTCAACAGACTTCCAGACACTAAATTCTTCCTAACTTCTGGTACATAATATACATCATTTAAGGTTAAAACCTTTCCAGAAGTGAATTGTAGTTCAACAGACCCTTTGCCTTTGATTGTTGCAGTGGAAGAATTTCCCATGTACAAGACATTGTCATTTTCACATTGTGTGAACTTTGTGAACATGCTTTTGTCTTTGCACACATGTTTGGTTGCTCCGGTATCAATCCACCATGTATTATCATCTTGTGCCATATTAATTTCAGATATCATTGCAACGAAATTTTCGTTATTATCAGCCTTAGAAGATGATTTCTTCTTTAAAAATCGACATTCATTCTTGAAATGCCCCGGCTTTCCACAATGATAGCATGAGCCCTTTTGTTTCTTTTTGAACTTAGGTGCTCTATCAGTCTGATTGAACTTTCTCTTGAATGGTTTAGTAGTCTGTACTTCCCCCGTAACATGTACTTTGGCATTTTCAGAATTTAGGTTCTTATCTTGTTTTCGATACTCTTTTTCAATACGAATATGATTTGCCAAAGCCTCAAGAGATATTTCCTCTTTCTTATGTTTTAGACTTCTTTTAAAGTCTTTCCAAGATGGAGGAAATTTTTCTATCATGGAGGATACCACAATCATTTCATCCATTTTCATATCATATTGCTTAAATTGATTCAGCATATTTTCAATATCACGAAATTGTTCCATAACAGAACGACCATCAACCATTTGATATTTATTGAAACGACTGACAAGAAATTTCTTACTTGTAACATCTTCGGTCATGTATCTTGCCTCCAATTTGTCCCATAATTCTTTAGCGGTGACCTCGTTTTGGTAGGTGTCGAACAAACCATTAGATAAACCATTCAATATGTGGCCCATGCACATGTAATCAGCATTGTCACATTTTTGTCTTTCTCGGGTTGCGGCAACAGATTTGTTTTCATTCTCTTCAGGTCTTGGAGTATCCAAAACATAAGCAATCTTCAAAGTTGATAATAAAAAGTGCATCTTTTTCTGCCATTGTCAAAAATTGCCACCATCAAAACGATCAAGTTTAACAAAGTTGGAAGCCAACTCCCTTAGTGTTCCACTTTCATGTGTTGTGGTAGTCATCATGAAATATAACCTTAAAATTGTTAGTACAAAACTCCAGTAAGGAAAATCTCGAACACACGATCGAAACTTGAAAAGAAAAAGAAGAAATAGGACAAGGCTCCAAGGCGTGTATCAAGCCACTATCTTTAAGGTTATATTCGCCCCCACTTATCTTCAGTGTGCAAATGAGTTCCGAGCAAATTAACCTCGAGGATACAATGAAGCCAATGACTATTTGCGTTTTGCACTGACGAGAATAGTCCACTATGCACTGAGTAATGTATAACAAAAACTCAATTTTGACAAATGATTTCTGCAATAATACTTTATAGAATAATCTAATAATATTAGAAAATGAAGGAAGAGAATAAATAATATTAGAATTTTTTGATATATTTCCAAATGAAATCCCATTCCTATTTATAGGAATTTTGATGTCTCTTCATAGAAACATCTTTCAATAGGTGTCTTTATGAATAAATAAATAATAATAATTATTCATTTAATTTTGTAGCTATTCAAATAATATTTTTGAATAGTTATAATTCTTTTTTCAAAAAATCAAATGATATAACTTTTGACCAATGACCAAAAGATTTATCTTTTGATTAATTACACCCATTCATTTATATTTATTGGGATACTATAAATATTTGAAAATGTTCCAACAACATCTTGCAATTGGTCCTCATCTGCTTCAGAGTCTTCTTCATCAAGATTTGAACCCATTTTTTTCACTTTTATGAATACTTCAATTTAGGTTGTGGTGGCCTAGGAACTTCTTTTTTCTGCACTAAGGGTCTGTTTGATTAGCGTATTTCATTTTCCAGAAAACATTTTCCCTCTTTTACGATGTTTGATTGACCAAAGAAATTGATTTTCTGGAAAAGTAACTTCAAAACACGAGAAAATCGAGCCCTTCTTTGCGTAATGTCTTACAGATTTTTTTTTCGTAAGACATTTTCCAGAAAACACAGCTTCAACCTCTGATTTCCTCCTCATTTCCTCTCCGTCCATCAACGTCAGCCTCTCCTCCTCATCGGTGTGCTTCTTCTTCTTGGGTTATCAACAGGTTCTGTTCTCCTTTTTTCTGTATATTATTTTTGTTGATCGTGATTTTTTCTTGGGTGTGCCTTTCCTCCTTTTCTCTACTGTTTTTCCTCCTCTACTTTCTTAATCTATTTTTTTTTTGTTTCATTGATTGAGTTTTTATTTCAGTTATTTTCTAATTTCAGTTTTGATTGTTAAGGGTTTCTGCAAATGGGTAGTTTTCTGCAAATGTTTTCTGCAAACCAGTTTCCGGGTTAACTGGAAAATGGGTAATTTGGATACTTTAGCACCCCATCATGCATGCGTATGCTATATAGCTTCTGCAATGTTTGCTAAATTTCATCTGTAAGTTCTCTTGACCTCCAACTTGGTCGATTTAGAACCGGCATTTGGAATTTAGATTCTTTGGCAGTTTTCTTTCCTTCCTCTTCAATCATATAAATTTGGTGATGATTGTTAAAGAAAACACTAAACCTCATCTAAAGTATAAACTACAAAAATATGGCTACTCTTGCCTCTTCCTACATGACACCCATGATTGGATCTAAAAAATCCACAACCTTTTTTGTATAACCAAAGTTGTAAGTGAGAGAAGTAAAAGATAAAAAGAGGCAATGACGTTTGAAGGTGATGGAGGTGTTAGGCCACCAATAGTTTATGTTTTACAAATCTTTTAAGCTGCTTTAAGGAAGGAGAAAAGTATGAATATTTTGGCTGATATCAATGTCTCATTTACATTCTTATAAAAAAGAATACATTTTTTAACTAGAAGAATATCAGTCTTATTTTATCATACATTATAGATGGTCAAAAGTCAGCAACTGGCATGTTGAAAATATTGAAGGAGATAGAAGTAGAAATAAATAAGGTGGTGACAAAAATAAGCAAGTTAGAAAAGAGGTGGGAGTGGATTGACCTTGGGAGGGTGGGGTGATGAATAAGAGGGGGTCCATGTGCATGCTGGCTCCAGCCAGTTCATCTGCTCACCTTTTTTCCAACACTTGTATTTGCATTTACATGGCCTTATCATGGTCAAGCTCAATAAAAGCCTCCTCTTTTTTCTTTTTTTTTAAATGAAGTCCAAATTTGAATATACATTGTAGATACCTATTTTGTTTTTACAATACAATCACGCTGAATTGATTAACTAAAGAACCTTGATTTGTTCTTACATTTCTGGCTATTCAATCAACTTGGAAGCTTAAAAAATGTTGAAACTTGTTCTGCATTTGTAGCTTTTAAATGTGCTTTAGTTGGATGGTCATGATTATCAGATTGTTGCAATTTATTGTCTTGTTTTATTAATTAATAGGAGTAAATGTAAAATGTTCATTGGCTTTTAAAATGTTGGAATTCTTTGAATTACTTGAAATGCTTAATGATGTAAACTTGAAGTGCTTTTTTTTTTGATAAAGATGGTTACTGATATTATTGGATTCTTATCAATCTGGTTTTCTTTACTAAAGGTGGTGTTGATTTTGTTTCTAGTTTTTTCTCAGCTGCAAGAAATGAATATATTTTGATAGATTCTTTGTGCTGTTTTTGACTAATATAAATGGTGAAGCTAAGAAAGAACATTTGGTAAAAGATAGAACCTTTTATAATGATGAAACTAATAGTAAAAAGGAAAGGAAAAAATTGTTACTAATTAAGAAAATTCACTCATTTACTATTCCATTATCTAAACTGAATGTTATCTGCTCTTGAGATTTGATTTTTGATGGTCTCTTAGGCAGTAGTTACTGATTTGATGGGTGCAAATTTAGCCTTTGCTTGAATGAGTGCCTCATAAAAGAAACATTGAATACATTGCCCAAGTTTAAGGACACCGGACGACTAAAACACTTAAACCAAGATGTTTTAAAGTGTATCTTGTCCCCATATTTGCCCAAGGTGTTTGCTCAACCCCCATCCCACCTCCTTTTGCCTCCAAAAACCAGCCTGGATATTTTACAAATCAAAAAGGTTGTGAGCCATTCAGGTTGACATTATTGGAATGAAGCCAAAGGGTACAAACAGCAGACCACTTAAAAGAAGGGGTCCATACAACAGAAACCGTCTCTTCATTATAGTATGAGTAATGCAATTATATTCAGGTTTAGTCATCCTCAGGGGGCTGCAAAAGAGCTTGTGTCCTATGTTTTGCTGCCATTTCCATTCACGAGAACCCCCTTTTAATTTCTTGAGGTTCTAATTTCATCCCGCCCCCTCCCCCCCAAGTTTAGGGTCCCCCAAAATTAAAAAAAATACCGACAATAACATAAACTGTTAAGGCCAGCAGCTTTTGTCTGTCCTTCAACTTGTCTTTCATGCAATGAAAATGAGGTGTAACCCAACTTTGAATATGTATGTTAGTGTTAGGATTACCTGTCATCAAATGAGCTTATCATGTAAAATTAAACAAAATCTGTTTGTCTTGCTGTTCAGAACTGGTTTTAACTGTTTATGTTTGATTCTATTATGTGGGTAATTCATGATTGGTGACAATTTGGTCTTCTTTTTTTTTTCCTGCTCAACATCCTATATATTTAATTTTCTTTTCCATTCCATAAGGGTTGTTGACAGTCAAAAGAGTTGTAACTTTCATCTTCATGCGCTTTTTTCTAATCATGTGGGTAATATATTTAAAACTCTTTAAATACATGAAACATATTATAATTTAAAACTCTTTATAAATACATGATCAATATATTTTACGTCATGGTAACTTTATAAAAACATATTATTAACTATGATCAATATATTTTAAGTCATGATAACTTAAATAATAAAAATATTTTATATTTTTACATGAAAGATAACCTAATAATATATAACAAACTCTTGCACCAATTGAAGTATTGTATTAACTATGATCAATATATTTTAAGTGCTACTTTCAAAAAATTATTATTGGGCAATTATAATTAGCTTGATATGTATGTATGCACTTTTTAGTCATTGTAACTTTATGTGATCTTATGAAAATCTTGTATCTTATTGGATATTGAAATTATTGACAATGACAATTATTTAATGTAGAATGGGTAAGGGCAACAAAGAAGGGACCTCCAAGTAATTCAGGTGGACAAAACCGATGGAACATGTTTTCCTTAAAATTCTAGCAGAGGAGGCTCGAAAAGGAAATAAACCTTCTAATACTTTCAAATCGGTTTCTATTAATCGAGTTGTAAGCGCCATTTCGAAAGATTCCAAGTCCAATGCGATCTGAAGCACGTGGAAAATCATTTGAGGACAGTAAAAACCAATTGGCGATTATATGCAAAATTCGAGGTAAAAGTGGTTTTGGATGGGATGATAACATGAAAATGATCACATGTGATAGAGCGACATACGATGCAATGATGATGGTAATATATGTATATATATGTTAAGTATATTTCAATTGTTTTTACTTGTTATTCTAATTGTGTATAATATCCAACAGGCACACAAGAAGTATGAACCATTTTTGAATAAAAGCATTGATCATTATGATGAAATGGCTGTGTTTGTTGGCAAAGATATGGCAACAGGGAGTTTTGCCAGAACATTTGCTGACATAGATTTTGATGACGGTAATGAAGATTCAATGCCTGTAGACTGCAACAATGAAGAGGCTGAAGAGGTAAGAACAAATGTATCTTCATCTGGCACATCCAAACGTAAAAGAAAAAGTGGTCAAGAAAGTCTCGTTAATGAACAAATTAAATTTGTGGGTGAGCAACTTGGCGAAATTGCTAATGCTTTGAAACAATTTACTGTCGACAAGACAGCACAGCTTTACGAACAAGTGATGTCGATGGAGGAAGAAGGATTTGATGATGACTTCTTGTGTTCTGTGTTTGATTATCTAGGGAGTTATGAATCAGAGGCCAAAACGTTTTTAGTTAAAAGTAAGAAGCATAGAAAAATTTGGCTTCAAAAATTTTCTCAGGGTTGAAGATATTGATACTTTTATGTGGTGTAATATTATGCACTTGGACAATGTTGTTACTATGCTGTGTACTACTAATTATGTATTTGGATAATATTATTTCTAGTACTCATTATGGTTTCAAGCAATTTATAATTATTCAATATTCTTACTAGTACTCATTGTGGATAATATTTTTCAATTTATAACGATCAATATTGTAGCTTATTATTGAGTATTATTATAAATAAATCATTGCAATATATGTAAAAATAATTTAAAATATAAAATTTATTAATATATATTAATATATGTAAAAACAACTTTTCCGGAAAATATTTTCAGAAATCATCAAACAATGAAAATATTTTACAGATTCAATCAAACACCAGAAAATATTTTCCAGTAAGTCATTTTACAGAGAAGTAAAACATTTTCCAGAAATCATTTTACGGAAAACATTTTACTGCCAATCAAACAGATCCTAAGTCTTTATTTGTTGCAACAAGATTTGGTAAATTATTGAGAGAAACAATAACATATGCCTTTTTTCTTGGTTTTTGCATGCTTAACAATCTCATCGAGGATTAGTTTATGAAGATCAAATAGAATGAAATATGCTACCTTGTATAAAAGAGCAACCATCCATTTGCTGATACACATGATTTGTTTGATAGCCAATTCTTAGTTGTAATAGCTTGTATAGCAACATAATTCAGTTCTAGTTATGATGTTATGAAATCTTGACCTTAAGGTTAGGTGGTTCTAATATTATTAGCATGTTTAGTAGCAAAATGATCATAGTTAAGGACCAATTTATGATTACCTTCTCTTGTATGGTGCAAAAAATTGTTGATGACAATAGGGCTAAAGGTGAAAGAATGCCTACACACATAAGATTACATAAAATGCTTGTCGTTTTTATTAGTGATTGTCTTTTGAAGAATAACATAGAATTCAAGCACCATGTTCTTGACATAAGACGTCACCTAGGCTACTAAACATATATGATCATTCCCCTAAAAAAAGACCTCAATATCGTGTTCAATAAAAACTAATTCCTACTTTTAAAAACCTAATTCCTAGATATTCTATTTATTAATGAAACATTTTTAAGCCATGAGCTTTGTCTTTTTTTTCTTCTTATAAACAGGACTAAGAAATCTAAGTTTCTCGAGCTCTAAAACAAGTCTTTCAGCTTCAGTAGTTTCCCTGAGAATGATAGGGACACTAGCTACTTTGAGTTTCTTGTTCTTTTTTTTTTTTGTAAAACTTGGAACATTAGGTCTCTTGGATCTGTGTTTCACCACATGTGATGCCAAATTAACTAGAGGCACATAATCATCATCATCATCATCAATAGTAAGCGCTTTCTTTTTTTATTTTATCTCTTTCTTAGGAACCTCAAGAATGAACGGTTCCTTTCCTTTACCTTCACCTTTCTTCTTGGTAAATTCTAACTCAATAGCTTTGGTCACTATAGCCCTGGTTCTTTGAGTTGCAAGCAAAACTGCAACTATGGTCACAACTACCTTAGGTTCTTTTGAGTTTGTATCAATATCAACAATCCCTTAGTATTAAATCTTAGTAATCTTCCAAATAGATTCTAAAACACCTAAGTCTATCTTAATGGTTGTTGATGAGTTATTGCATCAACTAGTTTATCAAAGGCTCTATCTTGATTATGTGGAACAACGAAAATGTGCAAGTGTACACAATCGAAACAAGTAATAAAGTGGCAAGTAAATGTCAAGTTATCGTACCCATAGGGACTGTGGAAAGAATTATTTATGAATGCAATTAAAAACACTTTGGTGAGGAAAAATATTTTGATTTGAGAAGGTGCATCAAAACTAAGATTCTAACTAAGTAAAATAAATAAAAATAAAATAAAAGTTCCAACGCACGATTTTAAAAGATGATTTTAATCAAGGTGACATAATTGTGTTAGATTAATTTCATTTCTTAACTTAGAATTATTAAACTCATGTTCATGTTGCTACGAATAAATTCACGGCAACTCGGTAATTTGCTAACTTATGAACATACTTACCTACCAAAATCTATTTATCTCTTTACTATATCTCTATGTCAATTCAACCGATTAAATAAACTTTAATAAGCAAATGCGTTAATGCACATACATACTTATGAAATTAAAATAATCTCTTGTACATATCTCTATGCCAATTCAAACAATTAATTCTCTATGCCAATTCAAACAATTAATTCAATCTCATAAGCACATAAAAGATTACGTGAGGTAACAATGTATTTCTACTTTGAAATTGCTTAATCACAATAATCTTGCAAGTTATGTAAGGCTAATGTATCGTTAGATACCGTTGCTAATTTAATCCTCAACTACCTTAGATGATGAAACATGCATTGATTAAGTATCGTGTCAATTAATTACAATTTCAATCCGTTTAAATAATTAATTCAGTAGTTACCTTACAATTGTAATGCAAGAATAACTTAGTCATGGTTTTACTTAATGAAACATCTTACCGAGGCTTATAACAACACAAACACAATTTTAATAACTCAAGTAGACGAAATGCAATCAACCTAACATGAATTAAATTTAACCCATATTAATTTAATTAAACATATCAACATCACCAATATTCATAGACATGTTCATAACAACAATAAAATTAAAAGGATAAGGAACAAGAATCAAATCCAGTGTTTCTCCGAGGCTTGACTAGTTTGCTTCGCTCCTCCTTCTCCGCTTGTTCTTGTTGAACCGAGGCTTCCACAAACACTTGAATGCTGCTCCAAATGGTGGTTGAGTGACTCTTTTTCAAGAGGTGAAATCGGTAAGGGAATGGGGAAGAAAATGAAGAACAATGAATAGAGAAAGTGAGAGAGAAGTGAAGAATGAATGATTTTGATATGTGTTTGAAGTAAGCAGACAAGGGGGTATTTATAGCTTGAGATGGCTTATAAAATTAGAAAAAAAATCAGTAGCCATAAAGTCCCCCCATGGCCGGCCACACATTTGGCAAGTTTGAAGGTTTCAAACTTGCTATTTTAAGGTAGGGGCAAATCTAGAAAGGCATAAATAGTGGAGAGTTTGAATGCAATTTGAAGGAGTCTTCAAGGGCTATTTTGCAAGCCAAATAATCAACCAAACAAGCTGATTGGGTTAGCATGTGGGACAGTTTTGGGCTGTCCAGTGCTCAGTTGGATCGGTTTTATCGGTTCAACTCAACTGGGCCACTTTTCATAATTAATTAATAATAATTTATTTAACCCAAAAATAAATTGGATTAAAATTAAAATTAATTATATTATGAATTAATATTCATAAATTGGGTCGTCTTCGGCTGAAAAATTAATTCGCCTTGATGGTTCAAAATTACATCTTGGTTTTGCAATTGTAGCAGTGTCTGCCGAGCTGTTTTTCGCCCTTTGTGCAAATGTGTCTAACATAATAAAAAATAATCAAAATTTGATATAAAATTAATTAAAATTAAACATGTTCATAATTTGACTACAATTTAATTATTTAATAATTATTATATATTTTTCGACAAGAATTTTACCGAAATCGCATGAATTTGAGTTAAAAGGGGCATGAAAAAGTGTGTATATTTTCGTATTTCCATTAAGCTAGGGTCTTTCTTCAATTAAACGGTTTATCTCTTCAATAGTCTTTCGATCTTTCTCTCTTAATTCCCCCACAACATCAAAAGCAATCTTATCCTTTTCCTCTACAAACTCAAAAATAAAAGTATTTTCATATGCAAAGTAGTAAGTTGGACCAACAAAATCATCTAACATATGTTCTTGAGGGATTGTGACATTACCTTTTGTTATACCATCTTGACCAACTATAATTGGTGGCAAAACTAGTGGTTATTCTTCTGTAATATTGTCTTTAGTCACAACCTTAGGAATTATAGAGGAGGTTTCTTCACTACTCTCTTTAAAATGCCTTTGTAAAAATCAAAGTTTGAAAAATTTTCCAAAACAATAACTTGATTGTGTTATCTAAAGTAATTAACACTTAATCAAAATTGTACCTTTTGATTCGTCAAGGATGAATGCTTCGACCGAGTAGCCTTCTCTACTATCCTCGAGCTCATTTCTACTGAGTGTGGGTTCGCTTCGAATCAAAAAATTTTCAACAAAATTACCAGTGGGATAATTTCGTAATTTATCTAAACTTCTAGGTCAAATTGTAAATAAAAAATATCTCTAGAAATTTTCTGAAATAATTTCTTTAGAAAATTTTCTCTCTACAACTTTCTTTTGAATCTTTATATAGGGAGAGTTTAGAGAGTTTAACTATTATTAAACTTAATCGCTTTAATATTAAATCTTATTAAATTAATAGAATATTTACCTACAAGATAAATATTAAATTTATTAAAATAATATTATTTTTGGAATAGTTAATCTGAAATCAAATTATCTAGTAGAGACTCAGTACGAGTTTAATTCTTTCACTATTCAACCACTGAAAAACCACTGTTGCTGACCATCCGTCAGCCATTGGAATGCCACTGTCCTAGTCGTCGGCACCGTCATACTTGGTGGTGTCATCGTAGGCACGACACCTCACGACACCATGAGCCTATTCGATTGCTCTTGGTTCGGTCTGGGCAATGACAGTCTGACCGGTCTGGTCCAACAACCGGTTGGATCATCGACCCAATTTCATATACTGGGCCCAATTTGACCAGTTTTGGGTTCTCGGGCCTAATTTTTTTTTATCTCAGGTCTGATTTTCAAGTTCAATTACCCATTGGACCAATTGTCTGACTTGAAAATTAATTTCTAAAAATATCATATCAATTTTAATTAATTTGATTAATTTAATAAAAATTAATTTTCCCAAAAATCACTAAGATTTTCCAAATTAATTTTTCAAGAAGATTCTTTAATCAAACTTTCTAATTGAACAATTCTCATGGCTGCCTAATTTAATTCCACATCGAATAAATTGACTTAATTAAATTATTTCCAAAGTCGTAGAATTTTCTTCTGATTCAAATGCAGTTCGATCGAGCTTTTGTTGAGCTAGCGATGGGACCAATCGGACATATACAATTAGGCTCTAGTAATTGTAAGTATGTCCAGAAGCATCGTTTCGATAATTCAAATTACTTAATCATGGAGTCAGTCCACAAGAAGTACCATGAGTGCAAACTCCTTATTGTATACTTTTTTATCCAATGACCTCGTCATGTGTGTGTTACCCTTATATGATATCATTGATTTCTTTGAGTTAATCCATTCAGTCAATACAATCTTATTTTATCTCATTATCATCATTGTGTCTTCTTAATGATTAATGTAGTAGGCCTATTTTGACCAGGCCCAAAGCATACCCAAATCCAAATAAATAAAAAATAAATAAAAAACCAAATACAATAAAATAAACCCATTACAGGCCCAAATCAAAAATTACAAGCCCAAACTAGCCTAAACATTGGGAAATCAGAAACCCTAGGCAGCAAACTAACAGTCATCACCGCTCTCCATGCGCACAGCAGCCACTGCCCTCACACACGAGCCTCCACGTCACCGCTCCTCTGTACGACTGTACCTACAAATAAAACAAGGACAACATAGCACACAAAGAAACAAAAAAGAAGAAAAGAAAATAGCGAAGGATAGATTTTGTATTTTTTTCTTTCTTTTTTATTATTCTGTATTTTTTTCGATATATAGACCAATGGCAAAAGAAAAAAGGGGGGACAGATACGAGTGTAAAGAAAAAAAGAAAAAATAAATCGAATTCCAGTTTTTTTTAAGGTGAATCTCAGTTTTTAATATTCTTGCTTCCTTTTCTCGTTTTGATGGGTGATCTTTCTTTTGGGCATGAGAAATTAACAGAGAAAGAAGGATTAATCTTACCTTTACAAGTGCGTCGACGGAGCCCTCGTCTTCTCTGTCCAAATTGGAGTTTAGATGGGGGCTTAATGGCAGAATAATTTTGTTTAGGGTTTCAAAGTTGGTTCTTATGGTATGTCAAAACGGCGCCGTATTGGCACTAGCCCGATGACCTGACCCGAGTACGGCCAGAGCCGCGCGCTGTGGTCTCGGAGGGAATATTTGTGCCATCGGCCCTCCTGATTTGTTTCAGTGTTTTAATCCGATTTTCCTTTATTTTCTAAATTTGCCCCTTTATCTGCGCACTCTTTTCGATTAAACCCAAACCCTTTGTTTATTATTATTATTTTTAATTTATTTCCTTTAGATTTTGGCCCAAATTCGATCTTGTCCTCATTCTTCTTTTACTTCATGTTTCATTTTTGCCCTCAAATTTTGCTTAGTTTCCATTATAATCCGATAACAAATTTATTTTATTTATTTAATAGTGTTTCAATTTTATTAGTAATAGTGTTCAAATCTTTCGCATATTTTTATTTTAAGTTTTTCATACATTATTATTTCTTTTCCTAATGTATTTATATATTTTACGTTAATCTAAGATATTATGTACACATCTTCATGTCTTTATTTATTGATATGTTATTAAAACCTATTTTATATACTTCTTACTCTAAATATTTATATAATAATATTCTCATAAATTCATTTCACATATATATCCATAGTTTACATTAAATTGATTTTTATTTTATTATCTTAGTACACTATTTTATTTTTCTTGTTTCAACTTTTACATATATTATATATATTATTTATAAATTATTATTGTGCATATTTTTTGTTTTCCATTTTAAGTTGTATCAGGTCTTCATATTAGTTACTTTTTAATTATATGCGTGTAATTTGGGATATATACGTCAATAATTTTAAGTTTCCTTTTCTCATGCCATTGGTTTTAGCTATTTTAAATTCGTTATATTTCATTTGCGATAGGCTTTTAAGCCATTTGCTTTTAAATGTTGGTGTTAATATTTTGGATATGAGATTATTGTCATTGTGTACATTGTATTGCTTTTTGTATGGATCGATTATTTGCGCTCATTTGTATGTATTTTAGCTCATGAATTATCATCTTGTGTTACATTATTATTCCATCATTTTTTAAAGGGGGATTACATTTAATTTAAGCATTAAAATCATTTTATCCGTAAAATAACGTAATACTCGAAATTTGGAAGCCTCGAGAGGATTGAGCCCTAACGTATTGGGTTCCAATTTTCCTCGATGAATCTAAATAATCGAGAATGTCCTTAAATCAAAACACACAAATAATAAACTCATTCTCGGGAAGTCGATATGTTGTGTCCTAACTTATTTGATATGACATATCCTTTCCTTGGGACGAGGATTCTTTTAACAAAAAAAAACAAATGAAGGCAATATACGATATTTAGGAATCTTGCGAAATCGAACCCTAACTTACTGGGTTTTGATTTTCTCATTTGACCCAAATAATCAGATACCCTTCTCAAAATGTATAGGTTTTAAAAGTCAAGAGATAAACTTAATTTTGCGGATTTAAAATGTTATGCTCTAACTTACTGAGTGCGACAATTTATTTCTTTGAAATAAGTAAGTCTCAGCATCCGATTCATTTCATTCAAAATATTTTTTTAGGATTGTGTTCTAAAATATTTTCAAGTCTTCGATGTTAATACATTAAACAGTCAATTTGGTACCAATTTTGGGCACCATGAGGGTGCTAACCCTTCCTCGTGCATAATCGACTCCAAAACCTGTTTTCTCAAAATTCGCAGACCTAAAATTATTTTCAAGGTGATCCGGTCACACCTCAATAAAATATCGGTGGCGACTCCCAATTTTTCATATTAATAAGTCGACGAACAAATTTTTGTTTTTTCAAAAAAAAAAATTTCGACAGCTTGGCGACTCTGCTGGGGACGATAAAGAGTTAAGCCGTAAAATTGATTGTTTTTTGTCTTATTGTCAAAATTTGAAAATTGATTTTAAAAATTACGATCCTCTCTTTGCATGTGTTTGTACGATTATTGTCAATTGTGTTTTTTTATACCTTGACATCATATTGCATAAAGGCTGTTTAGTCTTACCCTTTTTAAGTGGGAGTGAGAAGCTACTCCTTCGTGTGGTTTTCACCTCCGTGCAAGATAGTGAATCACTTTCAGAATACATCCGTATCTATGTCTTCGTGAAATTTTCATCTCCGTGCAGCCATAGGGAAATGTATTCCCCGGAACCAAACTCGGCCTGTTTGAGCCTATAATGGTGAAGATCGAGGAATCTGCTGGTTCAGGGACCTTGAATTTAGGGCTAAACCGCATCTTAGGAACCCATCCTAGGTAAAGCCACTCCAAACCCCTAGTGCTTGCCCGATTAGGTTTTCCTTGTTTACTTCTGTTTTGTACTAACCCCTTTTGTTGTGTTTTGATTATGATTGCATTGCATTTGCATCTTAGGAAAGAGATATTGATTCAAGTCCGATTACTAAATTAGAAAGCTTGTCATGGAATACAAATTCCTTGATAAAGTGGAAAACAATACGACTGCCTGAATATATTCTGAGAAACACAAGAAGGGCGATGGAAGAGTTCGTGACCTTGCTTCGTGGCCTGAGGATTCAAGGCGATTGTCTAAGAGCCTTCGACGTTCCAACTCCCTTAAAGAAGCTGATGAGCCTTATGAAGATGGGCAGATGATTGACCACGACCAAGATCAAGAAAAGAAGCTAGCAGTGGCGTCTATTGGAAATTGCCGAGATTATCTCAAACATATGGATGAAGAAAAAGATAGATGTTGTCTCTTGGAATATAAAGGCGAGTCCGTAAATGCATCTTCTTTATGTAAAGAAATTTGCCTTATAGTAAAGTTTTCTAAATGTAATTGAATCAGAATCAATGTCTCTTTAGGCATTCATTTCATGCATCTGCATTACAAGACATCATATGCATTAAAATCCATTGAAAGAGTCTAATTGAGTAATTTGTTTTAGCTAATCTGGAAAACCAACCAACCAAACATCCTTACGGTACTCGTCGCAAAATTAAGGAAATGGATCAAAGATTAGCGAAACTGGAGGAAATGCAAAAAGAAATGCAAGACCAGCTACAGATGCAAATGAGGGAGCAGTTGGAAAAAATTCAACAAGAAATGACAGAAAGGATGCTGTAGTCTCAAAAGGACTTGATGACTGAGCTGACGCAATTACTGACTAAAGGAGTAAATAAGGGGAAAGGTCTTATGGTTAATGATAAAGAAGAAGACAAGGATAAACCTACCTATCCTCCAGGTTTTACGCCTCTGCATGCGCAAGTTCAGACTGAGGTACCTCCGCGTAGATCCTCTGTTTCAATTGGACCTCAGCGGTTTCAAACCGATGTTTCAATACCGATGAACTTTTTGGTTGGATCAGGTTCTAACCCCGGTTATAACCTGATTAATCTTGCTATCCCAGATTTCGAAAAGATGGCTGAGAAGGACAAAGCAAAGGAAGAATTGCCAAAACAGTGGGAAGATAGATGTAAATGGTTGGAGGAAAAATTCAAGGCTTTAGAAAGCACTGATAGTCGTCATGGAATCGACGCTAGAGATCTAAGCTTGGTTCCAGACTTAGTACTTCCTTACAAGTTCAAAATGCCTGAATTCGAAAAATACAATGGAACTATTTGCCTTGAAGCCCATATCACTATGTTCTGCAGGGGAATGACTGGGTATATTAACCATGATCAGCTATTAATACAATTTTTTCAGGATAGCCTCACTGGAACGGCGTCTCAATGGTATAATCAATTGAGCCGAAGCCAAATTAGTTCTTGAAGGGATTTGGCGCAGGCTTTTATGAGGTAATACAGTCATGTATCGGAGATAATGCCTGACAGAATCACCTTGAAAAATTTGGAAAAGAAATCAAATGAAAGTTTTAGACAGCATGCGCAGAGGTGGAGAGAGATCGCGGTTTAGGTTCAGCCTCCACTATTAGAAAAAGAAATGACGATGCTCTTTGTTAATACATTGAAGGCCCCATTCATCACACACATGTTGGGAAGTGCTTCATAGAATTTCTCAGATATAATTATAAGCGGTGAAATGATTGAAAGTGTCGTGAGAAGCGGAATGATTGATACTGGGGAGAACAATAGAAGGTCGGACTTAAGGAAGAAGGAAAATGAGGTGAATAATGTAAACACTTACAACAAATCGATTACAGTGAATCAACCAAGAAAGGTGGTTGCTAATCAACAAGGCTCATTAAGACAAGAATTTGGAGTGAAACCAGGTACTGAGAAGCTCCAGTTCACACCAATTCCGATGTCATATAAGGAGCTGTATCAAAGCTTACTCGATGCGCATGTTGTTGCTCCTCATTACTTAAAACCTCCACAATCTCCGTGTCCCAAATGGTATGATGTGAACGTACAATGTGATTACTATGAGGAAATTACAGGGCATTCAATAGAGAATTGCATTACCTTCAAAAAGGTTGTTGAAAGACTCATCAACATAGGTGTTGTCAAGTTTGATGACTCTAGTGCAGAAGGCCCTCTACCCAATTATGATTGATGCGATGTTGGGAAGCGTTCAACATATATGAAGACACAAATGAAAAGGGACCTTGTTAGATGTCTGTCCTTATAAATTCGGGAGTGTTCTAAGCAATTGGATTGCTGAAGAAATCCCTGTAGTATTTAGAGCTCACTTAAAGTAGTATTCAGAACGCACTTGTTGCTTTTAGCCTAGAAGCAATAAGAACTTCTATGTGAAATAGGCTCATGTCCGAACGTTGTTATTTTAATGAAATGCATCCTTGTGATGATTTTTGAACCAATATTCTTTCAGTCTTTTTGAATAATTATTCTTTCATTCTTTTGGATTTCCTTCCACATCATTCATTCATTTATAATCATATTGTACAAATAATTATTCATAAATTTACACATTCTTTTGTATATTCTTTGGTACTTGCTACGGGTCCTCAGATATCAATAACATGAGTGGCATTGCTGCAGACTTAAAATCTCCTTTTAAGCGAGACATGTTTTAGAGGGATCTCATGACTTTGAAAATGACATAGATCGTAGCTTATCTCCGAACTTGTTGAGGATGGTAGAACAAGAGGATAAATAAATCCTACCTCTTAAGGAATCATTAGAAATTGTGAGCTTTGTGAATATTAGAATTGACCTGACCACAAAGACGAAGCAACACCTTGTTGAGTGACCTCTAGAGTTCAAAGATGTCTTTGTATGATCATGCCAGGATATGCCCGGGTTAACCGCTGATAATGAAATCTGCACAACAGCGCGATGTCAGAAATTTGCACTATGAATGATGCAATCCTTTCCCGCGGCAATGCCTTTCTCGTTGACTCAGCATAGCTTTACCCATTTGAAGTCGAGTTTCCATCCCTTCAAGATGTTGTTGGATTTTATCCTGATGGAAGAGGAAGATCAAAAGTTTTCAGTCGTAGTTTCGCCCCAAAAGGCTCTATAAAGGAAATCTGATATCAAAGAAGATTCTTCGAAAGGGATACCAAGGACTTGTCTAACCCTATGAGCTCAGATTCAATCAAAAAAATCAAAATCAAAATCAAAATCAAAAAAGAAGAAAAAGAAAAATCAAAGTCAAAAGCAAAAAATAAAAAAAATCAAAATAAAAAATAAAAATAAAGAAAAAAGAAAAAAGAAAAAGAAAAAGGAGAGGCTAATGCGAAAACCCGCAAAGGGCGCATTGTGACCAAATGTGGTTTTGAGTTGAAAACCCGAAAAGGGCGACTCAAATTTTGAGCGAATTGGGGCATGGACATCACCATTATCGAAGATTTCTAATGGGCATTGCTTCATTTTTGAGATCATTAGTTACTTCGTTAAACGGGTAGAGGCCGCTTCATGCGTCAACTTCATCATATGCCGGTATAAAATTATAGAAAAGACGATATCATGAATCTTAGCATGATAGCTGCGGTCTGTGATCAATTTAAAATTAGACACCATAGTTCATCACTGTATTGAATTGCGAAAAATGACTGAGACTTGCAAGGACTGGCATGAGAAATTACCATTTGTCCTCCTTGCTTGTCGAACATCTGTACTGGGGCAACACCTTTCTTTTCGTTTACGAGATTGAGATAGTTTTACTTACTGAAATCCACTATCTCCGGGTATTAGCTGAGCTAGAGTTGGATGAAGTAGAATGGATCCAATCGCAATGTGATGAGTTGAAACTAGGAAAAGGGTTAATAGCTACTCATCAGGGTTGGATGTACCAGAAACAAATGATACAAGCCCATAATAAATAGGGCCATCTCAGAGAATTCCACGAGAGGGCTGGAGGTTGAAAAAGATCTTTCCTCAACAAAAGGATTCTAGAGGGAAATAAATGCCAAACAGGGAATGTCCCTATGTTGTAAAGAAGACCTTTTTCAGAGGAGCACTGATCCTGAGTGAGATTCATAATCCTATAAACTCAGATCCAGTCAGGAAATACTTCTTTTAAAGAAGAAGAAAGGACCAAGGGGAAAACCCACAAGGGGCACTTTAAGTCAGAAAAAATATGAAAAAGGAAAAAATGAAAATGAAAAATGAAAAAATGAAAAAGTAAAAATGGAGAGGCTAAGGGGAAAACCTGCAAAGGGCGCCTTAGGCCAAAGGGGATTTGAGTTGAAAACCCGAAAAGGGAGACTCAAATATTGATCAGATTGGAGCATGTGATGGTCTTGCTATACTTGAATCAATAGGAAAGGGTAGGCGACATCTTGAGGCATCAACAAAGCACTGTAGATCTCCTAAACACATGTCAAACTCAGAATGGTGTTCAGAAAGTTTGTATAGACAAGTTCAAGTTGCGATATCTGGGGCACCCAATTTTTATATTATTGAATTTGTTGTTCTTGGAATACTTCTTTCTTTCAAGATACACATTCTTAATCAATTTCTTTGTTATCCTCCTTTTACTATCTTTGATATTTTATTCCTTTCGAACTATGCTCAAAACCAACTTTATTCTCATCCATTGTTTTGACCATTTTGCAAGCATGTTGCATTGGAATAATGATTAATGGACTAATAAAACTTTCACAAGGAAAATTTTTCCTATTACTCTGAAAAGTCTCTAAATAATACAGGAACCTGAAACAGGACTATTGTTTAGAACACACCAAATTTAAAGGTTAGAAACTTGAGAAGGAAGAGTCTAAAATCTGGACTTTCTCTTTGGATTTTGTTGTCAAAAATATTGATTGAACAAAATGATAAGATGTCGGGTTAATGACAAAGCTTAAATAAACAAGCAAGCAATAATCATCAGGCAATAGGAAGAGGCTACCTCAGAGAAGAGAGCCTTCATTTGTGCATGAGTCTTTGGTACGACACCCTGGGAATGGTGTAGGGAACCAAAACGATTTTAGATCCTGTATCCTTGATTTGTGATAGGAAAGGATTGAGGAAAAGCCACATACTTCTACACTTGGATTACAGTGGGAGAATGATGGTACAAATTTTGGGCCCCAATGGATTAAACTTTAAAGTTTATAGTGGGGGCAACCTAGCTAAATGTTTCTTCAGAAAAGCCAGTCAAGCAAGAAGGCGTTGTAGCACGTCAGTGTTAAAGCCTAATAAACTTTGAGAAATGACAACCTAAGCGGGATCATTCTCGAAAAAATAAAATTCTGCGTTCATGCAAACACCATTCACACATGTCCAGTTAGGAGCATTTGATTCATTTTGATCATGCCATCCTAATCATTAGGCATAATTAGGTTCATTATACAGGTCATGTTCCCCAGAGAATAGATCAGTGAAGATAGCAGATCTTGCCTTCCTACATTGACAGCGAAGCAGATCGAAAACAAAGCCTTGCCTCCTTCGATTGTAGTGGAGCAGGTTAAATATAGCAGATCTTGCCTTCCACTATTGACAGCGAAGTAGATCGAAGATGGTGGATTTTACCTCCCTGTGGTTATAGTGGAGTAAATTGAAGATAGTAATTCTGCTTCCCTGGGCAGCAGTGGAATAGATTGAAGATTTCAGATCTTACCTCCCTAAGTAGTAGTGGAGTAGATCGAAGATGGCAGATTTTACCTCCCTGTGATTACAGTGGAGTACATTGAAGCCAGTAATTCTACTTCCCTGGGCAGCAGTGGAATAGATTGAAGATTTTAGATCTTACCTCTCTAAGTAGTAGTGGAGTAGATCGAAGATGGAAGATTTTACCTCCCTGTGGTTACAGTGGAGTACATTAAAGCCGGTAATTCTACTTCCCTGAGCAGCAGTGGAATATATTGAAGATTTCAGATCTTACCTCCCTAAGTAGTAGTGGAGTAGATCGAAGATGGTGAATTTTACCTCCCTGTGGTTACAGTGGAGTACATTGAAGCCAGTAATTCTATCTCTCTGGTTGGCAGTGGAATAGATTGAAGATTTCAGATCTTACCTCCCTAAGTAGTAGTGGAGTAGATCGAAGATGGCGGATTTTACCTCCCTGTGATTACAGTGGAGTACATTGAAGCCAGTAATTCTATCTCTCTGGACAGTAGTGGAATAGATTGAAGATTATAGATCTTATCTCCCTAAGCAGTAGTGGAGCAGATTGAAGATGGCGGATTTTACCTCCCTGAGGTTACAGTGGAGTACATTGAAGCCACTAATCCTATCTCCCTAAAGTTACAGTGGAGCGGATTAAAATAATAGATCTTATCTCTCTGAAGTTGCAGTAGAGTAGATCGCATCAGGTCTTATCTCCCTGAGGTTGCAGTGGAGCAAACTGAGAAAGCAAGTCTTATCCCCCTGAAGTTGCAGTGGGGCAGACTGACAATAGCGAATCTTGCTTCCCCGACATTGAAGTTAAAAAGATTAAAGTTACGAGTTACAAATCCTATCTCCTCAAAATTGTGGTGGAGTGGATCGAAGCACCAATTTCTTTACCTCTAGAGATGCAGTAGGATGGAATGAGGCTACTTGAAGAAAACGAGCACCAGGAGGTCAATGTTTGACAGAGCCAGGCAAAATAGGCCATTTTTAAAGAATTTGCTCCATTCGCGTTACACGACAACGAGCAAAGAGGGGCAGCTGTAGTAGGCCTATTTTGACCAGGCCCAAAGCATACCCAAATCCAAATAAATAAAAAATCAGACAAAACCAAATACAATAAAATAAACCCATTACAGGCCCAAATCAGAAATTACAAGCCCAAACTAGCCTAAACATTGGGAAATCAGAAACCCTAGGTAGCAAACTAACAGTCACCGCCGCTCTCCATGCGTACAGCAGCCACTGCCCTCACACACGAGCCTCTATGTCACTGCTCCTCTGTACGACTGTACCTACTAATGAAACAAGGACAACGCAACACACAAAGAAACAAAAAAGAAGAAAAGAAAATAGCAAAGGACAGATTTTGTATTTTCTTTCTTTTTTATTATTCTGTATTTTTTTCGATATATAGACCGATGGCAAAAGAAAAAAGGGGGACGGATACGAGTGTAAAGAAAAAAAGAAAAAAGAAATCGAATTCCAATTTTTTTTTAACGTGAATCTCAGTTTTTAATATTCTTGCTTCCTCTTCTCGTTTTGATGGGTGATCTTTCTTTTGGGCATGAGAAATTAACAGAGAAAGAAGGATTAATCTTACCTTTACAAGTGCGTCGACGGAGCCCTCGTCTTCTCTGTCCAAATTGGAGTTTAGATGGGGGCTTAATGGCAGAATAATTTTGTTTAGGGTTTCAAAGTTGGTTCTTATGGTATGTCAAAACGGCGCCATATTGGCACTAGCCCGATGACCCGACCCGAGTACAGCCAGAGCCGCGCGTTGTGGTCCCGGAGAGAATATTTGTGCCATCGGCCCTCCTGATTTGTTTCAGTGTTTTAATCCGATTTTCCTTTATTTTCTAAATTTGCCCCTTTATCTGCGCGCTCTTTTCAATTAAACCCAAACCCTTTTTTATTATTTTTAATTTATTTCCTTCAGATTTTGGCCCAAATTCAATCTTGTCCTCATTCTTCTTTTACTTCATGTTTCATTTTTGCCATCAAATTTGGCTCAGTTTCCATTATAATCCGATAACAAATTTATTTTATTTATTTAATAGTGTTTCAATTTTATTAGTAATAGTGTTCAAATCTTTCGCATATTTTTATTTTAAGTTTTCCATACATTATTATTTCTTTTCCTAATGTATTTATATATTTTACGTTAATCTAAGATATTATGTACACATCTTCATGTCTTTATTTATTGATATGTTATTAAAACCTATTTTATATACTTCTTACTCTAAATATTTATATAATATTATTCTCATAAATTCATTTCACATATATATCCATAGTTTACATTAAATTGATTTTATTTTATTATCTTAGTACACTATTTTATTTTTACTTGTTTCAACTTTTACATATATTATATATATTATTTATAAATTATTATTGTGCATATTTTTTGTTTTCCATTTTAAGTTGTATCAGGTCTTCATATTAGTTACCTTTTTAATTATATGCGTGTAATTTGGTATAGATACGTCAATAATTTTAAGTTTCCTTTTCTCATGCCATTGGTTTTAGCTATTTTAAATTCGTTATATTTCATTTGCGATAGGTTTTAAGCCATTTGATTTTAAATGTTGGTGTTAATATTTTGGATGTGAGATTATTGTCATTGTGTACATTGTATTGCTTTTTGTATGGATCGATTATTTGCGCTCATTTGTATGTATTTTAGCTCATGAATTATCATCTTGTGTTACATTATTATTCCATCATTTTTAAAGGGGGATTACATTTAATTTAAGCATTAAAATCATTTTATCCGTAAAATAACGCAATACTCGAAATTTGGAAGCCTCGAGAGGATTGAGCCCTAACGTATTAGGTTCCAATTTTCCTCGATGAATCTAAATAATCAAGAATGTCCTTAAATCAAAACACACAAATAATAAACTCATTCTCGGGAAGTCGATATGTTGTGTCCTAACTTATTTGATATGACATATCCTTTCCTTGGGACGAGGATTCTTTTAACAAAAAAAAACAAATGAAGGCAATATACGATATTTAGGAATCTTACGAAATCGAACCCTAACTTACTGGGTTTTGATTTTCTCATTTGACCCAAATAATCAGATACCCTTCTCAAAATGTATAGGTTTTAAAAGTCAAGAGATAAACTTAATTTTGCGGATTTAAAATGTTATGCTCTAACTTACTGAGTGGGACAATTTATTTCTTTGAAATAAGTAAGTCTCAGCATCCGATTCATTTCATTCAAAAAAATTTTTTTTAGGATTGTGTTCTAAAATCTTTTCAAGTCTTCGATACTAATACATTAAACAATCAATTCGGTACCAATTTTGGGCGCCACGAGGGTGCTAACCCTTCCTCGTACGTAACCGACTCCCAAAGCTGTTTTCTCAAAATTCGTAGACCTAAAATTAATTTCAAGGTGATCCAGTCACACCTCAATAAAAGATCGGTGGCGACTCCCAATTTTTCATATTAATAAGTCGACAAACAATTTTTTGTTTTTTCAATAAAATGGTTTCGACAGCTAATATGACCACTGTCAACTAATGGCTGTGATAAATTGTTCGTTCAAGAATAAGCAACTCGTGGCCATGTTCCATATCTATCAATCCACACAATACTAATGAGAGGATATCGATAACTCTTTAATCGAGCTATGAATTCCATTATTGCTAGTAAAGTCATGCTATACACAAGTCATGTACCTAACATACCGACTATGGCCTCGATCAGCTTTAGAGCATAAGCCTCCACTTATATCAATGAACATGAGTTACATACGCATGGTCAGTGTCTAACTCAAGATTTAGGTAAATCACACCATGAACGTCACAAGTGAATTAATTCACAAACAAGTTTAGAATTAATTCATCTTAGGTCTAGTCCAATGTATCATTCTTCCAATAAATACATCTATGTCTCTACTCGTGGAGTTAACTACTCCGATAGCCAAGACTAGTCATCTCCTCAATTGGAATCGTAGACAACATAATAATCCTTCTAAGTATTTGAACCAAATGCTCACTTTGATTCTTTTACGGTATTACGAACTCATTTAAATTATCTACTGAAGTAAGTTGTCTTTCTCGTAATGTAAACTTAGACAATCAATGAGCAAATATTTGCTTGTCACAATTTCGCTTTGTCACAATTTCACTATGCATCTAAAATATGAAAGATAAAAACACAAAAGACATAATAGTTAAATGTGAAATTAACTTTATTTATTTATTCATAGTTCAAATACATAGAAAATAATTACATGTTTACTATAATATAGACACATTTCCCAATATCATCCATAAGAACTTCGTACAACAACTTCCAACAACTATATACTCAACTTTAGCTATTGATAATGAGATCAGGGATTGCTTCTTATTATACCATGACATTGAATTTATACAAGATAAAAGCAAATCTTTGATGTGCTCTTCTTGTCACACATATTGACAACCCAATCAACATCACTAATCCCAACTAGATTCATGACCATATCCTTTGAAATCCAAATTCTAATGTTCAAAGCGCCATTAATGTAGCGAATGATCCTTATCAAAACTTTTAATAGTGACTTTTTTGGATTTGATTAGTACCTAGTAGAAATGCAGACACTAAAACATAGGTTTGGTTTGCTTGCAGTAAGGTAAGTGGGCTGCCAATTATATTGTGGTAGTTGTTAGGGTCAATTGGAACTCCCCCTGCACCTAAGCGCAGTTCCTCTGAAATTGTCATTAGAGTCTTTATTGGCTTATATCCTTCTATCCTTAATTTTTTTCGCCAAATTATGTGCATACTTTTTTCTGTGATATAAATAAATCATCCTTGAGTTGTTTGATATGAAATCCCAAAAAGCAGGACAATTCTCCCATGATGCTTATCGAACTCATATTATGTTGTTTTGATAAATGCTTCCTTGGCTTGTTGAGAAGATAAGCCAAAGATGATATCATTCATGAAGCACACCTTTCTACATCTTTTTGAACAATGTCTTGTCCAATTTTCCCTTTATGTAACCTTGCTCAAACAGGAAGTTAGAGAACCTTTCATACCACGCTCTTGGGCCTGCTTCAGACAATACAGTGCCTTAGTGAGTTTGTAAACATGATTTGGATGCTTAAGGTCTTTAAATCCTTTAGGTTGCTCAACAAGCACCTTTTTATTGATTAAGACATTTAGGAACGCACTCTTTACATTCATTTAAAATAGTTTAATGTCCAAGTAAGATGTAACTACCAATAAAAGTCAAATAGTTTTCACGTGAGCTTCAAAGGTGAAGGTCTCATAAAAGTAAAAAACTTTCACCTAAGTGTAGGCTTGTGTAACACCCTACACCTAACTCGAAAGATGATCGGATGCAAAGAACCACATCTATTGTTGAAACAACTTAGAATAAATACATGGATATACATAAATTTCTAAAGTTCCAAGTATAAACCCAACCATTAAGGAATCAAACAATTAAAAGACAATAAAATGTTAAACGAACTCATTTGGGATTACATTTGACAATCTGAGGTCAAAGATGGTAAACTATGGAGCCAGGTTACATATCTTGGTTAAACTACCAAATTCAGGGTCATGTCTTAAGACCTGCCTCCCATGTTTCAAATTTTAGCTTTGAAATTTGAAGTCTTGAGACTGGGGATATGTTTTAAGACCTTGGTGTTTATGCCTCTAGACAATTTAAACTAAATGTAACGCTCTGCACCAAACTCGGGATATGAACGAATGAAAGTGCCACACTCGTTGTTGAAGTAGATCAAAATGAACATATGCACATACAAAAGTTTCCAAAGTTCCAAGCATAAACCTAATCATTGAAGAATCAAATAATTAAAAGACATTATAAATGTTATTCAATAATTCAAGGTCAAAAGTGGTAAACCATGGAGCCAAGTTATGTATTTTGGGTAAAACTATCAAAATTTATGGCTATGTCACGAGACAATCAAGCCATGTCTAGAGACATGCCTCCTCTATTTTGAATTTTAGCTTCAAAGTTTGAAGTCTTGAAACATTGGGGCTATGTCTCGAAACAATGACATTTATGCCTCGAAACATTGTAACCATGTCTCTAGACATTGCACTCAATGCCTTAACCCATAACTTTGATGTTTTATGTCTCGAGATAATAGAACCATATCTCAAGATAAGGCACCTGATGTATCAAGACATGCATATGGAAATACATGTTTAAGTACAAAGTGTTCTTCAGGTCTCAAGACATGTTCTTAGTGTTTCGAGACTTATGCCTAGAAATGTAGAAAATGAACATTTCAAGTCATGCAATGCTCCAAAATGCACCTAAACTAGTCTAACATGCAATCAAAGTCGTACTAACATATTTGACATACCAAAACAAATATAAAACATGTAAATTCAACAACAAAGCCTCAACCAATCAAAATATAACTAGGTAAGTAAAATTTCAAGCATAAAACAAATTAAATACCATATGAACTTTCAAATTAAAAGCATTTACCACAACTAAAGTACTATAATGTCATGATACCCAAATAAACATTAAAATAGCAATGAACAACAAGTCTTAACAATAACATTCCGGAATTGCTAAAATATAAAGAGACATTACAAATTAGGCAACTGAGATTCCTTAGAGCTAAAGCCAACACTCAAACTGAATCAAATCAATGGAGACCTACACATGGAACAAAAATCTCTATGTAGAGCATTCATAAGCTCAATGGTGCTTAAAAGTTCCCAAAGTACTTAATCTAATACATAATATAATAGCATACTAAAATTTAATTCAACAATGACATAAAATTATTATGTCATATATTCAAATCACAACATTATCATGCTTTCCTCAATTATTTACACCAATGAACCATTTTCTCATCATTTACAAAGATCAATTCTCATAGTTACTGCCACATATTTTGCTCATACACAATTTTCAATCATAGCCTCATTATCATTAAATTCTAGCCCTTATTAGTCAAGTATGAACACATTGTACGAATACAGGGATAACCCGAACACACCAAATTGCACATGAGTGTCAAAACATAAGCAAACTCTGTTGCGTGTAATAACACGACTTCTAACCCAACGTACCATGTAAGTGTATTACACTATAAACACCCTTCAAACACACCAAAAAGTGTAAAATCCAACAAAAAAAAATCCTCCCAACACATCAACTCCTAGGCAAGTTAAGCCAACTCGACACTAAATACAAGAATAGTGATCTCATTATCGTATGACATGATAACTATACCCAAACGCGATCCAATATTGCATACTTCCATAGAAAAATTAATCATTTTATCTTAATATAACACATAAAGTAGCTCAAAAAATATTTAGCACAAATCAAAACTGTTACATTTTTTAAATTTTCTCTTTTCTCTTAGCCTTTAGACTGCCTCTCTCCGTCCTTGCAAATAAAAAGAGATATGAATCAACAATGGGACTAAAACGAATAAAAATATCGCGACTTTATTGCAAGTGTGACAGGTCAGTTGTAATATTTGTAGTGTTACAATGGAACACTAGAGTATGCCAAGGATCGAACCCAAGAATATTGTAGGTTAAACAATTTCTAAATAATGTGTGTGTGAAATAAAGATTCTAACCAACTAATCACAAAAGTTATATTATGGCAAATCATAAAGTCCAAAGAAATTAAACTAACCCATGACTTAGCTAACAATAACTACATTGTAAAATGTGCAAAATTACAAAATTAACGATTCAATAACAAATGATGGTTGGTTGATCTTGATGTGGTTCACTAATATTTGAATTAGGGATCCAAATCACTTAAACTCCCAAAATCTCTCCATTTAACCTCTCGGTCTTAATTTTACGAAGTTAGACAAATTGATCTGGATTATCTCCCGATCTCACTGGATAACTTGGGACTAATGAATTGGTGCTCAACAAGATCTCCTCTCAGTATCACTTGCTTAGATGTTCCCTTAGGGTCATCAATCCTAAGTTTTAGGTTTATTCAAATTAGTCCAATTTATTATGATTTGGTCCTTTATCCAAAAATTAGCTCACTATATCTCTATCAACCAACCCCCTTTAAAAGTTTAGTTACCCGTGTTGAAAATAAAGCCACTAAACATGGAAATGAAGAGCATGAAAGCCATTAAAGAAAAGCTTAAGAAAAATTTAAAAGATGATATTTTTATGCAAGAAAACTTAAAGGGCATGTAAAGAGAAGCATTCAACAAGAAAATCTAAAGCAATAAACATGAAAGGAACAAACTTTAACAGGTGCAAGTAAAAGAAACTAAAATACATTAAACTAAAGTTAAAAATGTTTTAGAACTAAGGTACAAGGACTGAAAATGAAAATAAACCTAAGCTACAATATTAACTAACTTAACTAACACTAAGAACAACTAAAATAAGAAGAAAAGTTGCAGAGAAATGTTAAATCTATAGTTAAGGAAATGAAACTAAAAAACCCTAGAAGAAGAGAGAAAAGCTAAGAGAAAACTAAAGAAACCCTTAAGCTAAAACTATTCTAATGTGGCCTCCTTTTCTCTCAGTAAAATTTTAGCTGATATAAGTAGCTATTCTGATCCTATTGTTGTACCCAAAATACCCTTGAATGGGCCTTCAATGATTAGCTCTTCGAGTGGACAAAGACTATCCTTTTTGGTTAATTTTTATCCACTCGTGATGTTGGTATTGCAATACCTAGGTGTAACACGCCTAACCAGTCTCCGTTGTCGAATTAGAGTTACGGAGTATTACAGAACATTACAGAACATTTAAACTCAAATAAATACAATTATACAAATTATCTAATATCATTCAATAATTCATTTAAATCAAGTAGGGAATACATATATAGACCTTAAATCGAACTTACAGGGCCCTAAGAATAACTTGAAAATAATCAGGGTTCATTTGAATCAAAACAGAAAATATAAGAAAAAATTGAAAAATAAGGGTCATATGGCCGTGTAACACAGCCCAAATCATGTGGGTACTCGAAGTATCGTCACACAACCGTGTCCCAGCCCGTGTCTCCGCCCGTGTAGATATTCGAAATAGAGCCACACGGCTGTGTCGCAGGCCGTGTGCCAAACCATGTGTATATTCGAATTATGGACACACAGTCGTGTCGTAGGCCGTGTGCTAGACCATGTTACATATTGACTTGAAACACACGATCATGTCGCAAACCGTGTGAAACTTGCACTTCAAATAAAAATTGACACATGATCGTGTGGAGTGGTTGTGTGTGGCACATGGCCATGTGACAACCCGTGTCCTAGGACATGTGCTCCTAAATGTGCCTTCAAATTCAAGTTTAGCAAAATCTACCTACTTGGACAACAAGCAATCCAATTTCCATCAATTAGACCTACTCAAAACACGATTAAATAAGCTCAAAACATCCATATTAAGTGCCTAACCAATGTGTCATCATTGACACCATAATTCAATTTATCAACCAAGTCACATACAAAGCCTATAAATCCTCACCTTATTCACACAACCATTCAAATTTATTTCTACCATAATATAACCTTAAATAGTAGCATATAACCAAAAGACTAAAACACTTATTTATGAACCAAAACAAGCCAAACATTGAAGGCATGTTCACCATAAACAAAAATATATCCAAGGCAAAATCATTCAAGTATGGCAACTACCCTAAATAAATAGAAATCTTATCAAAACACCTATTACATGCCATATAACTGAAAGTAAATGTTCAAAGCTACCTAAAGCTATCTAGATAGTGTGATTTCTTTGACTTGATCTGATCTCCCGATTTCCAAGAAATTCTCTTTACAAAGAAATAGACAAATAACACGAGTAAGCTTTTATAAAACTTAGTAAGTTCGTCGATTAAAACTAGGGGTGTGCAAATTTTGGGTAAAATCGAATTAATTCAGTTAACAGACCGAATTCAGTTAATCAGTTGGTTAACCAAATTAATTTCATCGGGGGTTGGTTAATTCGGTTCGAAATCGGTCGGTTAACCAAATTAACCGAATTTAATAAATAATATTATAATATATAAGTATTCGGTCGATTTGGTTAAATTTTTAGAAATATAAATTAATCGGTCGGTTAAGTCGATTAATTTTTTATATGTTTTATACTTGTTTTAACCAAATATAAAAATATATATAAATTTTGGTTAATTTGGTTAACCAACCGGATTAACCGAAAAAGTTCGGTTAGGTTAGCGGCTAAGGGTTTAAAAGGGTCGGTTAATCGATTGAACGCCCCTAATTAAAACAATAAACTTACGGAAATAACATGAAATCTTAAATAACAAGATTAATAGTCAGTTCCTTTCAACCACAATCTGTAACAAGTGAGTTATACACAAACGAGTATGAGTTACATTTAAATATAATCATACGATATCATTCTATATCAAGCCGTAATGTTAACAGGAATTCATAATTAATTCATCAGTAATTCAATATCAAGTCATTTAAAAATATAAATATTGCCCGATGAAAGATATACAAATATGAGTACATAGTTATCCACCCAAAACACGCCAAACGCTCCAATGAGCCAATCCAACCGAAAACACGCCTTGGCACCAGGTGCCTAGCCCAAAGGCTATCACCCCTTTGAAAACACGTCTGGGCACCAAGTGTCAATCCCGAAGGCTTTACATCAGCCCCCGGTAACATGCCAGAATCACTGTAATATAATTCGATAGTTCGCAACAAATGCTGAACCTTAATAAATTCAGTTTATAAACACAAACAAAAAATCCTCGCTCATCACATAACAATCCCGTAAAGTGCATATTATAACCTATTAGCATGCCAATCATACTCTATCCTATGTTCCTCCTGCTTAATAAATATCATCGTCAATCAATGTTCCAACAATTAACAAATTCAATCTATACTAATTAACATTAAACATTCAGCAACCAATTTTCACGTTCAGTATACACTTCGTATTAAGTTAAACTAAACCGAACGAACCTACCAGGCTAAACTACAGTAATGAAAAAAGTTCAGGGACTATTCTGTAACCTTCCCTTTTCCTCAGTTATCAACTTGTTCTTGATCTATAATATGATTTATTTCAATTATTAATCTCAATTTCATATACTATTCAATTCAATTCAATTCAATACATATAATTCTTTATTTAAAATTTTGTACATTTTCCCCAACTATTTACACTTTATTAAATTTGTTCCTTAAATCAAAACAAGCCTATTTCTCACAATTAACTTTAAACCTATTGAACTTAATTTTTAACCATTCAAAAGCAACCCTAAAATTCTGAATTTATCAAGAAAAACCATGTTCATTTTAATTTATTTTGAATTTAATCACTAAACATGAAAATTGATAAAAATCACTTTACAAACTCAATACAAATCATCACCAAGCTTCAACCAGAGCCAATTATAACTATAAAGCTTCAAAAATTTCAATGGCATAATTTCTGTACTTTGAAAACTTCACAAATAAACTCCAAAACTAGCTAAATTCCATTATCAATAGCTCAAAACTTAAAATTCATGATAAATAAACCAAGAAAATACTTACATGCACCAAGAATTAGCAAGACCAAAGCTCCCAATGTTAGAACAATGGAGTTTCGGCAAAAGCACAAGGAGAAAAAGACGATGACAACCCCACTTTGCTTTATTTTATTTTTTTATTATATTAATATATCTTATTATTAATTTTAATCATAAAAGCTAACACATAATATATATACAAATTCATTTTTTAACCGTCCACTATATAAAAATGGTATAATTACCATTTAAATCCTTCCACCTAAACTAATTATGTCATTTAATCATTATAAATCAATAGTAATAAAGTTTTACATCTTTTATGAATTAGTCCATTTTCTTTAATTAACTAATCAAAAATCAAAATTTTCAAACTAGATTTTAATACGATATTAATGACTTTGTAAATATTAAATAATTAATATTTACAGACTAACACATTTGAATTGTGGTCCCGAAACTACTATTTCAGACACCATTAAAAAATGGGTTGTTACAACAGGAATAGGATATCACGATACCTGGAGCAGTCTTGAACTTGGAGTGCTTCTTGGCAGGTTGATATCACGACCAAAGTGGATATCGTGATACCATTGAAGGGTGGTCTCCAATCTTGGGTCTGTTGGAGGTATAATAATTCCAATGTTTGGATATCATAATATCCTCTCCTTTAGTGTCGTTCTCGCTCGATTTTAGCCTCCAACATGTTCATACATCACTTAATCATATGTTAGGGTCCCCAATGACACTATTGGTCAATTTGGGTCTCAAAATAAGTAAAAGTAAGTCATTTACACTTATTAACTTAAAACCTAAAAGTTACAAGAAAAAACTACCAAAAAGATGCTACATTGCTTGAGAATAAGCTCCTTAAGTGTAACAAGAAAGCCTAATTTTTCATAGCAATTTACGATAGATCACATGTAAACTTTGTCCTACCTCTTTAGCTTTAAATTAAAATTGAAACAATAAAAACAAGTTCACAAAACATAAGTTAACAATAAAAACACATAAATCTATTGATATGATGCAATTCGATATAGCGAAAAACTTTATCTATTTTACCTTTTTACCTATCTTTTTGTAAAAGTTTCAAACTGATCCTGAAGTGGTTCCAAGCCGGTTTAAGAGCTTTTGTAAGCTCATTTAAGACTCAAATTTGTTTGAAATACATGTTAATCATTAGATTCTACTCGTACTTGTTTATATATTGAGTTTACTGATAAAAATGTATATGATTGTTCCTATTTACTGTTGTAGCATCCTGTAGCTTGAATCAGGCGACTGGACCGAGTATGGGGTGTTACACTAAACAAATATAAAACTTAGTATTAAACTCAAATTTAGAAGCAAATTAGCTTAAAAACTATGAAAAAATTAATGAGATCAAAATTTTATCTCTATACACATAATAGTGACGAATATAGCAAATAAATGGAAAAAAATATTTGATCATGCAAAATCCTAATTCCTAAGGTTAAAAATTATTTACAAAAAAATTAAATAGTGACCTTGTTCCATCAATCATCAAAATAGAAAATCTCCCTTTCAAAAATTTGAACGTGAAATGCAAAAGGAAGAAAATGAATATTCTAACTTTTTAAATTTGAGGTTGAATGATGAAATTGAAAAGGAAATGAGTTACATTATTGAAAATCAATTGAATAGAGTCCAAAAAAGAAGAAATTAAACAAATAAATTAAGAGAAGTAATTTTTCAATGAAAGCTTAAAAATGGTAGTGAAGTTTAACCCCTATAATTGTTCCCTCCAACTAAAATCAACTATTGGGGTATTTGCTATAACACCATTGGTCTAATACCCTTATAAGGACTTCTCTTCCACTTAATTCTATTTTCTAGTTCATAGACATAGACCCCACAAATTTTGCTACCTTACAATTTAATCTTTAAGTTGAAATTCTAACTACTTAATGCAATCCAATAACAACATTAATCAATTCTAACTACTTAATGCAATCCAATAACACCATTAATCAATTCTTTAATCTGTAACCCAACACCATGACCGCTCTTGGAAAATTCTCAATCTCACTTTCCAAAATGGATTGAATTAGGAATTCTAGCACAAAAATGAATTTCTGGCATCAAAAAATTTTGGGGTGCTACACCTTAGAACACAAGTTTGGCCTTGTTCCTAGTGACATTTCCATGGTCGTTTGTCTTGTTCATAAATATCCATTTCATCCTAATGATATTGCAACCTTCAAGTCTAGGGACTAATTACCATGCATAATTTTTTTTTCTAAATTGGTTCAACTTTTCCTGCATAGCATGGATCTAGCATTCATACTTAAGAGCTTTTTCGACATTTTTAAGCTTTATGGAGGATTGGTAGCAAGCTAAATAAATTATGTATAATAAGCTAACCTTACCATGTCATGGTAGTTAGGCTTAGGCTTGTCTCTTGTCTCGACCTCTCCACTAACATCACGAACACATTATCCTAAGGGTGACCCTTACATACCCTTGAAGATGGGTAAGGCTAAGAAACTTCATCTATAGACTACTTTGGATTGTTATTAGCTACAACTTTCTTTGTAATTGGTTCCAATGTTTCTTTATCTACACACTCACCAGGTAAAGAGCAACCTGGTTCATCTTTGACAACAACATTAATAGACTTGATAACTAACTATGTGTGCGTGTTATAAACTCTATATGCCTTGTTGTTAGTGGAATTCACATGGAAAATATCTTCATTGCTTAACACATCAAACTTCCCTTGGTAAGCTTTATCTCTAAGAATGTAGCATCTGATGCCAAATATATAAAAGTATCCAACAACTGGTTTTCTTCTTTTTCACATCTTGTAAAGTGTCAGTCGTTTTAGGTCTTAACACGATCTTGTTGATCACATGGCATACTATGTTAATAAAATCTACCCAGTATGTGAGCAAAACACATTAGCATTTATGCCATATATTAATTTATGTATTTCTTCTTTCAGCAACTTCATTTTTTTGTAGAGTATTTGGAGCTAACTCATGTTGCATGCCTGTATTCTAAAAAAATCGAAGAATTCTTACTATGTGTCCAATAAGCTTACTTTTTTCATTTATGAGCTTGTTACACAACATTGTAGCACCCCTTACCAACATTGTAACACCCCTTACCCGACCCAATTTTCAGGTTAAGGTATCGAGATGTCACATTCGTTGTCAAAGCAACTACGACCACTCCAAATCGATTTAATTTTTTTCAAGTTGTTAAGCTTAAAATACAATTAAAATATGATTCAAACACTTATCCGAGCTTAAAGCAAGCTTACAAAAAATCTCAAGGCGATCAGAGGTCGTTTAGGGACCAAATTGTAAAGTTTAAACTATTGCTTGTAGAAACTTCATGAAATTCCATGTCGCGACGTTACTCTCTGACTTGAAATAATTTCCACCTCACTACGGTACCACGTCACGACGTCACTCTCTGACTTGAGCTCATCGCGACTTCATAAAACCTGACATCGCAACCTTAATCCTACCACATTAAGAATTAAGCAAAATTTTGGCTCCCTAACACTTAGGAGAACATCTAAATGATATATAACATCCATATCAACCATTTACCATTCAAAAATACCAATTTCCAACCTTGAATAACTGCTAACTCAATTCAATTTCTAAACATACCAAACCAATTTACATGATTTACATAAGGAACCAAAAGCACCAAAGTTTCCATTGAAATCAACCATAACATTTCCAACCTATCCATAAGAACATGCCAAACACTAACAACATGTTTGGTTTGGTGTAATGGATTAGCCATTACACCCCTATTCCATGGGCCTCACTAATCCCCACTTAATCTCGTGTTTGGTTTAATGTATTGCCTATTACAGGCCTATTACGTTAAAGATGAATTCCTCATTTGCTCTGCTTCAACAACGATTAGCCATTCCGTTCCAAAAGTAAGGATTAGCTAATCGTCTCTGTTTTACCCTCCCCAGCCAAAATCTGCTGCTCCACCCCACCCTCTCCCTCCCAACATTAACAAAGTAGCTTTTCTTGAACCAAATCTCCACCGTCTCAGATTGCTCGTGAGTAATCTCAACATCAATTGCCGTGAAATTTGCCCTTTCTTCAAAAACCCACCCTAAACCCTTCTCCTCTTTCAACACTCCATTCAACAAAGTTGCGCGTCTCTCTCCTCGAGGTATGGCTCTGCTTTCTTTAACTTTAGCATTGTGCGACTCTTTTCAAGTCCAAAATTAGTCTACTCACTTTGAATTTAGGCCTATTTTTGCACGCTACGGTCTTTTGGGGTTCTTTATTTTTGTTTTTGTTGGTTTGGTTAAATCATGTTCGTATTTGAATTTAAACAAAAAAGAGAAAGACGAAGGTTTTGTTAAGCCAATTGTGAAAAGCAAGAGTAACAAAGAATCAAATGCGCACCAAACATTTTTCTTTGCTATGGGTTCTTGCTTTTCAAACCATTTTTTGCCATTTTTCTTGTAATTGTTTTTCTTGTTAGAGTTCGATTTTATATTTTTGGTTGTTGAGTCTTGGAGGCGCTTGTATTCAAGAATGGTCGGCTTGCTTTGATGCATTGCTTCAGATATCTTTGTAGAAAATAAATCAGATCTATTTTTAACACAAATTTGATTAGTTCATGCCAATGGATTTTTAACGTTAAATTAGTTATTGGCGTTAGAAATTTACTCTTATGCTCGAAAGGAGATCCGCTTACGATCAACTAACTGGAGTTAATAGTGGAAATTTGTTTGATATGGTTTCTTATAAAATTGTTACCTGTTCTATTTATGTTGGAGTAGCTGAAATCTGAGGTTGCATTGGTCATTAACAAATAGAAATCCAAAAAGAGAGGAAATTGATATCATCCCCTCCACTTTTTGCTTGGAATTGCGTGCTTCAAATGTTCACTAATATGGTTAAAAATTCATGTTTTAAAAATTCTGTCTTCTTGTGAAAGTTTGTAGCAGTTTGTTGAATCATGCTTCTTGTTGATTTAACATTGTAAATTCCGTGAACAAGTCTAAACCTTTATGCTGATTTCAATGACATAGTCAGTAATGTAATTCATCTGCCGATTCTTGTGATCCGTGCATGCATGCTCGTTAGCGGCTTGACTTGTAGTCCGGAAGGATTAATTCACCGCGATTCTTGTGATCCACCGCTTCATTTTTTCTCTCGGTCTCAACGCTTGGTTTGAGGTATGAATCTTGAACTTTTCATTTCTTTGTCCGCTTTTGCCTTGGATTGTGGCATGTTCATGTGTGTAGTCTTCAACCTGATTCACCAACTGTATTATGTTTGATATGTGGTTTGAAACATCGAAAATTGTACTGGACGAGTGAGGTTTTGTTTGAAATTTTGATGTTATACTTTGTTGTTTCATCTTGTTTTTGACAAGTATAATAATTTTTCTGTTATACTTTGTTGTTTCAGAAAATCCATAGCCGTTGTGATGTGTTGTTAGAAATAAATTGTTTGGAAGCATTGCATCATGTTAAGGGTACTCTAATGATACAACAACTGAATTCGTATGTCATTCATGCCATTGGAGACTTGTTGCATTGATATTGAGATATTGGTATTACACATATGCATTGAGAATGCGATCGGATGGCTAATTGCTTAACAAGGCTACAAAAGGAGTCCATCATTAGCTTTTACTCTTGTCCTGACCTCTTGATTTTGCTTTCATGTATCTATTTGTTATTGGTTATGTTCTTTTGCAAAAGGGAATCCACAAAATTTTTTTAATAGGCCGAGATTAAGTTATATATTGTTATGAGAGTTAAAATGCAAGTTTACCGTTGTATTGACAAACATCTTTATAGTTTTTAAAAAGACTAAATCAAAAGTCTATCATTTCTAAAAGAGTCAAATTATAATTTTATCATGTATTTATTTAAAATTTTATAAACATAAAAGTGATTAAAGCTGAAATTTTCCATTTTATGGGAGAGTAAGGGACTTGTATACGCCTTTGCCTTCACCCTTAGTTCTTTTGTTACCTTCTACAATACAAATTTTTTTTTTCAGTTTGGGTATTTGACGTACTTGAGTAGTTGCTTGATATGTTTGGAAGGTTAAAAATAATTGGCGGTGGGGCATAATATGGACCAAGATGTTGCAGTAGTCCTTGAGGTGGGTGGGAAATTGATAATGTGGCCCAATTTGTTTTGGCTAATAATTCTAGGAGTAAATCTTAGGATTGTTTGAGCTATTTTCGCAGTTAATTTATAATTTTAGAAAAGATTTGTAGTTTGAAGTTTTTTTTATCACATCGGGTTATCGTTGAATAAGAAGACATCTTATAATACACATTGTACCTAAAGCTAAAATTTTTATCATCGGCTACTCTTATTTCAATTTTTTTGTTATTTTACATTCTTTTAGTCTGATCAGTTGATTGAACATCAAATGTCGACTTAAATATGACATGGAACATATTTAAAATGTATGAATTAAATTATAAACGTATGTACCTACCGTATGAACAATTTAGATCGATATGTCACAAAAAAGATAAATAGCCTCCTAAAATTTAATAAGCATTGTCTTAATTTTTTAATACATTGGACCCAAGTTGTCCATACAATAGATACATACGTATTTACAATTTAATCCATATAACTAAACTAAAAAAGTATCCTGTTGATATTGAGATTTTAAAGATTTTAAAATCTAAATAATAGATTCCAACATTTTGATGGCAAAATCTTGGCCTTCCCAAATTTATAGGTCCTGTGGAAACCCTCATCACCTTACGACCAAACACAGCCTTCAACACTGTTTCATAGTAATCTGCTTTTGAGACCATATGCATAGGTTAATGTAAAAATATTTGGACAGTAAAACAAGTTCAAGAATCTTTAGAAATGCCCTATGGCAATTGCAATCTCTCTGCTCCATTACCCATAACAAATAATATGTTTTAAATCACTCCTAAGTTATATATATTTTTACAAAATGAAATTTAAATTTAAAATGTTATAAAAGTTTTAAAACTTCAATTTCATTAGTAAACCAAATCCTCATTCTTTATTTTATTTGTTTTAAAATTAGGTCACCTTAATTAAACTAATCATCAATAAATAAACTAATCAATGTTCAAACTTTGATCATGCTTTATAATTTTAAATTGTAATGAGTTTAGTTATAATCTAACAAATACCAACAATTAATTTTAGGTCAATTATACATATACTTTTAAATTTTAATATATTTAAAATGTATTTAAATATATTTTCTTTCATTATTGTTTGGGTGATTGATAAAGAAATGAAATTAAAGTTAGGACGATATCATTTAATAGATACTTTTTTGCTTTGTGTGTTCTAATTTTGTGCTATCTATTTTTATTTGATAACGTGTAATTGCAACTTCAATTCTTTGATAGTGTGTTCTAAATTTAATATGTTGCAGTAATGGCTCGTCTGCCTTTAATTGCACAAAGTGTGAGGCATAAAAGAATTGGTATTGCTGTGACAATATGGTTGGAAATCTGTAGAATTGTGATTTGGTTCTTATTTAGAATAGGTGCCAGCCTTAGCCTACATAGACCAAGGATTAGGTCCTATACCTTAGATTTTTATGCAAAACGGGATTATGTGAAAAGGCTTGTACATGCTAGTGACGAGACCTGTATTGAACAAGTTAGGATGAATAAAACTGCCTTTTTTAAACTATATGAGATGTTAGAATCGATAGGGGGATTGAAGTTGTCAAGGTTCATGCTTGTTGATGAGCAAGTACCAATGTTTTTACATATCATCTCCCATCACCTGAAAAATCAAGTTATCAAGCATCACTTTAGAAGGTCCGGGGAAACTGTTAGCAGAGCATTTCATAGTGTTTTAAATGCTGTCATACGCTTACAAGATGTGTTATTTAAAAAGCCGGAGCCAATTACAGCCGATTCTTCTGACACAAGGTGGAAATGGTTTAAGGTATTGGACTGAGTTTTATATATAGCTTGTACAACATTTAGTTGATTTAGATTTAAAATAGTATTCTAACTCAAGGTTTTATATCATGTGATATAGAATTACTTGGGTGCTCTTGACGGAACCCACATCAAGATTAGGGTTCCAACAGTTGATAAACCTAGATATCGAACGCGGAAAGGTGACATAGCAACAAATATGCTAGGTGTTTGTACACCTGAGATGCAATTTGTATATGTTCTTCCTAGTTGGGAAGGTTCAGTTGCCAATGGACGGGTTCTTCGAGATGCCATTAGTAGAAGACATGGACTAAAAGTTCGTCATGGTAAAGTGGATAGTTAGAGGACTTTGATATTGTTCATTAAGATCAAACTTTTTGTGCTGAATTAATCATTTTAAAAAAAATTATTTTTATAGGTTGTTATTATCTAGTTGATGCTGGATACACAAATTGTGAGGGATTTCTTGCACCTTTTAGAGGACAACGATATCACTTGAACGAGTGGCTTCAGGGTTATCAGCCAAGTTCTCTGCAAGAGTTTTTTAATATGAAACATGCCTCAGCACGTAATGTTATTGAAAGATGCTTTGGGTTATTAAAACTTAGATGGGGAATACTTAGGAGTCCATCGTTCTATCCTGTAAGGGTGCACAATAGAATTATTATTGCATGTAGTTTGCTCCATAATTTTATTCGAACCCATATGAGTATTGATCCCATTGAAGCGGAGGTGGGAGAAGGATTACCTAGTAATGTGGTGGATGACGATGAATCGAATATCACAAATATTCATCCATCGGATGCTTGGGCTACTTGGAGGATAGAACTAGCCAACCAAATGTTCGATGAATGGCAAGCATCTAGAAATTAGTTAGGTTTAGGGACAATTTGAGTAAATTCATTTGTTGATGTTATTTTATGTATCTAGTTTATGAAACTTTGGTGGTGTTTGAATAAAATTCTGTATTGTACTAAACTTGTTGAATTATAATTTAATTTCTTTTCATTCAGCATGTGTTTTAATTTTAAATTTAGTATTGAGCTTTTGATTCATGATATTGAACCAACGATATAATTTTATAAACTGTTCACCTTTTGATTCATGATATTAAAAATAGTGAATAATGTTAATTTGTTTTTTTTTCTTAAGATAATTATGTCAGGTGTTCCACAATCACATGCTTCTTCTTAAGCTTCTCGAGGAACCAAAAGAAAATGGGTTCCAGAAGAAGATGCAGCCTTGGTTTCTTGCATGGTAAACTTGCACAATGTTGGAACATTTAATGCTGATATCGGGTTCAAAGCCGGTTATTTGAACGAGTTGGAAAAGATGTTAGAAAAGACTTTACCAAATGCAATGTTGAAGGCGAAACCAACTATTGAATCGAGGATTAGGTTACTAAAAAGGGAATGGTCAATCGTCTACGACATGCTTAATGGCCAAAACAATAGCGGTTTTGGTTGGGACGAGCATAGGCAGCTCGTTGTTACTGAAGATGCAGTTTGGGACTCCTATTTAAAGGTAAAATGTATTTCAAGTCTTTATTTGTTTTTTTTTTACCAAACTTATAACTAATATGATTTCCTCATTTTTTTAGAGTCACAAAGAAGCCGCTCAATTCAGACATCGTACTTTCCCTTACTATGACCAGCTTACTGCCATATACGCAAGAGATCGAGCGACGGGGAAAGATGCTCAAACAGCTGCTGATGTTCTTGAAGAAATAAATGCTGAGGATGTACCTACTACAGATATGAATGAAGAGAGAAACACATTCTATGACTGCGAAGCTGAAGTCTCTTTGGACGACATGGATGTTTCTGGTACGGAGCCGCGAGGAGATAGAGACCAAGGGGGTTCCTCATCTTCAAGCAAGAGAAAGAAGAAATCTGTTGCTCGTGATAATATGTATTCTTCATTTGATGAGGCTGCCACTTTATTGGCCGAAAACATCAAGGCCGTTGGCGATCAAATCAGTAGGAGTATTGCCTCCAAAGTGGTAGTTCAGCAGAAGTCAGAAGAATATCAAAAGATGGAAGAGATAGCTTCAAATTTATATTCAACCTTATGGGAAATTGAAGGTTTAACCGACGATCAGCGGTATGAAGCTTTGAGTAAAATTCCAGATCATCCAACTCAAATGATCGTTTTCTTTAGTTTACCTTCATTATGCGATTGGAATGGGCCAGAAGATTTCTTTCTCACCATTAAAAATCAATGTTCAAACTTTTTGATGTTGTAAAACTACATAACATATGGATTATGATGTAGAATTTCATTTTCATCTAACATTTTCTTAATATAAGTTAATTATGTTTATGCGAATATAATTCTCAAGTTATATTTTGATTTTAGTAAATTCATATAAGAACATTTTATTATTAAGAATTTTATGAAATTATATATCATTATTAAATTATATTTAATATTAATTATTTTAAATTGTATAAATTCATATAAGAAAATTTATTATCAAGAATTTTATGAAATTATATATCATTATTAAATTATATTTAATATTAATTATTTTAAATTGTATAAATTCATATAAGAAAATTTATTATCAAGAATTTTATGAAATTATATATTATTATTAAATTATATGTAATAATAATTATTTTAAATTATACAAATTCATATAAGAAAATTTATTAGTTATAATTATTTTAAATTTTATTAAATCATATATTTTAATTAAAATATATTTAATAATAATTATGTTAATTTATCTTTTATAGTATCATATATTATGATTTGAATAAATTCATATAGGAATATTAATTATTAAGAATTTTATTAAATCATATATTTTAATTAAAATATATTTAATAATAATTATGTTAATTTATCTTTTATAGTATCATATATTATGATTTGAGTAAATTCATATAAGAATATTAATTATTAAGAATTTTATTAAATTATATATTTTAATTAAAATATATTTAATAATAATTATGTTAATTTATATTTTATAGTATCATATATTATGATTTGAGTAAATTCATATAAGAATATTAATTATTAAGAATTTTATTAAATTATATATTTTAATTAAATATATTTAATAATAATTATGTTAAATTATCTTTTATAGTATCATATATTATGATTTGAGTAAATTCATATAAGAATATTAATTATTAAGAATTTTATTAAATTATATATTTTAATTATAATATATTTAATAATAATTATGTTAAATTATCTTTTATAGTATCATATATTATGATTTGAGTAAATTCATATAAGAATATTAATTATTAAGAATTTTATTAAATTCTATATTTTAATTATAATATATTTAATAATAATTATGTTTAAATATGATGAAATTATTTATTATTGATATTATTAATCTTATTAAAATTTAAATAACAATAACAATAATCATTTACCCAAACAAATTTATACTAAGGGTATTCTAGTCATTTTAGTTTTTTCCATTATGCTATTACACATCTATTCCATTCAACCAAACACAAGAATACTATCACGTCTCTATTCCATTACGCCTCTATTCCATTCAACCAAACAATTGATTTGCTATTACGCCTCTATTCCATTACACCTCTATTCCATTACGCCTCTATTCCATTACGCCTCTATTCCAATACAGCGAACCAAACGTGCTCTAAAGTCAGAAAATTTAAGTCCATACTCTCTTTAAGACTTGATTTTGTGATGAGATGAGTTGGATGTCAGCTTCTCCTTTAGAGCTTCAAAATAAGAACACACATACGCGTTTGAAAAGAAACGCGTTAAACTCAGAAGAGCTTAGTAAGCATATCAAGAATTAAACTGAACATTTAAAATTGGTTCTTTACATATACAGATATATAAACATATATACATATTACTATCACCATGCACAATTTTGTTTCACAATTTAACGAGTTACAAGCTACTTCCTAATTCACTTTTAAGTTCACTTACCTTATAATTCATTTGTCCAATTGTAAACTTAATAGAACACAATAAGATATGCAGAAAAATCGATAATATGAACTAAAGTGCCACTATTCTTCGCACGGATGTGCGGATGTCACTCTGCACCAAAGTGCCACTAATACTTGCACTGTAGTTTTGTTTTCACTTGCACCGTAGTGCCTCTATCACTAGTGCGCATAGTAATTTTCTTAATGACATTTCATTTACATCCTACTAATTCTCATTTTGTCTACTTGGACATTTAAACTATACCTTTTGTTTCCATTTTCTCAACAAATAGAGCAAATTCAATTTTTTTATTTTTACAATTTAGCCCTTGTTTAAATGAAGTTAATAATCATTAAATTTCACATAACATCTATTTCATCAACAATTAACATTTCATTTATATACTTCATATCAATATTTATTTCACTTATCTAACTTTTACACTTTTTACAATTTATTCCTTTTCATCAAATTCACTACGAGATACACTTTTCGATTCATAACAAAATGCAATTTCATATTCAAATATTTCATAAAATAAATCATCATTTTCATAGGTAAATAAATTTCATTATATTACTAAGCAAATTGTAATTTTCTATTGAGGGTTTATTTAAACAAACAAACTTCGTGATATACCTACAACAAAATGCCTGAATAATTCTTTTTCTTTTTTCGTCACTCCTCAACCACTCGTTTGCCTTTATCCCTAAATTATTCTTCACTTCTCTTCTCATTCTCTTCATTAATACAACACATATATAACATTTAATATCAAAACAAAAATCACATGCTATTTACATGCATTTTAATGAGATAAATATGAAGTCCTACAATAAAATTTATCATCATTATCTTAATCTATAAAATTTATCATCCTTATCTTAATCTTACTCAAAATATTTAATTTTTCTTCACTTTTCTTTCTCCTCCAAAATGGCTATTAGCTAGCTTTACAAGATGATAAGCTTATTATGGAGTTGTTCTCTTGATTTTACTAAAAATCTCTGAAGAAGTTTTAGAGTTTAAAGTTTTGAAAAAAGGTTGAAAATGGAGGGACTAAAATGACAGAAAATCAAAACTTAGAAAAATAGAGGGAGAGACGTGAGGGGAGAGCTTGAAATATGATAATGAATAGATTTTTCGCTTTTCTTTCTACATCTTTCTATGCACTAAAATTATGTACTTATCTTTCTCTTCTGTTTTTTTTATAATATTTAAATAATAAAATTTCAATCATCTCAATGCCACATGTATGATACCTATTTACTTTCAACATCATCCACTCCTTTATGTACTTCTATGGAAAAATTACACTCTAAATCCTCGCCCTTTTCTCATTCATTTAATGTAGTCATTTTTTATTTCTAATTTTTGCACTATAGCCCGACACTTCTCACACTTTTTACAAATTAGTCTATTACTTAAATTAAAGTCTTTTTTTTAATTTCTTATAATATCCAATTACCTTCCCCACTAACATTAATAACTCTATCTTTGTGCACTCCAAAAACTTCGAACACGTGTCAACCCAAATTGACACTATTCATATCTCGAGGGATGTCAAGGGTGTTACAAACTTCTTGAAGTCACCAAAGGTGTTTGATTTCTTTTGCAAAAACTTCACTTAAGTGAACCTTCAATAATCATAAATACAAATAATAGGTTCAATTAGCCTATAATAATTATTTAACTTTTGACATCCTTCATAAAAAGTTTGTCTTGTTTACCAATTACCTTGCACCTCTCCTTTGTGAAATTCACCAACATACATCGATTACAAAGTTGGTTGAGCTAATTAAGTTTAGCTTTCAATCATTCCACAAGAAACATAATTTGGGTGAAGGCTCCCTCTCTAATGATTCTTCCTTTTTTACCATCACCAAAGGTTAACTTACTTTCATGGTTTTATTAAAAATTGTTGGAATAACTTCTATTCTAATCATGTTCCAAGAACACCCATTATCAAAGTACCAAATATGCTCAATGGTAGCCTTCAAGGATTGGTAAGCAGCAATGAGACATCTTTGATCTTTTCTTCTCCAAACAAGTTTTTCCTTCTACCTTATGTTAGTTGCAACCAAAGATGCAACTGCCTGTTTTCTCTAAAATCTTTTAGGAACCTGTAACACATTGGTTACCATAGTAATGTCACACCATTTTCTCATTATTTTTGTAGTGACTTTCACTATGAACAATTTTTATTTTCTTGGAGCATTCAAGTTGATTTACAACTCCTTAGCTTTGACAAAAACTGTTGATTCATTGTCGTATTCTTTTTGTCAATGTATCCCAATCCACCTTTGCCTAGTTCTCTTCTTCCGATGGTTAGAATTTTGCCTAGCATTCCGCTTCTTGATTCTAGCCTTTTTAGTATAGATTGAGTAGTTGTTAGCTCTTTCTTCGTTGCATCAAGTTTGTCAACTTTAGAAAGGAGTCTTTCTTTTAGATCAATTTTCCAAGCTTCTAGTTCTCTTGCTTCTGTAAGTTTAGTCACACCTAACCCCCCTTATCTAGCATTGTCTTATAAATGCCCATAAAATCCTCATATATTTGGCATTGTTGTTGCTTTAGTTCTCTGAGTCTATTGCAACTGTTGACACAACTTGAAAAGTACAAGCCACATAATTACTCGAGTTCTCTTCATCTCTATCTTGCTTGAAGAATCTTCATCGCTCTAGGTTATTCACTCAGCTTGAATATGTCCCTGACCCTAGCAATTGTGACACTGAATTTCTTTCTTTTTCCCCTTACAAGCTTCTTCATTGCTTACTACTATCTTTCTTTTGCCTTTATTAAAGTTACAACCTCTTTCAAAATTTTTGCTCTTCCTAGTTAGTTTTTGAAGGCCCTATTGAAATTTTTATTAAGAAGGGCTAGCTACTATTGCAAATCCTTAATGGTAGTTTCTGCTTTAATTGCAACTAAGGATACATCTTGTGGTGCATTATTATTTTATGCCTTACCGTTACTTTTCTTAGTCTCTTCAATATTCATCACAAAGGTTTGTAAAACCCAATGAATTCATCAATCCTTAATATGCATCTTTGGCATTTTCTATAGTAGTCACTTTGATCGTAAATCATTCAATGAATACCCTTAAAACCTTTCTAACAAGCTTAGTATTCCAATAATCCTCACCAAGAGCCAAAACAAGGTGAATGTATTGATGCCTTAATGAGTTGTTTTTGAAATTGTTATAGTTATCTCATAGTTGAGCATTTGGGAATTCTCCTAAGCTAGTTTGGGTCTACACTATTGAATATGACATTGAATTCTTTTGGATTTCATTTGTCAACCTATCTTTCTTAATCGTCTAGGTGATTTCTAGATTGGGAATTAGCAAGCTACTAACATCAAATTGTACAAGGCCCCTAACCATTCAATACAACCCTCTAAACTCGCTCATCTATTGATTTAATAAATGTCCTCATCTTAGTCTTCTAATATGCATAATTAAAGCCATCAAGCATAAGAAGTCTAGAGATTGAAGTTTATTCCCTCTCTTAAGCAATTCAAGAGCTAAATCATCACCTAACTAATCAAGTGTTAATTCTAATACCAATTGTAGACTTTGAGTTACTTATCGATTATTAGTTAAGTTGCAACTTAATGATAATTGAAAGAGTAAAAATAAGTATGCACACAATCATTGGTTCTACAGTTAGAAAAACATTTCCTACATTTGTGAAGCCTTATGCAAAGAGTAAACCAACATTAGTCACCAACCAAGATATGATTCAAATTCAACTCACTCTTCAAGTTATAATCTTACTCCTATAAATCAACTAAGATCACTCTCTCAACTAAAATTTTCCCCTAGAAAACTTAGTTGCAATCTAAACATGAAACAATTTGTTTCTAACATAATTGCACTAAAAAACAAGTTCCTCTCAATGAACAAATAAATACACTCTTAAATTCATAATCAAGAAAACAAAGCTTGATACGAGATCAAAGGCCCGACAAATGCGTTCCAAACTAAATGGGACCATTCAGGAGTTTGTTAACAAGGCCTTAGATGCGTACATGAAAGAACGGGAAAATCAAGATTTCAAATATTGGGAATCTTGGTCCAAGAAACCAAATCTTGCAGCCAAAGCGCATTGGATCTCCGTTACGAGCATCAACGATTCAATTTCAGTAGGAGATGGATCACAAGCCCAAATTCTTGAAGGCAAGGCCCAATAAGAAGATTCCAAGCCCAATCAAGAAATCCACCCATACTTAGTTGAAAATCAGGCCAAATTGTCAAAGTGGCCCAAGTTGTAAAGTTTTATTTTTATTTATTTATTTATTTATTTTTACTTAGTTTAATTTTTATGTAAATATTCAGTCCCAGAGTCCCAAATAAAGACCCTTGGCTGAATTTCCATATTAAAATAATTAGGAGTTTTTTTATTTTAGTTTTCTAATTAGATTAGGACTAGTTATAAGGCCTATTTAAAAGCATGGCTAGCCACCTTGTAAACAACTTCTCAATTATATCAAAATATCGATTTGTTTAAGTGCGAATTCTCTTTGAGTTTTTCTCCAAGAATTCTCTCTTGAGTTTTCTTTAGAAGTTGTTTTAACAATCTTTTGATTGTGGGAGCCATCTTCACCTTCTTCTTGCCATTGATATTCTTTGGAGGGAGATTAGAGCCGCTTGAAGGAGTTGTGAGATCTTTCGGATTTCAAGGCTTCTTAGGACTTATCTTTTAATTTCATGTCAATTCTTTCTTTATTTCGCTTGTGCTGAATCTTTATCTAATTTATTTTCTGTTCTTATTGTGTTTTCAGCCTTTTTCTATCTTAAGGAATCAACCCAAAATCCCCAATTTCTAGGGTTCTTCCATACTCTTTTGGGTGAAATTAGATTGTCGAAATTTGGGGAAAACTATCTTGGTGTTTAATTGGGCGTAATCGCAATCTCCTTTAGGGTTTCAAGAACCCTTATTAACACTTATTTCTATTCTCAATTTGATTCTTTGCTTTTTGGGATTTTATTTCGATCCGGAAATTCAAAATTCTAATCTTTTTAATTTTCTGCTTGTTTCAGATCCGATTGTTTAGGGTTTTCGAGGAGTTTCCGTGACTTGGCAACTCAATCTTGGTCCGCGCAACCCCGTATCATTTGGTATCAGATTTTGGGCGTTTTGGGTGTTCTTGGTTGATTTCTAAACCGATCTCAATTTTTAAAGCACAAACAGCAGCTTTTACCGTAAAAATTGTTCAAAAAATTCATTTAAGTGGGTAAACGTTGTCCAATTGATCTGAAATTTTACATACATATTTGTGGCACTGTGATTGAATATAAAAAAATTAGTCCCACAAAAAAATCAGTCAAAAAAGTCAAAAAAATCAAAAAAGACGAAATTCAATAAAAAATTAAAAAAAAAGATTCAGCGGGTTGAATTTGGTGCCCAAACTTTCCAGATAAAAAATTCAATATTAAGGACATTCCAAATTTAATTTCATGATTTTTTGAGATCGGGAACACCTCGAACGAAGTTGTCAAGTTACTCCGCAATTTTTCGGGTTTTCTGTTTTCAGCAATTTTTATTGATTCTTAGCTGTAGGTTTTCATTTGTTTGCCTTTATTCTTCCTTTACAATATCTAACACCTTCTTGTTTCTTGTGTTAGTAGGATTTAAACGCAGCCCAATTCTTCCTCGGTGCAACACGAATCAATTGGTGTCTCGCCGCTTTTGGCATCCTAGTGCAAATTAGGATTCTTTGGTAGATCGGTTCATCCACTCTCTAATTGGTTGATATAAACTCTCCTAAAGGACTCACAAGACTGAATTCTAGCTCATTGAGAATTTAAATTTTTCTTTTTGAGTGATTAACGGTGAGGTTTGATAACTTTTATTTTGAGTGTTGAGTGTTTATTTTTGCGTGTTTTTGAAAATTTCTAAAGATGACCATAATGATACACTTATGGAAGTCCAACAACAGTTAGACGGACACGTCACGCAATCACACAAATAAATGCTACACTTCAAGCATTGAATACTACTTTGAATGAGGTACGAATGAATCAAGAACTTCAATATCGAGATCCAATCAGGGAAGATAGGGATAACCAGCCTCATAGGCGCGGCCCTCGACTTGTCCCTAGAATGGATGATGATTTTCATGATCGTGGACAACCTTCTTTGGCAAAACCGAAGTTCATAATTCCCCAATTTCATGGTAAGAATGATCCAGAAGTTTATTGTGAATGGGAATCTAAGATTGAACTTATGTTTAGGTATTATAAATGTCCGGATGATGAAAAGGTAGCGTTAGCAACACTGGAATTTTCTGATTATGCATTAATTTGGTGGACTCAACTTGGGGTAAACCGCCATCGGAATTATGAAGGTGAGATTTCGACATGGGATGAGTTGAAACAGATTATGCGTAAAAGGTTTATTCCACCTCACTACTATAGAGAAATTAAAACAAAGTTGAGAAGACTTATCCAAGGTAGTAGGACGGTGGATGAATATTTTAAAGAAATGGAGATGCTCATTCAGAGAGCTAATGTGGAGGAGGATGAAGAAACAATTATGGTTCGATTCATTGATGGTTTGAACAGGCCGATAGCTAATACATTGAGGCTACAAACTTACATTGATTTGGAAGAAGCAGTTCACAAAGCCATTGAGATCGAGCAACAATTAAAGGAACAAAGGTTTGGGTCCTTCTCTACTTCACAATATTACCGAGGTAACAATTCCAATTCTGATTTTAAGAGTTCAAAACCACCTTTTGTTACTAATAAGTCTTCTTTGAGTAACAAGCAATCAGATTGGAAAAAAGGGGCTTCTGCTAAAACGCAAACACCTTCTAAGCAGCCCAATTTAGGTGATTCGAGTGCGAAGAGGACTCGTGAGATTGAATGCTTTAAGTGCAAAGGGTGTGGTCATTATAGTAGGGAATGCCCTAACACGAGATTACTTCTTCTAAAAGATAATGGTGAGTACACTTCCGACTCTGATAAAACAGATCCAGATATGCCAGAACTTGTAGATGACAGTGATAATGGCGAAGAGTTGGTCGAACCACCAAACGAAGGGAACTTTGCTGATTTTTCTTGCCTTGTAGTTCGCCGAACACTTGACATCCCGATGAAAGATGATGAGAACCAAAGGACCAATATTTTCCATTCTCCGTGTTTTATTAAAGGTAACTTATGTTCAATCATTATTGATAGTGGGAGTTGCTCGAATGTAGTGAGTAGCTATTTGGTGGATTCTTTAAAGTTGCCTTGTACTAAACACCCTAAGCCATATCACCTTCAATGGCTTAATGAATGCTCCGAAGTCAAAGTTACTAAACATCCTTGGTCACTTTTAAGATTGGCAATTATGAGGATGAAGTATGGTGTGATGTGGTCCCAATGCATGCGACACATTTGCTTCTTGGACGCCCTTGGCAATTTGATCGTGATGTTACACACCAAGGTAAACTTAATCGATACTCCCTTGTATTTAAAGGTAAGAAATTCACTTTTGCTCCTTTAAATCCTACTGATGTATACAAAGATCAATTGAAGATGATAAAATTTTGTGAGGGGTAAGGAGAAAGAGCAAATACAAAAGAGAGAGAAAAGAGGCTAATAGTAAAAAAAGTCAAAATTTAAAAAGCCCAAAGGTGAGTGAATCAACAAGTGGTAAAATGAGCGAAAAAATTCTTTTGGCAACAAAAAAAGATGTGAGGAGAGCCCTACTCAATAAACAGCCTTGTATCCTTGTGAGGTTTAGGCAAAATTATTTATCTTTATCTAACGTTAACGAAAATTTGCCTAGTGTGTTTCAATCTCTTTTGCAGGATTATGAGGATGTTTTTAGTGAGGCCCCTAAAGGTTTACCACCTTTACGAGGGATTGAACATCAAATTGACTTAGTACCCGGAGCTTCGATTCCGAATCGACCAGCCTATAGATGCAATCCCGAGGAGACAAAAGAATTGCAAAGGCAAGTTGAGGAGTTACTAGACAAAGGGTACATCCGTGAAAGCCTAAGCCCTTGTGCTGTTCCTGTCTTATTGGTGCCAAAGAAAGATGGTACGTTTCGTATGTGTGTTGATTGTCGCCCAATCAACAAAATAACGGTAAAGTATCGACATCCAATTCCTAGACTTGATGATATGCTTGATGAATTACATGGTTCAATTATATTTACAAAAATTGATTTAAAAAGCGGTTATCATCAAATTCGAATGAGGGAAGGGGATGAATGGAAAACAGCCTTCAAAACAAAATTTGGATTGTATGAATGGTTAGTTATGCCTTTCGGCCTTACTAATGCACCCAAGACATTTATGAGATTAATGAATCATGTTTTAAGGCTTCACTTGGGTAAATTTGTAGTAGTTTATTTTGATGACATTTTAATTTACTCAAAGACATTAGATGATCATGTTTTCCATGTTCGAACTGCTTTTGAATATTCTACGAAATGAAAGATTATTTGCCAACCTTGATAAATGCAGATTCTGTTGTGATAAACTAATATTTTTAGGTTTCATAGTTAGTGCTCAAGGTTTCATGTCGACGAGGACAAAGTCAAGGCAATTAAGGAGTGGCCGACTCTAAATCAGAATCGAGGTGAGATCTTTCCATGGTTTAGCTAGTTTTTATAGACGATTTGTGAAAGATTTCTACTATTGTCTGCCCCATTGATGAGGTTATAAAGAAATCGTGGGTTTCAAATGGGTGAAACCCAAGAAAAGGCCTTTCAAACTCTAAAAGCTAAGTTATGTTCGCTCCTTTGCTTAAATTACCCGATTTTGCTAAAACTTTTGAACTTGAGTGTGATGCTTCAGAATTGGAATCGGCATTGTTTTAATGCAAGATAAGCAACCTATTGCTTATTTTAGTGAGAAATTGAATGGTGCATGCTTAAACTATTCAACTTATGACAAAGAACTCTTGGCATTGGTTCGCAGCACTTCAAGTATGGCAACATTATTTGTCTGCCTAATGAGTTTGTCATACACACGATCATGAATCCCTTAAATGGTTAAAGGGACAAGGTAAGTTAAGTAAAAGACATGCCCGATGGGTAGAATTCATTGAAACATTCCCTTATGTGATACAATATAAAACAGTAAAGATAATGTAGTTGCAGATGCTTTGTCTAGAAGATATACTTTAATAACTACATTGAATGCTAAAGTCTTAGGGTTTGAACATATTAAGGAGCTATATGATGATGATGCTGATTTCGGCCATATCTATAGGAATTGTGGACATACTACTTTAGAAAAATTTTATCTTGTAGATGGCTTTCTTTTTCAGATAAACAAAGTTATGCATACCAAAGTGTTCCATGAGAGACTTATTGATTCATGAGGCCCATAGTGGGGGTTTGATGGGACATTTTGGAGTGGCCAAAACACTAGACATCTTGCAAGAACACTTCCATTGGCCACATATGAAAAAGGATGTTGAAAAGGTATGTTCCAAGTGCATTACATGCAAACAAGAAAAATCTAAGGTAATGCCTCATGGCCTTTACACTCCTTTACCGATTCCTACTTCACCTTGGGTAGATTTATCCATGGATTTTATTCTAGGTTTGCCTCAAATAAGAAAGGAAGAGATAGTATATTTGTTGTTGTTGATGTGTTTTCAAATATGGCACATTTTATTTCTTGTCACAAAATGATGATGCTACACATGTGGCGACTTATTCTTTAAAGAGGTGGTAAGACTTTATGGCATCCCTAAAACAATTGTTTCGATGAGATGTCAAATTCCTTAGCCACTTTTGGAAGGTATTGGGGTAAGCTTGGTACTAAATTACTTTATTCCACTACATGTCACCCCAAACCGATGGCCAAACCAAGTAGTTAATCGGATCTTAGGGACTTTATTACGATCTGCTGTGGGAAAGAACATTAGAAATTGGGAAGAATGCCTACCGCTTGTTGAATTTGCATATAATAGATCTATTCATTCTACAACCTGGTTATTCTCCATTTGAACTTGTTTATGGTTTTAACCCACTAACAAGATTTGATCTTGCGCCATTACCATCGAACACATTGTTAATTTAGATGGTGAATGTAAAGTCGAGTTGGTGAAATCCTTACATGAGAAGGCTAAGCAACGAATAGCCAAAACAAATGATGCCAACACCAACAAAGCAAACAAGGGGCGCAAACGGGTTGTCCTAGAACCCAGAGATTGGGTTTGGGTCCATATGAGGAAAGAACGATTTCCTGCAAAAAGAAAGACCAAGTTGGACCCAAGGGACGATGGGCCTTTCCAAGTACTCGAGAGGATCAACGATAATGCCTATAAAATTGATCTATCTGGTGAGTACAATGTAAGTTCCACTTTTAATGTGGCTGACTTGTCCCCATTTGATTTTTCAGATTCGAGGTCGAATCTTTTTGAGGAAGGGGGAATGATACGAGATCAAAGGCCCGACAAATGCGTTCCAAACTAAATGGGACCATTCAGGAATTTGTTAGCAAGGCCTTAGATGCGTACATGAAAGAACGGGAAAATCAAGATTTTAAATATTGGGAATCTTGGTCCAAGAAACCAAATCTTGCAGTCAAAGCGCATTGGATCTCCGTTACGAGCATCAACGATTCAATTTCAGTAGGAGATGGATCACAAGCCCAAATTCTTGAAGGCAAGGCCCAATAAGAAGATTCCAAGCCCAATCAAGAAATCCACCCATACTTAGTTGAAAATCGTGCCAAATTGTCAAAGTGGCCCAAGTTGTAAAGTTTTATTTTATTTATTTATTTATTTATTTTTACTTAGTTTAATTTTTATGTAAATATTCAGGTCCCGAGTCTCAAATAAAGACCCTTGGTGAATTTCCATATTAAAATAATTAGGAGTTTTTTTTTATTTTAGTTTTCTAATTAGATTAGGACTAGTTATAAGGCCTATTTAAAAGCATGGCTAGCCACCTTGTAAACAACTTCTCAATTATATCAAAATATCAAATTTGTTTAAGTGCGTAATTCTCTTTGAGTTTTTCTCCAAGAATTTCTCTTGAGTTTTCTTTAAGTTGTTTTAACAATCTTTTGATTATGGGAGCCATCTTCACCTTCTTCTTGCCATTGATATTCTTTGGAGGAGATTAGAGCCGCTTGAAGGGAGTTGTGAGATCTTTCGGGATTTCAAGGCTTCTTAGGACTTATCTTTTAATTTTTCTTGTCAATTCTTTCTTTATTTCGCTTGTCTTTGAATCTTTATCTAATTTATTTTTCGTTCTTATTGTGTTTTCAACTTTTTCTATCTTAAGGAATCAACCCAAAATCACCAATTTCTAAGGTTCTTCCATACTCTTTTTGGGTGAAATTAGATTGTCGAAATTTGGGGAAAACTATCTTGGTGTTCAATTGGGCAGAATCGCAATCTTCTTTAGGGTTTCAAGAACCCTTATTAACACTTATTTCTATTCTCAATTTGATTCTTTGCTGTTTTGGGGATTTTATTTCAAATCTGGAAATTCAAAATTCTAATCTTTTTAATTTTCTGTTTCATATCAGATCTGATTGTTTAGAGTTTTCGTAGGAGTTTCCCATGACTTGGCAACTCAATCTTGGTCCGCGCGCAACCCCCGTATCAAAGCTTTTTTAAATAAGCATTGTGAGCTTGCAAATATTCAACTAGTGTAAACATGATATCTCTAGAATTGTGCTTCAATAAAACTTCTATATGACATCAAATAATCAAATATTACAAGAATTGTACTTCTATAGAAAATAGATCTCATTTTATAAATTAACAACCAGATAAAATCTTCAAATAACTCCTTATTTGACTGATATTCAACTTGATCCACTCTATTATATTGTTGCTTAAAATCTTCAGATGAAAAAAATAAATAATTTTTTCCAATCATAAGTATGCAGCTTGTATGTAAATTGCTCAACCATTTAATTACAAAGTGAATTACAACTTTCTAATAATAACAAATTCTTATGCGTCACCTCATGATTACTGAAGTTTCACTTTCTAATAAAAATATCATGCTCCAAATGCAAGATTTAATCCACGAAAAATGACATCTAATAATTAGTTTTACAAACCAGTATTTGTAAGCCTTCATTCATTCACTACACATCCACACATACATATAATAACCATAAAACTCATGCAAAACAAGGGCATTGGACAGAACATTCAGCAGTCAGTTAATACAGGAATCCTTCCAAATTTTGAGCAGTGAGCTGTTAAGTGGAGCCTTTCTAAGCAAATTCAAGTCTATAAGCAATTGCCACCTATACATCCATATACACATAAACATCATCTACCCATCACGGAGTTTTCGAAGATTTAAAGCCAACTTCGAGACAGTTAACTGATCGCCTTAAGAAATAAATTATGTATCATTTTGATGGTAAATACAAACATAAGAAACAAAAGGTGAAACATCCTAGCAAGAGAAAAGTAATCTCAATGCAGTTGGTATGCAAGCAGCATTTCAAACAAAGTACACATGGATATCACGATAGAATATGATTCCTTTTTATTGATCAGGATTTTTGTTCTGGATATACTTGCCCCCCTAGTCCCCAACTTTGAGATCATTGAAGAATGTTTGAATTGCACCATTGGACTTCAGAGGTTCTGCAGCCAAGTTTTCCTTTCCCCAAACAAATTGCCTATTATCCCCTTAAATCACTGGTTCTTAAGCTAAATATTACTCTCTATCCTCTTCCTGAGGGGTTCCTTTAGACTATCCCTTTAATTGAGAAAAATAATTAGAAACAAAAGAAATGTAAATTACAGGTAAATGTAAGCTATTCAGCTGCTGTGTCGTCCACAGATTTTTTATACTCTGGCTTAAGTTCGTAAGTTCCTTGGTTACTGCCTCTCTTATTGTACACGCAGAGCTCATTCAGTATCTCTTTAAGGAATTGCTGCAAAAAGAATAAAGCAAAAAAATTTCACACATATGAACTACCTACTAATAAATCACATCCAGACATAACTGTATAAGGTAAAAACAAGAATTGCTGAATGTAAATCACCAGAAAGAGAAGTCTACAACTTCTTGGCAATAAGTCCTTTCATTTTTAAAAACAAATTGCAATTTATACATGTGTAAAATTAAAAATCGCAACAAAAAATCAAATTACCATTACAGACCATAAGATATATTCAGTTGGAAGAGGAAGAGGAAGAAGAAACACAGCTCAAACAAAGAGGTAAACATGACAAGATGATAGAATGTAAGGTAAGAGGCTTACAGCAGGCTGATCTGTCTCTTGGACAAGTTGCTTTAAAGCCCAATTTGGTTGTCTCTCAAACAGCTTGAACATTATATCTTCCAATTCCCCGCGATCCCTTCTTGTTCTTTTCATTTCTGGTTGTTTAACAGGCGTTGTTTTCTTCTTTTCCTGCACAGGGACAATTGAAAATAAGAATTGTCAATGTATACTCCCAATTCAATACTCGTGTACATTTAAGAGCAAAAAATGGCTAATATCATTCTCTAGGCACATCTTTAAGTACCTTGGTGTTGGATGAAATCAGACCAACCATTCCAGGCATCGGCCTCATGTGCACTCCACGGTCATTATCAATAACCTTTAAAATGCATTAAGAGACATAAGTAACATGTTTGCATCATGATAACTTAAAATAAAAAGACCACAGAGCCAACCCAATGTATATTCACTAACCTACCTGTATTTGTCTGTTCTTTATCATGGACTTATTTGTCCTTTCACGACAGAGCCTCCCATACTCCTCAAGGTTTTGCTCATGTGGTTTCATGTCAAATTTATGCTCAACTTTTCCTTCCATTGCAACCCTACCTATAATGAAAATAACAATATATATATATTAAATAAAAGCACAAAAGAAATTCTCTACCTCCCCTCCCTCGAAGGGAGAGAGAGAGATGAAGTAATCACAACCATAAATAGACATAATAATGCATTAGCTCCTATTGTGCAACATAGCACACCAAAGTTACGGATTGTTTATTTTCCAATAGTTATGTGCAGTAACTTCCTAGAATAGCCTCTAAGCATGTTTCCCCACCCTTTCTTGCATCGGTGAATGGTGATATACTAGCATCATACATTCTAGAAAAAGCTGCACTCCTTGAAAAAGCTTCAATTTAAAACTGATCAAATTTTCTTCATGATACACAATTGATTTCAACATGCTCATTGAGAACAACTCCAAAGAGATTCTAAAACCATATTTTGACATTTAGAAAGAGTTTGTGTTACATACGTGAATTTGTGATTGATAGTTCAGCTCATCAAAGGGAGATTGAAACCTTAGGACTTGTTAGAGAGACTTACATTTCTTAGGGGTTTTTGATAGTGCTTGCCTTTGTTTTATTCATCATCCCTTTAAACAGATATGACAAGAATTATATCAAACTAAATAAAGTTCTATCAATCACAAATTCTATTTTAGGAGTCCTAAAACTACTTTTATTCTAAGAGTCCTACCTAACAACTTCTCCTAAGAGTTCTACCTAACTTCTAAGTGTCCACAACGATAATCATGTTCTTATACCCCACAATAGTGTGGAGTAGCTAAGCATAAAAGTCGCTACCTTATTGAAACAACTGCACAATACTTATTCAAAACAAAATACCTCATCGTTTTTTAAGGGATGCAATGCATGTTATTTGATTAACCATATGCTTTCTATCTTACAAAACCAAGCACTCCATTATTTTCCTTGGTCAACCTTCTTATCCTATTTCTATCCGAGTTTTTGGTTGTACTTGTTTTCTTCATAACAATGCACCAGGAAAAGATAAATTTCTTCCCAAAACTATCAACTAAGTCTTACTAGAATATTCTCAGCATCAAAAGGGAAACAAATGTTATGATCCCATTACTCACAAATATTTTATTTCTACAGATGTAACCTTTCTTGAGGCAACTCCATATTTCTCCCCTCCATCCCTAACCGAAAAGGACATTGTTGATGCTCTCCTAGCTCCCATATTTCCATTGCTAATAATACACCTTCCCCTAAACCTCTTCAAGTTTATTCCCGTCGCTTCACTTCAAATGCTCCTAATCTTTCTTCTACAGATACAAGTCAGGTAGATGTTCCAAGTTACTCATCTTCTACGCTAACATCTTTTCCATCTATAGTAATGCTTCAAACAGAAGAAAACACTCCACCTATTACTCTCAGAAAAGGTATTCATTCTTCTCAAAATCCTCAAGCTATTTACAATTTTTTGAGTTATCACCAACTATCACCCACTTATCATGTCTTCACATTATATTTATCCAATATTTCCATTTCTAAAACTGTTGGTGCAGCAAAGACTAATCCTGGATAGCAACAAGCCATGGTGGAAGAAATACATGCTCTTCATGCTAACCACACATGAGATCTTATTCTCTTACCATCGGAAAAAAATATTGTTGGATGTCGATGAGTATACACAGTTAAAGTCAGTTCAGATGGAAAGATAGACCAACTTTCTCTCCGGTTGCCAAGATCACCTTGGTTCACCTCTTGATCTCTCTTACTGCAATTAATCATTGGACTATTCATCAGCTCAACATTAAAAATGATTTTCTACATGGAGATTTAAATGATGAAATTTATATGGAGCAACCGCCTGGATTCGTTGCTCAAAGGAAGTCCAGATTAGCATGTGGATTGAGGAAATCTCTGTATGGTTTAAAGCAACCATCAAGAGCTTGACTTGGACGGTTTAGTGTAGTCATTCAACAATTTGGGATGAAAAGTAGTGAAGCAGCCACTCTATATCCTATCGTCTTAACCCTCATGGCAAGTGCATTTATCAGGTTGTTTATGTGGATAATATTGCTATCATAGGTGATGATTAAGAAAGGATGGGCCAACCCAGGAACATCTTTTCGAACACTTTCAAACTAAAGACTTGAAAAACTTGAAATGTTTTCTGGGTATTGAAGTGGCACAAGCAAACACAGGCATTATTAACTCTCTAAGGAAGTATGTGTCGGATAATATTGGAAGAAACGGGTATGCTAGATAGAAAACCTATTGATACGTCAATGGATCCTAATGTCAAACTTATTCCAAGAGAAGGGGAGCCCCTAAAAGAGCCTAGCCAATAACGAAGGTTGGCTGGGAAATTGAATTATCTTACTATCAGACATCCAGATATTTCTCCAATGAGTGGGATCAGCCAACTTCTTCAAGCTCCTTGTGATAGTCATTGGAATGCAGTAATACACATCATTTAATTCGTCAAAGGTGCTCCTGAAAAAGGTTTGTTGTACGAAACTAAGACACAAAAATAGTTGGCTATTCGAATGCAGACTGGGCAAGATCTTCCTCAGATAGGTCTACTTCAGGATACAGTGTCTTCATTGGAGGGATCTTAATATCATCAAAAAGATAAAAGCAAGATGTGGTCGAAAGGTCAAGTACAGAAGCAGTATGTCAAGTTATCACTCTAGTCACTTGTGAATTTATCTGGTTGAAACAACTTCAGAAGTTAAGATGCAAGGTTGATAGCCCAATGAAGCTAATATGCGATAATCAAGCAGCACTTCATAATGCTATAAATCCGGTGTTTCATGAAAGGACAAAACAAATAGAGATAGACTGGGCGAGTATTTGATCGAGTCGAGTCAAATAGAGTCAAAAAAATTCGAGTTAGTCGAGTTGACGAATCATATTTTAGCAACCGAACTCAATTTGAATTTTTTTCGAATCGAATCGAGTGAAAAAATTTCGAGTTAAGTCGAGTTGAGCTAACGAATCATATTATTTTTACTCAATGTTGCGTTTGAATGGACCGATTATTTAACTAGTAGACAAAGTACAAGATTATTTAACTACATAAACAATACAATTGTTTACCTTTTAACTTAATGAGTAAATATTTATCAAAACATAATTTTGCCTTTTAACTTTAGAAAAAGTAAACATTTATCAAAATGACGTAGTTTTGCCTTTTGTTATTCAGATTTTCGGATAACTCGAATTGTGTAATTCATATTCGAGTTAAACCAAAAAACTAATTTTTTATTCGAGTTGATCAAAATAACTTGATTAACTCAAATAACTCAAACTATTTAATTCAAAATTTGAATTTTTTATCGAATTTTTCGAATCGAGTTGGATTTGCTCACCCTAAAGATAGACTATCACTTTGTCAAACAAAAGATCTTGTTAAAATGCATTGCTACTAGTTTTGCTAATTCTAATTATTCGCTAGCTGACATTCTCACTAAATCTCATAGAAAACCTCGGATTGAGCATATATGTAACAATCTAAGAGCACTGATCTATACGTTCCAGCTTGAGGGGGAGTGTCATGATATGCTATAATATAGTGATTCTTTGAATGATATTAGGGATTATAATTGTGAATTAGGCTGTCAATTAGGGTTAGTGATTACTTACCTTATTTTGTACATGCTTCAAGTGTATAAATACCCTTTTAAAAAGAGGGATAATCAAGCAATTATTTTTAGAATTTCCTCTCCTTTCTTCTCTCTTCTGCTTTCTCTTCAACAACAGCAACCCCTTCAGCAACAGCCTTCTTTTTACTTCTACTTTTCCCTTTTCTTCTTTCTGCTCTCCTTAAATTCACACGTGTCAATTTCGAAAAAGAGTATATAAGGACAAATAATCACACATTAATTTTTTGGCCAATTTTACATAATTTTGATTAGTATAATAACAAATTTAGCCTTCACAGTTTGTGGATTCTATCTATTGATATAATATTTAAAGCTAAAGTTCTTTATATGTTCTTTTCGAACTTTCTAGATTTTTAAAAGTTTTATAGATTTGTTTTCAGAAAATTTTTTAGAATCAATACCAAATTGACAAATTTTAAGAGATTAATTTGTTATTATATCAACCAAAACTATTTACAATTGATGAAAAACATTAATTACTGTAATTATTTGTCCTTAGTTGCTCACTTTTAAAATTGAAAGGGATTAAATTTTTTTAAGAGGGACCAATTTGCTCAATATCGAAATTGAGTGGGACTAGAGAGGAGTTTTTACCAAATAACAACTAAGCTTTTCCTGTCAGCAACTCCCAAAAGCCCAAACATGTCCATACTAATAAAAAACTGCACATTTGTAACAATAGAAGAACTAACAATTGAGTCCCTATCATCTCCAATATCCATTTTACTAGGTAAACCATCAACTTTAGACCCATTATACTTCTCGTTTGTCAGCGCCATTTCAAATTTCTCACCAGCAATAACAATTTTAAAAAAATAACTAAGCTAAGCTTTTTACATCTGCAAATCCCAAAAACCCAAGCATGTCCATAGTAATAAAAAAACTACACATTTGTAACAATAGGACTAGCAATTGAGTCTCTATCATCTCCAATATCCATTTTACTAGGTAAAACATCAACTTTAGACCCTTTAAACTTGTCTACATTGAAGGTTTTCTGGATCGGGTTTAAAGAAAAGGATGGGTTGTAGGATATGAGTTTAGAAGCTATTAATGAATAAGACTGGGGACTGAAGTTGGTTGTGACCGCCATGGTTTTTGTTGAGATGGTGTAGGAGGGTTTGATGTATAGGATACGGAAGAGAGATAAGCAAAGGCTTTCTTGTTCACATATAATCAAGCTCCTTGCATATTTCTTCTCACCACTCTGCCACCCACTTTTTTGCCATTGTTGAGAATCATTGACTCCGATACCAAATTGTTACTTCGGTGAATTTCAAATTAATAGTTCAGCTCATCAAAGAGGGACTGAAACCTTAAGACTCATGGGAGAGACACCCATATCTCTTTAGGGGTTTTGATAAAAATTTTGCTTGCTTTTGTTTTATTGATCGTCCCTTGAAATGGAGATTACAATAATTTAAAAAAGCATAGCAAGCTAAATAAAGTCCTACCAAACACAATTTTTATTTTAAGAGTCCTAAAACAACTTCTTTTATTCCAAGAGCCCTACCTAAAAATTTCTCCTAAGAGTCCTACATAACAACTACTAAGCATCCATAACAAATAGACTAATTGGCACCATCCATTTAGAAAGAGTTGCAGTCCTTGAACAGGCTCCACCTTAAACCAATCAAATGCTCTTCACAACGCACATTCAATATGCTCACTAAAGAACTCCAAAAAGATACTAAATATGCATTTAAAGGTATACATAGTCTCCCCTCATAATCTTTTTACGAATAAAAAGAACTCTCACAATAAACTTGTGGACAGGATACCAATTCCTAATATGCACATTATTCTGATTAAACCCTCAATGCTATACAGCAACAAGTGCACCACGTATCTAAGAAAATATTCACTAAATCATGAAAGTAAGAGAAACTCACAGTGTAGTTTTTATGAGAAAACCACATTTTGAGGTAAATTGTTACTTCGAGTTACCGTACAAAGTGACAACAAAAAGGGATTGAATTAGGTAACACACAAACGAATACTTGAGAAGCAAAAGAAAAAAGGAACCATAATTCTTACCCTGAGTTGTTTCAGAGAAAACAGACATAGGAACAAAGTCTTTAAACATATTCAAGGCGTAACTTTTTGGTATATTTCCAATCTCAGATCCAGCCATCTCCATAGTAAACTGATCATCAACTGATAAACTCGTAAGAAATAAGAAAACAACAGAACTAATAGTATAATTTAAAACCTATAACAAGAATGTCATTCAAATCTTTTACTTGGTAGATTATAGAATCAATAACCAAGAAACCTCTTTTACCACAATTAAAGAGCCAATTCACCATTAATAAGAAAAGGGGTATTATCTAAAACTTGGAATTAAGAGTTCAAGTTGCGAATTCATGGTTAAAAAACTATCATCTTCAAGTGTTTAGGGTTAGAGTACCTGCATAGAAGAAGGGTCATCGGGTTTGCGAGGGTCGAGAGAGAGGACAACCTTGGCGACAGGCTGTGAATCGGAAGAAGAAGCGGTCTGACTCTTCCATGATTTGGCCACAACGACCGGACACTTCATTAACCAAACCGATCTATCAGCTTTTCCAGTCTCCAAAAAGCCGCTATTACTGTGATCTTCGTCCATCTTCAAGCTCTTCCTCTGTGAACTGTTCAAAATTCCTCTTATTTCACGTTTACCCGCAAGGCAGACTTGGCAGAGCCTGTAAATTTCCTTGGTCAGTTTCTTCTACTTTTCGCTGCCAGAAGACTGACAGCAATTGTTTTTGTTCATTAGCAGTAATAAATTTACGAGTTGAATGAATTGGACCCTGACGAACCGCACGGAACGAATTTAGGGAACCGGATTTGTCGTAAAGCTAGTAATGGGCCTAATGGTCTCAAAAATAGAGAGAAAATTTAGCTGAGGTTGAAGCCTGTCCGGATCTCATGGGCAGGACAGCTCAGATTGAATCGAGTCCACTATTTTTTAATTTTTTTATTCAACATCAGATTTAAGTAATAAAATTTTAAATAAAATCTGAGAATTGGAATGAGAAAAAACTCCTTTCAGTAGCATTTAAGAGAGTTGTGGCCGTCGACAGGGAAGGTAGACAAGGAAAGGAAATTGAAAAACATAAGGAAGGTGCAGGTTCTTCTCATTTTGATTTCTTGACTGATATGGTGGAGGAGGAATTTGAGGTGCAGCCTAAGGAAGGAAAGAATGTTCTGGCCCAAAATCTAGATGCAAATTCCATGCAAAAGTTATGTAGAAGTTTAAAGAATAATAAAGGGAAGAATATGGTAAGTGTTGGGTCAAGAATTACCAAAACTGCCACCAAGGATCAGAGGAATAATGGTGTATCGGGGAGTACATCTATGGTAATTTTTGGGCCCGAGAAGAATGGACCTGTTAGTATCCGACTAAAACTTACTGTAATACCCAATTTTAGCTCGGGCTTACAAAAAAATAATAAACCCAAAATAATAAAACAAAGTCTAAGTCTAGTAATATCATTTAGCCCGATCGGAATGGCCTATTACTTGAAAAGGTTGAAGGTCCATCTACAAGCTTATGGAAACATAATCTTCAAGGATATGCAATCTTAGATATGATATATGCAATCTTAGATATGATATGCAATCTTAGAAGATATGATTTTGTAATCTTAGAGATTTAATTTGTAGATACCCTTTAATCTTAGCCGTTGATGTAATTGATTTGTACCGTTAGATTTGGGGAGGCTTAACTATAAATAGAGGCCTCTCCTTTCATTGTAAGGGACTTGAGTTGGGAGTAATAATAATTCTTAAGAGTATTTATTCAAATTTCTCTCTCTCTTACGTTCTTATTTTCTATGGCTTGTTCTTATTTTGTTGATTTGTGTATAATTTATTTATTGATTTGTGTATTGTTGATTTCAAATCTCTTTTTCTTTTTATTCATTTTCAAATTCATATTTTCAAATTTGTTTACATTTTATTTTACCTTATATTTTTTTATACTCTTTATTTTAAATTCATTGGTCTTTTATTATTGATGCTATTTAATCCTCTATTTGTTATTTTAGTTTTTTATTAAATTAATTATTTTAATATTATTAATACTATTATGTGGCATCATTAATCTTGTATCATCATTATTTACTTTTTATGCCTTTAAATTTCAAATTTTGTTATATATATGCATGTATACATACATACATTTTATAATATATATATACGTATACATTTTTTAATTTTTATAAATATATATATACACATACTTTTTTATATTTTCTATGTTTCATAATTTTATATACATACTTATATTTTTTACATATTAAAATATGTATATTTATATAATTTTATTTTTATTTTTATAATTCACATACATATATATTTTTCTTATATTTACATATATATTTTTTATATTTTATATTTTTATCTATTTTCTTTGTTATTATTATTGCTTTAGTTGATGTTTATTTATTTATTTATTCACATGACCATTATTATCATTATTATATTCTTTAAATGTTTCGGTTTTATTTGTTTATTTACTTGATATTGTGTATACATAATTGATTTGTTTTTTATTTATCTTTTCATTATTATTATTATTATTATTATTATTATTATTATTATTATTATTATTATTATTTTGTTATTGATCATGCTATTTATATTTAAATTATCACAATTGTTACTCCATTATATAATTGTTACTCAAATTCGTATAAAGAGAAAATTTTTAAAAATAAAGGCAATACTCGGTATTTGGAATCTTCACGAGGATTGAGCCCTAACGTATTGGGTTCCAACTCTTTCGTTGAATTTGAATAATCGAGAATGCTCTTTAATCAAAACATAAATAAAAAGCTCATTATCGAGAATTCAATACGTTGTGTCCTAACGCATTGGATATGACACGTTGTTTTCTCGAGATGAGGATTTTTCTAAAATAATAAAGGTAATATTCAATGTTTAGAATTTTGAGAAATTGTGCCCTAACGTACAATGCGATTTCTTCATCCGACTTAAACAATTGAATATCCTTTTAAATTTTATTGCGCGAGTTTTTTTTGGACAAGCTCGTTTTTGAGGAAGTGAAATATCATGCCCTAACTCATTGGGTGTGGCATTTTCTCTTTTCGAAATGAGAGGGTCTTATCGAGTAACTTGTTTTATATAAGTTTTTTTTTAAAAAAAAAAACAAAAGATAGTATTTTAAATCTCTTCAAAGTTTTCAATTTTCGACATTAAGACATTAATTAACTAGGTACCAATTTTTGGGCGTTATGAGGGTGCTAATCCTTCCTCGTACGTAACCGACTCCCGAACCCGTTTTTCTGAATTTCATGGACCGAAATCATTGTTTTAATAAAGTCAAATTGCTTATTAAAAATAACCACTTTTGAGGTGACTCAATCACACCTAAATAAAAAGGATCGGTGGCGACTCTTATTTTCATTTTTTTTCAAAATCCAAGTCGACCTCATTTTTCAAAATAAAAATGGTGTCAACAGCTTGGCGACTCCGCTGGGGACATTTAGAGAGTCAAGCTGCAAAATTAATTGTTTTGTCTCATTGTCGAAAATTGAAAATTTGATTTGAAAAATTACGATCCTCTCTTTGCACTTGTTTGTATGATTATTGTAAATCGAGTTTTATATCTTGGCATCATATTACATAAAGACTGTTTAGTCTTACCCTTTTAAGTGGGAGTGAGAAGCTACTCCTTCGTGAGGTTTTCACCTCCGTGCAGGATAGTGGATCACTTTCGGGATACATCCGTACCTATGTCTTCGTGAGCTCTTTATCTCCATACAGCCATAGGGAAATGTATTCCCCTGAATCAAACTCGATCTGTATGAGCCTATAATGGGTGAGGATCGAGGAATTTACTGGTTCGGGTACCTTGACTTTAGAGCCAAACCGCATGTAGAAGACTTTAATAACCCATCCTAGGTAGAGCCACTCCAAACCCCTAGTGCTTACCCGACTAGGTATTCTTTTTGTTTGCTTTTGTTTTGTACTAACCCGTTTTTGTTTTGTTTTAATTATGATTGCATTGCATTTGCATCTTAGAAAACAGATGTTGATTCAAGTTTGATTATTAACTTAGAAAGCTTGTCATGGAATACGGATTTCTTGATAAAGTGGAAAATAATACGGCTGCCTGAATATATTCTGAGAAACACAAGAAGGGTGATGGAAGAGTTCGTGACTTTACTTCGTGGCCCGAGGATTTAAGATGATTGTCTAAGAGCTTTCGATGTTCTAATTCCCTTAAAGAAGTTGATAAACGTTATGAGGATAAGAAAACGATGAATCGTGACCAGGATCAAGAAAAATGGAGCTAGCAGTGACATCTATTGGAAATTTACGGGATTTATCTTAAACATGCGGATGAAGGAAAAGATCGATGTTGTCTCTTAGAATATAAGAGCGAGGTCGTACATGCATCTGCTTTATGTAAAGAAATTTGCCTTCTAGTAAAGTTTTCTAAATGTAATTGAATCAGAATCAACGTCTCTTTTGGCATTCATTTCTTACATCTGCATTACATGACATCATATGCATTAAAATCCATTGAAAGAGTCTAATTGAGTAAATTTATTTCACCTAATCTGGAAAACTAACCAACCAAACACTCTTACGGTACTCGTCGCAAAACTAAGGAAATTGATCAAAGATTAGAGAAACTGGAGCAAATGCAAAAAGAAATGCAAGACCAACTACAGATGCAAATGAAGGAGTAATTGGAAAAAATTCAACAAGATATGACAGAAAGGATGCTAGAGTCTCAAAAGGATATGATGGCTAAGTTGACGCAATTACTGACTAAGGGAGTAAATAAAGGGAATGACCCTATGGTTAATGATGAAGTAGGAGACAAGGATAGACCTCTATATCCTTCAGGTTTTACTCCTCCACATGTGCAAACTCGGGCTGAGGTGCATCCACGCAGATCCTCTGCTACAATTAGGCCTCAGTAGTTTCAGGCTGGTGTCTCAGTGCCGATGAACTTTCAGGCTGGATCAGGTTCTAATCCCGGAGATAACCTGGTGAATCTTTCTATCCCTGATTTCGATGAAGTAGTTGATAAAGATAAAGCAAAGGAAGAATTGTCAAAATAGTTTGAGGAAAGGTGGAAATGAATTGAATAGAAATTTAGGGCAATGGAGAGCACTGAAAGTTATCGTGGAATGGATGCTAAGGATCTGAGTTTGGTCCCAGATTTGGTACTTCCTTATAAGTTCAAGATGCCAAAATTTGAGAAGTATAATGGGACCAGTTGCCCTGAAGCCCATATCACCATGTTCTGTAGGAGGATGACTGGGTATATTAACAATGATCAACTATTAATACATTGTTTTCAAGATAGCCTCACTGGGGCAGCATCTAAATGGTATAATCAATTTAGCCGAACCAAATGTAGTTCTTGGAGGGATTTGGCACAGGATTTTATGAGGCAATATAGTCATATATCAGAAATGACTCATGATAGAATCACCTAGCAAAATTTGGAAAAGAAATCGAATGAAAGCTTTAGACAGTATGCACAGAGGTGGAGAGAGGTTGCAGTCCAAGTTCAGCAGCCACTCCTAGAGAAATAAATGACGATGCTCTTCATCAACACATTGAAAGCCCCGTTCATCACGCACATGTTGGGAAGTGCTTTAAAGAGTTTCTCAGATATAATCATGAATGGCGAAATGATTGAAAATGCCATCAAAAGTGGAAGAATAGATGGTGGAGAGAGTAACAAAAAGTCAGTCTCAAGGAGAAAAGAAAATGAGATGAATAACATAGGTTACTCAAGATCAGTTACTGTAAGTCATCCAGGTAAAGGGGTTGCTAGTCAACAAGGTTCATTGAGACAAGAATCTGGAGTGAAACCAGGTACTGAGAAGCTCCAGTTCACACCAATTCCGATGTCCTATAATGAGCTATATCAAAGCTTGTTCGATGCACACATTGTTGCCCCTTCCTACTTAAAACCTCCACAACCTCCGTATCCCAAGTGGTATGATGCGAACGCACAATGTGATTACTATGCGGGAATTATGGGGCACTCAATAGAGAATTGCATTACCTTCAAAAAGCTAGTTGAAAAATTCATCAACATGGGTATTGTCAAGTTGGATGACTCATCTAATACAGAAAGGTCGCTACCCAATCATGATTGATAATGCGGTGAATGCAATATATAAAGAGGTGTTGGAAAGTGTTCACATCAATGACATATAGGAAGACACAAATGAAAAGGGACCTTGTTAGATATTCGCCCTTATAAACTTGGGAGTGTTCTAAATAACTGGACTGCAGAAGAAATCCCTGTAGTTTTTAGAGCTTATTTTTAGTAATGTTCAGAACATTTTTGTTGTTTTTAGCCTAAAAATGATAGAAATTCCTTTGTGAAATAGGCTCATGTCTGAACGTCATTATTCTAATGAAATACATCTTTACATTCATTTTGAGCCAATATTCTTTCATTCTTTTCGAATAATTATTTTTTCATTCTTTTGGATTTTTTTCCACATCATTCTTTCATTCATAATCATATTGTGCAAATAATTATTCATAAATTCATACATTCTTTTGTATATTCTTTGGTACTTCCTATGGGTACCCAGATATCAATGACATGAGTGACGCTGCTACAAACTTAGAATCTCCTTTTGAGCAAGATATGTATTTAGAGGGATCTCATAACTTTGAACATGATATAGATTGTAACTTATCTCCGGACTTGTTGATGATGGTAGAACAAGAGGAGTCCTACTTCACAAGGAATCATTAGAAATTGTGAGTCTGGTGAAGATTAGAATTGACATGACAGCAAAGATGAAGTGAGACCTCATTGAGTTACTCCAAGAATTCAAAGATGTCTTTGTATGGTCATACCAAGATATGCTCAGGTTAAGCATTGACCTTGTGGTGCACTGTCTTCCTTAAAAGAAGATTGTAAGCCGGTTCAGCAGAAGCTCAAGAGAATTAGGCCCGTCCGATATCGTGCTAAGGATAAAAGAAAAAGTTAAAAAGTAATTTGATGATGGGTTTGGGTAGCCAACATTGTACTAATCCTTGAAAAAAGATGAGAAAATACGAATGTATATGGATTACAAGGATTTGAACAAAGCCAGTCTCAAAACCCATTACTTTTCATACTTTAGTGGATAACATGGTAGGCCACTCACTATTTTCCTTCACAGACGACTTCTCTGGATGCAATCAGATAAAGATGCACCCTGAAGATATGGAAAAGACCACATTCATCATCTTATGGGGAACATTTTGCTATAAAGTATAACCATTCGGGTCAAAGAATGCAGGGAGTGCCTTTCTCTTTGATTTGTCATAGCTTTACCTATTTAAGTCAATCGCTTCGCAATTTTTTTGGGTTTCATCCTAATTGAAGAGGAAAATCCAAAGTTTATGTCATAGTTAAATTTCGCCCTAAAAGGCTCTATGAAAGAAATCTGATACCAAAGAAGATTTTTCGCATACAAGATAAAAGTAGAAGATCTTATGTAGGAGACTTTATCGAGAAAATATTAGTTCTGATAAAAAGGGATAACAAGGATTTGCCTAATCCTATGCGTTCAAGATCCAATTCAAAAAACAAAAAAAACCCACAAAAAACCAAAAAAAGAAAAAAATAAAAAGAAAAAAATAAAAATGACAAAAAGAAAAGGAAAAAGGAGAGGCCAAGGTGAAAACCCGCAAAGGGCACATTGAGACCAAAGGGGATTTGAGTTGAAAACCTAAAAAGGGCGACTCAAATATTGATCAAAATGGGGCATGAGGGGATCAAAGCAGTTCAAATTTTAATCAGATTGGGGCATATGATGATCTTGCTATACTTGAATCAATAGGAAAGGGTAGGCAACATCTTGAGGCATCGACAAAACACTGTAGATCTTCTAAACACATGTCAAACTCACAATGGTCTTCAGAAAGTTTGTACAGAGAAGTTCAAGCTACGATATCTGGGGTACCCAATTTTAATACTATTTATATTGAATTTGTTGTTCTTGGAATACTTCATTCTTTTCCAAGATACACATTCCCAATCAATTTCTTTGTTATCCTTCTTTACTATTTCTGATAATTTATTCCTTTCAAGCTATGCTCAGAACTAACTTTATTCTTATCCATTGTTATGACCTTTTTGCAAGCATGTTGCATTGGAATAATGATTAATGGACTAATAAAACTTTCACAATGGATGTTTTGCATATTACTCTAGAAGTTTCTAAATAATACAGGAACCTGAAATAGGACTATTGTTTAGAACGCACCATGTTTAAAGGTTGAAAATCTGAAAAGGAAGAGTCTAAATTAGGACTTTCTCTTTGGATTTTGTTGTCAAAAACATTGATTGAACAAAATGACAAGATGTCGTGTTGATGACAAAGCTTAAATAAACAAGCAAGCAATGATCACTAGACAATAGGAAGAGGTTTCCTCAAAGAAAAAAGCATTCATTTGTGCATGAGCCTTTGGTACGACACCTTGGGAATGGTGTAAGGGACCAGAGAGATTTAGATCCTGTATCCTTGAATTGTGATAGAAGAGGATTAAGGAAAAGCCATATATTTCTACCCTTGCGTTACAGTAAGAGAATGCTGGTACAAATTTTACGTCCCAGTGGATTGAACTTTGAGGTTTACAGTGGGGGCAATCTGACTAAGTGTTTCTTTGAAAATGCCAGCTGACCAGGAAGGCGCTGTAGCACATCAGTGATAAAACCTTAATAAACTTCGAGCAATGATAGCCTAAGTGATTAAAAATGATCATTCTAACAAAAAAATAGCATTCTACATTCATGCAAACACTATTCATACATGTCTAGTTAGGAGCATTTGATGCATTTTGATCATGTCATTCTTATCTTAGGCATAAATAGGTTCATTATACAGGTCATGTTCTTCGAAAAATAGATCGGTGAAATCACAAAGCTTTATCTCCCTGGTCAGCAATGGAATAGGTTGAAGATTATGAATCCTATCTCTCTGGTCAGCAGTGGAATAGGTTGAAGATTCTGAGTCCTATCTCCCTGGTCAGCAGTGAAATAGGTTGAAGATTGTATGTCCTATCTCCCTTGAAGATTGTGAGTCATATCTCCCTGGTCAGCAATGGAATAGGTTGAAGATTGTGAATCCTATCTCCCTGGTCAGTAGTGGAATAGGTTGAAGATTGTAAGTCCTATCTCCCTGGTCAGCAGTGGAATAGGTGAATCCTATCTCCTTAGTCAGTAGTGGAATAGGTTGAAGATTGTGAGTCCTATCTCCCAGGTCAACAGTGGAATAGGTTGAAGATTGTGAATCCTATCTTCCTGGTCAGCAGTGGAATAGGTTGAAGATTGTGAATCCTATCTCCCTGAGCAGCAGTGGAATAGGTTGAAAATTACAGATCTTATCTCCCTAACCAGTAGTGGAGCAGATCGAAGACGGCGAATCTCATCTTTCCAAGGTAGTAGGGAAGCAGATTTAAGCCACTAGCCTTATCTCCCTGAGCAGCAGTGGAGAGGTTGAAGATTGTAGACCTTATCTCCCTAATCAGCAATGGAGTAGGTTGAAAATTACAGATCTTATCTTCGTAAGCAGTAGTGGAGCAGATCAAAGACGGTGATTCTTATCTTCCCAAGGTAGTAGGGAAGCATATTTAAGCTACTAGTCTTATCTCTCTGAGCAGCAGTGGAGTAGGCTGAAAATTACAGATTTTATCTCCCTAAGTTGTAGTGGAGCAAATTGAAGCCAGTAATCATATCCCCCTGAAGTTGCAGTGATGTGGATTAAAATAATAGATCTTATCTCTCTGAAGTTGCAGTAGAGTATATCGTATCAGGTCTTATCTCCCTGAGGTTGCAGCGGAGCAGACTGAGAAAGCAAGTCTTATCCCCCTAAAGTTGTAGTGAGGCAGACTGAGAATAGCAAATCTTACTTCCCTGGCGGTGTAGTGGAATAGATTGAAGCTACAACAGTGAATCGTAATTCCCCCACATCACAGTTAAGCAGATTAAAATTTACGAGTCACCAATCTTATCTCCTCGACGTTGCGGTGGAGTGGATCGAAACACCAATTCCTATACCTCTGAAGATGCAGTAGGATGGAATGTGGCTGCTTGAAGAAGAATAGCACCAAGATCCAACGTGACCAGGCAAAAATTGGTCATTTCTAAAGTCTTTGCTCCGTTCCTGTTACACGACAACGAGCAAAGAGGGGCAGTTGTAATACCCAATTTTAGCCCGGGCTCACAAAAAATAATAAACCCAAAATAATAAAACAAAGTCTAAGTCTAGTAATATCATTTGGCCCGATCGGAATGGCCCATTACTTGAAAAGGTTGAAGGTCCATCTACAAGCTTATGGAAACATAATCTTCAAGGATATGCAATCTTAGATATGATATGCAATCTTAGAAGATATGATTTTGTAATCTTAGAGATTTAATTTGTAGATACCCTTTAATCTTAGCCGTTGATGTAATTGATCTGTACCGTTGGATTTGGGGAGGCTCAACTATAAATAGAGGCCTCTCCCTTCATTGTAAGGGACTTGAGTTGGGAGTAATAATAATTCTTAAGAGTATTTACTCAAATTTCTCTCTCTCTTTCGTTCTTAATTTCTATGGCTTGTTCTTATTTTGTTGATTTGTGTATAATTTATTTATTGATTTGTATATTGTTGATTTAAAATCTCTTTTTCCTTTTTACTCATTTTCAAATTCATTATTTTCAAATTTATTTATATTTTATTTTCCTTATATTTTTTTTATTTTATACTCTTTGTTTTAAATTTATTGGTCTTTTATTATTGATGCTAATTAATCCTCTATTTATTATTTTAGTTTTTTATTAAATTAATTATTTTAATATTATTAATACTATTATGTGGCATCATTAATCTTGTATCATCATTATTTACTTTTTTATGCCTTTAAATTTCAAATTTTGTTATATATATGCATGTATACATACATTCGTTTTATAATATATATATATAGTACACATTTTTAATTTTTATAAATATATATATACACATACTTTTATTTATTTTCTATGTTTCATAATTTTATATACATACTTATATTTTTTACATATTAACATATGTATATTTATATATATATTTATTTTTTATTTTTATAATTCACATACATATATATTTTTCTTATATGTACATATATATATTTTTATATTTTATAATTTTTATCTATTTTCTTTGTTATTATTATTGTTTTAGTTGATGTTTATTTATTTATTTATTTATTCACATGACCATTATTATCATTATTATATTCTTTAAATGTTTCAGCTTTTATTTGTTTATTTACTTGATATTGTGTATACGTGATTGGTTTGTTTTTTTATTTATCTTTTCATTATTATTATTATTATTATTATTATTATTGTTCTTGATCATACTATTTATATTTACATTATCACAATTGTTACTCCATTGTATAATTCTTACCCAAATTCGTAGAAAATTTTGAAAAATAAAGGCAATACTCGGTATTTGGAATCTTCGAGAGGATTGAGCCCTAACGTATTGGGTTCCAACTTTTTCATTGAATCTGAATAATCGAGAATGCTCTTTAATCAAAACATAAATAAAAGCTCATTATCGAGAATTCAATACGTTGTGTCCTAACACATTGGATATGACACGTTGTTTTCTCGAGATGAGGATTTTTTTCTAAAAATAGTAAAGGTAATATTCAATGTTTAAAATTTTGAGAAATTGTGCCCTAACGTATTGGGCTGCGATTTCTTCATCTAACTTAAACAATTGAATATCCTTTTAAATTTTATTGCACGAGTTTTTTTTGGACAAGCTCGTTTTTGAGGAAGTGAAATATAATGCCTTAACTCATTGGGTGGGACATTTTCTCTTTTCGAAATGAGAGGGTCTTATCGAGTAGCTTGTTTTATATAAGTTTTTAAAAAAAACAAAAATCGTATTTTAAATCTTTTCAAAGTTTTCAATTTTCGACATTAAGACATTAATTAATTAACTAGGTACCAATTTTTGGGTGTTACGAGGGTGCTAATCCTTCCTCGTACATAACTGACTCCCGAACTCGTTTTTCTGAATTTCGTGGACTGAAATCATTGTTTTAATAAAATCAAATTGCTTATTAAAAATAACCACTTTTTGAGGTGACCCGATCACAGCTAAATGAAAAGGATCGGTAGCAACTCTTATTTTAATTTTTTTCAAAATCTAACTCGACCCCATTTTTCAAAATAAAAATAGTGTCAACACCCACTACAAACGTCGAACAACAAAATGGGATTGTGGAAAATGAGCTTGTTGATTTCCAATTGAAACCAGTTACAATCATCAAACAACGGGGCAGTTATGGTCATGGATAGTGATGAGGAAAGTAGTGAATTTCATTGTGCAGGTCCAAGCAAGAAAAACTTGAATTTACAGACCAAAGGGCGTATCAAAAGCATGAAAGAAATCACCAAAAAGGGTTAAAATCCGGAAAAAAATCGAAAAATCTACCAAAACCATCATTGGTAGAATGGATTGCTTATGTTACTAAGGAACTAGATGAACAAGCCCAATATTTTGAGCAAGGGAGTGGTTCTAATAACAGCGTGCAGACTTCAAGATTGGACGCAATCGGGCTCAAAGCCAGTGTCTCAATCGAAGGTGCTTCAATATCGATTATTGGGAAGGAAACCAATTTCTCTATCGGTAATCACCAGTAAACTGGTGTTTCTCAACTGAACCTTTTTATTTTATGTTTAAATGCATGTTCTGGAATTGTCAAAGGGCTGCCAATACCGTTTTTGGCAGAAATTTGAAAATGTTCTTATCACTACATAAGTCGGATATCCTCATCCTGATGGAGACACGAATTGGTGGCACCATGGCACCAAGGCAGATGATGTTATTCGGAGGATTGGGTATTTATTTCCTTTTTGGGTGGAATCAAGGGGTTTGTCTGGAGGTATTTGACTGTTATGGAAGTCAAATGTTATGGTTGATGTTCTTAATGTTACTAAACAGTTTATTCATATATGCTACCAGAAGCCTGGTGAGATGACCAAGGTTTATAGGACTGCTGTTTATGCCAGTCCTAATGGAACGAAACAAAAGAAATTGTGGCCCCAACTCGCGGAGTTAGTGCATGATCTAGGAAAAGCATGGTTATTGGGTGAGGACCAGGGATTTAAATAGCGGACTGTTTTCGGAATAGCGGCCGTTATATAGCGGTAACGCCGCCGACCGAAAATGCTATTACTGAAAAAACAGAGTGAAGCGGATTCACACCGATAACGGTGGATAGCGGCCGTAATTTAACGGATAACGGACAATTGCGGCAATAACGGGCCGCTATTCCCGTTATTTTCTGTTTCCGTAAATTAAAAAAAATCAAGTGCTGTAGATGGATGGTGATTCTGGTCAATGAAATACTGAAGTGAATAATGAAAAGTGAAGACTGAAGAAAGACTGAATCAATGTACTTTATAATAAAACAAAAGGGAATATATTCCCTCCCTACCTGCAAAATCGGCTTTCAAGTTTCAAACTTTCAACCAAAACAAAGTAAATTAAAGTAAAAGACTAAAAGTCGATTAAAAAATCAAAACTCACTCACAACACAAGTCAGTAAGTCACAGACTCACAAACTCACATTTCACAAGCAAACAAAAAGACAAAATATATTTCTCATTCATTCTCCATATTTCTAAGAAGGCAAACAACACAAACCATTGTGGCACAAAAGAAGCAAAGCAATAGAGCAAGTAAGTAGAAAACTAACCCAAGAAGTAAAGTACTTGCATGTCTTGAATCTAAAGATAGAGTGATTTTTGAGATTTTATCCCTAGATCTATGTTCTACACAAAAAAGGGGTTTAAAATGTTTTGGCGATTTCGACCACTGCAGACGGCATGGCTGCTGTCGCCGGTGACTCCATGACGCCACGGTGGCCAATGGCCGGATTCTGGGCAACGGCAGAGAGAAAAAGAGAATTGAGAGAAAAAGGAAAAAAAAATATTTGAACAAGGGCTGAAATGAAGATTTTGAAAAAATATTTATTTAAATAGGCCTTCAAAACGACGCTGCTTTGGGCAGCCACTCTGGCACCAAAACGACGCCTGCTTCGCCTAACTCAAGACAGATTACTCGACCCGTTTCCTAGGATCCGCGTGTTTTTTAACGGAAGGGTTAATTGCGCTTTTAGCCCTTCCTATTTTTTATTATTTACAATCAAGCTTATTTATTTTTTAATTTTGTCCTATAATTTATTTCAGATTTCAATTTGGTCCACCTTGAAGTCGTATGCTTTGAAGGATGGGGATTATTTCCCATTTGATCCATTTTTGTTATTTAGCATTCAATTTGGTCCTTTTTCTTTTATTTATTTGAATTTGCCGCAAATTTATGTTTTAAGTTCGATTTAGTCTCTTTTTGTTATTTTTGCTATTTTATTATTAAATTAATTAATTTAATATTACTATTACTAATATTATTTTTCCTTTTTTATTTTATTATTTATTTACTTGTTATTATTACCATATTATTAAAATTTAATTAGTTTTGCATTATTATTTCAATTATATTTCTTTTCATATTTATTTACCTAAATATTTTAAATACATTTATTTTATTATATCATTTTATTTATCTATATAGTATATCCTTTCATATAATTTTTAATTTTAAGATTTTTATTATTGTTATTATTATTATTAATACCATCATCATCATCATCATCATCATCATCATCATTATTATTATTATTATTATTATTATTATTATAGACATTATTATTATTATTATTATTATTATTACTATTATTAAATTGTTTTACACAATATTTATTTATTTATTTCTATAATATTAGGTTTTTACTTTAGCTTTAAATTTTGTTTACTTTTTTTGGTATTATATTGTTGATAATATAAGTAATGAGTTGCTTATATTTCTAAATATAATTTTATGTTTCTTATATATAAATAAAAATAAAGCATGCCACCACGTGAAGAGTTCCCAACTAAAGGATTGGAGGGTGCACCAAGTAATGATATAGGTTAGCACTTTGGAACTCCAGTGCCAAATGCGAGAGGAAGTATCGTATGTAAACTTTGTGGTAAAGTTGTGAAAGGAGGAGTAACATGATTTAAAGAGCACATTGCTCATAAAATCAGCAATGTTGCACCATGCCCTAATGTTACTGGTATGTGATACTTTATTATTATTATTATTATTATTATTATTAAATGTTATTGTAAATTTATCAATAAAGATTATATATAATTGATAATAATATAAAGTGTGAATTATTTTTATTTTATTAACATGTGTCATTAGAGAAAGTATGATGAATGTACTAAAAGAAAGCAACACAAAGAAAATAGACAAAAAGAGGAGAAAAGATGAATTCTTATCTCAATTAACAGAAGAGGAGGATGAGCACGAGGGATTCATTGATGAGGTTTCTGCTATAAGGCAAGCAACTCGAGAAAGTATCCAATCACAACACGAGTGGCATAGAAGGGAAGAATTCAGACGAAGTACTGGTGGTTGGGATAACATTTATGAAGAAGGGCGATCTTCTCATGGATCAGCTAGAGAACATAATAGAGAAAGAACAAGTAAATCTATCCTGTGAGTCTGAGTTTACCTTAAGGGAGTTATACGAATTGGTTAGAAGCAAAAGTTCAAAGCAACCAAAGGTCAATGACTCTTTTTTAAAGAGTTTTCGAAGGAAGATAGGTGAAGCGGTATCTAAATTTATAATATATGAAAGACTTCCTTTTCAATTAGCAAGCTCTCCATAGTTGTATAACTTAATTCAAGTGGCAACAGAAGTTGGACAAGGTGTAAAGCTCCCAACACCTTATGAGGTTTCAGATGTGTATTTGGAGTCAGAGTATCAACGAGTTCATGATTGGGTAAATGTACTAAAGACTCATTGGAAAGAATTGGGTGCAACTCTAATGTGTGATGGTTGGACCAACAGTTTGAATCAAATGCACATCATTAATTTCCTTGTTTATTGCAAGAAGGAACCATTTTTGGAAATCGGTAGATGTCTCAAGTGTCCGTAGTAGAGATGTGAATTCTACTACATGCTTGTTAGATTCGGTTGTAGAAGAAATTGGAGAAAATTACATTGTCCAAATAGTGATCGATAATGAGGCAAAGAATGAAAGTGCTGGAAAAAATTAATGTTGAAAAGACAACATCTATATTGGACCTCATGTGCAAACTCATTGCTTAGATTTATGCCTTGAAGATATTGGGAAAAAGCCCAAAGTAGCAAAAGTGTTAGATGAGGCAAAGAAAGTGACTTGCTTTATATACAATCACATTTGGACTGTTGATTTGATGAAGAAGTATACACAAGGGAAACAAATACTTCGACCCGCTCTTACTTGATTTGCAACTCATTTCATTCAACTTGAAGAGATAACAAGACAAAAGCAAGGTTTGAGAGAAATGTTTAATTCAAAGGCTAGTATTTTATAATTAGTTAATATAATTACTTAAATATAGTAACCTTTAGTGATTTTATTAGTTCCAAATAATTTAAATTATATTATTTTAAAATTTTTCTTATGAATATATAGGAATTTAAAGAATCAAAATGGGAAAGCAAAAGTCAAGGCTCGCTATGAAGCCAAAAAATTGTTTTGGGAAAAGATTTTTGAAAAGCCAATGACCTCATAAAAGTTTATGAGCCCTTAGTAAGAGTATTGAGACTTGTGGATAGCGATGAAAAACCAACGATGAGCTTTATTTATGAGGCTGTTGATAGAGCTAAACGAGCAATTGAACAAAATTGTCGATATTTCATAGAGTATGAAAAGCTTATTGACAATAGATGGAATTTTATGCATTCCGACTTGCATTTAGCTGGTAAGATAAAATGTTTCATATAATTAAGAACTATTTTTATATTTTATTATTTTAAGCTTTAGATTATTATTATTTGATGATATTCTTATAAATTATACTTAGGTTATTTTCTCAACCCTCAATTTCAATTTGGGGTGGAGCATTCTGAGAATGTACTAATAGAAACATTAGAAGGTACACGATCAGTAATTGAAAGATTAGAACCTTCTATGGATACTCAAGTCAGAATGGTTAATCAGGTTAGATTCAACTACTATTATTTGTAACTTAGTTAAATAATTTGAAATAGAATTTTTTTTTTATTTTTACTCTATCTTTTATTTTTGCAGTTGTTACTATTTAGAGATAAACATGAGACATTCGGTACTCCACAAGCACAAAGAGCTTGGAAGCAAATGAATCCGGGTAAACAGTTAATTAAATTATTTATATTATTTAATTATATTGTGCATTTTAAAGTTATTTTGAAATTTAAATAATATTATGCAGCTGAGTGGTGGATGATATACGGCACATGTGTTCCGAATTACAAAAATTAGCAATTAAAGTGCTTAGTCAAACAACTTCAAAGATCAAATTGCGAACTAAATTGGAGCACATTTAGTTATATTCACACCAAGGCAAGAAATAGGTTAAAGTATAAAAACTTGAAAACTAGTGTTTACCTATTATAATATGAGGCTTAAGATGAGGCATCAACAAAGAATGAGCATCGATGATATAAATGCTAGTTTTAATCCTATCACTTTGATTATATCTTTGAAGATGTTGATCCACTATCGTAATGGCTTCATGAGAAAGAGAATCCATTGTTAGATGGTGAAAATGCCGGTGTGTTGCCTGTGGATACCTCTGATGATGAAATGGATGTTGATCAACCGCAACAACAAATTTTGTCTCATTCAAGTTCTAGTTCAACTCCAAGTCAGAATGGCGATGGACCCGATGGTGGTGGTTTAAGTCCAATTGATGAGGATGACGAATATAGTGGTGATAGAGGTGAAATTAGGCCTTCTAGTTAGTATGGAGGAGAATATGGGGGTGGTACCACTGGTGGACATTTTCGTGATGATCGAGTTTGATGGAAATATGTTTCTAACCTAGAGAGATAGAAGTGAACCTAGAGCTCCATCAAAGGGAAAAGGCAAGAAGCATACTTCTATAGGCTCTTCATCTGGTAGGAGATCGAGTTCTAGTAACCTTGGGTATAGTGATTCATCTACTAGCACTCAAGGTTTTTATCCACCAGAATAGCCTTCACATGGTTATCCACAACCATATGGTTATTATCCACCATTTCCTAATTATGGTGTGTCATACCAGCCTCAAATGCATCCTCCTCCACCAATGTATCACCCACCTCCACCCTTCATGTATCCTCCTCCTCAAATATATCCTCCATATCAATTGAATGAAAACCAAGGTGAAAATGTTACTTTTTTTGGATATATTTTTGGACAAAGGCCAAGAGAATCAAGTCAAGAACGCTCCCAAAGTGAATGTGAAGGATTTGATCTTCCTCGTCATTCCACTAATTGGTGAAAACTAAATCGTGCCACTATCATTATTTGTAAGGTATGTTTTTTTTAAAGAAATCTTTTGTTATTGTTCTTAATTTTGATGATATTAAAACATTTAAAATAATATATATCTTTAGATAAATGAATGAAGTATATTTTATGAAAAGATAATGAAGAATCAAGCGTGTTAAATTATATATGAAAGTAGAATGAGATGAGAATAAGTGGTAGGAAATAGGAATAATTAATGAGAATCTATTCATTAATTCATCTATTCCTTTTTCCTTTTGCAAAGATAGAATGTTTATATCTTCACTATCTTCAAAGTCACAAGAAATATTGAAGACATCTCTCATGTATGAATTTTCAATTCTTTTATCTATAAAACTTTCAAACTTATTAAATATGATAAATGTTTAATATTTCCTTCTTCTTTTTACTTTGTTATTAGTTAATATAACATTCTTAGAAAATTCGTAAATAAATATAAGAATAATTAATGATTATAAAAGTTGTGTTCTCATGTCATATTAATAAAGGTTCATAAGTGTTAGAAAACACTCTAAAAATCATTAAAAGTGACTTTTTATAATTATAATTATAATTACTATGTTTTACAGTAAGTTGTGCGAATTTGAAAAAATTCACGACCGCGATACCCGCAGTGACCGCAATAGCGTCCGTTATGTCTGCGACCGCGACAAACGCGACGCGACCGAAAACGCGACCGCGACCGCAATTTAAATCCCTGGTGAGGACTGTAATGCAATTGTCTCATCGGATGAACGTGGAAGAGGATCCATCAACAGGAGTAGGGTGAGTAATCTTTTCAACAATTTCATATTATCTATGGGTTTACACGATTTAGGATTTTTGGGTCCTGCATATACTTGGCGTCGAGGTAGCCTTAAACAAAGGTTAGATCGTTGTATTTGTAATGGTAAGTAGTTGATGGAGTTTCCAGATTCGAAAGTTAATAATTGACAACAATTGGGTTTGGACCATAGGCCAATTCTCTTGAAATTAAATGAGAATGGTAACTTAAAAGACCCCGACCCTTCCCGTTTATCGATGCATGGCAACAACATTCAGGCTTCCAAGAGATGTTAAAAGAAGCCTGGTCACATGACAAAGACATACGTTATAACATAAAGAGGTTTACTATAATAGCAAAGGAGTGGAACACCTCTATTTTGGTAATATTAATTATTGTAAGAAGAAACTATTAGCTCGAATAAGTGGGGTGGAGACAGCTTTAGAGAAAGCACCATCTAATGCACTAATTGATTTGTAGAGGGACCTTAAGATGGAACTAAACACGGTTTTAACCCGGGAGGAAAGTCTTTGGTATAAAAAATCATGGGAAATTGAATATGGTATGTTCGAATCCAGATTTGCTATGGAAAGGAATGAGTAAAGTCTGGGAAGCTGTCAGGGATGGTGTAATTTGGAATGTTGGAAATGGTAAGGTGGTTGATTTTTGGAGAGCCGAATGAATAAAAAATCATGGGAAATTGAATATGTTATGTTTGAATCCAGATTTGCTACCCAATGAAACTGTGCTAGTTTGTAGTATGATTAACAATAAAGGAGAATGGGATATGGATGTCTTAAAAACCATGTTGCCATCATCCTCTATTGCATATATAACTGCAGTTAAACAACCTATGGCGAATGATGATTTTGAGGATAAACCTGGTTGGAAATGAAACAAAGGAACTGTCTTCACTTCTATGTCGTCATATGAATTGTTGAGCTAGGAATTTGATCGAGAAATTTATAAGAGGTGGCAGGTGATTTGGAAGATTAGGGGGCCACAGCGAGTGAGAGTATTTCTTTGGCTTGTGGTTCATGAAAATTGCTAACGAATGTGGAACGATAGAGACGACATATTACAGTAGACCCTTCGTGTAATCAATGTGGAGCCAGATTGGAGAACATAGATCATGTTTTGCGAAAATGTTTGCCAACGACTGACCTTTGGAGTTGAGTGGTGAAGAGTGGCAAATTGAATGAATTCTTAGGCCTTAACTTAGCTGATTGGGTTCATGTAAACTTATCAAGGTCGGAATACTTTACTCTGAATGATGAAAACTGGGAGGTGTTTTTTGGGGTTGCAAGCTAGAGCCTATTGCTGCGAAGAAATCAAGTTATCTTCAATGATAATTTTTCTGAGTGGGAAAGCACGCTGGACAAGGCAAGGCGTTTAAGTCGAGAGTTTTGTGATGCGACTCAAGCTACAAATGGAAAAGATAACAGGGGAAAAGAGAAGATATTGTAGCATATTTGTTGGTAGCGCACTAAATCAGGATGGCTCAAAGTGAACACAGATAGTGCTAGACAACTCGAGCTGGAGGCAAGATGAGTGATCTTAGAAACAAACAGCTTGGCAACATTAGACCTTGTTTGTGAAAAGGGTGAGATGGATTACGACAGTGCTGTTCTACGGAATATCAAAAGAATAATTGTTGGTGATTGGGATATTGATCTCAAACATGTGTTTCGTGATGGAAATCGACTAGCAGATAGTATGGCGACCATGACCTTTAATTTGGAACTGAGGTTTAGTGTCTTCCCACAGCCACCTAATGCAAATTTTCAAATTCTACATAAAGATTTAGATGGTTTTGTAGTGCCTAGAATAATTACAGTTTAAATACCAGTGATTTTCTACATTTACCAAAAAATATATATATATATACATCGCATTCATATGGTTACTTGTATGGGGCGGACCAATGGCTGGATCCAAACATTAATTTGATTATTGCATAATATTTGCAGGTTCATGCTAATTGTAGGTATCATGTTTGGTTCTTGTACAAACAAATAAATATCACTGATTTTGTTCATTGTCTTCAAAGAATAAAAAGAGAAAAAAAACTCTATCAATCGACTGTTAAATTACATTGCATGATACAATAAAAGAAAAAGAAAAGTGTCACAAAATTATTCATTTATTCCAATTAACAGACAAATACAACAATCACCAATGAGGAAACACAATGGCTATGTTAACAAATTACAACTTTGACTAGCGGGGGGAACGTGAACAAAGCCTTTGTCTTCTCTAATCCCAACAAACAAGTTCACCACTTCATATACAGAACATCTAAAATATGAGTTTAAATCCCTACCTATAGGGCCAAGGGAATGAATTTTTTAATCCTCCTTTGTGTTTGTTCTTTCATTCATCTTCGGCATCAAGTGATGCAAATGAAAATGGCTGAAATTTATAACCGTCTCCTTCGTAGAACTTACTCTGAAACTCAACCCAATGAAGCCTCAAAGCGTGTAAGAATGCGCTGAGGGTTTCCATCACTAGTAACACACCAACTGTTGCGCATATAAATACAAATATACCGATGATAAGAATGAAGATATTGTTGAATCTGCAAAAGAGAAAAGCAAATGATAATAATCAGTCCTTTTGAATTAAATTCAAAATACTTACTAATGCAAGAGAAAATGTTTTGAGGAGAAAAGTAGACTACTCAGTACTCACCCCCAGGCCAAAAGTAAAACCTTGTCATAAAATACACTTGACAACTCTGAATGGGCTAGGCTGTAAAATGTAAAATCAAAGAAATCTGATGCAGTCAAGAGGCCTTTCTTTGCAAGGGACTTGAAGGTTTCAAGTGGTTAGAACCTACCTAAGAGCCCATAAACGCAGATATGAAGCTGTATTTGACACTGCTCCAAGCACAAATTCGATAGTGTGTATAAGTTGGTGAACAAAGACCTCACTGAACTCAAACTCTTCATGGCTACTGGAACCATGACGTACTTCCATTTCATCAGACTCATCGAGGCTATTTTCTAATAGCGCATAAGATTGACCACGGTGCCTCTACATCAATAAGAAATTATATATTAAAGCATTTGATAGAAGAATGGAAACCAGTTAAATTTTATAAAGTATGGGCTATACAATGAAAGATATAGTTTATAGTGGAAAAAACAGAAAGTGCTGTCCACATACTTCCTCATGTTGCTTCTTTAAAAGAAAAGGCTTTGGAAATAACATCCACGGTACAGCAACTAGAGCTGCTAGCAGTAATACAATCTGTCAAAAAGCACAAACTCCATAAATCTGATGTCAAATAATGCAAGAGAAAACATTCGCAAAGTTAGGAATACAGAACTAAACCTGGAGAAACTTCTGACCAAAGAAAAGTTGATTTTCACCAAGATCATCTGTAGGACTCAAGAACATGTATATCATCACGTGATAAAGATCAGCTTGAGAACCAATGCACCATTTCACAACTATGAGGAGTGACAAGTATCCGAACAGACTGTTCAGAAAGATCATTTGGGGAAGGAATTGGTACCTAAACAGTGTTTCAATTTATTGAATAAACACATTAGTCAAAATCACTATATTTTTGTTAAGGCAACAAACAAAAACACATTTTCAAAAGAAAAACCAATGATATAATTAACAAAAAAGCTTTGCTCGATGTGCCAGGGCACACTGAGACACAGGTATGTTCTTCACAAGTAACCTCTTTTCAGTTTCAATTTTTTTTTCTTTGGCTAAACAATTTCTTTGTATTTAAACTGAGATAAGCATTTTGCCAAGTACTCTAGAAATGCAATTGTTGTGACTCACCGAATGTTGAGTTCATTTCCCGAAAACTTTGCATTGAAGTAACTCAAAATGATTCCAAGATTCATCTGAGCTACTCCAAGCAAAATTGACATCTTCATCTTCAGTGAGTTGAGAAATGGTAGCTCACTCCGAGTACCATGCCACTTAGGATCCACACCAAAAGGATAAGTGGCACGTACTTTTACTAAGCCTGCTGTAGAAGCATCTCTGCAAAGCAAAGAGATGAATGTAAGTAATACAGAAAGGAAGGACAAAAAATTTTCAGGTTCTCTCTGTATACTCCAATCATACAGACAAGTACCTACCTGCAAGCAGGATCACGACATCCATAAGCAGAGGGCCCAAACAGTTCAAATGGGACCGAAAAAAATTCATTGTATATCAATCCTGTGTAGATTGAGAATAATGCCATCATCATAATAACATAGCGACCACCAAAAATCATCTCAGTGATGTCTCCAAGTTTCTGTTTTAGGTTAAAAGAAAATAAAAATAAAATAAGTACAAGAAACAGTACAATTACCAAGAACATGAAGCACATTGCCAAAATTACCAGGAAGCTATTCACAAGTTACCTGACTAGAAAACTTTTTTTCTTTGATTATGAAATATGATGTTGCCAAAAACAGGCATATACCATGGCCCCAGTCACCAAACATAACAGCAAAAAGGAAAGGGAATGTGATGATTGTGAATACACCAGGATTTGCTTCTTGATACTTCGCAATCCTGCAATAATATTAACTCAGGTCAGTTCTTTTCCATGATAATTTGGTTTAGAAATGGCATTTTAACAACCCAAGTAAATATGCAATAGCAATAGAATGTCTAAACTAAGAAGAAAATATCTCTTTTGAGACTTTAGGGACATGGATTGCCAGAACCAAGATATTGTGAATTCCACAGAGCCAGCTTATCTTCTTGAATGCAATAGCAGCAACTATCAAATTGACTAACCCATATGCATCCACGATTTCTTGGAAAGCAGAAGTAAATTTGTTGGTGTGGAAATAGGTAGGAGGAGATTCCTTTGTCTGGAGAATATGAAATATGGTCCCAATTTGTGAGTTGCTGTCAACAGTTGCCCGCTGTAACACATTTTGAATCTGCAAAATCAAGGGTAGATAATCATTTTTCAACTTTATTATTGCAATTAAGCAGGAATACCATGCAGCAGAGAAGAAAGGATTACAGGTTCAAAAAACTGACCTTGTTTGTTGCAAAAACAGGGCACCAACCTTCTGCAACAAGACATTTTTTTGTAACATCTATGCTGAGCATGCTCAAAGTGTGATAAATGGATTTTTCTTTCTTCACCTACATAAATTAGAAAAACGTTCAGTGAGTTTAGAAAACATAGAGTTCAAAGGAACTTAATAAGGTTAAATAGAGGAGGCAAACTGCAAGTTTTGAGCAGTTTTGTGTTAGGCCATTTTGGGTTCCAATCATTTCAGGTTCAAAATATCTTGGGTTTGGTATTTTGGTCAGATTTTGGGGTTCATTCTGCCACCTCTTAGGTTAAATCCAGCCACAGAAACTGACATGCAATCGTACGGATACGAAGTTCAAACATAGATAGAAGCATATGCTTTAAAGAAAAGAAGGAATAAAATCAATTTCAACAAACCAAATGGCTCCACTGCTCAAAGTGATAGGCAATTGTCTGTAACAAGTTGGTCTGGTGCACAAGTCCAACATCTATAGTAGTTTTAAGCTCTTCAAGTCTTCCAGACACCTGCATATAAGAGGGGTTAATTTCATACGCACATTAAAATGATAAAAGTACGCAAAAAATCTAATAACTTTTAAAATGTTCACATGAAAGGTTAGAGCAATGATTTGGCATTATGTTCAAACATTGGACAGAGAGATAGAGAAAAGTGCAACTTTTGAATGCTACTATGTTCAGGATCTATGCATATCCTTCCAACAACACTACCCCTTCTCAATGTGCTTATTTTTGTTTCGGCACAACTTTAGAATTGGCTCTGCGTTCTATTCTGTTAACCAAAGACAACAATATTATTTAAACTTCTACAAGAATTAAAATAAAGTAAAAAAAAAAAAATCAATGCAGGCCAACAGACAAATTAAAAAAACCTCTCAATGAACAAGGGCAGATATAGATTTATACTGATTGATGGTTTCCATTACATCATAATTGTTTCAACCCCAATCCCTTTCAAACTGAAACAACTAGAGAGAGAGAGAGAGAGAAAACAAAAGAGATACATATAAACAAAAAGTGAAAGTAACAACAAACTGCTTGCAGAATCCTTAAGCTTCAAATTCCATTTAAATGATATCCCTGATTCTCCGCAATTTCACAATCGTATAAAGCATACCTCTGTAATGATCTGAAATTGTTTGCTTAGGTCTTCTGTGACCGGATATCTGTTTGCTCCAAAAGCTTCACAAATTTTCACAATTTTATTCCTCGCCCTTTCACCAGAGTAAAAGACAACAAACACATTTTTCTCAGCCTGTAATTGCAAATAAAATGGTAAAAGGTTCTTAACTTTGATTAACAGGAGATGATTTCGGTAAAACACACTCATGGGCACAAGTTGCAAATCGAATGTCAAACAAACAAATCAAACGAGTGAAGAAAGAACTAAACAAAAGTAAGCATGAATACAAAAGTAAGTGAATGACTAAGAAATTCTGGATCTACAATGGTAAATGCAGGAATTAACCTTCTCCCCAGATGCAGGATCAGTCACAGAACCTTCAAGTACAGATTGCTTCAAGAAGACATTCCCTCTGGTAGCCCGAAATAGAATTCTTTCAAAAGCCAATGATTTCTCTCTTGGGACAAGACCACTAACAAATCCCAGCTTAACTTGCTTTGATGGATCAGTGACCATTTCCTACAAAAATAAACACCCTAAGCATCAGCAAAGAGGAATAAAAGGCATCAGATAAAACTAATATAGAAAATGACCAAGCTGAAACTATACTTGCTCCAATAATAATGGACTGTCAATGGATCCTTCACCCCTTTGCTGAGCTTCGACTTCTCTCTGCTTAGCTGCAGCCATGCTTTGAGCTGAGTGAAAAAACTCACCAGCCTGAAATAGGAAAACATTACCACCGTAATCAATCATTACAGAATCATAAGGCTTCTTCTAGAAAGCAAGGTGATAAACCAATTATATGGAAACAGGGAAATAAAAATTTTCACACCTGCTGCCTAAAGAAAGGTGATAAGCCTTTGTACAGAAAGAGGGAAATAACTAATCACTCCTACTGCTTTAATAACCAGAGAATGCATGAAATGTTAGCATACCTTCTGGACAACTAGCTTATATTCTATTAGTTCATTGTAACTATGTTGCAACTTCTCATGATTTGCATTCATCTCCATCAATTCAGCTTCAAGCTCTCCAAGTTTCACCTACAAATACCACATATAAAGTTGTGTTTCCATATAATAAATAAAACTGTTAAAATAGAAAGTATCCATTATTACCTCTAAGTTATCTAAATCAACATCATCACTCATTGCAGATCTAGTCGAGGGTGATAAACCAGCCTTCACCATCTGTTCCTTGAAGAAACGTAGCTTGCGTGCCATTTCCCCGCATCTCTTGATCTGCATGACAGAATAACATATTCAAGTATAATAAAATTCCTAAAATTAACTAAAAATTAGCATAAATCTCCAAGCATTTAGAAGATTTATAAGATCATTATGAATTGATATCTAGGTAGAGTTTCTTATCTAAAATTCCACTAATTTCAGCAAAATTATCTTTTAATTTCAAATGTGTGCATTCTTTGAGAATGAAGATTTCAAATCAGGATTCAAAACTGCCATTTGAGGGCAGAATCTCATGAAAATAAATTAAAATTGTAAAATATAAAGGCTGACCTGTGTAGCATACGTTCTCTGGAAAGGGCTCTTCTCTGAATTAAGCTGCAAGAAACAATATTTTTAAAAGAAAATAGGCGAACGTAAAACATATTAAATCTAAAGATTTTCAACGATAATTAAAAATTCGAAAAAGAAAATCAAGAAATTGGAAGAAACTAACGTCTTTGAATTGAAAGAAGCCGAGATCACCGAGATAAGAAATGGAACGATGAGCTGATTCAATCGGGATTATGAGTTGCACCAACTGCATTGGCTCCGATCGCAGCAGATCCATCGTCGGACGATGCGTTCCCCCTCCCATTATTATAAAAATCTAAAGAATTCTTTAAAAGTACAATTAATATTATTTATAAAAAATTAAATCTACATAAAAATGCGTAATTAATGTACAAGGAATTTCGTAGCCGGAGAAAATTCGCCGGAGATCGATCCTCTGGCGCCTCACGACTACTGGTGAATGGGGATGTTCGGCTGGTTTGTTCGTTTCTCTTTTTTATTCTTTCCCGTTTATAATGTTTCCGTTCTTCCGTGATTTTCACGCGCTGGTTTTTCTTTTGAGTGGACGTTAAGGAAAATTGAAAATGGCAGGAAAATTGAAAGTGGCTATACGGTGACGTTTTAATGAGACCTCTTCTATTCCATGTTTAAAACGCGGTCTCTAGTCAGTTGTCATTTCCAACGGTGGTCCGTAAAAAGTAAAGATGTATGTCAACTGGCCCTCCTCTTTTTTTTTTTTTTTTTTTGAAAGGTAACCGACCCTCCTCTTAAAATCCTTTGGTATAAATTTGTAGGCTTACTAGTAAAAATAACTCAAAAATATATAATAAAAAAAAAAGTAAATGAAGCTCTCAACAAAATTTAACAATTAATTGAGGCTATAAAGATAAAAAGTTAATCAACCAAGTATTTTTGTTAATATTGATCAAATTTGATCGTTAAGTTTTATTGAAGTGGTTGACAGACCAATTGAACGGTGGTCACGTCTACATCATACTAACATGATAAAATGCCACATTAGCAAATATTAAAAAATAATTAATTTCTAAAAATTAATTTTAAAAATATTTTTTGGCCTTAGCCTACTAATATATTGATATATGAGTTCAAATATGAACTTAGATACATTATGCAAATATTAAATTTCTTTCTTAACTCTTCTATTAAGGTCATGAATATACTTAAATCACGTCCCTCCCAAACACATCAAGTGCCAAGCCACCAAACACACCAAGAGAGCACCAAAGGATCATTTCTTAAAGATCATCTCAGGCCTTAATTTCACATTTAAGATTCTCATTGTTTCCACAAAGGATCATTTCTTTTATTTACTAACATTTTACAGCAAAGATCCGAAAAGAGTTATTTTGGCTAAACATAAATTAAATTTCCAATTTCATGAGTACACAGGTATTCATTAACTTACATATAGTATAACACCCCTCACCCGAAGTGAACTATTACATCATGAGCAAGGGATGCAATATTTGGACTCTAAGACTACTAAACTTGATCATCAATTTTTAAAACTTTGTTTTAACATAATTAGACTCTTTTGGTGTTATTCAAGTAATTTCTAGGCTTTCTTTAAAGTTTGGTTACAAACGGGGCCCAATTAGGGCTTATTCAGGTAAAACGGGGTATACAGGGTTAATGTCGCGACACTAGGATGCTGATGTCGCGACACCGAAAACAGGTTACTCTAACTACATGTCCAATGTCGTGGCGTTGGAGACAGATTACCCGAAACATGTCTGAAACGTCTACCAAGTCTCAACTATCATTAAACATTCCAAATCATTTCTAAACATTATAAAACATAAAATCTTATTTGCATACTTAGCATTAACCTATGTACATGCCATTATCTATAACCAAAATATCAAATTCATACTCTATTTCAGGCCTTGGTGATGTGATGAGATGCGTTGATGTTGTGATTTGAAACAAAAGCTTTAATCCGATCTTTCACTTATTCGTTAAACAACAACACGTTAAGCTATGCTATAACTTAATAAGTACATCAAGAATTTAAACTTACCATTGCTTTTACTAAATTTGATGTGTTAATACTTTAAATATAATATATTTAAATTTAGCCAAATAATTATTAAATGTTTATTTTCACTTACAATCTTACCTAATTTCACTTACAATACTTTCATCATAAATTTATCTTTTATATACCACTCACTTTGCCCATTATAGACTCGAGTGAACAAGAAGGATATACAAAATGGAATCACGGAGTAAACGAGTACATAAGTGCTAGATTATCATAAACACAAATAGTGTTAAAACACGAACACCGAAGTGCTAAATTAATGAGCGCGCTAAAGAATTCCTAATGACATATAACAAGTTCTAATATTGTCTACATGGGTATTGATAATAATATTTGTATATCAAATTCATTCATAAATTCAATTTCAAATGAAACTTTTACACACTTTCCAATTTGGTCCTTAATGATATAAATTTCAATAATCAAAACGTCAACACTTGCACTTGATTCACTTTCATATAGACATTTCACTTAAACCCATTCACGTATTTATTTCAATTCACATAGTTATTTTTATACACTTTACAATTTAGTCCTTATTATTATATTATTCAATAATCACTATATTTGCAACACCCCAAACCCAGCCTAGACATTATGGCCGAATCTGGCGATGTCACATGGTAGTGTGTTTGAAAACCGAATCTCGGGTTGAAAAAAAGCTATAACTTTGCTTAAAAAATTTTTCGTTTAGAGCTCGTCGTTATCTTTTGTTAATCCTAAAATAGTGTTTTTTTATTCAATCGTTAGTTTGCAAAACATTATAGGTTGTAGAAGCTTTTTAATACAGTTTGTGTCATTGTGGGTATTTTGCTAAAACACATGTATTTCTTTTTAAAAACCCGTGTTTTATCTACCTCTAGCAGATATAAAACATAAAGTAGTGTTAAATCCAAATTTAAAACAAAAATCCATAGCGACCATTATTACAGATAAAAAAACCCCAAATAAAGCTTTAAAAATAAATATAATTAGATAATAACAATAAAAAGGAGTCGTGTGGCCACTGCTAAGTCCTCCGCCGCACCGATCCGCCTATTACTAGGGGTTACCTGTATAGATTAACAGAAGGGGTGAGTTTTCAAAACTCAGTGTGTAATCCCCCTATAAACAAGCGAACAGAAAGCAATCATAATCTCGGCTTAAGCCTATTTCAGTAACAGTTTCAATTTCAGTTAGGGCTTTAGCCTATTACAATACAGTATAAGACATGCGTTTGGGCCTTGACCCATTACAGTATCCATATTTAGTACAATAACAGATATGCAATATCAAATCCTACTCAGCCAGCCTCTACACTCCAACTCTGTCCAACCCTACACTCCATGTGGGGATATAATCAACCCACTCATCCCTACACTCCAAAAAGTACTGAATGCGGCACTAGACAGTGGTTTGCAGCTGAACTACTAGTAAATTAGGCTCAAGGCCTTTCACTGCACTTCCTCCGAACAATATAAACCCCCACCCCAATGCAATGCAATATACAAATATGACATGCTATAACATAATATCATGCATAAAATCATAGCATACTGTATCAAATCAGTGGGATATAATCGTACCAGTCATACAGTCATTTCAGTCAATTAGGGGTTTAGGTAAGCTTACTGACCCTATAGTAGGTCCACAGTCGACTCGGGTGACTCGTGCAACCTTAGCCATCAAACAGTGAAAATGGGCTTACAAGCCCATGACATTTTCCCGTCTGGACCCACACGTCCGTGTAGCCCGCACAACCCAAAAATGGCCTATCCACACAGCTTGGCCTAATAATCCCACACACGTATGCCACACGACTTAATTTGGTCAGGCCCGTGTATCGCACACAACCAGTCTCGTCGATCACACGCCTGTGTCCAGTCACACGGCCTACCGTACGGGCGACCACACGCCCGTGTGGCGTCAACAGTCCCACTTTTTGGCTTTTTTCCGATTACTAATTTTCAGTGTTGTGTTTACACACCTGTTTTCGTTTTAAGTTAACTCGCATTCCGAGTACTTCAAAACATAGATTCAACCAAAACATCATTCAATCAACTACTTAACTCATTATTCAATCAAAGCCTAACGAAGTTAAAAATAGATCAACAATTGAAACCCCCTTACTGAAGTCAATCGAAATCGCACCCTTAATTCCTTGAAGATGCGCCAACCAACCCTTGGTCTCCACCTAAAACGAGAGTCACAAACCTTTTCGTTATACCTTTAATCGAATTACACTGCAAACTTCAATTAAATCATACTTACCGATCAAACACAACCCTTCATTCAGTATCTTATAAAACGAGACAACAAAACACCAAAATCACTTACCCAACTGACGAAAGAACATAGTGTAATTTGGCAGCGCAAGAGAGAACGAATTGAAAAGGGGAATCCAAGACTGAAAATAGGCAAAATAGAGGGGGTGACGACAATAAGAGGAAAAAAAATGATGAGAAGGGAAGTGCAAAGTCGAAAGGGGACAGAAGGCAAAACAGAACTCACCTAGCAATATTAGGCCAAGAAGAGGAGCAAGATGACGCATGGTCGGTTTGAGAGGAAGGGAAACTAGCATAAAAAATTTGGGAACAAAAAAGGGGAACCGAATTTTTTTAAAAAAAATGGCAGCAAGTGGGGATATTTCGGCTAAAAACAAAAAGGAGGAAGAAAATATAGAGAGTAGAAAATTGGCAGAACACAAAAAGAAAGGAGGAAGAAAACTTTTCAGCCAAAAATTCTATTATGGCCAAAATTCCTTAAGATAATGCCCATATCCCCCAAAACACTCATCTCAAACCATAATCCCTAAATCTCTCCCCCAAAACCGTCCACCACTTCCCTACTACACCTCAAATTCTCAACATTTGACTGCAATCCAAACTCCTTCACGACACAAATAACAAAAATAATACTTCTGCCTAAACTCAAACACAAGACCTTTAGCACGCCAACTCACCACTTAACCACCAAACCAACAGTCCCATTATGTCATATTTACCAACATTTATTTATAACCCAACTGGTTAGAGATAGAGGTTTATTCATTTAAAAACCAAAAATTTGCCCAAGCTAAAGCTTAAACTTAAGACCTCACACACACACCCAGAACACTTAACCACTGAAGCAGACATATATTTGTATCACAAACATACAAAAATAAATATATAAGGAATTTTTGGGGCGTTACAATATTCTCACTTCAACATACATTTCACTTCCATAATCGCTTCACATAAATATGTTATTTTAAAGTCTTAATACACCTAATCACTTTTTGAATACTTTACAATTTATTTTTTAACATCACATATTCACATATATCTACTATAATATCTCTTCTATATCACTTGTATTCAATCTCACATTTAACCCTTCATTTAAACTTTTATCATATTATTTTATTTCACATATAAACTTTGAACACTTTTCAATCTAGTGCTTTTTACTTTAATTTCACTATACTTAGTCTCATTCACTTTGTTAATAAAACAAACCTCATATATCCACTTCTTTCTAATTAATTTCATAATAAACATTAACATTAACATTTCCATATATATGGACTTAAATTTTAAGAAATTTAGTATAACTATTTAAATAAAATCACACGTACTTTAAGTAGGGTAAGGTTCTTGATGTACTTACCTCTTTTTGTTAAAATTTCACTATTTTGCCTTGAATTCTCTTTCTTCCTCACTTTTGTCGCCTCTTTCATTTTATTTCCAACATTTTCATCATTTCTTTTCTTTTTCTACTTCATGAACGCATCAAATACATAATCAAAACTCATAATACAAATGTAACACCCCTAGCCCATCTCGACCGCCAAGATTAAGCTACAGAATGCTACAGTACAAAATAGAACATTTATAGTCATTTAATGGATAATTTGAATAAAAACAATTATTTATCATGATATAAGTCATTCAGAATAAATTTAAACCTTTCCTAAGCTTAATACGAGCTTACGTGAACTTTAAAGTTAACCCGAGATCGAACAAGGACCGGATTGCAAATATTTCAAAAGTTCAGAATGACATCGTAACGTGAGGGATCACTTCACGACGTCAATACCTTCAATGCCGCAATGTCACTCACTGTTTCAGCCTCGTTAAGACGACGGAGTTCCTCGCTTCAATGTGACATTACAAGCCTTTTCTCATTGGGACGACCATCATATGATGTCACAACGTGAATCCTATTTTTGGTATTTTAAGGCCATTTGGTACTTGTTTCAATCCAATCATCCAAATAGGTCAAAAAATTTCTTATAGTATCATTCAAACCTATTTAAAACATTCCCAAAATCATGCCAAAACATATTATTTATCATATTTCGAACATCTACCCAATATGCCACATTTGGCACAAAATCACAACAAGGGTGCATAAATCATTCCAAACCGTTCCTTCTACTTAAACCATTTCAAAAAACAATAACATTACAACTTATACATTCATCAACCATTCAAATTATGATACTAATCGATTACATCATTCTAAAACAACCATTTAACTATCAATATGATCATCTATATGCTTCTATTATTGCTAAACATATTGCCAAAGTGCACACATTCATCCATATCATATAGCGATTCATGTCATTCACCATTTTGGATCCAAAATCAACATCATTCAAAGTAAGTACACATAAGCATAACATTGCATATATACATGCCACATAACAGAGTCCAAAATGATAAAAAAACTACCGAATCGAAAGCTTGATAGTGTAAGCTCTGAAGTGATCCGATCACCTTGTTTCGTAAAAGACAACTACAAGCAAAAAACACATAACGGAGTAAGCATTGTGTATGCTTAGTAAATTCATATGAGCTAATATAGTAAAATCACCTTAATTCATAACTAACACAATGAATTAGCTAACTATACGACTTTCATGTCATCACATTTCACATCAGTACGGTGATTTCATCACTTACAATCTTATAACATATCAATATGAACAATACATTCCCATTCAGTGTCATTCTATCAGATTCATAAAAAATATACGTCATTTTATCATTCCAATCACATATAGCCATTTCCAAATACAATACATATTATCAATCACATTTTTTTTTGTTTTACAATAACCATTTAACCCGTTAAACTATAATAACATATACGGATACGCGGGTAACCACCAAAACACACCAGATTACTCATTCGAATAATCGTTCCAAAACACACCTGAGCACTGAAGTGCTAAGCCCGTAGGCATCAATTGTCATAAGAAATTACATCCCTCTAGAACACTCCAAGGTCTCCGTAGAGACAATCAATAACAATAGTCTCCATAAAGATAAATCTCAATAATCTGCAACAAATGCTGGATTTCGATTTAAATAGTTAATTCTTTGTACATCAATATCAACTCATACCATATCCCATACAGGGCACAGATAACCCTATTGGCATGCCAATTTTATCCTATCTTTGTTAAGTTCATTCGGGCACATTCAATACACTAAATTATTTATTTACAATTCAGTCTATTTCTCACTTTTTTGTACTAATTTGCATACAATTAAAATCACATTCAAGGTATATAAATTCATAATTCAAACACCTACATTACATTAACATATACAACTATACCATATAAACTTATCGGACAAAAAAACAACAGGAGAAATTTCAAGGACTAATCTGTAATTTTTCATTTTCTCAATTATCTATCAGTTGGTCCAAATCTTGATCTATATCGTAATTCATTTCAATTTTAACTCTCATTTATCTTATAACATCTTATTCTATGCATATGAAATTTTAATTTCATTTTCAAAAATTTCTTAAAATTTTGCATTTATTCAATTTAGTCCCTAAAACTGAAACAATCATATCTTTCACATTTAAGCTTCGATTTTCAATCTGATTTCAATATCACCCTCTACAGCCCTCTATTATCTATATTTATATAAATTTAACATAAATTTTGAATTCTTTACATTTTAGTCCTTATATTTAAAACTAACAACTTTCACTTTACAAATTAGTCCTTTTCATAACTAAGCTTATAAACTAACATATTAGCATCAAAAGCTTAAAAAATCATCAATGGTAACTTTTAAAATATTTAAAAATTTCACAATTTAATCCCTGGTCTAGCTAAATCAAGCTCGGGGTATCTCAAAAATATAAAAATTACAAGAAACGGGCTTGAATTAGCTTATCATGCAAGGATGAATGCTTGGTTGAATTTCATAGCTTCAAAAAATGGCTTCTCTAATTATTTTTTAGTGTAGAAATGGTGATAAAGTAAGGAAATAAGGAAGATAACCACATTTTAATGTTTTATCACAATTTTAATTTAATTATAACATATATTTTTATTAGAAAACAAGAACTAACCATCCACCATATTTAATATGATTTAATTGCCACATAAATCCTTGAACAATCACTATTTAAGCTTTGTAACAAATAAAATTTAATAGTGATTAACTTTTACGATTTAGTCATTGTACCTTAATTCTAACCGTTCAATAAAATTATTGAGGCAAAAATAAATATAATACTCTAGTAAACTCGTAAATATTAATAAATAATATTTACTGACTCTGTAACCTCTCTAACCCGGCCTAAAAGTTAGGACAGGATTTTGAAGGTTACAACAGCCACTGAAATTGCCCAAAAGAATCAAGCGGGCTTTCAGAAACTTATTTTCAAAACATTCGCTTATTTTTGAAAAATCGTAGTGGGTATCTCTTTTTGTCAAGTTTAATTAAAATTCCAATTTAAAAATATTTTAATTAAATTTAAAAACATATTACATATTTTACCATTAATTGTTATTTAGAGTTTTCAAAAAAAAATCCAGTTTTGCAGCGAAAAATCAGTGTTCACAATTTGTTAATAAAACCATAATTACTAATTTTAACGACCAATTATTAATTCAGTCAGTTATTTAACTTATCCAATTCTTAATGCTCATGTATCCAATAACTAATTATATTCCAAAATCCAATCCCATGCCACAATTCATAAAATAAATTATTGCAAACCAAATAAATAAAAATATAAAATTAAAAACTTTATTTAATAAAAATCGAGAAGAGACCTCCAAATTGTCAAATTCGAGCCTAACCTTGCGGATTACTTGAAAAATGTTAAATTAAAGGGATGAGCTTAAAAAGCCTAGTGTAGATCTTAATTAAAGGTAAACAGAGTTTACGGAACTTACAAATAATGCAAGAAACTCGTTTAGCAATTGAGCACAAAAGCTAACAGATTATCCATAATTACAGTAGTACACAGAATTCACAAAATCATGGTGCTTCCAACAGTTATGCATATGCATGCTCGAGAATGACAATGCAAAAAGGTCCTATCCATACTTCTGTTACACACCACGAGTTCCCCAGAACCCATCTATCAAATCACCAAAATAATTAGGAGCCGTAGCTCAATGTAGATAAACCACCAATAACAGTTTGTCGACAAGCTACCGGTAATATGGACAAGCCACCAGAAATGCAGATAAACTGCTAGTAAATTGCGATAAACCACCAATAATGAAGACAAGCTGCCAATGATGTGGTCAAACCACCAAAAGTGCAGGCAAGCCATCAATAAGGTGCAGACAGTGCTGTCAATGATGTGGTCAAGCCACCAATATCCAATATCTCCTACAGTACTCTAGGGTGTAGTATACTGACAACAATATTGTGGATTTTAATGACTGCGGATACTCCATAGAACTCCTCCGTCACTAAACAATCCCAATTCCCATGTAATGCAATATGATATGCCATGAATGAAACACAATCATGCATGTCAGAAATAGTTACAATGTAGAACAATGGTATGTTTAACATACTTTCGGTAACAGTTTCAGTGTATGACTTGCACACTATCAGTCAATCGAACAATGGCATCAATGGTATGAACAATCATACAACGTACAATACAGTCAGGGCATACTTAATATGCGATTCGAACATGTCACAAAGGGTTGCATGACCAATGAACAATATCAATTTTCATAATATACAATACAGTACATACAAAGGTAAGACCCACACTTCACATTGGCATACATAAAAAAAAAATATATGTGCATCCTGTTTCCCCCTTAAAGGGTATACACATAATTCGACCAAACACCACACAAAAGCATCAATGGAACAACCCTTAAAGACATATTATCATTCAGCCAAATCAAACAAGAAGTATTCACATACATAATTCAAATTTAGTAAAGTCCTACACTTGAATTATGCAAGTCCGCAGAGCCAACTATAAATCTACAATTTCCCACGACTCAAAACAGAACAAATACTATCTCGCTCCTAAACAAAAATACAAATTAGGTTTGTCATCATTACTGATCCGAGGAGTTTAGATTCGATCATTCAACATAAAAATCATAAAAAAATCAATAAGTTAACATGACTATGGCACTAATGACAATAAACCAAAATAGAACACAAAACTTAACCGAAAAACAACACTTATGCTTCCCGAATACTAGATCCATGATGAGGACTTAAACGAAATGGAATGAGCACTAAAACGACTAGGTGAGGGGTTGTTTAAACAAAAAAAAAAGGAAAGAAAATGGCAGCAAGAATGTGCAGGAAATGGAAAGAAAAACAACAGCCTTTTTTGGTTTTTTTAAGGGGTTGAAACACCACAAACATTGGCAGCAAAGAGGTTTTTATCCGATAATGAGGAGTTTAAATGGACAGCAAAAGGGGCAATTTTGATGATTAAAAAAAACAACAAAGAGTGCTAGAAAGTGACAACAAAGAAGGGTCAATATGTGCGACGCAAAGGAAAATAAATAGACAGTAAAAGAGTAGCTAAAAGATGTTGCAAGGGTGCTAAAAAAATGGAAACACTTGGGGCGGCTATGATGACCAAAAATGGCAACCAATGGGGCAGAAATGGTGATGGAAAACAATGATGGAAAAAGGAAGCAAGTGTTGGTAATAGAGAGTAGCAAAAAGTAATGTAAAATAGTATCCATTAATGGAGGAGGAGGGGCAATAATCAATGGTGCCAAAAAGAGAGGGAAAAAAGAAAGAAAAGATAAAAAATTAAAAGGGCGAAGAAGAGGAGAGAGGGACGACAAACACAAGGTAAAATGAGAGGCTAAATGTCCGAGAACAAAATAAAAATACACTAATTACCTAGGTTAAAAAATGTAGACAACACCTAGGGTTAAAAGAGCTTAAATACTGAAAATAAAACTTTTTGCATGGGAAAGGAAATGAACTCGAGTCTAAAGGATACTTACACTAGTTCTTAACCACTAGGCCAATTACTCATTCTTATTAAAATTGCTCAAACATAACCTTAAACGTCAGAGCATGACAACCTCCAATTCACTAACTAATTTGTTCTAACCCAATTTTTGGGATGTGACAAATTTGATCATCGAAAAATGGGGTTCCAAAACCACCATTTCCAGCACCACCGAAAAAAAGGGCTATTATAACAGATCATTTTCTTATATCTCTACTTGAATTAAACATGAATTCTATAAGAATACTTGAATTTCTTACATAGTCTCTTTAATTTCTTCACTTTCATCTCAAATTTCTCCATTTCCACTTCCACGTCCAATTTTTTCTTCCAATATGATAATTTAACTCTCTAGGATCATCACTTCTCTTTTCCTTTTTGGTGGCTATGGAAATTCTCTCAAGATTTTTGAGTGAAAATGGTGAAATTGATGGAAAATGACTAATTTGTAAATAAAGAAAAGTTTCTCCTCTCCCTTTTCTCGTTCACGTTGGAAAAATGAAGAATTTTGTTCATTTTCCTTTCTTTTATACTAACTTTAAATAAATAAAATATTCATAAAATTTTAAGTAAAATATTATTAAAATAATAATTAACTAATGAAAATATCACCAACATCATCATTTAGATCTAAAGGCCCATATTTCATCCTTCATATTTAAGCAAATCCAATGGCTAAAATTTCATCCACATACCCAAGGGCATTTTAGCAATTTTCTCTAAAATTATCTTTCTTGCTTAATGACCATTTTTCCCTTGATCAAATTTTATATTTCCATTTGTATCTAATAAATCATATCTTTAGGAAATTTGAAGAGGAAATTGAAGAAAAAAGAAGAGGGAAGCCATGGGAGAGGGGGAATGGTGGCAGCATAGGGGAAGAGGGGCTGACCGGGGGGTATTTCATCCTTTCTTTCTTTATAAAATAAAGCCCATTCTTCTTAAATCACAATCCAATAGCCTGATTAAATTTTACCATGTCAAATATGTTGTCCAAATAATATTTCCATCATATTATACTTGAAAAATGATTGAATTTCCCTTTTATGGCAAAATTATCATTTTGCCCTTTTTTTTACTCTTTGTACAATTTCTTCTCAATATTAGGAAATTATCAATTAAAAATATCATAATCCACTTATAAAATTTAATATAAATCTATGCATGGTGAAAATTTGCATCTTTTCTCTTCTCTTGATAAAATTGATAAATTTACAATTTAATCCTTATACTTTCCAATATGTCCAATTTGGTCCCAAAAGTGACTTTCACCATACCAATACATATTTCACTTAATCACAATTCAATTCATCACTAATAACTCACTTTTCTCATTTTGGTCAAATTTGCACTTTTGTCCTCAAAATTTTTAAAATTTACGAGTTGGTCCTTTCATCACATTTTCACTTCTAAATTTCTTTCCATTAATTTCCAGATCCAAAATAATTTTATTTTCATGAAAATTCCTTTATTTAAATTTTTCTAAATTTTCTGAATAATTCACTATATCTACTACCAGAAGAGTTTCATTTGTCAAATTAAAAATTTTGGGGTGTTGTAATCCCCTTTAGGATTTATTTTTTAATTCATGTTTAGTTCATATATTCCACATTTTACATTTCATTCTTTTTATGACATGACACTTAGTAAACACTCATAAAAGAAAACTAAGATACATAATAACCTTTCTTAGCACACCAAGGAGCGCATAGTGCTAAGTACCATATTGTCACGAGCTGCGGATCAAATCCCATGACTAAATGCACAAATAGCGTCTCATGGAGGTCAATTGATTAAATGGGGCTCATTACCGACTTGAACTAGCCTGATTCATAGAACATGTGGAGAAGCCCATCGACTTAAAGCCTTAGTGACCTAATGAAGCACCTAAGGAAAACTAAGGTTGCTGTAACTTTCCCAACCTGACCCAGATGTTATGACTAGATTCTGAAGTCTATATTGGCCATCAAAATGGCCAAGTAAAACCGTTCAGTTGAAAACCTCTATTTTTTTCAAGTTTTAAAAAAATGTCAGGTTATTAAGTTGACTATACTTAAAGTCCTTTTTTTTTATAATTTGTGATATTTGAGAAAAACATAGTGGATTTGTAATGTCAATTTGCCTTTTCAAAACATGTTTCTTTATTACGCAACAAAATATTGGTAAAAACATCAATTTTACTTTAAGTTGAGTTTCATGCGATTTAAACTGATTATTAGATATGTTCGTTTTCTAATCAAAATATCATGAATACAAAACCCAAATAAAAAAATAAATCCATGCCATAGTTCAAAATTAACTTATTACAATCCTAAATAAAAAATATAATTAAAGTGAAAGTACTTTATTTGGAAAAATCTGATGTTTGAGTTGAGTACTCAGTATGCCAAGCCCGATCCTAGGCTCAAGGATTACCTGTAAGGATTAAACTATGGGATGAGCTTTAAAAAGCTCAGTATGAGTCTAACATAATGAGAAATTATTTTTCATTCATTCAAACAATCACAGTGGGGCACATAGCCAACAATATCAATGTCCATAGTGGATCATAGCAGTTCAGTAAACAATGTATATGCATTGGCATGTCCAAATGTGAAATAGTGCAAATGTCCTACCCATCCAACTACTACATACCATGAGTTTCCCTGAACTTGTCATCCAAACACCAAAAATAGTAAGAGCTGAAACTTGTTGTGGATAAACTACCAGTAATAGTTTTTAGGTGAACTGTCAGTGAATTGCTGACAAACTGCCAGTAAATTGCGAATAAACTGTTGGTACTCCATGAAATTCCAAAATACAGTGAAATTCCAAAATACAGATATACTTCCAATATAATAAGGTGGATAAACCACCAGTACCCCATAGAACTCTTTCGTCGCTCATCAATCTCGAACCCATGGAATGTAGTATAACTTGTAAACAATGAAGCATGTCATGCTTTAACAGTATCGTTTCAGCATAGTGACATGATTAACATACATTCAGTAAAACAATATCAGTGGTATAAGATTGTATTGAGTGAACGAATTTACCTCAAAGGAATCAATGATATCATATGAAGGTAACACACACATGACGAGGTCATTGGACAAAGTATTTGGTTGAATTACTTTTGTAAAGAGTATACAATAAGGAGTTTTCAATCATGGTACTTCTTGTGGACTGACTCCATGATTAAGTAAATTGCGAATTATCAAAATGATACTTTTGGACATAATTACAATTACTTAAGCCTAATTGTATATGTTCGATTGGTCCTTTCGCTAGCTTAACAAAAGCTCGATCAGACTGCATTTAAATTAGAAGAAAATTCTACGACTTTGGAAATAATTTAATTGAGTTGATTTATTTGATGTGGAATTAAATTACGCGGTCATGAGAATTGTTCAACTAGAGAATTTGATTAAAAAATTTTGTTGAAAAAATAATTTGGAAAATCTAAGTGATTTTTAGGAAAATTAATTTTGATCAAGTAAAATTAAATTAATCAAATTAATTAAAATTAATATGATATTTTTGGAAATTAATTTTAAAGTCAGAAAAGTCACCCAATGTGTAATTGAACTTGAAAATTGGAATTGAGATCGAAAATTGGCCTTAAGAACCAAAAACCGAGATTGAGACCCAAAAATTGATCGAACCGGGACTGGTATATGAAACTGATGACAGGACAGGACCGATCGGGCTATCGGCCCAGACCAAACCAACAATAGTTGAATCGGATTGAGGTGGCATGAGGGTGTCACACATGCGATGGCACCATCGGACACGACGGTGTTGGTGAGAGCGACGATGCTGACGGCAACGACAATAGCATTCCAATGGCCGACAAGTGGTCTTTCAGCAGTTGAGCAGTGGAGGGATCACACTCCTACTAGGGTTCTACCGGATAATTTGATTTCAAATTAATTATTTCAAAAATAATATTATTTTAATAAATTTAATATTAAATTTAATTTAATAATTATCGTGATAGTATTTTATAATTTTAATATTAAAATGTAGGGGTGAGTATTCGATTGAGTCGAGTCAAATTGAGTCAAAAAATTTTGAGTTAGTCGAGTTGACGAATCCTATTTTAGCAACCGAACTCAATTTGAATTTTTTTCGAATTGGATCGAATTGAATAAAAAAATTTCGAGTCGAGTTAACGAATCCTATTATTTATACTCAATGTTGCATTTACATGAACCGATTATTTAATTAGTAAACGAAGTATAAAATTATTTAACTACATAAACAATATAATGGTTTTGCCTTTTAACTTAATGAGTAAACATTTATGAAAACAACGTAGTTTTGCCTTTTAAATTAATGGTTTTGTTTTTAACTTTAGAAAAGGTAAACATTTATCAAAATGAAGTATTTTTGCCTTTTCTTATTGATTTTCGTATAACTCAAATTGTGTAATTAATATTCTAGTTAAACCGAAAAACTTAATTTTTATTCGAGTTGATCCAAATAACTTGATTAACTCAAATAATTGAACTATTTAATTCAAAATTTGAAAATTTTAAGTTATTGAATTGAATCAATTTTGCTCACTCCTATTAAAGTGATTATCTTAATATTAAATTAAATTTAATATTTATCTTATAGATAAATATTCTATTAATTTAATAGATTTAATATTAAATTTAATCTAATATTTATCTTGATAAGTATTATATAATTTAATATTAAAGTGATTAAGTTTAATCATAGTTGAACTCTCTAAACTCACTATATAAAAGGGTAATGGGTCATTATTTTTCCCAAACTTAAATTCAAGAGAAAGTTGTAGAAAGAAAATTCTCTAAAGAAATTATTTCAGAATATTTTTAGAGATATTTTTTATTTACAACTTGACCCAAAATTTAAAGAAATTGTGAAATTACCGCACTTGTAATTTTGTGAAAAATTTTCTAATTCGAAGCGAGGCCACACTCAATAGACGTGAGCTTGAGGATAACAGAGAAGACTACTCGGTCGAAGCATTCATCCTAGACGAATCGAAAATGTACAATTTTAATTACTTGTTTATTACTTTAGATATCACAACCAAGTTCTTATTTTTTGAAAAGGTTTTAAAACTCTAGTTTTTTGTTGCGTTTTACAAACTCGAATTTTCTCACACAACACACAATTAGCCCATATGTAAGATACTTACATAATCAGTTACCTCATTTTAAGGCCATATAGCATTCGACCATTTACTAGAGGGTCACTTAGTGCTTTCGGCCAACTTACGACTACTTACCATAATTAGCTACTTCATGGATAGCATAATGCCATTCGGCCATGCATTGAAATTAAAAACAAAATTCGACCAACTTGTGAACAATCATACAACTTACAGTAAACACTAAAACATACAAAAGTTAGGACCCACACCTTGTATTCGCAAATCCGTTTCACTACTAAAAAGTTCGCAACTTCCATGCCTTAGACCTAAATAGATCTAGTTCAGATTTATATACAACATGAACGAAATTAAATTAAAACCAGCCTCTAGACACCCCTATAGGGTTCGTCCAAAACAAGTATTAAGTATTGCCAATCAGTTCCAACTTTTGGAAGCTCTATTTACTCTATTTCAAAATATAATGATGATACGAATAAGTTCTGATTTCACTGCTGATTCGAGATGTTTGGATTTGATCCTTCAAAATTTAAAGCGCATGAAAGGTAGTATATAAAATTCAGCTAAGGCACAAACACATTCAACCATAACATAATAAAAAGAAACGAAGAAAACGATGTAGATCTCGTTAAAAATCAGCACTTACGCTTCACCCGCTTTAGATCTGTGATGAATAGTGATCACAAAATCGAAAATAACATTAACAATAGCCTAAGGGGATTCAAACAAAGGAGGTAAAAGCCAAAAATGAAGAAAAAGATGAAAAGATGAGGGCTTAGAGAGGCAACAATGCAAGAAAAATGGCAGCAACAAAAGGCTTCAATGTGCGACAAAGAAGATCAACAAAATAATGAAAAAAGGGAGAAAATGAAGAGGGCAACAAAGTAAAACGACACCACCAATGGAGGAAGAGAGGGGCGGTACAATAATGGTGATAAAATTGAGAGGGTAGAGAGAAAAGGAGAGGGTAGGATGATAAGGGAGAAAAAAACAGATGAGAAAAGCTGACAAAAAAGATAAAAAAATAGCATTTATACTTAGGGTTTCTAGGTAGAGGCTGCACAAAAATAGGGATGAAAGAAAAAAAAGAAAAAATTACACATTATGCAAGGGAAGGGAACCGAACTCGGGTTTCAGGGACAAATTCACTAACTCTTAACCATCAAACTAGAAACATTTTTTTTAAACAATTATGCAAACTTAACAATAAAAATATGGGATGTGATAGTTGCCATGGTAAATATGGAAACTATGTTGGAAAAAATTCAGTTCAAAAACGATTTTCTTGCACAGCGAAAAATTAAAATTTTAAAAATTGAGCCAATTTGCGATATTTATAGAAATAAACCCATTACCAAAATTGCACACTCTCGTCTAAATAAATTTTAACCATTTTTTCCTAATTCACTAGTCACTACTGAGATTCTCTGTTTATTAGCTAATTCACTTAAACTTTACGAGGGCACAGAACCTAAATCTACCACCATACTTCTACTACCTGATTTGGCTTGAATGAAACCCTCATCGAGCACTTCTACTGGAATTTCCAACTTACTAGCTAATGCACTTAGAACAAATGAATACATTCGCACTCACATTAACACGTCTATGAGGCATATCTAATAATCTAGCATACAAACAAACAAATAAACAAATAAACAGTGTGAGTGGCGAGGAGATGATCCAAGTAATGTGTTATATCATATTTAGGATTAAAGTAGTGTGTTCTCGTTCCTACCCCAGATGCGATTCAATCAGAACATTTCAAACAATCTCATGCAGTTCAAACTGAGTTATATCACAAATTTCAAGAAAATAAAGAAATTTAGATACGTGGGTTTCAAAACCTTAACACACAACAATCACCTAGGTCCAAGAGTTAATGAACCTAGAGCTTTAATACCACTAAATGTAACACCCCATACCCCCTAGTCGCCAAGCCCCAATATCAGGATGCTACACCACCGTCTTATGTCATACTCATAGTAAATTGTCACATTATTAAAAAATCACCCTCTTTAATAATGATCTTATCAATTTTCAGTCAAACATTAGTAGCCATCATTAGAACATGCTAGACATACTTAAAATAGACTTTTAAATATAATTAATCATTCATTAGGATCACTTAGCGAAATTTCCAAGACAAATACATAGGTATCGATACTAGGATAAGGGTATCGATATTTTCTTGGTACGATATCGATACCATTTGCAAAATTGGCACCAAATCAGTATTCTCTTTCTCGTCTAAAATCAAAGCCTCAAAAATTATTGGTACCTTTACAAAAGTATTGATAAAATTACCCCAAGTGTCAATACTCGTGATAGGGTATCAATACCAATTTACGATTCTGACTTTCTACACATTTCAAATCACAAAGGTATCATTTTTACAACATCAATATCGATACCTCTACTTCATACCAGAAAAATGCAACATATATAAGCATAAAAATCATTCTAACTTGTACCAATTCATTATGTTATCATATCATCATCAAATAAACATCAACATAATACGAAATGAATTTCATAAACTTAGGAGTATATAATCTATGGAAACATCCAGAACATCATGACAAATATCATTAAAAGTCTACCATATAGCTTTATTCCCAAAACATAAACAATTAATAATAACACCTACGAAATAATAGAAAAAGACTTGCTTAGATCACCTCTCGGAACCACACCGCTCACACCAGCATACAACTAATCTGCAATGATTTAAAATGAGTGGGCGAGCTTAACAAGCTCAGTGAATTCCTAGAACAACTACCATGCAAACAGTTCATCAAGCATTAATGAAAGAACCATATAACACAACCTCAGTAGTTCCAACTTTAGTGTCATAGTATACTTACTCGTACATTATTTTCCAGTTCTTTTACATGATAAACATATTCACTTTTAAGCATATATCATATTACACATATAATCACCTAATATACAAGCATATATCTCAATACTCAAATAATCACATAACATTCAAGCATATATCCCAATACTCAAAAACACCTTTATAGATCAGTTGCATAATGGTTACATGTCATGTAAACACATCACAATGCACATATATTCATAATTTAAGATAATTTTTCACTTGAGCTATGAAACATAAAAGTGAGCTCTATCATCACTCATCGGATACACGGATCTTTGGTTTCAATTGGGGGCCAACCAGGACTTGATTAGATCAAAACAAGAAAAATAGAGTCAATGTTACGCCACCAAAAATAGATTACTCACTGGAGCCTCCCATGCTCTAATGTTGCGACATCATACATTTTTGGTATGCATGAGACTATCAGCTCAATGGAAGATTCAAGTTAGGATGCTTTGATCTGCCAAACTTTTAAGGAATAAAAAGATGTTGTTTGTATTCAAAATATGAAAGAGAAAACTATCGAGAGAGGAGAAGATGAGAGAAAACACTGCGAGAAAAGAGAGAAATTTTAGAAAGAAAACTTGTATTGTATTCATTTCATGCCTTGCTAGTTACAATGGAAATTCTTAAAAGGAAAGAGAAAAGAAAAATGTTTGAAAGTTGGTTACTGCCAAACTTTCTGTTATTGGTTTAGCTAAAAAAATGCCTTATTTCAATAAAAATCTTATATGCTCTGTTTTCATTAAAATGCTACACACTGTTTTTTATTTCAATTTTTAACTTGTAACAACTACCCCTTCCCTGTCGAGATCCTTGTCCTCAAGGATCAAACTGAGGATATTTGCTTAGCAATTGCTCAAGAGGTTCCCAGGTAGTGTCTTCCGGAAAAGAATCAGCCTATTATACTAGAACTTCAGTGATTGCATGGTGTCTTTTTTTTACCATACATCGATCAAGAATTCAAGCAGGTTCTTTGGCCCAAGCACCATTGTTGTCAACTATAGGTAGACTGTCTTGGGTAGGAGCTATTCCTGCATGCTTCTTGAGTAGTAACACATGAAAAGTAGGGTGTACCTTTGACCCAAGAGGGAGTTACAACCTGTATGCTACCTTCCCTAATCGAGCTTCCACTGAAAATGGTTTAAAATACTTTGGGGATAGTTTCTGGTTCAATCTTTTCTTGAGTGAGTGCTACCTATAAGGTTGTAGCCTCAGGTAGACCAAATCCCCCACGTTGAACTACCTCTCACTCTTGTGCTTATCTACCTGATGTTTCATTCTATCTTAAGCTCATTTAAGATGATATTGCAGCATTTTTCTAGCAACTTCCTTCTATTACAGGCTCCTATCAACCATGACTACTAGAGAGGCACCAACAAAGTAAGGGTTATGGTGTGGTGGAGGTTGGCTATAGAGTGCCTCATATGGTGAGCTATGGATGGCTGAGTGATGGGTTGAATTATACCACCACTTTGCCAAAGGTAACCACTGAAGCCAGTCACTAGGACGCTCTCTTAACATGCAGCAAAGATACCTCTCCAAACATTTGTTTAATACCTCTGTCTACCCATCCGGCTTAGGGTGATAGACTATTGACAAGTACGCTTTAGTCCTCACCCTCTTGAATAGCTCCTGCCTAAAATTGCTGACAAAAATTTTATCCCTATCTAAAATGATCAAGTCAGGCAACCTATGCAACTTAAAAATATGAGGCATATACTTTTGAGCCACTGTTACCGTTGTGTAAGGGTCTGCTAGAGCTAGAAAATGCCTAAATTTTGTGAGCCTATCGACTATTACCAATATTACAGTTTTACCTTTGGACTTAGGGAGCCCCTCTATGAAGTCCATGCTAACTGATGACCATGCCCTGTCTGGAATTGGCAATGGTTGTAGTAAGCCTGGTTTGGCCACAGTCTCAAACTTACATGTTTGACATGTAGAACATTTCCTGATCCAAAGCTTTACATATTTAGTCATGCCCTTCTAGAAGATGATTGAAGCCATGCAATTTCTGGTGGCATGTACACTCGAGTGTCCTCCGATTGCACTCGCATGAAAATATTGGAATAGGGCCCTCTTAAGATCCTCATCACTGCCTACAATAATCTTTCCCTTTTTCCTAAAAAATCTTCCATCTTCAGTGTATTTGGAGGATGATATAGATTGGCTCTTGACCTCTTCACAGAGTCTCTAAAGCTTGCAGTCAGATTGGTAAAGTGCTTGTATCTTACGTAGTAAATCAGAAATCATGGTAACACCAGTCATTTGCCAAACCTGAGCAGTTTTAATAGATTTGTTCCTCAAAAGGGCATCAACTACAGCATTGCTCGACCTTTTCCTATAAATATCTTCATAGTCATAACCTAACATTTTTGCAAACCACCTTTACTGAAATGGCGTGATAGCTTGTTTGTCTGATAAAAAACTTAAGCTTTGATGATTAGTTCGAATCTTGAAGTGCCTCCCCACTAGATATTCATGCCTTTTCTCACTGCCATAAAAACAACTAATATCTCTTTCTCATTTATCGACAATGGTTGATGTTTAACCTCCAACCCCTTGTTAAAAAATGTTATTGGTTTTCCTTGTTGATAGAGAACAATTCTGATACCAAACCCGAAGGAATTAGTGTCCACACAAAATTCCAGCTGAAAGCCAGGCAAGGTTAATAAAGGTGTTGAACATAAAGCATCTTTCAGTTGCTGAAATGCAAAGGTAGCTTGATTGTCCCATTGCCAAGCATTTTTTTTAAGAAGATTGGTGAGGTGTCTAGCCAAAATTCCATAATATCTGATGAATCACCTGTGGTATCTAGTGATGCCTAAAAAATTCATCAATTTCTTAATACATGTGGGTGTAGGCTAATTGGTAACACATGCCACTTTCCTTTTATCCATGGCTACAGTTCCTTGTGCTATCACATGGTCTAGATACTTAACTTATTCAGTTCCAAACGAACATTTGCTTTGCTTGATAAAGAGTGTGTGTTGCCTTAGGATTTGGAATAACCACCCTAAGGTGCTCTATGTGTTCATCCCAGCTTGCTGAAAATACTAAAATGTCATAAAAAAAGACCACCATTATTTTTCTCATAAGGGGCTTAAAGATGGCATTAATGAGTGCTTGAAAACTTAATGGAGCATTGGTGAGCCTAAAGGGCATTACCAAGAACTCATAATACCCTTCATGAGTTCTGAAGGCAGTTTTTTGGATATCAACATTATTCATCCTTATTTGATGATATCCTAACTTGAGGTCTAACTTGGAGAAAACTCTTGCATGACCTAGCTCATCCAACAACTCCTTGATGATGGGAATGGGAAATTTATCTTTTATGGTTAGCTGGTTGAGTTGTATGTAATCTATAGAAAGCCTCTAGCTACCATATTTCTTTTTAACCATAATTGTGGGTGAAGCAAAAGAACTAATATTGTCTTTGATCATACTAGTGTACAACATTTCTTGAATTGTTTCACTGGTTACATCTAAAGCTCCTATCACTGCTAATATTAACTTTATTTAACAGTGAAACAACTCTACTTGGAGTAGCACTTTTTTGAGCCAAAACATTCTCGCAAACTAATGACATATCTTGGCCAATCTAGCATGTGCAACCTTCCATGTTTCTGGGCATGAACGTGATGCTAGTCAAGAACTCGACCCTCCAAGTTCAACATTACGATACAAACTCTATCATTCTCAGGAACTACCTCTGGTTCAAAAAATTGCTCCAACTTAGATCACCAAACCCTATAGTCAGTCTCATCAAAATAAGGGTATCCCACTCTAAAACTCTTCTCTTGGGACCCTCCTACTTGTGTAAGAACGGCTGGGGGTGGAGGAGCTTCAAGGGGTTCTTTTGGAGGGAACCCTAAGGGTGGTCTTCCTAAAATGCCATTTCATCGGTCTTGAACAATGGCATGAATTAGCACAGCAGGACTACCAAAATATTGCGTAAACAAACCGTAAAGCTAAAATTTGAGATGTTGAAGTTCAGATCTAATTTCTCCTGAAAGTCATCCTTAAATCCCTATAGTCAATTTTCCAGTTTTGCGTCAAACTTAACATCCAACTGGAGAGCTCTTCCTAAATCTTTTCCACCTTTTGTTGCAACACATGAACCTCCTTTTATACGCGGGTAGTTACTCCTTCACTCGCCATCGTGATCGGAAAGTTCTGATACCTTTGTTAGCGTTCAAAATACGAAAGAGAAAACTATTGAGAAAGGGGAAGATGGGAGAAAACACAGAGAGAAAATAGAGATAAATTTTAGGAAGAAAACTTGTACTGTATTCATTTCATGCCTTGCTGGTTACAACGGAAATGCTTAAAAGGAAAGAGAAAAGAAAACCATTTGAAAGTTGGTTACTGCCAGACTGTTCATTATTGGCTTAGCTCAAAATTACCGCGTTTCAAAAAAACTCTTATACACTTCGTTTTCATTAAAATGCTACGCACCGTTTTTGATTTCATCTTTTTAACTCGTAACAGATACAACCACTGAATAAAGAGAAATCTTAGATTAATATCCTTATTAGAAGAGAAAATGTGAGTGGGTGACTTGAAGTTGCTTTTGTTGATATTTAATGTCTTATCCAAAATGTCAATATCATGATGGCAAGACAAGGAACTAGATGTATACAACAAGAAGCAAATGACTGTTGATAGCTTTTTTGTTGGCCATAACTTTTATTACCCAAAAAAAGAGAAGGCAAGAAGAATTTATTTTTCAAAAATGAGGTTTAGGTTTTTTTAGTGTGTGGTATTCGGTTTAGTGTTAGAGTACTTATATGAAATTGGGTTGGGTGGCTAGCGAGTTCGTATTGTGTTTGGTCAAAGAATTTGATTCCTAAAAATTGGCTCAAGATAGGTTGGCTGCTAGGAAATTGGGTTCTAACAGAATGATTTTTCGTCTTTTTTTTTATTTGCCTAGAGAATAGGAAATCGATTTTCTCTAGCCTAGTTTCCTTGTACGATTTCATCATTTAAACCAGAAAATCGATTTCCTTTTACCCCATTTTGCCATTCCTTAAATCTACTTTTACAATTGATTTGACGATTAAAAAATTAAATTAATTTCCTTGAAACCGTTTTCTCTTTTCCCAACCCAAATTTCTTCATATCCGTAAATAATCTAAAAGTTATTTAGATTTGTAATAAATTTATTTTTTGTTATATTCCAAAAATTATTATAATATTAATAAAAATCCTTAATTATTCGAATAATTCAGCCTCCTACTCCTACTAAAGATTCCTTTATGTAAAATAAATAATTGAAAGAAAGAAGGATTAATAAGAAATTAAATCTATAAGAGTAAGCTATATCATTAGTCATTAAATTATAGGTAAGTTTTTGTTTTAGTCACTTATTTAAAAAATTTATAATTTAATCACTTAATTATTCGGAAGTTTTCATTCAAGTCATTGAACTATTTAAAAGTTTTAATTTAAGCCATTGGGCTTTTAATTATTTTTTTTTTAAGTTTTGCTAGCGAGCTCCAAGTGACAATTCAATGATCGGTACGGTGGATCATTACCTATTGACGAGTAAAGGAACATACCTTAGATCCAAGTTGATATGACAATCAGTGTTGCAGATCAGAGAAAAAATATTTAAATTTTGGTTTGCAGATTCGTGAAGTCCAAAGATGTTTCATAAAAAAAACTGAACTATAGAAGAGAAGGGTAAAGAGAGCTTCCAACTAGTGCAGACAATGCGAATAGAGAAAGCCATATAACATTATTTTAACAGTCTAATAACTTAAATGAAAATTTTTAAATAATTCAATGATAAAATTGTAACCTTTTTAGTTAAGTGGCTAAAATGACAATTTACCATACTTCAATAGCTAATGGTGGAATTTACCCAACTTATAATTTGTTGGAAGAAAGGCCGAAGAAGAGATGAGTAATGACTGCTAACTATCAAATCGTCAAACCAATAATGTTTCACAGTAATTTTAGGCTAGTGTGCAGGCGGGCAATAAGCTTAGCTTTACATGCAAACAGTAGCAGGCCGCTAGCTTTCTCTCTCTCTCTCCCTTGTTTTTTTTACATGAAAAACTCCCAAGAAAACCGAGTTTTGGACCAAAAACATATAAAAGATTGCATCCAAGACAACACTAAAATGCCGCTGGCAACGATCTGTCATGTAGCAAAACCTTCGTTCCTAACCCTATATTGCATGACGTCGGAACCCTAGCTCTATATTTCTTCCGGTCATCTTCATTGCCATCGCGCCATTGTTGTCGTTCTTATTTTCCCCTCACTTTTTAAGCATAAATAGGGAACAATCTTATCATTTTCTTTTGTCGATTCAATAATTTACGAAGTTTATTTCTATAAAAAGAATTGTAGCAGTACCGATCTCAATGGGGTTTAATGATTACGTCAAACTTTGTTAGGACTTAAGATGTATAACTACTATGTTAGCGGTGTAAATGCAGGTGATGGGTTTTTTCCCCTCAACTTTTTTCAAATATATTTTAAACGTGATACTTCCGTGCAATTTTATATGACACAAATATTGAATGAGTACTCCAACCTTGTTTACATACCAAATTCAAATTAAATGTTTTGACATCAAATATAACATTCAAATGAGAACATTGAAACAATACATACAGCCAAGAACTCTTTTAATAACAGCTATAAATATTAACTAAAGAACAAGAAGGAAGAGAACATGACAGAAAAGAGCATGTAAAGTATCAAGGAACGATATATATAAAACGACAGAGAAATTAATACTATGATATAGAATCAATTACGTTTTGGGCAGCTTTTAGAGATTGGGAAATGGCCTTGGGGTCTAGAAAAATACAAAGCATAAAAAAATAAATATTTCGTCTTAATAATGTTAAAGTAGGTTGGGCACCGGACCTTAATAAATTTACCATTAATTCATTTGGAGCCTGTTGAAATAGATTCGTCCTACCTTACTGAAATGTCGTTTTGTTTTTTATTCCACTTATTTAATCATAATATTCCAAAAAAAGAAAAAGCCTTAGGGGTACGTACATTGAACTACCCTTCTCTATTTGACCTAATTTCTCTTAGAGATCTTAAACATTATATCATTCAATTATAATTTGTATGGTAAATTAACTTGCGGAGATTTGTATAATGATCTAATTGATATGCTGAATTATGTGCATGAAAGAAATAGGCAGCCATTGGCATTTCATTTCAACCCAATATAATCAAGACCATAGAATTAGGTGCAGATAATAAAGAGCACTAGGAAAAGAATACATCAAGACCATTAGAAACTCATGTTTAATTAATGCTGTTCTAAGTTCTATAATCATCATATACAAGATTAACATGGTACGTGAGAATCAAAATAGCAAGCCATTGCCATTGCCATTGCCATTTCGTTTCAACCCAATCATTTAATCATAATTATATTCAAAGCAGTTAGATGAAGGATGAATGGATGAACTAACTAGGTTAAACACCAAGTTAAACACAAGATATAATTTCATTAATCCCTAATAGTTTTCATTACTAGAAATGTTAATAAAACTAAAAGCTATGCAAATAAAAAAGAGTTTCATCAGTAAAGGCCTTAAGGGTGCAAAACATGTTGATGATCAAAGATGACCAGAGCAGCACGTTGTAAGTCAGAAAGTATGGAAACTTTGGAAAGTTTCATAATCTTTCTGTTTCTTCCCCATGTGATAATTCTAGAAGCCTGCAAACAGAAGCATCTCTAGATAATCCCATTAACTCCTTCTTACCTTACCCTATATCACTAGTCTCACACTAAATATAACATAAATCACATGCACATATATGCAGAGATGCATTAAAAATCATCGGCAAATGAGCAACGGTTTCTATATTCTAGCAAAGGGTCACATCCATGCACGTCTATTCAAGTAGCTGAAATTGATTTTTCTTTTCAGCTCTGATATAAATGCCCTAAAAAACTTATGAAAATGTTTACGTATAAAAGATGTTTAATATACGTACTACATACGTACGTACATTATATCTCAAAAAGAAAACAAGAGAGATTGTAAATGGATTAAAAAAATGGTTATGGATTTCTTTGTTTAGCCGAACACGAAACCTAATTTTCTTGCCCATTTTCCATCCGGCAGGCAAACGGATTAACGGGAAAAAGTTGGCTTCGAGTTCAATACCAATCAGAAAGCAGATTAGATGAAAAAGAAAAAGTACAAATTATCTATAAAAAAACCAATAATTCACACCCAAAAGGGCACACATCCACATACTACATCGATCGAATAAAAAAACGAACACTGAAAATCTGAATTGAAATTTGAAAACAAAACTAAACATCCACAGGGAAATATCATATGCAGAATCTTGATCAGTTTTCTAATGTCATTCAAATTCTATGCAACATTTAACAATGACGAAGAATAACACTGAAAGCTAGAGATAAATAATATCTAGAGTCGTTTCTGACTAATGGAAGTTTTTGTTAAAAAAAGGAAGGGTCTCTCTCTCTCTCTATTGGAGAATAGGCCTGTAAATCAAGACCTTGGAGGTGGGAAGAATTGCGTACCAGCAATGAAAGCGTTAAGTGGAGCTGGATAAAGCGAAGGGTCTAGCATACTCGTTGCTGGATTGCTCGAAATGGCGGCGGTTGTTGTGGTTCTAGCAGTTTCTGCTGTGGTAACTGCGGCGGTGATGAGATTGAGTTGCTGAGAGGATTCACCGCCACCGGTGTAATGGCTTTCAGGGCCTTGATCGTAAAGAATCCCTTTGAATACATGCCCTGCTATATTCACCGCCGTTTGATAAGCGAACTCCTCATCTTCATCGTCCATAGCGCTTACTTTCACACAGCGGAAGACAGCAGGAGAACTCACTTCGGGAGGGAATTGACCCAATTCCAACCCTAATTTTCAAGTTCCAAAGAGATAATAAAAAAGATTAATAAATCAAGAGATGGAAGAAAAAATCAAACTGAAAAGGAAAGAAGAAAGAGGGTTTTCTTGGAAACTTTTTTTCCGAAAATTATGGGAGCTTTTCGTCAGTTTCAGCAGAAAACAGTGGCGGAATGAATGGAAAAAAGAAGAAAAATAAAGGTGAAGCAGGTGGCTCAATGACCATGGAGGTGGACTAGCTCACTCACTCACACGCAAACGATACGATCTCGTCGGTGTACTGCTAGCTAGTACTTGGGGAAGCCATGGGAAGGGAAACCCTTAAAATCTTACCCAATTAAACTTTGTCTAGCTAAGAATCTATTTGATTTTTGTCTTGGTTTGTATGTTAAACTACAACATTACCTGATGTAGTGGGGGACAGTCGAGTGCAGGCAAGAGACGGAGAACCTTGATTCTCTCTCAGCCTTTTGGGGTTCTCTCCACGAAACTGGTCTTCATGTTGTTGGTGGTGCTGCAAAGCTGCGAGTTGTTGTTGCCTCTCTCGCCTTTTAGCAGCAGGAACCCAAGTGCTCTTAACGTGAGTTTGGCACTGAAACCCTCTACTTTTACAACAAGTCCTACATCTCATATGTGCACAATCTTTCTTAGCTTGGTTTCCACAATCTTGGCAATTCATGCCCCCATGTTTCATAACAGTAAACCCTACTGATCTCGAAGACGGCTCATCAGACAAGTTAAACCCTCTAGCTCTTCGACTAGGGCCCGCTCCAAACGAGATGGTGTTCACGTTTTCCTGCTGCTGCTGTTGTTGTTGTTGGTAATAATACTGCGGCCATATCTCAAAACCCTTGTTGTAGATCTCCTCGTTCCTATACAAATACAGGCTCTCTTCTTTATCTTCTTCTTGTTTATTTCCAGTGTCTGCTTCTCGTCCACCTAGATAGAACAAGCCAGCCATTTGTTACACTCAAAAGCTGAAACAAATCTCAATTTAGACCAATAATCCATAGCAGAAAACGCCCTATTTAGTATTAGTACCCCCCCACCCCACCCACAGATCACTAGTTTGATGAGCTGGTTGGGATTTTCCCTGGGGCCTTTATGGGTTTCAACTGTAAAACCTTTTTCTGGTAGGTTTTTAAAGACCACTGTTAGCCTGTGAGTGTTTGTTGAGTTTTGTTTTTGACACTATCTTTGTTTTTGTTTTGTTTTTTTTTTTTGGGGGGTGGGCTATGTTCCTGACTCTGACCGATCTCCCGAACCCCCAACCCTGAATGACTACTGTTCTAAGTAGAAGAGGCTGTTCCTCTTTCCTCTGATCTTTGGGTCGCAGCTTTTAAGGTTAAAAATCCTTAAGATGGATATATTTTCTCTTTAGGATAAAAATAAAATAAAATTCAAAGGTGGTTTTGGTTGTTCATCATCATCTCATCCCTTCAATTCCAAGCAATAATGCGGGGGAATTAAAGCCCCTGCAACGCCGCCATGAGAACTGCAACACCCTCACCTCATTTATGACAAAACCAGCTCTCCCTCTGTCTAAATTCTAACAAAACAAGAAATAAAAACAAACAAATAAATAAATCTCCGGGTTTTGTTGAGTAATGTAAAGAAAGACAAAGATGTAAGAACAAATGTATCTCTACGGTTTCTCTTACACTTCCAATCAATCAAATCCAACTAAAAGGTTTTTTTTTTCGAATCTCCCATTGCATGTCCATCCTACGTTCCCTATTATTCCACGTGTCATTTCATCAGCTTTTCCTTATTCGTCCTTGCACCCGAAAACCCGCTCGTACTTTTTCTGACCCTTCCTGCTGTATGTATCTAGGAATTTGATTTTTTTTTTCACACACCTTTTGTCATTTTCTTTCAACAATTACAGATAGAGAGATATCAATTAAATCTGTGATGTTTAATGATATCCGATGGTAATACAATTAAACATTTTGTTTTTGTGCAGTAAATAAATCTATTCGGTGACTATTTAATATTTATCTCACCTGTTCTCGTGCGGGTATTTGTTTTTTAAATGATAAATTTCCCGTCAATGCCTCGTATTCTTCTTAGAAATTCTTCCTGCAATCATTTCATCATTTGACTCGAAAGTCACAATTTCATATTTTCGTCTCATTAAATAAAATACGATTCTTTTACTCATTTCATTTATTTACCATTTCTAAGATCCTCACCTTATGTTTGGTTCGCTAATGGCCAAGTCATTCTCCACATATCCAGTTCTTAAGAGTATTTTACACTTGATTGATTTTATTGTATAATATGGACTACAATAGTTACTCAGGACACCCAGATCTAAATGGTTATTCCAAAAAATTATCTAAATTACCCATGCACAAATCAACATCTAAAACCCAAAAATTAAAGAAAAACTCAATTAAAACTTCCACAGAGGATTCAACTTAAAAACACATAAAAATAGAAAAAAAAATGGTGAAGGATTTTCTATCTCCTTGAGTTTTAGGTGAGATTTGGTCCACCTGGGTGTAACACATTTGACAAAACAAAAGCAAGGGTCAACTTGGATAATAAGTCTCCCAATCAAATTCTTTGATGTGATTTGATAAGCTTGAAAACCTTTCATCTCTTGGTGTTTGAAATGCTATTCTTTAGAGATACATGTCAAACGGGAACAATTTGGTAGGAACATTGAGGATTAGGTGGGAACAATTTGGAGGTTCCAAAAATGTAATTGAGCAAATAGTGAAGAGATGGTTTGATATAGCGTGTAAAGGCTCTTACAAAATGTGTGAAGAACGAAAAATGTGAGCAAATAAAGAAAAAAAATTGTGAGAGTCAAAAGCAAAGTGAGTGAATAAACAACATGGTTAGATATAAAAGCATTGTGAGTGAAAAGAGCAAAAATTGTAAAAAGTGCTTAAAAGGAGAAATCAAGCTTTTTATTGTCATAGTGCACAAATACTCGCTAAGTTGCTTGTACTAGCTACTATAGAACCATATCTTCCACATTATTGGAGAGATAAGGAAGGCGAAAGAAGGAGAATTAAGGTGGTGAGCTTAATGATTACATATGGGGGGATATGGGAGCGATGCTACGTGCTATATTGTTCATAGTGCTTGAACCATTTTGAGCTGACATATTCCTTGAATTCATACCAACCCAAGCCTTAGAACATTACAAGCCAAAAAACCTATGTGACCTTAGCATCTCTGTTTACAAATTTGGAATGTGCAATAACTTAGCACAAAATGAATAAGTTGAATTCTTTCGTGTATAGATACATCATATCTACATATCTTATTTTGATGGAATAACTTGAAAAAGTATGCTTTTATGGGATTACCTTTATGTCTATAAACTATGTAACTTTGTGAACTAGCTTTATTTGCTTCCAAAGTTGTGAATTTGAAATGTATGATTCTTAAGTTGTATAGTAGAAGAATTTATTACACCTTACATATTCATTACTTGATTATCAATTGTGTTCATTGTTCAAGGGTCGTCTTTTGTGCATGTCTCTAAGGTCTTTGCTTAAGGACAAGCAAAGACTTAAGTATGGGAGAGTTTGGTCTACCGTAATTTGATATGTCAAATTAGGCTCTCCACTACACTTAAAGAGCTTATTCTTGAGCAATTTAGGTGTCTTTTATATGTTTTTTTAGTTTTGTTATTAATAAATTATATTTATTAGTTTTAAGCCATTTTTGATATCCAAATTGACCAATCATGCCATGGGGAACCTAACAATGTGATTGAGTGGTGTAAGGAGTCTATGGTGTCCCGAACGTGAAGAAAACATCATCAAGAAGGGGGTATCGCGATATCAAAGCATGAAAGTCGTGATACCCTTAACAATGTTGAAATGAAGAGAATAAAGGTAATCTACACTGGTATCGCGATATTAGACCTTGGGTATTGCGATACCAAGCCCCCCAAGACTCCCAGTCTCAAGATTGTTTTATGTCTAAACAAGCTTAAGTTTATTTTTCATTTAAGGGCATAAATGGTCAATATTAGGTTAAATGTTAGTAAGCTATAAATACAACTTTATAAGCCTTTGTTTTCAAATTTTGTTGGTTGAAAAGCATTTTCTTTAGTTTCATAGCTCTTAGTTTAGGTTTTCTTTTCTTTTCCTTTTGTTTTTGTTGTAGTATTTTTATTTCTTCGTTTTTGCTGGAACATTGTGGATGGATATATATTAAACGCTTGTGCTTCATTGGATGTTTATCTATTAATGAGAATTTTCTCAACACTTATCCTTTATATTTTATGCTTACTATGTGTTTGTTAAAATGATTGTGTGGAATTTGGGTTTAATCATGTGCTGAATTGTTTTATTGGTTAATTGATGAATGGGTTACTTAGCTAAGTTGTTATCTATGATTTTATTAGTTTTTTGTTCAAGTGTATTAAATTGCATATTACACTATAATTGACGCCTCTAGTGGAATAATTAGATAGACTAGATCGAGAAGAAACTCTATCGTGTAGGACTTTGATACACTTGTGTTGAATAGTGAGACCAAGAGGAAACCTATATGCCTAGGTGAGACCGAGAGGAAAACATAGGTGATATCTTTTAGTCTAGGATGAGATCGAGAGGAGATTTTTAGCTAAGAGTGACAAACAATATAATCATCATAGGTTTATCAGCTTAGTTAGTAATCCATGACTCGTTCAACGTTATTTCAATCAATTTGCCTAGTTTCTAGTTAAAAGGAAGAAAGTTAGTTTTATATTTTTATTTGTTAATCTAAATTTAGTTTATAAACAATTTGTATTTGAATTTGCATTAATAATTTCTGACTTAATTAGATTAGTGATTGTTTAACTTGTAATTAACTTGATAACACATTTACCAATTTGACAATCTTTTGGGTTCAATCATTGGAATGCTTTAGTGTTCCATTGCCAATACAAATATTACAACTGACACTGTACGCTTACAGTGAAAACCAAAATTTTAAATCATTTTATAAAAATGTTTGTTCCCTAAACACGCGCGCACATGGTTATTCAACTTATACAACTGTTAGTAATAAATTTAAAGTCGTCGTGCCATCTTTCTTTTTTACAAACAAAACTGATGCTCCCCAAGGCAATCTATTGGATTGTATAAAGCCTTGATCTAACAAGCCTTGCAATTGCACTTTAAGTTCTTTTTGTTGGATCTGGTTCCCTAAGTGTAATATTTTCGTCTATGTACACTTGTAATTTTTTTGAAAAAATTGGTTAATAAAATAATTCATAGATTACATTAATATATTTTGTATAATTGTCCTCATGTGATTTTTTCTTGCAAAGCAAAATAGAATAAAATATTGGCTCACTGTTTGTCTAATGTTTAAACTAATACTAAGCGGTATTACGTGGTCAGATCATAATATGGAAAGACAACTTATATTAATAGAAGAACCTAAACATGTACTTAGTCTAATCGGAAATGAGAAAACCGACTAAAAGACTAATATGTTGTCTATTTAGTGTAATTGGGAGATGTCCTGTCTTGGGCACTAAAATGAATGACTTCAAAAAGATTGAGATATAGATGTGACTAGACTGACATTACATCAAATTGGACCAAATAAGAATAGATCCTGAATTTATATATGGATTTATTCACTTGTGACATTTAAAGTGTGACATACATTAATCTTGAGTGGATGATGGACTATGTATGCATGACTCGTATACCTTGATGTAAGTAAAAGCCTGAGTTCAAATAGATAAGGAACTGAAAGCTGGTGCGTTGGGTATACGACTTCTGTAGTATGTAGTGTCATTCACAACCATGGTATTCATAGCCCGAGATTGGGGTAAATGATATCTTTTCATTGGCATTACATGGTTGATGAAAAGTAAACGTGGCCACGGGTCATTTGTCTTTGTGATGAATGACTTGATAACTATTTGATAGTAATTTACTTTTCATGAAGGAAGATGTAATGGTTACCATGAGATAAAATAGGATCATATTGGGAGAAAAAATTTATCCCAAAAAGATTAAGGATATCTTATGAGGGTAACACACTTATGGCAAGGCCATTAGACGAGCACTGATCGAGTTATTTTCGTAATGGTATGCCGTTGGGGAGAAGCTCAATCACGATATTATAGTGGAATGACTTCATGACTAAATGAGTTTATAATTAATAGGCGAAAAGTTGGAACTTAATTATAAATCATTTGAGCCCTAATCGTATGTTGAAACAAATGAACGTAAACGCATAGAAATGGTAAAAATAGAGAAATGAGAAACATTTGGAAATGAATGTGATTTTTTCCAAAATGAAAATGACTTCGAAATGAATTTATGGTTTTTGAATTAAATGAAGTTGGAAAATGGAAATAAATCATTTTGTCATAGTAGGTCTATTGAATGTAGAAATATAATATATTTTTTCATAGATTTTTTTACGGTAAATTCATCATGATTTTAACGGATTTAGAATTTGGTTGAGAAAATTATTTAATTGAAAAATTAATTTATTTAAATTAATTTGAGATGTTTATTTTGAGAAATAGAAAAAAAAATATCGGATTGGATCGAATTATAAAGTACTGGGTTAGAAGTCCAAGAACTACTTGTAGTTGAACTCGACATGGGAGAGGCCCAAAAGCCCTTAATGTTTAAAGAGAAGGACGACAAACCCTAGTTTGTTTAACTAGGGTTGTCGCCCTCTATATCCTAGTTAGACTAGGAGTCCTTTTTTCTATTTTAAATAGACTTCTACAATTCAACTACAGTTTCACCTCTTCTCCCTATAAATAGATGGCGCTGGTAGGAATAAAAACACACAACTTTTGAGATATTGTTATTCTGCCTGAAAATAGTGAGAGTTTTATTCTTTAAATATAAATTATATTTTTTGGAATAACAATTCTATCGATTTCTATTGAGAGAGATATTTGTTTTCACATTGAAAAGTAAATAAAACTATTTCTGATTCTGTGCTTGACTCGAATCGTTGGAGCCTACATTCAAAGCAGTTTGTGGTACGAGAATAGTGGAGAAGGTCATTCGATGGAAACTCGAGTACGTAAAGGATTTGTTTAGCCAAAAATAGAGGTGTAATTTTGCTAAAGGGTTTATTGCTATAAATATCACAAGCCGACTCATTTTTCAAAATTTTTATTTTTCACTGTGCAAGAAAATTGTTATCAAACCTTATTTTTTTCCAACAGTTTTAACTCAACCGATGCCATATGATAAGGGGTGATAAACATCGAAGTCGTACCAAGGAAAACTTCAATTGCAAACTCTAGCTAATGATCAGGAGGTAACTCATGTAATTCTTCCGGGATTACATCTGCAAATTCACATACGACTCAAATTTCATTCAACTTTAGATATTCAGAGGTTGAGTTAATGAAGTTTGATAGGAACGCCTTACAACCCTGGTTCAAAAGTTTACTAGGTTGCACTGCGGATATGATTTGAATGACATTACTCAACCTTATGCCTTCAACTATCATAATATCGCCCTCTCGACATTGGATCCCAAATCTTTTTTGTCGACAGTCTAAAATCACACCACTGTAAGTCAGTCCATTCCCAGAGTCATATCGAATTTGTTAAATGACATAATAAAAAGATTAGCAAAAAATGTTTTACCATTGATTTAAAATAGGCAAAAATGACACTTGATTCACTATTATTGATTAACCTACTGGACTCGATCCATTCATCTCAAATTTAGACTTTTCTGCGGTGAAACTACCCAAACCAATTAAACTAGTGCTAATATAGGGGTGTATGGACATGGGATAGATTAATGTATGCACTGGAATATTAAATATGAAGAATATACATGACACAACATCCGTGGTGTCAACTTCCTCTCGAGTACATATCGTGTATGTTGAGGTAGAAGCTCTTGCCTCTAGTTGAGAAGTAACCGAATCATTACCTCTTCTTTTACCACCACCTAAAGCGGTACCACCTCATGTAGGACCTTGACCCCATGAAGTAGGAGTGGATCTACGAGATTGTACTGGAGCATCATTCAATTTAATGATAGAATTCCTAATATCCTGGTTCGTAGAACCACATCGGTAACATGCTTATGTCTTCTTCCAAAACTCACCATTATGGTTTCTCCCACGATGTTCACAATTTGAAATGTTTGTAGCTCGAGCTGAACCACTCCTACTAGCCACAGAGACTAACGGCTGTCTAGGCTGACTTCTCTCCAATCTGAAATTTGAGGGGACTGATCTCCTTGACATATAGAAATCTCTAGCTCGCTTGGGTGCAAGAAGCGAACAAGTTCCTCCGACCCTTTTACTAGTAACACTGATCTCAGCGGGTTTTTTTATCCAAACCCATGTTGGAAAAAATCCAGTTTGAAAACGGTTGTCTTTCGCAGCAAAAAATTATAATTTTGAAAACTTACCTGGTTTTTTGATATTCATAGCAATAAACCTTAACTGAATTCATACATGTGTTTTTGGATAAGTAGATCCTTAATGTTTTTCAGCTTTCAACCAAATGGTCTTCTTCACTATTATCGTACCAAGAATTGGTTTGAGTGTGGGCTCGAACCAATTGAATAAAAAAATTAGAACTAGAAAAAGTTTTCCTTTTGGGGTGAAAACGAAAATTCTCTCTTCTTTAATAAAAATCAGTAAAATTGTTATTTTGAAAAATATGGTTATAATTCGAGAATAAATTTTCTCTATTTTTAGACAGAATAACAATCTTTCAAAAGTTGTGTTAGTAGCTCTACCGGTGCCATCTATTTATAGGATGAGAAGGTAGAACCTTTGTAGAGTTGTAAAAGTTTATTTTAAATGGAAAAACAACGTTTGTAAACTGTTACAACGATAATTCCCACACCCATTGAATCAAGCCACCTAGGGGTGATCATGATCAACTAGTAAGAATATGAATTTCAATTCAATTAGTACATGACCCTAATTCCTTAGGCATTCACACGTACTAATAATCATGTAACATTTGACCATCATTCTAACTTATGCATAACTCATTGGGGAGTTACTTAACTAGATGATCTTGAGTATATAACCATCAACTCAACACCTATCGCATCAGGCACCACAAATGAGTTATCTTGGGACAATCTCACTGAGTAGCATGCTATGACTAGTTGTCCTCTTTGACAAGAAAACTTCTTAATGTATCGCATGATAATACCTACCAGAAGGGCCGGTCCAACTATCATATGATCATAAGAAAATTCTGCTTACTTTCAGGAAGTCTCCTCAATGAAATCTACATGACAATGTTTACCTTGGGGTATGTTTAGCTCATGTCATCACAAGAGACCATTAATGGAGGCTGTAGGTCTTGTTTAGGGATATTCTCCCACTCAATATTTTAAAAAAATATGCAAGGTTTTTAATTTCCAATTTCAATCATGTATGATAAATATATGCATGACAAGTACATGTGACATTCTTTCCTAAACTATATGATATGCTTATCTCATGTATGCATGACATGCTATGATAATTTTATAATGTTCACATTCAATTATTCAAGAGAATCAATCAAACAATTTTGATTCTCTATAGTTTTCCTTTTAAGGGAAAACCGAAGAAGTGAATGTGAACCGTGTACCAGGTAGGTTCCTAGGAAAGAGAGGTGAGCCGTATTTGACTACTTAAAAATTAGGCCTTTTCATGCCAGATCCAATCCTAAACATGCACCTTCTCATTACCACACTTCTCATAGTAATTAAATAACTTAAAAAGTGAATGGAACAATACAACACATGTATTTTCTCATTACCACACTTCTTATCTTTGATAGAACAACTGTGGATCATCTCATACATATATATCACAATTATATCATAAATAATTATTAAACAAATATATAAAAATATGGGTAATAAAATAAAATTGCCAGCCAATGTTTTCATGGTTCTATTTCTAAAAAATAAATAATAAACATAAAATCCATAGTTTTTATTCACAAGGCATCCCTTGTGTCTTCGACCGCCATCGCTCCATCTTCTTCTCATCATGAACTCCTTTTTAGAAAATTTACATTTATGTCCTATATCTGTTTCCAACTCACAAGAATTTTATAATAAAAAATAATCCTACATGGAGATAATAGTCCACGGTCTATTTCCTAAGAACCACAACCTTGGCAAAAAATAATAACTATATAATGTATATATATAATACTGTATCCATTCATATACATTCCCTTAAACATACGAATAATTACAAGAATTACATATGTTATAAAATATTAATCAAACATAATGAAGAGAGAAATTTGGTCTTGGTTTACACCATAAACATAACACAACTTGGCTCTTGATACCAATTGTTGGGAAAAAAATCCAGTTTGAAAATGTTTTTATTGCACAACATAAAATTAAAATATTGAAAACCCAGTTTTGTGATACTTATAGCAATAAAATTTAATTAGATTTGTACTTGTGCTTTTGGATAAGCAGATCCTTAATGCTTTTTAGATTTCAACCAAACGATTTTCTTCGCTATTCTCGTACCACGAGTTTCTTCGAGTGTGGGCTCGAACAAAATGAATCAAAACAAAAAATTAGAAAAGTTTTCCTTTTAGGGTGAAAACGAAAATTCTCTCTTATTTAATAGAAACTAATAAAATTGTTATTCTGGAAAATATTTCTATAAGTCGAGAATAACTCTCTATTTTTTAGAGAAACAAAAATCTCTCAAAAATTATGGTAATAGCTCTACTGGTGCCATCTATTTAGAGGAAGAGAAGGTAGAACCCTTGTAGAGTTGTAAAAGTTTATTTTAAATGAAAAAAAAAACATCCTACTTAGAGTAGGAGAGGGGTGAACTACTCACACTTGTATTTCTACTAGGGTTACCACCACTTTCATGTTATATCAGTGGATTTGGGCCTCTCTCACACCGAGTACAATTACGAGTACTTCCTAGGCTTTTTTGACTTAGTACTCTGTAATGTGATCCAACTCGAATCATTTTTTTATTTCCCGAAATAAACTTTAATATTTAAATATTAAATAATTTTCTCATCCCAATTTTACTCTAGTAAAATTTTAATAATTTTACCCCAGGTAAAATTTTAATGATTTTACCCTTGTTAAAATTTTAACGATTTTACCCCTAATAAAATTTTGAGAAATTTCATTTAATATGTCACAACTCAACATGGTCACTATGATTGAATGATTTATTTTCATTTCTAGGCTTCAATACAGTTTAAAAACGTAAACTTATTCTTCCATCATTTTTTAAGTAATTCTACAAAGGATTGCAAATTTCTATTTTCATTTTTGGAAACCTACATTCATTTCCAAATGATTCCATTTCTTCATTTTGAAAAAAACCATAATCATTCCAGAATGTTTCCCATTTCTCCTTTTCTATTCATTTTGTTCATTTTTATTTAAACACACAATTCATTTATGGTTTTAATGAGCTAGTGGAGGGACCGATTGGACATATGAAGTTGAGGCTCAAATGACTTATAATTAAGTTTTGAGTTTTCACTTATTAATGATAAGCTCATGTAGTTAGAAAGTCATTCCACTATGGTATCGTGATTGAGCTCTCCCCAACGACATACCATTACAGAAACAACTATTTAGTACTCGTCCAATAGCCTTGTCATTAGTGTGTTACCCTCATAGGATATCATTGATCTCTTTGGTATAATATTCATTCTTCCAATATGATCCTATTTTATCTCATGGTAAGCATTACATCTTACTTCATGAAAACTCAATCACTAACAATTAGTGATCAAGTCATCCATTACAAAGATGAATGACTCGTGGCCACGTTTACTTTTCATCGACCATGTAATGCCAATAATAGGATATCATTTACCCCTTTTTTTGGGCTCTGAATTCCACAATTACGAATGACACTACATAAAACAGAAGTCGTATACCCAAAGCACCAAGTTTTGGTTCCTTATCTATTTAAACTCAGGCTTTTACTTACAATAAAGTGTAAGATTTGCCATCCACTTAGAATTTAGATATGCCATACTATAAATGTCACAAGTGAATAAATCCATAAATGGATTCAGGATCTATTCTACTTGGGTCCTGTCCGATATACTATCAGTATAATCATCAGTATAATCAGTCACATCTATGTCTCTATCTTCTGGGAGTAATCCACTCCAATGCCCAAGACAAGGCATCTCTCCAATTGGACTCGATAGACGAAATATTAGTTTTTCAATTGGTTTGCTTATTCCTGATTAGGTTAAGGACATGTTTAGGTTAGGCTACTAATATAAGATTTTTTTCATACTACGGTCCGACTATGTAATACCGCTTAGTATTAGTTAAACATTAGACAACCAATAGGAAACATTTACTTCCATTTTGCTTTGCTTGCAAAAACCATTTGAGGAAAATGATACAAAGTATATTAATCATAATCAATAAATTTGTTTTATTAACCAATCTGTTCAAAAAAGTACAAGTGTATATTGACGAAAATACTACACTTAAGGCACCAGATCCAACAACCCAAAGCTTTTTCGAACATTCTTTATTGACGAAATTTAAAAACATCTAAACTCGTAGTGTAATGCCCTGAATAATTTAAATATGCTTTTGGTGAAATTTGGCATAAATGTGTATCTGCTTCAGTGGTTAAGTGTTCTGGGTGTGTGTGTGTGAGGTATTGGGTTCAAGTACCACTTTTGACAATTCAATTATTTTTTATCCTAGCCTTATCCCTACTGGGTAGGCTTTTGTAATATTGTTTGTAAAAGCATATCAGAATGAGCCTGTTGGTTCGAGTGGTAAGGAGTTAGTGTGTTGGAGGTCTTGTGTTCAAATCCCTACGTGAGCGTGGGATAAATTTTGCTTTGGTTGTGTGATAAATGTTCAGTGGAATCGAAACTCTGAAGTTGTTGGATGAAAATAAAGTTGTGAGATAGTGGGTCGGTTAGTTAGTGGAATAATGGGGGGAATTGAGATATTGTTTTATTATCTTTTTTATTTTTATTTTTTTCTCTCTCTTCCCAATTTTCCTTCTGTTTTTGATGTTCCATTTCTTCCTTCTCCACTTTCTTTTATTTTTTTCTCAAATTTTGCTTTTCATCTATTGAATTCCTATCATTGCATCTGTAAAATCGTTGCTTTCCATTCGGTTTAGGTAAGTAAGGCTATATTGATGGTGGTTTTGACTTTAGTGTGACCATTTCTTTCTTTTCGGAATTGGCGTGGTGGGAATTTTTTTATCGTTAAAGATTTTTCTTTCGTAGAAAAAGGCGTTGAATCAGTGAATTTTGCTTCAACGGCTTAAACTGTGTCTGTAGCTGTTTTCCTTGGTGGTAAGTTTGGTTGTGCTACTTGGTTTTTGCGTTAATGAAATCATAAATTGGTTGCTAATAGGTCATTGGAATGCTATCTTTAGGTTCTGGTGGGCTCGAGATTGCAGTAGCATCAAAACTGTACTAGGTGTGTACCCTAAACACGAAAAATTGAGGTTCAACAAAAGCTGAAAAATGACACTATTGATGCCACACAGGCATGTGCTCGACCGTGTGGCTGGCCGTGTGCAAGATACGGCCGTGTGACGGTGTGAGTGTGGCCATGTGGGCCACACGAGCTAGGCCAGGGCAAGCCACACTAGCATGTGAGCCTAGGATATTGAAATTTTTCCTAGGGTTGCACGGGTCACTCCAATCAACTGTGGGCCTACAGTAGGGTCGATAAGGGCTAACGAAACCCTATATTCTATATATATGTTTTTTGTATACGAGCATGTTAAACATGTTAATTCTGTTAATTCTATATTCTGTATCTGTGTTTGGGGTGGGACTTGCATATGTGGTGGAAGTGATCTGTAAAGCGACCTTTAGCCTATAATCTGGCAGCTTGACTGCATATTATTCTTTTATGTGTTGCATCAACACTATATAATATGTTGGGGGGTGGGTGTTTTTAACCCCACTTGGTGTGATGGCATGGTCAGAGATGGTGTGTAGAGGATAGGGGTAAGATTTTGTATACCTGTGCTGTTTATTTGATTTTGTTATCTGTATCTGTTATGGACTTAGGTTCGAATCTATATCTGACTGTATATGAAATTCTGTGTATGTTGCATGACTATTTCTGTTGGGTTACACACTGAGTTTACGAAAACTCACATATGTTTGTCTATTCTATTCAGGTAATCCACAAACTTAGACGGGTTGGTGTGACGGAGGCTCAGCGGTGACCACTCGACAGAGAACTATTTTTATTTAGTAATATCGATTTTATTTTAAAATCTGGTTGTTCTTGAGAGTTTGAAATATTTAGGACTCTCTAGATTGTATGGTTTTTAACTTTTAGATTTGGATTTTGTTTTGCTTTGTTTTCCACAATGTTGACAAAAACACTTTACGCAAACAAATGGTTTTTGGAAACACGAGCTTGGTTTCAAATAAAACGTTTTCAAACTTCCGTTGCAAATTCTTGATAACTTAAAATGGTTTCAAATAAGATTATAAACTCAAGTTTTTTCCGGATATTAAGACTCTGATTGGTAAACTAATAAAACGATACGTTTTAACGTAAAATATATAATTTAAAACCCTTTTTCGTAACACACCCAGATTTGACCATAACGTCGAGGCCGGGTTAGAGATGTTACATTTAGAGGGACCAATGATACTCTGATATCATCACAACTTTCTTTCTCTGTCGACACTATCTTCAAGGAATATTGACTTAACTGTAGAAACTCTTGCTCGTAACCCAATACAGATAAACCTTCCCAAGTTAACAAAATGAACTCACACTTCCTGTCTTCGATATAAAGTTCCCCAACATATGTAGCACCCTATACCCGATCCAATTGCCAGGTCTAGATACCGAATGTCACAATTATACCGTATTTCTTAATGACCTTTCTAGCTTGATTTATTTATAGACTTAGACAACGTCAAATTTTAAACCCATATTTACCATACAACTTTATTCTAATTTCTTGGATAGCAATATGTTTTAGAATTTAAGCTTTGAATAAATTCTCTAGTATACAAGTGCTAACGTTCTTACAATCATTTTTCCCTACTAGGCCCGTTATTTACACTTACTAAGGCTTTACACTTAATTCGATATAAATACACTTATTCAACCCTCGAGGCGTAGTCTCTAAGTGTGCCCCTCTATATGTATGGTACAACTGCATCACCATTCGCGTGGACTTGGCTGTGTCTGGCTTGGTCCCCAAACAATCATTGATTCATTCTTTGACCCTACATTCAAGGTAAAATACACGTAAGTTTGAAAGAACCTAGTGAGAATCTATACAATAATATTGGAAAGTAATTTTTAAAGTCTTGGGTATTAAAGAAAACTAATGCACATAATTAAACTCCTTGAGTTTCTTAGGAGATCCTATAGTTTGACAAGCAAACAACAACCAGAACAAGCCAAAGCAGCACTGAAATAGTTGAGTACAGAAGCTTACATGTTGTCCTTCGTCCTCACTAGCTTAGCTTTTCCAATGTTAGAACCTTCTTCGTCCTGTCAGCTAAGCATGACAAACCACATACCAATTAAACCGAAGGTGGTTAAATCTTAAAACCTAGAATACATTATCAATTAAACAGAAAGATTAAGAAGCTTACCAACTTACCGGATTCTCTACTTTCCAGACTCAATCCTCACGATCATTGCCCTATACTAAGCTTTCCTCAATTATTTTCTCCTTCGGAACAACCAACGAAGATGGTGCAAAAGAGGAGAAAATGAAAACAGAAATGAGAAGTATTTTTCCTCTAAAATAAATCCCTTCATATATATATCCTTTCACGCACAATCATCGATTCTCAAATAAACCATCCATTGGTGATAATTTTGTCTCCTACTAAGGAACCATTCAGTTCCAACTTAATTAAATTAGAATTGAGACCTAACTAATCACCAATCAACCACAAAAATTTCCAAATTTTTTAATAGAGCTCGCTGACTTACCATATCTCGCAATTAACTCCTAAATCCTTATTAATTTCATGAACATAATGAAAACTAGGTGTGAGAACATATTTGTTTTTAAACTCTTCCAAGAAAAGGCTCACGTAACTTGCTCGGATAAAAAATGATGGGTTACTGCCAACCACCATTGATAAGCTTCTTATTTAAGTAGAGAGACGCCACATATAGCACATTCGAGTGGGGTACACTCTAGTTGGTCTAAAACTCGCTCAACATTTTCTAACCAATATTCAAAAGTTTCTGGACTGATGCCTTCCAGACCATTGAATTCGGTGGCATCATCATTTCTCAACTCTTTAATTGGAGCTTTTCAACTGCCAATCGATGACATGACCTAGGGTGCAACACTGAGAACACTCCCAAGGACATAAAAAATGGTGTGCAAAAGCGTTTCATCCCTCTTGCCCTCCTAATAGGGCCTTGCAACTTTAACTGATCTATGTGCATCGGGTTGGTTACTTTCAGTGCATCATGATCATAATTATCTTCTCTATCAACTCAAGTAGTTCTAACCTCAATCTCATCACCAATTTTATTATCTAATCCTTCAAACATCTTTAATTTATATATAAGATCAAACAATAACATGTTAGCATTAAAACACAACTCGAACTCGATATAGACAATGGAATGTACCTTTAAAGTCAATTACAATACTCAGTTTAGTCCAAGAATCGGCTAAACTCTAGCTTTAATATCACTAAATGTGACACCCTACACCTAACCCGATCATTGGGTTCGAATGTGTGACATCACATTACATTGCCAAAGCAACTCAGACTAATTCAACATAATTTCAATAGGTTTAATTCACATTATTCAAAAGCTTAAACAATAAATCATTTTAATAAAAACATTAATATGCGCTCAAAGTATATAATAATATATTTCTTCTAATTACAGAAATATGATAAGTTAATTTCAGTTTTAGACTCCAAACCAAAATCAAATGTCAAATTTCAGGTTTATGTCTCGAGATAGGGTTTGTATGTCTTGAGACAGGTCATGCATTTTTTTTAAATATTTTTAGCTGTGAAGTTGACATGTCTTGAGAATTTACATGTTGTGTCTCGAGGTATGATCCTTTATGTCTCAAGGCCAACCTCCCCTGATTTTCTATTTTTCTTCGATGTTTGAATGTCTCGAGATAAGATGTTATTGGCTCGAGACTTGGACCAGGGAAAAATCTATTTAGCTTTGATGTTCTTTTATCTCGAGATAGAAACCAGTTGTCTCGAGACCTAAAAATGATTGTCTCGAGACTATACAAGTATGTTTTGAGACCTCAGGCTCTTGAATGAAAACTTTATATGTAATTCATCCTAACGGTCTTGAGACATGTTCTTTCTGTCTCGAGGCTCAGTGATCAAATGATCAAAATCTTGCACTTTTAAATGTCCAAAACCTTAACCAAATGAAGCTAAACATACCTAAAATATAACACAAAAACATATTCAACCAATTGACCTATCTAAATATATTCAAACATCACCAAATTATAACCTTAAATTCATCATTACTAAACCAACCAAATTACACATTCAAACCCACATAATCAAACATAATTAACTAGTAATCAAAAGATAAAATTAAAGCAAGATAACATTATAAGTCACTTGCCAAAACTGCCAAAATTAACTTAGTTTACAAGTCAACCAACCTAGGTACATGTCATATGACTTCAATATATATACACACAAAATAGGATTGTAATGGCTTCCGAGTTGAGCTTGAGATTTGGATGCTAGAATGCAAAATTTCTTTAGCTTTATCTAATACTTGCACATGGAAACAAACAAATCTGTATGCAGAGTAATGGTTACTTAGTGGTGATAACATAATTCAAATATAAACATAACAAAATCAAATAAACATAAATAACATGATAATTCAAGTTAGCCAACTAATCATTTTATATTAATATCAAAGATACGTATATATATATACACCAATAGCTTACTTATCATTTCATTTTATTCACAATAATGCTTTACACAATTTCCCAATATAATTTACGATGCCTCAAGGTATTTGCATCAAGTTTAACATATGAAAATCATATCTCATGGTAATATCAATATCTCATACCAATTCAATACATGTTCAATATATTATTTTTAAATTATAATCCCTATTAACCATATTGGATATAATAAAAGATACTCGGATCAATCTACCATCATATCAAATATGCACTGAAGTGCTAATTGGGCACAAGTGCACCAATCCCACCAACACCAGAATACGTTCGTACCCCTAGGGTATTTGAGTTGTTGATATGTTCTCGACCCCCAAGGTATTGAAGAACTATGACGATATGTACACGCATAGCGCTGAATCTTTCACCTATTGAAACGAATCTTATGGCATGCCAATTATACTCATGACTCTATTTGACAATATTAATAGGGCAAATATCATTACTATTAGTCGTATTTCATCAACAAGCACATGTTCATGTATTCAACCTACCAAATAATCACAAATCACATAATCAAGTATATACATACCTTTTGAACATATCACATTGTTAGATTACCATTTCCAGACGTTTAATGAATCAAACATATGCATATATTTATCTAACAAACTTGAATTATGAGAGCACAAACTAGATTAGCTATTTATTGACAACTTTGCCTTTTCCTTTACTTTTTGACATCCTGACGTTGTGTTTAGCTACATACGATAAATTCAGATACAGAAAATCCATTAGTTAAATAATTCAGACATAGAAATATGATAAACAAGCATGAATGTGCATTATTCGATTTAGTCCCAAAACATCTAATATCTGAAACACTCGGTCCTTACAATTTACCCGATCAATTTTCAATCTGACTTAATAAATATAGTACAAAGATCTCCAATAATTATTATTTATTCTTAAATCTTATATTTTTTTTATCATTTCCATCACCTAGCTTAACATCATTCATGCATGAATTAGAACTTCTAATCTCAAATTTCCTAAGATTTCCATAAATGAAAAATTACATGAAATCTCACTAATTCTTCCAATTGAACCAATGGGTCCTTAGAACTTATCAATTATAATGGAAATCCTATTGAAAAATAAGAAGAAAGATGTAACACCCCAAACCCAACCTAGATGTTATGGCCGGATCTAAAGATGTTACAAAGAAGGGTTTTGAAAATAGTGTTATTTCGATAAAGCTTTGTAAAGTTGTTCGATAAATCATCCAAGTTTTATAACCCATATTCGTTTATAACTATTACGGAAAGTGTTATTTAATTAATTCATTTGCCAAAACATAATTTGCAGCAGACGTCTTAGAAACCGTTATATTTTGAAAAAAAAACTCCAGTTCGTATTTTCAAAAAAACCTTTGTTTTAGTAAAAACCATGTTTTTAGTCAACCGTCACAGATAAAGAGTCAAAACGAAAATCCAAATCCAAAATAAAAACCAAACAGTCTAGAGAGCCCATTAATTGCAAAACTCCCAGAAATAATCGTTAATTAAATAAAACCATTATTTAAAGTCACTTCACAAACTTGTGGTCACCATGAGACTCCGCTACACCGATTCGCCTAAGTTTGTGGATTACCTGAACAGAACAGGCAAACAGATGTGAGTTTTCGTAAACTCAGTGCGTAACCAAAGAAAAGTGAACATGCAATATACACAGAAATATCATATACAGACAGAACAGATTCGTACCAAAGTCCATATCAGATAAAGTTATCAAAATCAGAATATTAGATCACAGAAATTGGGGTTTGGTTAGCCCTTACCGACCCTACAGTAGGCCAATAGTCGATCGGAATGAACTGTACAACCCTAGGGAAAATTTTAGAATTATGGGCCCACATACCAATGTGGGGCCACACGCCCAGATTGGCCTTACCCGTATGGCCCACGCGGCCTGGCCTAAAACCCACATATTCGTGTGGCATGCTCGTAACTTGGCCTAGCCTGTTTGGCCCACACGGCCACAGTCACACCATCACATGGCTGTGCCTTGCGTATGGCCACGCCTTCATCAAACAAACTACCGTGTCTTGCTCACGTCCAACCACACGGTCAGGCACACTCCCGTGTAGCGTCGAAAAAATGTTTTTTCAGCTTTCACCAAAACCTATTTTTCTATGTTTTGGGAGCACACCTGTTTCGGTTTTGATGCAAAAACACTTCTGAGCCAACCCGCACCTAAAATTGATACCAAAAAATAATCTAAATATACAATTATACCGAACTATCGAAACCAACAAAGGCAAAATTCGAGTGTTCAACGCTTACTTGATTTCCCGAACGACTCCAACTATGATTCTGTGAGAGGAAAGTTACATTCTTCACGATTCGTTGCTGCCAAAACACCAGTTCAGTACCAACATAACAATTAAGATTGTTCTAAACGGATTTAAAGAAAATTCTCTCTAACCCGAGCAAAACTTCTATCGCCACTTACCAAAACCCATAAGAACACTGAAGAAGCACAATACCGAGATTGAACATTAAAATTGTGACAGAAAGCAGAGAGCAAGGGAAAAGAATAGTCAATTGATAGAAAACACAGAGAAAGGGGAAAGCCAACGTCAGCTTTTTTCTAGAAAAAGAGAAAAGAATTTTGGAAAAAAAAATCCCCTAATTGATTACCATCCTACTAGATCCACTAACAACCCAACCAACTTAAAAGTTCAAGACCACTCAAAATCTCTAAGCCAACAAAAACAAAAATTAACATCCACACTCACGCAGGGACTCGAACACAGGACCTCTAAGACACTAACTCCTTAGCACTCGAACCAGCAGGGTCATTCTAATATGAATTAAGAAAAGATTGAATACAAGCCCACTCAATAAGGGTAAGGCTTGGATTTAAAGAAACCAAAATTGGGGCAAAAGGGAGACTTGAACCCAAGACCTCATACACACACCCAGAACACTTAACCACTGTAACATATACACATTTGTGTAAATTTTTATAAAACAAACTTAAAATATTCACGGCGTTACAACTATACCCCCTAAAATAAATTTTAACCTCAAAATTTACCTGATCCGAACAGATGAGGATGCTGATGATGCATCAAGTCGTCAGGTTCATATGTGGCTTCCTTAGTGCCATGATTACGCCAAAGAACCTTCGCTAACGGTATGAACTTCCTCCTTAGAACCTTAATATCTCGATCCAAAATCTGAATCGGCTCTTCCTCAAAAGTCAAGTCCAGTCTAACCTCGATCTCCTCAACAGAAACAACATGAGATGGATCAGACTGGTATCTCCTCAACATCAAGACGTGAAAGACATCATGGATATGGTTTAATTCTAGAGGTAGCTCAAACTGATAAGCGACCGATCCCACACGCTTTAGTATCTGATACGGCCCAATGAACCTAGGGCTCAACTTGCCCTTACGATCGAACCTCAGAACTTTCTTCTACGGAGAAACCTTAAGAAATATGAAGTCACACACAGAGTACTCGATATCTCCCTTTTCCAAATCTGCATACGAATTCTGTCTATCGGAAGCCACCTTCAGACGATCCCGAATCAGTCTAACCTTATTTTTAGTCTTGGAGACCAACTCAAGACCCAAAATCTGATGCTCACCCAACTCAGTCTAACATAGCGAAGTACGACACTTACGACCATACAAAGCCTCGTAATGTGCCATTTGGATACTGGACTTAAAGCTGTTATTGTAGGCGAACTCAGCTAATGACAGAAAATCCTCCCAACTATCTCGAAAATCAATCACACAACTCCGAAGCATATCATCTAGTATCTGAATCATCCTCTCAGATTGACCATCGGACTGAGGATGGAACGCAGTACTGAAGTCCAATCTTGAACCCAAAGCCTCATACAATTTCTTCTAGAACCAAGAAGTGAATCGAGGATCCTTATAAGAAATTATCGAAACCAAAACCCTATGAAGCCTCACAATCTTAGAAATGTAGAGCTTCGCTAACTTCTGCAGTGAATAATCCATCCGAACCGAAATGAAATGAGTGGACTTGGTCAATCGAACCACAATGACCCAAACAAAATCCTTCTTAGTAGGTGTCAAGGGCAACCCACTAACGAAATCCATCATCACTAGTTCCCATTTCCATAAGAGGATCTTAAAAAGTTGGAGCAAACCTGAAGGCAACTGATGCTTAGCCTTAACCTGTTGGCACATCAGACAACGAGCAACAAAATTCATAACCTCAAATTTCAAACCCAGCCATTAGTACATTTCACAAAGATCGCGATACGTTTTATGACCCCCGGTCGCATAGCATAAGGGCTACTATGAACCTCCCTTAGAATCGACTATCTCATATCAGAATCATTTGGTACACAAACCTGACCTTGAAAACACAAAACTCCATCTTTATTCAGTACAAAATTAGAAGTACTACCACTCTCAATCTGACGAAACCGCAAACCTAGAGACTCATCCTCTAACTATTTATCCTGAATCTGATCAATTCAAGTTGGCATAACTTGCAACTTAGCTAACAGACCTCCATCAGAAAACAAACTAAGACGAGCGCACATCGCTCTTAAATTAGTTATTGCTCTACGACTGAGAGCATCGGCCACCACATTGGCCTTACCAAGATGGTACTCTATCGTGCAGGCATAATCCTTAAGCAGCTTAATTCATCGATGCTGCCTAAGGTTCAACCCCTTCAGAGTAAGGAGGTACTTGAGGCTCTTGTGATCGGTGTAGATGATATACCTCTCACCATACAGATAGTACATCCAGATTTTTAACGGAAAAATGACAGCAACTAACTCGAGATCATGCGTCAGATAATTCTCCTCGTGTAACTTAAGCTGACGAGACATGTAAGCCATAACATTACCATCTTGCATCACTTCACATCCCAAACCGACGTGCGACACATCACTATACACCACAAACTCTTTACCAGATTCAGGCTGTATCAGAACAGGAGCCTGATTCAGAACAGACTTGAGCTTCTCGATGCTAGATTGTTGTGCATCAGACAAGATAAAAGGAAGACCCTTGCGTAACAGTTTAGTCAAAGTAGCTGCAATTAGAGAGAACCCTTCAACAAACCGCCGATAATATCCTGTAAGACCCAAAAAACTACGGATCTCAGATACATTCTTAGGTTGTTTCTAATCAAGCACAGCCTCAATCTTTATAGGATCAACTTGGATCCCTTCAGTGAAAACTACGTGCCCCAGAAAAGTTATCTCTTTCAACTAGAACTCACACTTGCTCAACTTAGCGTAGAGTTATTTCTCTTAGAGTATCTGAAACACTACTCTAAGATGCTAATCATGCTCAACCTTGGTCTTAGAGTAAACCATAATATCATCGATGAAGACCACAACGAATTGATACAGATACAGCTGAAAAACTCAATTCATCAGATCCATGAATGCAGCTGGAGTATTTGTTTAACCAAAGGGCATAACTAGGAACTCGTAGTGCCCATAACGAGTCCTAAATGCCGTATTATGAATATCAACTTCCTTAACTCTCAGCTGATTATAACCATACCGAAGATCTATTTTTGAGAACACTGAAGCCTCTTGTAACTGATCAAACAAGTTGTCGATCCTCGGAAGTGGATACTTATTCTTCACCGGTAGTCAATGCACATCTTCATGGTGCCATCTTTTTTCTTTACAAACACAACAGGTGCCCCCCATGGAGACACACTAAGACAAATGAACCCACGATCCAGAAGCTGCTGAAGTTGAACCTTAAGCTTTGTAAACTCTTTCGATGCCATTCGGTAGGGAGCGATGGACATCGGAGCTATACCTGGTAGAAGCTCAATACCGAACTAAACTTCTCGATTCAGAGGTAAGCCCAATAACTCCTCAGGAAAAACATCCAAAAATTCCCTCACTGTTCTGATTTCCCTGACAGAAGAGTCCCTAGAAACTGAAATGCTGACGTAAGCCAAATACGTCTCACACCATTTTCGAACCAATTTCTCAGCCACAAGAGCGGGGATCACATTAGAAAAATAATCTCAACGCTCACTGATCACCACTATTTCCTTGTCATCTACGGTCCTCAAAACAACCCTCTTGGTCGTACAGTTTAGACTAACTCGGTGCTTAACCAACCAATACATACCTAGAATTAAGTCGAATTCCCCAAACGGTAACTCCATCAGATTTTTCGGAAACACAGTCCCTTGTACTTTTAACGGTACATTCCTATAAAGTCTACTTACTTGAACAGACTGCCCCAATTGACTCAGTATAGTAATTTCACTAGAAGTATACTAAACAGGAATCCCCAAATTTTTAGAAACAATATATGAAACATCGAAAATAAAGTACGTACCCGTGATCACATCAGAAGTGTCTCTATTCTCTCGATGTCGAGCATTATAAAACAGTGCAGGCTGTCTCGCCTCAGTGTGACTAGTACCTCAGCCTGGTGGTCTCTGTCCTCAATCCATACCATTACCACCCCTAACCGGTCCCCGGCCACTAAGTGGCTGCTGAACTACCCTCTGAGGCTGTGCAGAACTCGGTTCTAAAGCTTGCATATGATTAGCACGCTGTGGACACTTTCTAATTCGATTCTCTAAAGACCCACACCTCAGACAAGCCCTAACCTCCTCCAAAACTTGCCTATATTATGCCTACCACAATCACCACAAGGCTGAATCCCAGTAGGAGTAGCAGGAACCCCCACTCTAACAAGCACATCAAGTTTGACTCATTTCTTTGGCCTCTGAATAGAATTAGTGGGCTCCGAATCCCTCTTATTCTTGCCTCTCACGATCCCTATTCTAGCGCTCCATGCGCTTAACCTCTTCGACGATGTTTGTCTTATCCACCAGAACAATAAACTTACGTTCCCTCTGCGAAGCAATCAGATCCCTCAAATTGTCCCTCAAATCGTCCTCAAAGTGGACGCATTTTTCATACTCAGATGCCACCATGCCTCGAGCATAGTGGCTCAATCTCAAAAACTCATCCGCATACTCGACCACAGATTTATCACCTTGCGTGAGATTCATAAACTCATGCCTACAAGCATCAGCATAGCTTGCGCCCACCTGCTTCCCCTAAAAGCCAGTCTTAAAATAATCCTAGTTTAGACGATCTGGTTGAGTACCCTCATCAACCGACAAGCACCACTGATATGCCTCACCGTGAAGCAAAGAGACTGCACCCTTTAATTTATGCTCAGGAGTACAGTCGATGTCATTCATAATCCTCTCGGTGGCCTTGAACCAATTCTCGACCATAGTACGGGCGACTCTAGTGACACCCCTAAACAACTCAGCTCCATTGGATAAAGCTTTGTAAATTTGTTTGATAAATCATCCAAGTTTTATAATCCATATTCATTTATAACAATTATGGAAAACATTATTTAATTAATTCATTTGCCAAAACATAATTTATAGCGGAAGTCTTAGAAATCATTATATTTTGAAAAAACTCTACTTCGTAATTTCAGAAAAACTTTTATTCTAGTAAAAACCATATTTGTAGTCAACCGTCAGAGATAAAGAGTCAAAACGAAAATCCAAATCTAAAATTAAAACCAAATAGTCCGGAGAGTCCATTAATTACAAAACTCCGAGAAATAATCCTTAATTAAATAAAACCATTATTTACAGTCAGTTCATAAACTTGTGGTCACCATGAGACTCCACTACACTGATCTGCCTAAGTCTGTGGATTACCTAAACAGAACAGAAAAACAAATGTGAGTTTTCATAAACTCAGTGCTTAACCCAACAGAAGTAGACATGCAATAGACATAGAAATATCATTAGTAAACAGATACAGATTCAGACTTAAGTCCATAACAGATATAGTTATTAGAATCAGATAAACATAACAAAACTAATGAGTCTTACCCCCATCCTCTACACACTATCTCCGGCCATCCCATCACACTATGTGGGGTTAAAAACAACCACCCATCCCTACACACCATATAGTGTCGATGCGACACATTACAGATAATATGCAATCAAGCTACCAAAATAGAGGTGATGTGTCACCATACAGATCACTTCCTCCACATATACAAGTCCCACCCCAACCATATATATAGAATATAGATACTGAAATAACATGCTTAACATGTTCACATACAGATAACATTTATATGCATAACAGAATAGTCAAACATACATATCAGTGTCTTACTAAGAATAGACTATCAGAATATCATATCACAAAAATTAGGGTTTGGTTAGCCCTTATCGACCCTACAGTAGGCTCACAGTCGATCGGAACAACCCGTGTGACCCTAGAGAAAATTTCAGAATTATGGGCCCACATGCTTGTGTGGGCCCACACGCTAACCTAGCCTAGCCTGTGTGGCCCACACGGCCGCACTCGCACCATCACACGGCGGTTTCTTGTGCACGACCTCACTTTCGTCAAACACATGGCCGTGTCTCGCACACGGCCAAGCACATGTCCAAGCACACGCCCATGTGGCGTCGACAAAATGCTTTTTTTGCTTTCGTCGAAACCTTTTTTTGTATTTTGGGAACACACCTGTTTCGGTTTTGATGCGAAAACACTTCTGAGCCAACCCACACCTAAAACCGATAAAAAAATCTCCCAAAATCAGTCTAAATTCATAGTTAAACTGAACTAACAAAAACAAAAAAGGCGAAATACGAGTGTTCAACACTTACTTATTTTCCCGAACGACTCCAACTACGATTCCGAGAGAGGAGAGTCCCGTTCTTCACGATTCGCTGCTGACAAAACACCAATTCAATACCAATAGAAAAATCAACATCTATTGCCACATACCAAAACACACAAGAACACCAAAGAAGCGCAATACCGAGATTGAACAATAAAATTGTGACAGAAAGCAGAGAGCAAGGGAAAAGAATTGTCAATTGACAGAAAACGCAGAGAAAGGGGAAAACCAATGTCAGTTTCTTTTCTGGAAAGGGAGAAAATAATTTTGGATAAAAATAAAATAAAATAAAATCCCCAAATTGATTACCATCCCACTACATCCACTAATAACCCAACCAACTCAGAATTTGAAGACCACTCAAACTCTCTAAGCCAACCGAAACAAATTTAACATCTACGCTTACGCAGGGACTCGAACACAAGACCTCCAAGACACTAATTCCTTACCACTCGAACCAGTAGGCTCATTCTAATATGAATGAACAAATGATTTTATATAATCCCACTCAACAAAGGTAAGGCTTGTATCTAAAAGAAAAAAAAATTGGCAAAAGGGAGACTTGAACCCAAGACCTCATACACACATCCAAAACACTTAACTACTGAGGCAGATACACATTTGTGTAAATTTTTATATAACAAACTTAAAATATTCAGGACATTTCAAAAGAACTTACAATTTTCTTTGATGTAGGTTCGACAATGAAGAAACTTGAGAGAAATTTTATTCTCTCTTGTTTAGTTTTCTTAGCGAAATTAGAATAAAGTGAATTATCTTCTCTTTGTTTCCACTATTTCATCCATTTATGCTTAGATTAGTGTAAGGATTATGAGTAATTAATGTAATTTAATTACTTAATTAAAGATCATTACATGAAACATTAATTATAATAATAATGATGTATGTGTTATAAAATAAATACATAGAGAGTAAAGAACAAATAGAATAGGAGAGAAAAGAGAGAGCGTATTTTATTGATCAATTGTAATATTTACAAAGCTTCTCTAAAGTCTTTATTTATAGGCATAAGAAGTATAAATGTAACACCCCAAATCTGGTCTAAACGTTATGACCGAATCTGGCGATGTCACATTGTAACACCCCTTACCCGTATTCGATGCCGGAATAGGGTACGAGGCATTACTAGAACACATACACTTATAAACATGTTAAACCGAGTTATAAAGTTTCATTCAAATTTAAACTCTTCAAATTTTTAACATGCTGTTATAAATCTTCACGTTATAACTTCAAAATACTATATTTGTAACAAATAGGGTTTCTGAGACCCAATACATACTCATGCAATTCAATACTTCATTTCCATTTCATTTAATTCACGATTCTCATGTTCACGATTCAATTCAATTTCTCAATCCAATATACATTTCAATTCCACAATAATTCATTTAATTCAAATCATATCATTTGCAATTTCCATTTAATTCACGTACAATTCAATTTCATTAAGTTCATTACTAATACATATTTATCGTTTAACTTAACGTCCCCTTTTTGCATCATTTTACATTTCAAGCATGAACCTAGTATTCCATTTCCTTTCCACTCCCGTTTCCTATGCATATCACACAAGATATAAACATTACACTCATCCATAGTCGCAAGCTAGTCTTTTTGAAGACTAACCACATGATAAACGATTTTAATAAAGATTACAAACTTTAAACCTTACCACCCTTTCATGATCACAAGCATATTTCCATCTAGGCATTTACCATCTCAATGCATAATTTTATAAATTTAATGTGGCGTAATCCATCCACAACTTGGCCAAAGCCTAAGCATACACACCAAACATGTTAGCCAAATAAACATATAGTATAAGCATTATAAGCATGGATAAATACCACATTTATTTATGAATCAAACTTATCAACATGAGTTAATTCATAAACCATTTCTGACATTGCTACATACCAAATCATATACCAAGTATACCATACACACATACTATGAAACTTTATTTTCTCACATGAACTTTAACTATAACTAATAATGCACAATTATAAACATCATTTCTTTTCAATCGTTTATTGATTATAATCGAGCATATGGCCAATTATACACAAATCATTCATATGTTCTTCCAATTTTCCTCCTCCTCCTCTCCATTCCACATCCTTAATGTGTATATTCAAAGCTGTCTATTCGAGTCAGAGATACTAAATTATTTTTACCCGGAGCTGCAAAACTCCAAATTAAGATCTGTAAATTTTTCACAAACTAGATTCACATATCTTATTACCATAAAATTTTTAGAATTTTTGGTTTATCCAAATAGTACAGTTTATTCTTTAAAGTTTCCCCTGTTTCACTGCTTGACAGTTCTGACCTCTCTTCACTAAAAATTAATTATCTCATTGTACAGAATTTGGATATTGTTTCCATTTGTTTCTATTGAAAATAGATTCACTGGGGATTCTAAACATATAAAATTTATCCCATAATTATTTTTTTTACAATTTTTTACAATTTTCCAAAGTCATAACAGGGGATTCCGAACTCATTCTGACTCTGTCTAGCTAAACTTCAAATATCTCAAAATATATAACTCTTGTGCTAGCTCTGTTTCTTTTATGTGAAAATAGACTCATTAAGATTAAATTTAATATATTATTATGCCTCTAATTCAATCTCCACCATTTTTGGTGATTTTTCAAAGTCACACAACTGTTGCTGTCTAAACTAGTTTATTGCTAAATGTACTCTCTCATAATTTCACTTTTTCACTTTCAATCACAATTCAATTCAAAATTCACTTTTCCATTTCTAAGTCGATATTCAATTCAATTCCACACCTATATTCATTATTCAATTACACTTAGTCAATTTCCCGATGAACACTTCGGAATAATAACAGATACTCGGTGGAGTCAACACATAGCAACCACCTTATTAATCAATGATGTCCAGTGGAATCAACACATAGCAACCACTTTACTAATCAATGATGTTTGGTTCACATAGTAGCCTGCACATAGTACTACACATGCGACCAATCATTCCGGTACACGTAGTAGCCTGCACATAGTACTACACACGTGACCACCACTTTCACTTTTACATAGTGGCCTGCACACAATCTGTGCAACACATGAGATATTTCTGTCAGTTCATTCGTATCCCTTTTTATTCCAAATGTTCATTCGAGAATTTTTCATTTTTTCTCACTTTTCTTTTTATCGATCAATTTCAATTTCTCGTCTTTCTTGATTTATAACAATACATTTAACTTATATAACCTTCACACTATTCATTCCAGTCCAAAAATCATACTTTTGAAAAATTACGTTTTTGCCCCTAAAATTTCACAAAATTATGATTTTGCCCCTAGGCTCGTAAAATAATTTTAATTCAATTTCCTTGCATTTTAGGCCTAGATGAACAAGTTTCATAACTATAGCAGTCCAAAATACTAACTTATTCACACGCTTGTGACATATTTTATAACTTTTATAAATTAATCCTTTTAGGCATTTTCATCGAAAATTACTTAGTACAAATCGTTTATCACACTCCAAAAATTCTTATTCTTGCATAAAACATAAAAATACATGCATATCATTCATGGGTAAATTTTTAAACACAAACCATAGTTCAAAACAATGGTAAAAATAGGTAAATCTTGTTACGAGGATTTCAAGAACGTAAAAATATTAAAAACGGGGATGGAACGGACTTACAATCGAGTTTGGAAGCTTGAAAACCGCTAGCCATGATTTCTCCATGCAATTTTCGGCCTAGGGGCTAAAGATGGACAAAAATTGGCTTTTAATTTTTTTAATTCATTTTAATAACTAAATGACCAAAATGCCCTTAATGAAAAACTTTGGAAACATGCCTAACCATACCCATTTTTGTCCCCCAACTTAACCAATGGTCTAATTTCCATATAAAGACCTCAAATTTAAAATTTCATAACAATTGGACACCTCTAACATATAGAACTCAACTTTTACACTTTTTACAATTTAATCCTTTTGACTAAATTGAGTGCCCAAACGTCAAAATTTTTGAACGAAATTTTCACGAAATCATTTTGTGAAATCGTAGACCATAAAAATGTAATGAAAATATTTTTTTCTCATCGAATTTGTGGTCCCGAAACTATTATTCCGACTAGCCCCAAATTCAGGCTGTTACAATAAATGAAGTAGACATCAAAAATTATCTTGATCTTGATAGACATCCACTTAATAAGATATTCATAACACTCCCCCTTGGATGTTCATTGGTAGATAATGTGCCTCGTTAAAACCTTTCTAAGATAAAAACCCTGTGAGAAAAAATCCTAGTTAAGGAAAAAGAGTACACATATCTATAATACGCATGATATGCTGCCTTATTAAAAACCTTACCAGGGAAACCCAATGGAACAAAACCTTGGTTAAGGGAAAAATAGTACAACGCGTATTTACTCCCTCTCATGAAAACATCACATACTTTCTCATATTCTACGTATTCAATCTTGAATACTAGTTTTTCAAATGGCTATTTGAATGTATTTGCTAAGCATTTATATCACCATTCTTTTGAATGTCATGAGTGAGGGAAAATTTGGAGGGAAATATATTTTGATCTCTTTAGGAGTTTCTACAATAATCATAGCTAACTTTAATAATGATTCTTCTATAAAACACAAATAGATATTTTGAATCATTTTATAATCCTCCTTCAACTACTATTTACCACATATATTCAAATTATTTCAATTCATAGAAATGAACAATTTCGAGAATTTCATTATGCTTCTAGGATCTTAAATCCTTCAAGGATTTTAATATAAACGTTACTATAGTGGTTCATAAAGGTTGTAATAACAACCATTAGAATAATATATCTAAAGGTTATTGCATCCACCACAAAAGAATATTATATCTTTTTATAATCAATGCCAGGACTTAGCGAAAAACTTCATATTTTTATTCCACTTTTGCAAAACTACTTCATTTGCACCCTCACTGGCTTTATACCTTTACATATTTGGGCTACTGGTCCAAAAACTCCATGAATTTAATTGTACTTGAGTCGTGTCTTTCTATTTTGATCAATTTATTCTATATCTATATTTCTCAATAGATTTATTCAAGATCCTCCTTTTATTTCATTATTTTAATAATAATATTTCATGCAAAATCATTGTCGACCACTTGTATCATCCAGTTCTATATTTTCTCGAATTGACATAACTTATCGAGATGTCTTATTGTCATTATTTTAATATTCAGTTTTAGGTACTTGAATCTTTTCTGGAGTTTTAGTTTTGTCTTGGGTATCTTCTAGAGCACCCACCTCCACTATATGACCATTTAGATTTATTATTTTCTTTTATGAGAATTTTCATATTTGGAACTTGTAATGAGTTATCCTTATTGAACTTCTAGTTCAAATTACTCTCCCATAACTCATTACAAGTTATTATTTCTCTCCCCCTAATATCGGAAAACTATTGAATCAAAATAGTAATAAAAAATCATGCCATAATTGAATCTCCAATATATTTAAAACAATAATAATACAAGGAGACTTGTAATTAATATATATTCTCAACTTTCTTTGAGGATTCGCTCATCCTTGTGCGTTGTGATCAAGCAATTGAAACATATATGCACATACAAAAATTTAAAGATGAGAAATATTTAACTCTTGACTAAAAACCAATTGTAACAGGGAGTATTTATAACTTATTGGCTTGATGCGTACAACACGTAAATCAACATAATCTCATGTTGAAATAGGAAGTTTAGTTCTCATAAGTAATGGTTTAGATATTAATTAGAGGTGTTTAATCAATAATTTCTCTAAATCATTATGCACATAAATAACAAAATTTTATAGAAGTTTTCAAACTCAATCAATAAAAGATTGAGATATATACTCATCAGTATTAGCAAGATTAATTGTATTAATTGCATGATCTAAAATTAATTATTTAAACAAGCAATCTTCCAAACGACAGGTTGCAAGTTGGTAATACATATATGATTATTTTGTAGATGCATCTACCAAAATCATATAATATCAAAACCATCCACATGGTGGATGAATGGGCCCATATTCATTTCAGAAATGCAAGACATTAAATTCAACTTTAGCTAGTGAGTTTCTAACAATCAACTTTCTTTGAGAATAAGAAACAAATGAGAATTCTTTAAATTAAAGAATCTTTTGGTTCTTTAATGAATGTCCATATGAATCCTCAATTAATTTTCGCATCATATATGATTCAGGATGGTCTAATTGGTCATGCCAAGTAGTAAATGTATTTGTATTAGTAAACTTCTGGTTTACTAACATGCATTTCAATTGTACTAATAATTTCAATATAAATTGTGACAAATTGATAATCTTACTGTCATTCCTTTTACTTTGTATCCACATATAAGTACTATTGTGACATTTACTACTGAAAATGTCTAAATCAATGCTGAAGTCTATAATGTCACTAAGTCAACAAAATAAATATAATTTCCAAATAATTATATGCAATATTCGCTTTAGGGAATATCCCAAAATCCATTTTTTTCTACGTTGAGTCTTGACGATTTTTTTAAGAAATAAGCAAATTAAACTCCAGTAGTAGACTTTGAATCCAATCAAAATCTATTAATAGAAAAATTTGAGAGCAGATCTTATTTTCTAGGTGTACAACAAGTACATAACCAATGACTTTTCATACATAAGTTTTCTCTCTTGCAAGCTTTCATCAGTAATATTTTTCCATGTAATTTTATTTGAGAACTTATTTTGAATACTGTATAGTTATACTTACATTTAAAAAAATTGCAACTTCAGTGCATCCAACCATAACGAGCTTTAGTATGCTTTCATAAGAACATGCTACATATAACTTATAGAACTTTATGATGTTCTAATAAATTATTTGTACTTTATACTTCAATCTAAAAGGTATAATACAATCATTCATGAATAACAAAAAAAAATCTCTTTAAAGGGACCAATATCACAAAACTTATATTTTATGTCGATAATTAATATATATTTCAACAACCATTTAAAAATAATATATTATAAAGTTTTATTAGTAAACCTTACGAACCCATCAATATTCAATAATCTAACTTAATAATTTGATTAGACTTAAAACAAACAAATAATAATAATCATACCTCAAAAAAAAATTTGAAACTCCTTACCAATTTAAATAGTGTTCTATAAATCCAAAATCCATACTGAGATCAAAATTTTTTTCTCACCATCCAAAGCAACGGACTACAGTGTCCATCTTGGTGTTGAGCCTCTTAGTGTATACTCAAACCTTCCATTCGGAGTAATCCTCTTTTACCAACTTTAATAAGAAGTAAAATAAAGTAAAATAAAATAATCTCAAATTAATTTATCTTAATTGAAAATTAATTTAGATATAAAACAGTAAATAGATAAAAGTTTCCTTCAAAGAGTTGAAAATAGCAACAGGTAAAAAGCAGTAACTAATAGTGAATCTGGGAAGTAAGCGCTCAATTTGAATAGCAACCAACAATAATAAATAGCCATTTGAAGAAACAAAGGAGCCAACGAAAAAGAAAAATAAGAGTAGTTTTAGTGGTCAGAGGTTGAATTTTGATATTATGGATGAGGCTTAATGGTTCGCAAAGTTGCCACTGATATAATCCACAACTAAGATAATTAAAAAAGAATCGTACTGGTAACATGTTATAAAATAAATAGATAGAGAGTAAAGAACAAAGAGAATGAGAGAGCAAAGAGGAAGTGTATTCTTTTGATTAATTGGAATATTTATAAAGTTTCTCCAAAGTCTCTATTTATAGGCATAAGTATAAATGAAGTAGAGATCTACTTCTAATCACTATTAGGATTTAAAGTACATTAAAACTTATCTTCACCTTAATGGATATCCACTTAAGAAGATATTTATAAAATATGCATTTAATCATTTTATTCCCTATCTCATCTTTATTTTGGTTTAATTTTTCTATGGCCTTTAGTTTAATTTCTAACTAGGTCATTTTCATTTCTTAAATTAAAATTTAATAGCAATTATACTTTTACTATTTAGTCCTGTACTATTTTTATCAACCAATTTAATTTAATAATACTTGATAATTCAACCTTCTCAATCCGTACTTAACTCGTCATTATTCTATTTTAATTATTTATTAACTTAACCCATTTAATTCAGTTCGAAACTAAATTTACAACACTATTGAAAACCAAATTATTACAAACACACATCTCAATTATTTCTCAATAGATTAAGTTTTATTTTTATACATCATAATCACATATCATTGAATATACAAAACATATAGTATTTCAAGTCACTTTCACTTCTTCATTTATCAATGTTTTTAACCCCTATTAACATATTGTAAACACTAGAATGAATACTCGGATCTAGGTCAAAATAAGTCCACAACCCTCTAGGAATTGGGACTTTCCACGACCCTTTTAAAATTGAGGCTACTCTCGACCCTCTAGGAATTGGAGCTAAAACAAAGTCACTGATATCTAAGACCTTATAGCATGCCAATTATACCCGAACTACGTTTAATATCATTTAATGAGAAAATATCATTTTTAATTATCATTATAGCATATATCAATGTTCATGGCCACAATATCATCATTGCATCATTTATTCTAATTCAAATATATATATGACACATTATTGCATCATACTTTTGATCAAACTTAATTACAAGTTCAATTCACACTAATCATTTAAAACATATATTATCAATTATCATTATAATATCATAATTTACAACAGTTTCATACAAAGACAATACCATATCAATCATCTCAAGATTTTAAGTATCTATACATTAACCTTGGCATTTATTTCATACTTAATTATATCAACTAACTATCCAACAAAATGAGTAATTGAAAGTGAATTATACTAGCACAAATCGCAATATCTATTCGACGTTCGTCTTCTCTTTTCCTTTCACTTTTTACATTCTAGTATCTTCTTTAACTACGTATGATAATACAATCATAAAATAAAAATAGTTCATAATCAATTACGATAATTATTAACAATCAAAATGAATGCTCTTTATTCTATTAAGTCCCTTAAAATCCTAATATCTGGTATTCCTAGAAATCACTATCTACCCGGTCGAATCTAAATCCAACTTCCTATTTACATTCTAGATATCTTAAGCTATCAAGATAACATATTTTCTTTCAAAGTTCTAATCCCTTTTCTCTCTCTGTACCTATTATTCATCATGCTTCCGCATCAAAACTTTATTGATTTAACATTCTAACAAGTGGTTTTCTAATATCAACCATCCTTTACCCAAATTTCCTAAAACAAAAACACCTTACTAATTCTTATTGTAGGCCACAACAATTGGTTTAACATTTCTTTCTTTCTTTTGTTTCACGTGATATACGGGATAAATCCAATTAAACAATAAATAAAGTGAAGAAAATAAGAATCGAAAAGATCGAACATGAAAATTTTACGTGGAAAAACTCCTCAAAAGAGGATAAAAATCACGAGCAAAAGGAGATTTTACTATAATAAAGGAGAGTAAAAAGGAGATTTTACTATAATAAAGATGGAGAGAATTAAAAGAAAACTTAAAGCCCTACAAGAACCTTTCGAAACAAAGAACAAAATTCCCTCAATCTAATTTTTGTGTGTGTAAAACCTAGAGTTACTAAGGCCTATTTATAGGATGAAATCCATAGCATATATGACTACAAAAACTCTAGGATAATTAGAGTTTAAGTGGGGAAACTAGAAATAGAATATAGCTAGGAGAAGAAAAGCCAAAATCAACTTTGGTCAAAATAAGAGGCATTCTCCCATAAATATAGTACCCTTAAGTCGTATCTGTCACCAGAATAGGGTTACGAAGCATCACTGGCGTTTACAATTCAAACAAACATAATTTTAAAAATTTTCAAATCATATCAGTAATCATTTTAAAAGCAATCCAAATCATACATATTTTTCCCTAAATGGGCTCTCGATACTCTAAAAACACGTTAGAAGCAAGTCAGGACTAAATAGGAAACTCAAAAATTTTTTCAAGAAATATGGATAATTTTCTAAACTACAGTGGTCACACGGCATGTGGGAATTCGAGATAGGGACACACGGCCATGTCACAGCCCGTGTAACTCACTAACTTGGGTCACACGGCCAATCCACACGCCTGTGTGCCAAGCCGTGTACCCCACATAATAACCCCACATGCCCGTGTGCTAGGCATTGTGCTAGACCGTGTAACAGCCTGACTTGCAACTCTTCTAAAAAACTATAGGGACACACGGCTATGTCACCTGGCCGTGTGTCACACACAGCTGAGACACACACCCGTGTCTCTACCCGTATGGATGAAAATAAGTCATTTTACAAGCCATTTTTCTCACCCATTTTGGCATGCACCTACAACCAAAATTTCACATATATACAGGCTAATATAAGGCACCAAAATCATGCATATTCTAGCTAATCAATCATGGTATAAGGACATACAACCAATATGCCCTTAGGCATCTCAAATGACAACATGTAATATGTATAATCATGTACTAAATTTGGCCAAAATATTCACTAACTTCTAAACATATTTTCATCAATACTTATTATTGAATTTCCTTGCCAAAATATACCAAATGGTGCAATCATGCCATTCAACTACTAACATTAATATTCATAAATGTCATTCATACCCAAATACCAATTTACCATTTTACTTAAACATACTAAGCACTTATCAAAATTAAGCATCATAACTACTTATAACCAAGTTAATTCACTTAGCATACTTGAAGTATTCAATCATCATGATTTGATACCAAAATATTTATACAATTTCTTCATATATATGTTCCAAAAGGTCTACCTAATTAAGCACATAAGTTCAACTATTTTTACTAAAAAAAAGTATAGTAAATTACTTCCCATATTTACATCTATACAAAATATTCAAGTACTATAGACCCTATCCTAATACATGCCACTTAAACCAACATTAAGAACCTAAATCACTACCGAGATGTTGATGATAATGTGCTAGCTTCTGAGTCGATCCAACCAAAGCAACGATTCCAAAAGTCCTATAATAAGCATCAAAAAGCTTAGTAAGTTTGATATAAATTTCCTTTAATAATTCACCAAAAACTATTCAAATAAATGCAACTTCCAGTACACCGGCACACAGCCTGTTAGGCACAAAGCCTACTAAGCATTTAGCCCGAATAATCACCGGCACAAAGCCTGTTAGGTACTTAGCCCGAATAATCACCGGCACAATACTTGCTAGGCACTTAGCCTGAACATTCACTGGCACAAAGCCTGCTAGGCACTTAGCCTGAATAATCACTGATACAAAGCCTGCTAGGCACTTAGCCCGAATAATCACCGTATTTCTGTTTCGGTAAGCTTAACTTAATAAAATCCATAATTCAAAAAATAATGAATAGTATGGAACATTCAATAAAATTTATAGTAACCATGTAATGAACTTACCTGGACTGAATCGCAGAAATTACGAAAGTTTAGGGACTACTCCGCTAATTTTCTTTTTCCCCGGATATCTAAGGATTCTTGATATGAAAAAAAATGAAGGAACCGACTTAGAGCTCCCTCCTATGGTGGTTTCGGCCAAATTTTGAAGAAGAATGCTTAGGAAGCTTTAAAATTTTAATTTGTTTTTTTTAATTTCATGTAATTTACAATTTTGCCATTGTAATAACTTTATTTTATTATTTTGCATTAACATGCCTTCCCACTGTATTAATTTAGGCATAATTATTACCTAAGTCCTTCTTTCAATATTAATTAAACCATTTCATCATCTATTTGCTTTAATTTGCAAGTTTTGCACCTTTTTCAATTTAGCCATTTTTCTTTAATTAACTACCTAATCGTTAATATTTCTAAACTAAATTTTAATACGACTCTAATGACTCTATACGTATTCTAAAAATAATATTTATGAGTCAACATGATGGAAATTTTTGGTCTCGAACCACTATTTTGTCTCCACTAAAAATTGGGCTATTACAATAAATCTCTACCTTGACTCGTATTTAGACCAACTCCCTTGTCGAGCCCTGTTATGGGCTTAATTGATTCTTTGTCAGATCTTTACCAAGTCAAACCAATGCTCGAACTTTGAAACTGGAAGGCTCTTTGTCAACATGTCGACTGGATTATGTTCTGTGCCAATTTTAAGAATACGAATATCCTCTTGAATGATCTTCTCTCGAACAACATGATAACTAATGTATATGTGCTCCATTCTCTCGTGATGTATTTGATCTTTGGTGAGATATATGTCATTTTGGCTATCACAATATACAATAGTTGCCCCTTTAACAAAATTTCTTCTTTTATTGCTTTTGTAATTGCCATCTATTCTACATCATTAGTCGAAAAAGCCATTTTAGCTTGAAGTGTCTCTTTCTAGCTAATGGCACAATTCCCAAAAGCAAATAGGTAACCCGTTAGAGACATTTTTCAATCTAAGTCTATAAGATTTTCCATGTATTGGCTAACAACACTAAAAACATGTGAAATATCGAGAAGAGTGCATACTATTGCATACATCAAGCTTCCAACTGTGCTTGAATAAGGTACTTTTGACATGTACCTTTCATCTTCTTCATTCTGTGGGAAATCTGAAATTGAAAGTTTAAAGTGTGCAACTAAAAGAGTACTTACCGGTTTTGCATCTTGCATCTCAAATCGCTCAAGGATCTTCTTGATGTACTTTTGTTGTGATAAAAACAATTTCTCGGAATATCTATCTCTAAAAATTTCCATCCCCAAATTTTTTTTGCTGCACCTAAATCCTTCAACTCAAACTTAAAGTTAAGCATGGTTTTAAGGTGATCAATTTTAGATGGATTCTTAGCCACAATTAACATATCATCAACATAAAGAAACAAGTATATTAAAAAATCATCATCAAGACATTGTAGATAAACACAACTGTCATATTTACTCTGAGAAAAAACAATACTCAACATGAATGGGTCAAACTTTCTATACCATTACCGAGGAGACTGCTTCAAACCGTATAAAGACTTTTGAAAGAGACGAACATGAGTTTTTTACCTTCAATTTTGAAGCCTTCTGGTTGTTGCATGTAGATTTCCTCCTTAGGTCATCATGAAGGAAAGCAGGCTCTACGTCTAACCACTGTAAGTCAAGACTATTTGATGCAAAAAGGGCCAAAAGCGTCCAAATGGACATATTTTCACAACTGGAGAGAAAACATCAAGAAAATCAACTCTCTCCACTTGACTATATCCCTTTGCAACTAGTCTTACCTTGTACCTAGTATCATTAAGACCCGAACCTTCCTTCTTTTTAAACACCCATTTGCAACCAATGATTCTTTTACAGTTGGAAGGTTTAACTAGCCTCCAAGTCTCATTCTTTTGAAGGCTTGAACTAGAGGTTTGAACTATCTCATAATAATACATAGGATTGGTTGAATCAATGCTCTCAGCAACAGTAAGAGCATAAGCCACTAGGTTTCCTTTACAATATTTTTGTAGTGGTCGTATTTCTCACCTTTTTCTATCATGAGTCTATTTATAATTAGTTAACTGAGATGGTAAGGGTACCTGGGGGTCGCATGGAACCACAAATAGATCTAAAACAACTTTAAACTTGCCAGAATCATAATTTTTTTGTCGTTACGATGTTGTGAAACTCTTCGTCAAGATAATTTTTTGTAACGTCACCCGTTGTTTTGGCTTTTGACTCCACCCTGCTTGAAACACTCTCATTTGTTGTGTCTTTAAAAGTAAAAGTCCCATTTTTTGATCGAAACATGACAGATTCATCAAAAGTAATATTTGTACTAACAATTATCTTGTCGGATTTCAAACACCACAACTTAAAACCTTTCGTACCAGCAGAGTATCCCAAAAAGATGTATTTAACGACCCTTGGTTCAAGCTTTCCCTTGCTATCTTTAAAATAAGCAGGACAACCGAAAATTCTAATATTAAAATAATTGGTAAGATTACCTAACCATATCTCCTCTGGAACTTTACCATTCAATGCTCGATAAGGACATTGATTTACCAAATAACTTACCAAGTTTATGGCTTCAGCCCAAATTTCCTTCCCTAAGCCTGCATTAGAAAGTATACATTGAGCCTTTTCCGGCAAGGTTTTGTTTATTCTTTCTACAACTCTATTCTAATGATGAGTTCCAACAACGGTTTGATGTTTTTCAATTCCTTCCCATTTTCAGAAACCATTAAACTCTAATGAACAGAACCCAATACCATAATTTGTTTTCAATCGCTTCATGGATTTTTTGATTTTTTTCTAATAGTGTCTTCCACTGTTTGAAGATTTTGAAGACTTCATTTTTCTGTTTTAAGAAATAAACCCAAAGTTTTCTAGACTGGTCATCAATAAAAGTTAGGAAATATTTATTATCTCCTTTTGAGATGTAAGAGGATGGACCCCATAAATTGGATTGAATGTAATCTAAAGTCCCTTTTGTTCTGTACACTACTAAATTGAAACTGACTCAGGTTTGTTTACCGAGAATGCAATACTCGCGAACCCTAACTTACCAACATCAGTGTGTTTGAGAAGATCTCTATTGCACAAGACTATAATACCTTTTTCACTTCGTTTGGTTGAATTAGAATCGGTGAAGATGACCTCTACGTGCCAAATTTTGGTAGAATCGAAATTGGTGGAGAAAGAATCACTTCGTTTCATCATGACGTCAAGTTTCTTATCGTCACGACATGGTGGCAATTTTGGCTTTTCTTCGGTAATCGTAATCGCACTAGTGACCATTGACCCTTATAGAACGTATAGACTGCCTGTTGTTTTGTCCTCTCATCACAACAAGAGCCACGCATGAAAATTTTAATCCGTTTGACTTAATGACTATCCTGCAACCGTTATATCCCAATGAGATAAGATTTTTCTTTAATTCTGAAACATACTTGACATCTGACAGTGTCTAAATAATTATGTCATGCATCCTAACTTGTATTGTTCCAATTCTGGATATTTTAAATGGAGAGTTATTACTGATCAACACAACTCCACCTTCAACTAAACGGTACATGGAGAGCTATTCCTTGTTGGGACACATGTGATAGGAGCACCCTGAACGTAAGATCCATTTGGAAGTAAGATGAAACTTTCGTTTGTTGACACTAATAAGAAATCACCACCTTTTTCCTCGACTACACTAGCATCAACAACTATGACTTTCTGCTTATCTTTCTCGTCATTTTCGGCATCCCTTTTGATTTCATTTTGAAGTTTCCAACATTCTACCTTAACGTGGCCCACCTTTTTACAATGGCCACAATATTTTTCACGGTTTCTAGATTTGGACCTTGCTTTAGACCTATTTCGATCTATATTTTTAGTTTGTTGTCTGCCTCTTGCAACTAGAATTGAGGCATGCCTGTCTGATTTTTTATTTGGGCCTAACTCGTTGTCGAGTTTATCGTTACTTAGAAGATTCCCTTCACATCCTTGAACGACATATGATCTCTCCCATAAATTAGAGTTTCCGTGAAAATTTTCTAAGAATAGGGAAAATAGTATAACAACAACATAGCTTGATCCTCATCACTAATCTCCGCTTCGAGATCCTTTAAGTCATTAAGAAGGGTAACAAACTCACTAATACGAGTTCTAATGGACTCACCTTCAGTTATTCTGAATGTGTAGAGATGTTGTTTTAATACTAACCTATTGGCTAGAGATTTCGTCATATATAAGACTTCTACTTTCTTCCATCACGCAGTCGCTGTTTTCTTCTTCAAAACCTCTTGTAACACATTATTCGTGAGGCATAATTGAATAGTGGATAGAGCCTTTTCATTGAGCTCTTCCCATTCTAACTGATCCATATCTATGAGCTTTTTCCCTGTAACAACCTTCTTTTTCAAACCAATTTGAACCAGTATTACTATCATCCGAACTTGCCACAAAATAAAATTTTCAATTCTGTTGAACTTCTCGATATCAAACCTTGACGCTACCATATTTGAATAGGTTGACTGCCAAAATCGAACTAGATCTAATACTAGTTTGTAAGGGATAAACCTGATTAAAGAACGAACAAAGTGAAGAAAATAAGAATCGAAAAGATTGAACTTGCAAATTTTACGTGAAAAAACTTCTCAAAAGAAGATAAAAACCATGAAAAAAAAAAGAAATTTTACTATATTAAAGGAGAATACAAAATATAGAGTGAATTAGAAGAAAAACCTAAAGCCCCACAAGAAAAGCTCTTCGGAACAAAGAACAAAATTCTTTCGATCTAAATATTTTTGTTGTGTAAAACCTAGAGTAGTTAAGGCCTATTTATAGGCTAAAATTCATAACATATATGACTACAACAACTCTAAGTTAATTAGATTTTAAGTGGGAAAGTAAAAATAGAGTTTAAGTAGGAGATGAAATCCAAAATCAACTTTGGTCAAAATAAGAGGCATTTTCCCACACGTGAGAAGAAGATGAATAGCTAAGTGATAATGTTTATTTTCTCTCACAAACTAATATGTATGTATATTAAGTAATTAAACCAAAAGCCACTCATCCTATGGCTATTCACTCACTAAAGGTAAATTAGTGGAATCTTATGGTAATCACCAAGCCAATCTACTAATATAACTTAACCAAGGTTTAATTGTTTTATGATCATTATTTTAATTGCACATTAATTCCTTGTTCAAAGTTTTATCAAAGCTCTTCATTTTACTCACCTTGTAATTTAGTCTTTGTACTACTTAATCCCATATTTAATTCATATACTTTTAGTTTCAACTTTTTGGACGACTTGTCTTAACAAATTTAGTCTTGAAATTGACTTCTCTGACACTAACAAAAATCAGGTCGATACACATTTGATTCACCAAATCTTAAATTACATTTCATAACAGGATTATGATAAAGTACGATTACAAGTGGAATATAAGATTACCTTGTTTGGTTGGAATGTAAAATTCATGTGTTTGGTTGACAAAATATAAGATTACCTAAAAGTAAACTCTATTAAATTCTCCTTATTATAGAATTTTATTTTTATAAGTTTAGCATTTTTTAGTCTTAATTTTTAATAAAATTATAATAACTTAATAAATTTATTTTTATTACACATTTATTTTATCAAATGGATTTTTAGACTAAATTTATTTTTTAGTCTTAATTTTTAATAAAATTATAATAACTTAACCATTGAACCTAATCATGACAGTTTATTTATATGGTTTATAATTGTTTATTTTAGTTTAATTTAGAGAATTTGGTTTACTTTTAATATAAAAAGAAAACTAAAACTAAAATTCATTATATATGTAACACCCTAAAATTGGGTTTAGGAGTTTTAGGGGTGTTTTAAGGAATTTAACTCTAGTGAGCTTGGGAATTTTTTTAGCATGGTATTTGAAAATGTTTTTGTCTATGGCATGTTGAAAATTAAACCAACTTTTGAAAATGATACTGAAAAGGCTTTTAATTTTACAATAAGGACTGATTTGTAAAATGGTCAAAATTTTGTGTGTTTATGACGCAGTTTTACAAAATTTTAAAATTCAAACTTTTTCTCCTTTCTTCTACAACAAACTCACGTTAGCTTTTTCTTTTGCTTAGTTTGTGTCGTCCAATGTTCTCCCTTGCTTTCCCATTCAAATTTAAATTCTGAAACTATATTTCTTTGATTTCTATCAACCTCTATAAATTTCAAGAAAAACACTAAAAATACCAAAGATTTCTCCATTTTCAAGTTTGTGGATTTTTCGGGTTTTCGACCAGTAGTTCGTTTTTCTTCCATTGAATGTAACAATTCATCTACCCATTAGTTTTTAATGTTATTTAGCCTTTAAAATTGAGTTTTTAGCCATTAAATCGTACGTTTTTAAGTAAAAGCCAAAAATTGGGTCATTAATGGTGGAATTCAGGATTTTGGGCAAAAACATGGTTTCAAAGTATTTTTCAATTATTTTTGGTAAGGTTAGAAGGTTTCTAAACTTACTTTGAAGTTTTGTTAAACATTTCTTGAGTTTTAGTGAAATTCGTGAAAATTTTCATAAACAAGTCAAAAATTTTGATACCATGAATTGAGTAGTTTTGTGTAGTTTAAAGGTTGAGAATCAGTCATAGGTGAATAATTAGATGAACGGAATCAGTTTTAGGCAAAACGATTGAGTATAGACTGAGATATTTGGAATCCAAGTTTGTTATGTTGAAGATTTCAGCTACGTGAGAATTTAGCTTAGGCTTGTGCTTTTTATTGTTTAAGGTGAATCCTTAGCTGATTGTTGATTGTGTTATTGTGTGAATTATTGTGTTGAAGCTTCGGATTAATTAAGACCTTCTACGAGCTAAGTAAATGCTAGTTTGAGCTTTCAACATTGCAAAAGTGTTCTGGTGAGTATTTACAATTGCTGCTTGTGGACACGATTTAATGCGTTAATTAGGAATTTAGAAGTAGCCTAAACCCCTACTATAAATTTTGTGTGTAAGCTTTCTCATATGTTTGATTTAATACATGAATATGTGTTGTGAAATTGTGGATTAAATTGTGATATTATGACATGTGATATAAGCTTATGATGGTTATTGTGAAAGAGTTTATTGTGGGCATGATATATGTGCCATATGACAGCAATTATGTCGTGAATATAGTGTGATTGTGTAGTGAAAAAGTGAAAAAATTGTAAGTAAAATATGTGTTTAATAACAAATATTTTGGCCTTGTAAACCTTAAGACCATTGGATATAGTTGGCATGTCATAGGATTCTGAGTACTCACCTATATTTGTTATGTGATTTGGGCATTGAGGCCCTTGGACATGTTGGAGAGAAAAGGGAATGTGAGCTAAGCTCCATTCAACGAGACATGTTTGGTGTGATGGAAAGTGTTAGCTATATGCTTCACTTTTTAGGATATGTTGGACTCTATGAGTAATTTGTTGTGTTGGAGATCCGTGTATCCGATGAGTGGTGATAGAGCTCACTTTTACGTTTCATAGCTTAAGTGTCAAATTATATATAAATATGTTTATGAGTATTGTGATATATTCTTAAATGTTAATGTGATTACCATGTAAATGAACTAGTAATAATGCATGAGCGAGTATAATATGACACTAGAGTTGGAAATATTGAGGTTGTGTTATACGGTTGTTTCGTTAATGCTTGATGAATTGTTTCCATGGTAGTTGTTCTAGGCATTCACTGAGCTCATAAATCTCACCCACTCTTTTTTAAACCATTGTAGATTAGTAGCAGTTCGGTGTGAGCAGTGTGGCTCTAAGGGATTGATCAAAGAGAATTTAGTAATACTTCATAGATGATTTATTATTTGGGAAATAAAGGCAATGTAATAGACTTTTTACTGGTATTTTCCATGGTATTTTGGATGTTTCCAAAGTTTATTTGTTCTTAGGATTTAAACATTTGAATCATGATATGTTGAATGTTGCTCGGACTTATTCTCGATGCTTGAAACTGTTACTATAGTCATTTTGACGTTTATTTGATATGGTAAAAGATGCATATTGAATATACTTGTGTTGGAATGGTTTGCTTAAATATGCTGAATTTTTACTTTTTGGAGCAGAAGTATCGATATTCGAGTTTTAAAAATGATACCTCTATGATTTTCAAATGTGCAAGAAGTTGGAATCGTAAATGGGTATTGATACCATATCACGAGTATCAATACTCGGGGTAAAATTACCGATACATATTGAAAGGTACCGATAATTTCTTATGTTTAGTTTTTAGGCGAGAAATAGAATACTATTTTTGTATCGATTTTCCAATCTTTATCTATACCATGTAAGGAAAATATCGATACCCATGTTCTAGTATCGATACCTACGTAGTCAATTTTGAAATTTTGGTAAAGTGGCTCTCATGTATGTACAACTGTTATTAATTGAACAATTAAAATGTGGGTAGCAACTCTTATTGATAATTAGGAGTATACTTGACTTAAAACTCGTGTAAATGCTAAAATGGAAGACATTGCTTTAATAATTAGCTCATTTTTACTGTGTGTGATGTGAGACAGTGGTGTGGTATCCTAACATTGAGGCTGGGTAGCCGAGCCGAGTAAAGAGTGTTACAATATAAACCTCCAAATTTTATATTCTACTTAATATAGCTTGGGGTTCCCACCAAGTTTACTAAGAAGACTATTGTTTTAATAATTTTCTTTCTTTTCTAAAAAAAATTGTTAATGTTGTTTGGAAATTTGGGTTTTATTTGTTAACTAAGCTATTATAACTTTATATGTAAATTTTATGTAAGACAAAAAAATGATAAAAGATTTTATTTTCAAAAATCAATCCATATAAAGAAACTAGTAACTAAGATTAATCAATCAAATAAATTCAAACCTATGGTTCATCCTTACATCAAAATTCAAAATTTATATAAAAAATTCATTTTTCCTAGAGCATTCGACAATTTAAAAAAAAAGATCATTAACAATCAATGTAATAAAACACAAAGTAATATCAGGAAATGGGTAGCGATCTATTGTAATTCAATGTAGCAGATTAAACTAGTTTTCGCACTTGAGGAGCTGGAATATAAGCGTTTTCATTATGTTTTAGTTAAGTTTTTATAGTTTAGTTTAAATCCAATAAAAAATGTATTTTGAGTCTTTTGTTGACCTTAAGGGCCGAATGAGGCCTAAAGGTGCGCTAATGTACTTAGTGAGTGTGCAAGAGACCATCAGAGGGTGTACAAACTCAATACTGGTTGTTGTGTTGCAACACGGGAAGTTCGATGTCCCAACATACGGTGCTGATAAGTTATAAAAGTAACATATTTTAATCCTATTCTTAATGCATTTTTGGATGATTAATTATGCAAATTAGTGAATTTTATGCTCCTAATCCTTTAAATTCAAGTTTCTATACGTAGGAGAGCATTTGGGAGCAAAAGGAGCGAAAAACGAGCCAAAATCAGACAAATATAGTTGTTTTCAAGAGCCACACAGACTCGCTTCCCATGTGCCAGCCCATGTCTATTTCGCACCCTGCTTCCCAAATACGCGGAAAAACCTAATTTTTAGGCTTTCTGAGCGTTCTAAAATCTATAAATACCCATTAGAAGAAGACATAATGGGGCAATCAGAGAAGATCGAAGAAAACACTTGAAGAACACCATTGGAATCAACTTGGAAGTGGATCTCCATCAAGATCGAAGATCTCTTTTTAATTTCTTTCGATGTTTTATTGAGTTTCTTTATGTCTTGTGGTTATTCTAAGTTTGAGATGCTTCTATTCAGGATTATGAACTAATTCCCTAGATACCTAGCGAGGATGGAACCTATGATGAATCCTTTTGTTTAATTTTTGTTTTTACACGATAAATATTTGATTCTTGTTCTCAATTATGTATGTTTATTTTTTGTTTTAATATTTTCGAGATATTAATTCATGTTTAACGTGCTTAATTCAGTGGAGCAAAAGTCCTTATTTAAGAGTAGATCTAGCATAATTGAGTGCAGTTGGATGCAAGCCTAGAAATAGGACGACAAAAATCTACCGGATTAGAGTCAAATCTAATAAAGGAAACCATAGATCGAGTTAATACGATGATAGGGGTCTTAATTAGAAACAGATTTGAATTAATCAAAGTCTAGGTGGATTCTTTCCTGGGTATTGTCTATCTCATTGGTTAATATTTGATTATTTCTTTGATTCATTCTCTGTTGCGTTCTTAGTTAAATTAGTTTAGTAAATTTAGATTAAAACATATCACCCTCAATTGTCGGCTAAATAATAGAAAAAAGGTAATTACTAATAATCTATATTGTAAATTTAGATACAATATTCTCTACTCACCGTAGCTATACTATTGTTCGATAGGTGTGCTTGTCTTTGTCGTATTTATACTTAGTTTTGTGACCATCAAAAGAATAATGCAAGAATTTCAAGACTGCCTTCGGTGTCACGACATAGCCATTGGATGTCACGAAACACCTCACGAAATAGTTTGTTAAGTTCAATGGTTTGCAAGACAAAGATCCAAGTACTCATTTGGCCAATTTCCTGGAAATCTACGATACTTTCAATATTAATGGCGTTACTGACGATGCCATTAGTTTACGTTCATTCCCTTTCTCATTAAGGAACAAAGCTAAGCAGTGGTTGAACTCTTTATCATGAGGTTCCATCACCACATGGGCTCAAATGACTGAAAAGTTCCTTCTGAAGTACTTCCTACCAACTAAGATGGCCAAGTTAAGGAACGACATCTCTTCCTTTGTGCAAATCAATTTTGAAATGTTATATGATGCATGGGAGAGGTATAAAGACTTATTGAGACAGTGCCCTCACCATGGATTACCTCTATGGCTACAGGTTCAAACCTTCTACAACGGTTTGAACCCCTCAACTAGACAGTTGATTGATACAGTAGTCGATGGTACACTTAACAATAAAACACCCGAAGCAACTTATGAATTTATAGAAGAGATGGCACTGAATAATTATCAGTGACAAGTCATGAGGATGAAGCCGATGAAAGCAGCCAATGTTTTCAACTTAGATGCAGTCACCATGTTATCGAATCAGGTAGAACAATTAAATAAAAGAATTAATGTTTTATATGTTTCTATGCAGGTACATCCAATGATACCATGCAACACAAATGGAGGTGGAACGAACAACCCAGAATGTTTACCCTTCGCTCCTAGCACAGAGAACGAACAAATCAATTATATGGGTAATAATTCTAGGCCTCAAAATAACCCTTATAGTAACCACTATAATGCAGGTTGGAGGAACCATCCCAATTTCTCTTGGGGTGGTTAAGGAAATTAGAGAGCACAACCCCTCCGGGTTTCCAACAACAACCTTACTAGCAAGAGAAAAAGCCAAACCTTGAGGAGATGTTGATGAAGTTTATCTAGGTGTCAGAAACGCGTTTTCAAAACACTGAGGCAACACTAAAGAATTAAGAAGCATCAATTCAAGGACTCGAGAACCAAATAGATCAGCTTGCTAAGTTAATTTTAGAACGACCACGAGGTAGTTTGCCTAGCAATATTGAAACAAACCTAAGGGAGCAGCTTCATGCAATTACTGTGCGAGATGAAGAAGGGTTAGTTGAATTTGATCCAGAACCAAGGCAAGAAATTGTGGTAAATAACAATAAGGTTGAGGTAAGCCAGAAAGAGCAAAATCCGATTGTTAAGGAATATAAACCTCGAGTGCTATATCCTAATGCGATGAAGAGAGACTAGACAAACGAAAAATTCAGTAAAATTCTTAAAATCTTAAAGAAATTACATATTAACTTATTGTTTGTTGAAGCTCTTTCGTAGATGTGCTTGTTAAAATCGATAAATTTATATTTCCTGTTGACTTTTTTGTATTAGACATGGATGAGGGTAGTGAGGTACCTTTAATTTTAGGGTGACCCTTTTTAGCAACTGGTAGAACCATAATTGATGTTGGTATAGGTGAGTTGGTACTTCATGTAGGTGACGAATCGATTACTCTTCAAGCTCGTGATTCTGTTAGAACATCTAGTGATCAAGATGATTTTAAATCTTCTGTTAATGTTAGTGACCATGTGGCTCAACCTTCTTTGTAGGAAACCCCTCGAAAAAATGTAATGGAGTCATGTTCCAATCAATGCAACAGAAACAGAACGATTTATGATAAACGAATGTTGCAAATCGATAAACTAGATGAATGGCGAACACATGTTAAAGAGAAAATGAAAAGCACGATGAAGAGCCAAAGAGACGCCATGATGAGCATATGAATGGAACGAACAAATTTAAGGTTGGGGACAAGGTACTAGTAGACAAAACAGATCCATGAATTGCCACTTAGGAGCTTGATGCAAACGGATCAAACCCTTGTACTGAACATCTTCCTATACAGTACAGTCAAGGTAACTCATTCTGAATTTGGCAGATTTAAGGTAAACGATACTTGACTCAAACCTTACTTTGATAATAGAATTGATAGAGAGAAATAGAAGTGTTAACACTCCTAGATTCAGTTGTTCTTACTCTCGAAAGGGGTTTTAATTAGAAAGATATTTCAATTAATCAACCTAGAGTCAATTTTTCTTACTCTCGAAAGAGATATTAACATAATTTAGGGATTTCTACGGATCAAGACATAAGTGAATAAATCGTTTAATTTAGATTCATAATAATAGGTGAAGTCTAGGTAGATTCTTTCCTGGGTATTGTCTATCTTTATGGTTAATATTCGAGTATTTCTTTGATTCATTCTCTGTTGTGTTCTTAATTAAATTAGTTTAGTAAATTTAGATTAAAATACATCACACTAAATTTTTAGCTAAATAATAGAAAAACGGTAATTACTGATACTTTTATTCCTCGTGGATACGATATTCTCTGCTCACCATAGGTATACTATTGTTCAATAGGTGCACTTGTCTTTTTCGTATTTACAGTTAGTTTTGTGACCATCAAAAGAATAATGCAAGAATCTTGAGACTGCCTTCGGTGCCGCGACACAGCCATTGGATGTCACAAAACACCTTTGAAGCAATCATGAACCTGAGCATACTGCCTTCGATTTCACGACATAGGCACTAGGGTGTCACAAAATTGGTCCTGTACGGGTAACACTTACGAGCTAGGGGCGTTTTTGTCTACACAATCAAAAGTTAAATACAAGAGCTTCAGCTGACCTAGGGTTGAGGACGACGGTAACCCTAACTCTATAAATAGGCTCTTAAACACTTACAGTTCTTGTCATTAGTGTTCTTTGGAGAATTTGATTTGTAGACGCAATCAAACTATTTTGGATTTCTGCACTTTCACCAATCAAATAATATTAGGATTCTCTTAAGCCTTATTCTTGATTTATTATTTATACATATCTTATTTATCAAGTTTATTGTGTTTATGGATTCCACGAGGAACTAATCCTCTTATGAATAATTAATTGTTTTGTAGGGATATTTTAATGGATCAGCTGTTCAGGAAAGGAAGAATCTAAACCCTACATCTGACAACCCTAAGAAGTCATCAAGGTGGGAATTAGCCCAAATTTGGTATGGCCTACCCGTGAACACCTTAACCCTGAACCGTTTTAGACTATGAAGTCGAAAGATAAGTAGTTCTTACTGACTCAGTATTTCATTGGAAAATTTTGAATATCCTGCTAAGCTAATTACCCATGTTTAGATTTGATTAAGTTTAGGTTTTACTTGTTTGAAGTTCACTTTATTTATGCAATTCTTTTTCTTTCTTCATAAAAACCCAAAAATCTCTTTTTTTATGTTTTAGCGTAATATGATTTGTCTAGATTACTAATTAATTCTATTTGCATTTAGGATAACTTTAATCTAGTACTCACCTCCCTTGGATACAATCCTCGGAGTACTCACCTACTTTGTTGTAGCTATATTACAACCTAACTTGTATATTTGTGGACACCTTCTGAATTCCAAATCCTTAGTTGCAGTATTCACACTCTAGACGTTAGCACGTCCGGAGGCAGTTAGTAACTTTGTCTAAAATTTTAGATTCCACCTAGAATCTTAGATAACCTACAGAAGAGGTCATAATGATATAACACCTCATATTATGACATCTTGACACTATTCAGGAATGTGAGATTATGAGATGGTCGAAATGTTGAGAATTCAAACATCATAAGCTTATTCCAAAATGTAACATTATGGGACATAATGTGATATTTCGCAAACTAAAAACACCTTAAAGGGATTTTTTAGTTTATTATTACAATATTTTCATCCAAATATTTCTCTCTCATAAATATTATATGGGTTTCCATGCAAGCATCAATGTAATATTTATTAACTCCATTTTCAAAATGTTTATAAGCATCAATTACCTTCCACTTCAAAGATTTATTACTACCTCACGTAAAGCATATAAGCAGTCCGTAGATTTATCATTTTTTCATTACGATAAAACTATCACTTATTCCTTTAATCACATTTTTAATTATTATTCTCTAATTTCTAACAAGATCCTCCTCTCGCCCCCTTCCACAAAAAAAAAAAGGGAAATACAAGTTGAAATCAAATTTTGAATAGGAGCAGAGGCAAAGGAAGCCACTCTAAGAATGATGCCAACGTCCACTATGTTTTAAGATAAATATCAAATTCTTTGTTTGGGTTCTTGAATGAAGATAATATAATGAACAAAGAAGGAAGAAACAATTCAAACAAAACTATTGAAGATTTATTTTAAAACAATGTTTAGTGTGAATACAACAATATTTTACTTATGGCATAGCACAAAACTACATAGTGAGGGCCTTAAGTGTTTGGTATGTTTGGTGGAAAGCACTCTTAGTGTAGCCAATGTTGGGTCTTTGGTTGAAATCTCGTGTGCGCAATTGTGTTTTGTAAGGATTACTAAGGGATAAGCTTTATAATTAACAATAATTGAGTGTATAATTACAATATGTGCTAAAACGAACATAGGTTAAGTGATATGCTAGAAAGTGAAGTTGTGAATAATTAGATAATGGGGGACCTAAGTGTAACCGTTGATGTTATTAATAAGTTGAAATAGTGAAACAAGAACCTAACACTCAAGTGTTATGTCACTAACAAGTTCAATGAATTTAAGTGCAATATTTATAAGTCCCTTAATAAGGGAAACTTTGTAAACACTAGAGGAAAATGAGTGTAATTCGATCAAAGAATTAATGAATTTTTAACTTATATGCATGTTTAAAAATGAGTAAAAGAACTAATAAGTGGTAATTTCCTTAATAGATTAAAGTGATTAAGTGAGTGAAAGCACTCTTGGGCTTATTGGATAAGATGAACAACTAAAGAGAATTAAATTCTCACTAGTAAGTGACTCATACAACTAAAACCTCATAATTGATAAAGACTCTAAATAAGTGCAAGAATTGGTAAAATAGGAAATTTTAGTGTATTGCCTTATTAAATTTTAGTGCTCTTTGATCTTAACATGTTAATGGTTTAAACGCGTAGGTAGAAGACCTTTCCAAAAAGCTAGTTACCGTGTCAATGATGGATCACATACTTGAGCAAGCCTTGAAGGACATAGATTGATTAATTTGTAATAATTGTAATTGGAGGGTTGAATAGGCATGTACATGACTAAGTGTGTTGCCTTATTAAATTTGTAAATATTGAGATTTTTTTTGTATGTGTAATATATTTAACACTTTCAAGTTAAATATTTTCGTGTTAAATTGATTTGACCATGTTTATAAGACAAATGTGTGTTCAAATCGGTGTTTATAAGGTTCTTAAATGAATTGAAACTTATTGGTATGATTTGATGATGTTTAGAATTGATTTGAAGTGGTTTTCAACTGATTTTTCTTTAGAGGACTCAAGTTTCGGAACATGTCCTTGCATGTATTGAAACATTCAAATCAATAGCTTAAAATCTACAATTCTAGACTAAGGTACCAATACGTAAAGCATAGGTATCAACACCTTGCCCCAAGACAAGTGCCACTGCATTGTTCAGGTCATTTTAGGCTCCTAAAAGTTTCGGAATCACTTTAAGATGTTCTTAAAGCTTCAAAATTATTTTATCTTATTGCTAAGATATTATTAAATTTTTTTAATCTTTCATTTCTTAAACGTTACTAAGATTTTTGTTATACATGTGGATGGTTAAATGGAGTTACATCCACCTCATCTTCCCAACTGCACATTACATGTTGTTGTTAGGAAATTATTGGAAGAAGAATTTTGAGATGTTTAATTGAATATCTTGGGAAAAAAGCCAAGCACAACAGGTTTGCAACAACTCTATCTACACACTTATGAATATTATGTTCATATGATTACCACTCCCCCACAAACCATTAGCTAGTAAATCTCAAATAGAAATATCACAATCATTTAAAGTTGATAAAAAACGTTCTATCATGATTACGCAATTTACCACCTTTTCACAAAGGAAAACATAATTTCGTTAAGTCCTCAACTACTAGTCATGGGAGATCACAATTCAATCTTAGTTTATATAAAGGATTCCATGACTTGGGTCATCTACACTCATCTAAATTGCAAAAAACAACTGGTTAATCTTTAATAGTTTCCACTTAAGTCATCATCAACCTAAACATCAATTAGACTCAATGAAAAACTACTAAGATTCACGTGAATTACAACCTTCCAGCATAAATTAAGTCCGTGATACCATTTGAAAATCCACAAATCCTCATCACACATTCCATCCTCCTAGCATACATTTTGGTTTCCATAATTGAAACCACATAGGGATCTTTTTCCTTCAATAAGTATCGAAGCAAAAGAAATTCCTATGGGTTCCCAAACCCACACAAATTCCAAAGTATTAGTCTTGTGGTTCTCAGTGGCACTACCTCATAGTGCACACCAATTCATCATAGGCAGAGATTATAAGAGTGCCCTTTTTATGCAACTTATGGATTGGTAAGTTAATACCTGTTAATCCCCTACCATTATTCTCTAGATTAAGTTGTCTTAGAACTTTTATTATTCCTTTTCCATATGGCCTGACTATTCTTTGAAACATTCAAAATAATCCTCTCAATAATTTCCTTTTCAACTCCCTAAAAATCAAAGTTTTCTTATCATAATTAGTAGAGATAAGATCCCCATCATAATCTTGGAACAAAAGTAAATGCTAACCAAAATTCTATAGTGCACACTCTAATTCTCTGTTATGATGTCTTGTTGTCTTCTTTAGTGATACGAATCATGGGCCATAAAAGAGTGATTCATAAGGGTTTGTTTTACATAGTAGTCTAATCAAAAGAGGTCATGCATGTAAAATGAAATTGAAGCTTAATATTTTCATTCCAGACTTCATTTCTAACCATTTTGAATTGGTTCATGACATTTATGAGGTCAAAACATGGAAGGAAGAAGTTCGTTAGATGAATTTTATTGTTATTGAAAACTTTTCATCTTTGGCAAAACTTTCGGTTTTAGGATTTTTTTATTATTTCTAGTTATTTTTGTCTTTAAAAACTTTATATTTTGATATCTTTTTCATTTTGGAAACTTTCCTTGCTTTTCAAAAAAATTTCTAGAAAATGAAAAACTGCTCACTTTCTTATTTTTTGAGAAATTCAATCCCATCCTGCCCCTGAAACATCATTTTGGAAAAGTGAATAATTCTTTGGAGTCATATTTAAAAGATGTATCCACATTTCCACTCAAATGGTAAAGCCAATAAGTTACCAAAATTATGGTTTCTACAAATTTTATTTTGTTATTTTTCATAAACTTTTCATTTTATTTCTTTTTAAAAAATCTATGACAAGGTAATTAGGTTGATTTATTAGGTCATTATGTACAAGAAGTATTGGTAATTTTTGTACGTTAGATGAATAGCATGTTTTCCGATGGTATTAGAAATAGTTGTTTTGGGACTACAAATCCATGAGTAAGACTATATTATTATTTAATATTTATGAGTCAATTAGAAAATTATATAGAATTTTGGTTTAATAATTTTATAAATTGAACGAATAGATAAGTAAATTAGTTCAGTTCACAAGTTAAGTGATTTTTGAAAATGAGGTATTAAGACCCCGTTTCCATAATTTAAGGCATATTTACAAAGCCACATTATAGGTGAATTGAAGTTTGGTCTGTAACAACCTGTTTTCAGTGAAATTGGAATAGTGGTTTTGGGACCACAAATCCGAGGTCAAAATAAAATTTATTTTAATATTACTTTATGGTCTATAGTATGATAGAAAATTTAGTTAAGAAATTTTATCGTTTACATGTCTAATTTGATGCAAAAGACCAAATTGCATAAAGTGCAAAAGTTGAATTCTAGTAGCTAAAGGTACCAAATAGCTATAGAATTTAGAATTTGAGGTCTTTATATGGCAAATAGACCATTTAGTGTGGTTAGTAGATAAGAATGATTATTCATCATTGGAATTTAGTAAATTAGGAAGGTTAATTTTGGAAAGTAAATGATAAAGTGATGATAAATTAATTAAATAATTAAATTATTATCATTTTCATCATTTTCCCAAAATAAAAACATGGAAACCCTAGCCATGGAAGCTTGAAGATAGACAAGCTTATTTTGCTTAATTAGGTGATTATTCTTCTCCCGTTTTTAATGATTTTTATGTTTCTGAGTTTGTAATAGCTTAATCTAGCTATCTCGGGGATTAATTTCTAAAAATATTAAAGTGTTAGGGTTTTTCCATGTATGATTATAGTTGAATTATGAATTTTGGTATAAAATAAAAAGTTGTTGATAGATAAACAACTTCTAAAAAGAGAATTGTGATAGAATTATGATATAGGGACTAAATTGAAATGATGAAAATTTTATGGAAAAATTCTAAATTTTGTGAAATACATGGGTTGCTATGGATATGTATGAAAATCAGTTAGGCTTGAAATAAGGATTAAATTGAATGAATTTCATTTTTCGAGCCTAGGGATAATCGTAATTAAATAAAAGTATAGAGGCAAAATAGTAATGTTTCCAAAGATGTGTATTGGACAGAATTGAATATGAATTATATTAAATTGAGTTAAATTCATTCGTATAGATCCGGATAGACCTACTATGGAGTTAGATTGAGAAAAAGAGAAAGTATTGGATTAATAGCCTACGAATTTACGTACACTTGTCAAAGTAAGTTCGTGTAACTAAATTGTATATTTATATGTTTTAAATTGAATATTATTGTGTGTGATTTGTATAAAATGCCATGTATATTATTGACCACATATTCGACAAGTGCCGAGTCCCATTTGAACCTTAAAAATTAGAAAGATACAAATGACATGTCATTAGGGTTCTCGAATTTGTTGTGATCCTGTATGTGTTGTGGACACACCACAGCTCTTATGAGAGTCCCGATACTTGGCAATCACAAGCTTCTCATTATTTAGATCTCATGAGCTTCCCGATTAATGGCTCTCTTGAGCTTCTCAATATTTGGCTCGCAAGAGCTTCCCATTATTCAGCTCATATGAGTTTCCCGTTATATGGCTCGGAAAAGCTTCCCATTTACATGAATTGATAGATTACAGTTTTGTACACTTCGTGTGTACTACCCTTGTATCCAACGATATTTTAAATGGTTCAACGAGCAAAGTTCTTATATGAGATATTATGAGTTCGAAATGAACTATTACCCGTATATACATGAAGTACATAGAAATTATATTACCTAATATACTGATGCATTAATTGGTTGTTACTGAAATGTGGAACTTGCTTGATGACTTTGTTCATCCATGATTAAGGGCTATTATATGTGATTACTTGGATAACATGATGAGGATATGTGTTTAGGGTTTTGGCCAAGTTGGTTTGAATAATTCTTGTATGCTTATCTTTTATGTGAAATAACGGTAAGTTAAATTCCATGTTATATGAACTTACTAAGGTTAACTGCTTGCTCTGTTTTATTTTCCCTGTCTTCTAGTAATTCGGAAGCTCGATTTGGTTGGAAGCTGGCCAGAGTTACTTCACACTATGCATTGGCCCATTTCGGTATATATAGTAAGTCAATTTTAGTTATAATGGCATGTTTAGGTTAATTTGGCCCAATGTTGGCATGTAAATGTTTTGTTGTGATTAGCCATTTGAATGAGTTGTGTTTGATATATTTTGATATATATATATATGGCTTATCATGTTTGATGTGTTTTTGATCTGTTTGAGTGATGGTGAACTTATAAGTATATTGATAATTGGTTTGAATTGGTATATTTGGCATAATTATGCATATATGTGGTTGGACCAATAACTGATTGTGGATGTTGATTGACATGTTATAAGATGTTATTTGGGGTGCCTAAAGACATATTGGTTGTATGTTGTGATAACACATGTTTAGGACATGGTTCTAGCTTGATTTAAATGTCTTGTTATGGCCTGGTGATGTGCAAATTAATGTGTATAGGTTGATGTCAATTTGGGTGAGAAATGTGGCGTGGAAAATGACCTATTTTCATCCACACAGTCAAAGACACGGGCGTGTGTCTCAATTGTGTGTGACACACGGCTAGATGACATAGTCGTGTGTCCCCTTCATCTTTGAAATTGAAAAACAGAATGCTCACACGGCCTAGCACACCGGCATGTGGCTAGGCCGTGTGACCCAAGTCAAAGAGCTTATAAGTTTGGACACGGGCTGGGACACAGTCATGTGTCCCTATTTCTAATGCCCACAGGGCCTCGCCACACGGGCATGTGTCCCCTACACTGTTGAAAATTTTTAATGTCTTCTGAAAAATTCATTGAGTACCCAGTTTAGTCCTGATTTATTCCTAATATGTATTTTGGGCCTCGAGGGCTCACATAATGGACAATATGATTGACTTTGATTTGTTTCTGATATGAATGTTTGTTGATATGAAATGTCTGTTATTTGATCTGTAAATTTTGGTAATGCTCTATAACCCTGTTTCGGCGACGGATATGGGTTAGGGGTGTTACATTTATTGGTATCAAAGCTACAGTTTAGTCGATTCTCAGACTAACGTAACATATACGAGTTTAGTTATGCCATTATATAACTTGTGATAGTGTGATATCTCTTAACCGTTTTAAAATATGTTTTCATATAGCAATGCTGATTTCAAAGAAGCTAAAAGTAATGCTCAAGCCTCTGTACAAAGAGTAGCCTCGAGTAGTAGAAGGCATGTATCTGAGGGTCGAGGAAGAGAGGCTAAAGAAGCCTTCTTCTGAATGATGAATGAATGGCTTACTGAATTTATATGAACAAATCCAGTTGTACAACAACCTCCACCCCCTCCTACTCCTCAACCGGTTCTTGATATACCTTAAAGCACATAACTTATTAGAGCTGGTAAGCCTCCTATTGATAAAATTTGTAAGTATGGTGCAAAAGAATTTCGAGCGACAGCTAAAAATGATCCTGAAAGATTTGAGTTCTGGTTAGAAAATACCATAAAGGTTCTTAATGAATTATCTTGTACACCGGCTGAATGTCTTAAATGTGCAGTATCTCTGTTAAAAGATGCAGTTTACTAGTGGTGGAACACATTAATTTCTGTTGTGCCAAAAGAAAGGGTCACCTGGGAATTCTTTCAAACCGAGTTCCGAAGAAATACATCAGTCAAAGGTTTCTTGACCAGAAACGTAAAGAATTCTTGGACCTTAAACAGGGTCTTATGACAGTATCTGACTATGAATAATAATTTCTCCAATTGAGCAAATATGCTAGAGAATGTATTTCGATTGAAACTGCAATGTGTAAGCAGTTTGAAGATGGCTTAAATGAAGACATAAAATTTTGGTCGGGATTCTTGAGTTGAAAGAATTTTTTGTATTGGCTGATCAAGCTTATAAAGCTGAAGAGCTGAGCAAAGAGAAGAGACAAGCTAAGATTGAAGCTAGAACTTCAAGTAAAAGATTTACGTGAAAATCACACCAGTCGGCATCAATGGAATCAAAAAAAATATCATGACCATTCTAGTACTTCTGCGGGGTACTCTGAGAGAGATAGAGGTACTCGACATTCCAGTCCTAGATTTCAGGCTACATCTTTAACAAGTACAGGTAGTTTTAGAAACACCAAACCCAAGTGCAAGAACTGTAACAAGCTACATTTTGGTGAGTGTAGAATGAAGAGTGGAGCTTGTTTTAGATGTGGTTCCTTTGACTATTATCTTAGAGATTGCCTAGAGAAACCCGAAAAAGATATGATTCAAACTTCAAGGCCGAGCAACACAACTACGAGAGATAGACCACCCCGTAATCCCAAAAATGTGAGTGGTAGTCCTGGTATGATGAAAGATTCCACTATTAGATCTGAAGAACAAGCACCAACTAGGACTTATGCTATTCATGCACATGAAGATGCTTCTGTGCCAGATGTTATTACTGGTACTTTTTCCCTTATTGATACTGATGTAACTGCTTGAATTGACCCTGGTTTGACTCATTCATATATTTGCACGAATTTAGTGTCTAGTAAAAATTTACTTGTTGAATCCACTGAATTCGTGGTTAAAGTATCGAACCCTCTAGGCCACTATGTAATAGTTGAGAATATTTGCAAGAACTGTCCCTTAATGATACGGGGTTACTGTTTCCCGACTAATTTGATGCTATTATCGTTCGATAAATTTGATGTGATTTGGGGTATAAATTGGTTAACTCTGCATGATGCTGCAGTAAATTGTAAACAAAAGCATATTATATTGAAATGTCAGAATAGTAAAATGCTCTATATTGAATCAAAAAAATTGGACGGGTTGCCTAATGTGATATCAGCTATGTCAGCATAGAAATATGTGAGAAAGGGTTGTAATGTTTACCTTGCTTATGTATTGGGTACTAAATCGTCTGAGTCGAAGATTAAATCAGTGCTAGTGGTTTATGAGTATCCTAATGTGTTTCCATAGGAGTTACCTGGATTACTGCCAGTCAGAGAGGTCGAATTTGCTATAGATCTTGTACCTTGAACAACACTGATATCAATAGCACCATACAGAATGGCTCCTACAGAGTTAAAAAAATTGAAAGCACAGTTGCAAAAATTGAATGATAGGGGTTTTGCTTGACCTAGTTTTTCACCTTGGGGTGCACCAGTTCTTTTCGTTAAGAAAAAGGACAGATCATTGAGATATTGCATTGATTACCGACAGCTCAACAAAGTTACAATCAAGAATAAATATCAATTGCCTCATATCGATGATTTGTTTGATCAATTGAAAGGTGCCATAGTGTTTCAAATATTGATCTTCGTTCTGGTTATTACCAATCTCGAGTGAAAGATTTTGATGTGCCAAAAACAGCATTCAGAACCAAGTATGGACATTATGAATTTCTCGTGATGCCTTTTGGTTTAACTAATACACCTTCGATATTTATGAATTTGATGAATAGAATTTTCAAATCGTATTTGGATAGATTTGTTGTGGTATTTATTGATGATATTCTGGTATATTCTCGAGAAGAGACTTAACATGCCGAACATCTGAGAATATTTTTGTAAACTTTGTGAGCAAAACATTTGTATGCTAAATTTAGCAAATATGAACTTTGTGAGAAAGACTTTGTTTGCTTTATGAGCAATGAATACCCGATCTTCATTATCTGATGATGGCTCAATTTTAGCTGAGTTAAAAGCTAAACCGACGGTTTTATAACAGATCTGTGAACCTTAGAAATATGATAATGAGTTGTAAGCTAAAATGGGTACAGTGTGAGTCGATTTTTGATTCAGAATTTCAAATAGGACATGATGATTGTTTGTTATTTAGAGAAAAAATTGTGTACCAAAGAATCCAAAGCTTATACAGAAAATTTTGCATGAAGCTCATAGTGGTAGCATGTCTGTTCATCCGGGAAGTAATAAAATGACAATGATTTGAAACAGATGTACTACTGGCAGGGAATGAAACGTGATATTTCTGATTTTGTATCTAGATGTTTGATATGTCAGCAAGTTAAAGCTGAACATCAGGTACCTTCAGGACTGTTACAGCCAGTGACGATACTTGAGTGGAAATGGGATAGAGTTACTATAGATTTTGTATCCGGTTTACCCCTATCCCTGAAAAATAAAGATTCCATATGGGTTATCGTCGATCGTTTGAAGAAGTCTATACATTTTATTCTGGTATGTACGGATTTCTCACTTGATAGATTGGTTGAGCTATATGTGTTTGAGATTGTCAGGTTGTATGGAGTGTCAGTTTCCATCATTTCGGATACAGATCCGCAGTTTACATCACAATTCTAGGAAAATTGCAAGAAGCTTTGGGTACTCAATTACATTTTAGCACTGCATTTCACCCTCAGACTGATGGTGAATCTGAGTGTGTGATTCAAATTCTTCAAGATATGCTTCCGTGTTGTGTTTTAGAGTTCGAATGCAATTGGGAGAAATATTTATCGTTAGTCGAATTCGCATATAATAAAAGTTATCAATCAAGCATAAAGATGGCACCGTATGAGGCTCTGTATAGCCGCAAATGCAGAACTCCATTATATTGGACTGGGCTCAGTGAGAAAAAGATACATGGAGTTGATTCGATTCGTGAAACTGAAGAAAAAAATAAAAATGATCCGAAATAGTTTAAAAGCAACTTCAGATCGTCAGAAATCTTAAGTTGATCTTAAATGTAAAGAGATAGAATTTCAAGTTGGTGACAAGGTATTTCTGAAAGTTTCACCTTGGAAGAAAGTTCTTCGGTTTGGTCATAAAGGAAAGCTAAGTCCGCAATTTATCGGTCCGTATAAAATTACGGAAAGAATTAGATTTGTTGCGTATCGATTAGCTTTGCCGTCAGAACTAGAAAATATTTACAATGTTTTTCACATGTCCATGTTACAACAGTATCGATCTGACCCTTCACATGTTATTTCTCCGACGGATGTTGAAATTCAACCTGACATGACATACTGTGAAGAACCGATCAAAATTCTTGTACGAGAGGTGAAAGAGTTAAGAAATAAAAATGTAGCTTTACTAAAAGTCCTCTGGCAATGACATGGAATAGAAGAAGCTACATGGGAACCCAAGGAAACTATGGGAACGCAATATCCAAACCTCTTTACTGGTAAGATTTTCGAAGACAAAAATCCTTTTAGGGGGAGAGTTTAATAGCCCGTTTTTAGTGAAATCGAAATAGTGGTTTCAAGACCACAAATCTGAGGTCAGAAGAAAATTTATTTTAATATTATTTTATAGTCTATAGTATGATAGAAATATCGTATGAAAATTTCGTTAAGAAAATTTATCATTTACATGTCAAATTTGATGCAAAGGACCAAATTGCATAAACTGCAAAATTTGAATTCTAGTAGCTAAAGGTACCAAATAGCTATGGAATTTAAAAATTGAGGTCCTTATATGGCAAATAGACCATTTAGTGTAGTTAGTAGATAAGAATGATTATTCATCATTGGAATTTAGTAAATTAGTGAGCTTAATTTTGGAATGTAAAAGATAAATTGATGATAAATGAATTAAATAATAAAATTATTATCATTTTCATCATCTTTCCTAAAATAAAAATATGGAAACCCTAGCCATGGAAGCTTGAAGATAGACAAGCTTATTTTGCTTAATTATGTGAGTACTCTTGTCCCGTTTTTAATGACTTTTATGTTCCCAAGATCGTAATTGCTTAATCTTGCTATCTCGGGGATTAATTTGTAATACTATTAAAGTTTTAGGGTTTTTCCATGGGTGAGTATAGTTGAATTATGAATTTTTATGGTAGAAAATGGAAGGTTGTTGATAGATAAACAACTTTTGTAAAAAGAATTTTGATGAAATTATGATTTAGGGACTAAATTGAAACGATGAAAATTTTATGGAAAATTTCTAAATTTTGTGAAATACATGGGCTACTATGGATATGTATGAAAATCTGTTAGGCTTGAAATAAGGATTAAATTGTATGAATTTCATTTTCCGAGCCTAGGGACAAAATCATATTTAATTAAAAGTATAGGAAATAGTAATTTTGTCAAAGATGCGTATTGGATAGAATTGAATATGAATTATATTAAATTAATTTAAATTCATTCGTATAGATCACGATAGACCTAATACAGAGTTAGATCGAGGAAAAGAAAAAGTATTAGATTAGTAGCGTACGAATTTACGTACACTTGTCAAGGTAAGTTCGTGTAACTAAATTGTTTATTTATATGTTTTAAATTGAATATTATTGTGTGTTATTTGTATAAAATGTCATGTATTATATCAACCACATATCCGACAAGTACAGAGTCCCGTTTGAACCTTAAAAATTTGAAGGATACAAATGAATGTCATTAGGGTTCCCGAATTGGTTTTGATCATGCACGTGTTGCGGACACACCACAATTCTTGTGAGCGTCCCAATACTTGGCTCTCACGAGCTTCCTGATATTTAGCTCCCATGAGCTTCTCGATTAATGGCTCTCTTGAGCTTCCCGATATTTGGCTCGTAAGAGCTTCCCGTTATACAGCTCACATGAGCTTCTCGTTATATGGCTCGGAAGAGCTTCCCATTTATATTTTTGTATAACCATACATGTACATGAATTGACAGATTACAATTTTGTACACTTCGTGTGTACTACCCCTGTATCCAAAGATATTTTAAATGGTTCAACGGGCAAAGTTCTGATATGAGATATTATGAGTTCGAAATGAACTATTACCCCTATATACATGAAGTACATGGAAATTATATTACCTGGTATACTGATGCATGAATTGGTTTTTACTGGACTGTGGAACTTGCTTGATGACTTTGTTCATCCATGATTAAGGGATATTATATGTGATTACTTGGCTAACATGATGAGGATATGTGTTTAGGCTTCTGGCCAAGTTGTTTTGGATAATTCTTGTATGCTTACCTTATATGTGAAATAATGGTAAGTTAAATTCCATGTTATACAAACTTGCTAAGCTTAAATGTTTACTCTATTTTATTTTCCCTATTTTATAGTAATTCGAAAGCTCGATTTGGTTAGAAGCTAGCCGGAGTTACCTCACACTATCCATCGACCCATTTCGGTACATATAGTAAATCAATTTTGGTTATAATTGCAGGTATAGGTTAATTTGGCCAAATGTTGGCATGTAAATGTTTTGTTGTGATTACCCTTTTGAATTGCTTGTGTTTGATATATTTTGATGTATATATATGGCTTATCATGTTTGATGTGTGTTTGATATGTTTGAGTGATGGTGAACTTATAAGTATATTGATAATTGGTTTGAATTGGTATATTTGGCATAATTATGCATATCTATGGTTGGACCAATAAGTGATTGTGGATGTTGATTGACATGTTATAAGATGTTATTTCAGGTGCCTAAAGGCATATTGGTTGTATGTTGTTATAACACATGATTAAGACATGATTCTAGCTTGATTTAAATGTCTTGTTATGTCTTGGTGATGTGCAAATTAATGTGTATAGGTTGATGTCAATTTGAGTGAGAAATGTGGCTTGGAAAATGGTCTATTTTCGTCCACACGGGCGGAGACACGTGTGTGTCGCAACCGTGTGGACACACGGCCAGATGACATGGTTATGTGCCCCCTTCATCTTTTAAATAGCAAAACAGAATGCTCACACGGCCTAGCACACGGACGTGTGGCTTGGCCGTGTGACCCAAGTCAAAGAGCTCATAACTTTAGATATGAGCTGGTACACGGCCGTGTGTCCCTATTTCGAAAGCCTACACGGCCTGAGACACGAGTGTGTCTCTTGGCCGTGTGCGGCCTAGCCACACGGGCATGTGTCCCCTACACTGTGGAATAAATTTTAATATTTTTCAAAAAATTCTTTGAGTACCCGGTTTAGTCTCGATTTATTAATAATATGTATTTTTGGCCTCGATGGCTCACATAATGTACAATATAATTGATTTTTATTTGTTTCTGATATGAATGCTAGTTGATAAGAAATGTCTGTTATTTGATTTGTAAATTCTGGTAATGCTCCGTAACCTTGTTTTGGTGACGGATATGGGTTAAGGGTGTTACATGGTCTGATAGTTTTTACGATTGATTGCTTAATTAAGTAAAAGGATTAAATTATAAAAGAGATAAAAGTTAATTGCTATAAATTTAAATACTAAAGGGACCAATATGGTGATTAAACCATGGTCAAAAAGTCCAAGTGGTGGTGGATATGATTAATCCACTAACTTTTGGGCTATTTGCTTATTATGTCCTAATTATTTTAGGGTTCAATTGAAATTAAGCTTGTTTAATTCAAAATTTGAAACAATTGAAGGACCACTTGTACAATTAAGTCTTCCTTAGATGGTAATTATACCATATACTTATATTATAGACATTTATGGACATGTTTTAGAAATTATATATCTTATAATTAAAAGGTTCTAATGGTAAGTTTGTAAATAAGTAAATTATAATTAAAATAAAAGCCAAATTGAAATGTTATCTTTATTCTTCTACCAAAAGGCCGAAACACCATTTTTAAGGGGAGAGCAAGCTTTGGCTACCTAGAGTTCTCTATTGGATCAAGAATGGGTTGAACATCGAGGCATAGACAAGTTTTTGAATAGTCCATGTACCATTGTTATCGCTGTAGTTTAGTCTGGTAAGTTCGTTCGATTTAATTTTCATACATTTTAAATGTATTATGTGAACTTAATTGTATAATGTTGGATAATATTGATGTATGTAATTGGGAATGGAAATAATGAATTGATATGGTATCGATTTCTGATTAAAATACTCTGAGCTGGTAAACGTAGGATAGAGTACGATTGGCATGCCAATAGGTTATTTTGCGAGCGATACGAGATTGATATGAGATGTGACGATGATTTCTGTATATGCTCTGTTCATGGAATATACTGAGCTCCTGCATTTGTTGTTAACTATCATGTTATACTACAGTGTTTCCTGGTGTGTTATGGGGCAGATGTTAGCCTAGGAGCTAGGCACTTAGTGCGGGGGTGTGTTATCAATTGGATTGGCTCATATGAGCTTCTAGTGTAGTTAACTATGTACTCATATCCATGTATTGTTCATTGGGAATTGTTTATTTATCACTTAATGCTATTGAAATGTGGAAAATTGGTTTGTACTATTGTTTGAGCATTACTCACCTGTTGTGAGTTGTGATTGAAAGGAAGTTAATAACCTTGTTGACAGGAACTCTATTTATAAATCTTGGTATTTGAATTATTATTTTAATATGGTAAGCTTTATTGTTTAATCGACAAACTTACTAAGCTTTACGAAATCTTTCTCGTGTCCTTGTCTCTTTCTATGTAGATTATATTTTGTGGAAATCGATAGATTGGATCAACTTGAAGAATCACACTGTCCGAGGATCTTTGGGTAGCTTTTGAATTCGACTTGGCTTATAAGGCATGTAATAGGAACATTTGGTTATGTTATCTAATGTTTCATAACTACATGTAATGTGTTTTGGCTGTGCATTTTGATGTTGTGGTATGAGTAGTTAAATGTGGTATGTATGTATAATTCCATGTTTAAGCATAAGTGAACAAGCATGAAATCGTAAGTTTAGCTTGAATTAGGTATGGTATAAATGGATTGAAGGTAACTTATATTTGAGTGTGTTATGGCTTGTGTAATGTAACTAAAGTAGTGAAAAGTTGGGTGATTAAGATGTGGTTCCATTGATGATAAATTGGTTAGGTCTTTGATTGTTGATTTGGTATATTTTGGTTGTTCTTGAATGTGTTTTGAGGTCTTATGATCATATGTTATAAGTTGGTTCAGGCACCAAAGCATTTGGAGAAAAAATGAGAAATTTTGGGTTATTTTTGGCACACATAGTCTAGGACACAGGCTGTCACATGACCATGTGTCGCACACGGGTAACCCACATGGGCATGTGCCCCGAACATGTTTTGTTCATGGCTCACACGGGTTGGCACATGGCCTACAACATGGCCGTGTGACCCAAGTCAGTGAGTTACATGGGTGGACACGCGAGTGAGGACACAAGCGTATAGAGTAGCAACATGGTCTGAGCTCTATCACACGGCCTAGACACACAGCCCGTATGACCCTTGTTTTGAAAATTTTCACTTTTACCCCAAATCTTCTAGTTTGTCTCGAATTGGTCCCTGATTGTTCCTAAACTATTTTAATGGCCTCATAGGCTTGATTTAAAACCCTTAAGTGTAGGTACTACTCTGATCTGAATTATTTATAAATTTCATTAATTAATTCGGTAACTTGATGTTATATGTTATTGATTGTTCTGAATCATCTGGTAATACTCTGCAACCTTAATCCAATGATGGAAACGAGTTATGGGTGTTACATTTAGTGGTATTAGAGCTACAGTTTAGTCGATTCTCGGATGAACGTAGCGTGCTTAAAGTCTTCAAATTACATTCCTAATAAACAAGTGATAGTGTGATATTGATTGATTTGATTTAACCCTTATTTTTCTTACAAATTTAATGAATGTTATTAGAATCTGATCATATTGACCTTGATAAGGTAAATGGTAATGTTCTAACTTCTAAACAGGAGGTAAGTTATAGTTTATCGATTTTGTAAATGCCTGATAGTGAAGTCGAAATGCCTTTTCAACTTAATGAGTCAGTGGTTCACAGCAATGGCGTGAGCCAATTTAGTGGCTCTACAACTTCTACTCCCCTGATATGCTTCTTATGGCACCCCTGGGTCCTCAACTGACTACAATAGTTCGATGGATCTCGATTAATAACTAGAAAGTATGGTGCTGAAGAATTCAGAGGTAAAATAGATGAAGATTTTGCTTGGGTTGGGTATTGGTTTGAGAATATCCATGGAATTTTTGATGATATGGCTTGTTTTCTTGATGATTATCTCAGATATGTCATGTGTAACACCCCGTACTAGGCCTAGGCGTTAAGCCCAAGTCTGGAGACTACATCAAAATGCTTAAGAAAAACCAACATTAAAGTAATTTAACGGAGATATGTTAATTCAAATTTAAAAGAGATATGTTAATTCAAATTTAAGCAAAATGCTTAACACCAAACCAGACAAACCAATGCGGAAATCCAAGCTTACAAGCCAAAATTCGAAATAAAACATATGTTAATTCAAATTTAAACAAACAACAAAATATCTAATAAAAGGAGATGATTGAGCTCCCGACATACCGAGCCTCCTAACTCTATAGGTGACTTGCAATGCAGTCAACAAATAAAATGAGCTTATAACTCAACGTGTGTAACCGATATATAAGCAAAACAACAATACATATATTACAATAATTGCCCAAATTTAGATACAGAATAAAAAACATATGATACTCATTAATATCGTAGCAGTTTAGGTAAGACAAAGAACAGATCAGATGCAGATGCAGAACAATTCATATACAAATGCAAAACAGATCAAAAACAAATGTAGTTTCCTACCCCCATCTACTACACACCATCTTCGACCATCCCAACACACCATATAGGGTATTGAGTACCCATCCAGCCCTACACACCAATTCGTGTCCGTATGACCCATTTCAGAGTAATTACAGAATAGCTACTAGATCAGAATACGGTAAATCGCCAGAATCAGATATAGAGTTGTGGCTTAGCCACTCAATTCGATAGACCAATAAATTGTCGCCACATCTTTCTTTATACCACTCCCACCCAATGCAGATGCATATGCAGATTACACATACTAGATATCAGGGATGTACATACAGTTATTCAATTACAATCCACAACCAGATAATACAGATCACTATCATTCAACAGTTACCACATCAATTATACATAGAGATAATTGATTATTCAGCCTCAAAATATTAAATACCAAGTTGTACAACTAATTCAGATACTACGAACCCTATGGAAGGCCTATGTTTGATTCGCATGACGCTTACAACAATATGGAAATTTTCAGTATTTTGGCCCACACGTCCGTGTGCATCCACATGGCTTGGGTGCCTAGCCCGTGTGGTCTACACGACCTAGCACACGGCTGTGTAGCCCAAAATAGTGAGTTACACGGTCTGGCACACGGCCAAGCACATGCCCTGTGACCCACAACCCATCACACAACCCGGACACACGCCCGTGTCCCTGGCCCGTGTGTCGCTAATTCGAAAACAATGAATTACATAGCCTGTTACGTAGCCTGACACACGACCTTATGGCTCACACATCCATGTGGTGTTAGGAGCCATGTTTTCTGGCATTCGAAACTTGCAGAATCTCAGGTTTTTGTTCCATTCCCATTACGATTTTGGCATAAATGCAGCAAAGATGACCCTGAAACCTAAAAGCAACCAACAATTGTCTATTTACACGATTTAATCAAACTTACAAGACTAATTAAACAATCAGCCAAAACATGTCAAAAACTTTGATGAAATACCAACTCAAAACTATCAACTCACCCCCATACGAAAATCAATTTGAGAATTCAACTCGGTAGAGGGACGATGCCGTCATGATCCTTACCTAAAAGAAAACCAATCGAAACTTAAACCAAGGAATTCAAGCAACCAATCAAAATTACTTCAATGAAATGGACAAATAATTTCCAATAGACATTTATAACAATTTACGCAATTTTCTTAACAATCGAAGACAACAAAAGATGAATTTTCCCCGTCATAAAAGTAGAAAAATATGGAAACACACAAGGAAAGAAAAAGAAAAAAGAAGAAGAAGAAGAAGAAGAAGAAGAAAAAGAAGAAGAGAAAAATAAGAAAGGAAAAGAAGTGAGGAAAAATGAACAAAGAAAAAATGTCACAGAATTCAATTAACATTTAAAATAAAAACTAACCATCCTAATGGTTTATAGCAAAAATATTTCCTTACTGCTTTTGTAAATACTCGAACACAGGACTAAAAAGTATACAGAACCTTAACCATTGAACCAGCAAGCTCATTCTTGATACAAATTGTTAGTACTAGAAAGAACATATGTTTTCTCACTACTTATTGGTTAAGTTGTCCCCATTTAGTTATCTTTAGCACATATTTTAGCATTTTTAGTTCAGTAAATTGCATTTTATAACTCAGTGGATCTTAGCTTATTTATCCTTAATATTGTCATATTTTGGTACTGGTGTCACTGCATGAGTATTTCCAAATTGCGCCCAGAATTGTCGCCGTTCCTGACAGCTATTCGGATAATAACAAAAAGATGTGAGTTGTCCAGTCTGGTACAACCAACTTGTACATACAGAGGCAACATGATTCTGAAGAAAGGACACTTGTGCTTTTTGGATAACTATTAATATTGACGTAAAAAAGAGAAAGAGAGGGAGGATTATCTTCTTTAACCTATCTTTTGAAGTTTTTCGGTGATAGTGGCTAAAACCTCCTTTGGGTGAACCAACGTGAAAGGGATGCAGACTAGCTCTTGAGGAGCCCTGAGTGCGACACAAGAGGGAGTTGAGAGATCAAGTCGAGATTTTCTAGAAATAGTACTCTCCAATTGTTTCTTTTAAACTTCTTTTCTAAACGGTGGTGATTACTTTCTATTTCATGTTTGTACGAAAGTACACATGATTTTTGGGTTAAATGTTATCTTATTCAATTTTGCTTCTACTGTTTAATCTTTAGGTTTGAATGTTTTTAGCATGGAAGTGTTATTACGATCACTGACACTGGAAAGTGCAGCGACAGTTCAAGCTATCAAGCATGACAACAGAAGTTGCTCGAGGATTAGAGGAATTTAATCTACTTGTTCTTAATAGTGTTCCATTTCCATCATCGAAAGGTGTGGCTAATGTGCATGTTTAAGTCTTAGATTAAATATAGAATTTAAGCTTGGTAAGATATTCATTGCAATTTAATGCATCGACAATCACCTGTCCTTTTATACCTTTTGTGCACTTAGTATTATGTTGAATATTCACGTTGGGGATCCTAGTTTATCATTATCATATTTTATCTTTTTTTTTCAAGTTATTGCTTCGATAACTACACCCATAATTTATCTCGTTTCTATCTATTTAGTGCACTGACATTGATAGATAAAAGACAACCATCCTCGTGCGATTGATATCTGACAGACTCATATCTGTCTACTATACTTGCATTGATAGTCTATGCTTGCACATTATTGTTCTGACACTAAACAACCGATCACAGATTAACGTAGAAATAAATTTAAGTCGAGAGTTCAAAGGTAAGGGTTAAGTGAAAATAAACAGAGAAACTTTAAAAAGGAATACTCGAACCCCCGATCTCAAACACATAAAAAGAGAATTTAACCACAAATACAAAGACTTAATTATTGACAGAATATGCCAAAAAATGTTCAAACTTTGAGGCGTGAATTATTGTCTACTCAAAATCTATGACTGTGATTTTCCTATTGATCTGATGTTACTACCATTTCATGAATTTGGTATTGTTCTGGGAATAGAGTGGCTAAAGTTATATAATGTTGTAGTAAACTATAGATTGAAATGAATTGATTTGAAATGTTAGACTGGTGAATTGAATATAGTTGAGTCGGGTAAATTAGATAGTGCAACCAGAGTTCTTTCAGTTATCTCTGTATAGAAAACGATGTGAAAAGATTGTAAAACATTTCTGGAATATATATTTACTTGATACTTAAGAATTGGGATTGAATATTAATTATGTACTGATTGTTAGTGAGTTTCTTGATGTGTTTTTGAAGAATTACTAAGATTTCTGCCTAAGTGTGAAAATTTAATTTATGGTTGACTTGATGCCTAGAACTGTTCCAATAATTATCATATTGTCTTGATTGGAATAAACTAAGTTGAAAGAACTTGAAGCATCGTTGCAAGAGTTATTAAACATAGGTTTTATTTGGTTGAGTGTATATTCCTAAAGTATATCTCTGATATTTTTGAAATGGAAAGACAGATCAATGAGATTGTGTTTTGATTACAGAGAACTGAATAAATTTAGGAAAAAAGAATAAATATTTTTATCTCGTATAGATGACCCGTTTGATCAGTTAAAAGGAATAACAGTGTTCTTAAAGATAAATGCATACTTGGTTATTATCAGTTGCTAGTTAAAGATTGTGATATACTAAAAACTATTGTGGTTATTATCAGTTGCTAGTTAAAGATTGTGATATACTAAAAACTATTGTTCAAACTCGATGCGGCCAATAGGAATTTTGGTAATATTGTCTAGACTACATAATGTCTCTATTAATGTATGAATTTGATGAATTGGGTTTTTTAGCCTCATTTGGATATTTTTGTGGTTGTGTTTATTGATGATATACTAATCTATTCTAGAACAGAATCTATGTATGCCCAACACATGAGAATCATGTAACAGACTTTGTACGAGAGACAATTTATGTGAAAGTTAGTAAATGTGAGTTGGACTCAATGAAGTTGGTTTTCTTGATTATGTAAATTTGATAGGCGAGCTTCATATAGATCTGAGTAAAATCTTTCCTATTATTATATGGAAAAGTCTGGAAAATGTCTCTAGAAGTTCTTATACTAATATATCCTGAATCTGGGAAGGAAAATGATGATTATAGTAATAACTCAGTATTGGCTGAATTAAAAACTAGATCGTTGTTTCTTTAACGAATCCAAGAATTGCAGGATGACAAACTGAAGTTGTTAGCTAACTAGAGCAAATCCAGAGTGAGTTGTTTACAGGACTTACAATAGATATCGATGGCATGATGTATATCTGTAACAGATTGTGTGTTCTGAATAATCCGGAGTTAAAACGAGACATTTTCTCTAAGGCTAACAGCAATACATATTTTATTCATCCTGATAAACTGAACACCAAGTACCGTCGAAATTACTGCATCCTGTCATGATTCTTTAGTAGAAATGGGAACGATTTATGATGGATTTTGTATCTGGATTGCCTGTATCATAGGGGAAGAAAGATTCGATCTAGGTTATTATTGATAGATTGACAAGTCAGCTCATTATTTTTGGTCAGAACTGATTATTCACTCAAGAAAGTAGCTGAGTTATATGTATTAGAGATTGTCAGATTAAATAGAGTATCATTGTCTATTATTTTCGAACAAGATCTGGGATTCACCTCGAGATTTTGGGGAAACTCTATGAGGCTTTAGGGTAGATTTGATTAGTGAAACTGAGGATAAATTTTGCATTATTCGAGATTATCAGTTGATCATTATCTTTTATATTCCGTATTACATAAGCTACATGGGGAACTGAGGAATTGAAGAAGTCACAATACCATATTGTCTTCTCAAGTAAAAATTTCGTGGATGAAATTTCCTAAGGGGGAGAGTTGTAGCAATCTGTTTTCCAGTTATATGTATTAGAGACTGTCAGATTAAACAGAGTATCATTGTCTATTATTTTTGAACAAGATCTGGGATTCACCTCGAGATCTGAGGGAAACTCTATGAGGCTTTGGGATAGATTTGATTAGTGAAACTGAGGGTAAATTTTAAATTATTCGAGATTGTCAGTAGATGATTATCTTTCATATTCCGTATTAGATAAGCTACATGGGGAACTGAGGAATTGAAGAAGTCACAATACTCAATTGTCTTCACAAGTAAAAATTTCGAGGACGAAATTTCCTAAGGGTGGAGAGTTGTAACAGTCTGTTTTCTAGTGGTATCAGAAATAGTGGTTTGGGACCACAAATCCATGAGTAAGTCTGTATTATTATTATTTAATATTTATGAGTTAATTAGAATATTATATTGAATTCTAGTTTAATAATTTTATAAATTGAACGTAGAGATAAGTAAAGTGGTTTAGTCCAAAAGTCAAGTGATTTTTGAAAATGAGGTATTAGGACCTCGTTTCCATAATTTAAAGTCATAAATATTTTATTAAATATTTACAGAGCCGCATTATAGATGAATTGAAGTTTAGTCCTATAATTTTTACGATTAATTGCTTAATTAAGGTAAAAAGATTAAATTGTAAAATATGAAAAAGTTAATTGCTATAGATTTAAATACTAAAGGGACCAAAATGGTGATTAAACCATGGTCAAAAAGTCCAAGCGGTGGTGGATATGATTAATCCACTAACTTTTGGGCTATTTGCTTATTAAATCCTAATTATTTTAGGGTTCAATTGAAATTAAGCTTGTTTAATTCAAAATTTGAAGCAATTGAAGGACCACTTGTACAATTAAACCTTCCTTAGATGGTAATTATACCATATACTTATATTATGGACATGTTTTAGAAATTATATATGTTATAATTAAAAGGTTATAATGATAAGTTTGTAAATAAGTAAATTATAATTAAAATAAAAGCCAAATTGAAATGTCATCTTCTTGATTCTACTTCCAAAAGGCCGAAACACCATTTTTAAGGGGAGAGCAAGCTTCGGCTAGCTAGGGTTCTCTACTGGATCAAGAATGGATTGAAAATCAAGGCATAGAGAAATTGAATAGTCCCTGTACCTTTTCCATCGTTACAGTTTAGTCTGGTAAGTTCGTTCGGTTTAATTTTAATACATTTTAAATGTATTATGTGGACTTAATTGTTTAATGTTGGATAATATTGATGCATGTAATTGAGAATGGAAATAATGAATTGATATGGTATCCATTACTAATTGAAATACTCTAAGCCGATGAACGTAGGATTGAGTACGATTGGCATGCCAATAGGTTATTTTGCACGCGGTATGAGATTGATTTGAGATGTGAAGATGATTTATGTATATGCTCTGTTTACAGAATATACTGAGGTCCTGCATTTGTTGTGGACTATCGTGTTATATTACAATGTTTCCTAGTGTTTTACAGGGGCGAATGTTAGCCTACGGGCTAGGCACTTAATGTTGAGGTGTTTTATAGTTTGTATTTTCTCATATGAGTTTCTGGTGTGTTTTGGATGGTTAAGCTTGTACTCGTATCCATGTATCATTCATCGGGAATTGTTTATTGATCACTGAATGTTATTGAAATGTGAAAAATTGATTTGTACTATTATTAAAGCATTACTCACTTGTTGTGAGCTGTGATTGACAAGAATTCTGTTAATAACCTTGTTGACAGGAACTCTGTTTATTAATCTTGTTATTTGAATTATTATTTTAATATGGTAAGCTCTATTGTTTAATCGACAAACTTACTAAGCTGTGCGAAAGCTTACTCGTGTCCTTGTCTTTTTCTATGTAGATTACATTTTGTGGAAATCGAGAGATTGGATCGGATCAAATTGAAGAATCACACTGTCCGATGATCTTTTGGTAGATTTTGAATTCGACTTGGCTTATATGGCATGTAATAAGAACATTCAGTCATGTTCTGTAATGTTTCATAAGTACACGTAATCTGTTTGGTTGTGCATTGTGATGTTGTGGTATGAGTTGTTAAATGAGGAATGTATTTTTAATTCCATGTTTAAGCATAATTGACTAAGCATGAAATCATAAGTGTGGCTTGAATTAGGTATGGTATAAAGAAATTGAAGATAAGTTATATTTGAGTGTGTTGTGACTTGTCTAATGTAACTAAAGGAGTGAAATGTTGGGGTGACTGAGATGTGGTATCATTGATGACGCATTGGTTTGGTCTTTGATTGTTGATTTGGCATATTTTGGTTGTTCTTGAATGTGTTTTGAGGTCTTATGATCATATGCTATAAGTTGGTTTAGGTGCTTAAGCATTTGAAGGAAAAATGAGCACATTTTGGGTCATTTTTGGGCACACATGGCTGTGTGTAGCACACGCGCAACCCACACGGGTGTGTGCCTCGAATGTGTTAGGTGCAGGGTGCACACAAACACGGCCATGTAACCCAAGTCAGTGAGTTACACTGGCGGACACACGCGTGAGCATACAAGCGTGTGGAGTAGCCACATGGCCATCTCTGGAACCACACGACCTGGACACACCGCCGTGTGACCCCTATTTTAAAAATTTTCACTTTTTCCCTAAATCTTCTGTTTTGTCTCAAATTGATCCCGGATTGTTCCTAAACTATTTGAAAGGCCTCGTAGGCTCGATTTAAGGCCCATAAGTGTAGGTTATACTCCGATCTAAATTATTTATGAATTTCGTTACTTAATTTGGTAACTTGATGCTATCTGTTATTAATTGTTCTGAATCATCTGGTAATACTCCATAACCCTAATTCGGTAATGAAAAAAGGTTATGGGTGCTACAGATGAAGTTTTAAATTGGGTTAAGAATTAATTAAGTTTGTCGCCCAAACTGTAATGACTCGATTTTTAGCGGTGTCAAAAAATAATGTTTCAAAACCTCATTTACATAAATCGGGTATTTAAAGATAAAATAGGATGATATACGAAGTTAATATGAAAATATATTAAAGATCGGTTAAGTAATTTAACCGAGAAAATTGTTAATTAAAGCTCAAGGACTAAATTGTAAAATTCCAATAGTTATTTAGTTTTAATTTGGAAAATGCCTAAGGACCTAGTTTGCAATTATCCAAATGACCAAAATGGTTATTAAACTATTTTTCTATTGTAAGTTAGTGGGAAATGATGATGATAGAAAGTATAAGGTCCCTAATGAAAAATGTGAAATCAAATTTTAATCCGATGTTAGATATGGAAAAATATGAGTATCCCAAGTATAGAGACTAAAATAAATAAGATGTAAAATAGTTGGAATGTGAATTGAATGTGAACTGATATTGTTTTTATGATTGATTCATTGAGCGTAGCTAAAGACAAAGTCAGGCCATTTTGAGAGAAAGGAAAAACGATAGCTGTATACGAGTAACAAAAATTCGATTTGTACTTTTGTGATTAAGGTTCTATATATATATGATGTTACACATACATGACTGTTGCATACTAGCTATTCAGTTAAGATCATTACTTGTCTTATGAATTGAATTGATTTAGACATAGTAAAAAAGAGTATGATATGAACTTGTTAAACGATTTGTACTCTGAATTGATGACGGAAATGGTATGGAACTATGATATTGAACAGGTAATGAAATGTAATTGGAAATTGGTTACTCTATTAACTGTTCAAGTAGAGTCGGATATAGTTGGCATGCCATAAGAATAGATTGCGTACGATTTTATACTTCAGTTATATTTTGATGATGCATTAAGTGTTAGTATGATACGATGCATTGAGGTGCAAGATATATTGCTTCAAACTTTTTGATGATGCACTGAGGTGCCAGATATATTACTTCAGTTCTATTTTCCTGATACACTATATGTCAAAATGATATGATAGAGCTGAGCGCATATTACTTCGGACTTTCCGATGATGCACTAAGTGCCATAATGATATGATAACACTAAGTGCATGATACTTCAATTATATTCCAATGATGCACTAAATGCCAGATTGTTATAAGTTGAAATGGAAATGATTGTATACTAGATGTTTGAAAGTATGACATGATATGTGTATATTGATTTCCTAATTTTTGATAGTTTATGAATTGATTTATGAGAGATGAATAAGTGAATTGAAATGGCTGAAACTTGATCATACATTGATTATATTCTTATCATGTTAATGCTTTCATTTATATGACTTGAATCAAGAAATTACCACTAAGCTTCATCATTCAGCGTAGCGTTTGTTTATTTTCGTGCGCAGGAATCAATAGATCTTGAAGTCTTGAGCAGTGAAGGAGCATCCATACCGCGATTCTTGACTTAGCAATGCTTGTGTAGTTCTTTATGTTTTCTATATGTGGCATGTACCTAGAATCGAGTCAGTTTTTGTTGGAAAAATCCGGTTTGAAAATAGTTTTCTTGCATAACAAAAATAAAATTCTTGAAAATTGACCTGATTTTTTATATTTATAGCAATAAACTCTAGACTAAACTCACACCTATGTTTTCAGATAGACGGATCCTTGTTGTTCCTGACTTTCCACCAAATGATCTTCTTCGTCATTCTCGTATCATGAATTGCTTCGAGTGTGGACTTGAACGATTTGAATCAAAACATAGAACTGGAAATAGTTTTCTTTTATTTAGGGTGAAAATGAAAATTCTCTTCTTAAATAGAAACTGGTAAAATCGTTATTCTAGAAAATATATTTAATTCTTAGAGAATAAGAGTCTTTATTTTTAGGCAGAATAACGATATATAAAAGTTGTGTCAATAGCCCTACTAGTGCCATCTATTTATAGGGAGAGAATGTAGAACTCTTGTTGAATTGTAAAAGTTTATTTCAACTAGAAAAATAAACTCCTAGTCTAACCAAGTGTATAGGGAGCGACAACCCTAGTTAATAATACTAGGGTTTTTTGTCCCACCCTTTTACATAAGGGCTTTTTAGGCCTCTTCCATATCAACTTTAATTACAAGTATTTCCCGAGCTTTTAACTCAATACTTTATAATTTGATCCAACCCAATAATTGTTTTCTATTTCCCAAAATAAACTTTAATATATTTCTAATTAAATACTTTTCTCAACTTAATTCTAATTCCGTTATAATCATGACGACTTTACCGTAAAAGAATCTCTGAGAAAATATATTTAATATTTTCGTATCCAACGGTTCACTATAATCAAATGATTTATTTCCATTTTCAAACTTTATTTAATTCGAAAAATATAAATTCAATTTTCAGATCATTTTCACTTTCATTTTGGAGAAAACCACATTCGTTTCCAAATGATTCCAGTTTCCACCATTTTTATTCATTTTTGTTCATTTTATTCAACATGCAATTCATTTTTGGTTTCAACGAGCTAGCGGATGGACAGATTGGACATATGCGATTGAGGCTCAAATGATTTATAATTAAGTTCCATCTTTTCGTCTATTAATTATAAACTCATTTAGTCACGAAGTCATTCCATTATAGTATCGTAACTGAGCTCTCCCCAACGACATATCATTACGAAAGCAACTAGATTAGTGCTCATCCAAAAACCTCGAAATAAGTGTGTTACCCTAATATCCTTAATCTCTTTGGGATAATATTCGTTCTCTCAAAATGATCCTATTTTATCTCATGGTAATCATTACATCTTTCTTCATGAAAGTTAATTACTATCAAATAGTAATCAAGTCATTCATCACAATGACGAACTACCCGTGGCCACGTCTCCTTTTCATCAACAATGTAATTCCAATGAGAGGATATCATTTACTCATGTCTCGGGCTATGAATTCCACTGTTGTGAATGGCGCTACATACTATAGAAGTCATACACCCAACGCACCAGCTTTCAATTTCTTATCTATCCGAACTCAGGCTTTTACTTACATCAAAGTGTATGACTCACGCATAGGTAATCCTCTATCCATTCAGGATTTTGGCATGCCACACCATGAATGTCATAACTAAATAAATTCATGCACAGATTCAGGATCTATTCTTCTTGGGTCCAATCCAATGTACTGTCAGTCCAGTTAGTCACATCTATGTATCTATTTTTTAGGAGTCATCTAATTCGGTGCCCAAGACAAAGTATCTCCCCAATTGGACTTGATAGACGACATATTAATCTTTCAATTGGTTTGCTCATTTCTGATTAGACTAAGGATATGTTTAGGTTTGTCTACTAATATAAGTTGTCTTTTCGTATTACAATCCGACCACATAATACTGCTTAATATTAGTTAAACATTAGACAACCAGTGAGCAACATTTGTTTTTATTTTTCGTTACATGCAAAAAACACGTGAGGATAATATACAAAGTATTAATGTAATTAATGAATAATTTTATTAACCAATCTATTCGAAAAAAATTACAAGTTTACTTAGACGAAAATACTACACTTAGGGCACCAGATCTAACAATTTTAAGTAGTAAATTGTTGATTTGGTATTTTGGGTGTGCGGGCCCATTTTGACCTAACCAACTGACCAAACCCAACACTAGCCCAATCAGCCCAATAACCAACCCAAACCCAACAAACCAAATACAACAGGCCCAAAATCACAAACCTAATAAAAAATTCAGCCCAAATCAGAAAATAAAAAAAAAGAGAGAGAAGGGTAACCCTAACCCTAGGTGCGGCGCACCTAGGGTCTTCCTTTACTGCTGCCGCCTCTGTCACCACCAACTCTGCCACCACCTGCTCCATTTATTGCCGCCGCACCTGCCCTCCACTTGCACTGCCATCTATAAGAAGAAAAGACAACAAATAATATAAAAAAATGTATTAGGGCTATATAAAGCCATTCAAACCAATGTAAATAGGGGATTTTTCTGTTTTGAAATCGGTATAAAAAAACGATTGAAACCATTGTAACGGAGGGCTTCTTTTTAAAAAAACAGAAAATAAAAAGGACACCTTAAAGCTTCTATCTCGATTTTTAGGTACTTATCTAGATATTTACTCTAATTTTTATTTTATTTTATATATATATATACGAAAACAAAAAAAAGAGAAAAATAAAAAAAAGACTCACTGGGGAAGGAACTTCGAACGCCTCTCTAGCACTTCGTCGGCCGTCGGAGGCGGTGGCGGTGTGGCGAGCAGAGCGGCGGCGCAATAGGGGCCTTAGAACCCCAAAGGGCAGGACATCTTGAGAGGAAAAAAAGGGGTTTTTTTATTTTATTTTTTAAGAGAGGTGTCTGAAATGTTTTTGTGAAGCAAAAATGGGTTTAAATACCCTGTAAAACGGCGCCGTTTTTTAATCTAGGGTTCAGAGACCAAAACGGCGTCATTTTGGTCTCTGACCCGCGCAGTGACCCGACCCAGGGGGAAGGATCCGCGCGTTTTGCTTTCAGGGGATATTTGCACCATAGGTCCCCCCCTTTGTGGCGTGTTCGATGCGATCCTTTTATTTTTTGATTTTGGCCACATAGAATTTTCTTACATTTTAATATGGTCCGAGAGACCATGCACAGGTCTACGAGCGGTCGTTCCATCGACGTGAATATTGCCTTTCAAGTCCCTTCCATTGCTATGGCGTCGCGATTTAATCCGCTTTTTATTTTGATTTAGCCCTTAAGATTTTGTTTATTTTCAATTTAATCCTTTTGTTTTAGCTATTTACCGTTAAACTAACTATTTTAATCTTGTTATTACTATTATATTATACCATTAGCCTTATATTATTATTGTTATATTTTTATTTTTCACTTATTTAAATTTAAATAAACTTGTCCTATTATATTACTATTATATAACTATTTATATATCTTTACGCCTTATTTTATACATATGTTTATATTTTCTTATATATCTACACTCGTGTATATATGTATTTTATATATATGTTTTCTATACCTTATATATACATATATATTTATATACATATTCTTAATTTTCATATATATAGACACGTAATTCTATAGTTTTTATATACTCTTTAATTTATATATATACATACTTTCATATATACATGTTTTATATATTTCCATTATTTTTATAATTCATATATATATATCTTTATTTATTTTCTTCATGTACATATCCGCTATTGTTATTTTATCTTGCTTAGGTTTGTGCATTTGGTATTTTTATATATTGTTCTCATTACTTATTTATATTTTGTTTTGCTCGTGATTATTTTACTTACATTATCATCATCGTTTCATTACACCCATTTTTTATTTAGATTTCAAAAAAAGAACTTTTAAAAATATAAGTAATATTCGGTATTTTAGATCTTCGAGAGAATCGAGCCCTAACGTATTGGGTTCCGATTTTTTCGTTGAATCTAAATAATCGGGATTACTCTTTTAAAAATGATAAAAAGCTCGTTATCAAGAATTCAATATGTTGTGTCCTAACGCATTGGATGTGACACGTTATTTTCTCGAAACGAGGATTTTTCGAAATAAGTGTAATATTCAATGTTTAATATTTTGATAAATTGTGCCTTAACGTATTGCGTTGCGATTTCTTCATTTGATTTAAACAATTGAATATTCTTTTAAACTTTATTACACGATTTTTTTAAACTCAAGTTTTAAACGATATCGGGAATTAAAAAAGGATCGTGTCCTAACTTACTGGTCGTGATCCTTTTTTTAAATCCAAGATAATTAAATATCTTTTAAATAAGCTGTTTTTATTCACGTATCGGGAATTCGAGACATTGTGTCCTAACATACTGGATATGATTCTCTTTCTCGAATAACGTGAAATATCCCCTTTTACTTGAAAATTTTCAACGTTTTAATAAAATGATCGTATTTTTAAAATTCTCCAAAGTTCTCAATTTTCGACATTAAGACATTAAGTAATCAACTAGGTACCAATTTTGGGCGTATCGAGGGTGTTAATCCTTCCTCGTGCGTAACCGACTTCCGAACCCGTTTTTTCTGAATTTCGTAGACCAAACTTGTTGTTTTAATAAAATCAAACCGTTTATTAAAAACAACCACTTTTCAAGGTGATCCAATCACACCTCATAAAAAAGGATTGGTGGCGACTCCCGTTTCATTTTTCAAAACCCAAGTCGACCACATTTTCCATCCAAAAAAATGGTGTCAACAGCTTGGCGACTCCTCTGGGGACTTTAAATAAGAGAGTCAAGCCACGAGTTGATTATTTTTTGTCTTCTTGTCGAAAGTTGGAAATTTGATTTAAATATACGATCCTCTCATTGCATTTCATTTGTTTTGAGTTATAGTTTTCATCATGTTTTGTATTTTAAAATTTTTATATCTTTCTGCATTGCATTGCATGACCGTTGGTCACACCCTTTAAGTGGGAGTGAGAAGCTACCCCTTCGTGAGGTTTTCACCTTCGTGCAGGATAGTGGATCGCTTTCGGGATACATCCGTACCTATGTCTTTGTGAGATTTTCATCTCCGTGCAGCCATAGGGAAACGTATTCCCCTGAACCGAACTCGGTCTTTATGAGCCTATAATGGTTGAGGATCGAGGAATCTGCTGGTTCGGGTACCCCTTACTTTAAAACCAAACCTCATGTAGTGAACCTTAGAAGCCCACCCTAGATAGAACCACTTCGAACCGCTAGTATTCATCCGAATAGGTATTCTATTTATTCCTTCTTGCTTCTGTTTTGTACTAACTTGTTTTCTTTTATTTTGGTTATGGTTGCATTGCATTTTCATCATAAAGAGGTGTTGATTCAGGTTCGGTTGTTAAATAGAGAGCTTGTTATAAGGAAATGGGTCTTTTGGTAAAGTAAAAAATAATACGGTTGCCCGAATATGTTCTGAGAAAACACAACAAGAGAAAGATAATAGAGGACAACACAACTATTGCTTTGATGCCTGAGGATTCAAGATGACGAAGATTATTCAAGAACCGCTGAACTTTCTTAAAGAGGAGCCAACGAGTGTCATGAGGATAAGCGAGCAACGAGTCGTGGCCCGGATCAAGCAAAAAGGAGATAAAAGAGATGTCCCTTTTGAAGAGTTCGTGAGATTCATCTTAACGCACGAATGAAGAAAAGGATCGTTGTCTTGGAATATAAGGGCAAAGCCGTATATATATATTCGCTTTATTTAAAGAGATTTGTTTTCTAGTAAAGTTCATCTAATAGAATTGAACCAAGAATCAACGTCTCTTTTTTGCATTCATTTCATGCATTTGCATTACATAACATCATGTGCATTAAAGACCATTAAAAGATCCTAATTGAGTAAAATTACTTCAGCTAATTTGGAAAATCAACATTCTTGTGGTACCCGAAGAAAAACATGGACCAAAGATTAAAAAAAATGAACGATTCCAAAGGGGGAGGCAAGACCAACTACAACTGCAAATACAAGAGCGGTAACCTAAGGTCCAGCAAGATAGAGTTTTGTGAAGGGGTCAAAAAATGTTCATATCAATGTCATACATGAAGACAACTAAAAATGGACCTTATTAGATGTTCGCCCTTATAAACTTGGGAGTGTTCTAAAGAAACCACTGTAGTATTTAGAGCTTACTCAGAGTAATATTCAAAACACACTTGTTGCTTTTAGCCTAGAGGCAACAAGAAGTCTTTTGTGAAATATGCTCATGTTTGAACGTCATTATTTTAATGGAATGCATCTTTGCGATCTTTTGAACCAATATTCTTTCATTTCTTATGAATGATTATTTTTATTCTTTTATTCTTTCATCCAAATCATTCTTTCATTCATTTATAATCATACTGCGCAAATAATTATTCTTAAATTCATACATTCTTTGTATATTCTCTTGTACCTACAATAGGTCCCTGAATATCAATGACATGAATGACACTGCTACAGACTTAGAACCTGAGCGAGACATGTGTTTAGAGGGATCTCACGACTTTGAAGATGACATAGATTGTAGCTTATCTCCGGACTTGTTGAGGATGGTAGAACAAGAGGATAAACAGATCCTACCTCTCAAGGAATCATTAGAAATTGTGAGCTTGGTGAAATACTAGAATTGATCTGACCACAGAGACGAAGCAAGACCTTGTAGAGTTACCTCTAGAGCTCAAAGATGTCTTTGTATGATCATACCAGGGTATGCCTCGATTCTTATAATAAAACCTGTACAATAGCACGATGTCAGAAATTTACAGTGCGAACGATGCAATTCTTTGCCGGGGCAATACCTCTCTCGTTGAGTCAACATAGTTTGCCCATTTGAAGTCGAGTTTCCATCCTTTCAAGATGCTGTTGGATTTTATCCTGATTAAAGAGAAAGATCCAAAGTTTTCTATCGTAGTTGCGTCCCAAAAGGGCTCTATGAAAGAAATCTGGTACCAAAGAAGGTTTTTCACATACAAGATAAAAGTGGAAGATTTTATGTGGAAGACTTTAGAATAACATTGATTCTGGTCGAAAAGCATGACCAGGACTTGCCTGATCTCGTGAGTTCATATTAAAAAAAACAAAAAAATTAAAAAAATCAAAAAAATCAAAGTCAAAAATTTTAAAAAAAGAAAAAAAGAAAAAGGAGAGGTCAAGGCGAAAACCCGCAAAGGGCGCTTTGACCAAAGGTGGATCTGAGTTGAAAACCCGAAAAAGGGTGACTCAAATTTTGAGCAAAATGGGGCATGGACATCACCATTATCGAAGACTTCTAATGGGCATTGCTTCATTTTTGAGAGGCTACTTCATGGATCAAGGTCATCCTATACCGATACAGAATTTCAGAGAGGATGGTATTGGAAAATGCATTGAACTTAAATGATAGCACGATAACTGAGGTCTGAAATCAATTCAGAAGCAGACACCACGTTTTGTCACCAAATTACCTAGAGGTGAACAAGGACTGGCATGAGAAATTACTATTTGCCCTCATCTTTTGTCGAACATCTGTACTGGGGCAACACCTCTCTTTTTGGTTTATAGGATTGAGGTAGTTTTACCTATTAAGATCCCCTCATTGCTTGTTGGAGGGATCCAATCGCGATGTGATTAGTTGGCCCTAGGAAAAGGGATTAAAAGCTATTTATTAGAGTCGGATGTACCATAAATAAATAATATGAGCCCATAATAAACATGCTCGTCTCAAATAATTCCACGAGAGGGCTGGATGTTAAAAAGACTCTTTCTTAATGAAAGGATTCTAAGGGGAAATGAATGCCAAACCAGGAATGTCTCTATGATGTAAAGAAGACCATTTTCAGAGGAGTACTGATCCTGAGTGAGATTGTCAATCCTATAAACTTGGATCCAGTTAAGAAACATTTCATTTAAAGAAGAAGGAAGGACCAATGTGAAAACCTGCAAAATGCACTTTGAGTCAAACAAAAAATATATATAAAAAATGAATGAAAGAAAAAATGAAAATGAAAAAAAAAATGCAAAAGAAAAAATGGAGAGGCTAAGGGGAAAACCCACAAAGGGCACCTTAGGCCAAAGGGGATTTTAGTTGAAAACCTGAAGGGCGGCTCAAATATTGATCAAAATGGGGCATGAAGTGATCAGATTGGGGCATGTGGTGATCTTGCTATACCTGAAAGGGTAAGGCGACATCTTGGGGCATCGACAGAGTCCTGTAGATCTCTTAAACACATGTCAAACTCAGGAAAGTCTTCAGAAAGTTTGTACAGAGAAGTTCAAGCTGCGACATCTGGGGCACCTAACCTTCATACTATTTATATATTGAATTTGTTGTTGTTGTTCTGGGAATACTTCATTCTTTTTCAAGATACGTGTTCCAATCAATTCCTCTTTTATTCTTGCTACCCTTGATAATTCATTCATTTCGAACTTGCTCTTAAATCAATTCTATTTCATCCATCGCTATATTCTTTTTTGCTAGTATGTTACATTGGAATGATGATACTTTCACAATGAAAGTTTTGCATATTACTCTAGAAGTTTCTAAATAATATAGGAACCTGAAACAGGACTATTATTTAGAAAACACCAAGTTTAAAGGGTGAAATATCTAAGAAGGAAGGGTCTAAGTTAAAGACTATCCTTTCAGATTTTGTTGTCCAAACATTGATTGAACAAAATGACAAGATGTCGTGTTGGTGACAAAACTTCAATGAACAAACAAGCAAGGATCACCGAGTGATAAGAAAAGGTTTTCTCGGAGAAGAAAATTTTATAATTGTGCATGAGCATTTGGTATGACACCTCGGGAATGGGGTAAAGGACCAAAGAGCTTCACATTCTGTATCCTTAAATTACAATAGGAGAAGATTGAGAAAAGCCATATCTTTCTACCCTTGGGTTACTATGGGAGATTGATGGTACAAATTTTGCGCCCCAATGGATTAAACTTTGAGGTTCACAGTGGGGGGCAACCTGGCTAAATGTTTCTTCAGAAATGCCAGTCGAGCAAGAAGGTTTTGTAACACGTCAGTGATAAGACAATGAGCAATAACAACTCAAACATTAAAAATGGATCATTCTCATGACATTCTGCATTCATTCAAATGTCATTCATACACATCTAATTAGGAGCATTTGATTCATTCTGATCATGTCATCCTAATCACTAAGCATAATTAGGTTCACAAGATAGAACATACAGGTCATGTTCCCTAGAGAACAGATCAATGAAGATAGCAGATCTTGTCTTCTTGTATTTGGCAGCAGAGAAGATCGAAGATAGCAGATCTTATCTTCATGTATTTGGCAGCGGAGAAGAACGAGGATAGCAGATCTTGTCTTCCTATAATTGGCAGCGGAGGGGATCGAAGATAGCAGATCTTGTCTTCCTGTATTTGGCAGCGGAGAGGATCGAAGATAGTAGATCTTGTCTTCCTAAAATTGGCAGCGGAGGGGATTGAAGATAGCAGATCTTGCCTTCCTATATTTGGCAGCGGAGGGGATCGAGGATAGCAGATTTTATCTTCCTGTATTTGGCAGTGGAGAGGATCGAAGATAACAGATCTTGTCTTCCTATAATTGGCAACGGAGGGGATCGAAGATAGCAAATCTTGTCTTCCTGTATTTGGCAGCGGGGGGATCGAAGATAGCAGATCTTGTCTTCCTGTATTTGGCAACGGAGGGGATCGAAGATAGTAGATCTTGCCATCCTGCATTGACAGCGAAGCAGGTCGAAGACACAAACCTTGCCTCTATCGATTGTGATGGAGCTGGTTGAAGACAAAAGATCTTGCCTTCCTGCATTGACAGCGAAGCAGGTCAAATACACAAACCTTGCCTCTCTCGGTTGTGGTGGAGCTGGTTGAAGACAAAAGATCTTGCCTTCCTGTATTGACAGCGAAGCAGGTCGAAGACACAAACCTTGCCTCTCTCGGTTGTGAGGGAGCTAGTTAAAGACAAAAGATCTTGCCTTTCTGTATTGACAGCGAAGCAGGTTGAACACACAAACATTGCCTCTCTCGATTGTGATGGAGCTGATTGAAGACAAAAGATCTTGCCTTTCTGTATTGACAGCGAAGCAGGTCGAAGACACAAACATTGCCTCTCTCGATTGTGATGGAGCTGGTTGAAGACAAAGATCTTGCCTTCTGCATTAACGGTAAGCGGTCAAGACACAAACCTTGCTCTCTCGGTTGTGATGGAGTGGTTGAAGACAAAGATCTTGCCTTCTGCATTGCAGTGAAGCGGTCGAAGACACAAACCTTGCCTCTCTCGGTTGTGATGGAGTGGTTGAGACAAAAGATCTTGCCTTCTGCATTGACAGTAAGTAGGTCAAGACACAAACCTTGCTCTCTCGGTTGTGGTGGAGCTGGTTGAAGACAAAAGATCTTGCCTTCTGTATTGACAAATAAGGGTCAAGACACAAACCTTGCCTCTCTCGGTTGTGATGGAGCTGGTTGAAGACAAAAGATCTTGCCTTTCTGTATTGACAGCGAAGCAGGTCGAAGACACAAACCTTGCCTCTCTCGATTGTGATGGAGCTGGTTGAAGACAAAAGATCTTGTCTTTCTGTATTGACAGCGAAGCAGGTCGAAGACAAAAACATTGCCTCTCTCGATTGGGATGGAGCTGGTTGAAGACAAAAGATCTTGCCTTCCTGCATTATAGCGAAGCAAGTTGAAGACACAAACCTTGCCTCTCTCGGTTGTGATGGAGCTGGTTGAAGACAAAAGATCTTGCCTTCCTGCATTGACAGCGAAGCAGGTCGAAGAAACAAACCTTACCTCTCTCGATTGTGATGGATCTGGTTGAAGACAAAATATCTTGCCTTCCTGCATTGACAGCGAAGCAAGTCGAAGACACAAACCTTGCCTCTCTCGGTTGTGATGGAGCTGGTTGAAGACAAAAGATCTTGTCTACCTGCATTGACAGCGAAGCAGGTCGAAGACACAAACCTTGCCTCTCTCGGTTGTGATGGAGCTGGTTGAAGACAAAAGATCTTGCCTTCCTGCATCGACAGCGAAGCAGATCGAAGACACAAACCTTGCCTCTCTCGGTTGTGATGGAGCTGGTTGAAGACAAAAGGTCTTGCCTTCCTGTATTGACAGTGAAGCAGGTCGAAGACACAAACCTTGCCTCTCTCGGTTGTAGTGGAGCTTGTTGAAGATAAAAGATCTTACCTTCCTGCATTGACAGCGAAGCAGGTCGAAGACACAAACCTTGCCTCTCTCGGTTGTGATGGAGCTGGTTGAACACAAAAGATCTTGCCTTTCTGTATTGATAGCGAAGCAGGTCGAAGACACAAACCTTGCCTCTCTCGATTGTGATGGAGCTGGTTGAAGACAAAAGATCTTGCCTTTCTGTATTGACAGCGAAGCAAGTCAAAGACACAAACATTGTCTCTCTCGATTGTGATGGAGCTGGTTGAAGACAAACGATCTTGCCTTTTCAGTATTGGCAATGAAGCGGTCAAGACACAAACCTTGCCTCTCGGTTGTGATGGAGTGGTTGAAGACAAAGATCTTGCTCACTGCATTGACAATAAGCGGTCGAAGACACAAACCTTGCCTCTCGGTTGTGATGGAGTGGTTGAAGACAAAAGATCTTGCCTTCTGCATTGACAACAAGCGTGTCAAGACACAAACCTTGCCTCTCTCGATTGTGATGGAACGGTTGAAGACAAAAGATCTTACCTTTCTGTATTGACAGCGAAACAGGTCGAAGACACAAACCTTGCCTCTCTCGGTTGTGATAGAGCTGGTTGAAGACAAAAGATCTTGCCTTCCTGCATTGACAGCGAAGTAGGTCGAAGACACAAACCTTGCCTCTCTCGGTTGTGGTGGAGCTGGTTGAAGACAAAAGATCTTGTCTTCCTGTATTGACAGCGAAGCAGGTCGAAGACACAAACCTTGCCTCTCTCGGTTGTGATGGAGTGGTTGAAGACAAAAGATCTTGCCTTTCAGTATTGGCAACAAGCGGTCAAGACACAAACCTTGCATCTCTCGATTGTGATGGAGTGGTTGAAGACAAAAGATCTTGTCTTTCAGTATTGACAATGAAGCAGGTCGAAGACAAAAACATTGCCTCTCTCGATTGGGATGGAGCTGGTTGAAGACAAAAGATCTTGCCTTCTGCATTATAGCGAAGCAAGTTGAAGACACAAACCTTGCTCTCTCGGTTGTGATGGAGCTGGTTGAAGACAAAAGATCTTGCCTTCCTGCATTGACAGCGAAGCAGATCGAAGAAACAAACCTTACCTCTCTCGATTGTGATGGATCTGGTTGAAGACAAAATATCTTGCCTTCCTGCATTAACAGCGAAGCAAGTCGAAGACACAAACCTTGCCTCTCTCGGTTGTGATGGAGTGGTTGAAGACAAAGATCTTGTCTACTGCATTGACAGTGAAGCGGTCGAAGACACAAACCTTGCCTCTCGGTTGTGATGGAGTGGTTGAAGACAAAGATCTTGCCTTCTGCATCGACAATGAAGCGGTCGAAGACACAAACCTTGCCTCTCTCGGTTGTGATGGAGTGGTTGAAGACAAAGGTCTTGCCTTCCTGCATTGTGATGAAGCAGGTCGAAGACACAAACCTTGCCTCTCTCGGTTGTAGTGGAGCTTGTTGAAAACAAAAGATCTTACCTTCCTGCATTGACAGCGAAGCAGGTCGAAGACACAAACCTTGCCTCTCGGTTGTGATGGAGTGGTTGAACACAAAAGATCTTGCCTTTCTGTATTGATAGCGAAGCAGGTCGAAGACACAAACCTTGCCTCTCTCGATTGTGATGGAGCTGGTTGAAGACAAAAGATCTTGCCTTTCTGTATTGACAGCGAAGCAGGTCAAAGACACAAACATTGTCTCTCTCGATTGTGATGGAGCTGGTTGAAGACAAAAGATCTTGCCTTTTCAGTATTGGCAAGGCGGTCGAAGACACAAACCTTGCCTCTCTCGATTGTGATGGAGCTGGTTGAAGACAAAGATCTTGCTCACTGCATTGACAAATAAGCGGTCGAAGACACAAACCTTGCCTCTCGGTTGTGATGGAGTGGTTGAAGACAAAAGATCTTGCCTTCCTGCATTGACAATGAAGGCGGTCAAGACACAAACCTTGCTCTCTCGATTGTGATGGAACGGTTGAAGACAAAAGATCTTGCCTTTTTCAGTATTGACAATGAACAGTCGAAGACACAAACCTTGCCTCTCTCGGTTGTGATAGAGTGGTTGAAGACAAAAGATCTTGCCTTCCTGCATTGACAAGTGAAGCGGTCAAGACACAAACCTTGCCTCTCGGTTGTGATGGAGTTGGTTGAAGACAAAGATCTTGCCTTCCCTGCATCGACAATGGCGGTCGAAGACACAAACCTTGCCTCTCTCGGTTGTGATGGAGCTGGTTGAAGACAAAAGGTCTTGCCTTCCTACATTGACAGTGAAGCAGGTCGAAGACACAAACCTTGCCTCTCTCGGTTGTAGTGGAGCTTGTTGAAGACAAAAGATCTTACCTTCCTGCATTGACAGCGAAGCAGGTCGAAGACACAAACCTTGCCTCTCTCGGTTGTGATGGAGCTGGTTGAAGACAAAAGATCTTGCCTTTCAGATTTCTGAAACAAGGTGTCGAAGACACAAACCTTGCCTCTCTCGATTGTGATGGAGCTGGTTGAAGACAAAAGATCTTGCCTTTCTGTATTGACAGCGAAGCAGGTCAAAGACACAAACATTGTCTCTCTCGATTGTGATGGAGTGGTTGAAGACAAAAGATCTTGCCTTTCGTATTGACAACAAGCGGTCAAGACACAAACCTTGCCTCTCTCGATTGTGATGGAGCTGGTTGAAGACAAAGATCTTGCTCACTGCATTGACAAAAGGTGGTCGAAGACACAAACCTTGCCTCTCTCGATTGTGATGGAGTGGTTGAAGACAAAGATCTTGCTCATCTGCATTGACAAAGTGAAGGTGTCGAAGACACAAACCTTGCCTCTCTCGGTTGTAATGGAGTGGTTGAAGACAAAAGATCTTGCCTTCTGCATTGACAATGAAGGTGTCAAGACACAAACCTTGCCTCTCTCGATTGTGATGGAGTGGTTGAAGACAAAAGATCTTGCCTTTTCAGATTGACAATGAAACAGTCGAAGACACAAACCTTGCCTCTCTCGGTTGTGATAGAGTGGTTGAAGACAAAAGATCTTGCCTTCTGCATTGACAATGAAGCGGTCGAAGACACAAACCTTGCCTCTCTCGGTTGTGATGGAGCTGGTTGAAGACAAAAGATCTTGCCTTGTATTGACAGCGAAGCAGGTTGAAGACACAAACCTTGTCTCTATCGGTTGTGATGGAGCTGGTTGAAGACAAAAGATCTTGCCTTTCTGTATTGACAGCGAAGCAGGTTGAAGACACAAACCTTGCCTCTCTCGGTTGTGATGGAGCTGGTTGAAGATAAAAGATCTTGCCTTCCTGCATTGACAGCGAAGCAGGTCGAAGACACAAACCTTGCCTCTCTCGGTTGTGATGGAGCTGGTTGAAGACAAAAGATCTTGCCTTCCTGTAATGACAGCGAAGCAGATAGAGGAAACCATAGATTGTAATTTAAAAGATTGAAGCCACAATGGCGAATCTTACTTTTCTAGCGTTGCAGTGGAACAGATTGAAGCTACAACAGCAGATCTTGCTTCCCCGGCAGTTAAAAAGATTGAAGCTACAACAGCGAACTTGCTTCCCTGGAAGTTAAAAAGATTGAAGCTACAACAGCGGATCTTATATTCCTAGTGTTGCAGTGGAACAGATTGAAGCTATAACAGCGGATCTTGCTTCCCCGACAGTTAAAAAGATTGAAGCTACAACAGCGGATCTTACTTTCCTAGCGTTGCAGTGGAACAGATTGAAGCTACAACAGCGGATCTTACTTCCCTGACATTGCAATTAAAAAGATTGAAGCTACAACAGCAGATCTCACCCCCTAATGTTACAACAGAGTGGATTGAAGCTACAAGTCTCATCTTTTTGAAGTTACAGTGGATTGGAGTGAAGCTACTTGAAGAAAGAAAAGCACCAGAACAAGTCAAGAATCGGCGAAGCCGGGCAAAATGGGCCTTTCTTAGTCTTTGCTCTGTTATCGTTACACGACAACGAGCAAAGAGGGGTAGCTGTACGGGCCCATTTTGACCTACCCAACTGACCAAACCCAACACTAGCCCAATCAGCCCAATAACCAACCCAAACCCAACAAACAAAATACAACAGGCCCAAAATCACAAACCCAATAAAAAATTCAGCCCAAACCAAAAAACAAAAAAAAGAGAAGGGTAACCCTAACCCTACGTGCGGCGCACCTAGGGTCTTCCTTTACTGCTGCCGCCTCTGTCACCACCAACTCTGCCACCACCTGCTCCACCTGCTTGCCAAGACCGCCTCCACTTGTACTGCCATCTACAAGAAGAAAAGACAACAAATAATATAAAAAAATGTATTACGGCTATATAAAGCCATTCACACCAATGTAAAGGGGGATTTTTCTGTTTTGAAATCGGTATAAAAAAATCGATTGAAACCATTGTACCGGAGGGCTTTTTTTAAAAAAAACAGAAAATAAAAAGGACACCTTCAAGTTTCTATCTTGATTTTTAGGCACTTATCTAGATATTTACTCTTATTTTTATTTTATTTATATATATATATGAAAACAAAAAGAAGAGAAAATAAAAAAGACTCACTGGGAAGGAACTTCAACGCCTCTCTAGCGCTTCGGCGGGCCTGAGGCGGTGGCGGTGTGGCAGCAGGAGCGGCGTGTGAAGGGCCTTAGAACCCCAAAGGGCCGGACCTCTTGAGAGGAAAAAGGGTTTTTATTTTATTTTTAAGAGAGGTGTCCAAATGCTTTTGTGAAGCAAAATGGGTTTAAATACCGTAAAATGGCGCTGCTTTTGAATCTAGGGTTGAGACCAAACGGCGTCGTTTGGTCTCTCGACCATGCGGTGACCGACCTGGGGAAGGATCCGCGCTTTGCTTTCGAGGGATATTTGCGCCATAGGTCCCCCTCCTTTGTGGCGTGTTCGATGCGATCCTTTTATTTTTGATTTTGGCCACATAGAATTTTCTTACATTTTAATATGGTCCGAGACCATGCAAGCGGGTCTACCGGAACGGTGCCGTTCCATCGACAGGGAATATTGCCTTTCAAGTCCCCTTCCTGTTGCGCGCGTCGCGATTTAATCCGTTTTTTATTTTTGATTTCGCCCCTTAAGATTTTGTTTATTTTCAATTTAATCCTTTTTGTTTTAGCTATTTTACTATTAAACTAACTATTTTTAATCATGTTATTACTATTATATTATACCATTAGCCTTATATTATTATTGTTATATTTTTATTTTTCACTTATTTAAATTTAAATAAACTTGTCCTATTATATTACTATTATATAACTATTTATATATCTTTACGCCTTATTTTATATATATGTTTATATTTTCTTATATATCTATACTCCTTTATATATGTATTTTTATATATATGTTTTCTATACCTTATATATACATATATATTTATATACATATTCTTAATTTTCATATATATAGACACGTAATTCTATAGTTTTTATATACTCTTTAATTTATATATATACATACTTTCATATATACATGTTTTATATATCTTTATTTATTTTCTTCATGTACATATCCGCTATTGTTATTTTATCTTGCTTAGGTTTGTCATTTGGTATTTTTATATATTGTTCTCATTACTTATTTATATTTTGTTTTGCTCGTGATTATTTTACTTACATTATCATCATCGTTTCATTACACCCATTTTTTATTTAGATTTCAAAAAAGAACTTTTAAAAATATAAGTAATATTCGGTATTTTAGATCTTCAAGAGAATCGAGCCCTAACGTATTGGGTTCCGATTTTTTTCGTTGAATCTAAATAATCGGGATTACTCTTTTAAAAATGATAAAAAGCTCGTTATCAAGAATTCAATATGTTGTGTCCTAACGCATTGGATGTGACACGTTGTTTTCTCGAAACGAGGATTTTTCGAAATAAATGTAATATTCAATATTTAATATTTTGATAAATTGTGCCCTAACATATTGGGTTGCGATTTCTTCATTTGATTTAAACAATTGAATATTCTTTTAAACTTTATTACACGATTTTTTTTAAACTCAAGTTTTAAACGATATCAGGAATTAAAAAAGGATTGTGTCCTAACTTACTGGTCGTGATCCCTTTTTAAATCCAAGATAATTAAATATCTTTTAAATAAGCTGTTTTTATTCACGTATCGGGAATTCGAGACATTGTGTCCTAACATACTGGATATGATTCTCTTTCTCGAATAACGTGAAATATCCCCTTTTACTTGAAAATTTTCAACGTTTTAATAAAATGATCGTATTTTTAAAATTCTCCAAAGTTCTCAATTTTCGACATTAAGACATTAAGTAATCAATTAGGTACCAATTTTGGGCGTATCGAGGGTGCTAATCCTTCCTAAATGCGTAACCGACTCCGAACCCGCTTTTTTTCAATTTCAGAGACCAAACTTGTTGTTTTAATAAAATCAAACCGTTTATTAAAAACAACCACTTTTCAAGGTGATCCAATCACACCTCATAAAAAAGGATTAGTGGCGACTCCCGTTTCATTTTTCAAAACCCAAGTCGACCCCGTTTTCCATCCAAAAAAATGGTGTCAACATTGGGTAGCAAATGTTAGTTTGATCTATGGCACATTAGTTATTTTTGTAACACCTCAAAACTCGACCTAGACGTTATGACCGAATCTTGAAGGCTACATTGACTACATGGACCATCGAAATGGCCAAGTAATATCGTTCTTTGAAAATCATCATTTTTGTTAAGGTTTACATAAGGCATAATTCCATAAAATACTCTCAACCTTTATGGGTTTTTGGGTTTGAGCCATTAACCTTTTTTTTATTATTACCCTCAATGTTATAATTTTTTCAAAAATAAGTGCAATTTTAACGGTAAGCGTGAGTTCACCGTCAATCAAAATTGAAGTCCATAATGTAGCGTATGCCACATCAGCACGATGTCATAGATGATGTCATCTATTTAACAATTTTTGTTTCATTTTGTTTTGTCTTCTTTCTTTTCTCTTTTTCTCTCTTCCCCTCTAGCTGATGCACTTGTGTTTTATTCAGCATTTTCATTTGGGTGTTTTCCTTTTATAACTCTCTTTCCAGTATCTTTCTTTATCAAATCAAAGGAACCCTCCTCCCCAAAGAAAAAAAAAGTCAATATCTTCAAATCATCGGGGCTGTTGGATTTTCCGGCAACGAGGCGAGTACCTTGCTCCATGCGAACCGCTTCTAGCTCGTTGCCAGCTGATTCACCTTGGCTTCGTGTTTAGTGATCCATTCCTTACTGAGTAAGTGATGAAGATTGGATTTATGGATTCTGGAGATTACGTATTGGAGATTGTTGGCTAAGAATAAGTATGAAACAACGTCTTTGTAATACTTGGCTTTGCCATTGAGATTGCAGAGAGGACGAGAATAAGCCGCGAAATGCGGTCAGAGATGGGCAGTGTTGGAGATTCATTGGAAACATGACTGTAAAAGCAAATTTCTGGCAAAGATGATTTCGCCAGCGGTGGCCAATCTGAGGTAATGTCAGTGAGGATGTTACCGTAATCGGCTAGGATCATGGACTCAAAATCTAATAACAACAACCACACTGACTAAGTCGAGCCATCGATTTAAAAGCTTAAGATCGAACAGCTGAAATCAATTCAAAAGAAAAGATCGTTTCGATCACTAGCCAGATATCTGAAATAGCCATGTACATGCCGAGAAGTCGGAGAATTCACTCCGGCGACGATTTTTTCACCTTAGCAACGACAACAAGGAATTCAAACAGAAAGACGACACCTTCTTTTGTAATCTCTGAAAAGCAAGATTCTCTAATTCGATTCCGATGAGGAAAAGATGAAATCACAGAGGATTCTTTCTCTAGTAAAAAGTGTCTGCGTTGAAATCTTCATGGCTTCTAATTAGTCCTTGATTGCATGGATGTCTATGATGATCGAGTGGAAATCGATTCCGGATCCAAATGAGCCCGGTTCATCGATAAAATCTGGTAAAACTCCTTTTGAAGCCTCTTCATTGCGATTTGCTTCAAACTTTGAGCTCGAATGAGAATCTAAATTTCCTTTACTTGCCTCTTGGGTTTTGCTTTAAATTTTTTTATTAATTTATTTTAATTTTTTTATTCAGAAGCAAAAACTTGCACTGGATAAGCAATTAAATCTTTGTCCTCGCCAAATTGAAGTTTGGTTGCAGAATAGAGGGAAAAAGGGAAAGAGAAAAGAAGAAAGAAGACGGAAACAAAATTAAAAAAAAATGTTAAATAGATTATGCCATCACATCATGCTTATGTGGTATGCCACATAGGTTATATTATTGACTTGAATTTGATTGAGGATCAACTCACATTTATTGTTAAAATTAGGGTAATTTTTGAAAAAATCGTAACGTTAAAGGTGTCAATAAAAAAAGGTTAAATGCTCAAACCCATAAACATTGAGGGTATTTTATGCAATTATGTCTTTACATAACTCGTCATCTTTGTTAAAAGATCAAGTTTTAGGGTCATCTTTATAATTATCGTTCATTTACATAGTAATGACATTTTGGAAAAGAAAAAAAATGCATTCAAATCACAAAATAGTTTATATTTTCAAAATCGATTTCTTTACCACGCAGCGGAAAATCATAATTTTTACTTAAGCCCAATATCATGCAATTACTGATTATTAGGTCAATTCATAGCAATAAAAACCATGCATGCAATTAAACCCAAATAACGCATCCCAAAATCCACAAACCCAAAAGAAATAAAAGCAATTACAATTCCAATAAAAACTAATTCAAAACTTTAAATAAGTTTAGTTTCCACGACGAGAATTCCGAAGGCCCAAATCCAATCCTAATCTCATAGGTTACATGAAAATTTTAAACTAAGGGGACTGAGTTTCAAGAGCTCAATGAGTCTAAACAAGGCAACCAAAGAATATTCACAATTCAAACATTAAGACAATTAATCATCAGGTAACAATTTTATCAAAAATCTATGACATCAATTCAACAAATTTCTCAAATGTCATGTTCATGACACATTTTATGCAACAATGCAAGTCATACCCATACCATCTGCTACACACCACGAGTTCCTCAGAACTCATCATCCGAACACCAAACAATTGGATCCAAAGCTCAGTGTGGTTGAGCCACCAATATCAATCTTGCAGTTAAAACTGTCAATTAAAGTTGCAAATAAATCGTCAATATCAACTGCAGACAAGCTGTCAATCTCCCCAATACTCTGATGCAGTATACTGGCTAACCAATGATTGCGGGTATACCGCCAATACTCCCTGAAATTCCTCCGTCGTCCACAAAAATCAACCCCATACAATGCAATAAGGCATACTTTTCAATGAAACAATGCATGCTTATCAATTCGATTTCAATTAATGGCATGCTTACAAAGCAACAATACTCAACATCACAATCGCCATATTTCAAGTCAGCACACCACTCAATTAATTTACTTACCTCAATCGACCAATATACCAATTTCACTGACCATTTGGCCATGCACAAAATTTTAACAACCAAATACACTTATAGATCATTATACAATTACACATAAAGTTTAGAACCCACACTTGGTTAATGCTAAACCAGTGCACTACTGCTTAATCCGCAACTCCTAGATCTTAAGTCTAGACTGGGTCGATTTAATTTTTACTTCGGCTTTGAGTATAAATTAAAGCAACCTCGGAAGTCAAGGCTGATCCAGAGCATTTAAATCGGTTACTAACATAAAAGTAACACTCAAATTAGTAAGGATTAACCACCTATGGCCTTTGGAAGCAATTGGCCAAATTAAAAGAATTAATAAAACTAAAATGATGCTTAAAAAAAACACTTACGCACTCTGATTTCTAGATCTGAGATGCACACTAAACTAGCAAGATTAGGGGTTGATTTAACTAATGAAAAATGAGAGAATAAAATCAAACTATAGGTGCGGTAATAATAAAAAAGAACAAAACAGCGACCAAAAAGGTGTTTAAGGGAGCGACAATGAAACAAATGAAAACAAAAAAACTGAGGGTTGTGATGTGTGGCACAAAGTAAGATTAAATGGCAGCAAGAGGTTAAAATGGACAGCAAAAAGGGACAATTTTGGTGCAACAAAAATGGCAGAAAATGGGCTGGAAAGTGGCACCAATGGGGACGATTTAAGTGTTTAAAAATGGTAGCAAACACTATGGGAAAAAAAAAGACAAAAAGAGGGAACACAAGGGCGACATTGGAGAGTAAAAGAGAGATCAATTCTTAGGTCAATGAGGTGTGGCTATGGTGACTAAAATGGACAGCAAAGGTGCTGAAAATGGTAGCTGCGAAATGAACCATAGAGGAGAAGAAAGAAAGATGGCAAAAAAGAGAGAGAGAAAGAAAAGGGGAAAGAACAAAAACAAAATAAAATATGCACATATTAATTTTCAAAAGCTGATAAGTCAACAGATAAACTAAAGATAATTGCTAAATTATCGAATTAATCCAGAGATAAATCAGTAATTGAGTCAGACTAAAATTTTTTCACAAGGGGAGCAAAATACTAAAATTTAATACTTTGCAAAGGAATCAAACTCAAGTCTTCAAGGACAATTACACTAATTTTTAACCATCTAGCCAGTAACTCAATTTTTTTCATAATTTTACAAACTTTTAACTAAGAGTCATAACAACAACTCTTGGTCCACGAATCCAAATTCTTCTAACCCGATTTTCGAGATGTGACAATTTTATGACATATATGTAAATAGCATAAAGCTTAAATGAATGTAAGTATGCTAATGTTCATATATTAATTTGTTGTGATCTTATGTTCAATGATATTGTGGAATCAGTAAGTGACATCGCGACGAAAGACGTCCAACATCGCTACGACACTCATTGTTTTTTCAAGGTTGCGACATGATACCCTCAACGTAACGACGCCAACTCAAAAATTTTGAATTTTTTACATTTTAGTCCTCAACTGGTCTAGGGTTATGGAAAAAGCTTTCGTAAGCTCATTTAGATCATGTATATGATTATATAATATATTGTAATTATATATTGAACTTAATAGCATGTATAAATTATTTAATTGATTTGCAAATGAGATCGTAATTGCTTCGATAATGATTTTGACATTCTGTAGTCCGGACCTGATGATCAGGTCGAGAATAGGATATTACACAGATTGTGTTAATGGGCTTGTGTTTTATTTTAATGTTCTAGGCCAACTAAAAGGAATTTAGAGAGAGAGTCCACAAGAAATTGGGTGGAAATTGGGATCCCAAAATAACTTACAAAGTCGTCCAAGGGAGAACAAGAATGGTCGGCCACCGATATGTTATTTATTCATGAAGAAATTGAAGAGATTGAGATTAATTCAACCATATATCCTTATAGAAATCAACCTCTTCATATAGCGAAGATTATTTTGATTTATTTGGTATTTTATCTCTTTTAAATCACTATTATGATATATTTCACCTAATTATTTTGAACCTTATCGCCTGGAATAAATCATAGGTATTTTTAGTTCTTTTTTATTGGTTTTTCAATTATATTAAAATATTTACTTAGGATATAAGTTACATTATTATTCAAGCGTTATTTTCTTAAATTACTTGTAAATTCACTTTACAAATAGGCTAAGACGCCCACCCCTTGATTCGTTGAATAAATTATATTCGTCTAATTTGTTTTTTTTTCCCCCTTTATGAGATGGAAGTGTTTTGAGAGTTTGAGTGATTTGATTTTTATTTTTCTTTGAATTTTGTTATTTTCAAGGCTTCTGGAGTTGTAGAGTTTTCAATTTTCAAAGCTTGATCATCGATGCTTCTAAAGGTCCTTCACTTAGAGGTTTTGTAGGGAAAATTTGTTCTATCATTGTATAGGGAAATGAGTTGTTTGGGTTTAAACTTGAGACCTGATGTAAACCAGGATTTAGGTAATGCAAGTCATTTGACACTATACAATAGATTAGTTGAAGTAAGTATGTTTGGACAGCACAAAGTAATTGAATAAAAGTGTAATTATTAGGGTAGTAATTATACTCTCTTGTAATTATAAAGAATTATAATTTCTTAGACACGTTCGGCTGACAAAATATAGTTACATCATAATTCTTCATGTCATATTTGGTAATATAAGTTATAATTACAAAATAACATAATTTATATTTTAAAAATATTAATAACTATAAAAATCATTAGTATGATAAAATAATTTCTGAACAAGTAACAAAAATTAAAATCAAATCATCATATGTATTATGTTAGTCTAAAATATGTAGTTGATAATAAGATTACTAATAAAAATAGTAAGAAAAATAAACATCATATGAAATTTTATCTAACTGTTCTAGTGTATATTTGTTGGGTTATTCCTCTAATTAACCTATGCTCCTTATCATCATCTGAATTTGAATCAACATCATTAAGATTATTAAGATCACCTTCTTTCATGTACTCTTCAAACCATTGATCATCTCAATTCCACTTATGATTGAAGTTATAAAATATGCAACATGCTAGTACGATGTAACCTTTTTTATGTTATACTAAGGTGATGTTAATATGAGAAATATCTTTTTAGAACAACAAATTTATTCTCAACCACATTTTAAAGTCTTGAATGTTTCTAAGTGTTCACGAGCTATCTGTAGAGTTTGTTTCTAGCATCATTTTCTTATATGATATCATACCTCATGATATGGAGCAAGAAAATCTTTTCTATTTGCATAACTAGCATCGACTTTATAATATTTGAGTTCGTTCATAGTCCAAATAGTCTAGAGCTTTATTTTAAAAAACTTATATAAACTTAATTTGGAGAAAGATTTATACGAGTTATATCCATTTTTATAATACGTAAATTAAGTAAAAAATATAATACAATTTATAATATATAACCTTTATAAAAAAGATTTTATAAATTGACCAAAACTTTAAGAGGTTTTATAAATTATCCAAAATTTTTATGACACTTTTTATAAATAATATAATTTTTTCATATAACTTTAGAAAGTTGGTTTTATAATTAAGTTATGATAAAAAAACTATATCATTTTATGAATAAGTATATTATTTTTATAATATATAGCACGGATACATAAATAAGTTATGCCTATACTCCTTGGTCATAACTTTTTATAAATAAATATATTATAACATGTAAATTATTTTTATAATAAACTTTTGACCACAACTTTAGAAATTTTTAGAATTTAAATAATATAATTTTTTTTGTTAGAACTTTATAAAATTACACAAATTGTTTTTATAATATAATTTTTGAGATTTATAATATAAATATTTTAGCCATAACCATCCAAAATACCATACGTGTTCATGCTTATAATATAACTTTTTTATAACCTCTATAAAAATATTTTTTAAAATTAGATTTGAGTAGAATTTTCTACTGTTGAGTATGACTCCTATTTCAGTCAAATTTGAGAAATAATCTTTCAGTTAAACTCTGTTTATTTGTTTAAATCAAGCTCTGATTAGTCTAGATTATTTTATTATTTTTGAACCTATGAATTTAGCCTATAAATAAGCTCTTTTATAACCTTAGAAAATACACCAATTAGAGATTAGAACTCATAACACATCTAGAAAATTTTATGTTTATGTTTTGAGGGTTTTTTGTTTTCGGGTTTTCGGGGTTTAGTTTTTATCTTATCTTATCTTATCTTATGTACTCTTCGTTCTTTTGCCATTATAGTAAAATTATCTTTGCGCTTGGTTTTTTATCCTTTTTTGAAGGTTTTTCCACGTTAAATTTGTGTGTTCAATTTCTCAATTTATTCCGCTATTTTTTTTACTTGTTGCTTAATCGGGTCGATCTCAACACCTGCGTAATTACTTTAATTCTCACATTCCTTTAAGAATTAAAAATTGTAATAGTATATTCCATTTACGCCAAATTCAGTGAGATCCATTACTATGATTTTTGTGTAATTAGAAACAATTACTACTTCAATTGATTTGTTTAATATAGAAAATAGTTAATTATTAAATAATTAAAATCGTTTACTTGATTTTATTTCGTTGGTTTTGAATGTTGATTCGATTACTTGATGCTGACCTCTAAATAAATAAAACTGATTCCTTCATCAATTAACTCGTTCTGATTCACCCATATCATTTTCGAAAAGAACAAAACCTTGTTTAAACTAAGATTATATTTAATGCTAGGGTAATTAGGGGCCCGAGGCACTGAACCTTTTCTCTTTTTCTTTTTTCCTTTTACTTAATTGTTTCAATTCCTCTTGTCTGAATTGGCCAATAGTGGATTAGATTATATTGTTGATTTCAAGAAGATAGCAGACATGGAGCTCCTAACTTTGATGAAATATAGTAGGGCTGAAGCTCATCTCTCCTATTTATTTTAGGAACCCTAACGCCTTCTTTTTCCGGACACATATTCACACTTGGGGGTTTTGATGTAAGTTACGTTTCTTTTGTTTTACCAATAATTGATGAGCCTTGCTCTTGTCTGCCCCGCTTCCATGTTCATCCAAAATTTGAGGAATCTAGCTACCTTTCATAATGTTCTTGATTTTTTCTTTCAAAATGTTTTCTTATTTTTATATATAACTTTGTTGTTATTAATCTTTATTAGTGGCACACCAACTCTAATTTTTTTAAAGTGATTAGGCTGTAAAAGTGAATTTATTTAAGTTAATTATATATGACATGATAATTTATTTAGTCCTCTAACTTAAAAAATAAATCAATTATAAAAATTATTTAAAATTACTGAAATTATTAAACTTATTTAAAAAGTATAAAATTATGAATTTTAAATATTTTTAATTTTTAAAAATTAATTAATTGCTAACGTGACATACACATAAACTGTCATGTGGATACCACGTCAACAAAGTTAACTAACGCTAACTTTTCTATCAATTTTTGAATAATTTGATAAACAATGCAAGTTTAAGGGCTAAAAGAGGCAAAAAAATTAAATGGAAGGTTAAAATGACTTTTTTATAAAGTTGGAGGGCCAAATAAGTCATTATACTATTATATTCTCATCTTTAAAATAATTAAAAGGTTTAAATTCTCTATTAATATTAAGTTCTTTATTGAGTTTGAAGTCATGCCACCAACATTTATAAAATCTAGAAAAGTAATTGCATGTGATAGGGTTTGAACCCAAAACACATTAATTTTATCATCTCAATTTTACCAATTCAACTAAAGCTATACTTAGTTATTATATCTTTTTTATATATATTTGTTACATAAATTTTTCATCTATATAATGGGCGTGCCATAATTTAGTATTGATAATATTATTAATTGAGTTAGTGTCACAAGTCAACTCTACACCAACTCAAGATTGATTGAATTGTTAAATAAATCTTTTATAACTATGTTTTGAATGTTAACATCTTCTTACACCAACATAATAACATTTTAACTTTTTGATAACACGATAAAGAATCCTAGGAGATATGATAACATTTTAAGGTGCTATAAAAATGACAATAAAAGCTAAAAAAAATTGAGTGCTTTTAATATTTTTAATTACATGTATTTACCTATTTTAATATATTTTTACTCTCAATTGAAAGTGCTTTGCTTTGTTTTCATTTTGTACATATTGCACATATGTTCTTATTGTTATTATTAGTTTCAAATCATATGTTTCGTTATTTATTGAATGTTATTTTAAATGCACAACTTTATTTTAGATACGCAGTTTCACACATATACACATGTGATAGAATTACTAGTATAAATTAATCTTATGATAATTATTTGATACATTAGCAATAAAGTTTTTAACTCCATAAATTAGATTAAGAAGCCACCACATTTTCTTAATTGATATTTAAAAATAATAATTAATAAATAAATAGTACACATAACAACTTAATCCGTTTTGTGGAGTCAAAAACTTCTCCCAGTGTATCGAACAATAATCATAAATCTTAATATCTATTATATAAGATTATTATACTAAAAAATCCACAAGCAAAGCTAAAATGATGGTAAGTGTCTCATTTAAGTTAAAGTTTACTATAAGTTCTTGTACCATATAAAAAATTCATTTTAGTTCCTCTACTATTAAAATAAACATTTTAGTCATTGTACATTTAAAAGATGACATTTCGGTCCTCGCACATTAACTTTGTTATTAATGAAATGGTGTGACTTAACGGTTGTTGATGTAACATTAAATCAAAGTAAAAAACTTACCGGTATTAATAACAAATTGAATAATGCAGCATGGTTGATGTGGACCAAACTACAAATAGTTTAAACACAACAATTATGTAAAATAAAATAAAATCAAAAATAACTTGAGGTAAAAGTAAAATCAATTTCTTACCTCCACTCATTCTTTAAAATTGTTCTTTATCCTTTTAATTTAATTTAATATTTGATTTAGTGCCACATCATTTACCTTTAAATCATGTCATTCCATTAATAGCAAACTTGAGTGCAGTAAAGGTGTTCAAGGGTTGGGCCTAAGCATGATATTAACATACTTTATGTTTGTCTAAGCCCGACCCAACTCGAAAACTGGGCCTAAAATTTTGTCCAAACCCTCCCATGTTTGCAAAAGACTAACCCAAGCACATTTTAGGCCCGCCCATATTGTTTTTATTTTTTTAAAATTATTTATATTATATTATTTTAATATTTAATGATTTTATAAATTTTTTATTTATTGAAAATGTTTATATAGTCATCTTAATATTATTTTAATATTTACATTAAAGTAGTATTATATATTTAGTATATGTTTATTTTTTAAATGTATTCTAATTATATAATATATAAAAATAACATTATATATAATGTATTATAAACTTAAAACAGGCTGGGCCGGAATTGGGCTTGATTGTTTGAACAGACCTAAATTTTTGCCCAAATCCTCTCAAATTTTAGGCGGGCCTTCGGGCCTGGACGAATAGCCCGACCCGTGAGCAGGTCTAATGTGTAGGGACTAAAATGCCAACTTTTCAGATGCAGAGAGACTAAAATGTTTCTTTTAATAGTAGAGGGACTAAAATGAATTTTATGATATAGTACAGGAGCTTATGGTAAACTTTAATCGTCTCATTTATTTATTTATTTTTAAATTCCAAAATATATCTCAACCAAAAAAACACTTGTAATAATGTTAACCCTCCTTGTAGGATTTTTAATTTCCCTATACTATATATTTTAAAAAAGCCCTTAACCCATTTCATAATTTTATTTTCTTCTCGATTAGTCTCCTATTCACTCGTTATATTTTAGAAAATATCGTATATTCATACTATCAGGAACTAAAGATACGTGATTGTAGACTTATACAGTTATACTGGTTTTGTTTTGTTTTTTTTTTCTTAACAAAAACAAACTTACTTCACAGCTTAATAGCATTTGTTTTCTTTGTTCTGTCTTTTAGTTCGTTAATCACTGCCCCCTTAAGATGCAAAAGTCAACAAATATAGAAATATTTATAATATTAGTTAAAGAGGGAAGAGATGAGATTAGGGGAATTCCTCAAAATGAGTGAAAGGTAAGCAGCTATTACTGATATGATGATGGTATAGAAAGGAGTGATCCGTATGTCGTGAAAAGTGAAGTAAAATCCCAAAATAGGTATTTACATATCACATTGAGGTGAAGATAAAAAGGGAAGCCCAACAAACAATTACATGAAAGAAGCATTGGCCTTGCACTTGCCTCGACTGTCTCAATAATTGTGCCTTTCTGTCTGTCTTTCATTCTTGAGCCCTGTGCTTGCTTCCTCCTCCTTTTATATCACTTCATTCGCCACGTCCTTTTCCTTTCAAAAGTAGTTTGGATTCGATAATTATTTACCAAATCATCCCATAATTATTTGGTTGCTAATTTCCTGCAATTTATGTGCTCATCAAAGCCAACTATTTTGTTGCAACAAGGATTCAACCATATGACCTACCAATGACCTATTATCACACATACATCTCTAATAATAATAATAATTGTAAAGGGGGTCTCAACGTGTTCTTGACCCCTAGAAAATTTTAAAAGAAAAGGAGAAAAAGACCCTAAAAAGTTGAATTGTACCTCGGGACTGGTTTTTTTAACTCTGGGCTAGCTTTGAATATAAAGAAAGGTTTTTTTCGAAAAAAAAAATTATCAAAATATTTTAAGTTTTTTGTTACGAAAATAATATAAGAGATGAAATTGTGATCCCAAATTGATATGGCAATTGATGATTTGAGGTTGAAACTAATATAACAGGAATGTTAGAATTAGACAGACACTTCGTTTTTTTAAATCGTTAGCCCCCATGCCAATTAGGGATTTTTCATTATTTGTCTGTTGATTTAAGCTTCCTAGATAATAGGGAATCTTGCCTCATTGTACCGACATGACTAAAGCTTCGAGATTCCTGAACCTACCACAAAAAAGGGTGTTTGAAAACACCAATCTTTTTTGGTGCAATTTACATCAGTTTGAAAAATAAATAAGAGAGTTGTTGAAAAAAGATTGAGAATTTAGTGAAGGAAAAAAAAAAAAAAGACCTAATTTGTTAATAGAGTTTCTATATTCGTTAGAAGAAAGTTTTGCATAGAAAAGGAGTTAATATTTTGAGGTGTCAAAAGCCAACCACTAATTATTTGATAAAAATAATTTATTATTATGCATAAATTTAAATTGTAAATGTTTCTAAATTTTTCACTAAAAAGAAAATAGTGTACGTAGAAAATATAAGAAATTGTAAATGATATATTGATTTTAAATGTTTTGTTTTTTTAGCAAAAATAGAATTATTAAAGTAAAAATTTGGAAAATTATAAGTGTTATTTAGGTATTTTTTAATAACAAATAAAAAATTTAGTATACCTAAGTAATATAAAAATTGTAAATGTTATAGTCAATTAGTGGGCTATCATTGTATTAATTGGTGGATGTAATATCTTTTCTTTGGATTGAAGTTAGAAGGGTAAGTTCCGAGATAAAAGGTAAGAAAACCTTATAATGTAATTATATTTTGGTTTTACGGTTTTAGAATAGAATAAAATCACATTATATAAATTTATTTGTAACATAAGACATTAGGGTTTAAAATTTATGACATATGATTAATTTAAAATTATCAGATGATTTAGGGTTAGGGTATATATTTTAAAAAATACATTTCTTTATAAATGTTTGTGCAGAGGAAAATGACTAGGATTATCTGAACTGTGAAAAAGGTAAGAATTGAAAGCAACATGAGGTTGTTGACAATGTGGTAGAAAAATTAAGAAATTATAGGATGGACCTAAACAACGACTGCGTTGTTACCTACATAATTGTTGTGAGCCTCATTATTTTGGAGTTAATTTGGTCATGTTATATCGATCTTAGGTGGGAAGTTAAAAAATATCATTTCTTAAGAGAAACATTTATATATGTTGAACATAAAGTTTGGTTGGATAGCCTGTGGTTGATGGTATATTCCAACAACAAAAATAGATCAAAATGGTATGAGATCTTAATTAATGAATTTGTGAAGGCCATTGCCAAAGATGGTGCAAAGAGAACTTCCCTGCTGATTACAAGTAACCATATCCATAGGAGAAATCCAAATCCTTCTTATTTTCCGTGGGTGAGGAATTTAGATATCGGTGGGTTTCCGGACGATTTTATCAACTCCATTCCTTAGCCTTGTAAGGAGATTAAACCAATGGAGGATGGAGGTGCATAGGGTTTGGAGTTTATGTAATTAGGGTCTAGGAAATTGGGGTTAATGTTTGAAATGCATTATTTTGTATTGAAAAATTTGGCTCTATTATTGTATGAAGTTAATGTTTTTATTATATGATAAGAAAAATGTGTTGAAGTTTTAAAATTATGTTTTCCTCGATGTTTTAATTATTTTGTATTATAAAAAAACTCGTTTGTTAATTTAACGAAACTTAAAAGTATAAAAGGTATTAAGGTCTATTAACAACTATATTAATTTAAACTGCAGTTATATTAAAGATGAACAACCATATCACAACATTCGTCTACTATGATGGGCGAATTATGGATTCTGATGTTGGTGCTATTTTTTAATTCGACCATCATGTAGGTGTAAGATTTACGAATTTTGCAACTCTTGATGATAAAAAGACAAAGATTGGATAGAAAATAGCTCATCATTGTGGAAGAGCTAGTTCGAAATTGTATTATAGATTTCCTACAAAATCCAATTCTTGGACGTATAAAATAATGGAACTTTTTAACGATGGTGATGTGGAGATAATGGTGTATGCACATACCAACTTCAGGGACATGCTTACTATGGAGTTGTATGCGGAGTTACATGGCAATAGTCCTGCTCCTGAGGCATACACTCAACTATTGTCATCAATAGCTCCTGTAATTGACGGTACTCCTTTAAATCAATGGGCTTCAAATTTTACCCCAAATATTGATAAAGCTACATTCTCCCCAGGTAAACAATCATATGCATTTCGCCATGAGTTTGACTTGAATGTGGGATTAGAATATTGCAATTATTATGGAGCCACATCGTCATTTCTTGACAACAAATTAAATTACCCAAGACAAACTATGGTTACTGATATACAACCATTAGTTGTTGGTTTCCAGCATAACTCCTAGTTGCTAGATATGTAATGGGAAAGGCCTGAGGAGGAGGAGGCCCCCAATGCTAATGTGGATGAATTCAGCAACATTGATTCTAATGTAGCTGCTGATGACAACGTAGATGAAAATCTAGTTTGTAAATATGTTGACCCCCAACCCTACGAGCTTGGTGGTGGCATGGTGATCTGATTCAACCCCAACACTATTTAATGAATATCGACCCCAACACGTCTTGTGCACCTGAGTTCCCTGAGTACCTAGAAATTTTGTCAATCCATTGTGTAACAACTTGATTTTTGGTGGTGCCGAAAAAGGCAATTTTTGAACCTCATTTTCGTAAACTGGATCTATAAATATTAAAGTTTGGTCTTTCAATTTTATCTATTATTTGTTTAATTAAGGTACAGGGATTAAATTGTAAAAGTCTTATTGCTATAGTTTTTTAATTAACATAAAGGTCGAGGGGCTTAAATTGCAAATAATCAAAGGTCCAAAACGAAAATTTAACCATTTTACATAATGAGTTACTAGATGATGATGGATTCGCACTAAGATTTGATTAACAATTAATTATGCTTAATTAAATAAGGTTAATTGTGTTAATTAAAGATTAATACAAGTATAAATAATAGAATTAATGGAAGGAAAGAGAATTTTTCTTCTTCCATGGTCAAAATTTTAAAGAAAAGAAAAGAGAAAATGTTCCTTGAGTTTCAAACTTTCAGTTCTCAAATTGGTAAGCTATTCAAGTCATTTTCTTGTAATTTTTTTTATGTTTTTGAAGTCATGGGAGTTTGATTTAACTAGCCCATGTACCAATTTGCAAAACTGTTAAAGTTTTTGAAAGTTTCCATTGTTGATTTCTTGAAGAAATTGGTGTGAAATTGATAGCTTTTAAGCTTAGATGTGAAAAAAAAGATTAGATTCTAATGTTAGTTTTGTACAAAAGGACTAAAGTGAATAAATTATAAAATTGATATGAAAATAGATAGTAGGGAGTCCCTAAGGGATGTCATAGAGATTGATTTTGAAATCGAAGCTCAAAATTGAAAGATATTGTTATTTCTATTTTAGGGACTAAATTGAATAAAATGTAAAACTTTAGGAGTGTAGAAAAGTGAAATTTCATAGGTTCATTCATGCCATGGTTTAGTGTATAATTTTTTTCTATTGATAAATTGAATCCAATAATTGTATAGATCAGGAATTTGATCAAACCGAAGATAATAGGGGAAAGCAAAAACTGTAGAATAGTCCTTGAAGTTTCAACTTGTTTGTTGATTTTGCTAGGTAAGTTCATATGGAACTTATAAATTTATTTTTTGCAATGTTGAATTGTGTTTATTTCAATTATGTGTTTATATTGAAGTGAAATTGGTGAAATAGGCTTATTCAACTTAAAATGGATTGAATTGTCAATCATGAAAATATTGGCTATTATGAAAGGGTACGAAGTACCAATTTGAATGTTGGATGTTTACAGGACTCGTATAAAATATGTAAACTAATACAAGGTTTGTAACGATACGAATACAAAAAAGATACCCGTGTGAACTTAGTAAAAGATTAGGATACATATGGCATGTCATTAGGGTTATACACATAATTGATCAGTTATTTACATAATAGTATGAGATCTAATATTTGTTGTAGATTGTCAAGTTATACGTATCATTGGTTTAACCTGGAATGGTAACCTCGATATGATGTTAGCTTGTGTGAGCAAAACGTTCCTGTGTATCTAATTTTGTTGTACTATAGTTCTATTAGTTGAAACTAATCCAATGGAAGTGGAAATCTTAAAATGATTTGGATGTGGCATGTCATTAGGGAACTTAATAAAAGATTAGGATACATATGGCATGTCATTAGGGTTATACACATAATTGATCAGTTATTTACATAATAGTATGAGATTTAATATTTGTTGTAGATTGTCAAGTTATACGTATCATTGGTTTAACCTGGAATGGTAACCTCGATATGATGTTAGCTTGTGTGAGCAAAACATTCTTGTGTATCCAATTTCGTTGTACTATAGTTCTATTAGTTGAAACTAATCTAATGGAAGTGGAAATCTTAAAATGATTTGGATGTGAATTACATATGTATTTAATTTGAGATGTTTTACACGATTTCTTACTTAATGATCTTGATATGCAAATTGACTAACCTATTTGGTTGTATATGATCATATGTATTAGTTGCATCAAAGTATGTCAAGGAATGTCATATTTAATGCCAATGTGTTTAGCTTGTTGAATTGCTAAGGTAAGTAAAGTAAATTTCATATGAACTTACTAGGCATTTTATATGCTTACCTAGTTGCTTTCCCTTCTCCTTGTAGATCATTACCTTGCAGAACATGTCAAGATGGATTGTCTCGAAGCTCACACTATCCTATCACTAAATCGGTAACTATTTGGTCATTTTGAGTCTAGGTTTTTGGCATGTATATATAAGGTTTTGTGATGTTATTTTAATGTATATAAGTTGTAGTGAGTTGAAAAGCTTGGTATGTTATGTTGCATATGGTAATTGAGTATATTATGCATGTTTTGGCAATGGAGATGACTAGTTGAAATGACACATTTTGATTGATAAGCTTAAGATGTGTATGGTTTAAAAACTAGTATGGAATGAGATGAAATGCGTATGAACATAAGTAAGTTGAAGTGTGCTTGTGAAATGTAGTTTAATTTTTTATAGCTGATGTTTATGCTTAATGTTTACATGTCATAAATATGTATATATGTTCATAAGTGGATATAATTGAAGGAAATGACATGTTTGATAGATGTGGAATATGAAAGAATAGACAATTTGAATGTTTTGATTGGTAGATCCTAATGATATTGAAATGGTTGAGTTTAATTTATTTATATGTATTGAATGCTTTGTTAAGAAGTTTAATTTGAGTGATGGAAGTGAATTGGTATGTTTTAAGTGTATTTTGATTCAATTGAAGTTGGTAATTGTTGAACATATTGATAGGTATGTTCGGAAGCTTTGAAATAGATACCAAATGGTTCATTTTAACCAAAACAGAGTCCACGTTCTGACGAGTAACCTACCATGTTGCAACATCGGCTGACAGTGAATCATGACGCAATGTCAAGTGACCTGAGGTGACGACGTGACAAATTGTTTGGCGACATTATGACGTCGGCCCTAAAATTTTAAAACTTTGCAATGTGGTCCTATTTCAAGCTCGGGTTGACAAAAGAGCTTTCGAAAGCTCAATTAATGCTCAATTTTGATTGTTTAACTATAAATAAATATGTTTGGCATTATATAACATATTCATGTAAATATTTTACTGTAATTTGACTGTAGTTGCTCCTACAATGAATGTAGCATCTTGTAGCTCAGACCTAACAATCGGATCAAGTGAGGGGTGTTATACATTAGGTGTAAGATGATGAGGAATTGGAAGAGCTTAGGGTTGGGTTAGAATACAATGATAAGGAAAGTCGTGTTGCTTCAATAAAGTAGTACAACTTAAAGTTATCCCTAAACTAAAGAGTCGCGATATCGAACCAACATTATATGTGGGAGATTGTTGGAATGCATCTTAAGATTGTAGGTAGAGGGCATCTTTTATGAAGAAATCACAAATGTGAGAGATTCAAAAGTATGGAGGGCCCCATACTTTCACTACGACACGATTGAATCAAGATCACTGAAAGTTAGATGCGAAGTTGATTAGTCAATGTATAAAGCTTTTGGTCTAGGAAAAAACCCACTATTTTGATTGCTGTGTTGATGGTAGCCATGTAAACCCATTATCGGTACAAGGTTTCATATAGAAAAGCATAGTGTGCTAAGCAAATTTCCATGAAGGATTTGTACAATGATTAGGATGAATTATACAATGAGCTCTAATATTGGACGACAACAATGAAACAGTATGTCCCTGGAACTGTGGTCAGAATGTAGATTATCATGCAACAGTATGTCCTCAGAACTGTGGTCAGGATGTAGACTATCAATGCATGTGACTAAGATGGCGAAGTGGTGCCAAGACATCAAATCTTCCATTGCTTACTTTGGACTTTCAAACCTTATGTTAGGGTTTTCCCTCATTGTAAGCCCATGGTTCAGGTTGACTATACATGACTTTATGGAAAATACAAGCAGGTATTGCTTATAGATGGGACATAGGATGGGAACTGAAACGTTTTATTGATCACCTTTTCCATTGTAGAGAAAGAAAATGTAGAATCGTGTGAGTTTTTCTTAACCAACCTACTGTTGGAAAAAACCCGATTCGAAAATAGTTTTCTTACATAATGAAAAAAAATAAAAATTTTAAAACCGAGCCGGTTGTGATATTTATAACAATAAACTTTTCCTAAAAAATACTTGTGCTTTGTGTGAGATGGATCCTTGACATTCCCGGCTTTCAATTGAATGATCTTCTTCGCTATCCTCGTACCATCAATCACTTTGAGTGTGAGCTCGAACAATTACAAATTAAACACAAAATCAAAAATAATTTTCTTACTTTCAGTAGGCAAGTAAATCTCTCCTTTATAGAAACCGGTAGAATTGTTATTCTCGGAAAATAGAATTTATCTTAGAAATAAATTCTAACTATTTTCGGCAAAAATAACAATTTCTCAAATTTGTGTAAAAATATTGTTTTTAGCCCTACTAGTGACATCTATTTATAGGGGGAGATAGAGAAATCCTAGTTGAATTAGTAGATGCAAATAATACTTATCTAGACTCCGTTTGTTTCAACGTAAAAGCTTTTACTGAAAATATTTCCAGCTTTTTTCGATGTTTGTTTAATATAAAATAGGATGATCAATATATAATGTTTTCCAGTCAACGTAAAATTACCCCCTTATTCCCATAAAATGTCTTACCAATTTTTTTTTCCATAAGACATTTTCCAAACTAATAAGGCTGTATTCATTATAACACCCTTATATCTGATTCGAACATTAGGTCAAAGCACTGAGACTTTACATTCTCTACTACATTCTTCACTTATCAAATACTTTCTTATAAAATTTCATAACTTTTCAATTTAGTCTTTTTTGTCATAAAAGTTCAAGATTCACTAATTAATCATATTAATTCAATTTTCTTTCTTGTTACATTTTAATTACATAATTTATCTCAATATCTTGTTTAGCATATCAAATTTCTATGTATTTCACTTCTATTAATTCATCCACATATTTTCTCAAGTTTAACAATTTAGTCCTTGTCATCATAAAAATCCAAAATTTTCACAATTTCACTTACAATACTTTATGCATATTTTATCATCTCATAACACATCCGTTAAAATTTTATCATAATTTCCTTATTCACATATTAAATTGTTTCACACTTAAATTTTGTACATTTTCAATTTAGTCCTTATTGCCTGTAATTTATTTTTCACCATATAAACACTTTAATCAAATAATTTATTATAATATCTTATTTCACATAACAAATTTTCATGCATATCACTCCTCTTGTTTCAATTATAAATTTCACAAAGTTTACAATTTTATCCATAACATGATGAAGATTCATTAGTTACTATAATTTCACCTTAGCATCACTTTGTAATCAATTCACTACTTCATTTAAACTATTTATCAAAAATCTCAAATGTATGTTTGTTTCATTGAAAACAAGTTTTATGAAATATTTTTCTAGAAATATGCCAAACAACAGAAAATATTTTACATAGATTCATCTAAACACCCGAAAATATTAGTTTTTCCAGAAAAGCAAGTCATTTTCTGAAAATCATTTTCAGAGAAACAAACGGAGTCTTAATAGAAAAAAACAATCCTCTATTTGGATTAGGAGAGAGGGCCGACTAACCCTAATTAATAATACCAGGGTTGTCGCCCCTTATAATTATTATGAGGGGTTTTAGACATCTATTGTATTAGGTCTAATTATATACGCTTCCTAAACTTTGAAACCAACATTTTATAATTCAATCCAACTCAATACATATTTTTCTAATTTCTAAAATAAATGTTATTTATTAAATTAATTTAAAATAATTAAGTTTCCAATTAAATAATTTTCTCAACTCAATTCTAATTTCATCAAAGTCATGACAACTTTATCGTAAAAGAATCCATGTGGAAATATATTTAATTTCTACATTCAACTGATTCACAATAACCAATTAATTTAATTCCATTTTGAACTTTAACTATTTAATTAAATAATAATTAGAAACTTAAATTAATTCTCATGTTATTTCCATACTTAGTGAGAAACCGCATTCATTTTTAAATGTAACACATTTATCTAACTTTATCATTTCTATCAATTTCTGTTAATTTGATTCAACATGCAATTCATTTCCGGTTTCAACGAGCTAGCAGAGGACCTATTGGACATATATAATTAGGGCTCAAATTATTTATAATTAAATTTCATCTTTTCACCTATTAATTATAAACTCATTTAGTCATGAAGTCATTCCACTATAGTATCGTGGCTAAGCTCTCCACAATCACATACCATTATGATAGTTACTCGAGTAATGCTCGTCCAATGACCTTGTAATAAGTGTGTTACCCTCATATGATATCCTTAATCTCTTTATGATAAATTTGTTCTCCCAATATGATCCTATTTTATCTCAAAGTAACCATTACATCTTCCTTCATGAAAAGTCAATTACTATCAAATAGTAATTAAGTCATTTATCACAAAAACAAATGATCTGTAACCACGTTTACTTTTCAGCTATCATGTATTGCTAGTGAGAGGATATCATTTGCTCATGTCTTGGGTTATGAATTCCACTATTATGAATGATGCTACACACTGCAAAAGTCGTATACCCAACGCACCAGCTTTCAATTCCTTATCTATTTGAACTCTGACTTTTACTTACATCAAAGTATATATGTGACGCATACATAGTCCACCATCCACTCAGGATTAAGGTATGCCACACTATGAACATCACAAGTGTATTAATCCATAAACTGATTCAAGATCTATTATACTTAGGTCCTATCTGATGTACTATCAGTCCAATCAGGTACATCTTTGTCTCTATCTTATGGGAGTAATCCGTTATGATGCTTAAGACAAAGCATCTCCCCAATATAACTTTATAGAAGACATATTAGTCTTTCAATTGGTTTGCTCATTTTCGATTATAATCCGACCATGTAATATCTCTTAGTATTAGTTAAACATTAGATAACAGGTAAGCTAATATTTTCTTCCTTTTCTTTCTTTGTGTGAAAAAAAACCATTGAAGACAATATACAAAGGGTATTAATGTAATTCACTGATAATTTTACTAAACCAATTCGTTTGAAAAAATACAAGTGTACATAGACGAAAATACTACACTTAGGACACTAGATCTAACACTTGCGACGTCATGTTGTAACACAAGATGCCATTTGCTTGATGTTCGATCAAGAAATTGAATTATGAGCTGCAATTAGGCGATTTGGTGTTCCCTGACATTTTACTTTTAGTGTTCGACATGTCGCAACAACTTTCACAAAGATTTTAAGGACAAATCATTTCGTGAACAAGTCATTAATTTGGGTATGTAACTCCATTTTGTTACATTCTTTTTTACATATGTTTTTTTGTTAACTAAGACATATACATATGGATCGATTAACGTTTTGCACCATAGGGTATGAGCTATAATGACATAAGCTCAACCAAAAAACGGAGAGGATTCGTTCCGAGGTTAGCGATAAAGCAATGAATTGGTGTAACGATATGGAACCATATTAGTGGGCACAAATCTTCGAAGATGGCTCTCAATATGGCCATATGATGACTAATCTAGTCGTGGTGATAAATTTCATTTTGAAAGGAGTTAGACATTTACTAGTATCCGATGTATTCTCTGCAAGATTCTATAAGTTGGTGGCATTGATGCCAAATATGAGGGTTAAGTAGGAAACTCAAATGGCGGTTGGCCACTTTTACTGCGAAGATGTGCGTATGACGATGGATGTTAATAAACGAAAATTCAACTTGATGTCTATTCAAACCTTCTCACACATTGAAAAAAAATTTTAAGTGATGAAATTTATCAGTCATTAGGCAGGTATCTCTACTAGGTCCTTTCATGTTGATATATTGAACCAGTTCTGTGATTGTAAAAGGTTTCAAACTCTTCATTACCTATGTTCACATGTTGTGGCCATATGTGCCTATAGCCATATGAACTGTATGCAATTTATAGACAACGTGTATAAACTTGAAACAATTAAACGCATTAAGGAAAATGAGTTTTAACTAATGAGCAATAAATCTATATGAGAATTAGAACCACCGGTGAACATATTGATCCCTAACAAAGAGTTATGTTGAAATTCTAAGGGGTGTCCTGAATCGACTAAGATTAGAATAAATTTTGACGAGAGGGACTCGCACAAACCAAAACAATGTGGGTTGTGCCAAACAATTGGTCATAGCTGGAATAAATACCCAGATTGGGATCTTAGTATGGGTTAGTGATCGAGGTCCTGATTCTAGTGTTTTTATGTTTTGTCTTAATTGTATTCCATTTTAAAGCTTTCTAAAATGTTTGAACTATTTACCTGTATAAACTTGTTGTTGATATCAAATACCCTAGTTATTTTATACTAATATAAATTGTTTAATAATTTCAATCAATTTTTTACCGACATATACATATGAAAAAAGAAAATTTTAAATTTTAAATTTTAAAATTAACCAAAAATAATTCAACAATTTATCTACCCTAAATCCAATAAGTTCAATAAAATAAATATTTCCAAAACCTAAATATTTACCAATTCTTCGATTAGGGTCGGGTTAGTTGTGATGATTAATAAGAATATTATTATCCTTGTTTTCCTCTCCTCTTCCTAAATAGCTGGTGGAAATGGTGTAACTAATAGATATTGCTACCGCAATCTGGACCCATAATTGAAAAATTGGTAGGTCGTTAAAACTAGGAACCCTATCAAATAATCTGATATTCGATCCCATAGGTGCATTTATTTGAGGAGAAGAATTAAGGTCCCATCTAAAAGTATGCTCAATATGTACTTGCTCTTCTGGTTGAGAAGCAAAATTAAGATCTCACTCGAATCGAGCCACCGATATGGATGAGCCCAACATCTCCAGGTGGTAACTATTAGGCCCTAAATGTTGACTTCAATGTTGTGTTTGTTGCGATTTTATGAAGAACATTAAAGCTCACTGATAACCATCAACGTTAAATGCATTATGGGACTGTGATGGCCCTCAGGTGGCAACTAGTGGCATAACATGCCTAACAGGACCATACTCCATTGGGATCACATAGGACATTGATTAAATAAAAATAGTCTTCCATTTTCCCTAAACCAAGTCATCTAATTATCTAAAGCTTGGTAGCGACCTTGGTTGCTAAATCTGATCACCACTGATAGAAGTTGATCGTTCCATATATCAATCTAGTTCCAATGTTCCCATCTTCAGTCCACAGTTCTTTTATTGTTCGTGGTCACTCTGTGCATATTGTCCATGTTGACGGATTAGTTGGAGGCATTTGCTCGAATCTAAATTGACGCATAGCATGACCAAGGTTATGCCACTCAACAACTTGCATGTTAAGTAATGTCGTACTACCACGCCACACTTCACTTCCAGTATTAAACCACACCAGAGTAATTCGAGCAACCTCTTCATTCACATATAACATCCATTAGAATTGTAAATCAAAATCTTTGTAAGCCCCAAACTATATAAAAAATAATTTTTAACCATAACCTAACACAACACAAACATTCTATATTTACCTTTTCCTTTGTGACCACCTATTTGCCTTGATTCGCACCCAAGTGGAAAAATCTAATGACTATAGCAACATTTTAAATATGTTACACAAAGTTTATAAATAAATAAATACAAAAATAATGATTTCAAAATATATTTAAATAATTCAATACTAACCTTAAAGCAAGTAGGAATCGATAGACTATATGACTTAATGGTATTAAGAAAGACATTATAATATATGCCCAAGTCTGCAATAATATAACATAGTCGACCACTCTTTGGTAATGAGGTTTCATTGCTAAGCACATCTCTCAATATAATTGTGCTAGTACAACGACTCCCCAGCTATATCCTCCTGCAACAGATAAGTCTTGTAGTAAAATCAGGTAATGACAGGAAACCCAAATGCTAAATTTATTTAGCATCAACATGGTTCTAATAAGCCTCAATATTAATGCTCAGGTAGCATACTGCACATCTATATCTGCCACAGCCTCCGATAACACTTTACAGAACTTACCCAACCATGTATGTAGGATGAACAACCCATAACCTTATCATTCGAAGGATCTGCTCCAAGGTAATCATTGCAAACATCAGTCAAGGGCAGTCCAGTATGCCCCTGTTACGGCCAACCCCATCAATGGGTAACCCGAGAATGAAAGCGACATCTTGGAGAGTGATAATATACTCCCCTAACAATAGGTGAAAAGTATGTGTCTTTGGTCGCCATTGTTCGATCAACACAACAATAAAATTTGGGAAAATTGTATATGGCCTCAAGTTTAAAACATAACCGAATTTGGCAATGTTCATATAGTCACAGATTCGATCATCTATTGGCCCTAAATCAAGATAAGTCTTGTTGCGATTACTGGGTATGTGATCAACATCCTGTTAATTTATTTGGTTAATCAATCTACTAAAAAATTTAAATATAGATTTAGAATTTCATTACAATTAAATTAAATTTATTGCATTCTGCTAATCATCAGACACGTGAGCCAATCTAATCAATGTCATACTCAGAGCTTGTTTCGCACAAACCAAAAATTTTACAAATATATTTTCCTTACCTTAAACCTTAAACATATATTTCATAATACTGAATTCCAAAACATGCTACATACAATAATTACTTAAATATTTACAAATCAATAGTTACTTAAAAATACACATTTTCTATAAAACAATTGTTTATTTAGCATAATAATGTTAAACCCTAAACCAAAATTTATATAACTTCAAATTTTAAATACACATCATTTAATAAAAACAAACTCTAATTTAATAAAATTATTATTTATTTAACATAAAATGCATAACCTTAAATCAAATTTTTATAACTTTAAAATTAAATATGAAAATTTATATACGAATAAATTTATTTCAATATATACTAAATGTGAGTATATAACAACATTTATTTCATTTAAACATATAATAACATAATTCCTACATTATTCACTAATTACTATATACCTATAATAAATATGATTTATTCACATTTTAAATAAAATTAACATATCATTTAATAAAAAATTCTAATTTAAATTAAATATCGAATGTGTAGACACATACCTTATCACTTCAATTATTCCAAACCTTAAAAAAATATAATTAGGCCACAAAAGAATTATATTTAAAATAAATTATAACTAAAAAAAATAATTTTTTAAAACAAAAACTAACCTCTTTTTGGCTTGTAAAAAGAACATATGTATTTTTTTTTTGGATGGTTTTAGGGTTTTTAAATGTAATCTATGTTTAGGATTTTTGGGTATTTTGAGTGAAAATGGCTTTGACTTTTTTTAGGTTGTTAGGATGGTTGTCAATTCGGGATAAGCTGCTGTCGATTTAAGGTTTGGGGGAAGTGAGGGAGAGTTCGGATTTAGAAAAAGGATGGAAGTGTTGTGTGGGATAAGAAAATGGGGTATGGGGGGAATTTATAAGAGTTAGAGTGGGAGTGTTGGAATTAATGGGCATATCGTTTTCCCAAATTGGCAATCACCATGATGATTTGGAAAAAAGTGCACCACAATTTTGCCAAATCAGCAGTTATCAATTTGGGGAATTGAGGTGCTTGTTCTATTTTGACATTCGTGCTACATTGGTTTCAATCCTAAATTATCAATTGACATATAAATTTGCGGCTGAAATTTCATCTCTAATATTATTTTTTATAAAAAATTATATTATTTTGATAAATATTTTTAGTATCATTCAGAAAAAAAGCCACAAATAAACTCATCAAATGAAAACCTACATTAAAAATTTGATAACATTTTAATGGGAGATGTTTAAGCTTTCACCAACAAATTATGTATGCATAAAAGCTATGCTAATTCAGTTTCAGATTGTGACACCTTCATTATTGTAGTATTTAAAACTTTTAATAGGTAGATAAAAATGTTTAAAGGGCTTAAAATAAATAAGGATATTTTTGTTAGGGTTAAATAATTTTTTTTAATAATTAGTATTTATCTTATTAATAAAGTTTCAAGTTATGATTAACTACAAGACTAAGTAAGAAAAATTGGGACATCAAATCGGTTGAGTCTTAACACAGTTGGTATTGATATTGCTGTCGTTGCACGAGAACATGAGTTCGAGTACACTGAAGCAAGTTTGTCCTCTTATTTATAGGTTAGAGAAGGGTTATAGGTAGTATTAGAAATTGTATAAAAAAATAGAGAAATCAAAACCCAATTGTGTTTAGACAAATAATGGCATACAAGTTAAAAACCTTGATTAACTGAACCAAATTGAATTATATTTTTATTCAATTTATAATTATATTATATTTTTTATAATGTAAAAAGTATTCTATATTTAAAATAGCGAGAATAGCTTAAAAAGAATTTTAAAAAAAACATATATAAGATATTGATTATTTTTATTTACTTAAAAGATTGTTATTATTTAAAAATATTTATGAAAAAAGCTTTCAAATTGTATTAAATAATAGGGTAAATTACACCAACAATCACACAACTTTGGAATAGTTGACAAATTAGTCACTCAGGTTCAATTTAGTCACTCAACTTTCGAAAAATAACAAAACAGTCACCACTAATCATTTTCCATTACAAACATAACGGAGCTACCATTTTTCGTTACAGTTCCATTACAGACTTAACCAAACTACCATTTTCCATCCCCCTCCCATCCCTCTCCCTCTTCCCCATCATCTCTCCCTTACTCTGATTCTCTCTCTCTCTCCTCCTCCTCTTTCCCACCATCCCTCCTCTTACTCTGATTCTTTCCCTCTCCCCCACGGTCCCTTTGCTAACCCTCTCCCTCCGTCCCTTTCCCTCTCCTCTTTTTTATCTTTCTGCCTACTGCTATCAATTTTAAACTAATCTAACAACAAATTCTTTACCATCGTTTTTGTTTGGAACCCTACACCTACAGGTTAGTTCAAGTTTTTCTTTTGATGCATTTTTATATTATTTCGATTCTCCATCAATTTTATTTGTTCTTCTAATTTATTTCAATTTAATCAAATCTATTAACTTTTTGTTTTCTTTTACTTCAAAATTCAAGGCTTTCCTTCCCCTTTTCCACAATTGAATTTGTTTTGCTCTTTTTCATATTCTGTTTTAGAGTTTACATAGCTTTTAATTTGAACCAAAATAAAACCAATCTTTTCCTCTCTTTTTTCTTGCCATTTGGGAACTGTGGATTCTTAAGCTTGCTTCTTGTTAAGGTTGGTTATTTTTTGTGCAAATAAGGCTAATGCCTACAGTAATTGTTTATATTATCAATTAGGGTTTTGGATTTTATTTTTGGTTTGTTTGAAATGATTATCCTTTTGATTGTATCTTTTTTTTACGATCATCTCAAATTTATTGGACTATAGCTCTTTGGAGGGGTTGTTTCAATTGATTTTGGCCTTTTATTTCGATCATTGTCATTGTTGAATGCTCAATATGTTTTAGTCACTTGGTTGACAAAAGCTTCGTTTTCACGAAAACATAGAAGTAATTACAGCTTCATTTCCAAACATACTGGACTGGTTTTGTTTTCGACTTTTCTTAATCCCCACCTACATGAATTCTATTTGATCAATAACCTTCATTATCAGTGATAGATTTATGGTCATAATAAAAAGCAATGCGATTCACACTCAAGCATTTACTTCTATGTTTATCGGTTGCCATTTCTTTCCTTGAATGAATTACAATAGATGGTCAAAATGTAATCACAAAGGACTAGAGCTCCCCATAAAAATGTCGGGGATACTGCTATACATGGCACTGGTATAGAGAAAGTCATAACTTTTGAGGATAATGACAAGGCAATGAATGACTGGAAGGGCAGTTATAGCAAAGTTTCTATGTCCAGAGTCATACTTTTTACGTTAGTAATGGTTGCAACAACTGGTTTAGGTGCAGTTTCGTTTTTCTTTGTGGAGAGGGAGAGGGTTAGCAATGGGACAGTGGGGGAGAGGGAAAGAATCAGAGTAGGAGGGAGGGATGGTGGGGGAGAGGGGGGCAGAGAGAATCAGATGAGGGGGAGGGATGGTGGGGAAGAGGGAGAGGGATGGGAGGGGAGGGGATGGAAAATGGTAGTTTGGTTAAGTCTGTAATAGAATTGTAACGGAAAATAGTAGTTCTGTTACGTCTGTAACAGAAAATGGTTAATGGTGACTATTTTATTATTTTTAATATGTTTATTTTCCAAGAAAGATTTAAAGGAAGGGAATATATGAAAAGAACTGCATTTATTATAAAACCACTGAAAGTTTAGGCGCTGCCCCCTGCTTGGTTTTTGCTTCTATTATCTCCAAAAAGCTACCCACTCTTTGAAGCATATTCGCAAATTAAAATTGCATCATCTTCTTCATTTTCTAATCTTTGACATATATATAATGCTATGTTAACTTTCTTTTTCTTCTGCATATTTTCTACCTTTTCAAAAGAAAGTTGTAATTACAATTATGATAAATATAATTACATTCAATTAAATTTAAACAGAAGAAATTTTAAGGAATCCACGGGCAGTACTTAATCAATTTAGATTTAATGCCACCATTTCTCACTACATCTTAATAGTTTCAATCCATAGGGAAAAAGTTACGTATTTCTTGAGAACTGTTCAAAGCAAAATCTTGGGTTAAAGCTTGTCCTAGGTTAGGGGAGATTTGAGGCATAGAAGAGAGAGATGGTCCCCTGTTGGGGCATAGAAGAGAGAGAGAAAATTAAGGTTAGGGATGGAGTTAGAGTGGACCCACTGGGCTTTGCATGTGATCAACATGATTGACTTCATTTCTAGGCCTTAAACGTGTAGAGTATTAGGGTTTTTCACCCTTTCAGTTTCACCATATTATTGGTTTAATTCGGCATTTCATTACATAATTGTCTTATCACGTGCCTACACCCCTACTACACCTCTTTTAACCATCATATGGTACACCCAGTATGTGATGAAAAAATAATACAAAATATTCAAATAATAATTTCTTTTGAAAAAAATAATTATTGACAGAATTATGAAAATATAAATAATTTTGTTAATTAAATTTTAGTTGTGTTGGTAAAGTTCACATGTTAAAATTTTGTACACCTAAATTCAAATCCATAGAAGAGTGATTTTTTTATTTTAAAATAAATTTTAGTTACCTATGTGGTTCTTCTAATATTTTTTTTAATTTTTAATTTTTGATAATTTTATAATTGAATTCATACTATTAATTTGACTATGTACATCGTTTAAAACAACTGATGATGTGTTATATATAATATAAACATTTTAGAAATATTTATTTTTAAGGTTAAGGGCTTATCCATCCATGTATCCAACAATGAATATAGAGAGAAAAAGCAAATCCAATATAAATGGGCCTCGTGGGTCTATATTATCTACAGCAATCCAAACACTAATACGAGATTAATATATATTAGAAATTCTATCACATTAGTAATGTGTTCTTAAAATAACATATAATAAATAATAAAATGTATGATTTGAAATTAATTAATAGTAACACATGGAATATGTACAATATTAAATTAAATTGCAAGTAAAACATAATTTAAACACATAAGTACATCAATTAAGAATACTAAATGAATACACCATTACTAAGTTGGTGTTGTGTTAATTGTGACATCAACTCAGTCAATGACTTAAATGATAATATAAATATAGATACAATTGATGGAGGTAATAAAGTATGCATGATACAATTAAATTGTAAATATGATATTAAAATAAAGCATTGGTTCAATATTAATATTAATGTTTTATTGATTTAAATAAAATGGGTTTAAACCCCACCATTTGCAAATTTGTTATTGGGTTTTGTTAAATAAAAAGATAAAAGTACCTTTGAATAATATAACTTAATTTCATTACGAATGACATTTCTATAATTTTCCTAACCGAGTTGGTACTTGACCGACTCGTGACATTAATTCACTTAGAGACTTAAATAATAGTATAAATATACAATTGATAGAGATAATAAATTGTGCATATTAAAATAAAATGTATAAAATTCATCAAAATGAAATTTTTGGTTGAGTGGTAAATTTTAGGATTTACCAACACAATTGGTGTGTGTTTAAATCCTATCATATGCATATTTTTATTTTATTATTTTTGTTAAAAGAAAAAGACTAAAGTACTCTTAAATAATATAACTTATTTTAGTTACGGAAGGACATTTTGTAATTTTTTAATCGAGTTAGTGTCCGGTTGACTCGTGACAACAACTCAATTAGGGTCTTAAATAATAGTAAATATAGATACATATGTACAATTGATTGGAGATAATAAATTGTGCACAATAAATAAAAATGTATAAATTACATTAAAATGAAGTTTTGATTGAGTGGTAAATTTAAGGTTTTATTGATCTAATTAGTATAGGTTCAAATCCTATCATATACATATTTTTATTGGTTTATGTTAAAAGAAAAGACTAAAGTACCCTCAAATAATATAATTTATTTTAATTACAAAAGAACATTTTGTAATTTTCTAATCAAATTGGTGCCCGGTTAACTCATGGCTAACTCAATTAGGGGCTTAAATAATACTATAGATATTATCGAATATAGATATAACTAGAATTACCATTCAAATATACATATTGTCACACCCTGAAATATATGAGGTTAAGTGTCTAAGTTAAATAAGAAATAAATTATAGGCTTAATGATTAAATATTAGTGAATCCTTTCTAGAGATCCTAGGTTCGAGCCACTTCTTCCCCTTCAAAATTTTTAACTTTTGACAAGTTTCATAAATTTACTTGTGTCGCCCCTGGGGCTTACAAACCCTATCTATTTAATCATTTTTTCATATTTTGATTGGGATTGCCTCTTTTCAAAATTCTAGAAAAAGTGCTCCCCATCTTCTTTTTATTTTTTCCTATTCTTTTCCTCCATTCTTGCTTAAGAGGAGTGCTTAAGAGCTTTCAACGATTTGAAGAGTCAGTTAGTCTTGGCACCCATAATAGTCACACCAGACTGAGATTTGCTATTTGAATTGATGTGTGACGCAAGTGACTTCGCGATCGGAGCTGTCATGGGTCAGCGAAGGAACAAAGTTTTTAATCCCATCTACTATGCGAGTCAGACTCTAACATGAGCTCAACTGAATTACACAGTAACAAAGAAAGAGTTACTTGCTATTGTATTTGCTTTTGACAAGTTTCGATCTTATCTTGTAGGTACCATCCAGAAAATTGGTTCATGAAGATAATGAAATTCGAATTTCTTTAAATTACCTTACAAAAAACGTTTAAATTCAAATTTCTTTAAATTCGGATACTAGACCAAATAAACATATACTAAGCATCAATTTCACATTTAAATCAATTTCACAAAAATTCAGAAAATTGGTTCATAAAGATGATGAAATTCGAATTTCTGTAAATTAGCTTATAAAACATGTTTAATCTTGATAAATAAGATCAAAACGTTCTAATAGATCCATTTTGAGTTGGAACATCCATTAATTTGTGGATTTCTTCTAAAATTTAAGATCCACCATTAAAGCACCATAAGCTTTTGAAGAAGATGACATGGATAAATAATCATGTAATTATCACTCAAATCATGTAAATATGCTTCTAATCATCATAAAAATAAGTTTAGAAATAATAATTACCTTTTATTCTTTCTAAATATTTTGATTGAAAATCTTGATTCAAGAATCTTGAGAAATTTCAGAATATTTTTGGCTACTTTTGTGAATAATTTCGGGTGAAAAGAGAGTATTTTAAGAAGAAAGTTTGCTGAGTCTATTCTCTGATATCTTTAAGACCATGCAAAGAAAACGAATTTTATAACTCTCTAATCTGATGTAAATGGTGTGAAAAGTAGGCTAGATACATTATATTTAAAACTGAAACAACCCACCAGAAATTAAAAATTGGGAAATTTGCCCAATGGCCACTCCCATAACCTACCAATTGATCATTTCCCTCCAAAGTTCCAAATTTAAAGGTTTATTTGCAAAATAAATACTCCAAAATTTCCCTTATTTTACAATTAAATCCAATTTAATTAATATTTAAATTTAACTTAAATTAACCTTAAATAAAAATTATTTTAAAATTCTTTTCAACCCAAATTAATTATTTTCACTAATAATTATTTAATTACTTTAAAATTAATTTTCCAAAAATATTTTTATTTTTCGGATTAATGTTTAATCGATTTTAGATGAACTTGACCTCCTAAATTAAAATAAAAATTACTATTAACCCAATAAATTCCTACATTTACGCTCGAACCCGAAAAATATACCCAAAACTACTAGACCTAATTTAAGGATATTACAACTTAATATTTACGAGTCAAATATAGTATTAAAATAAATTTTAATTGACAATTTATGCTATTTGAATGAGTAATTAGGTTTATGTGGTAAATCCAAGTGGTTTTAGAAATTGAGGTATTGAGACCTCATTTCGTAAACCAAGCTCATAAATATATTTATGGAGTGATTATATAAGTATATTGAAGTTTGGTCCTAAAATTTTAACGTTTAGATAGTTAATTAATTGAAAACACTAAATCATAAGAGTGTAAAATTAAGTTTCTATTTATTAAAGGTGTCAAATGGCTAGGAAAGGTAATTAAATGGACTAAAATGACAAATATACCATACCATAAGTTATTGGACGGTTGGTGCCTAATTTTTGTTAGTTTATAAGATATATTTTAATGATAATAAAGTAAATAATAAGTAATAAATAAAAAGAAAAAGAAAAACATGTTTTCCTTATGTTCTTCTTCTTCAAGCGTGAGAAACTCTATTTTTGGAGCAAGGGAGATTCGGGCAAACTCTCTTCAATGCATGTGGGAGATTTTGAGGTCCGTTTTTAATGATTTTTATGTTTTTGAAATTGTTTTAACTTAATTTAGCTAACCCGGGGGTCAATTTGTAAAACTTTTAAAAGTTTAGGGACTTACCATGAATGAGTTAAGTGTGTTTTTGAATTTGGTTAATAGTTTCATGAGCTTGTTAGATAAATATAAGTAATTTGTTAAGTGATTTTTAATGATTTTATTGTTTTGGGATTTATTTGTGAAAATAGAAAACTTCATGGAAATATTGTGAAAGGATGATTAAAATGGGTAGATTGTGAAGCCTATGAAATCTGGCTAGCATGGTTTTTGGTTAAAAATGGTGAATTTGCAAGTTTTGGGATTATGGACTAAATTGCAAAAAGAGTAAAATATTAGGGGTAATTTTATAATTTTTATGGAAAGGTTAAATTGTGCAAATTTGATTATATATGTGTTGAAATTGGCTTAATTGAATAAATAATTATATATTGATCAAGAAACGAGACAGTCAGAGTTAGATTGAGGAAAAGTTAAAGTCTCAGATTAATTATCGACTCTATTTTTGCAACCGTTCTAGTCGAGGTAAGTTCGTATAATGATTAAATTATTTTGTATCCCATGCTTATAATTACCATGTTATAAATAATTAGATTTGCAATTATACAATATTTTGGTAATATAGACCAAAATAGGATGTTAATTAAACTGAATGACATAATGTTTTGGTTTGGATAAAATAATAAAAAGGGGAATTATGGTAAAGGAATTGTATATTGTAAAAACAAAAATATAATAGAAAGCAAAATTAAGGTAAATGGATTTTGGGATGGACTGTTATGTATAACATGGATGATGGTATTGTATTTAATAACTAAAGTGAGTTATGATGAATTTATGTGTATGTAAATTTCATGAATGGTTATATGAGAATGAATGTTAGAGATAAGGATATGGAAAGAAACCCATTGATCCTAGAGAATGCTTAGGGTACAAATGACATGTCATTAGGAAGTATACGTGTTGGGTGCTGGTCCTAGAGGTTCTATTGATGGCTGAGATCCAACATGTGTTGCGATTCTCCACAGCTTATGTGAGCAGCATGGTATAGCTACCGTCCCGACCCATAGCTCGTGTGAGCAAGCCCACTTCATAGCTCGTGTAAGCATTATTGGTATGGAAAAAGGAAAGGTTACATTTACATGAAAAGATATACCATGTATTCGATGTTATTCGAAAAGGTTCAACGGATAAGAAAAGGTCAACGGAAAGGCATGCATAAAGACTTAATGTTCATTTGATATGGAAAGATAAATATGCATATAAGAAATGAAAATGGATGATAATTTATTAAGTAATGGATGAAATATGCATGAAATCCATTTCTTAATATATGTTATGTTTTATAGATGTATTGTTTACTATCTATTAACCATATGATTTCAATGAAAAGTATGTGTAAAGGATAAATGTATGGGTGATGGATTATGGATAGAGCCTAATTGGTTATCATGTATATGCCATGAGTTACTTGGGATTTATATGTAATGATATATTTACTAACCTTATGAGTTGATGTGTATAGGAAAGAAAGTTTGGCATATGACATGATGAGAGCAGGTTTGGTTGTTTAATTTAATATGTTTGGTAAGTTTAATTTTCACTTATACGAATTTACTAAGCATTAAATCCTTACGTAATCGTTTCCTCTATCTTATAAATTATCAAAAGCTCAGCCGATTGGAATCTCGTCAGAGTATCGTCGCACTATCTATTCAATATATTGGTATTTATGGTTATTTTAGTTAATGGTTATAAATGGCATGTAATAGGGTTGAAAGGTTATTCAAGTGAAATTACTTGTCTTGAGTTGTGTCAAGCTTGTTGTGGAATAAGGTAAATGTTGGCATGAATAATAGTTGCAAATATGGGTGAATGAACCCTTATGCATGCTCCATAGATTATAGATAGTATATGGTATGATGGCATGTTTTGAAATGGTTATTTTGGCATGGTTGGCATAGGGTTAAACTAGATTTTATGCTTGAAATGTGGCATTGCCTTGTTTTGGTTAATGATGATTTGGTATAAATGTGGTGCCTTTGAATGACATATTGGTTAGATGAATTAGGATGTTTGAAATAGTATGTTTATATGGGTTTGAAAGGTGTTTAGGTCTTTTGAATGTATGCACAAATTGGATGGTTAATTAGGAGTGTTTTGGTCTTGAAATGGCTTGTTTTTAGGGCCAAATTATAGAGCACACAGCCTGGGACACAGGCTGCACACGGTCGTGTGTCACACACGATCTGGCTACACAGCTGTGTGTCACTTGTTAATTTTGGTGTATCAAGTCAGTGTGTTACACGGCCTGCGACACGGCCGTGTGACCCTACTCAGTGAATTACACGGTTGGAGACACAAGCTGGGACACAGCCATGTGTCCCTTTGTTCAATTGTTACACGGTCTAGGCTATGTCACATGGCCTAGCCACACGGTCCTGTGACCCCTATTTTCAAAATTTTGTAATTTTTCCCAAACTTTTTGATTTGTTTCGAATTAGTCCCGAATTGTTTCTAAACTGATTTTAAGGCCTTGAAAGCTCAATTTTAGGCCCAAATGTACATGTGTGATTGGGTGTTGATGAGTTTCATATGATCGTTGTTAAATGACATTGTTAAAATGCTTGGATATAAAAGTGATCGAATTTGCGTGGTAATGCTCTGTAACCCTAATTCGGCGATGGAGACGGGTTAGGGGTGTTACAGGACGAGCACTGAGTAGTTGCTTTCATAATGATATGTTATTGGAGAGAGCTTAGTCACGATACTATAGTGGAATAAATTCATGACTAAATGAGTTTATAATTAATAGTTGAAAAGTCAGAACCTAATTAAAATTCATTTGAGCCTCAACTACATATGTCCAATCAATCCCTCTGCTAGCTTGTTGAAACCATAAATGAATTGCGTGTTTGAATAGAAATGAATGGAATGAATATAAAAAAGAGAAATGGTAAACATTCAGGAATGATCATGGTTTTCTTCAAAATGGAGAAATGGAATAATTTGGAAATGAATGTAGGTTTCCAAAAATGGAAATGAAAATGACAATGGAAACTTTCAATCCTATATAGGATTACTTAAAAAATTATAGAAGAATGGGTTTATGTTTTTGGACTGTTTTAAAGCCCGAAAATGGAAATAAATTATTTTGTCACAGTGAACGTGTTGAGTTGTGACATATTGTATGAATTTTCTCAAAATTTTACCAAGGGTAAATCATTAAAATTTTACCAAGAATAAAATTATCAAAATTTTAACTAAGGTAAAATTGAGGTGAGAAAATTATTTAATATGTAGATATTAAATTTTATTTTGGGAAATAGAAAATTAAATCAGGTTGGATCATATTACAGAGTACTGGGTCAAAAAGGTCCAGGAAGTAATCGTAATTGAACCTGATGTGAGAGAGGCCCAAAACCCCTCATATAACATGAAGGGGGTGGCAACCTTAGTATAAATACTAGGGTGAGTCGTTCACCCTTATTCTACTCTAAGTAGGATGTTATTTTTCTATTTCAAATAAACTTCTACAACTCTACAAGGCTTTTACCTTCTCTTCCTATAAATAGATGACACCAGTAGAGCTATTAACACAACTTTTGAGAGATTGTTATTCTTCCAGAAAATAGAGAGAATTTATTCTCAACTTATAAGCAGATTTTTTAGAATAACAATTTTATCGGTTTCTATTAAGGAAGAGAGAATTTTCATTTTCACCATAAAAGGAATTTTTTTTCTAGTTTTGTGTTTTGATTCAGTTGGTTCGAGCCCACACTCGAAGCAATTCATGGTACAAGAATAGTGGAGAAGATTGTTTGGTTGAAAGCCAAAAAGATATCAATGATTTGCTTATCCAAAAACACATGTACGAATTTGATTAAGGTCTATTACTTTAAGTATCACAAATCAGGTTGATTTAAAAATTAAACAAATAACATTAGTAAAAGTTCTTTAGCAATGTCACGGTATTAAGGAAGCCACCTAGGAACTGGGGGAAACTATGAAACTACAGTATCCGAACCTTTTCTCTGGTAAGATTGTCGAGGACAAAAATTCTTTTAGGGGGAAAGTTGTAACAACCCATTTTAAGTAGGTTTGGGACCACAATTCCAACGTGAGTCCGTAAATATTATTTATTTAATATTTAAGAGGTTATTAGAGTGTCGTATTAAAGTTTGGTCCTATAATTTTGATGTTTTAATGGTTATTTAAAGTAGAAGGACTAAATCATAAAAACTACAAAAGTTAACCGTTATTAAATTTTATTACTTAAAAGGTTCAAAAGGTAAATGTTAGAGGTTTTATGTGGCAAGTAGCCACTTTTAATTTGGTGGATGGTAAGTGATTTTTTTATACTAACTTATGTATTAAAAATTAAATTTAAAAAGAAAAGAAAATATGTAAAAGGTAAGTAAAACATATCATCTTCATCATTTTTCTTTCTAAAACTCGTTTCCTCTATTAACAAAGAACTAGGGATTTGACCAAGCTTGTCTTCATTGCATGTGAGTATATTTAAAGTTCGTTTTTCATGAATTTTATACTTTTTGAGATCATTGTAACTTAATTTAGTAACCCAGGGACTATTTCGTGAAACTGTTATAGGTTTGAAAAGTTACTACTGATGAATTTGAAGTTTTTAGATGTTAAATGGTTGAGTTTGAAGATTTGATTTGAAATAGGGTTATTATTTTGGTTAGTTTTGAGTTTAGGGGCTAAAATGATAATATGTTGAAACTGGCATGAAATTCTTATAAATTTAGATACTTGAGAGCTGTAAAGGGATAAGAGTGAATTCAATTTCTAAGTTTGGGGCTTAAATGTTAAAAATATGTAAGTTTTTATTTTAGGGACTAAATTGAATAAAAGGTAAAAGTTTAGAGAAATATTGTAAAATGTTATTCAAGGGTCATATGCATATGTTTAGACATTATAAGGTATTTTGGAATTTTTAATTGAGTTAAATTATTATGTAGATTAAGAAACAGATCAACTAGTCGATAAATGCAGAAAAGGAAAAATTGTTTAATAATCCTCAGTGTTGTGTTCATTATTGTTTTGTTTAGTTGATAAATATAATATTGGGTTCATATATAATATAAATGAAGCCAAAATACCAAACCCAATTTGATTTAAACTCGAGTTAAAAGCCCGAAACTCGTAATTCTTGTCATAATTTTGTCCAGAAATTCTGCTCTCATAGTCTTACTAAAATGGTCATAACTTGAGCTTCCAGACTCAAAATTGAGTGATTCAAAGTGCGTTTCGAAGCTAAGAGATAAATCTCTGAACACCATGAGAAATATCAACTCAAAAATGCCTAGATCTCATCCAAAAAGTCGTCGCAACTCTACTAATTTCTCAAACTTGAAAATTTGCAGTTTTGATGAATGAAATTTAATAAATTTCACCCCATCTGTGCATGTATCATTCCCCCTTTACTTGAAAAGATTTATCCTCAAATCTTGTCTTTAATCGAATCTTGGTTTTATTTGTTTAGCCTTTGACATTGTTGTTGGACCTTGAGGTAGTGTGAGCTCATCATATCCATGGGTCTGCAATTGGGCCTTGAGACTCATATCATTCCCCTTCCTGAAGAAGATTCATCCCTGAATCTTTAGCTGCACAAAAAGAAAAGGGATTAGAATAAATAACAATAAAATGAAAAAAATACTTACCTAAGCTTTCTTTTGTGCCAAAACTATCTCCAGTATCAAAGACATTAATTTGATCCTTCAAATTAGCTTCAATCATGGACATCTCCTTTAAAAACAAGGAATCAACACTAAATAGAGAAATGTTAGGCCCATGAGTGTTCAAGTAAAAAATAAACTGTAACTATCTTTGAATATGTATGGTCATCCATAAGAATTTCCAAATATTAGTTAATAATTTTACATAATAATTAAATCATGAAGTTTAATATTATTATGTACAAATTCATATTTATTAATGTCTAAGGTAGAAATTTTATTGCAAGATCAAATGCATAAAGTTCTTTAATAAACCTATTGAATGCAACAAAAGTAACCTTGACATACCTAGATAAACCCATAATATCAATTAAACTTTCGGACCAAGGTTTAATAAAATTTGACCAACGAGAAAACATATTGTAAGGAAATATTTTACAAACAAAATCAGTAGCATACTTATCAAAAACATTCAAAGTATGCCTTCTTAAATCAATTTCTAATAATTCCTTCCCTTTCTTACCTTGTAACCCTTGTGGGAATTATCAATATTAAACTTATTTATTTCCCACAAGTAAAATCGTCTATCAATGGTAGAGTAATATAATTGGAAGTCCATTAATGGATCCTTGAAGTCATATAACGAAGAAACAACATTAAACAAATTTGAGTTAGGGTTAGTTAAAACATAATCATTCCTTACTTTTGTATAGGCATTTTCTTACTTTTCATTTTCTTTTTCAACTTTAGAACTTTCTAATTTTACCTTATGTGGATTTTCACTCGCAAAATTTGGACCGTCGAGTAGACTTTTATCACTCAAGGTCTCTTTTCTCTATATGTTTGCACATGATTCTTCCTCACTTCCTATATCACCCTTACAAGTATTATGAATATTCAATTTAGTAGAAGATATATCAGTAGGAGAACCTAACGTTTGTATATCATCTAACTCTATGGATTCAAATAAAAAATTCTCACTATCATCTTTTTTTATCAACAAAAGTCTCGTATTGGCACAATCACGACTATAATGCCCAAACCCTTTGCACTTAAAACATTCAATTTCACGAAATCTTTGTTATTTTGGTGAAGAATTAGTAAAAGTGGGCTACTTAAAAAATTTAGAAGAAGGTTCTGTAGGAGCCCCACTTTTCCACTCAAAAGGTCTAGTCTCATCACATTTTGGTAGCAACTTATTAGTAGCATAAGGAGGTTTCGAATTCTTGAAAGTAGAATTAGAACTCGTACCTCTATAATATTGTGATGCACCAAATGGATGAGAATGGTGTTGTTGAAATTGTTGCTCAATCTCAACTACTTTGTGTACCGCCTCCTCAAGATCAATGTAGGTTTGAAGGTTAAGAGCATTAACTATTGAAATGTTCAAGCCATCCACAAACCACACCATGGTAGTCTCTTCATCTTTTTAAACATTTTCTCTGTGCTGAAGCATCTCTATCTCTTTAAAGTACTCATCAACATATCAATTACCTTGAAAAAGACATTGAAGTCTTCGTTTAATATCTCTATAATAGTGAAAAGGAATGTAAGGCTTTCGCATCACTTGTTCCAACTCGTCCCATGTTGAAATTACCCTTTCATGGTTTCTTGGACGATTAATTCCAAGTTGAATCCACCAACTCAACGGATACTCTGAAAATAAAAGGGTCTCCAAAAGAACATAAGTTCAATTTTTTATTCCCACTCACAATATGCTTCGAGATCATACTTCCCTCAAAATCGTAGAATGTTGAACTTTGGTTTAGCTAAAAAATGTTGCCCATGGTCATTATTAACCAAAGTCTCATCATTTGCATGAGAGACATGTCGAGCATTATTTGCACGAAGACGAGGCTGATCAACCTCATTTCCCTAATTATAATTCCGACGTCAATTTTGGTACTTAGACATTCCAAGTTTTTACTAATTGTGTCTAGAATAGTGTCACGTTTCTGATCTCAAACATTTTGAACCTCTTGAACCCTGTGCAATTTTTTAATCATAGTGTTGTGAATCATTATGAAAGCTTGAAAAGAACACAACACTAAAGAAAAGAAAAATTAAGCAAACCTTACTATTATGCACTCAGAAATTAAAAAACAACTCTAAAAGACAAAGAAAAGAAATTAAGATTTTCTCACTTGTAACTTTTAAAGAGTAATCAAACTCAATAATATTAAAAAAAAAGTGGGACCACTCTCTAATAAAGTTGACCTAAGGCTCTAAGAAGCTAAAGAAAAACTCAACTCCGAAGGAAGTAAGTTGCACGGAGAAAGCAGAGGCAACTCTTTTCATACCTATTAGCATAAGAAACAAAAATGTGTTAGAATGCGTAATAAAATAAAAAAAACTAAAACAAAAGAAAACCTAATGCTAGAATCAAAGAAAATAAACTACCCAACCAAAAAAGCCCAAAATAATGGAAAGCAACTTGCATTTTTCGTTCAAGGTGTTCCCAATTGCCAAAAATCACAAAATCTAAACTGGAGTCTTCTCAATGTAGATATGATATGCAAATTTTTGGCATAAAATTCAACCCACAAAATATTTTTTATTTTTTTCATTTTTTTGTTTTTACACTTTTTGACCACTTTTTTGTGGAAAATATTTTTTATATTCCAAGATAGTTCCAAGAATCAATATGTAAAATATTAGATCGTTTAGAAAGCGCTTACCTACTGAAAAAAAAAATTCGAAAAACTTTTTGGGTAAAAAGTAAAAAATTGTTTTGAAGTTGTTTGCTAGAAACCAATTTATAAGAACATAAAGAACACCTAAAACACCCGAATCTGATACTAAATGATATGGAATTTGAGCAGAGGAAGCGGATTAAGGATCGTATTCAAGTTGTTCGACTCAAAAAGGAAAGATTTAGATATGATCTCAAAAGAAGAAATAAAAAATTTAGTATTAAAGAAATCAAAAATAGTAAAAGAAGAAATTTGAGAATAAAAAACAAATAAAAATCATAAATAAATAAGAAATAGAAATTAAAAAAGAAAAAAGTGGAAGATGGATAAGTAAATCGATGGTTATGATGGATAGAAGGATAAATGTCCAATAAAACCCTTTGAGATATAAATCCCAACAAACTCAATTAATGGCTCTAATCAACCCTCCAAGAAATAATCCTTGGAAAATTGAAGGGTGAAGAATGAATTCCCATGACTCTTTAAAGAAAATCAAGAAGAAAACTACTTTTAAAAAACCACAAGAAGAAGTTTTGCACAAGAAACAAACTCTTAGAGTTGAAAACTTTATTAATGAAAACAAATTGTGTGAATTGTGTATAATGGAAATGCCTATATATAGGTTAGCTAAATACATCTAAATAAAACTCTTAAGTATACTAGAACTCTAATTAATCTAAAATAGAAGTAATTTTAAACTAAACTTTGTTTTTGACATAAAACTCCTAAATAACTTAAACTATTTAATGATTATTAAAAATTTGGAATAATAAAATAATAAAATAATAAGAGCTAATAAATACAATATTGTCTCATATATAATAAAAATTAAGCCCAAAACTTGAACCCAATATAATTTAAACTTAAGTTAAAATACCGAAAGTCGTAATTCCTGTCATAATCCTGTCCAGAAATCCTGCTCGCACAATCTTCACTAAAACTATCATAACTTGAGCTCTCAAAATCGAGTGATTCAAAGTGCATTTTGAAACTAAGAGATAAATCTTTGAATGTCATGAATACATCTCAACCTAGAAATTCCTGGATCTTATCCAAAAAGTCATCACAAATGTGTTAATTTCCCAAACTTGAAAATTGGAAGTTCCGGTGAATGAAATTTAATAAATTTTACCCAATTCGTGCATGTATCAGATTAGGATACAAATAACATGTCATTAGGTTTGAATGTATCAGGTACTTTGTACTGGTGATTTCATTATATCAGGTGCTATGTATAGATGGTGGATACCATACAGATGGCTAAGATCCAACATTTGTTGCAGATTCTCTATAGCTCATGTGAGCAGCATCGAGTAATGGTTAATGTCTCTATTTATGGCTCGTGGGAACAAAGATACCTCGAGTATCTGAAGTTAATTTACTATACTTCTCTAGGCAAAACAAGATATGGAAATGAATTGAAATGAAAACCTATGGTATAAGATGTTATTCATGAAATCAATGTGAATGTTATGTGTATTATGCTATCTATATGTCTTGATGTTCATTATATGATCATGATTAGCCATTTTGGTATGGTAGGGAATGTGTAAAGTGACAAGAAATACTATGTTATTATGTTAATTTCAATTAGTAAGATTTTAAATGATAAGTATGTTGTGTTTAAATTATACAAACTTACTAAGCTTTAAGTTTACCTCGTTTTATTTTCTTCCTTGTAGATTGTCAAAAATTGTGTTGTCGATTGGATCGTCTTCGAAGCTTGCACTATCCGTTAACCCTTTTGGTAGATTTTTTACTCATTTTGGCTCGGTTATAAGTGGTATGTAAATATGCGTACCTAATTTTGTAATGTGAGGTTGAAACTTGTGTTTTGGTTTATGTTAAAGTGATACATGTGTAATGATGTGAGCCTTATTGTTGTTTTGGCTAGTTGTAGCATGAAATGGTAAATGTGCTTTGTGCTAGAGTGGCGAATCTTGTTTGATGAATTTTAACCTTTAGACATGGTGTTTTTGTGATGGAAGTTTAAGTATTGATATTATGATATATGTTATAGTGAGTGGATGATTGTGAATTGTTGAATTGAGGTGTCAGTTGTGGCATATTGGTTAGGCACTTAGTATAGATGTTATAAGTTGTGTTTCTTGTATGCTTTGGTACATTTGAATAGGTTTGAGGGATGGTATAATGCATGTTTGTGGCTTAAGTGATCATAGGGTTATATAACTTGCTTTGAAAGGTTCTTTTAGTTATACACGGTGTAACACATGGTCGTGTGCCACACACGGGCATGTGGCCCAGTCCTGTGGTCTTTATGATTCTATTAGTAATTGGTGTACATGGTCCCACTGAGTTACACAGCCTGGATACACGGTTGTGTGACTCCAGTTTACACGGTTTTAGTCTCTCACAAAGTCCAACCACATGACCGTGTGAATGTTTGCAACATTTTACATTTAGGTCCACACAGCCTCAATTTATTACACGATCGTGTGACACTTTTATACTTGGGATCAATTAATGCAATAGCTTGATGGCACGACTGTGTCATACACAGCCATAACCTGTCACATGGCCTGGACACTCGGTCGTTTGACCTTTAATTGCTGAAATTTTCTTACTTTTTAATTAGTTTACAATTAAGTCCGAATCCAATTTCAGGTTGACCTGGGACCTTTCGTAAGCTCGTTTGAGACTTGATTTTAGTTTTAAATCATACTATACTTAGATTATTGAATGCTTTATTGATTGATTGGATGTTTAAGCTAAAATCATATATGATAATTGTTGTTAACTATTGTAGCATTTTGTAGCTCGATTTGGCAATCGGACCGGGTATGGGGTGTTACATGAAAGTTGAAAGAATATTGGGTGATTTGATTGTTGGTTGCAACAGATTTTGGGTTGCAAGGATATTAATTAGGAAACCAAAATTAGGATTGTGGTTACACTTTGGTATATTTGGAAAGGTCAAAGTGAGGTTGTGATGGGTAGGAATGAATTGAACATTTTTGGGATTATTGCATGTTTAAAAGTTTTTATTTGATGAATGTAACACCCCAAACCCGGCCTGAACGTTAGGGTCAAATCTGGCGATGTCACATGATAGTGTGTTTGAAAAACGATGCTCGTGTTGAAAAAATCATAACTTTGCTTAAAATATTTTTCGTTTAAATCTCGTCGTTATCTTTTATTAATCCTAAAATAGTGATTTTTATTCAGTCGTTAGTTTGCAAAATATTATACTTGCAGAAGATTTTTAAAACAGTTTATGTCCTTGTGGGTATTTTGATAAAAAACATGCATTTCTTTTAAAAAACCATGTTTTATCTGCCTCTAGCAGATATAAAACATAAAGCAGTATAAAATCCAAATTTTAAGTAAAAACTCATAGTGGCCATTATTACAGAAAAATACCTCAAATAAAGCTTTTAGAAAAATAAACCTAATTAAATACGAAATAGTAAAAAGGAGTCGTGTGGCTCGTGTATCGCACATGACCAACCTCGTCAATCACACGCCTATGTTCAGTCACAAGGCCTACCACACGGGTGACCACACACCCGTGCGGCGTCGACAGTCCCACTTTTTGGCTTTTCACCGATTACCAATTTTTAGTGTTGTGTTTACACACTTGTTATGGTTTTGCGACGAAACACTTCTGAGGCCAGTAGTTTCTAAAATTGATCATTCACTTTAATCGTTAGTCTCAACTCATGAAAGCAAAATAACACCAAATCGAATATACTTCCATTTCAAACACATACCTACCTTGAAACTCTGAACGAATATACTAACACTCCACAGAAGAAGGACCTCAATCAAAATGATTCCTTGCTGTCAAAACAATATAAACATCCGATCAACATTTAAATTAGGCACAAAACAAGGTGTCGAAGTTTTACTTACCAGAATAGCAACGAGAACCAAACCACGAGAACAATCAACGATAGAAAAACAGAATGACAGAGTGGAGGAGGCAAGAATTGGCAATATGAAGGGCGACAAAAAGAAAAAGAATCAGTCTAAGGATCAACAATTCGGTAGCAGCCAACAGGAACAGAAATGAGGTGACCGCAAGAAAAAGAAGAAAGAAAATATGGGTAAGGACGTGTGCAAAACTGAAAGAACAAAAAAAATAAAAAGTAGCAGAAATTCACGAGCAATATTCGGCAAAGGAAGGAGAATAGTTGACAGAAAATCGAGAGGAAACAAAAGCTAAAGTAGAATTTTAGGAAAGGAATTAGTTTCAACACCACTACTGATCACCTCCTTGATCCACTCCTCAAAACTCTCCCTCCTACCCCTCCACAAACTGCCCACTTCCTACCACACCTCAAATTCTTTATTTTCCTCCACCAATCCCACAACTATCGAAATCTCCCTCATTATCCTCCTAAAAATTGGCCACAACCTCCCCACACTCCTCAAATACTCAGAATTTTGGTCAAACTATAACACTCACACGACACAAGCAGTAAAAATAAATCCCCTTAATCGCATAGAGTTTTGAACACAAGACCTCCAACATATTTACACTCCACTTAACCACTAGACCAACAAACTCATTCTAACATAATTTACCAACATTTATTTATAATCCTACTGATTAGAAATAGGGGTTTATTCATTTAAAAACAAAAATTTGCCCAAGCTAAGGCTTGAACTTGGGACCTCCCAAACACTCCTAAAACACTTAACCACTGAAGCAGATAGATATTTGTGTCTCAAACATACAAAAATAAATATATAAGAGATTTTTGGGGCATTACAATGAAGTTCTTTATATGGTGAAATTGCAGAATAAGGATGTAAGTGCAAATGCTGCTAAGGATACTTGTCCTCCTATTTAGCGTAAACCTGAAATGGATTGGGTTGAAATAAATTATGATGAAACTTTTAAAAAGGAGAGTAAGAGTGGTGTAATTGGTATTATTGCTAGAGATTCTGAAGGGAGGGCTATTGATGGGTTGGGTAAGGAGTTTCTTGTTGATAATGCCTTTATGGTTAAGGCTTATGTAGTTAAAGAAGGTTTGAAGTTTGTTGTTAATAATGGATGGATGAATGTTGTGATTGAAATTGATGTTAAAGGAGTTATCGATGAGTTTGAAAAGTTTGAAAAACTGGAAAGTTACTTTTGTTTATTATGATATTGATGCATATAAGGTTGCTTATAGGATTTTTAAATTCTTGAGTGTTAAAGGGAGAAGCAAATGAAGCTGCAAACTAGGGGACTAAATAGTGTAGAAATGGTAAACTTCCTGAAAGTTGGGTTTGGAAACCACCATATTCATTATTGAATATTTTGAATAAGGATGATTACCACATTATCCTCCTTAGGTGTAGTCTGTTAATATTTTGTAAAGTCTTTGGTGTTTTTGTGGCTTTTGTGTAAGTTTACCATTGTATGGAATGTTTTGTATAGGTTACTAGCTGCCCTAAGACATCACATCAAAGTATGATCTCACTATTAGTAGTTTCTAAACACATAGGTAAAATTATCTCTTAGTATAAAAGCCCACAATAGGAGTTGAAAGAACTAAGTCCCATTGCAAACTCCATACCAATTTCTCCAAAAACAGAGAACACCACCACCATCATCAATGGCTACTCGCCTCTAAAAGTGAACCACCATCCAAATAACCATTCCATCCTCTTGTTAATCCTACTGGTTAACAATTAGTGTGGTGGACATAAAAGACAATGAGCAACCCAGATATCAATATTCCACTACCAATGAACTCGATCTAACCCTAATGCACAAACTCAGCAAAATCCTTACTGATTTAACCCATATAAATAGTATTACCAGTATTTTCCCATGGTATTACTGTCATCCACCTCAAGCCCATACCGAAGCTTCCCCAGCTGACCAAGGTTTATGAAATCCTCAATCAAGATCCCAACAGTACATTGACATGCAGGAGAGAATGAAGGCGATGGAGGAAAGAATATCTTCACAACAAAAAAGATATGAGCAACAAAATTTTATTCACGAGCAAATAGAAAGACAATGGCATGTCCGTATCCACATCAATAACATTCAAATTTTCCAAATCCTTGTTATCTGATAATATATCAAATCTTATATTTCCTAAAAATTCTCCTGTATTAACGCCTTAAGGAGCTCTCTTCCTTTGTTGACGTCATCTTCTAAGCTCCAAGATCATCCAAGGGACAATTTTTTCTCCTCCTTTTATTCCTCATACTATTGATCTGGTGCCCGATTAACGTCCATGTTAAAATTCCCCTCCTCAGGTTTCGACATTGTTGAGCAAAAATCATTCATGCGGTTGTAACAATTACACTCAAAGTAGTTATTGGGAAAAGATTTATACTCAACCTATTAGAGGCATTCCTTGATATGAATCTTCGAGACCAATGGTTCATCAAGATTAATACACATTGCCATTCGAGCGAATCTACCTCTTGATCCAAAATCAATATTGAAATCAATTTTTATCACCTTCCCCACCACTTTCCAATTGCTTTCAATAAACTCTGTTTATAAAATTCAGCAGGGGGCCCAGGTAAACGAATCAAAGCCATCACTTTGTTTTGGAAAGGCAAGTTTGTCGAAAAATTCAAAAACCATGGTTGCATTGTTAGGTAGTGACCAAAAATCACTCAAGGCCCATCAACTAAAACTTTCAAACAATCTCTTTTAGTTATAAATCTTGTTAGAAAATAATCATTCTCGAAATCTAGAAATAGATGAGACGTCATCCACATGGCAATGGCTTGGTTCATAAGGTCATTGAAACCAATTTTCCTACCCAAAAGTTTGAGATCCACAGTATTTGTCATGTTCTGATTAATGTACGAATGAACCTGTTTCGAAAATTTGATGAGAATCCCTTAACATTCTTTAACATATCATCCGCGCGAAGTTCAAATTTCTCTGCATTAAAAAGACTAGTATTTCCATCAGAGGCTGTACATCCCCCAATAGTAACTTCTCTTTGAAGTTTGAAATAGTATCATTCGAGTAGACGGCTTTATCAGTCATCCATCTTTCTGTCTTGCCTTCTTCACAGACCGATTAAGCTCCATACCAGCCTGACATTCGCCAGTTTTGTCACTTGCATCGTTTGTCTCTTCTAGTTTTGCCACCGACCCTTTTGTCCATAATCTATGAAATAGGTAGGTGCTATGAGTTACTTTACTTTCTAATTAAACTGCCTTAGGTTGAACCAGAATTATATGTCAAAATCAAGTTATTGTCTTTTTTAATTAATAGAAAATTCGTGTCAAGAAAGTCAAGCTAAATCTGTCGAATATAGGTCAAAGCTACATAGGTCTGCCCTCTCTGGCATGTTTCTGTCTGCCTCTCTAGTAGGTTTTAGGTTTTTCGTTTTATGTTTTTGGTTTAGCGGCGGCAGTCAGTTCTTTAGTTTTTCTTTTGTGTTTATGAGTTAGTGTTTTTGGATAGCATACGTCTACAATTATGGAGATAGAGTTTGCTGGGCTGACGATCAATGAGGAGGAAGAAGAAATCTTACAGTTCCAATTTGAGACAAAAACAGGAACAGAGGTAGAGACTTTTAAATTAGTTGGATATTTTTTAACTGCTAGTATTATTCACTTTCCAGCAATGAAAAGTACAATGGCCAATCTATGGCATCCAGTCCGGGGGTACAAATTCGAGATCTAGGAGGGAAAAGATACTTATTTCAGTTTTTTCATGTTATGGATATGGAGAGGGTGTTAAAGGGGTCCCCATGGACTTTCAATAATCATCTACTGCTTCTACATAAGTTGCAATTGGCGGAGGATCCATTACTTGTTCCTTTGATATATACTCCTTTTTGGGTTCAGGTTCATGATATTCCTGCAGGATTTTTCTCAGAAAGGCTGGCAATTCAGTTGGGAAATTTTATAGGCACTTATATGGAGTATGATGGGTTAAATTTGGGGAAAGAAAATCAAAATTTCACGAGAATCAAAATCCTAATTGATGTAAGATTCCCTCTGAAAAGAAAGAAACATATCTTATTTTTTGGTAAATGTTCATATGCCAGATTTAGATATGAACGATTATCTCTCTTTTGTTTTTATTGTGGACGATTGGGACATAGTGACTCGTTTTGTGAAGCGAAGATGGCTTTAGAAGCGGAAGTTGGGGAGATGGGGTGGGATTTATTGTTAAGAGCTCAATCAAGAAGAGCTCTAGCGATGAATAGTGTTTGGCTATGTGAAGAAGAAGAAGAATGGGGTAGAAATAAAGAGAAGATTCCGGTATTAGGGCCTAGAACGAGAGATCCAGGGAGAAAATTGGGATAGAACAAAAATATAGATCCAATTTTAGGATTTAACCTGGAAGGACAATCACCAATTATCAAAAACGGTGATACTCCTTATTGTATGATAGATCATGATTTGCAGGACAGGGTGTTATTTGCGGAGGAAGGAAAGAAGAGAGCAAGGGGGAGAGTGAAGATGCTTTTGCTAATGAGGAGAATAGTTCTCTGGTGTTAAGGAATCGAAGAGTAGGAGATGGGAATATTGTTATATCGGCGGCTGCCAAGAGGCAAGCCGACCGATCACAATGAAAATCTTAAGCTGGAATATTTGGGGTTTGGGGAACCCACGGACAGTTCAACGACTTCGGCACTGGCTGAGGTTATACAATCCCCATTTGGTCTTCTTTATGGAGACAAAGATTGACAAAGGGAGGATGAAACATATTAGAAGAAGGTCTGGCTTCCTTAATGGAATTGAAGTGGACGCGACAGGTTCTCGAGGTAGATTATGTTTGGCTTGGCGTGGGGATATTAGTATCAGACTTCAAACCTATTCAAAAAGTCATATTGATGTGCAAATTGAGGATGTTGAGGGGGGAAAGAATTGGAGACTTACTGGTTTTTACGGTTTCCCATATTCAAATAAAGAAGAATCATGGAATTTGCTGAGACAGTTACGTAATGTAGGGGATCTGCCTTGGATGCTTTGTGGTGATTTTAATGAAATTTTGTATGGCTTTGAAAAAAGGGGGAGGTTTAGCTCGAGAGGAGGGGGGAACGGAAGCATTCAGAATGGCATTAGAAGATTGCGATCTTAGGGATTTGGGTTTTTCTGGAAGATGGTTCACATGGGAAAGAGGAAATCTGTTTGAAACAAATATTCGAGAACGATTGGATAGGGGAGTGGCTACGGAAGAATGGATATCAATATTCCCGGAATTCCAGATTAGACATATGTCTCACTCTTTTTCAGATAATTGTCCGCTCTTCATTACTACCAAGCAAGAGGAGAAGAGAAGAATTTATAGGGGTTTTAAATTTAAAGCATGGTGGGTTCTGGAGGAAAGTTTTTATTTTAAAGTTTAAAGTATTTGGGTTACTGCCAAAGGTGATCTGCTGAGTAAGATGGAAAGTCAGAAAAGAGGGCTTAAGAAGTGGGCTGATAAAATACAAAACAGTAGGAAAAGTAAGAAAAGGGCATTACTTTTAAAACTGGAGAATCTAGAAGAGAATGAAAGAAACGATGACAACTTACTAGAGCTTATTGACACAAAAATTCAGCTTAATTTTGAGATCGAAAAATATGAGCGTTACTGGGAACAAAGGGCGAGGGTTAATTGGCTAAAATTTGGGGATAAAAATACAGCGTTCTTCCATAAACAGGCAACTCAAAAACGTCAAAGAAATTTTATTAATAGAATGCAATCAGAAGATGGTGAGGAAACAAAGACTTTTCAGAAATAGAGGATATTACCAGAATGTATTTCCTTAAGTTGTTCTCGGCTGGGAAAATGGGGAATAATGATAGAATTTTGGCGGGAATTAAGCAATGCATCTTTGATGAGGATAATCTGAAATTGAAGGCAAGGTATACAAAAGAAGAGATACGTGAGGCACTGACTGAATTAGGCCCAATAAAAGCACTAGGGGAGGATGGATTTTCGGCTATTCTATCAAAAGTGCTGGTCAATTATCGGAGAAGAAGTTACATTGTTTTGCCTTAATCTACTGAATGGAGGTATGGATGTCAGTAAAATTAATAAAACGAATATAATTTTAATTCCTAAAATTTCAAATCCTTTGAATATTACCAATTTCAGACCAATTAGTTTATGTAATGTGCTTTATAAATTGGTGGCCAAAGTTATCGCGAATCGTTTCCGGCTTGTGATGAATAGATGTATTGATTTAGCTCAAAGTGCTTTTGTTCCTGGGAGACTTATTAGCGATAATGTTCTATTAGCCTATGAAGTTCTTCATTCTTTGAAGAATAAAAGGTTAGGAAAAAAAGGGCTTATGGCAGTGAAATTAGATATGAGTAAGGCATATGATAGGGTGGAATAGGGCTTTGTTGAAAAAATAATGAAGAAATTAGGGTTCGATTCGGAGTGGGTTGACATGTTGATGAAATGTGTTTCAATAGTATCATATTCAGTGGTTCTTAATGGTGTCATTGGAGAAAGATTTTTTTTTCCATCTAGAGGTCTTAGACAAGGAGATCCTTTGAGCCCATTTTTATTTTTGTTTTGTGGAGAAGGACTTTCTAGTCTCCTAAGGCAAGAAACGGAAGGAAACTTATTTCGAGGAGTGAAGGTGAGTAGAAATGGTCCGCAGATTTCACATTTGTTATTTACGGATGATTTTATTCTATTTGGAGAAGCTATAGATAGAAGAGCTGTTGCATTGAAGAATATCTTAAAGGAATATGAGCTAAATTCGGGTCAATGTGTTAATTATAATAAATCCTCAATTTTTTTAGTACAAATACGCAGGAGGATGAAAGAAGGGTAATTACTCGGATGCTTGGGGTTCGAAGCTCGAATAATCCAGAAAGGTATTTAGGACTTCCAAATTTAGTGGGTAGAGGAAAGAAAGTAGCTTTTCAAAATTTGAAGGACAGATTAAAACAAAGAATAGACAATTGGAGTGTTAAGTATCTTTCTCAGGGGTGAAAACAGGTTTTTATTAAGGCAGTTTTACAATCCATTCCAACCTATTCTATGGCGTGTTTTCTACTTCCTAAATCTCTATGTAATGAATTGGATGGAATAATAGCCAAATTCTGGTGGGGAAAAATTGGGGAAAGAAGGGTATTCATTGGTGTACGTGGAAGGATGTGTGTGTTTGGAAAGAAGCAGGGGGTCTTGGCTTTAGAAAACTTGATAAATTCAATATTGCATTATTAGCTAAACAGGGTTGGCGTCTTATTAATTTTCCAGATTCTTTGTTAGCCCGAGTGTTGAAAGCTAAGTACTATCCGAATACGTGTTTTCTAAATGCTTAGTTAGGTAATTTACCTTCGCTTACCTGGAAGAGTATCTGGTCGACAAAAGGTATTCTGGAAAAAGGTCTGTGTTGGAGGGTTGGCAAAGAAGATCGTATTTCTGTTTGGGAGGACCTCTAGATTTCGGACAGTGAAGAAGATAGATTGCAAAATCATCAGAGAAATGGGGATTTTACATTAGTTTCGGATTTGATTGATTCAGTAAACAGAAAATGGAAAGATGATATAATTTCTAATACCTTCAATGCGGAAGTTGCTAAGAAGATTTTTGCAGATTCCATTGGCAATGTCAGCAAGTGAAGATTTCAAAGTCTGGAGAGGCGAGCCTTCTGGTAATTTTTCGGTTCGAAGTGCCTACAAACTATTACAGGAGGGTATTCAAAATCCTATTAATTTACAGATCGAGACTAAAGCTTTTTACAAAAAAATTATGGAATTTACAAATCCCCCCGAAAATTAAAATTACAATATGGGGAATCTCTTGGAATTATATTCCTAATTTTGCTAATCGAAAGATCAAAAGAACAGTTGCAGATGATCGATGTCCCCGATGCAATCTGGAAGAGGGGGATTGTAACCATATTTTTCGCGGATGTCCTACAACAAAAGAAGTTTGGAGACTCATACAGTTATTGTGGATTCTTAATAATACTGAAGATACTTTTTGGAACTGGCTTACATGGGTTTTCTGTCGTGGATCAAATGAACAGTGTCGTCTTTTTTGTTGCGGGCTTTGGATCATCTGGACAAGCAGGAACATATTTGTTTATGAAAATAGACAATCAACAAGCAAAGACATCTCTTTTAAAATTTTAGACTTTATTTCCGAACTAAGAGAAGTGGAGGAAAAGAAACTTATATTGGCTGGAAATGGCGATTCAAGAACTGAAGTGAGTAGAATGAGTAGATCAGTCTACTTTGATGCGGCCTTTGATCAGCAACATGCAAGATCTGCTTCGGGATTGATTGTTCGAGGCGAGGGAGGGGAGATTTTGGTCTCAAAATCAGTTATTCATACTAACACAGCAATTCCATTCGCGGCAGAGGCACATGCAGGGTTACAAGCCTTAGAGTTAGGAAGGTCTATGGGGTTTAAAGATTTACTAATATTAGGTGATTCAAAAACGATCATCAAAATGTGCCAAAGTTCAGAACAAGACAGATCGGTCATCAGAGCAATCATCAATGATATTCAAGAGATTAAAACTAGTTTTAACAGTATCTGTTTTAGTTTTATCTCTAGAACAGAAAATTTTTATGCTCATGCGGTTGCAACAGAAGCATTAAGGAAAGGAGAAGGACATTACCTTGAAGGGACGATTCCGACTACCATTCGATGAGCAGGAGAGAGGGTGAGCCTAAGATTTCAAGATTGAGAGAAAATAGGTGACTTTTGGGTGGAGTAGCAGAAGGTAAAAAGATATGGGAAATTTGCTATTATAAAAGGCTATGCCGGTGATGGGAAATGGAAAAATTAAAGAAGGCCAACTGTTTCCTATTCAACTGAGATTTCTAGAAGCATTCTGTTTTTCTTTATCATTATTTTTTGGTTTTTGTTTCCTTAGGGTTAAATTTATTTGGTTACTTTTGAGTATTTGGGCCATTTCGTTAAAAGCCTATGATGTTTCTTTTCTTAGTTTTGCTGTAAGTTTGCTAATTCTGGACTACTAGCCTATTTGACTATTTTTATTTTATTAATCTCAGTTGAAATTTAAAAAAAAAATCTGTCAAATATAATCCATATTTTCAAAATTGTATGGAAAATACCTCACACGTGAGTTAGAAAATTTTCTTCAAAAAGTGCCAACAAAATAAATTCCAGAGGAAAAATTGTCTAACTCACGTGCAAGGTATTTTCCATACAATTTTTCTTTTCCTAAAAATATATTTATAGTTTATCACGTCTTTTTCTTGGGTTCTATAAATCCCCACCATTGCTAACCAAGAAAAATACGCATAACTTATCACCAACATTTATGATCATCTTGATAAAACCTAGTCTTACCAATGGCTGCCGTCGTAACATCTCACACTGAGCTTCAGTTCGTAGTTGACACAGCCGAGGCCGCCGGCGGCGGCCTGATGTCATCAACCATTGTTGCTAAGGGTATTAAGGAATCATTAACTTCCACCTTAACCAAATTTCATGCTGGTTATTTTAGGGTAAGCCTATCATTAGGTGGCCAAGCTTTATTATGGAAGACACTAAGAGGCCCAACGGATGACACTCACACTTTAAGACGTACCCTCCATTTGTTTCATCCAACAGCTTTTACAGTTCTCTGGTCTCTCTCATTCTTTGCCCTTGTTCTGCTCTCGATTCTTTACCTTTTGAGATGTTTATTTTACTTTAAGATGGTGAAAGAGGAGTTCTTTCACCATGTAGGAGTCAACTACCTATTCGCTCCATCGATTTCTTGGCTTCTTTTGCTACAATCATCCCCCTTTTTCACTCCCCAAACCCACTACTCCTACACGGTTATATGGTGGGTTTTGGCTGTTCTTCCTATTGCAGTGCTCGATGTGAAAATCTACGGTCAATGGTTTACTAAAGGAAAGAAGTTCTTATCAGCGGTGGCAAACCCCACGAGCCAGTTATCAGTTATAGGGAACCTTGTGGGTGCACAGGTGGCGGCCGAAATGGGGTGGAAAGAGAGTGCCATTGGGTTGTTTTCCCTAGGGATGGTTCATTACTTGGTGCTGTTCGTGACGCTTTACCAACGTCTATCGGGCACCGACCAGCTTCCATCGATGTTAAGGCCAGTTTTCTTCTTGTTCTTCGCAGCACCAAGCATTGCTAGCTTGGCTTGGCAATCCATTGCCGGCTCTTTCGATACTGCATCCAAAATGCTCTTCTTCCTCTCACTCTTCCTTTTCATGTCACTGGTAATTAATTACCCATGGGCCATAATTTACTGTCAACTAAGATATTGTGATCTAAATAAATTGACATGGTACTGTTTGTTGTTGAGACAGGTTTGCAGGCCGACATTGTTTAAGGTATCGATGAAAAAGTTCAATGTGGCGTGGTGGGCATACTCTTTTCCCTTGTCTGTGCTGGCTTTGGCTTCAATGGAATACGCTGAGGAAGTCAAAGGCGACATCCCACATCTTCTAATGCTTCTTCTTTTAACATTCTCTGTCTTCGTCTCCATTTGTTTGGTCGTTTTCACACTGCTCAACTCCAAAATACTACTGTTCTTACCTCATTGTTTTGATCCGATTTCAAGTTTGATTTCGCGTGGCATGTGTTCCACACCGCAGCAAAATCAACAACGGCCACAAACTGCTTAATTAATTGGATGATAAGTGTGCAAACAGGACATGAAAATCATGGTCGATGAAACTGAACTTTTTTGTTTAGTAAAGACTTGATATTTTCAGTTAAATTAATGTATGTGCTGTGTTCGATGACGATTTGGAAGAGGAAAAATCCAAGTCTTCCACTTAAACTACAATTTGGCTGCTTTTATCAACTTGATGTTGCAACTTGCTACAAAAACTGTGGAATATTGACTGCTTGCAACAATATCAACAATTTTTTTTCATTTTCTCATTCAAGAATTGATTTGGCCAAACATATTCTATATTGTTTAGGCCCCATGAAAAGAAAATAAAGATTGATTTGCTGCAATGATAAAAGGAAAATCTGACTGGGATATCCTCTCATTTTCCATCTAACAGTTCAAAGTTTCCAAATTTTTTCCCTTGGGTTGACAGTAGTCAAAAATTTTGGTCTAAGGTTATTAAAAGTACCAAATTAATTAATATTACATTATTAGTTCAGACTGATATTTGAGCTAAGCGAGTTGTTTATGGTTTTCGCTATTGCCATTATCAGCCTCTGCATGAGGTTTTTACGACTCCAGACTTTGAGAAAAATGCACTTGAACTTTAAAACCCGTGGTTAATATCTACTCTCTTAATGAAATTACAGAATGTGAAAGATTAATTACTAGATTAGATTTGATAAATACTTTAAAAAATAAATAAAAAATACCTCTACTGAGTTATTTTTCATTTAACCCTCTTTACCGGCATAAGAGTAATAATTACAGAATGGCTGAAGCCAATGGGTTGTACAGATTACAAATTATGGCAGAAGCCAAACGCCGATAGTTAAAGTAAATACGAGTTTAATTGGTTATAAATGTAAGAATCGCAATCGTCTTTTATCTCCTACTTTAACTAGTGATTAAATATTTAATTTTCATCTTAAATATAATATTTACTCCTTAATATTCTTAAAAGATAAATTAATTATCAAACTCGTTCTAATAAATACTTAAAAACAATCACACAATTAAAAAAGGGGAGGGCATCAAGGTAGAAAACAAACAAAGAAAAGAGAAGTACATATTCTGAAGCTTTCTTGTTTCGAAAAACCTCGCATTAATACCTACCTGATTTCATACTCAAATATCCATTGGAACAAATTAGTTTCTTCATTTATATTATAGTACAAATATGGACGGACATTGAAAAAGTTATGTTGGCAAGTCATTTAAGATAGCTAAAACGTGGAAAACAGCTGGCTCAAGCATCGTTAAATGAACTGAAAATTACCAATAAAAGCATGAATTGAGAGATATTTGATTTAAAGTGAAAATATTATTAAAAAAACTTGGTAAGATTTGGAGAAGTCAAATTAAGGTTTAAATGGTTCAACATTCAAAATTAAAAAAGTTAGGCGAACGCCAAGATTCAGCCTGGCAATCCAATTTCAGACAAGTACAGAAGTAGGTGTAGGGTTGCGGAAATTTCCTAAACTAGGGCTAAGAAATGAGCTGTCCTAGTCTTTGTCTTCGTTGTCTGTCTCAAAACAATCTAGTTTCCCAACATTCACACCATGCTTTCCTTTTCTTTTTTCATAGCCTACCAGTTAGAAGCCTTTACACGTCATAGTTTCATCTCCAAGTTTGCAATATATCTATGTCGAGGAACCTAAAAAATTGTTTTAGGAGGTAGTAGGGATGAATTAATTTATAACTTTATAAACTTTAAAAAATTAAAAAATATATTTACTATTTTTGGGTCGAAGTCCATTGATTATTCTTTATCTACACAAATAATATAATATCATTTTACATTTACATATAAAAGTAATTATATTTATTCAATATAAAAATTGAATTAATATATTTATATTTTTAAAAAATATATAATTGAATCTAAATCAAAATTGATATATCACACCCATTAAATCAAATTTCACCTACAAATTTAATATTTATCTTATATACAATTACTTTTAAAAGAAATATATTAAAATTCAAACTCTAATAAAATCAATAGAAATACTTTTGTGACGTGAACTTGTGATACTAGGGATATTATTGTGGAATTAGCAAGCCCAATATGCCAAAAAGCAGAGAGGGAGTTTTGTATCTGGACCTATTGAGGAAATGGACAAAGATATTGCAAAGGGCTGGTGGCTATACATTGGAAATAGGAACCACTAATGCATGATGGAATGGTGTTGTGTAATGAACTGTTGGTTGGAGTTTTGTAAAGAAGGATGGCTACTTAGGATTTGGCTACATATGTGCTAATTACTCTATCTTGTATAGTTGACCCTAACTTTTACTATATTATCACTTGACTTGTACTTTTGATACTTGTAAAAAGAAACATACTTTTAACCCTTCGTGGAACAATATCTTTGATATGTACCACAAACCAGTGCAATGGATTTGTCATCATGACTTGTTTTCTATATAATATTCATGAACTATAACAATCTATCGGTTAGAGAAAAAGAAAAAGGGAAAAGGTAAGAGCTTGAGAAGGGGGAAAAGAATGGAAAGGAGAAGTAGATTAGTAGCAAATAGAAACCTCATTCGATTTTAGGGTAAACTTGGTGTGTAGGTGGAAGATTGTAATGGCTTAATTTTTAGTGGTACTGGAAAAAATAGTTTTAGAATTTCATTTTCGTAAATTGAATCAGTAATTATTAAATATTAATATTTACGAGAATAATATAAAAATATATTAAATATTAAAATTAGAGTTCGTATAGATTCATACATATCATGACAAAAAATAGAATATTTGGTATTGATTGTCAATATAAAATGATTATTTAGATCAAGAAACGGATCGAAGTGGAGTTGATCAGGAAAAAAGTAAAATTGTGGATTAGCCCCTAAAGTATCCACTTTACATCATTTTGAACAAGTAAGTTCATATGGGACTTACCACTCTATTTTATTTTATGTTTGAATTATATTTGAACTTATCCATGTGTTACATTTAAATAGAATTTAGTGAATTTGGCACATACAATTTAAATTGGGTTGGACTAAATAGTCATGCAAATATTGGCTATTATGATTTAGTATGGGAATATAAATATAAAATTTTAATGTTACAGGACTTGTAAATGAAATGTGTAACCCGATACAGGTATTCGTAATGATATATATAAATGAGACCCATGTGAACTTAGTAAAGGCAAGGATATGTATGGCATGCCATTAGGTTTATATGCGCATTTGATCAAGGATTTTACATATTATTGTGATATCTAACGTTTGTTACAAATTCTCGGGTTATACGTATTGAAGGTTTAGCTCGAACGGGTAACCTTGATATAAAGGTAGTTTGTATAAGCAATATAATTATAATATCACCTTGTGTGAGCAACCTTGATATACTGTCAGCTTGTGTGAGCAATTTATTCCTATCATACCTCGAGTCTGGTGAATCCGAGTTTAAGGTGTAGAGCTGTGAAGTTTTCTGCTTGGCGTACTGTAATCTGCCATGTTACAATCTTCTGGCGAATTGGAATGTGGCGTATGGTAACCGTCATAGAGGCGAATAAATGTTTTAGGTTATTCTTATTCTATTATTTAAGAGAACGACATATCAAGTGAAATATAAGTCGGGTGAGTTACTACCATATGCATAGTGCACCAAGTTGCCTGAGTACCGTGTTAGTTGGGTTTTGTAATGAGATCTGGTTAGGAGTAAACTAGATTGACTTGTCAAATATTAATCATACAATATGATCATTTATGTTTCTCTAGGAACCTGTAGGCCATTAAGAAGGATAAATTCTAGGTATAGTCGACACTTGTCAAGTTCCAACAAGAGAAGTTGGTTATATATATGTGGGTGAAAAGGGTTTGTGAGGAAGTGTTCTTCTTCCTTTAGTATTACTCTCTGCTTCATATTTCTTAAATCTAAATGTTATTTTTTTTCTCATTAAGTTGTAAGCTAAGGTTCTTGATTTAATCAATGATTGTTCTACCTCCTGGTAAGTATTATAACTTTGCATGTTAAGTTTTTGAAGGAGTAAAGATGATAAGAATTATATGAACAATAAGATATGAATACGAGGTATTGCATGGGGGTTTTTTATGATTGAGATGCTAGTAATTTGTGTGTAAATGAGTTTTAATGATGAATCTGTATTCTTTAAATAGTTGTTGCTGCTGGGTTAAGATAGATGTCCGAGTCTGGAGCTTCGAGCTACAGTTTAGATGAGTCATTATTCTGACTCCTACCTGTTAATTGTTCAAGTACATACATATATATAATGAAAAAACCTCAGATAATGGATAAGTTGTGAAGTATAGTAAAGATGTTATATGTGTATAATGAAGTTATGTATGAATAAAAAGTGATTGGTAAGTATGCAGGTAAGGCATGATATAAGGAATGTATGAATCGATCAGCTATGTGTGAATAAACCTGGGTAAATAAATTTTGGATAAAACATCCCTTATGATGTCTCTGGTAAGGCAGGTATATTGCTAACCAAACTGGCAGATCATGAAACAGAAATAAGTATAAGACCATGTAGTTGAGACCCATGACAATTTATGATATGAGAACACTCATGGTGTAGCCTCTAATAAAATGAAGACTGGACTAGTAGATCACGACAATAGAGTATGTAAGTTCATGTGGCTGAGTCCCATGTCATAGTATAATATAATGATATGAATATTCATGTTGAAACCTTCGATAATACATAATCGAACTAGTAGATCACAAAATGAAGTTAAGTATAAATCCATAAGGGAGAAACCCATGACACCTTCTGTGAAAGTTCGTCGAGATAGTAAACATGTGATTCTGTATTTTTTTGGTGTGGAGTGATTTGCTAAGCCTTTGTGGCAAGTTCTGTATAAGTTCTGAGAATTCCTTGTTAGATAAGTATATGGTAAGGTTCTGATACATTTGAAGTCTTAAGGGAAGTCTCTTGAAAAGAAGTGTGTATAAGTATGTTCAAAGAGGTATCCACCATGGTAATCTATTAGTCTAGAATATGGGCATATTTGTAGTCATGAAAGATATGAGCATTTGTCAATTGGATTTTGTTAGTGTTACATAATGCTGAAACCTAAGTATTTACCATCCGTTATATTTGAACAGTTTCATGTCTCACTTGAAAATCTTATGGAATCTGAGCTGTGTGTTATCGTGAGTAACTTTGTGTTTTGTAACAGATAGGTGTGTAATTATTTCAAATGATCTGGATAGTTCAATATCAGTTTAAGTATATATTGGGTTAAGCTAGAATGTGATTTGATTGATAAATTGATGGTATTCAACTCATCCTGCGAATCTGCCAAATGTATAAGTACCCGTCTGTAACCCCCTAAACATGGCCTAAACGTTATGGTCGAATCTTGAAAATCACATTGGTCATGTAAATGGCGCAAAAAAAAATTTAGTTATTTTCTTTCGGTAATTGTCATTTCTTACCTTTAAATAAGTGTTTTGATTTGCACGAGAAAATATAAAATATTGTCTTTGACTATTTTAGGAAAGGAATTATCATAAATTGATTAGCTTTGAAAAGTACAAGTATTGATCATTCAAAGAAGTCATCACATTTTGAAAATGTCACAACGGAAAACGACCAAATCTTTACTTGTTGTTTAAAATTGTAATTTGATACATTTCATAAAATTATTGAATAAATGACTAAATAGATGTAAGTTTCCTAAAACGTATTCTTAAGTTGAAATAATATTATTGGATTGATTTTGTCATTTAGTTGAAAATCCAATTTTTCTTAGCAAATTGATTAGCTATTTTAAATAATAGTTTTAAAAACCAACTCATGCAAAAACATCAAAAAATCCAAAATCCAAATAAGTGTCCCATGCTACAATCCACAATAATAAATAAACAGTCCCAAATTATCGAATGATAAAGTGTAAAAGTTTATACTAATATATCTGAATGCACCTCCGTAAGCTGAGCCCATGTCCTAACCTCGATTATTATCTAAAAAGTCAAGAAATGGAGGGTGAGCTTTTTAAGCCTAGTGTGAGTCTTACTTAAAACATAACAGTGAATAAATGACATAATTCAGAAAGATAACAGAAAGTAAACAAATAGGCCAATTTCACATTTATCGATATGCATGGCAACGTAAATGCAGAAATTTTCAGAAATCAATGCATAGTTTTCAGAAATCGTTCCTACCTATTTCTACTACACACCATAAAAGAGTTCTCCGAGAACTCATCCATCCAATAACATATCAATATTGTGGATAAGCCACCAGATAATGCAGATGAGCTACCAGATACAGATAATTGTTGACAAGCCACTAAAATTGCAGATAAACTTCCAGATAATGTGGTTAAACCACCAGAACATGCAAATTATTAAACTGCTAGAATCTTCCTCCGTATAATCTTATCCCAACCCCATACATGTGATATGACACACAAAATAAAATATTTCAATAAGCATGCTTAATATGTAACATCCCAAAAATTGGGGGTTAGTAGAATCGGGTATGGGAATCGATAGAGTGTGGTCATACCCTAATTTTTGAGATTACCTGTGTTTTTAGGAAATAAATGAGGTATTGGTTTGTTGGTTAAGTGTTAGTGAAACGTTCCTTGAAACTCAAATTCAAATTCTTTCTCTCGAACCATTTTTATTATTTTGCAAATTTTGCATCAAACCCTAGTATGCGACAGGCCTTGTTTTTAAAATAAATATTGTAAAATTATTTCAAAAATAAGGAAATAGCCTAGCAGTTATTGATAAATGGAAAAACATGAAATTTAAATTAAGGTCCCAAGTTTGAATCCTTTCCCTTGCAAAATCCTTTTTTTTTGTGTGCCATCCATACCCTTATAAACCTAGATATAAATATTATTTTTACAAAAAATGATAAGCCTTTAATTTTTTCCCTCACTCTAGCCGCCCGTCTCATTCTTTCCTCCCCTTTGTTTTTAATTTTTTTCTTTTTTTTTTCTGTATTGTTGTGCTGCCCATAGCTTTTGATTTGTCATCTTTTTATTTTCTTCTTGCTACAAGATCTTGCATCATCTTCCCCACCATCTTGCTGCCATCAAATAAAGAATTTTTAGTTATGTATTAGATACTGATTTTTTTAGTAATTAAATATGTTAGGTGTAGACTTAAATGCCCTAAATCAATAGTAAAGCCAATAGATGTTCGTGCGTACGATTCGCCACAAATCAGTGTAAGAAATCTAACTAGTTTGGATTCAAAAAAATGTTTTGATTGTGACAATTGGATTGAACCCATAAGTGGATGTTTAAAGGCTGTTTAAGAGGTGTATTGATTGAGTTTTATACTGATTTTTAATTTAGGTTCGTTTTAAAGTTTATTAGAGAAACTGCAAGATTTGCTAGTGTGCTACAAAAGAGTGTAAAATAAGATGTGGGTCCTAAACTAAATAACTTGATTGACAATAATATTTTTTTATAAATTAATTGATTATTTAGCTTGCTAATTGGGCTTGGCTTAATAGCTAAGTAATTAAATTTGTGAGTGGCTGAATCAAGTATGTTTCGAGCCCTAACTATTTGGCATAATAGCAATGTTGGTAGTTTGATGGAATGATGGAATGATTGACATTGTCATGAATGTTTGGGTAATTTGATGAATGATTGGTTGTATGTATAGCATGTTTTTGAATGAAAATAAGGCTTATGCATGATATATCCATGCAAGTGATTTGCTATGAATGTTCGTCAGACCGCTATGCATGCACACATAAAAGTTGTGAATGTACATGAAATTGTGTTTTGTGAATGATATCATCTTAATGGTAATTGGAAAGTTGAATTATTGATTCCATATTCTGAAAGTATTTGATAATTGAAGGTGTGTTGTACATGCCAATTTAATGTGAAAGAATTGAATTATGGCTATGTATGAGCAATTAGGTGGATAATCGTTGTGGTTGACGGAGGAGTTTCGTAGAGTACCAGCGACATTTTAAGCCCGCATTTATACGTAGTTAATGCACTACACCTAGAGTATCGAGGGGGTTGCGATTTTATCGCAGTATGTGTTATTCAGCAGATCTTTTGCATTTATGATATACGGGTGGTTTTACCACGTCAAGCTTTGCTCACATTCGTTGAAGTTTGAAAGTCGGGTTCTGGGGAACCCGTGGTATGTAGCGGATGGTTGGGGCAAGAATCTTTTTGCATTGCATCATGCTCACGACATACTCGAATGTTATTGATTTATGCTATGTATTGTGTTGTGTTGTATTGAATGGTATCGAAATTAATGATTATACTCAAATGAATGATAACCCATGCTCACACACCATTTGACTTCGATTTGATAATGGCTATGTAATGATATGAAATTTTAATAATGGTTTTGTGTTCTTCTGCTAATATGTTTTACTGTATTTGATATTTATGTCCGTTTAAATTACTATTCGACTCACATTGAGCTTTCATAAGCTCACCCCCCATAGTGTTTAACTTTTCAGGTAAACCTCGAAACTAGGATCAGACCCGGCACTCGGAGAATCAGTTTGGACCTTTGAGTATTTTTACTAAGTATTATTAATAAATCTCTATTGGTTTTGGTTTGTCACTTTTAATTATTTTTGGTCTGTGGCTTGGTAACTTTTCATTTGAGGATTTTTGCAAGCATGGATTACTCAAGCATAATAACCAAAAAATGCATGATATCAGGCTTAAGTAAAATTTGACATTGTTCCCTAATTTTCGCTGCACTGTAAAGGAACCGTTTTTGAAAATAAAATTGAAAAGGCAACTAGGTTTCCAAAATGACTTGAAAAATGGTTTTTTTTCACTGCATTAGTTTAAGGGTTTAGGGTTTCATTAGTTTAACATCGAGATTTTACAAAGAAGAGCAACAAGCAAACATTTTTTCTAAAACAACACTATTGACAATAAAATGAATCTTAAGTACAGTTGACCTAATAAATGAATGTTTTAAACTAATACAAAAGTACAACTACGATTTTTCTCTAAAATAAGTTTATTGAAGGTCTTCAAAAGTGACGTAAGTTAGTTAGCCATTTCAGTGGCTAATGTAGCCTTCTCAATCTAGCCATAACATCTAGGCTAGGTTAGGGAGGTTACATAACATGCGAATCGAATTTCTTTACGTATTAACATAGTGAGCATGCTTTTCATGCTAGTCAAATCTCATTATCAGAAATAGTGGCATGATATAGTATTTTTCATGCAAAACAGAATATGGTCATTACATCACATTTCATAAGTGTTGGATAAAAAAAACAATGTATCACGTACATTAGTGAATAACACAACAAAATCACAGTATGACAAATTTAAATAGTGCCAAACTACTTAATTTGATTTCAATCGATTTAAAAAATTTAATAACCCCTTATTTGAGTACTTGGTGTACTCAAATGTTTCCATGTATCATGATCTTAATAACAGAATATTAATTTTTATACTTATGTTTAGTAAACAATTATACACATAACACATGTTATTTATAAGTTTAAACCCACACATTGATTGGTAGATCCAACAACACTGTCTCTATTTCTGATTCCAACTCTAAGGAAAATATTTTGACTTTGAATCCTTTTTATTAATAAAACTGATACCTTGAGTTAAAATGTTGAATCATTACATAAAAATCCCATATCGAAGATCAATTAGAAAAAACTTACTTATCGATCGTTTATGAAATTCACTTATCTTGAAGCAAGATTTTGGATCTGAATGGTTCGAGAAGAACACTTCACAAGAGTGCACAAATCAATTTTAGATTCAGTTTTTGGAAATGAAAAAGAAAATATTTTTATCGTAACTTTAAATATTACTTACGATAATTCCAAGGAATAGGTGAGTCCTTGATCCTACAATAGTTTGGTTACAATAGAGAAGAGGATTAGGATCGTAAGAGAACTATGAAAAATAAGAGAAGAGGATTAATAGTTCGATTTTAATTAAAGAAATGAAGGGAATATGAAAATTAGTGAAAAATAGTGAGGTGATGGTGTAACGATGGTGAAGTGTGGAGGAGGCGTAAAAGAAAGGAGAGGTATTTATGGTGTCCTGGTGGTGATTTGGTGATGATATGGTGGCCGACGGTGATGGTTTGGTTGTAAAAATTAAAAGAAGTAGTAGTTGATGGGGGAGGAAAAGAGAAAAAGTATGAGAGAAAAGTGAATGAAAAGCAAATGGGAGTTAGGAGTGTTTAGGTGCATGGGACGACAATGGTATGGTAAGGGAGAGAGAATGTCTTACAAAGGGGGACAAAGGTATAAAAGGTGGATCGATGGAGTGAAGTGGGGGCTATTGAAGGAAGGTTGACTAAATAAACAAGGAAACAAGCTTCCTTATGACTTTTCACCAAGTTAGCCATAGCAGCTTTGTGCTGATCATCCATATTTTTTAGGGTAGCTTCCAAGACACTTTTGCCAGCTCGCTCACCTATGATCTCCCCATGTAATTTTTCAACTTCCTTCTCAACAAGGGTAAAACACTCTTGCAACCTTTTGTTTTGTTACAATAGCTTCTTATTATCTTCAACTAAGTTCGCATGTAGCTCGCGAGCTTATTCTAGCACCCCCATAGTGGATTGATGAATATTTTCAATTTCTCTCTTCTTAATTTTTGCCTCGTTAATGCCCTCAACGAGCCCCATGTTGACCAAGCTAGCTTCAGCTAACATCACTTGTAGAGAAAGCGTTAAATCTTGAAGTGAAGGCTTACTTGCGTCATTATGATCCAAATAGGTAGATATGCTCCTTTGCTTCTTCAGACATATAATTTTTTTCATTGTTTTCGCACCTCATTAGGACTGAATGGAAACTTCTACATGTTGAGGTGATCTCGCCATAGAAATAAAGTCCCTGTTTCAACACCAAGAACAGTGAATTTCATGGAACCACTAGGGGACTATGATAAATAATAACTCCAAAGGCATCATCAGTTATCGGTCTTTGTGGTGGTAAAGAAGCAACATAAGAAATGGGTGGAGATGAAATTGTGGTAGGAACTATAGTAATATGAGTTACCTCGATAGAAGGTCCATCGCGATCCCTTCTCTTTTTACGACAAAGCTCCCTTATTAGGCTATCCTCATCTTCAGTACTTAATATAATGTTAGCAATCCCAAAAGTAGTCATTTGTCTCTTTATACTACTGGCACTTCCCTCTCCAACAATAATGCTGGTGGATTCCTCTAAACTTTCTTCAACATAGTGAATTGTGCCTACATCAATGGCAAGTGTAGCATTAGTACCAACAGTAAAAATAAGAGGATTCACACCACTTTACACGTTCCCTAAAGATTTCGAAGACCATGCACAAGGCTTTAATTTACAAAAACTATAAAAATAATTTTTAGGCTCATTTTCGTTCCCTAATAATATGAGCCCCAACTCATCAATAGCTCCATGTGGCTAAGCAAACTGTGCAGGTAGTAATCCAACAGTGTCTACATCGTTATCTACATCAGCCTGCCTCCATTCTTTGGGGCTTAGGTTTAAGAGACGATGCCGAAACACGTTCCTCACAGTTAACACTTCATTCAGATCTAGCACGCAACCCTTGTGAAGTCTATAATATTTCCCCAACCTATCTCTGTCATAATTTCTCACTTCTTTGAACACACATCCTTACCAAGTGTTAACCACTTAGTGGGAAAAGTCAAAACCACAATTTAGCTTGTATTTAACCCATATACACTTGCATCAATCTAAACGAAGATTCAAGCACCAATTTAAAATAATGGTGCCCACATCTTCGCAAGGAGTAAAATAAAATAAACCTACTACACCTCATCGATTGTACGCCTTCAGTTGATACAAATTTTGAAAAACAACAATTAATGGCAATTCATTGTGCTGACTGTATTCAATGAAGTACGCCATCGTGACCCACCATGGAAAACCAGATAATTTCCTTGAAGTTATCATATACTCATCGAGAAGATGACAAAAAAGGGGGTGGAAGGGTAAATGAAAGTTTGCTTCTATCAAGTGCAGTGGGAGTAAAAAGCTACCATCGTTGGTGTCGCTCAAACGATTTGACCTTTCGAGAATCGAGAAATCGTAAGCTAAGTTCAGTATTTGAATTCGCCGAGCAACCAATGCTCGATTCATTTTTTCTACCTTTGTGGTGTAAATGTAGGCCTTAGCTTCCACTGGACTCCTCACTTCGCGGTGTCGCAAAAGGATGTTCTAGGCAACGCGGCCACTTCCTCTAGTCCTAGCCATGGTGTGCTAACAAAAGCTAGAAAGAAAAATTGAAAGAACGATGGAAATTTTAAGAAGATTACCTCTGAAATCACTCTCCTCAACAATCATTTTTTTAAAGTCTCAGATTCAAATAATGTGATTTTTAAGGCTCTAGTAACCTCTTTTTAAAAGGGTTTTTCTTCGCACTTTAATGATTCATATGACCAAGAATGAGGGCACAATCAGCTGCACACAACTATACTCTTTCTTCACACATGATGAAGTGTACGTTGCAAATTAAAATATAAAATGTACTCAATACATTTTTCCTTATGTTATTTCTTGCTTAATAGAGCCAGGTTTCAAGAAGAGTCACTTAATAACTCTTCTTCAAACTAGAAGGAGGACAAATTGTTATGATACTTATTATTACTGACCCATAACTCGAATGGGTCTGAGCTGGATTCTACACAGTTTGCACATTGAGCTTGCGTATCGAGCTCGCATGACAATAAGTCTTTGCATGACATATTATTTAAATTAAAAATAATATGTTTATGTTTTCTTATATGTACTTGTATGAAGTAAGTTGCAATATGTTAAAATTCAATTTATTTAATTTGTTGTGATAAGTTAATGCTAATATAAAATTTTAAGACGATCAAAATAAAACACTTTATTTTCTATTTTATTTAATATTTATTATTTAAATAATTAAAAGTTATTTGAGTGATATTTTAATGAATTTAATTATAATATGTAAAAAAGTTATTAGTAATTTAAAAAAGCAAAAGTACGTAAATAGGTTGTTAAAATGACGGAAAGTATAAAACCATTTTCTAAATGATATAATTGGTAATCTTTATTGTTTGTAGAAAAGAGCAAGATTGTTTAGTTCTATTATTTCCTTTTCTCAAAAGAGAAAGATTTCTCTTTCTATTTTTAATTTTATTTCATTCCTTTGTGATAATATTTCATTCTAAGAGTATCCACCACTCCATTGTGTTGGCAGGCGTGATTTTCTTCTTCTTTTTAATTAAGTTTTAAATTTTATTCTTAAAATTGACAATTTATTGATAATATTTAGTGCATAGCTAAAAATGCTTAAATTAATTTATTATTTTTAAAAGGTTAAAATTAATTTTTTATTTAATCAAAGGTTAAAAGACCTAAATTAAATCTTTTAATTTTGGCAAGGGCTAAAAACAATTTGTCTGATTTGCTAGACCCGTGCTTATAAGAAAAAATCATTCAAATTGATTTTTCATTGTGCAAGGTAAGAAATAACGTGTAAATTAATTAAGCTAAAAGAACCAAAAATTAAAACATAAACTAATTAAAATGTCAAAATGAATAAATATAATGTATCATATAATTTTTTTTTCAGAGTCCAGAATTTGATTATCCATAGACAAAAATTCTTTTTTTTTTTTTTAAGTAAGGAACTTTGGGTTTATACAATTTAAATCAATAAGCGTTAGGTGCCATGATAAAACACGTTATACTTTTAAAAGAGAATGCAAGGTGGAGCTTTAGAGATGAAATTGCTGGAAGGGGTTTTCATGAACTTCAAATATGGACAGTAAAATGAAGATGGCGAATACCAAAAAATATATCAATAAGTTAAGGTACAAAGAAAGAGAATATTGAATTAAATTAATTTAAGATTTGATTATTTCTAATTAAAAATAATATCAATTAACATTTTATTACTTCTAATATGTGATTTTAATTGAAATATATTTAAGACATATTATAAGAAAAAGATAAATTTTTCTCTACTTTTTGGCACGTTTTCCTCTGCTCTTTGGCACGTCTCTTTTCTTGGTTTTTTGGATCATCTTTCTTGGCTTCTTTTGCCTTTGCTTTGTTAAGTTTGATTGTTCTCTTTTGTTTTTGAATGGCGGCTATGGAAGAATCTCTCGCTGATCTCTCCATTGATGAGGAAGAGGAGGCTCTATTGATGATGGGTTCGGGAGATCCCGGGGTGGGGTGTCTTATGAGAACTATTTTGTGGGTTCATTTTTTACATCGAGTGTGATTCATTTCCAATCAATAAGATCAACTTTGGTGAATGTGTGGCATCCAATTAGTGGTATTTCGATTTCAAATCTAAGTGAGGGGCATTATCTTTTTCGGCTATTTCATGCAGTGGATGCAGATCGAATCGAGGCGAGGGGGTCCGTGGAAGTTCAATTTTCATCTTCTTCTCATGCATCAGCTGAAGGATGGAAAAGATCCTATGGTGGTACCTTTGGTTACTGTGGATTTTTGGGTGTTAGTGTATGATTTACCTCATGGGTTTATGTCCGAGATGGTGGCAATGCAGTTGGGCAATTTTATTGGGCCATTTCTTTGAGTATAACATGAAGGCAATCTCGTTGGGGTTTAAGGGGATCATACAAATTTGAGTCTGGGTCGATATTCGTAAGGCGCTAAAGAGGAAGAATAATGACAGACAGATTTACGTGCGATTTGCGTATGAGAAGTTGACACCCCTTTTCTTTCTATGTGGAAAGCTTGGACATAGCGAGAGTTTCTACCCTATTCAGATTCTCTAGGAGAAGCAAGATCTTGAGTTCGGGTGGGATATTTCTTTATGGGTTCCGACAAAGTGAGAGGCAATGCAATCCAGTATTTGGCTACGAGAGGATGCAAGGTCGAAGGGGTTGGTTGAAGGGATGGCTAGCTCCAGTAATTTCGGGGTGCGGCAGACAAGATCGTTTTCTGTTCCTATAAATGTAGGGTTTGGCCCACAGTCAAATCTGACTAAGAATTGAGTGTTTCAACATAATTTTGATTGGGCTATTTCAGTTGGGTTTCGTAGGAGGGCTTCTGTGGTGTTTCAACATAATGTTGTTTGGGCTATTTCAGTTGGGTCTCGTAAGAGTGCTCCTATTGGTATGAATGCATAAGGAGAGCAATGAGGTCATGGGTGTGTTGGGGTTGATAGGCCGGACCTGTGCGTAGATGGTCTCAAGTAACCTCGTATTCCTAAGGATAGGTCCGATGATGTTTTTGTTTCAGTTTCGAAAGAGGTTTCTTTTTATTTATCAATAGGCCATGCTCAGTCAGCCAGACAGTCGCCATGGGAACCTTATACTGGAAAGTCCGAGGTTTGGGGAACCCCCAGACTGTCTGTAGCCTTTAGCACGTGCTGAAGGATCTTAACCCCTATATAATTTTTTTTGATTAAAACCAAATTATAGATGAATCGCATGGAGAAATTCCATCAATTTGTGGTTTTCCAAATAGCGTAGATGTTTGTTCTATTTGTATTATGGGGACCCTTCTTTCAGTTGGAAGCAAAATTGCCGTGTTTCTTTACGGTCTTATTCGGGAAGCCACATTCACATTTTGATCAATAAAGACTCTGATGGTAAATGTTGGAGATGTATGGGGTTTTATGGGGCACTGAAAGAACTAAGATGGGTGGAATCCTGGAACCTTTCAAGGCAATTGGATAATTGTCCGAATGTTCTATGGCTCGTGTTTGGGGACTTCAATGAAATATCTTTTTCAGTTGAGAAATAAGGAGGATTGTTGCATAGTAAGCATTAAATGTTTGCTTTTCAATATGTTTTGGATGACTGTTCGCTAGAGGATCTAGGGTATAGTAGGTCTTGGTTTACTTGGGAGAAGGGTAAGAGGGCTTACAATAATATTCAGGAACGACTTCATAAAGGCGTAGCCAATGAGGCACGATGCCAATCGTTCCTGCAGTATAAATTGTCGCATCTAACGCGGCCTTTTTCAAACCATTGTCCCATTCTGTTAGAACGGGTACGATCATGGGTTCATCCTCTACTTTGTGGCTTTTAAATTTGAAGTGGCTTGGTTGTTAGAACCATCATGCGAAGATGAAGTTCAAAGGTTTGGGTATGGTGCAATGGGTTTTGTTTCGGTTCGGCTAAAGAGTTTGGATGAAGGATTGATTTTATGAGCTCAGAATCTCAAATGGGACAAAAAGAGAAATGAGATTCTGCTGCAGCAGTAGCTTAATTTTCTTAATGGTATGGATCCAATTGAGGAGGTTTTGAGTTACTTGGTTGATGTGATGCTTGTGTTGAACCTTGCTTTTGATAAGGAGGAACTCTATGGGAGCAACTGGCTAGAATGAACTGGTTGTGACATGGGGATCGAAACTCGATCTTTTTCCATTGATGGGCTACTAAGAAGCGTCATAGGAATCATATTCAAGGATTGGTGGCCGGTGATGGTAGGATGGTGGATTCAATTGAGGAAGTTTGTTGTGTGGCCTGTGATTATTTTATGGACCTTTTTACTTTGCAGGGTAATACTGATGCTACTTGCATTCTATCAGGGGTTGGACGAAATCCTGAATGAGATGAATGAGAAGTTGAATCATGCTTTTATAGATGAGGAGGTGGTTGTAGCTCTTAAGTCGATGAGCCCTCTTAAAGTAACCGGGGAGGATGGTTTTAGGGTTGTGTACTATCAACGTTTTTGGCATATTGTTGGCAAGGATGTCTCTCGATTTTGCATTGACATATTAAAGGTTAATACGCCTCTTTCCTCTATTAATCATACACATTGTTTTAATCCCAAAAGTTAGTGATCCTAAGAATATGACTCAATTTCACCCTATCATCTTATGTAACGTAATTTTTAAGATTACTTCGAAAATGCTAGTGAATAAATTTCAAGAGGTTCTCCATCTTTGCATCGATGAGGCCTAAAGTGCGTTTATGTTGGGTTGTCTTATTTCAAATAATGTGGATGCTACTTACGAAGTCCTTCATTCCCTAAAGAATAAAATGGTGGGTAGACAGGGATCTTTTGCTTTAAAGCTTGACATGAGCAAGGTATATGACTGTGTGGAGTGGTCTTTTGTTCAGTCTATGCTACTGAATATGGGGTTTTCTTTGAACTGAGTGAATGGTATTTTGAGTTTTATTTTCTCAGTCACGTATTCTGTTGTAGTGGATGGTCAGATTGAGGAGCAGTTTTCTCCGTCTCCTGATTTTTGCCAAGGGGATCTATTGAGCCCTTATTTGTTTCTTGTTGTGGGGAGGAGTTCTACTCTCTGTCATGAATGACATCGGGCGCGGGGCAGATTTGAGGAGTGCGTGTTGTTCGGAGAGTACCATAATTACTCACCTTCTCTTTTCTGACGATAGTCTTATTTTTGGTGATGCTACGGCCACAGGGGATACTGTCTTAAAGGACCTTTTACACCTGTATGCTAGTTTCTCGGTCAACTCGTGAACTTTGAAAAGTCTAGTACTTTTTTTAACTCAAATGTAGCTGAGGAGAATCATTTGGATATTATTCACATTTTGGGGATTCACGTTTCTGACAATAAGGAGAAATACTTTGGTCTCTCGACTATGGTTGGTAGGCATAAAAAATGAGTGTTTGTGGGGTTATGTGATAGGTTTTGTAGTCGTATTACATCTTGGAGCACTTGGACAGTTTCAGTGAGGGGTAAAAAAGTATTTATAAAAGCTATTTTACAAGCGTTACCAATGTATGTGATGATGTGTTTCCTTCTACCCAAATCATTTTGTAAGGAACTAGAGAGCTTGATGGCCTTTTTTTTTGGCAAAAATCTCAAGATAAAAGATGAATACATTGGAGCACATGGGCCTCATTATGCGAGTTGAAGAGGGATGGGGTATTGGGTTTAGGGACTTGGGTAAATTTAACATCGCATTGCTTCCGAAACAAGGATGGAGACTCCTGACGAACCTATCTTCTCTAGTGGGAAGGCTTTTAAAGGCTAAGTACTATGCTATCATAGATTTTCTTAGTGCGCCTTTGGGTCAAAATTCGTTTTTAATTTGGTGCAGTGTTTGGAGTGCTAAGGTGTTGTTGGGGTCAAGACTTAGATAGAAGGTAGGCTCGGGTTCTTTAATCTCTATTTTGGAGGATTATTGGTTCCCTGGATCTGTTCTACTTAAGATTCTAACCCCTCGAGTGGATCACATTGACACTATTTCTGACCTTTTGGTGTAGGACCTGTTGGGTTGGAATTTTGAGCTCGACTCTGTTTTCTCCCCTGATGAGGCTAATCTCATTAAGTCTATCCCACTTTCGAGTTTTAATCAAATGGATCATGTTGTGTAGGGGGAGAGCGCACTGGTGTTTATAGTGTTAGGAGTTGTTATTGCTTATTGCTTGGTTATTCCATTGTTTCCACTATTGAGTTGCGGTTACATTTACAAGTCTGGGGCCTTGTTTGCCCTCCAAAAATTAAGATCGCAATGTGGAAATTCTTAAATAATTTTGTGCCTACAAGAGTGCTTTTATACAACAAAAGAGTTTCAAATGATGCCAAGTGTCCTAGATGTCTTATATAGGCTGAAGATGTGTCCCATGTTTTGTGTCATTGTGTTTTTGCAAGAACTGTCTAGGGTGCCCTTGCCTTTGACCATTTCCCTGAGAGTAGAAGAGTTGAGATTATAGTGGCATTATGGGCTCTATAGTACTTGTGTAACAAGTTAATGCATGAGGGGCTGGTTCAAAAGGTCAGTGAAGTGGTTACCTTTGTTAGAGGGTATTGTACTGAGATTGTTGAAGTTGTTAGAGGTTGGCTCACCCATTTGTGTCCTAGGAAGCAAGGTGGTTCCCTCCTCTGGAATCTTTTGTCAAGAAAATTGTGGATGCTAGCTTCTCCTTACACCTGCAAAAAGCCTGTTCAGGCGTTATAATCAGGAATGTGCATGAACAGATAATAGGTGTATGTAGTCAACTGACCTTTCATGTTCTGTCCGTGTTCACAGCGAAAGCCTTAACTATTATCCATGGACTGCAGTTCGCTGCGGATATGGGTTTCCACTTTGTTGTCCTTGAAAGCGACGCTTAAGCGATTTTTTGTAAAATCCAGTCCTCTTCGGAGGTCCTACCGGAGATTAATGCTTACATTTGTGAAGCAAAGAAACTTTCAATTCTATTTTTGGAGTGTTGGTTTGCTTACCTTGCAAGATCGAGGAATCGGGCTACGCATACAATGGCTCAAGAAGGCATGGTGATGAGGAAAATTGGATGATTGCTTTGGGGATGGTTGCTTTGGCTGGTGATGAGGAAAATTGGATGATCAATCCACCATAAGCACAACTTTGGAGGTTTGGCTTGGGGAAATTTCAAGATTTTGTCTCCTTGTTTTGTTTTGGCCTCAGGGTGTTTTTCATTTAACTTTATATGAATTCTTTATGATTTATATTATTTAATAATTTGTTTGTATATACTTTTTTGGCTGCACATTGCTTGTCATTATGCTTATGCTTTTTTATTCTTTAAACTGCAGATGTCTCTAGAGGAGGAATACTACATCAACTTGCATATTGGGGGTAAATTTGTATGTGATCCCCATCTTAGTTATTTAGGTGGTAAGATGGTGAGGCTTAAAGAGGATCCAGATATGATATCGTATTTTGAGTTGTGTAAAATAGTTAAATATGGGTTAGGGTTTAATACAGTGCAACTAATTTATTTCAATGTATCTGGAAGTAGGACTTTGTAGGATAACCTGAAGTTTGTGTGGAATAATAGTAGCACTATTGACATGATAAACTATTGGATTAATCATAAGGAGATAGACTTATATGTAGAGCATGAGATTAACACTGTTGTTTTTGTCGATAATGATTTAACATTAGCTGTAACATGTGCAATTTGGTTGTGATGGTAATAGACGTGGTGAGGGTGGTGAGGTTGTTGGCAGTAAATATGGTGAGGGTGAGGGTGAGGGTGGTGAGGTTGTTGGCAATAATGGTGCTGAGGGTGAGGGTGAAGGTAAGAGTGGTGAGGTTGCTGGAAGTACAGGTGATGAGGGTGTTGAGGGTCAGGGTGTTGGGGAGGGTGATGAGGTTTGCTGAAGGTTTAGGTGGGGAGGGTGGTGAGGTTTCGTGTAGATAACTAATGCAATTGTGCAAATGTACACGTCATTCAAGTAATAAAGTGATAAGTAAGTATCGTTTCCACAAGGATTGAAAATTGGTAAGAGATTGATTAAGTTATTATAATCTTATTAACTATACTAAATAGCAGGAAATACTCTTAAATTGAATAAGATGTTGATATAATGAATTAATGTATTTAATGTTAAAAACAAAGAATTGATATGATAATTAAAATGCAGTGGCAAATTACAGAGAAAAGCAAGAGTAATTCTGTTGTTGAATGAATAGGGCTAGAATTATTCAGGTGAAATGCTCATACCAAAATAATGTCATGACAAAATATTGTTTAATCAACTGCTCATAGAGTTACTACTGTAACCTGCCTATTTCGATAGTTAGATTTTAAGCTAAAAATCTAAGTTACAGTATGTCTACAGAACTCTGGGTTAATAACTGCAATGAACATTCTTCTCTGCACAACTCGTAACATCTATGTCTAGAGTGCTACGAATATTCATTTGCATCAAACGATTCTAGATCCAGTATATTTAACCTTTTTCAGAATTAAAAATACTAGCATACAATCATCTATGTCTAGAGCTGAAACAGTGGTATAGGTAATTTCAAATCATGAGCATTAAAGATGATGAACATCCACCCAAATAACTCCAACCCAGAAAAGATTTAGTTCATGGGTGGAAAAGTAAACACCAAATTTAAATAATTCATCAACATTTAAAGAAGTTTGAATCGTAGAAATCATGAAAACTAAAGGCAAAACTGTAAGATTTCTTGCCACACTCCAGCTTCTTTTTTATCTTCTGGTCGTATGTGAATCCAGGATACATGTCTCTTCCCCTTCTTCATGTCTGTATTTTGCTCTTTATAGTTGCTACCCTTTCTTTCTCTGAAATTCTCTAATGGGGTTTTGCTCTGTACAAAGAGAGGATTGTTGTCACTAGTCTCTTTTTTATACAAATTCTCCTCTCCCTTTTTCTTCTTCTCTCTCATTCTTTTTTTGGGTAGATTTGTCCCACCTTTTTTCATTCCTCTTTTTAGGTTGGATTTTCTGGTACACGCACAGTTGGCTAAGAATGACATGGATAAAGTGCTGAGTCATCTTCTCGGAATTACCATGGCATATCTGTTGGCAATCAATTTCACCATTTTCCACAGCAATATTTCACTTCCTTTATTTTCCCTCTTCATCTACTTACTCTTCCTACACCTGTGTTCACACAAAACCACATATTTCCACCCCAAGTGATAAAAGTAACAAATAATGACCATTATATCATAATCCAAGCTTTGTTATGCAATGTTCTAAAAATATCCTAAAAATGAAAATGTATTCACTTAATTACAACCAATTAATTCTATTTAAATGCCTTAAATATAACTCTTTTCAAGAGTTATCAAGAGGGTGATGATGTTGCTGTTAGTGAATGTGGTGAGAGTGATGGACGTGGTAAGGAAGGGGTTAGGGATGAAGTGATAGTAATTCAAAGTATGAGAATGCTTATTTGATGAGGATTATGTACTTATCAGATTGTGATGATGATGAGGAGCTTCAAGAAACTGGGCAAAATATGAGGGAAGTTCAGGGGAAACTAGTGGGAAAGGTAAGGAAACAGTACTTGATGAGACTGAAAGTGAAAACTCTAGAGAGCAGTTTGAGGCTGAGGTCCCTAAAGAAGTTGGTGGTGAAGGACTAAATGATAATGTTGATAGGGAAGAAGATGGAAATGAGACTGATTATTTTGATAGTGATGATCATGGGAGCATACTTGGGTCAGAAGATGATGATAAAAGTGATGTTTTATAAGAAGAAGTAGGTTCCTCACATATAATCCAAACTCAGCAAGTCCACACTTTTGTATTGGGATGTTGTTTAAAGATTGTGAACAATTCAAATCTACAATTCATAAGTACTCAATATGTTGTAGAAGTGAACTTAAAATAGTCAAGAATGAACCAAATAGGGTTAGAGTTAAATGCATTGCATCAAAAAAGTGTAAATGGGGAATATGTGCAAGTTACAGTAACATGGCCTGATGCATGTAGGTGAAAAGTTTTCATGATGAGCACAACTGTTGTGTTAGTTTTAGAAACAAAATGGTCAACGTAAAAGCTAATACAAAATATTTTGAAGCTACTATTGGGGACCACCCAAAAATAAAGCTAAGGGAGATATAAAGAAGGGTAGCTTCAAAAATGCATGTCAATGTTAATATGATAAAGGTGTAAAAGGGCCAAGAAAATGGTAAAGGATAAGTTGGCAGGAACTTCGTACAGGAATTTGCTATGCTGTGGGATTATGCTGATGAGTTAAGACTAAATAATCCTAGAAGTACTATAAAGATGGCAGTGAATAGAGTCACACCTAAATCTCCACCACATTTCAAGAGGTTTTATGTTTGTTTTGAAGCACTGAAAAAATGATGGAAAGAAGGGTGCAGGCCTATACTAGGTTTGGATGGTTACTTTTGAAAAGTTCCATTTAAGGGTAAGTTGTTGGCTGCTGTGGGAAGAGATAGAAGTTTTAATCTAATGGTTTTCTTCATGTAACACTATCATCCATATTATGGATAGACTATTCATTAGACAACTAATGATCCAACAATAGTCCACAACATTAAAAAGGTTCTCTTAAGGCTATCAAAGCCTAAGAAAAATAAAAAATGCTTGCAATTCTCGAACATTTAGTACATATAAATGGGTCAAATTATAAAATTTCTAAATAATATGACAAATAAGACAAGAAATACACTGCAGATAAACATTTTCTTATAAAATTCTTTCTCTTTCTTGAGTGATTTACATTTTTGCTTCAAGCTCTTAATCTTTGTGTTTAATTCAATGTTATCCACAACATCATGATTCACCTATTTGTTTGGTTGTCCTTGCCCACATTTTGCACACTGTCACTCTCAGACATCTCAACATTATTGCTTCTACTGTCATTCTCAAACATCTCACCACTTCCACACTTCATTATTTGCTTCCTAAGTCTCGTATTCTTTTTTGCTATTTTTCTTTCGCTATCATGTAATTCACATATTACATCATTCAGCCTGTTACACATCTTATTATCATACCACTTAAAAAATACGCATCCACCAACCTACATTTCACACAAAAAAATCAACTTTTTATTATATAAACCGTACAATTCCCCAATTTAGCCCATCCGACACAATAATCAAAAAATAAAATTTACCCGTATACAATTTTGTATTGTAGAAAAGCTCAATTATTTTTTTACACATCATAATTCCATGAGAAATTCATCCGTCTTTCTACATACAAAATTGTAAGATGACAATTTCTATATCCCCAATTCATATTTACTCAACACTTCCAAAGTACAAGAATAATCATTTTATTAAAAATGGAAAACCTAACACAATTCATGGAAGCCAATGTAACGCCCCAAAATTTTAATTTTTGGTATTATGAATGTGTGACATAAATATTTGTCAGCTTTAGTGGTTATATGTTCTGGGAGTGTTTGGGAGGTTCCAAGTTCAAGCCAGTACTTGGGCAAATTTTGATATTTTTTTGATTAAGCCCTATCTTTGGTCAGTAGACTTTTAAGTAAAAGTTGGAAAATAATTAATAGAATGGGTCTGCTAGTCTGGTGGATAAGTGAAGTGTTGGTGTGAGGGAGGTCATGGGTTCGAATCTTTGGGACAGCAAAGGTTGTATTTTTGCTCCAAGTTTCGACAAGAGCTATGCTGAACTGGGTTTCTGAGTGGTGGATGTGTAGTGAGAAGTGAAAGAGCGATTTTAGGAGTGAACTAGGGGATTATGGGGGAGAATATCCAAAATCTGATCACTTTTTCCTTTTTCAAAATAAAAAGAGTCGTTTTTCTCTCTATCTTTATGATGTTTTCTCTCCCCCATCTCTGCCGAATTTTCTTCTTCTTTTTTTCTTGCTCGATTATCTTTTCTTTTCTTTCTTCTACTGCCGAAATTCCCTTGTTTCCCCTATACCATTCTTTTCTCTTGGTTTCGTAGTGTTAAGCAAAACTTGTGCAAATTCAGTAAGTTGTTGGGTATCATTTTAAGATATTATTTTGTGTTCAATAGTCTAATTTCAGGGTGTTGGCAGCAGCATTCCGCGTAGATTAAGGCTCTCCTCATAATTTTCGTAAACGTACCGATTTAAGTGGCTTTCGAGTGCTCGAGGACTATTTTAGCATCAATTAAAACCAGGTGTTTAACCTGAAACACAAAAATAAGGGATTCGGTAAAAAACCGAAATTGCTTGCTGTTTGGACAACAACTGTAGGCTAAATTTGAAAAATCACCATAAATTGTGGAAATCAAATTAGAGGATGAAAAAAAATATGTGATTAAATATATTTGAGTCTAGTTTTTTATAGAGGAAACGAAGTAAGCAAAAGAATTTCATATTATGAGATATTTGAATTTTAGTGAGACAGAGTCAGAATCATTTCGGAATCCCCTGTCCTAACATTGGAAAATTATTAAAAATTGTATAAAAATAATTATGGGTTATAATTTATATGTTTAAAATCCTGAATGAGCCTACTTTCAAGAGAAATAAACGGGAACATCATCCAAATTCTGTACGAGAAGATAATTAATTTTTAGTGCAGAAAGGTCGAAACTGTCAAATAGAAAAACAGGGGAAAATTTAAAGAATAAACTGTACTTATTGGCTAAACCAATAAGAAGATATTGAGTCTGGTTTCAGGAAAAATTTATTGATCTTAATTCGGAATTCTGTAGCTTAACATACAAATAATTTAGTAATAGTGACTCAAGTAGACAACTTTGAAGGATCATATGAGTAAATAGTAGAAACACATATGAATAATTAACTAGCACAGGTTACATTAAAATGGATCACGAGGCCAAGGCCAATTTGGGTCATGTGGGCCACATGGGCGTGTGGGCCCACACGGGCAAACATTATGGGTTTGTAGGCCCATTTTCACTATTTTATTGCTAAGATTGCACGGGTCACCCGAGTCGACTGTGGACCTACTGTAGGTTCGGTAAGATTACCTATACCCTAATTGACTGAAATGATTGTATGTCTGATATGATTAAGCCTTGTTTACATGCCTGATATTATGTTATAGCATGTCATATCTGTATATTGCATTGCATTGGGTTGGGGGATTATAATGTTCGAAGGAAGTGTACTGAAAGGCCTCGAGCCTAATTTACTGGCAGCTTAGCTGTAAACTACTACCTAGTGCCGCATTCGATACTACTTGGAGTGTAGGGATGGGTGGGTTGATTATATCCCCACATGGAGTGTAGGGTTGGACGGAGATGGTGTGTAGAGGCTAGATGGGTAGGATTTTTGTGACTGCATATTTGTTACTGGTATTGATATTGTGATGGGCTAAACCCTACTACATGACTGTTTTTGTACTGAGATGGGCTAAGGCTCAAACTGGACTGATACTGAAAAGGACGACTGTGATTATTTGTTTACTGTCTGTACATTTGTATGGGGATTACACACTGAGTTTACGTAAACTCACCCCTTCTGTTTAATATGTACAAGTAATCTCCAGATATAGGTGGATCGGTGCGGCGGAGGACTCACTGGTGGCCACACGACTTCTTTTACACTATTTGTTACCTGTTTATGATTTTACTTTTATTTGGGAGTATTTTGCTGTAATTATGGCCTTTACGAATTTTGGTTTAAAATTTAGATTTTATACGATTTTATGATTTAAATTTACTAGTGTTAGGTAAAACTCGGGTTTTCAATTGAAATTAATGTTTTATCAAAAATACCACGAATAAGCAAACTGTTTAAAAGCTTCAGCAATAAAAATAAAAATAAAACATTTTGAAATTGAATAATGATTTGTAAATGAATAATGTTTTGGAAACGAACGACATGATTTGAAATTAACATAAGAAAATGAAAAAAATGGTAAAATAGAAAATAGGATTTAGCGTCGACATAATTTTTTGAAAAGCACTACCATGTGACATTGTCAGATTCGGCCATAACGTCTAGGCCGAGTTTGGGGTGTTACAGTCAATGTTTGTGCTTACATCCTCAACACCTATCCCAAAATGACCAAATGCAGTTCTAATGTCATACTTGTCAACTCCGTAATCTAGTAACACCATTCAAGAAAAATGAAATATCCACAAATAAGTTCATATACAGTGACTACACTAATATTCACGCATAGGAAAGAAATGTTTCATTAATATTCAATTAAAAAATAATAAAAAAATCCCCAATTTCTTATGAACCCTAAAACAAATCGGCTAAATATGCTTACCCGAATACATTTCACGCATGGGAAAGAAATGTTTCATCAATATTCAATTAAAAAATAAAAAAAATCACACAATTTCTTATGAACCCTAAAACAAATTGGCTAAATATACAGTGACTACCCCAATCCTAGTTCTAATGCTATGATGAATTGTAGCACCAATTTAGTCTAGCCGACACAATAATAAAAAAATTAAAAAAATTAAAAAAATTAAAAAAAAATCAATTTCTTATGAATCCTAAAACAAATCAGCTAAATATATGCTTACCCAAAAATCTGAGGAACCATAATACCTTCTGCCTGGGTTTAAATCGCTCCACGATGTCTCTCTCGGAGCTAACTTATTACAAAAACATCTTCTTTTCTCTTCATTATAAATGAACTTCCCTCGTGGTTATGAAACCAACTTCGAATAAGGCAACTTCTCCATTGATGGCTTCAAATCACTTTTTTCAAACAATATTTTCGATTCTTTTACAAACCCACTAAATTTCAAGCTTCAATTTCTAAAGAATTTCAATAGAGAGGGAGAGGATTTGAGCTTTAGGGTTCTTCATTTAGGAGCTGCTAATTTCTTTTAATTCTGCCATGTGTGTGTTAGTTAAGGGTTTTAAATGTTTTTTAATTTTAATTATTTTTAAGTTTAAATTCATTTGCTGACGTAGCATTATTTTGTCTTATATGCCACGCCAGCATCTACATACGTGTGGCGCCTAGGTGGAAATATTTTTTCCACATCAGCACCGTTAGTCCCTTAACGGCCACATTAGCAAGACCGTTAAAAAATGACCAATTTGACCAAAAAAAAGGTTATGTATAAAAGTACTCCAAAAAAACCCTTAAGGGCCAAAGTGACCCAACACCTAAATATTAGGGGCTAATTTGTCATTATGCCTAAATAAAAACCAACATTTATCTTTTTTGTTTTTGGATATTAAGTTCGTTCATCTAAAGCTAAAAAAAAGAAATATATATTTATACAATTAGAAAATGTAATATTATTTTGCTTAAGGCATAAAAAAGTTTTAAGAAATAATGTTAAGGTAAATTATAAAATAATCATTTATGTATATTTTAAATAACGTTTTGGTCATCGATTTAATTTATTATGAAATGATCATTAATGTTATCAATTTGTAACATTTTAATCATTAAACTATTAATTATTGTTAACAATGTAACAAATTGATATAACATGTTAAATTATAATTTCAGACAAAAATTTTAGATCCAATTGCATAGACAATCTCCATACTTTTCTTTTTGAGATGATTCTACTTTTTAACAAGTTTTTATCAACTAAAAACTTGTTAATAAGATTGCGAAAAGTACCTAGAAAGCATTTGTGGAGATGAATTGAGGGGAGACGCATCCACTATGAAATTGTAAGAAATGGATGATATTGGTGGTAAAGTTGTTGAAGCACCAACCAATCTTCCTAATCTTCTACTATAACAACTTGAAACAAACATGGCGATGCCATTGCCAACGTTGCAAAGCTCCTGTAAGGTTTAATAAACCAAAATTGTAGGATGTGATTGAAAGACATTTCATGACAACAATGACATTGTCTGTCCCTTTCTTGCAAACAAGTAGTTCAAATAGAATTCTTACTCTACTCTCTTGACATTAATGGCAATTCCATATTGACCTAACAACTCAATTTTCCTGCCACATTAATGGATATTAAAACTCTGGTTTCCATAAATCAGCATATAACAATGCTACCATCCCTATGTCGATAATTGTGTTTTAATTACTAAAAACTTGGTTTAAGATATCTGTTTGATTAGATTAAAGGATTAAAGGTAAAAAGAAAAGAAAGGGGAACAACAAGAGAAATTTAAAAAGAATATAAAAGAAAAGAATTAAATTACTTAAAAGAAAAGTTTAAGGATTATTTGTGGAATTTTACCTAAAATTTTGTCAAAATTTATGATTTATCATGACACGTCACCATCTTGTTACTACGTTAGCAACTCAATGATCAAAATATTATAGATTGATATCACAATAGCAACTATTTCATAATAATAAATTACAGTTTAGTAATCAAAATGTAATTTAAATCATATATAAGTGATTATTTATGTAGTTTATTCATAATATTTTTTGATTAATGAAGACTATTATTTTAATTACCAACAAGTTTAGGGTGTAATAGTAAGGTACATTATATTTCTAAAGAAAGCTCGATTTCAAATATTGAAGATAAAATTATTGAAAGAGTAATTGGGAATTTAAAAAAAAAACATCTTCATGGATTATATAAGATACATTAAGACTAAACTGAATTAAGACTTGAATTTTTTGGAATTTGGGCTTGGATCGAATCGGGTGGGCTCTGACTGATTCAGATAATTATGAATTTTTTAAGTTATAAAGATTTTTATTTTGAATATAATAATTCATTTAACTTTTATATGATGATAAAGTAATTCAAATTTGCCTTATAAATAACATAAATTATATATATATTTAATAAATTATTTTATATAAAATAATTAAAGTGTTTATTATATGTAAAATGTATTATTCTATGAGATTATATAAATCAACAAAAATATCTTTTATTGACAATTGAATAATTTTTATCTTTCCTATTAAATCTATAAATTTAATATCGATATTCTAAAATATTTATTACAAAACTCAAATATATTATACTAAACCCAAATCCAAATAATATATTCATTATTGCCAAACTGAAAATAAACTAATTATAGTCCAAATCTTAAGTTCAAAATAAAGTTTAATATTCAAACACAATTTGTAAAAGTTAAAGCCCAATTCAAAATCTAATTTAAAAATAATATTCTATAAAAATATTAATTTTTAATAATATTTTATGTATGGTTAGTTATAATTATAAATATGTATTTTAATATATTAAATTACACATAACTATTGATTCTATATCTTTTATTATAATATATAATATAATAATAGTTGTCGAAACCCTTTTTTTTGTTTGAAAAATGGAAATCGATTTTGAAAATGGAGTCGCCACCAATCTTTTATTGAGATGTGATCGGATCACCTTAAAAATGATTTTATGTCTACGAATTTTGAGGAAACAAGTTCGGGAGTTGGTTACGAACGAGGAAGGGTTAGCACCCTCGTAACGCCCAAAATTGGTACCGAATTGATTGTTTAATGTCTTAGTGTCGAAACTTGAAAAGATTTTTAAATACGATCCCATGAAATGAAAGCTTAAAAAATTGAATTGGCTAAATAGACGAACCCATTTCAAAGAAATAAACCGCCACACTCAGTGAGTTAGAGTGCAATAGTTCAATCTTCAAAGTTAAATTCGTCTTTTTAAAACTTAAAAAAAATCATATGTTTTAAGAAGGATATTTGATTATTTAAGTCAATCGAGAAATCAGAATCCAGTAAGTTAGGGTTCAATTTCTCGAAATTCCTAAACATCAAATATTGCCTTTATTTTAAAATTGAGATAACAAAATGTCATAGTAAGTTAGGATCCAACATTTTGAAATCTTAAGAACTTTATTCTAACATTTGTATGATTTTAATAAAATCAATACTTGATTATCTAAGCTCATCGAGAAAAATTGAAGCCCAGTAAGTTAGGGCACAATTCTCTCGAGAACTTATGAACACCAAGCTTTTTGAAAATTATGAAATTGAATGATTGTAGTGCTTTAATAAAATACAATTTTTACAAATGGAACATGATTGAATAGCAATATATAACGCAAAAGATAAATAGCAATCCAAATTTATACTAAGGAGCAATCAAGTAAGTAATATATTATTTGAAATTAATAATATATTATTATATATATACATACGTATACTAAAAAATCCATATTATATATACATATATATAAAAGTATGAGATATTATTATTAAAATTTTTGAAATTAATTATATATATACATACATGAACAAAAAAAGTATGTATAAATTATGCTAAGATAGTATATAAAACATATATAAAAAATATTTATAAAATTCAGAATGAATACATAAAATAATATTATATAATAAAAGAATTTATAGTAAAATTAGGTTAACTGATATATATATATACAAAAATACTATTAAATATAGTAACAACAAATGAAATTAATAATAATAAACCAATTATTTTAATGAAAATGGATCTATTTTGAATTCAAACAAAATTCTAAGGGTTGACTTGAAATAAATGAGCAAACGTCCGCATTGAAAACCACTGAAAATCATAGGGACTATTATAGCAATTTAACGTAAAAATTTGGAATAATCAAAATCGAACGTAAAAAATGGCACCGTTTAGGCTTGGATCTAAGTGAAAATAAAGTCAAATATGGGGTACAAATTTTAAGAAATAAAGGAAATCAGATTGAAACTAATTAAAGAAAAGAGGGACTTGTTGAACAAATAGACCAATCGATCCAAAATGCGCGGATCCTACCCTGGATTTGGTCATTGCTTGGATCTGGTCATCAAACGACACCGTTTTTAAGCCATTGTATTGGAAACAAACGGCGACATTTTAGTCCCCGTGCTTAAAACTAAAATAAACCTAAAGATCTCTAACCCTTCCTCTAAAAAACCTAAACTAAATATTCCCTCTGCGTCGTTTCGACGAATCATCGTCCAAGAGCCCTCACACCTCGCTGCAACTCCGATGACTGCGGAGAGAGTAAAGGTCCAGCCACCAAGTACGTTATCCTCTTTTTGCTTTTCAATACTTCTTTTCTTAACAATCGATTAACGAACACAAAATTAAAACAGAAAGAAAAGTAATAACTAGTGAATGAAAAGTAAAAGAAACTCATAAATCACCTCTTCAATTTCCTTAGTATTTCGATTTTTTTTGTATTCACTTTTTCTGAATGCGTAATCTGTTTACAGTATTTGAATGGCCCTCTTATAGCTAGATTTATAGAAAAAAATAAAAAAAACAAAATAAATAAAAGGAAATTCTCTCAAACCCCTCTGTTATTCTGTTACTGCTTGTTTTCGTGTGCATTTTGCAGGTACTCAGCCAGCCTGGAGGTGCACTCGTGTAAAGAAGATGCACGCGCTTAGTGGTGATGCACGCGCGAGTCCGGATCTACTGGTGTGGCGCCAGCGAAACCCTAAAAGCTTCTAGGGTACTCCACTATTTTCGTGTGCTTTTTACAGGTACTCAGCCAGCCTGGAGGTGCACCCGTGTAGAGAAGATGCACGCGCTTGGTGGTGATGCAAGGCGCGAGTTCGGATCTACTGGTGTGGCACCAACAAAACCCTAAAAGCTTTTAGGGTACTCTACTGATTCGGGTCGAGTTTTGAGGCTTAAAAAATTAGGGTTTAAGGTCTGTCAGGTCTAGCATTTTTCAGGTTTTGGTATTTTGGGCCTTGGTATTTAAAAATAGGGCTTATTGTATTGGGTTATGGTATTGGGCTTAGGCTAATTGGGTTTAGTGGGTTGGGTTAGATTTTGGGTCTGTAATTTGGACATTTAAAAATGGACTGCTATTGTTGTTTTATTTATTTGTTTATTTTTTTTATTTGGTTTATTTTTTGTTTGTGTTTTGGGCCCGGGCAAATTGGGCCTATTACAGTTGCCCTTCTTTGCTCATTATCGTGTAACAGAAATTAAGAAAAGACTAAAAAAGGCCGATTTTGCCTGGTCATGTTGGACCTTGCATTCCTTTTCTTTAGGTAGCCTCGTCCCATCCTACTGTATCTTTAGAGGTATAGGATCTAGTGCTTCAACCTAGTCCACTGCAACTTCAGGAAGATAATATTATCGGCTTCAATCTACTCCACTACTACTTAGGGAGATAAGATCTGTCATCTTTGATCTGCCCCACTACTGATTAAGGAGATAAGACCTGATGTGATCTACTCTACCGCAACTTCAGAGAGATAAGATCTTTTATTTTAATTCGCTCCACTGCAACTTCAGGGAGATAGGATTACTAGCTTCAATCTGCTCCACTACTGCTTAGGGAGATAAGATCTGTAATTATTCGGTCTGCTCCGTTGCAACTTTAGGGAGATATGACCTGATGCGATCTACTCTACTGCAACTTCAGAGAGATAAGATCTCTTATTTTAATCCGCTCCACTGCAACTTCAAGGAGATAGGATTACTGGCTTCAATCTGCCATCTTTGATCTGCTCCACTACTGCTTAGGGAGATAAGATCTATAATTCTTTGGTCTGCTCCGCTGCAACTTCATGGAGATAAGACCTGATGCGATATACTCTACTGCAACTTCAGAGAGATAAGATCTTTTATTTTAATCCGCTCCACCACAACTTCAGGGAGATAGGATTACTGGTTTCAATTTGCTCCACTACTGCTTAGGGAGATAAGATCTGTCATCTTTGATCTGCTCCACTACTGCTTAGGGAAATAAGATCTGTAATTCTTTGATCTGCTCCGCTACAACTTCAGGGAGATAAGACCTGATGCGATCTACTCTACTGCAACTTCAGAGAGATAAGATCTTTTATTTTAATTCGCTCCACTACAACTTTAGGAAGATAGGATTACTGGCTTCAATCTGCTCCACTACTGCTTATGGAGATAAGATCCGCCATCTTCGATCTGCTCCACTACTGCTTAGGGAGATAAGATCTGTAATTTTTCAACCTATTCCACTGCTGTTCAAGGAGACAAGGCTTTGTGGTTTCACCGATCTGTTCTCCAAAGAACATGACCTCTATAATGAATCTAATTATGCCTAAGATTAGGATGACATGATTAAAATGCATCAAATACTCCTAACTAGACATGTGTGAATGATGTTTGCATGAATGTAGGATGCTACTTTTTTTTTAGAATGCCTTTTTAATCACTTAGGTTATCATTGCTCGAAGTTTATTAAGGTTTTGTCATGGCCGTGCTTTAACACTTTTCTGCTCGGTTGACGCCTCTAAAGAAACACTTAGTTAAATTGTCCCCACTGTAACCCTCAAAGTTCAATCCACTGGGATGCAAAAAGTTGTACCCTCATTCTCTAGCTGTAACTCAAAAGTGAAGAAATCTGGCCTTTTCTCAATCATTTCCTATCGCATTTTAAGGATACCGGATATGTAATTCTTTGGTCTTTTATACCATTCTCAAGGTGCCATACCAAATATTTATGCATGAAGAATTTTTCTCCAGGGAGACCTTTTCTTGTTGCCCCATGATCATTACTTCTTTATCTTGTCATTTTGTTCAATCAATATTTCTGTCAACAAAATCCAAAAGGATGGTCTTAAGTCAAACTTTTCCTTCTCAGATTTCTGACCTTTAAACTTGGTGCGTTCTAAACAATAGTCCTGTTTCAGGTTACCGTATTATTTAGAAATTTTTAGAGTAATATGAAAAACTTCATTTGTGAAATTTTTATTAGTCCATTAATCATTATTCCAATGCAACATACTTGCAAAAAGGTCATAACAATGGATAAAAATAAAGTCAGTTCTAAGCATCGCTCAAAAGAAATAAAATATCAAAAATAGTAAAAGGAGGATAACAAAGAAATTGAGAATGTGTATCTTGGAAAGCGAAAGAAGTATTCCAAGAATAAAAAATTCAATATGAATAGTATGAGAACTAGGTGCCCCAGTTATCGCAGCCTGAATTTCTCTTTACAAACTTTCTGAAGACCATTCTAAGTTTGACATGTGTTTAGGAGATCCGTAGTACTCTGTCAATACTCCAAGATGTCGCATCCCATTTCCTATTGATTCAGGTATAGCAAGATCATCATATACCCAAATCAAAATTTGAACAGCTTAGATCACCTCATGCCTCATTCTGATCAATATTTGAGCCGCTCAGATCATCTCATGCCCCATTCTGATCAATATTTGACCCCCCTTTTCGGGTTTTTGACTCAAATCTCCTTTGGTCTCAAGGCGCCTTTTGCGAGTTTTCACCTTGGCCTCTCTATTTTTTCTAGGAATCAAAGCGGCCTTTGCGAGTTTTCACTTTGGTTCCGCTTCCTTCAAGTCAAGTATTTCTTGACTAAGTCTAAGTTTACAGGATTTGGCAAGTTTTTACCATCCATCTCACTTAGAATCAAAGCTCCACCGAAAAAGGCCTTCTTTATGACATAAGGACCCTCCCAATTTGGCATCCATTTTCCTCTAAAGTCTTTTTGTATAGGAAGAATTTTCTTTAACACCAGATCCCCTTCATGGAATTCTCTGGGACGAACCTTTTTGTTATAGGCTCGCATCCTCCGTTTTTTATACATATGACCATGCTGAATGGCTTTTAACATTTTCCCTGCTATTAAGTTCAATTGGTCGTATCGGGATTGAACCCATTCTACTTCATCCAATTTTAATTCAGCTAATACCCAGAGGGAAGGAATTTTCACTTCAATGGGTAAAACGACTTCCATCCCACAAACTAGAGAAAAGGGTGTTGCTCCAGTAGAAGTCCTAACAGATGTTCGGTAGGCTAAGAGAGCAAATGATAACTTCTCATGCCAATCCTTGTAGGTTTCAGTCATTTTCCCCACAATCGTCTTAATGTTTTTATTGGCCGCCTCCACTGCACCATTCATTTTTTGGCGATATGGTGACGAGTTATGGTGTTTGATCTTAAACTGAATACAGACCTCCGCTATTGTGCTATTTTTCAAATTCAACGCATTGTCAAATATGATTCTTTTAGGCACTCCATACCGACAAATGATCTCTTTTTTCAAGAATTTACTAACCACCGACTTCGTGACATTTGCATATGAAGCAGCTTCCACCCATTTAGTAAAGTAATCAATGACCACGAAGATGAAACGATGTCCATTTGAAGCCTTCGGCGATATTGGCCCAATAACAATCATGCCCCACATGGAGAACGGCCATGGACTAGTCATAACATGCAGAGCTGAGGGAGGTGCATGTATCTTGTTTCCATAAATTTGACATTTATGACACTTCTTGGCATAGCTAATGCAATCTCTTTCCATGGTAGACCAATACTATCCAAATCTCATGATCTATCTGGCCGTTGTGAAACCATTTGTATGAGTTCCGCAAATGCCCTCATGGACTTCTTCCAGGATCTTTCTAGCCTCCACGACATCTACACATCTTAACAACACTTGATCCTTCCCTCTTTTGTATAGCACTTCCCCACCTAAGACATATTCAATGGTTGTTCTTCTCAGTGTTCTCTTGTCATTCTCTGTTGCTTGATCAAGGTACTCCCGATTCTTCACATATTGTAATATACTCTAATACCAAGGGTGATCATCTTCTCCCTCCTCCTCAATATTGTAGCAATGAGCTAGAACCTCATAGATACTCATTTGAATAGGCTTCATGACTTCTAACTTGTTCACCTGAATCATCGAGGCTAGAGTAGCCAATGCATCAGCCGTTTGGTTTTCATCTCGTGGGAGGTAACAGAAAGTGATGTCGTCAAACTCATCAATCAATTCAAGAACCAGCTTTCTATAACTGATCAACTTAAGGTCTCTAGTTTCCCATTCCCCTTTGAGTTGGTATATCACCAATGCGGAATCCCCATATACTTTTAGCATTTTGATTTTACGTTCAATAGCTGCACGAATGCCCATAATACATGCTTCATATTCTAGCATATTGTTTGTGCAATCAAAGTCCAACTTGCTAGTGACAGGATAATGATTCCACTTAGGGATACCAAGACTGCTTCAATTCCATTACCCATAGCATTCGAAGCTCCATCGAAATTTAACTTCCATATGTGATTCATTTAGGGGTTTTCTTCAGTGTTTGCTACAGACATCAAATCCTCATTTGGAAAATCGAAGTTCAAAGACTCATAATCCTCCAAAGCTCTACTAGCAAGGAAATCAGCTATCGCGCTTCCTTTTATGGCCTTCTGACTTCCATACACTATGTCAAACTCAGAGAGCAAAATCTGCCATCTAGCCATTCTCCCATTTAAAGCAGTTGATTCCATCATATACTTTAAAGGATCTAGCTTTGAAATCAGCCAAGTCGTATGATACAACATGTACTGCCTTAGTATTTGAGTTGCCCATATTAAGGCACAACACAACCTCTCACTGGACGAGTACCTCATTTCACAATTAGTGAATTTCTTGCTAAGATAGTATATTTCCCTTTCCTTCTTTCTCGTCTCATCGTGTTAGCCAAATATGCATCCTATGGGATTGTCAAACACCGTTAGATACAATATCAATGGCCTATCTGGACTAGGCAGTGATAATACTAAAGTATTAGCCAAGTATTGCTTTATCTTGTCAAAAGCCCTCTGACATTCCTCATCCCATTCACCCGGATTATGTTTCTTCAGAAGACGGAATACTGGATCACATTTCTCAGTTAGTTGAGAAATGAACCAAGAAATGTAATTCAGTCTTCCTAGGAAACCTCGAACTTCCTTCTGAGTGCGCGGAGGAGGTAGATCTCGTATTGCCTTAACTTTATCTGGGTCAACCTCAATCCCCCCTTCTGTTGACTATGAAGCCTAATAACTTCCCTGATCTGGCTACAAATATGCATTTTGTTGGGTTGAGCTTGAGCTGACATTTTCTCAATCTTAAAAATAATTTTCTCAAGACTCGAACATGTTCTTCTTCCGTTCTAGATTTTGCAATCATATCATCAACATAGACTTCAATTTCCTTATGCATCATGTCATGAAACAAAGTCACTATTTGATACATTGCTCCCGCATTCTTCAATCCAAAGGGCATTACTTTGTAACAAAATGTTCCCCATAAGGTAATGAATGTGGGTTTCCCCATATCTTCGGGCTGCATCTCGTATTATCTACCAAGGTATCAATGTGAGGCAACGGAAAATTATCTTTTGGACTAGCTTTATTCAAGTCCTTGTAATCCACACAAATTCGTACCTTCCCATCCTTTTTAGGAACAGGGACGATGATTGCTACCCATTCTGAATATTTGACCTCTTGTAAAAATCCAGCATCGAATTGCTTTTTGACTTCTTTTTTTATTTTTAGTACAATATCGGGTCTCATTCTCCTGAGCTTCTGCTGAACTAGTTTACAATCTTCTTTTATAGGCAAATGATGTACCACAATACTAGTACTTAGCCCAGGCATATCCTGGTATGACCACGCGAAAACATCTTTGAACTCTCAAAGTAACTCAATGAGGTATTGTTTTGTCTTTGCGGTGATATCAGTTCCAATTTTCACCTCTTTTCCTACCTCTCGGCCCACGATTTCCAATGATTCCCTATGAGGTAAGATTTTTTTATCCTCTTGTTCCACCTTTCTCAACAATTCCGGAGATACATCACAGTCTACGTCATTTTCAAAGTCATGAGATCCCTCTAAACACATGTCTTGCTCAAAAAGAGACTCCGTGTTTGAAGCTACATCACTCATGTCATTGATATTTGAGGACCTATGGGGGGTACACCAAAGAATATACAAAGAATATATAGATTTATGGATAATTATTTGTACAATAAGGTTATAAATGTAATGAAAGAATAATTTGGAAGACAATCAATCAAATGGAAAATATTTACTTGCATGGAAATAATAAAAGAATAATTGCTCGAAACGAATGCAAAGATGTATTTTATTAGAATAATGATATTCAGACTTGAGCCTATTTCACAAAGGATTTCCTATCATTTTTAGGCTAAAAACAACAAGGATGTTCTGAACATTACTCTGAATAAGCTCTAAAGACTACAAGGATTTCTTCCGCAGTCCAATTGTTTAGCTCGCTCCCAGGTTCGTAAGGGTAGATCTCCAATAAGGTCCTTCCGTCAGTTGTTTCTATGGAATTGATATGAACATTTTCCAACATTTCTTCAATGCCTTCCTTTCTGGGCACCCCTCGTTCAGGGTAAATAAACCCACCTGACACAAAGGTTTTAGATATGTAGGGAAAAGTCAAAGGCTCCCATTTGACTTCATCTCCGCTCAACCGTGCCTTTCTTCTCTCCTATCTTTTTTTCATTTCTTTCCTCTTCTGTTTCATATCTGGCTTGTAACCTAAGCCAAAATGATCAAACTTTTCCTTCAGCATTGGTGCTTCAATCCTTCATTGAAGATGTTTTCCCAATCCTTTCCCTAGTGAGGCTCTTCTCCCTACCATCAATTGCAGACCTATCTCTGTGGTATTGGATAATTTTGGTACCGAAATTATGTTTCCTTCAATAATAAACGTTGCGTTCACAAACTCTAAGGACCTGAAAGAACATTCCACTGCCTCATCATTGGTCTCTACATAAGGTGCACACCAGTTTCTGTTGCGATGATATCCTCCTCTGCACTTATTGTTACCAATCGACCCTCTGATACTAACTTCACCTTCCGCTGTAGCGATGAAGGTACTTCCCCTATCGAGTGTATCCACAGTCTTCCCAGTAAACAGTTGTAGGAAGGCTTAATATCCATTACCAGGAAGTCCACTTCATAAGTAGTTGGGTCAATCATTAATGGTATTTCAAATCTTCCCATAACTCTCCTTTCTGTTCCATCAAATGCCCTTACTATATTCTGGCATGTTTTCATATACGAACTATCCACAGGTAGTCGATTAAGAGTGGATAAAGGCAATACGTTTAGTGCAGATCCATTATCAATCAAAACCCCCGGCAATGTGTACCCCTAGCATCGGGTAGTAATGTGTAGAGCTTTAGTAGAACCCCTACCTCTAGATGGTATTTCATCATCATTGAAGAAGATAAAATTATCAGCACTTATATTGTTGACCAACCGATCCAACTTATTGATTAAAATATCATTGGCCGCATATGTTTCATTTATTAATTTCATTAGTGCACTTCGATGTACTTCTGAGCTTAGGAGTAAAGCTAATACAAAAATACGGGCTGGCTGTTTGTGTAGTTGCTCCACAACACTGTATTCACTGTGTTTCAAAAATTTTAATAACTCCTTTGCTTCTTCTTCTTTTATTGGCTCATTAACCAATGGCTCAGATTCAACTGCCTTCCCCTTCATCAAAGTCTTTTCTCTTGGCAATTCTGCCTTCCCATTACGCGTATAAGAACCCGTTTCCTGATTTCATTTTTCAATATTGCCCTCAACTTCTTTTCCCGAGATTGTCACATTTCATCCATAATTCCACTGGACCATTTTACATCTTTATATGAGAAATTTGATGGTTTCTGAATTAGAATTTTTAGTGTTACCCGAACCCTACCCTCATTATTCTTGGGCGTGAGATAATGACCACAGGATGATTTATTTTCGGAGTCCTCGTTGCCTGCTCCGACGCGCAATGCTTCTTTTTCCTTCCACCTCTTCATAGAATCTCATCTCTTTGTTATCCATCATGCTTTGAACCAGAGCCCTGAATCCTTCACATTCTTGGATTTCGTGCCCCGTTTCATGGTGGAATTCACAATAATTTTTAGTCTCATACCCTTCCTCAAAATCTGAAACAACTAACCCTCTTTTTACCATCTCTTTCCAAACCCATTTCAATGGAGTTTTTACTTCAGCAATATTAGTGTTGACTCTTTCCCCCATACCTTTGCTCATCATATTCACTCCTTTATCATCATGATTGGGTAACGGACTTTCTTTGCTAGGCGAGTCATCAATTTTGACAACGCCCACACTAATGAGTCTTTCAACTACTTTCAACTACTTTCTTGAAGGCAGTGCAATTCTCTATTGAATGCCCTGAAATTCCCGAATGATAGTCACATTGTGCATTTACATCGTACCATTTGGGATAAGGGGGTTGTAAAGGGGTCAAGTAATGAGGAGAAACAACATGTACATTAAATAAATTCTGATACAGCTTCTTATATGACATCAGAATTGGTGTGAACTGGGGCTTCTCAGTATTTTGCCTTGTTGATTAGCAACCACCTTCCTTGGTTGATTCACTGTAATTGACTTGTTGTATGCGCTCACATTGTTCACTTCGTTTTCTCTTTTCTTTGGGGCTGACCTTCTATTATTCTCCCCACCATCTATTCTTCCACTTTTAATAGCATGTTCAATCATTTCACCGTTCATGATTATATCTGAGAAATTCTTTGAAGCACTTCCTAACATGTGTGTAATGAAGCGGGCCTTCAATGCATTGATAAAGAGTATCGTCATTTCTTTTTCCAAAAGTGGTGGTTAAACTTGAACCGCAATCTCTCTCCACCTCTGCACATACTGTCTAAAACTTTCATTTGATTTCTTTTCCAAATTCTACAAAGTGGTTCTATCACGTATTATTTCCACTATACTGTCTCATAAAAGCCTGCGCCAAATCCCTCCAAGTACCGATTTTGGTTCGGCTTAACTGGTTATACAATTTAGATGTCGCCCCAATGAGGCTATCCTGAAAACAATGTATTAATAGCTGATCATTGTTAATATACCCAGTCATTCTCCTACAGAACATTGTGATATGCGCTTCAGGGTAACTGGTCCCATTATATTTCTCAAATTTTGGCATCTTGAACTTATAAGGAAGCACCAAATCCAGGACAAAACTCAGATCTTTTGCATCTATTCCACGATAGCTTTCAATGCTCTCCATTGCCTTAAATTTCTCTTCAATCCATTTTCATTTCTGCTCAAACTATTTTGGCAATTCTTCATTTACTTTATCCTTCTCATCTACTTCATTGAAATCCGAGATAGCAAGATTAATCGGGTTATCACCGGGGTTAGAGCCTGATTCGGCCTGGAAGTTTATCAGCATTGAAACACCAACTTGAAATTACTGAGGCATAATTGAAACAGAGGATCTGCGTGGATGCACCTCAGTCTGAACCTGCGCATACGGAGGCGTAAAGCCTGGAGGATATATAGGTCCATCATTGTCTTTTACTTCATCATTAACCATAGGACCTTTCCCCTTATTTACTCTATTAGTCAGTAATTGCGTCAACTTAGTCATCATGTCCTTTTGAGACTCCAGCATCCTTTCTATCATGTCATGTTGAATTTTTTCCAACTGGTCCTTCATTTGCATCTGTAACTGATCTTGCATTTCCTTTTGAAGTCGCTCAAGCTTTTCCAATCTTTGATCCATAATTTTCGACTTTGCATGGGTACCGTAGCGGTGCTTGGTTGATGAGTTTTTGTTGGTTTCCATATTAACTAAGGCATAATTTTAACCAATTAAAACCCTTTTTTAATAATCTTGAATGCATATGATGTCATGTAATGCAAATACATGAAATGAATACAGAAAGGGTGTCGATTCTGATCCAATTTCTTTTAGAAAACTTTATTGATAAACAAAATTCTTTACATAAAATAGATTACAAATATGGCTTTGCCTTAATGCTTAAAGTTTTAACTTCCTTTAATAATGAAGCTAACTCCTGACCTCGATCTGATTTCATCTCATACTTTACGCTTAATACGTCAGCCTGAATTGCCATTGTTTGTAAATGATCTGCTCCCTCCCGAATCTGAGACACGGCCTTGCCCATAATGTAATCTCTGTTTTGGATTTGATTCTGTGAGTGATAAAGTGGTTCCTTCCAACGCTCTTCATTTCCCTCCAAGAATTCAATCCGTTGCCCATAGCTTTGTAAAGTGTAATCCAATTCTTCTATCCTCTTTTTCATTTCTTCAATATTGCACAGGCTTGCTTTTAATTCTACCACAGAATTATGACTTCTATACAAAGCAAGTGATCTTTCTAGTTCTTCTATTCTAGCTTTCAGTTCTGCTTGATGGTTTTGAGTTTCTAACATCTGCCATTCTAAATTTTCCTTCTCCACTTGAGTCTCCTAAAATTTTCTTTCCCACCAATCGGCCTTGTTTCTTTCTTCTTGAACCTCTTGTCGCCACTGCTCCGAAGTCTTTTCCAGCCCAACAGTTCTCATCGATAGTCGTAACTTCTTGTAATCTATTTTTAAACTATCTAGGTCCTCTTTTTCTTTATTCTTTCCTTTCCTTAATTTTTTAGCCTCTAACTTTTGAACGTCAGCATCTAACCTCAAATGCATCTTTTCCTCTTCCAACCGCTCTATCTTCCTTTCGAGCTCTACATTCTTCCTTTCAAAATCATGTTTTATAATCTTCAGCTCTGATGGAATCACTTGTAAGTACTCTTCCATTGGTCGAACACCTTCTGAGTTTAACTCCAGAATATTATCATTAATTCTTTTGCTTCGCCACTCAGCGTACTCAGAAGTCGTCATTGAGCCCACAGCTAGCCTTTTCATCCTACGAGCCTAATTCCAAGCCTAATAAATTTCTTTTACCTTCCTCTTGTAATTATCTCCTCGGTACGAGAACTCACACTGAACTAACCCATGTGTTGCTGGCACAAACTGCCTTGAATCGTATTGCCTTAGTACAAGAAAATGTGCATACCCCACGGCTCCCCAAATTCCAAGCAACGGAACCTAATCAAAGCTCCTGCATCTATAAAGAATTCTGTCAGGAATCAGCCAAGAAGCTCTCCGCTCAACATCTTCTTCTTGGAGATTTTGAAGAATTGCCATCCAATTTTCCTCTGATATGTCATCCCTTCTTGGCGTGGCTACTATCTTTTTTAACGGGGAGTAATGTTCAGAGAAAACTCGGTACGAGATTTTATCCACCTTCCAGAAATGACTATGGAACCAGGCTAACAGCAACAGTGCACATCCTATAAATCTACCTTAGCCAGCTCGTGTACATGCGTTCAAGGATCTAAATGTTTCAGCCAAAATTGTAGGAACATGCATGACCCTTTTATCCAGTCGATCAAAAAGATATGAAACCGCTTCATCAACATGCCCCAAGGCCCTAGGGAAAATCACCAACCCATAAATACTCAAGGCAAACACATCAACTTTCTTTTTCCCATCTGGATGTGCTAGAATTAAGTCTTGCAAATTCTTCCATGGAATACATTTACACTCACCCTTCTGCTTGATCCTAGCCGTGATCCACTGCTCACTCATCCCCGTAATGTTCATCAATTTCTTCCAAAAAGCTGGGACATACGCGGCTCTGGAATATGCCTTATCAACCTGAAACCTTTGGCAACGTAGTAAAGCTGTATATTCCTCCACTGTAGGTACTAAATCCACCTTCCCGAAAGTAAAATAGCTATATGCAGAGTTCCAATATTGAGCAAGGGTCTGAAACAATTGTTCATCTACCTTGATGTCAAATAAGTACGGCAAGTCCCCATAATTAGAGTAGAACAACTGCTTGGCCTCATCATTCCACCGATCCCATATCTCCTTTAACTCTTGAAGGCTATTTTGCGTCACACTAATACGATTGTAGTCCCAAAGCTCTGACACATATCCCTTAGCTAAACTGTCTCATTTTTCCAATTGCACTTTCTCCGACCATATACAAAAAATGGCATTGTCTTCCACTTTATCAAGAAATTCGTTTTCCATGACAATTTTCTAATTTAGTAACCGAAATTGAATCGACACTCTTTTAGATATGTAGTGACATGCAAAATACCAACAAAACACAAACAAGTTAGTACAATACATAAACAAAATTTAAAGCAAGTACAAGAAAATCAAGCATCTATATGGGCAATCACTAGAGTTTGGGATAGTTCTACCTAGGTTAGGCTCCTAGGTCCTCTATATGTGGTTTAGTTCTAAAGTCAAGGTACCCAAACCAGCAGATTCCTCGATCTTCACCCATTATAGGCTCATACAGACCAAGTTCGGTTCAGGGGAATACATTTCCCTATGGCTGCACGGAGATGAAAATCTCACGAAGACATAGGTACGGATGTATTCCGAAAGTGATCCACTATCCTGCACGGAGGTGAAAACCTCACGAAGGAGTAGATTCTCACTCCCACTTAAAAGGGTAAGACTAACAGTCCTTATGCAAGATGAATGCCAAGATATAAAACTCAATTTACAGTAAGTTAGGATCCAACATTTTGGAATCTTAAGAACTTTATTTTAACAATTGCATGGTTTTAATAAAATGAATACTTGATTATCTAAGCTCATCAAGAAAAATTGAAGCCCAGTATGTTAGGGCACAATTCTCTCGAGAACTTATGAACACCAAGCTTTTTGAAAATTATGAAATTGAATGATTGTAGTGCTTTAATAAAATACAATTCTTACAAATGGAACATGATTGAATAGCAATATATAACGCAAAAGATAAATAGCAATCCAAATTTATACTAAGGAGCAATCAAGGAAGTAACAGCAAATACAAACATTGATTTTAATCATATTGTACAAACATCCATATTAATAATTAAGCAACCCATAAATTAATAATCAATTAAAAAATACTTGAGACAATGAAAAAACAATAACAACAATAAATAATATGAATATTTGATACAATTTGGTAATAGAACTAAAAAACAAATAAAAGGTTTGAATGAATTTTAAAAAAGATTTATAAAAAATAAATAAAATAAATAAAAAATAAAATAAAAGTGAATAACTTAAAATTAATACCTACATTTTGATTAATACCTACATTTTGATTTATATAAATAAAATCTAGTATAAATAATAATATATACATAGTAATAATATATATAAAAGTTAAAATAAATAAAATAACAAATTTAAAAGGAATAAGGCTTTCGTGCATAAAAAGTATCATTTGAAATTAATAATATATTATTATATATATACATACGTATACTAAGAAAATCCATATTATATATACATATATATAAAAATATGAGATATTATTATTAAAAATTTGAAATTAATTATATATATATACATACATGAACAAAAAAAGTATGTATAAATTATGCTAAGATAGTATATAAAACATATATAAAAAATTATTTATAAAATTAAGTAATGAATACATAAAATAATATTATGTAATAAAAGAATTTATAGTAAAACTAGGTTAACGATATATATATATATATATATATATATATATATATATATATATATATATATATATATACAAAATACTATTAAATATAGTAACAACAAATGAAATTTATAATAATAAACCAATTATTTTAATGAAAATGGATCTATTTTGAATTCAAACAAAATTCTAAGGATTGACTTGAAATAAATGAGCAAACGTCTGCATTGAAAACCACTGAAAATCATAGGGACTATTATAGCAATTTAACGTAAAAATTTGGAATAATCAAAATCGAACGTAGAAAACTGCACCGTTTAGGCTTGGATCTAAGTGAAAACAAAGTCAAATATACGGTACAAATTTTAAGAAATAAAGGAAATCAGATTGAAACTAATTAAAGCAAAGAGGGACTTGTTAAAAAAATAGACCAATCGATCCAAAATGCGTGGATCCTACCCCAGATCGGGCCATTGCTCGAATCTGGTTATCAAACGACACCGTTTTGAAGCCATTGTATTGGCAACAAACGGCGACGTTTTAGTCCCCGTGCTTAAAAACTAAAATAATCTTAAAGATCCCTAACCCTTCCTCTAAAAAACCTAAACTAAATATTCCCTCTGCGCCGTTTCAACGAATCGTCGTCCAAGAGCCCTCACACGTCGCTGCAACTCCGGTGACTGCGGAGAGAGCAATGGTCTAGCCACCAGGTACGTTATCCTCTTTTTCCTTTTCAATACTTCTTTTCTTAACAATCGATTAACGAACACAAAATGAAAACAGAAAGAAAAGTAATAACCAGTGAATGAAAAGTAAAAGAAACTCATAAATCACCTCTTCAATTTCTTTAGTATTTCGATTTTTTTTTGTATTCACTTTTTCTGAATGCGTAATCCGTTTACAGTATTTGAATGGCCCTCTTATAGCCAGATTTACAGAAAATAAATAAATAAATAAATAAAAGGAAATTCTCTCAAATACCCTCTGTCATTTTGTTACTGCTTGTTTTCGTGTGCATTTTGCAGGTACTCAGCCAGCCTGGAGGTGCACCCGTATAAAGAAGATGCACTGGCTTGGTGGTGATGCACGCACGAGTCCAGATCTACTGTTGTGGCGCCAGCGAAACCCTAGAAGCTTCTAGGGTACTCCACTGATTCGGGCCGAGTTCTGAGGCTTGGAAGATCCGGGTTTAGGGTCTGTCGGGTCTAGCATTTTTCAAGTTTTGGTATTTTGGGCCTTGGTATTTAAAAATCGGGCTTATTGTATTGGGTTATGGTATTGGGCTTAGGCTAATTGGGTTTAGAGGGTTGGGTTAGATTTTGGGTTTGTAATTTGGACATTTAAAAATGGACTACTATTGTTGTTTTTTTATTTGTTTATTTGTTTTTTTTATTTGGTTTATTTTTTGTTTGTGTTTTTGGGCTTGGGCAAATTGGGCCTATTACAATAGTTATTATATTAATACTTATAAAATATATTATTTCATTAATATTATATAACATACTATAATAGTAGAGTAATGCATAATATATTAATTATTATAATATATTATTGTTTATTATATTGGTTAAAATATACTTTAAGTCCCTAAACTTTTCTTACATTTGAAAGTTAGCCCTCCTACTATATTATATAATATATTAATAGTTTATATATATGTATCAATGATTGAATATTATAATATCATGTAGTATTATATCTTTTATAATAATCTAAAATATCATGACATTTATATATAGTAGTAGTACATTATGTTAATTATTATATATTGTCGAAACCATTTTTAAATTTAAAAAAAATGGGGATCGACTTTGAAAATGGAAATGGGAGTCGCCACCGATCTTTTATTAAGGTGTGATCGGTTCACCATTAAAAGTAAATTTTAGGTCTATGAGATTTGAGAAAATAGGTCCGGGAGTCGATTACGTACGAGGAAGGGTTAGCACCCTCGTAAAGCCCAAAATTGGTACAAAATCGATTGTTTAATGTCTTAGTGTCGAAACTTTGAAAAGATTTTAAAATACGATCCTTTGAAAAGAAAATTTGAGTAAGATGAATTGGACGATGAGATTCACTTATTTCAAAGAAATAAATCGTCACACTTAGTAAGTTAGAGTGCAACATTTTAAATCCTCAAAATTAAATTTATTTCTTGACTTTTAAAACTTATGCATTTTGAGAAGGATATTTGATTATTTGGGTCAAATGAGAAAATCAAAACCCAGTAAGTTAGGGCTCGATTTCACAAAACTCCTAAATATCAAATATCGCCTTTATTTTCATTTATTAGAAAAATCCTCGCCTCGAGAAAACAACATGTCATATCCAATGCGTTAGGACACAACGTGTCGAATTCCCGAGAATGAGCTCTTTATTTATGTTTTAATTTAAAGAGATATTCTCGATTATTTAGATTCGACGAGGAAAATTGGAACCCAATACGTTAGGGCTCAATTCTTTTGAAGATTCCAAATACTGAACTTTGCGTTATCTTGAAAGACTTTCGTATAAAATGATTTTGGTATTTAAACGATATGCAACTTTTGAATGAAATAAAAGGCAGGTGAATGATGACGTACAAGGTAAAGGAATAATTTAAAAATAAAATAAATATTAATGGATAATCAATAATCAACATTCAAAAATCAAATGAATTAGCGATCAATTTCAAAAGATACACCAAGATGAAAACAAAAGAAGATACTTAAAAAAATTACTCATATAAAAGTTCCATAAATAATAGTATACATGAGTTTGAGACTAAATTAAAAATAAAGTCACGAATAATGCTATATAAAATAATATTATTTGAATGAACCTTGAAACAAATATTATAAAATATATAAATATTGATTTAAAATAAATAATTCATAGGAAATAAAACATATTGTAAACAATAATATACAATAATATATTAAAATAAATGGAGTATATTGCAATATTTTGAAGAAATAAAACCTCTAAATATAAAAATAGTTATAAACGTATATAGCTTAAAATTATTGGAATATTATATATAATAAGTTATAACACAGATTATATAATAAGAATGCATAATGGCATACCATAATAAAACAACACTTTTAGTAATAATTTATAACAAATTTCAAACAGATGTTTGAAATTAAAATTAAAATATTTGAAGGGCTAAATTTGCAATTGATTCAAGACCAAGGGACTAAAACAGCAATTAAACGCACAAATCTGGATACTCAAATCCAATTGTTGAAAACGGCGCCATTTAAACATGGATATAAATGGAATCTGTACCAAATATGCAGTTCAAATTTAAAAAAGTGAATAAAATCAAATTAAAACTATAGAAAACACATAGGGACTTTTTACGCAAATAAACCAATGAACCAAAATGCGCGGATCCTGCCCCGGGTCGGGTCACTGCACGGATTTGAGTCACTAAACGGCGTCGTTTCATGGCCACTGCAACAGGCTCAGAGCGACATCGTTTCTTTTGTCAAATAAAGGATAAATTAAGCCTAAAATTGTCAGTTCGTGACCTCTTAAAAAACTAAGGAACCCTAAACATTTTCTCCGCCGCTCCAGTCACGAACCTGATCTAACTCCGATTCAGACGGAGCAAACCAGGATACAATGGCACCTACTCTGGTAAGACGCCTCTTCTATTCTCTTTTCATTTTCGTTCGATCAAAAGAACAAAACACAGAATCAAAGAAAAAAAGAGAAAAAAACAAAGAGAATCACCTTTTGAAAAAACTTTCTGCTTTGATTTTTTTGTTTTTATTCAATATCCGTGTCCTTTTACAAAGTTTTGTAATGGCTTTTTATAGCCTACATGGAAAAAAGAAAAGAATCCCTCCCTGTTATTTTTCTTCTCTTTTTTTCTATCTTTTTTCCTGTTTTCTTTGTCGTTGATGGTTGTTTGTTTGTGCGCAGGTACGGCGTACGGAGGTGTGCATGGCTAGGGTGACGTGGCACGGAGCGTACGGAGGTTGGTCGCTGAAGGCTTGGCTGCAGAGCATTAATCTTCTTAGGGTTTTCTGTTTCTGATTTGTTTTGGGCTGCGTTATGATTGGGCGAGGGGCATTGGGCTTAGGCTGATAGGATTTTGTTTACTGGGCTGTGTTGATTTTGGGTTTGTAAAGACTGATGGACTGTTGATTTATTTTATTTGGTGTAATACAATGGGTCGGGCAAATTGGCCTATTACAGCTGCCCCTCTTTGCTCGTTGTCATGTAACGAGAATGAAGCAAAGACCTTAAAAATGGCCTATTTTGCCTAGCTTTGTCAAACATTGACCTCTTGGTGCTCGTAGCCTCATTCTATCCTATTGCATCTTCAGAGGTATAGGAATTGATGCTTTTGATCCACTCCATTGTGACGACAAGGAGATAGGATTCGTAGCTTGTAGCTTCTATCTTTTTAACTGCAATGTCGAGGACGCAAGATACATCGTCGTGGCTTTAATCTGTTCTGCTGCATCGCCTGGGGAGTAAGATTCGCTGTTGTAGCTTTAATCTTTTTAACTACAATGTCGAGGAAGCAAGATTCACCGATGTGGCTTTAATCTGTTCTGTTGCATCGCCTGGGGAATAAGATTCGTTGTTGTAGCTTTAATCTTTTTAACTGCAATGTCGGGGAAGCAAGATTCACCGATTTGGCTTTAATCTTCTCCACTGCATCGCCAGAGAAGTAAGATTCGCCGCTGTGGCTTTAATCTTTTTTAACTGCAATGTCGGGGAAGCGAGATTCACCGATGTGGCTTTAATCTTCTCTGCTGCATCGCCAGAGAAGTAAGATTCGTCGTTGTGGCTTTAATCTTTTTAACTGCAATGTCGAGAAAGCAAGATTCACCGATGTGGCTTTAATCTGCTCCGCCGCATCGCCAGAGAAGTAAGATTTGCAGTTGTAGCTTTAATCTTTTTAACTGCAATGTCAGGGAAGCGAGATTCACCGATGTGGCTTTAATCTGCTCCACTGCATCGCCAGATAAGTAAGATTCACCGCTGTGGCTTTAATCTTTTTAACTGCAATGTCAGGGAAGCAAGATTCAACGATGTGGCTTTAATCTGCTCCACTGCACCTCTTGGGAGATAAGATCTGTAATTTTTCGGTCTATTCCACTGTAATCTCAGGGAGATAAGACCTGTGGCTTTAATATGCTTTCTTACACTTGAAGATAAGACTTGTCGTCTTCGATCTGCTCTGCTATTGCTTAGGGAGACAAGATTTATAGTTTCCCAGATCTATTCTCTGGGGAACATGACCTGTATAATGAACCTAATTATGCCTAATTATTAGGATGGCATGATCAAAATGAATCAAATGCTCCTAACTAGACATGTGAATAGTGTTTGCATGAATGCAGAGTTTTATTTTTTTCGAGAATGATCCCGCTTAGGTTGTCGTTAATCGAAATTTGTTAAGGCTTTGTGGCTGACGTGCTACAACGCCTTCTTGCTTGGCTGGCTTTCTGAAGAAACATTTAGCCAGGTTGCCCCCCCACAGTAAACCTCAAAGTTCAATCCATTGGGGCGCAAGATTTGTACCATCATTCTCCCACTGTAATCCAAGGGTAGCAATATGTGGCTTTTCCTCAATCCTTCCCTATCACAATTTAAGGATACCGAATTTAAATCGTTCTGGTTTCTTACACCATTCTCAGGGTGTCGTACCAAAGACTCATGCGCAAATGAAGACTCTCCTCTCCGAGGTAACCTCCTCTTATTGCCTTTTGATCATTGTTTGCTCGTTTATTTAAGCTTTGTCATTAACATGACATCTTGTCATTCTGTTCAATCAATGCATTTGACAACAAAATCCAAAGAGAAAATCTAAATTTAGACTCTTCCTTCTCAGATTTCCAACCTTTAAATTTGGTGTGTTCTAAACGATGGTCCTATTTCAGGTTCCTATATTATTTAGAAACTTTTCAGAGTAATACACAAAACTTCCTTTGTGAAAGTTTTATTAGTCCATTAATCAATATTCCAATGCAACATGCTTGCAAAAAGATCATGGATAAGAATAAAGTTGGCTCTGAGCATAACTCGAAAGGAATAAATTATCTAGAATTGTAACGAAGGATAATAAGGAAATTGATTGGGAGTGTATATCTTGGAAAAGGAAAAAAGTATTCCAAGAACGAAAAATTCAATATAAATAATATGAGAATTGGGTGTCCCAGATATCGCAGCTTGAACTTCTTTGTACAAACTTTCTGAAGACCATTTTGAGTTTGACATGTGTTTAGGAGATCTACAGTGCTTTGTCGATGCCCCAAGATGTCGCCTATCCTTTCCTGTTGATTCTGGCATAGCAAGATCTCCACATGCCCAATCTGATCAAGATTTGAGTTGCTTTGATCACCTCATGTCCCCCTTTAATCAATATTTAAGCTGCCCTTTTCGGGTTTTCAACTCAAATCCCCTTTTGGTCTAAGGTGCCCTTTGCGGGTTTTCCCCTTAGCCTCTCTATTTTTACTTTTTCATTTTTTCATTTTTATTTTTCATTTTTTCATTTTTTTGACTGAAAGTGCCATTTGCAGGTTTTCACCGAACTACTTCTTGACCGGATCTGAGTTTATAGGTCTAGCAATCTCACTCAGGATCAGTGCTCTTCTGAAAAAGGTCTTCTTTACAACATAGGGACATTCCTGGTTTGGCATTCATTTCTCTCTAGAATCCTTTCAAAGGATCTTTTTCAACATCCAGCCCTCTCGTGGAATTCACTGAGATGACACTGTTCATTATGGGCTCGTATGATTTGTTTCTGGTACATCCGGCCCTGATGCATAGCTTTTAACCCTTTTCCTAGGTCCAACTGATCATATTGCGATTGGATCCTTCCAACTCTAATACCCATAGAGAGGGGATTTCAAAAGGTAAAACTACATCAATCCTATAAACCAAGGAGAGGTGTTGCCCCAGAACAGATGTTTGACAAGCAATGAGGGCAAATAGTAATTTCTCATGCCAATCCTTGTTCATCTCTAAGCAATTCAGTGACAAAACGTGGTGTCTGCTTTTGAATTGATTACAGACCTCAACTATCGTGCTATTGTTCAAGTTCAATACATTTTTCGATACAATCTTCTCTGGAATTCTCTATTAGCATATGATGACATTGGCGTATGAAGCAGCCTCTAATGATCTCAAAAATGAAGCAACGCCCAAAAGAAACCTTCGATGATGATGACGTCTATGCCCCATTTTGCTCAAAATTTGAGTCACCCTTTTCGGGTTTTCAACTCAAATCTACCTTTGGTCAAAGCTCTCTTTGCGGGTTGTCGCCTTGACCTCTCATTTTCTTTTTCTCTTTCTTTTTTCCCTCTTTTTATATCATTTTTTATTTTTATTTTGATTTTGATTTTTCTTCTTTTTTTTCTTTTTCTTTTGATTTTTTTTTTGAATTGGATCTGAACCCATAGGATTAGGCAAGTCCTTGTTATCCCTTTTGACCAGAACCAACATTTTTCTTGATAAAGTTTCCCACATAAGATCTCTCACTTTCATCTTGTATGCGAAAAACTTTCTTTGGTATCAGATTTCTTTCATAGAGCCTTTTGGGGCGCAACTACGAGAGAAAAATTTGGATCTTCCTCTTTAATCGGGTTAAAATCCAACAACATCTTGAAGGGATGGAAACTCGACTTCAAATGAGCAAAGCTATGCTGACTCAACAAGAAAGGCATTGCCCCGGGAAAGAATTGCATCGTTCATACTGTAAATTTTGATATCGCGCTGTTGTACAGATTTCATATTCAGCGGTTAACCCGAGCATATCCTGGTATGATGATACAAAGACATCTTGAACTCTAGAGGTAACTCAACAAGGTCTTGCTTCGTCTTTGCAGTCATGTCAATTCTAATCTTCACCAAGCTCACAGGATCTGTCTATCCTCCTGCTCAACCATCTTCAATAAGTCCAAAGATAAGCTACAATCTTTGTCATTTTCAAAGTCATGAGATCCCTCTGAACACATGCCTCGCTCAAAAGGAAAATCTGGGTCTGTAGGAGAGTCATTCACGTAATTGATATCCGGGGACCCATAATAAGTACCGAAGAATATACGAAAAAATGTATAAATTCATGAATAATTATTTGTACAATATGATTATGAATGAATGATGTGGAAGAAAATCCAAAAGAATGAAATAATCAAAAAAAATTTATTCAAAAGGAACGAAAGAACATTGGCTCAAAAGTGATCACAAAGATGTATTTCATTAGAATAATAACGTTCAGACATGAGCCTATTTCACAAAGGAAATTTCTATCATTTTTAGGCTAAAAACAACAAAAATGTTCTGAACATTACTCTAAATAAGTTCTAAAAACTACAGGGTTTTCTTCCACAGTCTAACTGCTTAGAGCACTCCCAAATTTATAAGGGCGGATATCTAACGAGGTCCCTCCTTCAGTTGCTTTTCGTCAATGTAAACATTTCCCACTCTTCTTCATGCATTGCATTCACTCCATTATCAATTATGATTGGGTAACGAATTTTCTGCACTGGAGTCATCAAGCTTGACAACACCCATGTTATTGAGTCTTTCAACAAGCTTTTTAAAGACAGTGCAATTTTCTATCGAATGTCCCCCAATTCCCGCATGATAATCACACTGTGCATTCGCATCATACCACTTGGGGTACGGAGGTTGCAGGGGCTTTGAGTAAAAAGGGGCAACAATGCGCGCATCGAATAAGCGTTGATACATCTCTTTATACGTCATCAGAATTGGTGTGAACTGGAGCTTCTCAGTACTTGGTTTCACTCCAGATTCTTGTCTCAATCAACCTTGTTGACTAACAACCCCTTTACCTAGATGACTTACTGACCTTGAGTAACTTATGTTATTCATCTCATCCTCTTTTCTCCTTGCGACTGATTTTTTGTTACTCTCTCCACCATCTATTCTTCCATTTTTAATGGCATTTTCACTCATTTCGCCACTTATGATTATATCTGAAAAACTCTTCGAAGCGCTTCCCAACATGTGAGTGATGAACGGGGCCTTCAAAGTGTTGATAAAGAGCATCGTAGTTTCTTTCTCTAAGAGTGGCGGTTGGACTTGGACTGCAACCTCTCTCCACCTCTGTGCATACTGTCTAAAGCTTTCATTCGATTTCTTTCCCAGATTTTGCAGGATGATTCTATCGGGAACCATATCCGTTACATGACCGTATTATTTTATGAATACCTGTGCTAGGTCTCTCCATGAACCAATCTCGGTACGGCTCAACTGATTGTACCATTTCGACGCTGCTCCAATGAGGCTATCCTGAAAACAATGTATTAATAGCTGATCATTGTTAATATACCCAGTCATTCTCCTACAAAACATGGTGATATGGGCTTCTAGGCAACTGGTCCCACTATATTTCTCAAATTCAAGCATCTTAAACTTGTGAGGGAGTACTAAGTCTGGAACCAAGCTCAGATATTTTGTATCGATTCCATGGTGACTATCGACACTTTCCAGGGCTTTGAATATTTCCTCCAACCATTTACACCTATCCTCCCATTGTTTCTACAGTTCGACGTTTGCCTTCTCTTTTTCAGTCATTTCATCGAAATTAGGAATAACAAGATTCACTGGGTTATCTCTAGGATTAGAACCTGATCCAGCCTGAAAGTTCATCGGCATTGAAACATTAGTTTGAAACCGTTGAGGCTCAATTGAAACAGAGGATCTGCGCGGAGGTATCTCGGTCTGAATTTGCGCATGCAGAGGCGTAAGGCCTAGAGGATAGATAGGTCTATCCTTGTCTTCTCCTTCATCATTTACCATGGGGCCTTTCCCCTTATTTATTCCATTTAGTAATTGCGTCAGCTCAGTCATCATGTCCTTTTGAGACTCCCGCATCCTTTCTGTCATGTCCTGTTGAATTTTTTCCAATTGCTCCTTCATTTGTTTCTGTAGCTGATCTTGCATTTCTTTTTGCATTTGCTCCAATTTCTCTAATCTTTGATCCATTTCTTTGGCTTTGCGATGAGTACCGTAAGGGTGCTTGATTGGTTGGTTTTCCAGATTAGCTGAAATAAACTTACTCAATTAGACCCTTTCAATAGACTTTAATGCATGTAATGCGAATGCATGAAATGAATGCCTAAAGAGACATTGATTCTGATTCAATTACATTTAGAAAACTTTTCTAGAAGACAAATTTCTTTACATAAAATGGATACATGTACGGCCTCACCCTCATATTCCAAGAAACAACATCTATCTTTTTCTTCATGCGCATGTTTGAGATAATCTCACCAATTTCCAATAGATGCCACTGCTAGCTCCTTTTCTTGATCTTGGTTGCGATCCATCACCTGCCCATCTTCATAAAGCTCGTCATCTTCTTTAAGAAAGTTGGAACGTCGAAGGCTCTTAGGCAATCACCTTGAATCCTCAGGCTACGAAGCAAGGTCACGAACTCTTCCATATGTTTTTCAGAATATATTAAGGTAGCCGTATTGTTTTCCACTTTATCAAGGAATTCGTATTCCATGACAAGCTTTCTAATTTAGTAATTGGACTTGAATCAATATCTCTTTCCTAAAATGCAAATGCAATGCAATCACAATCAAAACACAACAAAAGGGGTTAGTACAAAACAGAAGTAAACAAGGAAAACAGAAAGTACCTAATCGGGTAACCGCTAGGGATTTGGAGGGGCTCTACCAAGGATAGGTTCCTAAGGTCTTCTATATGTGGTTTGGCTCTAAAGTCAAGGTACCCGAACCAGCAGATTCCGCGATCCTCACCCATTATAGGCTCATACAGACTGAGTTCGGTTCAGGGGAATACATTTCCCTATGGCTGCACGAAGATGAAAATCTCACGAAGACATAGGTACAGATGTATTCCGAAAGTGATCCACTATCCTGCACGGAGGTGAAAACCTCACGAAGGAGTAGATTCTCACTCCCACTTAAAAGGGTAAGACTAACAGTCCTTATGCAAGATGAATGCCAAGATATAAAACTCAATTTACAGTAATCATGCAAACAAGTGCAAACAAAAGATCGTAATTTTTCAAATCAATTTTCGACAATAAGACAGAAAACAATCAATTTTACGGCTTGACTCTTTAAAAGTCCCCAGTGGAGTCGCCAAGCTATCAAAACCATTTTTAAATTTAAAAAAATGGGGATCGACTTTGAAAATGGAAATGGGAGTTGCCACCGATCTTTTATTAAGGTGTGATCGGTTCACCATTAAAAGTAAATTTTAGGTCTGCGAGATTTGAGAAAATAAGTCCGGGAGTCGATTACGTACGAGGAAGGGTTAGCACCCTCGTAACACCTAAAATTGGTACAGAATCGATTGTTTAATGTATTAGTGTCGAAACTTTGAAAAGATTTTAAAATACGATCCTTTGAAAAGAAAATTTGAGTAAGATGAATTGGACGATGAGATTCACTTATTTCAAAGAAATAACTCGTCACACTTAGTAAGTTAGAGTCCAACATTTTAAATCCTCAAAATTAAATTTATTTCTTGACTTTTAAAACTTATGCATTTTGAGAAGGATATTTGATTATTTGGGTCAAATGAGAAAATCAAAACCCAGTAAGTTAGGGCTCGATTTCACAAAACTCCTAAATATCAAATATCGCCTTTATTTTTATTTATTAGAAAAATCCTCGCCTCGAGAAAACAACATGTCATATCCAATGCGTTAGGACACAACGTGTCGAATTCCCAAGAATGAGCTCTTTATTTATGTTTTAATTTAAAGAGATATTCTCGATTATTTAGATTTGACGAGGAAAATTGGAACCCAATACGTTAGGGCTCAATTCTTTCGAAGATTCCAAATACCGAACTTTACGTTATCTTGAAAGACTTTCGTATAAAATGATTTTGGTATTTAAACGATATGCAACTTTTGAATGAAATAAAAGGAGGGTGAATGATGACGTACAACATCAAGGAATAATTTAAAAATAAAATAAATATTAATGGTTAATCAATAATCAACATTCAAAAATCAAATGAATTAGCGATCAATTTCAAAAGATACACCAAGATGAAAACAAAAGAAGATACTTAAAAAAATTACTCATATAAAAGTTCCATAAATAATAGTATACATGAGTTTGAGACTAAATTCAAAATAAAGTCACAAATAATGCTATATAAAATAATATTATTTGAATGAACCTTGAAACAAATATTATAAAATATATAAATATTGATTTAAAATAAATAATTCATAGGAAATAAAACATATTGTAAACAATAATATACAATAGTATATTAAAATAAATGCAGATATTGCAATATTTTGAAGAAATAAAACCTCTAAATATAAAAATAGGCATAAACGTATATAGCTTAAAATTATTGAAAGATTATATATAATAAGTTATAATACAGATTATATAATAAGAATGCATAATGGCATACCATAATAAAACAACACTTTTAGTAATAATTTATAACAAATTTAAAATAGATGTTTGAAATTAAAATTAAAATATTTGAAGGGCTAAATTTGCAATTGATTCAAGACCAAGGGACTAAAACAGCAATTAAACGCACAAATCTGGATACTCAAATCCAATTGTTGAAAACGGCGCCATTTAAACATGGATATAAATGGAATCTGTACCAAATATGCAGTTCAAATTTAAAAAAGTGAATAAAATCAAATTAAAACTATAGAAAACACATAGGGACTTTTTACGCAAATAAACCAATGAACCAAAATGCGCGGATCCTGCCCTGCGTCGGGTCACCGCGTGGATCTGAGTCACTAAACGGCGTCGTTTCACGGCCACTGCAATAGGCTCAGAGTGACGTCGTTTCTTTTGTCAAATAAAGGATAAATTAAGCCTAAAATTGTCAGTTCGTGACCTCTTAAAAAAACTAAGGAACCCTAAACATTTTCTCCGCCACTCCAGTCACGAACCCGATCTAACTCCGATTCAGACGGAGCAAACCAGGATACAATGGCATCTACTTTGGTAAGACGCCTCTTCTATTCTCTTTTCATTTTCATTCGATCAAAAGAACAAAACACAGAATCAAAGAAATAAACGAGAAAAAAATGAAGAGAATCACCTTTTGAAAAAAACTTTCTGCTTTGATTTTTTTGTTTTATTCAATATCCGTGTCCTTTTACAAAGTTTTGTAATGGCTTTTTATAGCCTACATGAAAAAAAGAAAAGAATCCCCCCTCTGTTATTTTTCTTCTCTTTTTTTTTCTCTTGTTTTCTTTGTCGTTGCTGGTTGTTTGTTTGTGCGTAGGTACGGCGTACGGAGGTGTGCGTGGCTGGGGTGACGTGGCGCGGAGCGTACGGAGGCTGGTCGCTGAAGGCTTGGCTGTGGCATATGAATCTTCTTAGGGTTTTCTGTTTCTGATTTGTTTTGGGCTGCGTTATGATTGGGCTAGGGGTATTGGGCTTAGGCTGATAGGATTTTGTTTACTGGGCTGTGTTGATTTTGGGTTTGTAAAGACTGATGGACTGTTAATTTATTTGATTTAGTTTAATACAATGGGCCGGGCAAATTGGCCTATTACATATATTATTATTTTTTATTATACTGGTTGAAATATGTTGGATCTAAATAATGTCAAAATTTTAGAACCATCCATTGATGAAATAAAAAGACCAATTTACCAATCAGTTCACATACTGAAATTTAATAGCACGATCACGGACCCATTAGCACTAGACATAGCCATAGTTTTTATGACGCAGTCACCACATAAACTTTATTCACAATGACAAATCGTGTTTTTGCAATCAATAAGCAAAAAATTAAAACACAGAAAGGGATTTTGAGGTTGTTGATAATATTTTAATGTTTAACAAATTGTTTTGTCATTAAAAATTTTATTAATAAATTGCAACGAAAAATCGTGTCATTACAATTATGTAATGACATTTTAAGGTTGTTGCTAATATTTTAACATTTAACAACAACTAGTTTTACCGTTACAAATTTTATTCATAATTCACAATGACAAATTGTGTCGTTGCGATTAAGATGTAGAAAAATAAGTTACGTAACGACATTTCAAGGTTATTGCAACTTGTTTTATTGTTACAAATTCTATAGTTTTAATGAAACTTGATAGTTTTAATGAAAAAATATTGACTTAGTGTGGTGATAGAATCTACGATCGATACTTGCATAAGATAGGTAGGTATCCACCCTTAAACCTTCCCTTGTGAAAGTATATTTACTTTACTAGCTGACCAGTAAACGTGATGTCCTTGAATTGTTCTGTCATTTGGGTAAACGATGATATACCTCACACAACTACCATATTGGCAATGTTTTAGTTATAATGGGTATGTTCATATAGTCGTGAACATCTCCTGGCTATACAAGAGTTTGAAAGAACTATGCCTCAATAGTCTCCTCGAAGCGGCCCCACTTCACTCTCACATAGGTGACTTATGTTGTTTGACTCACCGAAACACACATTAGTCATTATAAGCATTGCTTAACCTTTCTAATTTTTAGTCATTATTTACATCATAGGAACGAACTTTACCCCCACAGTGACCTCACAAGGTCTATGCAATTAGGTTGTCCCTTTAAACCTAAATATTGGGATCTCCAGTCAACTAGGTAGGGTTTTCCTTCACATAGCGCCTTTTATTTTCATGGGCTTTATTCTTATTCCTTTTAGTGTTTTATAAACATGATCTCGATTTAAGCCTTTAGTTAGCGGATCCGTAATATTATCTTTTGATTTTACAAAACCAATAGAGATAACTCTGATTGAGATCAGTTGTTTAACGGTATTGTGTCGACGACACATATGTCTTGACTTACCATTATACATTACATTAGCAAGACACCCCCACACTTTCAAGTAGTTGTAGGATGGTTTTCTACCTTTCCATAACTCATATGGCATTTTGTCCCTTTTCTTGTGGGGCACCTTATTTAAAAGGTAATTAACTCATAGAAACACTCCCCCCACATTTCTTGTGATAACCTACAGCTTTTTAGCAAGGTGTTCATCATTTCCTTAAGAGTTTGATTTTTCTGTTCGGCTACTCCATTTGATTGAGGAGAGTATGATAGTGTTACTTCATGAATAATGTTAGGTTGTGTACAGTATTCAAATGATTTAACATTTTCACCACCACGATCACTTCTCACTATCTTAATCTTTTTATTAAGTTGGTTTTCAACTTCCTGCTTATAGAGAATAAATTTCTCTATAGCTTCGTCTTTGCTCTTAAGTAAATATATGTACCAATGAAGGTAATAAAAATATTTATTCCCTCCTCTCATTTGAATAAACTTTAGGTCACAAACATTGTTATATATTAGATCAAATGGTTTTTGACATTGTAAATTTTGCATCAACACATGTTACACATTTAAAATTATAACTATTGTGAAACGAAGGAATGTGCTCTAAGTTAATTAATGTACGTAAAGTATCATAATTAAAATGTCCGAGCCTACTATGTCATAAATTAAATGACTTAAGCATATAAACAGAAAAAGAAGCAACATTCTTATTCATAGCTTTGCTTTTACAAATATTGTATTTTGTTTAATACATATCCTCTTCCCACAAACATTCCCCCTTTCGAAAGAAACATTCTTATTCATAGTTCTTGCGTATGTTAGGCACATAAGTCTATATCAGACACTTTCTTAAAAATTTCTTCCACAACATTGGCCTCGTTAGCTCTAACTTTCTTTGGGATCCTACAGTCGGATGACTTGTGCCCCATCTTGTTGCAAATGAAGCATTTTCCTCGAAATTTTTGCTTCTTGGAAACGCCACATTTTGGTCCCAATTTAGACCCATTCTGAGGTTGTTTACCCTTCTTGAAGTCTTTCTTAACTTCTACGACGTGTGCTCTAGCACCATTATCATTTGCTGCTTTGTTGAGCTTTTTTTTCATACCTCTATTATCTTCTTCAATCCAAAGTCTGACAATTAAATCTTCCACTGACATTTCCTTTCTTTTGTGCTTTAGGTAATTCTTGAAGTCATTCCAAGCAGGAGGTAGCTTATCAATAATGGCTACCACTTGGAAGGATTCATTTATCATCATCTCTTCAGCAAGAATTTCTTGAATGATCAGTTGATGTTCCTACACTTGGTTCACAACTAATTTAGAATCAATCATTACAAAATTCAAGAATTTAGCAACTAAAAAATTTTTAGCTCCAGCATCTTCGGCTTTGTATTTATGGTCCAATGATGTCCATAATTTCTTAGTTGTTTTCTTAACACTATACACTTCGTACAGCGCATCTGGTAATCCATTCAGGATGTAGTGTCGGCGCAAGAAACCAAAATGTTTCCAAGCTTCAACAGCAATGAAAGCAGTAACTTCATCTACCTCGTCCTTTTTAATAGTAGGTGGGTTATCTTTCAAAAATTTGGCCAAGTTCAACATGGTCAAATAAAACAACATTTTCTGTTGCCAAGTCTTGAAATTTTGTCCCGAGAATTTTACAGGTTTCTTATTGTGGCTTACAGCAACCGCCACCGATAACACTGAGTTTTGGATCGAAGATTGTGTTTGAACCAAAGCTTCAAATTGCGAATTGATTGAATTGGTGGGAGTTTCCATTTTCTGTTAAGAAACAAAACCAGAATTAGAAAATTTATCAACTTTTTTAGACAATAGAAATTTAATAAAACTCGAAACAAAAGTTTATACAGTCTAGTCGAAAAATAAAATAAAATAATGCATTAGGTAGGTAACCCTAAAAAAGAGGTGGTGCACTCGGCACACATAAATACCAAGTCTTTCAAAGAACCAATCCTAGACATACACTCTCATATTATCTTTTTAATTCACCGTTAATAAATTTCTTTTCCTTTGATGTCACAATTTTGAAGCTACATTTAAGCTTTCACAATTTAAAGCCACAATTAAGGCCACCATAAACAGAAAAATTTCTCTTTGATTTGTTAAACGAAAAAATTAAAATTATGAAACAAAATCAAAATCAATTTTGTTGAATGGCGTGATTAAATCCTAAAACAAATTATTTAATTAAATCTTGTTTAGAAACAAAATCAAAATAAAATCTATTAAGCGACGAGAATAAATCCCAAACATAATTATTTGATTAAGTCTTCTTGTTTGGAAACAAAATCAAAATCGAATAAAATATGTTAAACGATTGGAATAAATCTGAAATAAATTATTCAATTTAATTCTATTTTGGAAACAAAATTAAAATCAAATAAAATATGTTAAACGGTGGAATAAATCCTAAAAGATTATTCAATTTAATTTTATTTGGAAACAAAATTAAAATCGAATAAAATCATTAAACGGTAGAAATAAATCCCAAATGATTTTATTTAATTTTAATTTCTCGCTTGGAAACAAAATAAAAATGGAATCAAATATGTTGATCGGTGGGAATAAATCCCAAATAGATATTACTCAAAGATAGAATAATTTTTATTTTTCAAAATTTTTTTCTTTTTGCCTTGGTGTCTCGCTCGTTTCGGATTAGAGAATTGCAAAATAATATAAAATCCGTCTTAAGATTATTGGACAAAACATGTTAGCGAATAAAAATATATAAATATAAATAAACAAATGTTTATACATATAAAATAAAATAAATTGAATAATTTATATTGAATTTATCGAATATGAAAAACCAATAAATAACATAATAAAAACCAGAAATCAAAAAGAAGAAACGGGTTTTACTAGATGTTGAGGCCTGTTTTACACAGTTTCCTTAAAACAGATTCGGCCGATCTTACGGTACTTGGAGAAACATTGGTCGAATGTCTCCCAGGATATAACAACACAATGATTAAAGCAGTAGCACCTCTGCAGTGATCAATGAACAAACGTTGCCTTTTTCTATCACCGAAACGTTGGAAAAGATTGAGAGGAAAAGAGAAGAATTTTGAAGAGAAAAATAATTTCAGTGTGAGAGAGTGAGATTCAAAAAAAAAACCTGAAAAATTCTTAGCCTTTTATATGCATTCAAAGTGGAGGAATTTTGGAAATATCCATGTATAAGGAGACAAAATCTGCATTAAAGAGGCAATTAAATCAATTTGATTAAAATCAAATCAAATTTATTAGAATAAAATAAAACCAGGATACATGTCCTTATAAATCATATTGTGTATATATTTGCTAAGAAAAAAATAAATTTTGTGTTGGGCTTTTTCATAGGCCCATTTTAGGCCTGATCGGTCTGGACATTTCGCGTCACCAACGTTGTACGGTTGCGTCCCGATCCCGAAAGGTTTGGACCTGCACAGCTTACGCGCAAGGCAAGGTTTCAAGCTTATTCATTCAATTATTTTTTAAGTGGGTTCTCATATATATACATACCTCACATTTGGTATTTAACCAATATGGGATCTAAGCTTTTCTTTTCCTCAACAAATATTCACAAGTAGATTACTTTGAGCACCAATTTCTCATTCATCATGTAACACCCCAAACTCAGTCTGGACGTTATGGCCGAATCTGGTGATATCACATTGAAGTGTTTTTCAAAAAATACAGTTTCATTGAAAACCCGTTCTATACTAACTCACGTTTATTAAAAACTCAAGTTTTCTTTAGCAGTGTGTTGATAATATTAGTTTGTTACTATATTTAAAACATTGTTTGATGAGGAAACCTTTACAGTATTTTACGAAAACGTGGTGTCTTTGAAAATAGTTTCCTTTTGAAAACTCGTCTTTTTCTACATCTAGCAGTTTATCAAACTAAATAAATTTTAACCCCAATTTAAAGTTTATAACTTTAAAGAGGTCTTTTTACATAAAAATACACAAATTCAGTTACTTATAAATCAGAAGCTAAAAACGAAAGCTGATGTGGTTGTGTGGCCATCATCGAGTCCCTCGCAGTACCGACTCGCCTACAACTGGGGATTACCTATACAGTTAAACAGAGGGGTAAGTTTACGAAAACTCAGTGTGTAATCGCCTAACAAGCAAACAGTCAATTGAACAGTAGATAAATGAAGTTTGGGCCTGAGCCTGCTACAGTAACAATCCAGTTTGGTGTGGGCCTAAACCCTTTCCCATAACAGTCAACGATTGGGCTTGAGCCCATCACAATGCCAGTAATCAGTAGGGTCTTTGCCCAATTTCAGTAATAGTATCAGTGAGGCCTTGGCCCATAACAGTAACAAATATCAGTCATGCTGTGAATAGTATGTAATATCATTAATCGATGCAGTAACAGTATAAAATCATTAATCAGTGCAGATATGCAGTTAGAAATCCTACCCAATCCAGCCTCTACACACCACTCTGTCCCGCCAAACACACCATGTGGGGATAAAATCGACCCACCCAGCCAAACACACCAAGATTAGCACCGGTTGTAGCACTAAACAGTATTGCAGCAAAGCTACCAGTAAAATAAATGGCATATAGCCATCAGTAGGTCCACAGTCGTCTTGGGCGACCCGTGCAACCTTATCAGTACGATACACTTCTTCCAAATATAACAACCCATCCCCATGTAATATATCGTGACATAATATCATACGTGTATGCAAAATGTCATGCTCAATCATAGTCATGCATATCATAGAGCAAATCAGTCATACATAACATAAGGCCATAACAATCATTTCATCTCCTAGGGGTATAACAGTCATTTTACCCTATGAGGGTATTTCGATCATTTTACCCTATAGGGGTATTTCGATCATTCTACCTTATGGGGGTATTTCGGTTATTTTACCCTAAGGGGGTATTTCAGTCATTATTTTAGTCATTTTACCTTATGGGGTATTTCGATCATTTTACCCTATGGGGGTATTTCAGTTATTTTACCTATTTTGAGGTCTTGGTGCAGATATCGACCTCTCGAAAGGTTCGCAGCCGCCTCGAGCAACTTAGGTAACCTAATTGGTCATAACAGTATAAATGGGCCCAAGGCCCAACACTCGGCCTAAATGGGCCCACACGCTCGTGGGGCCCGTTCTGCCCAGATTGTGCCACGGCTATAGGATCTACACAACCCAGTCTAGAATTTGCTACAAATTGTGGATTTCATCCGTGTGGGGCCCACGAGCCCATTGAGCCCACACGGCCCATTTCAGCCCAACATGGTCCATTACGGCCTAAGCCCATGAAAACGCTCATAGGGGCCTCTACAGTTAATCGTCCATGGTTCGCGGGTTGGTCTTACCACACGAGCGGTCGCACGCCTATGTAGTCTCAAACGCCGTATTTTCGGCTTTTCGGCTTTTTACCGTTCTACGATTGCAATAGGGTGTTTACACACCTGTTTACGAGAAGATGCGCAGACAGTCCTCGAACACTTCCGAACCTATGTTCACCCGTAACACTTGGATAACCACATATCAATTGAATTTAAAAAGAATCCTATTCATTACACATAACTTAGTTAATAGTCACTTACCTTGATTGAACAACCGAATCCCTAAGCACTTCACTCACCGGAACAACGTTGGTCACTAGATCTTGGGGTTATTACCTGCAATCCAGTTGAAACCCCTTAATATCAATTATCTAATAGAACGATTTAAGTTAAAACGAACACCAACTTACCAAAAGTATAAAACCGTAGAATAAGGATGGTATACAAAATTGTCAGAGAGCAAGGAAAAAGTCGGCACAAAAAGGGTAGAAAAAGGAGAGCAAAACGGCAAGAAGGGAGGAGAATGGTTTAAGGGACGAAGAGGTTTCGGTAGAGTGTAAAGAAAGAATAAATGAAAAAGGAGAGAAGATAGATTAGCCACCAATAGAATTACTTGGAAAAGAAAGAAAAAAGAGACAATTGAGAAAGACACTATTCGGCCAAAGAGAGGTTGCCAACACCAAAAAGAACGAGACAGAAGAAAAAGCAAAAACCCTTTACCACATCGGCCTTCAAATAAAAAGAGTAAAAACTCCTCACAAAACTGAAATGAAAGTATACCAAAAATGAGCAAATCCATTACTCAACCTAGGACTTAAACCATAGACCTCACAGTTACATAACATTCCTCCTTGGCACTAAACCACAAGCTCTCTTTGTATCATTTTTTAACCACAATAATTTAAGAACCTACTATCTAGATCCAAGGATTTTATTCACTTAAAATAAAATTTTAGCGTAAGCCAAGACTTGAACCTTGAACCCCTGACTTCTTAAACACTTTTAATCACTTCTAAATCACTTAACCACTGAAGCAAACATTCATTTATGTCATTTCCTTGCACAACTAAATATTTATGTGCAGTCTCCTAACTGTTCCATTGTTCAAAACATATTTCTTCTAGGCCCAAAATTCGGGGTGTTACATATCACTCAACCATTTTGAGCATATGATATACCGTTGTAAAGGTCTCATGGAGTAGAATATAAAATTATAATTTTATAATTCAACTCTCAACCTTTACCAATTGAGAATATGCCTCAAAGTTCCCATAAAATATAAATTTTCCAACATTCTCAACGATAAATTGTGTCGTTACGATTAACAAGTAGAAAACTAAATTGTCTAACCACGCTGTAAAGTCGTTGCTAATATTATAATATATAACAACAATTTATTTTATTGTTATCTATAATTGTAATAATTTGCATTGACAAACCTAGTCATTGCAATTAATAGTATCTTAAATATTAAATTCAGCAATAACATTTAAAAATCATTGCAAATATTTCACTTTTACATAAGCACATTTAATGTCGTTGTTGTATTACAGAATGACATAAAATGTTTTGAAAATTTTGGTTGCTAATGCAGTTTTCTTGTAGTGATGATTGAATTTCTATTGAGTTTATAAAATTATAAAAAACAAAAATATTTTATAATAATATAAGTTACTTTGCATATAAATGGATATTTTAGTAAATTTCCAATAGAGTTAGTATTTGGTTGTCTTGTGACATCAATTTAATTAAAGGTTTAAATAATAGTATAGATTTGGACCAACAAAATTAGTGCCAATGAGTCAACCAAGCACCAACTCGATTGAGAAAATAAGTTATATTCTTACAGAGTACTTTTATCTTTTCACATTTTAAATAAAATAAAGAAAAATTTGCAAAATGATAGATTTAAACCAATGCTATCAATATGGATAAAACATCAGCTTTAACGCTAGAACCAATCTTTCATTTTGATATCTCTTTATACATTTTAATACTATTACACAAAAATTTTCATCCACACATAGTGCATATTTCATTTAATAGATATTGCATGTGTTATTATTATTTTCAAATTATATGTTTTTTTATCTATTATATGTTATTTTTAAATAAATACTTGTATTTTAAATATGTAGTTTTCATACGCATATACATGAGATAGAATTTCTAATAGATATTTAAATCACATTAAATAAAGAAATTTTGAAATGTTATTGATGTTAAAATTTCCATAGCCAGCCATGCTTTGTTACTATTTTTGGTTAAATTTTACTATTAGTTTATGTGCTTTAGAAAAGTTATGGATTAAATCCCTATACTTTAATTTGGTCATTTTAGACCTTGTACTTTTTAAATATTAAAACTCAGACCTCACTAAACGATAATTGTTAAATTCTTTAAGTTATTATATTTCCAAAATATAATGCGACAAACATATTATTACATGTGTAATGGCATTTCACTTATTAATTCCACCTATTACTTACTAAAAGTCTAGTTAATAAATTAACAACTGTCATTTGCGATAAGACTAAAATTTCAAAATTCAAAAGTATAGGTACTTAGAACGATCCAATTGGAGAATGTAGACTAAATCTACAATTGTACGCATAGTACAAGACTAGTAATTTAATTTAACCAAATAGATTTAACTACTATTGTTTAGGTCAAGACTAAAATTTCAAAAGTTGAGAAGTACATGGACTAAAATTAATCAATTCAAAAGTAGAGAATAAAATGACCAAATTAAAGTATAAGGACTAAATCCACAATTTTGCAAAGCACATGAACTACTAGCAAAATTTAACTTTTTATGGAATTTGTTACTAATTTTTTAATATTGAATTTATGTATAATTGTAATTGTTTATAGCGTCCAACGCCAGTTTTGGTTATTAAATTTTCTTTTGATTGTAATTTATTAGAATTTTATATAAAAATAAGATTATATAATAAAGATATAATATTAAATCTTTCAAAGGAAGATTGATATAATAATTATATGATTAGGGTTTTTAAAGCAAGAATCAATGATGATATAATATATGACGGAATATTTGTGAAAACTATAGGTCTTATATAGGATTTGATTTTAAAGGTTGGAATTTTTTACAAATTAAACAATAAATATATTTATAAAAAAATTGATGTAAAAACAAATGAGACTTTTATGTGAGAAGTTGAAGACTAAAATGCTTTACGTTCAATTTCTTCATGCGCTTATTGCTTTAGATTTTATATAAAAAAATCACATTGTAATATTTATTAATTTATAAATAAAAAGAATTTTTGTCAATTTCACAATTGAATTGAGATCCGATTAAAAATGGGCTGAAAACTTTTATAACATGTGTACAATATATATAATTTAGACATATTGAGTTTTAATTCAGTTAGCACCGTCGCCGTTGAAACAACTAGGAAGGCATGATTTAGATCCAGTCTTTGTACTTCAATATGGTCATTTTTAGTCTTATACTTTTCAATTTTTAAAATTTTTGTCTTGACCTAATGATAATTGTTAAATTCTACTATTTCAAAAAATTCGGATGCAACAAACATATTATCGCATGTGTAATGTTATGTCAATTTGTTGTTTCCACTTATTTCTCACAAAAAAAGTTAATGATTTTAACACCCGTTGTTTGTGTCAAGATTAAAACTTCGAAATTCAAAAAATTATAGTGACTAAGAATGATCTATTGGAGAGCATGGATTGAATTTACAATTTTATGCATAGTACATAACTAATAGTAGAATTTAATCAAACAAATTTAATTGCTGTCATTGGGGCCAAGCTTGAAATTCCAAATTTTAAAAAGTATAATGATTAAATTTGATAAATTCAAAAGTATAGGGACTAATAATACAATTTGACCTAATTTTTATTGTCTGTAGTTACATATATATGATTTTTATATTATAAATAAGGTTATAGTATTACAATTATAAAAACTAGTGTGAATCTCTTGCTTCGCACATAAAATTTACTCATGCCTTAAAGATTCATCCTTAAATATTAAATTATTTAATTTTCTAGGAAAAGAAAAGACCGGCAGAAAAGGTAAAAATTAAAATCTCAAAAGGTTAATTAATTTTTTTAAAGAAAAACATCAACTTATTATTAAATTAATTTAAAATTCATAAAATTAAAATTTAGCTCCATTTTTATATTATTAAGATTTCACTTTCTTATTTTGTAGAAATGAAAGTTGTCCAATATTATCATTATCTTTTTACTCTGAAGATAAAAATACAAAATATTAAAAAAGTATAAAAATAGTTGAAAAGAGTAGATAATTCTTTTTGTTTGCTTTTAGATAATTACAATAAATAAAATAAAATACTTTAATTAGATTTTTGAAAATATTAAAATCTAATTCTTATGAGTAATTCAATTTTAGTAACAAAATTTCAATATCCAAGATCTTGTATTAAAATTAAAGTAAATAAAATAATTATTCTTATACACTATGAATTAATACTAAATAATATATTTAATATATATATATCCATAAAAATAGATAGAAAATGTTGAATATTTAGTTTTTATTATACATTCAATGACTATATATATAAAAAATGATTGTGCTATGTATAGATTGTTTTTAAGTCATATTGTGATATTGATCACTCTACTATATTTAAATTTATGATTTAATTTGTATATTTTTATTTGATTTAATTTACTTCCACTATTATTATAATTTCATTAGTTCTTCTAAATAATTAGAATCCCTTAATACTTAAATTTTAAATAATTAAGTGATAATTTTCAATGAGTGACCAAAAGTTCAACTTAATCACCTTGGGTGTAAGTTATACCAAAAGAACTAAAAATGGCATGTGTCAACAAACGAAGGCCTTTTGACTTAGAAGTCATTCAGCAAAAATTTTACGATTTAATTATCTTCCATAAACAAATTTACTATGAATAATTAATATTATATATATATTGAAGTTAAATCTCATTATAGATTCTTATAATATATACTATTTTTTATAAAATAACTAGAACTATTCATAGCTTATTCTCAACTCTTAAATAGAAAGAACTTCAACGCACTTGAACCCATGCTTACTTGCACTAACAACAATACCGATGTCAATCGAACTAAAACTCAATCGACAAAATTATTATTATATTTAACTTCTCATAATAGTAACTCTATATTTTTAAAATTTGATGCAATTTTTGCGATGAATATATACTAATTATTTAGTTTATTTATGTTTATAACATCTTCCTGTAAATAATATCATTAATTGATAATAATTTTATTTTTAACCGAAAAATAAAAATTATTTCAGTTAGACGTAATTTAAATTTAATATATTTTTACCATGTATCTAAACTTATCTATGTAGCTATATATTAAAGTAATGTTCATTATGTTTTCCTTCTTTCATGTGTTCTCTTTTTTCTTTTAAGTTTTCCTTTTATAAATAACAGTGATTAAAGAATCCTTACTTCACATGGTATAAACAACTTACAGAAGAAAAAGTCTACCAATAGTAGCAGAAGGTCGTAGGATTTTTTTTCTCTAAAAGTTTCTTTTCGCCTGCCATCAGTAGCAGGTTTGGAGAGACTCCTCCTTTTATTAATCTAGTTAGGGCATAATTTTATTTCCAAGATCCATAGAACAATACGATTGAAAAATCCATGGAGGAAGAATTAGAAAACCTCAATATTGTAGACGAGGAAGAACAGCCCATCCATAATCAAGAGGAAGAAGAGGAAAACGAAGATGATATTAATCTCTGTCTGGTAGGGAAGGTTCTAAAGAGCAGTGCAGTCCACTTTCTGTTAATGAGAAACGTTCTCGCTGAACTTTGGCATCCGATGGAAGGCATTTCTATAACTGAAATCGAGGAAAAGAGGAGCATGTTCCGATTCTGTAATAAGTTGGATCTCAAAAGAGTTTTAGATGGGATTCCCTGGTTTTTTTAATAGACACCTAATTATATTTCATCAGCTGGAAAAACATGAAGATTCGATTCAAGTCCCCCTAGTATTCTCAAATTTTTGGGTCCAAATTTATAACCTCCCAGTAGGGTCAATGTCGAAAGGGATGGCAAGACAGTTGGGTAATTTTATCGAAAAATTCATAGAATATGACACCACAATAGTAACAAGAGGTGTGAAAAAGTTTATGCGTATCAAAGTACAACTAGATGTGCGAAGCCCCCTTAAAAGGAAGAAACGCGCCATATATGGTCAAGGTAAATCGACCTATGCGATTTTTCAATATGAAAAACTTTCCTTGTTTTGTTTTTTGTGTGGAAGATTAAGGCATGGAGAAAGTTTTTGCCCCTAATATTATCATTGGAAAACCAAGAAGTAACCCTAGAATGGAATAGCTCTTTACGAGCACAACCGAACAAATCATTACCGGTGGATAGTAGATGATTACGTGGGGAACCAAAAGCTTTGATTAGAGGAGGTTCGAACAGTGAACAACGGATAGTAAAAGAGCTCTACATATGCGAGAGAGAGGAACACATGATGTGCCAATTATAAGAGGTAGATTAAAGGAGGGTCGAAAGCAAAATAGTCGCTTCAGTAGTGATACTAGAGTTGAGTGCATCAATTTGATGGTGGAGGGAGCAAATCATGAAGACGAGCTAGTTGGATTGATAGAAGGGCAAAAAATACAAAGGAGGTCACAAGTGGGGGACAATTCAGTAACACAAATGGATACAGATTTCGACATTATTATATCAGTGGTAATTGAAAAGCAAGTCGTTCGGTCATAATGAAAACCTTAAGTTGGAACGTTCATGGGTTGGGGCAACCTTGAATGGTCATACGTCTCAAGAACCTATTGAGACAATATCAACCCCAACTTTTGTTTCTAATAGAAAAAAAAGTTGGCATTGGTAGATGGAAAATATTTGAAGGAAGTCTAGGCACGTGAATGGAATTTATATAAGTGTAGATAGTTCAAGGGGGATTATCGTTGGGATGGAAGGAGAATTTATTAGTTGACTTAAAAAGCTATTCAAATACTCATATTGATGTGAAAAATACATGAGGAAGGTGGAGGAGAAGATTGGAGGTTTACGAGGTTTTATGGCTCCCCAATAGAACACTTACGAAAGGATTCATGGAATAGGTTACAAAATTTGAAAGTAGGAAGCCAATTACCATGGTTAGTTATAGGGGATTTGAATGAAGTAATGTACTTCTTTGAAAAGAGAGGAGGTAGACCTCAGGAGGAACAACAAATGGCAGCGTTTAGGGATGCATTAGATGAATGTGATTTAGGTGCCTTAAGGTTGTCAGGCCATTGGTTCACATGGGAGAGAGGCCGATTGGCAGGAAATAATATCAAGGAAAGGTTGGACAGAGGAGTGGCCAACGTGGATTGGTGGGCACGGTTTCTAGACTATTCCTTACAACATTTCAATCATAGGTTTTCGGACCATTGTCCATTGCTTTTAGATACCTTAGGAAGTAGAAGGGTCGTTGGTTCATGAAGAGATGTTCCATTCCGTTTTAATGTTGTTTGGGCCCTCAAAATAGACTTTGAAGAACGTGTTAGGACGGTTTGGAATTCAAGCAACTTGGAGCTCTCAAGAAAATTAGAGGTTTTAGAAAGATCTCTAAAAGAATAGGCCAGATCTAATAAATGGAAGAAAGTTAAAATAAAAGAGGAGTTGACTCAAAGACTCCAACAGCTTAATGAAGAAGAACCATATGATGATCACTTGGCGGTGGTAACAAAAGTTATGCTAGCACTAAACATGGAAGCTGACAAAGAAAAAAATTATTGGGAGTAACGAGCACGAGAAAATTTGCTTAGGATGGGTGATCGTAACACATCTTTCTTCCATAAGTTTACTAATCAACGTAAGAAGAGGAACTTTGGAAAAGGCCTTGAACGAGAATGGTGAGTGGGTCGAAGGAGAGGAGAAGTTAATTGGGATAGCAACAAGATACTTTGTGGATCTGTTCACATCTAAGACAATCTATAATTGTGAAAACCTGCTAGCAGAAATCCATCCAAGTATCCCTAGTAGATTGAATGAGGAATTGTTGGCATTCTTTAAAGAATAAGAGTTGGTGGAAGCTTTAAAACCTATGGCGCCACTAAAAGCATCAGGAAGGATGGTTTTCTCGCATTCTTTTATAAAAAATATTGGCACATTGTGAGGGTAGATGTAACGAGGTTTTGTTTAGAAATATTAAATAATCAAAAAGAGATTAGAGAGGTGAACAAGACAAATATAATTCTAATTCCCAAAGACTCTATGCCTAGAAATATGGGTCAATTTCGGCCAATTAGCCTTTGTAATGTCCTCTATAAGGAAATATAAAAAGCAATTGCCAATAGATTTAGGAATGCCCTAAATTATTGTATTAAAGAAACTGAAGGTGATTTTGTGCTAGGAAAATAACTTATCAACAATATTATAGTGGCATACAAATTATTACATTCTTTTAAGAAAAAATATGCTGGAAGAGGTCATTTGCTCTAAAATTAGATATAAGCAAGGCCTATGATAGGGTTGAATGAGAATTTGTGGAAAAATGATAAGAGGATTTGGTTTTTGTGAAGCATAGATAACTTTGATCATGAGATGTGTTAACAGTGTCTTTTATTCGGTGGTGCTCAATAGAGGAAAAGGAATTGAGTTCAGACCTTCAAGAGGTCTAAGGCAAGGAGACCATTTAAACCCTTATTTATTTATCATTTGTGTAGAGGGCTTTTTGAAATTGCTCAACATAGCCAAAAGAGAAAAGAAAATTGAAAGAGCGAAGGTAGGGAGATGAGGCTTATCAATAACTCATTTTTTGCAGACAATAGCATCTTATTTGGGAGGGCAACAAAAGAAGGAATTATGGCAACAAAGGCGGTGGTAAATGAATATGAGAAAAATGTGGGATTTTTACCTAAATATTACAAATAAAAATAAAAATAACCAAAATATTATATATTTTTTTTATTTACGAAAATATTACAAAAAAATAAAAAACAAAAAAAGCATGGGTGATGTGACAAGAGACTGATAGGCGGCACCAAAGGTGCCATTCCCATGGGCGGCACCGATGGTGCCATTCCAATGGGCAGCACCACTTGTGTTATAAACACGAGATCCGTCCAGCTGAAGGAGAAAAATAAGAAGAAAAATAAGAGAAAGAGGAGGTGCTGCGAAAAAAGAGAGAAAGAGAAGAGGAAAAAAAGGTTTTTTTTAAATAATTGATTATATTGTTGTTATGTTTTTTTGTATAATTTTTATTATTTTTTGTTGTTAGTTTAGTTATTAAGATCAATAAAAACTGAAATTGATAATTTTAGTTAGTATTATTATTATTAGTTTTAGGGTTTAGATGTTACTTAGTATTATTGTTAGTAAAAACTAGTATTATTATTATGGTTAGTTATTATTTTAGTAAAACCCTAATTATTATTGTTAGTTACTATTATTTTGAGTATAAAACTATTATTATTTTTATTGTGTTAGTTATCGGATTAGTGGTTAAACGATGTTCATTTACAAAATGATAAGCGAAAAAGTATGAGCTTAAGGATGAAAAATTGCATATTGAAACGTTAATTTTTGTTATTTAAGTAATTTATTTATCGTTGGAGATTTTTTTTTGAGATTTTGTTTTTTTTTTGACAGATTGAATATTGAAGATGGATGATAAGTTTTTTGTATGCGTTTATTTCGATGGAGTCATCTTGACAACAAGTGTTGGATGTGTATTTGAATGTTGGCAACAAATAGAAATGAGATTTAATAGAAATGTCTCGTTGGATGAAATGAAGGCAAGGATTAATGCAAAAATTCTTAGGCGTTGTGGGAGAAGGATATCAAAAATTTTCTACAAGTTTCCAGTTTCGACAAATCCGGTCAAATTCACCGAAATGGAAGTTGTAGACGACGAAGACGTGGAAACAATGGTCACTCTTTACTGTGGGAATGGGAGTGACAAGAATGCATCGATTTACTTATTTTCTAGTTAGCCGGTATGGAGCAAAATGAAGATGTCAATGCATCCGATGAAGAACACGGAGCTCAAGAACTGTGGATGATAGCTCCAATATCATACGTTGATAGTGAATCGACTATGGGTGGGGTCGGTATCGATTTGAATATTACACCCGATATTGATGTGGTTGGTGGTGAAGAAGAAGGTGGTAGCGATCATTGGGATGAAGAGGTCGATAGTGACGGTGATCCCGAAGTGGATGATGTACTTGATGATATTGACGATGAAGATGTCAACAACGGTGGAAACATTGACGCTTCTTCGATCGAGCAAATGCGGCGTATTTTGATGCACAATAATCCTGGGCGACACATGTCGCTCATAGACCCCGACGCAGCGTATGTAGCTGAGTTCCTGGAGTACCCTGAAATAGTTCATCCTCACAGGCTGGCCGTAAATTCTGATCATGAGGAGTTATTCATAGGTCAGAGATTCAGCTGTAAAGAAGAGTGCGTATTTTCTATTAAATGGTACAGCATGAACATATCAGTGGATTATAAAGTTGCAGTGTCTACTCTGACAATATATATTGGGGAGTGTTGGAAGGCAGCAGAAGGCTGCAATTTGCGGGTACGAGTTGCATTCATTAAAAGTTCTTAGATGTGGGAGATACGAAAATTTGTTGGTCCTCATACATGCACATCAACACGTATGAAAGAAGATCATGAAAAACTTGATTCGAAAACTATCTATACGTGTATCATGCCAATGGTGAAGGACATGCCGACCATTAAAGTTTCGGTACTTATTGCCGAGATGCAAGCACAATTCTAGTATCGAGTATCATATCAAAAGGCATGGATAGCTAAACAGATGGCAATGGAGCAACTGTATGGGGATTACGATTCGTCGTATAACGAGCTACAAGGATGGATAGCTGCTATGCGGGAGTACGTACCGAGGACTGTGATTGAGTTGCAGACAAGGCCTTATTATGGCTAGGACGACCAGTTACAGCCGACAAAAAGGATTTTCTATCGGATGTTCTGGACATTTGATCCATGTGTGCGGGCATTTCCCCACTGCAAGCCATTTGTGCAGGTGGATGGGACATGACTACATGGAAAATATACATAGATCCTACTTCTTGCGGTTGCTCAAGACGGCAATAAAAACGTACTCCCGATAGCATTTGCCATCGTAGATAAAGAGAACTTGGAGTCTTGGGAATTCTTCCTCACTAACCTGCGGAGGTATGTTTTAGCAACGATAACATTTGCATAATCTCCGATAGAAGGAAAGGTTTAATTGCAGCAATTAGGCGTTCTGGTGTACCATGGAGGTCCGTTTACTGCATCCAGCACATTGCGGCTAACTTCCACAAAGATTATAAGAATGCAGACTGAAAGAGAGAAGTCATGGCAATGGGTAAATGATAACCTTACATTTTCAATATAAGTTGTAATGTTTTATGTTATCGAGTTAGTATAACTTATTTTTTCTTAATACGTATGCAGCGTACGAGTTAGAGCCACATATTTTCTACCAAAGAATGATCCGACTTGAGAGTGACATGGAGGGGTAGACAAACACATCTTTCCAACAATGGTTGGGCATAATGGAGCCGTGGCAATGGGCTCAAAGTTTTGACGAGGGTTTTCGTTATGGCCAAATGACCACAAACTTAGTCGAGGGGATCAACACTGTCTTGTTGAAAACACGTCATCTTCCGATTGCATCTATCTTTTCTGCTACATTCTACAGGCTGGCTACCTTGATGCCAAGAATGGTTCACCAACAAGTCGAGCAGATGGAGGCGGGACACGTGTTTGTCGAACATGTCAAGGAGGCAATGGTTGCAAACCGTCAGTTGGCGAGGTCAATGAATGTGGAAATATATTCATGATGACTAGAAACGTTTTGAGTTACTGAGACGATCAGTCGTCGACCTGGTATACTAGCTAGGTCCTATGGAGTTGATCTCTGGAACAGACGGTGCGAGTGCAGGAGGTTCGAAACGCTTCATTATCCATGTGCGCATGTCGTGGCAGCGTGTGCTAAAGTGAATGTTAATGTCGAACAATATGTCGATGATGTGTACACGCTCGAGCGTACATTGCGTGTCTGGGAAAATGAGTTCCCCGTCCTGCCTGACCTATCGATGTGGGAGGTGCCTCCGACGATTTTCGAGCTTCTCCCAGACAGAGGGCTACGGAGGAATCCAAGTGGTCGTCTGCAATCAAGCAGAATCCGTAATGAAATGGATATTAGGGAGAAATCCGACGGTAAGCGTTGTGGATTATGCAGGTTAAGTGGTCATAGTCGGAATAAATGCCCTCAGCGAAACTTTCATGTCGGACAGTCGTCCGGATTGGGTCGGAATTGACCTAATGCTGTAAACTTTATATGTGTAATGATATAAAAAGTATAATTCATTAGAAATAATAAAAATTATTCAGCTTATGCTTATTGTCGAAACCCTTTTTTTTTTTTGAAAAACAAAAAATTTAGTTGTTGACTTATTAAAAATAAAAATGGGAATCGATTTTGAAAATGGTTTTAGGTCTACGAATTTTTCAAAAAATAGGTTCGGGAGTCGGTTACACACGAGGAAGGGTCAGCACCCTCGTAACGCCCAAAATTGGTACTGAATTGATTGTTTAATGTCTTAGTGTCGAGAATTTGAAAAGATTTTAAAATACGATCATTCCTTTTTATTAATGTTAACTTTATAAAAGATGCTTGGATAAATCGAGGTGAATACCAAAGACCTCCTTGTCTCAGAGTAATAAAATGACACACCCAATACATTAGGGCACGACATTTTAGTCCTCGAGAATAAGTTTGTCTTTTGATTTTCGAAACTTGTGTGGTGAAGTTTAAAAAAAAAAGATATTCAATTGCTTTAAGTCAGATGAAAAAGCGAAACCCAATACGTTAGTGCACAATTTCTCAAAATTTCGAGCATTGAATATCGCCCTTATTATTGTTTAAAATCTTCATTTTGAGAAAACGATGCGTCACATCCAATACATTAGGACACGATGTATCGAATTCCCGAAAATGATTTTTTGGCTTATGTGCTTTGGTTAAAGAAAATTTTCGATTATTTAGATTCAACAAGGAAAATCGGAACCTAATACGTTAGGGCTCAATTCTCTCGAGGATTCCAAATTTCGAGTATTGCGTCATTTTGAAAATTTTTGTATGAAATAACTTTAACATTTGTAATCTTTTGAATAAATAGAAAAAAAATGATTGAATAATAATGTACAACGCGATATGATAATTTGTAAACTAAAGCATGCATTAATGAATAACAAAGATTCGACATATACAAATAAACAATATCATATACGTAAGAGCAACAATTTTATACCTACACGTGCATATACTAACATCCACATTAGCAAGCAAGATGAATTAAAAGGTTATTCTTAAAAAAATAACAAGAAAATTAAATAAAATGTAACAATTTTTTAAATAACACAAAGGTAACATGAAAGAAGGAAATTACATATTAAAATAAGTTTAAAATATATATATATATATATATATATATATATACATGAAAGTTTGAAATAAACCAAAAATATAGTTAAAAACATATAATTTGAAATCAATAGTATTTTATGTACATACATATGTATAATAAAAATAATTTAATATAGGTTGTTGTAATAACCCAAATTTTCCCGGCCCAAATTAAATAATAAACACAAAATAAAAATAAAAATTAAAAGTCCATTTTTAAGGTCCATTTATATCCAGCCCAATAATAACTAACCCGTTTAGCCCAAGACCCAACTACAATATGACCCAAACCGTTTTAACCTAAACTACCCAAATTTAACAGACCCTAAACCCAACTTTCTAAACCCGGATCTCCCAGGCCCAGAACTTAGCCCAAATCAGTGGAGCACCCTAGAGGCTTCTAGGGTTTTCGCCAGCGCCGCAGCCACCAAGGCCACCCTCCGCGCATGCCAAGCCACTCCCCATGCATGCAGCGCCTCCACGCCACGTTGGTCTCCGTACCACCAGCTAGACTCCTCCGTACCTGCACACAAGCAGACAAACAAAAAACAAACAGAAAACGGCAGCAAAGAAAAAAAAGAAAAAAGATATTGGTTGTATTTTGGATTGATTTTATCTTCAGCTATAAAGCCATTTTCTAAATTTTGTAAAGGTGACACACACGATCCATATACAGAAAAAATCAAAAAGCAATAGAGAAGTTTTTGAAATGTGATATTTCAAGTTTCCTTTCCCTTTTTTTTTCTTTTGGATTCTGCTCTCTCTTTTTCGATTCATATTTCTTTCTTTTTTTTATCAAATATATAGATGTATAAGGAGACGTAAAATAAAAGGGAAATTACCTTTTGCGGCACCGTTGAATCTTCGTTCCTTCCGTCACCGTCGGTGTCTGGGCGGAGATTAATTGGTGTTTGGTAGGCTAAGTTTTAAGTAGAGAGTGGCTAGGGTTTGTAGGATTGGCAGAAATCGCTTAATGCCTGGGTCTTTTGGGCTTTATGCGTACTGTGAAATGACGCCGTTTGGAGTCAGATCAGTGGCTCCAAAACGGCACCGTATTGGCCCATACCCGATGACCCGGTCCAACTGCGGCTAGATCCGCGTGTTTGTAGGGGAGGGGTAATTGCGCGTCGAGTCCTTCTTGTTTTGCGCGGTATTTCAATTCAATACCCTCTTTATCTTCATTTCCTTTTTAAATTTAATCTTTTATTTTATTTTTGTTTCAATTTGATCCGCATAAAACGCTGCGTTTTGGAAGGGAGGGAATATTTCCTACTCAGCCCCCCATATAATTCACGCGTTGCGATATAGTCCCCCGCTTTGTTTTAATTACATTAATTTCTCGTTAATTTAGATCTAATTGTGATTTAACCCCTTTTTATTGGTTTTTTATATTAATTTACTAATTATTTTATTACTATTATTAGTATATACGTATGTTATTTACATTATTATTATTAATTTTCTTTATATATATTATTTATCTAAATTAATATATATCTTTATGTATTTTGAAAATATTTATTTTTAAAATTATTGAGTTACTATTATTTTATGACATATTTGTCTTTGATTGTATTTTATTTATTTCAAATTTTCACAAATATATATAGCACTTATTTTAAACCTATTAATACATAATTTCCTTCTTTCACGATTGCTTAATGTTGTTTATTAAGAAACTTGTCACATTTTATTTAATTTGCTTGTTACCTCTATAAGATTGACTTTTAATTCATTCTACTTGCTAATGTGGATGTTAGTATTTGCATAATATAGGATATAAGAATTGTTGCTCTTATGGGTATGATATTATTTATTTGCGTATATTGAATCTTTGTTATGTATTGGCATATGCTTTAGTGTAAAATTGTTATTTCGAGTTGTACATTATTATGTAATCATTTTTTTTTCAAAAAGATTACAAATGTCAAAGTTATTTTATACGAAAGTCTTTCAAAATAACACATATACTCGATATTTGGAATCCCCGAGAGAATCGATCCCTAATGTATTGGGTTCTATTTTCCGCGTTGAATCTAAATAATCAAAAGTTTTCTTTAATTAAAATACAAAAAACTCACTCTCGGGAATTCGATAAGTCGTGTCCTAATGTATTGGATGTGACGTGTCATTTTCTCGAAATGAGGATTTTTTTAAAAAATAATAAGGGCAATATTCAATGCTCGGAACTTTGAGAAATCGCGCCCTAACGTATTGGGTTTCAATTTTTCATCGGACTTAAAGCAATTGAATATCCTTTTTAAATCTCACCATGCAAGTTTTGAAAATCAAAAGACAAACTTATTCTCGAGGACTAAAAATGTCGTGCCCTAATGTATTGGGTGTGTCATTTTATTACTCTAAGATAAGAAGGTCTTCGGTATTCGCATCGATTTATCCATGCATCTTTTATGAAATTAATAAGAAAGGGGAAGGATCGTATTTTAAAAGCTTTTCAAAGTTTCAACACAAAGACATACAATGATCAATTCGGTACCAATTTTGGACGTTACGAGTGTGCTAACCCTTCCTCGTGCGTAACCGACTCCCGAACCTATTTTCTCAAAATTCGCAGACCTAAAATTATTTTCTAGGTGATCCGATCACACCTTAATAAAATATCGATGGCAACTCTCATTTTTATTTTCAAATTCGATCCCCCTTTTTTCAAGTTTAAAAATGGTTTTGACAGCTTGGCGACTCCGCTGGGGATATTTAGAGAGTCAAGCCATAAAATTGATTGTCTTTTGTCTTATTCTCAAAAATTAGAATTTGATCTAAAAAATTACGATCCTCTTTGCATTTGTTTATATGGTTACTGTAAATTAAGTTTTAATATCTTTGCATCATATTGCATAAAGGCTATTCTGGTCTTACCCCTTTAAGTGGGAGTGAGAAGCTACTCATTCGTGAGGTTTTCACCTCCGTGCAGGATAGTGGATTGCTTCTAGGATACATCCGTACCTATGTCTTCGTGAGATTTTCATCTCCGTGCAGCCATAGGTAAATGTATTCCCTTGAACCGAACTCGGTCCGTATGAACCTATAATGGGTGAGGATCGAGGAATCTGCTAGTTCGAGTACCTCGACTTTAGAACCAAGCTGCATGTAGAAAAACCTAGGAGCCCATCCTTGATCGTACTGCGGAAACCCTAGCGATTGCCCCGATAGGTGTTTGATTTTTTTACTTACTTAAAGTTGCATTTTTTTTGTTGCACTAACTTATGTTTTTTTATGTTTGCATGTTATTTATTATACAAAAGAGTGTCGATTCAGGTTCGATTACTAAATTAGGAAGCTTGGCATGGAGAACGGATTTCTTGATAAAGTAGAGGACAATGCTGCTGTCCGTGTGTGGTCAGAGAAAACACAATCAAAGAAAGGAGATAGTCTTGCCGGGGGGTATACATCAGAGTTATGGGACTACACCCGTATCAGTGTGACGCAAAATAGCCTTCAGGAATTAAAGGTAATATGGGACCATTGGAATGACGAAACTAAGCATTTGTTTAACTCAAGTTATGGAGATTTCCCGTATCTACTCGACATTATGGTAGACCTTCATTTGTTCAGGGCCATCGCTCAGTTTTAGAACCCCGCGTATGATTGCTTTACCTTTGGAGGGGTTGATTTGGTGCCTACTATAGAAGAATATATAGCTTTGCTACGTTGTCCAAAGATCCAAGTAGATAAAATCTACTCTAGAGCCGTTAATGTTCCAACCTTTATAAAAAAAGTTGATGAACATCACTGGAATGAGTGAACAATGGGTCACGGCACGGATCAAGCAGAAGGGGGAAAGAAAATGTAACCATTGAAAAAGCCTGCAGGAGTTGATTTTGGGGCACCCTGATGCGAGGAAAAGGGTCGATGCCTTTGCCCTGAGCATTTATGGGCTAGTAATTTTCCCTAAGGCACTAGGGCACGTAGATGAGGCAACCTCAGATCTCTTTGACCGACTTGATAAGAGGGTTACACCTGTTCCGGTAATTTTGGCAGAAACCTTCAGGTCATTGAATGCATGTCGAAGGGCAGGGGAAGGCAGATTCATTGGTTGTGTGCAGCTTCTACTTGCATGGTTCCACAGTCATTTTTGGAAAATTGATAACGTTTCGTATCGAGTTTTTTCTAAAAATTATTTGCCGTTAAAGGAGATAGCAGCTACACCAAGGAGAGATGACATCTCGGAAGAGAAATGGCTGGTCATTCTTTAAAGTCTTCATGAGGAGGACATCGAGTGGAGGGCCCAATGGTTGCTTCCGGTTGAAATCTTGTACCGATGTGGTAACTTTGATTGGGTCCCGTTACTTGGAATCTGGGGAGCGGTTGGTTATACTCCATTGATGGTGCTAAGACAGTACAGGTTAAGGCAGTTTATACTTGCAACCCAAGGCTTAGCTGAGTTCGAATTCTCATATAAAGACAATGGATATAAAAAGAAGATTCGAGAGATAACCAGTGCATGGGACCAGACTCGACGGATGAAGAGATTAGCCGTAGGCCCGACGATGACTCCTAAATATAATGAATGGTGGGTTAGAAGAATCAATGACAACATCCCAAGGCCAAGTCAAGGAGATAGTCAGTTAATAGAAGAACATTTGCGGGTTGTTGCCTCCGAATTGGAAATTATGAAGCACGATTTTGAGAAGAGGAATGCAGAGCTTGAAAAGAGGATCGAGCAGTTGGAAGAAGCAAAGATGCACTTAGGATTAGATGTGGATGTTCAAAAGTTAGAGACATAGAAATTAAGAAAAGGAAACAATAAGGCTGAGGAAGACCTGGACAGTTTGAAGACAGACTACAAGAAGTTGAGGTTATCAATAAGAACTGCTGGGCTAGGGAAAACTCCAGAACAATGGCGTCAAGAGATTCAGGAAGATAAAATTAAGGCTGATGGATGGGAAAAGAAATTCCGAGAGCTACAGACGCGAAATGGAGCTTTAGAAAAAAGTTTGTCAGAAAGCCAAAAAGAAAAGTGCGAACTAAAAGATAGAGTGGTTGAGTTGGAAAGATCTCTTCATCAGTATCGAAGTCGAAGTTCTGCGATGGAATTAAAGGTGAGCTTGAGAAAAATCGAAGAAATGAAAGGAAGAATAGAAGAGTTGGAATCGGCATTGCGAAGTTGTGAGATCCGGACTGAGTACTTGGAAACCAACGAAAGTCGTCAGAATGAGCAACTTTACCATCTTCAGAATCAAGTTGAAAATAGAGATCGTATCATGGGAGAAACCGTGGTTCAGATTCGGGAGGTAGCTGATCACCTGCAGACCTTGGCGGTACAGGCTGATGCACTGAGCGTAAAGTATGAGCTGGAATCAACTCGAGGACAGGAATTAGCTTCATTACTTAGGAAAATTAAAGTTCTGAGCATTAGGGCAAGAGCATATATGTAACCTGTTTTATGTAAAAAATTTTGTTTTCTAGTGAAAGTTTTCTAAATGAAATTGAAGCAGAATCGATGCCTCTTTGCATTCATGCATTGCATTACATTACATCATATGCATTAAGTTCCATTGAAAGAACCTAATTGATTAATCATTACAGTTAATCTGGAAACCAACAAAAACTCGTCAACCAAACACCGCTATGGTACCTGTGCAAAATCAAAAATTATGGATCAACGATTGGAAAAGTTAGAGCGACTTCAAAAGGAAATGCAAGATCAGTTACAGATGCAAATGAAGGAATAATTGGAAAAAATTCAACAGGACATGACAGAAAAGATGCTGGAGTCTCAAAAGGACATGATGACTGAGCTGACGTAATTATTAAAATGATTAAATAAAGGGAAAGGCCCTATGATCAATGATGAAGAAGAAGACAAGATTGGACCCACCTATCCTCCGGGCTTTACGCCTCCACATGTGCAGGTTCAGACTGAGGTGCAGCCGTGTAGATCCTCAGTTTCAATAAGGCCTCAACGGTTTCAATCTGATATTCCAATACCGATGAACTCCCAAGCTGGATCAGGTTCTAACCCTGGTGAAAACTCAGTTAATCTTGCTGTCCCGGACTTCGATGAAGTAGCCGAGAAAGATAAAGAAAAGGAAGAATTACCAAAACAGTTTGAGGAGAAATGGAAATGGATTGTGGAAAAGTTTAAGGCAATAGAAAACACTGAAAGTTATTGTGGAATAGATGCAAAAGATCTGAGTCTGGTTCCGGATTTGGTACTTCCTTACAAGTTTAAAATTCCAGAATTTGAGAAATATAGTAGGACCAGTTGCCCTGAAGCTCATATTACAATGTTCTGTAGAAGGATGACTGGGTACATTAACAATGATCAACTGTTAATACATTGTTTTCAGGATAGCCTCATTGGGGCGGCGTCTAAGTGGTATAACCAATTGAGCCGGGCCAAAATCAACACTTGGAGAGATTTGGCGCAGGCTTTTATGAGACAGTACAGTCATGTATCTGAAATAATGCCTAACAGAATTACTTTGCAGAACTTGGAAAAGAAACCAAACGAAAGTTTTAGACAGTATGCACAGAAGTGGAGAGAGATTACAGTTCAAGTTCAGCCACCACTCTTGGAAAAAGAAATGATGATGCTTTCCATCAACACATTGAAGGCGTCGTTTATCACGCACATGTTAGGAAGTGCCTCGAAGAGCTTCGCGGATATAATCATGAATGGCGAAATGATTGAACATGCTATTAAAAGTGGAAAAATAGATGGTGGGGAGAATAATCGAAGGTCAACTTCAAAGAAAAGAGAATGTGAAGTAAAAAATGTGATTGCATACAGTAAATCAATTACAGTGAATCAACCAGGGAAAATGGTTTCTAATCAAGAAGGCTCATCGAAACAAGAATCGGGAATGAGGCAAAATACTGAGAAGCCCTAGTTCACTCCCATTCCAATGACATATAAAGAGTTGTATCAGAAGTTATTTAATGCACATGTTGTTGCTCCTCGTTACTTGTATCCTCTACAACCCCCGTATCCAAAATGGTTTGACACGAATGCACAATGTGACTACCATGTGGGGATTTCAGGACACTCAATAGAAAATTGTACCGCTTTCAAGAAGGTTGTAGAAGGACTTATAAAATTGGGTGTTGTCAAATTTGATGACTCACCCAGCACAGAAGGTCCATTGCATAATCATGATGATAAGGGAGTGAATATGTTGAGCGAAGGTACGGGGGAAGAAGTCAAGACTGACATCGCTGAAGTAAGAAATCCATTGAAGCGGGTATGGAAAGAGATGGAAAAAAGAGGGTTAGTTATTTCAGATTTGGAGGAAGGATTTGAGATGGGAAATTATTGTGAATTCCACCATAAAACAGGGCATGAAATCCAAGAATGTGAAGGATTCAGGGCTTTGGTTCAAAGCATGATGGATAACAAGAAGATGAGGTTTTATAAAGATGCGGAAGGAAGGAGGAGCATATGCGCGACATAGTCGGCAACGGGGACCCCGAAAATAAATCATCCTGTGGTCATTATCTCACGACCTAAGAGTAACGAGGCTAGAACTCACGTAACACCAAAAGTTGTAATCACGAAACCGTCAAGTTTCACATATAAGGATGACAAAATGGTCCCGTGGAATTACGGATACAATGTGACAATCCCAAGGAAAGAAGTTGAGGGCGATATGGTAAAAGAATACCAGGAAAGGGGTTCTTATACACGTAATGGGAAGCATTATAACACTCGAGCAGAATTGCCAAGAGAAAAGACACCGACGGTGGAACAGAGGAAAGGGAAGGCGGTGGAATCTGAGCCATTGGTTAATGAACCAATAAAAGAAGAAGAAGCAAAGGAGTTTTTGAAGTTTTTGAAACACAGTGAATACAGTGTTGTGGAGCAACTGCACAAACAATTAGCCCGCATTTCTGTATTAGCTTTGCTCTTAAGTTCAGAAGTACATCGATGTGTGCTGATGAAAGTACTAAACGAAACATATGTGGTCGAGGACATCTCAGTCAATAAATTGGATCGCTCGGTCAACAATATAATTGCTGAAAATTTTATCTTCTTCAATGATGATGAAATAACGTCTAGAGGTAGGGGTTCTATTAAAGCTCTACACATTACTACTCGTTGTTAGGGGGACACATTACCGGGGGTTTTGATCGATAATGAATCCGCATTGAACGTATTGCCTTTGTCCACTCTTAATCGATTACCTATGGACAGTTCACATATGAAACCTTGCCAGAATATAGTAAGAGCATTTGATGGAACAGAAAGAAGGGTTATAGGAAGAATTGAAATACCATTAAGAATTGGCCCAATTACTTATGAGGTGGACTTTTTAGTAATGGATATTAAGCCTTCCTACAATTATTTATTGGGGAGACCGTGGATACACTCGGCAGGGGCAGTACCTTCATCATTACATCAGAAGGTGAAGCTAATATCAGAGGGTTGATTGGTAACAATAAGTGCGGAGGAGGATATTATTGCGATGGTAACGGGTGATGCACCTTATGTAGAGACCAATGATGAGGCAGTGGAATGTTCTTTCCGGTCCTTGGAATTTGTGAATGCAACGTTTATCACTGAAGGAAATAGGGTCCCGGTACCAAAGATATCCAAGACTACTGAGATGGGTCTGCAGTTGATGGTAAGAAGAGGAGCTTCGTCAGAAAAAGGGTTGGGAAAGTACCTTCAAGGGTTGAAGCACCCATGCTGAACGAAAAGTTTGATTGTTTTGGCTTAGGTTACAAGCCAGATATGAAACAAAAGAGAAAATAAGTGGAGAAAAGGCAGGAAAGAAGAAGGGCACATTTAAGCGGAGAGGAAGTCAAGTGGGAGCCTTTGACCTTTCCTCACATATCTAAATCCTTTGTGTCAGGTGGGTTTATTTACCCTGAGCGAGGGGTGTCCAGAAGCGAAGGCATTGAATGGAAAGAGTTCATATCAATGCTATAGACACAGTTGAAAGAAGGTCCTTGCTGGAGATTGGCCCTTATGAACCTGGGAGTGAGCTAAACAATTGGACTGCGGAAGAAATACCTGTAGTCTTTAGAGCTTATTCAGAGTAATGTTCAAAACATTATTGTTATTTTTAGCCTAAGAATGATAAGAAATCCTTTGTGAATCAGGCTTAAGTCTGAATATCTTTATCCTAATAAAATACATCTTTACATTCATTTCGAGCAATTATTCTTTTATTCTTTCCAAGCGAGTAAATATTTTCCATTTGATTAATTGTCTTCGAAATATTTTTTCATTTATAACCTAATCGTGCAAATAATTATTCATAAATTTATACTTTGTATATTCTTTGGTGTATCCCATAGGTCCTCAGATATCAATGACATGAGTGATGTTGTTTCAAACACGGAGTCTCTTTTTGAGTAAGACATGTGTTTGGAAGGATCTCATGACTTTGAAAATGACGAAGACTGTGGTGTATCTCCGGACTTGTTGAAAATGGTGGAGCAAGAGGATAAACAAATCCTACCTCATAAGGAATCATTAGAAATTGTGAGCCTAGAGGAAGGAAAAGAAGTGAAAATCGGAACTGATATCACTTCAAAGACAAAATATGACCTCATTGAGTTACTCCGAGAGTTCAAAGAAGTTTTCGCATGGTCCTACCAGGATATGCCAGGGCTAAATACTAGCATTGTTGTACATCGTTTACCTATAAAAGAGGATTGCAAACCAGTTCAGCAGAAGCTCAGAAGAATGAGATCTGATATTGTGTTGAAAATAAAAGAGGAGGTCAAAAAGCAATTTGATGCTGGGTTCTTACAGGAGGTTAAGTACTCAGAATGGGTAGCAAACATCGTCCATGTTCCCAAAAAGGATGGAAAGGTACGAATGTGCATGGATTATAGGGACCTGAATAAGGCTAGTCCAAAAGACAATTTTCAGCTGCCGCACATTGACAATTTGGTAGATAACACAGCTGGCTACTCATTATTTTCTTTCATGGAAGGCTTTTCTGGATATAATCAAATAAAGATGCATCCTGAGGACATGAGGAAAACCACATTCATTACCCTATGGGGAACATTTTGTTACAAAGTAATGCCCTTTGGATTCAAGAATTCAGCAGCAACGTACCAAAGGGCAATGGTCACCCTGTTTCATGACATGATGCACAAAGAAATTGAAATCTATGTTGATGATATGATTGCAAAATCTAGAACTGAAGAGGATCATCTCTGAGTCTTGAGGAAATTGTTCTTAAGATTGAGAAAATTCATGCTCAAACTCAACCCAGCAAAATGCATATTTAGAGTCAGATCAGGAAAGTTGTTAGGCTTCATAGTCAGTAAGAAGGAGATTGAGATTGACCGGGATAAAGTTAAAGCAATACGAGATCTGCCTCCTCCAAGCACCCAGAAAGAGGTCTGAGGGTTCCTAGGAAGGTTGAACTACATTGCTCGGTTCATTTCACAATTGACTGAGAAATGCGATCCAATATTTCGTCTTCTAAAGAAACATAACCAGGGAGAATGGGATGAGGAATGTCAGAAAGCTTTTGACAAGATAAAACAATACTTGGCTAATGCTCCAATACTATCACCACCTAGTCTAGATATGCCATTGATATTGTATCTAACGGTGTTTGACAATTCCATGGGATGCGTCTTGGGCCAACATGACGAAACAGGAAAGAAAGAAAGAGCAATATACTATCTCAGCAAGAAATTCGCTGATTGTGAAATGAGGTACTCGTCCATTAAAAAGTTGTGTTGTGCTTTAATTTGGACAACCCGAAGACTAAGGTAATACATGTTGTATCATATGACTTGGCTGATTTCAAAGTTAGATCCTTTAAAGAACATGATGGAATCAACCGCTTTAAATGGGAGAATGGCTAGATGGCAAATTCTGCTCTCTAAATTTGACATAGTATATGTAAGTCAGAAGGCTATAAAAGGAAGTGCAATAGCTGATTTTCTAGCCAGCAGAGCCTTGGAAAACTATGAGCCTTTGAACTTTGATTTTCCAAATGAGGACTTATTGTATGTGGCAAACACTGAAGAAAACCCTCGAACAAACCACATCTGGAAGTTAAATTTCGATGAAGCTTCAAATGCTATAGGTAATAGAATTGGGGCAGTCTTGGTATCCCCAAGTGGAGATCATTATCCTGTCGCTAGCAAGTTGGACTTCGATTGCACAATAACATGGTAGAATATGAAGCATGTATTATGGGTATTCGTACGGCCATTGAACGTAAAATCAAAGTACTTAAAGTGTATGGAGATTCCGCATTGGTGATATACCAACTCAAAGGAGAATGGGAAACCAGAGACCCTAAGTTGATCAGTTATAAATAACTGGTTCTTGAATTGATTGATGAGTTTGATTACATCACTTTCCGTTATCTCCCACGAGAGGAAAACCAGATGGCTGACGCACTGGCTACTCTAGCCTCGATGATTAAGGTGAACAAGTTAGAAATCATGAAGCCTATTCAGATGAGCATATATGAAGTTCCAGCTCATTGCTACAGTATTGAAGAAGAGGGAAAAGATTATCACCCTTGGTATCAGAGTATACTACAGTATGTGAAGAATCGAAAATACCCTGATCAAGAGACAGAAAACGACAAGAGAACGCTGAGAAAAATAGCCATTAAGTATGTCTTAGATGGGGAAGTGTTGTACAAAAGAGGGAAAGATCAAGTGATATTAAGATGTGCAGATGCCATAGAGGCTAGGAAGATCCTGGAGGAAGTCCATGAGGGCATTTACGGAACCCATGCAAATGGTTTTACAATGGCCAGACAGATCATGAGATTTGGATACTATTGGTCTACTATAGAAGGGGACTGCATTAGCTATGCCAAGAAGTGTCATAAATGTCAGATTTATGGAGATAAGATATATGTACCTCTCTCACCTCTGCACGCTATGACTGCTCCTTGGTTGTTCTCCATGTGGGGCATGGATGTTATTGGGCCGATATCACCAAAGGCTTCGAATGGGCATCGTTTCATCTTTGTGGTCATTGATTACTTTACCAAATGGGTGGAAGCTGCTTCATATGCAAATGTCACGAAATCGGCGGTTAGTAAATTCTTGAAAAAGGAGATTATTTGTCGATGTGGAATGCCTGAAAGAATCATATCTGACAATGCATTGAATTTGAATAATAACACAATAGCGGAGGTTTGTAGTCAGTTCAAGATTAGTCACCATAACTCGTCCCTATATCGCCCAAAAATGAATGGTGCAGTAGAGGTGGCCAATAAGAATATTAAGAGAATTGTGGGAAAAATGACTGAAACCTACAAGGATTGGCATGAAAAATCTATCATTCGCTCTCTTAGCTTACCTAACATCTGTTAGGACCTCTACTAGGGCAACACCCTTTTCTCTAGTTTCTGGGATGGAAGCTGTTTTACCCATTGAAGTGGAGATTCCATCTCTTCGAGTATTAGCTGAATTGAAATTGAATGAGGCAGAATGAATTCAGTCTCGATACGACCAGTTGAACTTAATAGAAGGGAAAAGGTTGAGAGCCCTCCAACATGGTCATATGTATCAGAAACGAATGATGCGAGCCTATAACAAAAAGGTTCGTCGCAGAGAATTCAACGAAAGGGATCTGGTATTGAAGAAAATTCACCCTATACAAAAAGACTTTAGAGGAAAATGGATGCCAAATTGGGAGGGTCATTATGTCGTAAAGAAGGCCTTTTCTGGTGGAGCTTTGATTCTAAGTGAGATGGATGGAAAAAACTTGCCAAATCCTGTAAACTCAGACTCATTCAAGAAATACTTCACTTGAAGGAAAGGGATCAAAGTGAAAACCCGCAAAGTGCGCTTTGATTCCTAAAAAAAATGATGATGAAAAAATAAAAATGGAGAGGCTAAGGGGAAAACCCGCAAAGGGCACCTTAGGCCAAAGGGGGATTTGAGTTGAAAACCCGAAAAGGGCGACTCAAATATTGATCAGAATGGGGCATGGAGTGTTTAGAGTAGCTTGCATCTTGATCAGATCGGGGCATGTGGCAATCTTGCTATGCCTGAATCAACAGGAAGGGATAGGCGACGTCTTAGGGCATCAACAAAGCACTGAAGACCTCCTAAACACATGTCAAACTCAAAATGGCCTTTAGAAAGTTTGTACAGAAAAGTTCAAGCTGTGATATCTGTGGGACCCAATTCTCCTATTATTTATATTGAATTTGTTGATTCTTGGAATACTTTTTTTCTTTTCCAAGATATACATTCCCAATCAATTTCTTTATTATCCTTCTTTACTATTTGTGATAATTCATTCATTTTGAGCTATGCCCAGAACCAACTTTATTCTTATCCATTGTTATGACCATTCTTGCAAGCATGTTGCATTGGAATAATGATTAATGGACTAATAAAACTTTCACAAAGGAAGTTTTGCTTATTACTCTAAAAAGTTTCTAAATAATATAGGAACCTGAAACAGGACTATTGTTTAGAACACACCAAAATTAAAGGTTGGAAATTTGAGAAGGAAGAGTCTAAATTTGGACTTTCTCTTTGGATTTTGTTGTCAAATGCATTGATTGAACAAAACAACAAGATGTCATGTTAATGATAAAGCTTAAATAAACGAGTAAGCAATGATCATCAGGCAATAGGAAGAGGTTACCTCGGAGAAGAGAGCCTTCACTTGCGCATGAGTCTTTGGTACGACACCCCGAGAATGGTGTAAGAAACCAGAATGATCCAGATCCTGTATCCTTGAATTGTGATAAGAGAGGATTGAGGAAAAGCCACATATTTCTACCCTTGAATTACAGTGGGAGAGTGGTGGTACAAATTTTGGGGCCCCAATTGATTAAACTTTAAGGTTTACAGTAGGGGAAATCTGACTAAGTGATGCTTTGAAGAAGCCAGTCAAGCGAGAAGACGTTGTAGCACGTCAGTGTTAATACCTTGATAAATTTCGAGTAATGACAACCTAAGCGGGATCATTCTCGAAAAAAAAATAAAACTCTGCATTCATGCAAATACTATTCACATGCCTAGTTAGGAGTATTTGATCATGTCATCCTAATCATTAGGCATAATTAGGTTCATTATACAGGCCATGTTCCCCAGAGAACAGATTTGGGAAATTACAGATTTTTTCTCCCTAAGCAACAGTGGAGCAGATCGAAGCCAGAAATCTTATCTCCCTGAGATTACAGCGGAGCAGATTGAAGCTAGTAATCCTATCTCCCTAAGATTACAGTGGAGCGGATTAAAATAAAGAATCTTATCTCTCTGAAGTTACAGTAGAGTAGATCGCATCAGATTGAAGCCAAAAATCTTATCTCCCTAAGATTACAGCGGAGCAGATTGAAGCTAGTAATCCTATCTCCCTGAGATTACAGTGAAGCAGATTAAAATAAAGGATCTTATCTAACTGAAGTTACAGCAGAGTAGATCGCATCAAATCGAAGCTAGAAATCTTATCTCCCTGAGATTATAGTGGAGCAAATTGAAGCTAGTAACCCTATCTCCCTGAGATTACAGTGAAGCGAATTAAGATAAAGGATCTTATCTCTCTGAAGTCACAGTAGAGAAGATCGCATCAGGTCTTATCTCCCTGAGATTACAGTGGAATAGACCGAGGAATTACAGATCTTATTTCCCAGATGATGTAGTGGAGCAGATTGAAGCTACAACAGCGAATCTTGCTTCCTCAACATCATGATTAAACAGATTAAAGTTACGAGATACGAATCCTATCTCCTCGACGTCGCGGTGGAGTGGATCGAGGCACCAATTCCTATACCTCTGAAGATGCAGTAGGATGGAATGAGGTTACTTGAAGAAGAATACCAGAATCCCGCATGACCAGGCAAATTTGGCCTTATCAAAGTCTTTGCTGCATTCCCATGACACGACAATGAGCAAAGAGGGGCAGCTGTAATAACCCAAATTTGCCTGGCCCAAATTAAATAATAAACACAAATAAAACAAATAAAAATTAAAAGTCCATTTTTAAGGTCCATTTACATCCAGCCCCATAATAACTAACCCGTTTAGCACAAGACCCAACTACAATATGACCCAAACCGTTTTAACCTAAACTACCCAAATTTAACAGACCCTAAACCCAACTTTCTAAACCCGACTCTCCCAGGCCCAGAACTCAGCCCAAATCAGTGGAGCACCCTAGAGGCTTCTAGGGTTTTCGCCAACGCCGCAGCCACCGAGGCCACCGTCCGCGCATGCCAAGCCATTCCCCACGCATGCAGTGCCTCCACGCCACATTGGTCTCCGTACCACCAGCTAAACTCCTCCGTACCTGCACACAAGTAGACAAACAAAAAACAAACAGAAAACGGCAGTAAAGAAAAAAAAGAAAAAAGATATTGGTTGTATTTTGGATTGATTTTATCTTCGACTATAAAGCCATTTTCTAAATTTTGTAAAGGTGACACACACGATCCATATACAGAAAGAATCAAAAAGCAATAGAGAAGTTTTTGAAAGGTGATCTTTCAAGTTTCCTTTCCCTTTTTTTTCTTTTGGATTCTGCTCTCTTTTTTTCGATTCATATTTCTTTCCTTTTTTCTTATCAAATATATAGATGTATAAGGAGATGTAAAATAAAAGGGAAATTACCTTTTGTGAAACCGTTGGATCTTCGCTCCCTCAGTCGCCGTTGGTGTCTGGGCGGAGATTAATTGGTGTTTGGGAGGCTAAGTTTTAAGTAGAGAGTGGCTAGGGTTTGTAGGATTGGCAGAAATGGCTTAATGCCTGGGTCTTTTGGGCTTTATGCGTACTGTGAAACGACGCCATTTGGAGTCTGATCAGTGGCTCCAAAACGGCGCCGTATTGCCCCATACTCGATAACCCAGTCCAACTGCGGCTAGATCCGCGTGTTTGGTAGGGGAGGGGTAATTGCGCGTCGAGTCCTTCTTTTTTGCGCGGTATTTCAATTCAATACCCTCTTTATTTTCATTTTCTTTTTAAATTTAATCTTTTATTTTATTTTTGTTTCAATTTGATCCGCATAAAACGCTGCGTTTTGGAAGGGAGGGAATATTTCCTACTCAGCCCCCATATAATTCGCGCGTTGCGATATAGTCCCCCGCTTTGTTTTAATTACATTAATTTCTCGTTAATTTAGATCTAATTGTGATTTAACCCCTTTTTATTGGTTTTTTATATTAATTTACTAATTATTTTATTACTATTATTAGTATATACGTATGTTATTTACATTATTATTATTTTCTTTATATATATTATTTATCTAAATTAATATATATATCTTTATGTATTTTGATAATATTTATTTTTTAAATTATTGAGTTACTATTATTTTATGACATATTTGTCTTTGATTGTATTTTATTTATTTCAAATTTTCACACATATATATAGCACTTACTTCAAACCTATTAATACATAATTTCCTTCTTTCGCGATTGTTTAATGTTGTTTATTAAGAAACTTGTCACATTTTATTTAATTTGCTTCTTACCTCTATAAGATTGACTTTTTAATTCATTCTACTTGCTAATGTGGATGTTAGTATTTGCATAATATAGGATATAAGAATTGTTGCTCTTATGTGTATGATATTATTTATTCGCGTATATTGAATCTTTGTTATGTATTGGCGTATGCTTTAGTGTAAAAATTGTTATTTCGCGTTGTACATTATTATGCAATCATTTTTTTTCAAAAAGATTACAAATGTCAGTTATTTTATACAAAAGCCTTTCAAAATAACACATAGACTCGATATTTGGAATCCCCGAGAGAATCGAGCCCTAATGTATTGGGTTCTATTTTCCTCGTTGAATCTAAATAATCAAAAGTTTTCTTTAATCAAAATACATAAAACTCACTCTCGGGAATTCGATAAGTCGTGTCCTAATGTACTGGATGTGATGTGTCAGTTTCTCGAAATGAGGATTTTTAAAAAAAATAATAAGGGCAATATTCAATGCTCGGAACTTTGAGAAATCGCGCCCTAATGTCTTGGGTTTCAATTTTTCATCGGACTTAAAGAAATTGAATATCCTTTTTAAATCTCACATGCAAGTTTTGAAAATCAAAAGACAAACTTATTCTCGAGGACTAAAAATGCAGTGCCCTAATGTATTGGGTGTGTCATTTTATTACTCTAAGATAAGGAGGTCTTTGGTATTCGCATCGATTTATCCATGCATCTTTTATGAAATTAATAAGAAAGGGGAAGGATCGTATTTTAAAAGCTTTTCAAAGTTTCAACACTAAGACATAAAATGATCAATTCGGTACCAATTTTGGGCGTTACGAGGGTGCTAACCCTTCCTCGTGCGTAACCGACTCCTGAACCTATTTTCTCAAAATTCGAAGACCTAAAATTATTTTCTAGGTGATCCGATCACACCTTAATAAAAGATCGGTGGCGACTCCCATTTTTATTTTCAAAGTCGATCCCCCTGTTTTCAAATTTAAAAATGGTTTCGACAGTTGTATACATAAAAAATATTAAATAGCGATATTATCATACAAATCTTTAAAGATGAAATATATAAAAATGGCTTTTAAAAGTATATTATAAAATAAAAGCTATTAAAAATATATTATATAAAAAATAATTAAATCACAAAGTAAAAATAATAATGTATGATAATAATGAAATAAAAGAATTTAAAAATAATAGTGCATAATAAAGTAATATATATATGTAAAACAATAAATAACCGAAAATGTAACCAAATGTAACAATAATAAAAAATACCAAATAATAATAATAAATTGATATTAAACTAATTAATAAAACAATGGGCTGATTTGGAATTAAAGCAGAAATTTAGGGGTAAATCTGAAATACACAAAAGGAAAAGTCCAAATTACAAAGCGCGAATAACATAGGGACTAAAATAGGAAATATTCCTTGCCCACTCAAACGCTGCGCTGCAAATGGACCAAAATGAAGTAATATCGAAAATGTGGGGCAAATTTTGAAAATAAACAAAAAACCGAATTAAATCAATGAAATAAATCAAGAGGACTAGTGGCGCAAATATTCCCTCCTAGACCAAAACACGTGGATCTGGCGATGTTCGGGTCAGATCATCGGGTTGCTGGGCAATGGTCAATACGGCACCGTTTTGGAGCCACTGATCAGACTCCAAACGATGTCGTTTCGTGTATCATATGAGGGTCAAATCAAAACCCTAAACTGGCAGCATTCTAAAAAGTTTTAGCAGTTAAAAAAAAAACTAAGCCCTCCCTTAGTTGTTTCAGGAACCAAGCCTCCGTCCATCCGACCCCGATTCATGCAAAAAGGAAAAGGACTTCATCGGCGCTGACGACAAGGTAAGATCCCCTCTTTTCTTCCCTCTTTTCCGTATAGAAAATAGAAAGAAACAAAAAAATAGTAAAGAAAACGCTGTGAAAGAGAAAGAAAAGAGAACCACCTTCAAAAAAACTGATAGTTTCCTCCTTTTTTTTCTTTGTATTGATCGTGTATCTCTGTAACCCTTGCAAACGTTAAAAAAACCTTATATAGCCGAATTGAAAATAAAATAAAATAAAATAAAATAAATCAAAATACATCTATTTTTTTCTCTGCCATCTTTTTTCCTATTTTCTGTTTTTTTTGCTCCCTTTTTTTTATCTTCGTTTTCCTGCTTGTTTGTGTGTCCTTCTTGCAGGTACGGCATACGGGGACCTACGTGGAGGTACGGAGGTGGCCGTACAGAGGTACGCGTGGCGGTGCATGGCGACGCGCATGGGTGAAGGCAGCACTCGTGGCTAATGCGGCGCTGGATACTGTTAGGGTTTTTTGTTTCCACATTAGCTGGGCTAGGTTAATTGGGTTTTGGTTTGGGATAGGTTAATTGGGTATTTGGGATCTGTTTGGGTTATTGGGCTATCTGTAAATGGACTTAGCTTGTATTTTGAGTTTGTTGGACTAATGAACTCTTAATAATTTTGTTTTTATTTTTATTTTTTTATATATTTTGTTTATTTATTTGATTTGGGCCGGGCAAAATTAGGGTATTACAGCTGCCCCTCTTTGCTCATTGTTGTGTAACGGGAACGGAGCAAAGACTCTAAAAATGGCCAATTTTGACCAGTCGTGTTGGACCTTGGTGCTCTTCTTCTTTGAGTTGCCTCATTCTATCCTACTGCGTCTTTAGAGGTATAGGAATTGGTACTTCGACCCACTCCACTGCAATATTAGAGAGATAGGATTTGTAACTCGAAACTTTAATCTTTTTAACTGCAACGTCGGGGAAGCAAGATTCGTTGTTGTAGCTTCAATCTGTTCCACTGCACCGACTGGGCAGTAAGATTTACTATTGCAGCTTCAATCTTTCTAACTGTAATATTGGGGAAGCAAGATCCGCTGTTGTGACTTTAATCTGCTCCACTACACTGCTTGGGAGATAAGGTCTGTAATTTCTTCGGTCTATTCCACTATAATCTCAGGGGGATAAGACATGTAATTCTTCGGTTTATTCCACTGTAATCTCAGAGAGATAAGACCTGATGCGATCTACTCTACTGTAACTTCAGAGAGATAAGATCCTTTATTTTAATTCGTTCCACTGTAATCTCAGGGAAATAGGATTACCGGCTTCAATCAGCTCCGCTGTAATCTTAGGGAGATAAGATCTGTAATTCTTCGGTCTATTCCATTGCTGACCAGGGATGTAGGACTTGTGGCTTAAATTTGCTTCCTTACTCTTGAAGATAAGATTCACTGTCTTTGATCTGCTCCGCTATTGCTTAGAGAGACAAGATCTGTAATTTCCCTGATCTGTTCTCTAGGGAACCTGACCTGTATAATGAACGTAATTATGTCAAATGATTAGGATGGCATGATCAAAATGAATCAAATGCTCCTAACTAGACATGTGTGAATGGTGTTTGCATGAATGCAGAATTTTATTTTTCCGAGAATGATCCTATTTAGGTTGATTACTCGAAGTTATTAAGGCTTTGTCACGGCCATGCTTCAACACGTTCCTTCTTGGCCGGTGTCTTCAATGAAACATTTAATTAAATTGCCCCCACTGTAAATCTACAAGTTCAATCCTCTGGGTAGCAAAAAGTTGTATCTTCATCCTCAAGACGTAACTACAAAATGAGGAGATCTGGTCTTTTCTCAATCCTTTCCCATCGCCATTTAAAGATGCCAAACGTGTAATTCTTTGGTTTTTATACCACTCTTAAAGTGTCACATCCAAAATTTATGCACGAAGAATTTTCTACCAAAGAGGTCTCTTCTTACTAACTCATGATTATTTTGTTCAATCAATGTTTTGTCAACAAAATCCAAAAGGATTGTCTTGATTCAGACTTTTCCTTCTTAGATTTCTGACCTTTAAACTTGGTTCGTTCTAAAAAAAAGTTCTGTTTTAGGTTACTGTATTATTTAGAAACTTTTTCGAGTAATATGCAGAACTTCCTTTGTGAAATTTTTATTAGTCCATTAATCCTTTATTCTAATGCAACATGCTTGCAAAGAGAACACAACAATGGATAGAAATAGACTTGATTTGAGAGCATAACTTACAATGAATAAAATATTAAGGATATTGAGAATAAAAGAGGAATTGATTTGTATCTTGAAAAAGAATGAAGTATTCCAAGGAAGCAAATATGAATAGTATAAAAACTAGATGCCTCAGATATCGCAGCTTGAACTTCTCTGTACAAACTTTCTGAAGACCCTTTTGAGTTTGACATGTATTTAGGAGATCTACAGTACTCTGTCAATGCTCCAAGATGTCGCATACCCTTTCCTGTTGATTCAGGTATAGCAAGATCTTTACATAACCTAATCTTATCAAAATTTGAACTGTTCTGATCACCTCATGCCCCATTCTGATCAATATTTGAGCCACCCTTTTTGGGTTTTCAACTCAAATCCCCTTTTGATCTCAAGGCGCCCTTTGCTGGTTTTCACCTTGGCCTCTCCATTTGTTTTTAGGAATCAAAGCGCCCTTTGCAGGTTTTCACTTTGGTCCATTTTCTTCAAGTGAAGTATTTCTTGACTGATCTGAGTTTACAGGATTTGACAAGTTTTTTCCTTCCATCTCACTTAGAATCAAAGCTCCACCAAAAAAGGTCTTATTTATGACATAAAGACCCTCCCAATTTGGCATTCATTTCCCTCTAAAGTCCTTTTGTATAGGAAGAATTTTCTTCAACACCAGATCGCCTTCGTGGAATTCTCTGGGATGAACCTTGTAGTTATAGGCTCGTATCATCCGTTTTTGATACAAATGACCATGTTGGATGGCTTTTAACCTTTTATCTTCGATTAAGTTCAACTGGTCGTATCGAGACTGAACCCATTCTGCTTCATCCAATTTCAATTCAGCTAATACCCGAAGAGAAGGAATCTCCACTTCAATAGGTAAAACGACTTCTATCCCATAAACTAGAGAAAAAGGTGTTGCCCTAATAGAGGTCTTAACAGATGTTCGGTAAGCTAAAAGAGCAAATGATAGCTTTTCATGCCAATCCTTGTAGGTTTCAGTCATTTTCCCCACAATTCTCTTCATGTTCTTATTGGCCACCTCTACTGCACCATTCATTTTTGGGCGATATGGCGACGAGTTATGGTGACTGATCTTGAACTAACTACAAACCTCCGTAATTGTGTTATTATTCAAATTCAACGCATTGTCGGATATGATTCTTTCAGGCATTCTATATCGACAAATGATCTCTTTTTTCAAGAATTTACTAACCGCCGACTTCATGACATTTGCATATGAAGCAGCTTCCACCCATTTGGTAAAGTAATCAATTACCACAAAGATGAAACGATGCCCATTCGAAGTCTTCGGTGATATTAGCCCAATAACATCCATGCCCCACATGGAGAACGGCCACGAAGCAATCATAACGTGCAGAGGTGAGGGAGGTACATGTATCTTATCTCCATAAATTTGACATTTATGACACTTCTTGGCATGGCTAATGTAATCCCCTTCCATAGTAGACCAATAGTATCCAAATCTCATGATCTGTCTGGCCATTGTAAAACCATTTGCATGGGTTCCGCAAATGCCCTCATGGACTTCTTCCAGGATCTTTCTAGCCTCTATGACATCTACACATCTTAACAGCACTTGATCTTTCTCTCTTTTGTACAACACTTCCCCATCTAAGACATGCGCAATTGCTATTCTTCTTAGTGTTCTCTTGTCATTTTCTGTCACTTGATCAGGGTATTTTCGATTCTTCACATATTGTAGTATACTCTGATACCAAGGGTGATCATCTTTTCCCTCCTCTTTAATACTGTAGCAATGAGCCAAAACTTCATATATGCTCATCTGAATAGGCTTCATGATTTCTAACTTGTTCACCTTAATCATCAAGGCTAGAGTAGCCAGTGTGTCAGCCATCTGGTTTTCATCTCGTGGGAGATAACAGAAAGTGATGTCATCAAATTTGTCAACCAATTCAAGAACCAGTTCTTTATAATTGATCAACTTAGGGTCTCTGGTTTCCCATTCTCCTTTGAGTTGGTATATCACCAATGCGAAATCTCCATACACTTTTAGCACTTTGATTTTACGTTCAATGGCCTCACGAATACCCATAATACATGCTTCATATTCTACCATATTATTTGTGCAATCGAAGTCCAACTTGCTAGCGACAGGATAATGATCTCCACTTGGGGATACCAAGACTGCCCCAATTCCATTACCTATAGCATTTGAAGCTCCATCGAAATTTAACTTCCAGATGTGGTCTATTTGAGGGTTTTCTTCAGTGTTTGCCACATACATTAAGTCCTCATTTGGAAAATCGAAGTTCAAAGGCTCATAGTCTTCCAAGGCTCTGCTGGCTAGAAAATCAGCTATTGCACTTCCTTTTATAGCCTTCTGACTTACATATACTATGTCAAATTCAGAGAGCAGAATTTGCAATCTAGCCTTTCTCCCATTTAAAGCAGTAGATTCCATCATGTACTTTAAAGGATCCAACTTTGAAATGAGCTAAGTCGTATGATACAACATGTATTGCCTTAGTCTTCGAGTTGTCCAAATTAAAGCACAACACAACTTTTCAATGGATTTAGTACCTCATTTCACAATCGTGAATTTCTTCTTTGAGATAGTATATTGCTCTTTCTTTCTTTCCTGTTTCGTCATGTTGGCCCAAGACGCATCCCATGGAATTGTCAAACACCGTTAGATACAATATCAATGGCCTATCTGGACTAGGCGGTGATAGTACTGGAGCATTAGACAAGTATTGCTTTATCTTGTCAAAAGCTTTCTGACATTCCTCATCCCATTCTCCTGGATTATGTTTCTTCAGAAGGTGAAATACTGGATCGCATTGCTCAGTCAATTGTGAAATGAACCGGGCAATGTAGTTCAACCTTCCTAGGAAACCTCAAACCTCTTTCTGAGTGCTTGGAGGAGGAAGATCTTATATTGCTTTAACTTTATCCGGGTCAATCTCAATCCCCTTCCTACTGACAAGCCCAGCAACTTTCCTGATCTGGCTCCAAATATGCATTTTGTTGGGTTGGGCTTGAGCTAAAATTTTCGCAATCTTAAGAACAATTTCCTCAAGACTCGGAGATGATCTTCTTCAGTTCTAGATTTTGCAATCATATCATCAACATAGATCTTAATTTCTTTATGCATCATGTCATGAAACAGGGTGACTATTGCCCTTTGATACGTTGCTCCTGCATTCTTCAATCCAAAGGGCATTACTTTGTAACAAAATGTTCCTCATAGGGTAATGAATGTGGTTTTCCTCATATCCTCAGGATGCATCTTTATTTGATTGTATCCAGAAAAGCTGTCCATGAAAGAAAATAATGAGTAGCCAGCTGTGTTATCTACCAAAGTGTCAATGTGCAGCAATAGAAAGTTGTCTTTTGGACTAGCCTTATTCAAGTCCCTATAATCCATGCACATTCGCACCTTTCCATCCTTTTTGGGAACAGGGACGATGTTTGCTACCCATTCCAAATACTTGACCTCTTGTAAGAATCCAGCATCGAACTACTTTTTGACCTCCTCTTTTATTTTCAACACAATATTAGGTCTCATTCTTCTGAGCTTCTGCTGAACTGGTTTACAATCTTCTTTTATAGGTAAATGATATACCACAATGCTAGTATTTATCCCTGGCATATCCTGGTATAACCATGCGAAAACATCTTTGAACTCTCAGAGTAACTCAATGAGGTCATGTTTTGTCTTTGTGGTGATATCAATTCCGATTTTCACCTCTTTTCCTTCCTCTAGACTCATAATTTCTAATGATTCCTTATGAGGTAGGATTTGTTTATCCTCTTGTTCCACCATTCTCAACAAGTCCGGAGATACACCACAGTCTTCGTTATTTTCAAAGTCATAAGATCCTTCCAAACACATGTCTTGCTCAAAAAGAGACTCCGTGTTTGAAACAACATCACTCATGTCATTGATATCTGAGGACCTATGGGGATACACCAAAGAATATACAAAAATATAAATTTATGAATAATTATTTGTACAATCAGGTTATAAATATAATGAAAAAATCATTTGGAAGACAATCAATCAAATGGAAAATATTTACTTGCCTAGAAAGAATAAAAGAATAATTGCTTAAAATGAATGCAAAGATGTATTTTATTAGGATAAAGATATTCAGACTTAAGCCTATTTCACAAAGGATTTCTTATCATTCTTAGGCTAAAAACAACAATAATGTTTTGAACATTACTTTGAATAAGCTCTAAAGACTACAGGTATTTCTTCCGCAGTCCAATTGTTTAGCTCAGTCCCAGGTTCGTAAGGGCAAATCTCCAGCAAGGTCCTTCTTTCCATTGTCTCTATAGCATTGATGTGAACATTTTCCAACATTTCTTCAATGTTTTATCTTCTGGACACCCCTTACTCAGGGTAAATAAACCCACCGACACAAAAGATTCAGATATGTGGGGAAAGGTCAAAGGCTTCCACTTGACTTTCTCTCCGCTCAAACGTGCCCTTCTTCTCTCCTGTTTTTTCTCTGCTTCTTTCCTCTTTTGTTTCATATCTGGCTTATAACCCAGGCCAAAGCAATCAAACTTTCCCTTCAGCATGGGTGCTTCAATCCTTCCTTGAAGATATTTTCCCAATCCTTTCCCTAACGAAGCTCCTCTTCCTACTATCAACTATAGACCCATCTCGGTAGTCTTGGATATCTTTGGTACCGGAATTCTGTTTCCTTCAGCGATAAACGTTGCATTCACAAATTCCAAAGACCGGAAAGAACATTCCACTGCCTCATCATTACTCTCTATATAAGGTGTATCACCCGTTACCATCGCAATGATATCCTCTTCCACACTTATTGTAACCAATCGACCCTCTGATATTAGCTTCACCTTCTGATGTAATGGTGAAGGTACTGCCCCTGCTGAATGTATCCATGGTCTTCCCAATAAACAGTTGTAGGAAGGCTGAATATCCATTACTAGAGACTCCAACTCATAAATAGTTGAGCCAATCCTTAATTGTATTTCAATTCTTCCTATAACCCCTCTTTCCGTTCCATCAAATGCCCTTACTATATTCTGCCAGGCTTTCATATGTGAAATTTCCACAGGTAGTCGATTAAGAGTGGACAAAGGCAATACGTTCAGTGCGGATCCATTATCGATCAAAACCCCCGGTAATGTGTCCCCCCGACATCGAGTAGCAATGTGTAGAGCTTTAGTAGAACCCCTACCTCCAGACGGTATTTCATCATCATTGAAGAAAATAAAATTGTCAGCACTTATATTATTGATCAACTGATCCAACTTATTGACTGAAATGTCATTGGCCACATATGTTTCATTTAGTACCTTCATCAGTGCATTTCGATGTACTTCTAAGCTTAAGAGTAAAGCTAATACTGAAATACGGACTAGCTATTTATGCAGTTGCTCCACAACACTGTATTTGCTATGTTTCAATAACTTCAAGAATTCCTTTCCTTCTTCTTCTTTTATTGGTTCATTAACCAATGGCTCAGATTCTGCCACCTTCCCTTTCCTCTGTTCTACCATCGGAGTCTTTTCTCTTGGCAATTCTGCTTGAGTGTCATAATGCTTCCCGTTACGTGTATAAGAACCCCTTTCCTGATATTCTTTTACCATATTGCCCTCAACTTCTTTTCCTTGGATTGTCACATTGCATCCGTAACTCCACGGGACCATTTTATCATCCTTATATGTGAAACTTGACGGTTTCGTGATTACAATTTTTGGTGTTACCTGAACCCTAGCCTCATTACTCTTAGGGCGTGAGATAATGACCACAGGATGATTTATTTTCGGAGTCCCTGTTCCTGACTCTGTCGCGCATATGCTCCTCCTTTCTTCCGCATCTTCATAGAACCTCATCTCCTTGTTATCCATCATGCTTTGAACGAAAGCCCTAAATCCTTCACATTCTTGGATTTCGTGCCCTATTTTATGGTGGAATTCACAATAATTTCCCATCTCATACCCTTCCTCAAAATCTGAAATAACTAACCCTCTTTTTACCATCTCTTTCCAGACCCATTTCAATGAAGTTTTTACTTCAGCAATGTCAGTCTTGACTTCTTCCCCCGTACCTTCGCTCAACATATTCACTCCCTTATCATCATGATTGGGCAATGGACTTTCTGTGCTTGGTGAGTCATCAAATTTGACAACACCCAATTTAATAAGTCCTTCTACTACCTTCTTGAAAGCGGTATAATTTTCTATTGAGTGTCCTGAAATTCCCACATGATAGTCACATTGCGCGTTCGTGTCATACCATTTTCGATACGGGGGTTGTAGAGGATTTAAGTAACGATGAGCAACAACATTGCATTAAATAAATTCTGATACAGCTCTTTATATGTCGTTAGAATGGGAGTGAACTGGGGCTTCTCAGTATTTTGCCTCATTCCCGACTCTTGTTTCGATGAGCTTTGTTGATTAGCAACCATCTTCCTTGGTTTATTCACTGTAATTGATTTACTGTATGCATTCACATTGTTTACTTCACCTTCTCTTTTCTTTGGAGTTGACCTTCGATTATTCTTCCCACCATCTATTTTTCCACTTTTAATAGCATGTTCAATCATTTCGCCATTCATGATTATGTCCGAGAAACTCTTTGAGGCACTTCCTAACATGTGTGCGATAAACGGTGCCACCTCTATGCATACTGTTTAAAACTTTCGTTTGATTTCTTTTCCAAGTTCTACAAAGTAATTCTATCAGGCATTATTTCAGATACATGATTGTACTGTCTAATAAAGGCCTGCGCCAAATCCCTCCAACTGCCGATTTTGGTTCGGCTCAACTGGTTATACCATTTAGACGCCGCCCCAATGAGGCTATCCTGAAAACAATGTATTAATAGATGATCATTGTTAATGTACCCAGTCATTCTCCTATAGAACATTGTAATATGGGCTTCAGGGCAACTGGTCCCACTATACTTCTCAAATTCTGGCACTTTGAACTTATATAGGAGTACTAAATCTGGGACCAGACTCAGATCTTTTGCATCTATTCCACGATAACTTTCAGTGTTTTCTATTGCCTTAAACTTCTCTTCAATCCATTTCCATTTCTCCTCAAACTATTTTGGTAATTCTTCCTTTTCTTTATCCTTCTCAACTACTTCATCGAAGTCCGAGACAGCAAGATTAACCGGGTTCTCACCAGGGTTAGAACCTAATCCAGCTTGGGAGTTCAACAGTATTGGAATATCAGTTTGAAACCGCTAAGGCATTATTCAAACAGAGGATCTACGCGAATACGCCTCAGTCTAAACCTGCGCATGCGGAGGCGTAAAACCTGGAGGATAGGTGGGTCCATTCTTGTCTTCTTCTTCATCATTAATCATATGACTTTTCCCCTTATTTATTCCTTTTATTAATTGCATCAGCTCAGTCATCATGTCCTTTTGAGACTCTAGCATCCTTTCTGTCATGTCATGTTGAATTTTTTCCAATTGCTCATTCATTTGCATCTGTAACTGATCTTGCATTTTCTTTTGAAGTCGCTCCAACTTTTCCAATATTTGATCCATAATTTTTTATCTTACACGGGTACCCTAGCGGTGCTTGGTTGACGAGTTTTTGTTGGTTTCCAAATTAACTGTAATGATTTTAACCAATTAGGGTCTTTTAGTGGACCTTAATGCATATGATGCAATGTAATGCAATGCATGAATGCAAAGAGGCATCGATTCTGATTCAATTTCATTTAGAAAACTTTTACTAGAAAATAAAATTCTTTACATAAAATATGTTACATATATGCTCTTGCCCTAATGCTCAAAACTTTAATTTTCCTAAGTAATGAAGCTAATTCTTGTCCTTGAGTTGATTCCAGCTCATACTTTACGCTCAGTGCATCGGCTTGTACTGCCAAAGTCTGTAGGTGATCAGCTACCTCTTGGATCTGAACCACGGCTACTCACATGATATGATCTCTATTTTCAACTTGATTCTGAAGATGGTAAAGTTGCTCATTCTGACGAATTTCGTTGGTTTCCAAGTACTCAGTCCAGATCTCACAACTTCGTAATGCCGATTCCAACTCTTCTATTATTCCTTTCATTTCTTTGATCTTTCTCAAGCTCACCCTTAATTCCATCGCAGAATTTCAACTTCGATACTGATGAAGAGATCTTTCCAACTCAGCCACTCTATCTTTTAGTTCGCATTTTTCCTTTTGGCTTTCTGACAAACTCTTTTCTAAAGCTCCATTTTGAGTCTGAACCTCTCGGAATTTCTTTTCCCATCCATCAGCCTTGATCTTTTCTTCCCAAATCCCTTGATGCCATTGTTCTGGAGTTTTCCCTAGCCCAGCAGTTCTTATTGATAACCTCAACTTCTTGTAGCCTGTCTTCAAACTGTCCAAGTCTTCCTCAGCCTTGTTCTTTCCTTTTCTTAATTTCTCCGTCTCTAAATTTTGAACATCCACATCTGATCCTAAGTGCATCTTTCCTTCTTCCAACTGCTCGATCTTCTTTTCAAGCTCTGCATTCCTCTTCTCAAAATCGTGCTTCATAATTTCCAATTCGGAGGGAACAACCCGCAAATGTTCTTCTATTGACTGACTATCTCCTTGACTTGGCCTTGGGATGTTATCATTGATTCTTCTAACCCACCATTCATTATATTTAAGAGTCGTCATCGGGCCTACGGCTAATCTCTTCATCCGTCGAGTTTGGTCTCATGCACTGGTTATCTCTCGAATCTTCTTTTATATCCATTGTCTTTATACGAGAATTCGAACTCAGCTAAGCCTTGGGTTGCAGGTATAAACTGCCTTGACCTGTACTATCTTAGCACCATCAATAGAGCATAACCAACAGCTCCCCAGATTCCAAGTAACGGGACCCAATCAAAATTACCACATCGGTACAAGATCTCATCCGGAAGCAACCATGGGGCTCTCCACTCGATGTCCTCCTCATGAAGATTTTGAAGAATAACCAACCATTTCTCTTCCGAGATGTCAACTCTCCTTGGTGTAGCTGCTATCTCTTTTAACGGCGAATAATTTTCAGAGAAGACTCGATACAAAACCTTATCAATTTTCCAAAAATAACTGTGGAACCATGCAATTAGAAGCTGCACACACCCGATGAATCTGCCTTCACCTACCCTTCAACATGCATTCAATGACCTGAAGGTTTTTGCCAAAATTGCCAGAACTGGTGTAACCCTCTTATCAAGTCGGTCAAAGAGATCTGAGGTCGCCTCATCTACGTGCCCTAGTGCCTTAGGGAAAATTACTAGCCCATAAATGCTCAGAGCAAAGGCATCGACCCTTTTCCTTGCATCAGGGTGCCCCAAAATCAGCTCTTCCAGGCTTTTCCAAATGATACATTTGCTTTCCCCCTTCTGCTTGATCCGTGATGTGACCCACTAATCACTCATTCCAGTGATGTTCATCAACTTCTTTATAAAGGTTGGAACATTAACGGCTCTAGAGTAGACTTTATCAACTTGAATCTTTGGACAACGTAGCAAAGCTGTATATTATTCTATAGTGGGCACCAAATCAACCCTTCCAAAGGTAAAACAATCATACGCAGGGTTCCAAAACTGAGCGATGGCCCGGAACAAATGTACGTCTAATGTCGAGTAGATACGGCAAATCCCCATAACTAGAGTTGAACAATTGCTTAGTTTCGTCATTCCAATGGTCTCATATTACCTTTAATTTTTGAAGGCTATTTTCCGTTACACTGATATGGGTGTAGTCCCATAACTCCGACGTGTACCCCCGGCTAGACTATCTCCTTTCTCTGATTGTGTTTTCTCAGACCACACACGGACAGCAGCATTGTCCTCTACTTTATCAAGAAATTCGTTCTCCATGCCAAGCTTTTTAATTTAGTAATCGAACCTGAATCGACACTCTTTTGAATATGAAATGACATGCAAACATAACAAAAACACCATAAGTTAGTGCAACAAAAACACAACTTTCAGTAAATAAAAAGAATCAAACACCTATCGGGGCAATCATTAGGGTCTCCGTAGTACAATCAAGGGAGGGCTCCTAGGTTTTTCTACATGCAGCTCGGTTCTAAAGTTGAGGTACCCAAACCAGCAGATTCCTCGATCCTCACCCATTATAGGCTCATACGGACCGAGTTCAGTTCAGGGGAATACATTTCCCTATGGTTGCACGGAGATGAAAATCTCACGAAGACATAGGTACGGATGTATCCCGGAAGCGATCCACTATCCTGCACGGAGGTGAAAACCTCACGAAGGAGTAGCTTCTCACTCCCACTTAAAGGGGGAAGACCAGAATAGCCTTTATGCAATATGATGCGAAGATATTAAAACCCAATTTACAGTAATCATACAAAAAAATGCAAAGAGGATCGTAATTTTTCAAATCAAATTTTTAATTTTTGACAATAAGACAAAAGACAATCAATTTTACGGCTTGACTCTCTAAATGGTCCCCAGTGGAGTCGCCAAACTGTCGAAACCCTTTTTTTTGAAAAACAAAAAATTTAGTTGTCGACTTATTAAAAGTAAAAATGGGAATCGATTTTGAAAATGGTTTTAGGTCTACGAATTTTTGAGAAAATAGGTTCGGGAGTCGGTTATGCACGAGGAAGGGTCAGCACCCTCGTAACGCCCAAAATTGGTACTGAATTGATTGTTTAATGTCTTAGTGTTTAGAATTTGAAAAGATTTTAAAATAGGATCCTTCCTTTTTATTAATGTTAATTTTATAAAAAATGCTTGGATAAATCGAGGCGAATACCAAAGACCTCCTTGTCTCAGAGTAATAAAATGACACACCCAATACATTAGGGCACGACATTTTAGTCCTCGAGAATAAGTTTGTCTTTTGATTTTCGAAACTTGTGTGGTGAAGTTTAAAAAAAAAGATATTCAATTGCTTTAAGTCAGATAAAAATCGAAACCCAATACGTTAGGGTACAATTTCTCAAAATTTCGAGCATTGAATATAGCCCTTATTATTGTTTAAAATCTTCATTTCGAGAAAACGACGCGTCACATCCAATACATTAGGACACGATGTATCGAATTCTCGAAAATGAGCTTTTGGCTTATGTGCTTTGGTTAAAGAAAATTTTTGATTATTTAGATTCAACGAGGAAAATCGAAACCCAATACGTTAGGGCTCAATTCTCTCAAGGATTCCAAATTTCGAGTATTGCGTCATTTTGAAAATTTTTGTATGAAATAACTTTAACATTTGTAATATTTTGAATAAATAGAAAAAAAATGATTGAATAATAATGTACAACGCGATATGATAATTTCTAAACTAAAGCATGCATCAATGAATAACAAAGATTCGATATATACAAATAAACAATATCATATACGTAAGAGCAACAATTTTATACCCTACACTATGCATATACTAACATCCACATTAGCAAGCAAGATGAATTAAAAGGTTAATCTTAAAAAAATAACAAGCAAATTAAATAAAATGTAATGAGTTTTTAAATAACAAAAGGTAACATGAAAGAAGGAAATTACATATTAAAGTAAGTTTAAAATAATATATATATATATATATATATATATACATGAAAGTTTGAAATAAACCAAAAATATAGTTAAAACAAATAATTTGAAATCAATAGTATTTTATATACATACATATGTATAATAAAAATAATTTAATATAGGTTGTATATATAAAAATATTAAATAGGATATTATCATATAAATCTTTAAAGATGAAATATATAAAATGGCTTTTAAAAGTATATTATAAAATAAAAGTTATTAAAAATATATTATATAAAAAATAATTAAATCACAAAGTTAAAATAATAACGTATGATAATAATAAAATAAAAGAATTTAAAATAATAGTGCATAATAAAGTAATATATATATGTAAAACAATAAATAACCGAAAATATAACCAAATGTAACAATAATAAAAAATACCAAATGATAATAATAAATTGATATTAAACTAATTAATAAAACAATGGGCTGATTTGGAATTAAAGCAGAAATTTAGGGGTAAATCTGAAATAAACAAAAGGAAAAGTCCAAATTACAAAGCGCGAATAACATAGGGACTAAAATAGGAAATATTCCTTGCCCACTCAAACGCTGCACTGCAAATGGACCAAAATGAAGTAATATCGAAAATGTGGGGCAAATTTTGAAAATAAACAAAAAAACCGAATTAAATCAATGAAATAAATCAGGAGGACTAGTGGCGCAAATATTCCCTCCTAGACCAAAACACGCGAATCTGGCCATGTTCGGGTTGGATCATCGAGTTGCTAGGCAATGTTCAATACGGCACCGTTTTGGAGCCACTGATAAGGCTCCAAACAGTGTCATTTCGTGTATCATATGAGGGCCAAATCAAAACCCTAAACTGGAAGCATTCTAAACAGTTTCAGCAATTTAAAAAAAACTAAGCCCTCCCTTAGCCGTTTCAGGAACCAAAGCCTCCTTCTGTCCGACCCCGATTCATGCGAAAAGGAAGAAGACTTCATCGGCGCCGACGACAAGGTAAGATCCCCTCTTTTCTTCCCTCTTTTCCGTATAGAAATAGAAAGAAACAAAAAACAGTAAAGAAAACGCAGAGAAAGAGAAAGAAAAGAGAACCACCTTCAAAAGAACTGATATTTTCCTCCTTTTTTTTCTTTGTATTGATCGTGTATCTCTGTAACCCTTACAAATGTTAAAAAAAAACCTTATATAGCCGAATCAAAAAGAAAAGAAAAGAAAAAAATCAAAATACATCTATTTTTTCTCTGCCATCTTTTTTCCTATTTTCTATTTTTTTGCTCCCTTTTATTTTTTTTCTCTTTGTTTTCCTGCTTGTTTGTGCGTCCTTCTTACAGGTACGGTGTACAGGGACCTACGTGGAGGCATAGAGGTGGTCGTACGGAGGCACGTGTGGCGGTGCATGGCGACGCGAGTGGGTGAAGGTAGCACTTGTGGCTAATACGGTGCTGGATACTGTTAGGGTTTTTTGTTTCCATATTAGTTGGGCTAGGTTAATTGGCTTTTGGTTTGGGCTAGGTTAAGTGGGTATTTGGGATCTGTTTGGGTTATTGGGCTATCTGTAAATGGACTATCTGTAAATGGACTTAGCTTGTATTTTGGGTTTGCTGGACTGATGAACTCTTAATAATTTTTTTTTGTTTTTTTATATATTTTGTTTATTTATTTGATTTGGGCTGGGAAAAATTAGGGTATTACACTTATGCTTAAATTGTATCCAAATTAAGTTATAAAATAGTATATAGAAATTGGAATTATTAAAATTATATCGAAAATGGAGGCATTTAACCTTAAATTAGCTTTAATATAATGCAAAATTAGAATAATTAAATTTATACAAAGAAGTTATGTATTAAGCATACATCCTATTAGAATAATTAAATTTATAGAAAGAGTTCAAAATCGTATGCATATTCGCCCCCTGAGAAGCTCGGAAAATAGTCACCGCCCGCCAAATCCGGATGATAGCTAGATGAAGCCACATGTGACTGTGATTGTTCGGGATCTGGCTGGGGCTCCTGCTCAGGCTCTGGTTCCAAAGAATAATATGCCACAGGATCTGGATCCATCGGAGCCGCTGGGTACGATCCCCCAGGTTGCTGCATGTGCGGGGGGACTACAGCCGACTGGCTTCCAAGTATATATGGCTTCCCGCAAATATAGTACCATTGTATGTACTCTAATGATGGTTGCAATTCGAAAGTCATAACCATCTGAGGTCTTCGACACAATCGATTGTTCCATCACGCCACAAATTTCTGGTGCTTAATTCCCCAATCCAACATCGGTTTTCCTCTCTTATTCATGTCGTAGCACCTGATCTCAGTGATACCACTAAACCATGTTGAAATTTATAATTGGTGCATTAGTGCACCATATGTGGGAATGAACGTATGCAGAAGAGGGTACCACATTTGTAATTTTTAGCCTATGGTATGGCATCCATATAAACTGCATGATTAATAACATGGTTATAATTAGTCATAACGTGTGAGTAAGATATAGAAAGTATGTTGTCATGAATATTAGAATAGCAGCTTACCTCTTCCAGGGTATACTGTTTGATCATGAGTCTGTATATCGCGACAGTGTGTGACCTCCTGATACCCGGACGAACACTCTACCTACAAAAAACAAATACAGGGTTTAGGGTTGGTAACATTAGTCAATATATTATGACTACAAATAATGACAATTTATATTTTATCACCTGTTCACCAGTGGATAAACATACGGTTGGTGACTAACCGGTGCCAAAAATGGCATCCGATAGAGCGCCTAGGACTGCAGTAATGTGAGGCATCCGCCCATGTCTACAACATCCGGGTTTGTCACCCGAAAAAGCTCCCGATACAACACTACTAGAACGGCGAAGCCCCAGCTATACGAGCTAACACTAGATAAATCAGCTAACAGGGGCAAGTACATCAAATGCACCTTGTTTTTGTTTGCATCGGGCATGAGTACTCCCCCTAGGATATGCATGATGTACGCTCGACCAGCGCACATCAACTCACCTTCAGTGGGAGTCGCTGATAATTGTCCAAATTTGGCTTTCAGCCATGTAAATTTTAAGCCCGTAAAATTCGACTCATCGTCCTTTGGCGAGTCTCCTAGGAGCTGATAACAAAGTGCAGCTGGATCGGTAAATGAAGATATCCCGTTACGGGACTCCCGTCAATTGGGAGCCCAATCTGCATTGCAACATCCTCCAAAGTCACCGTGCACTCCCCACATGGAAAATGAAAAGTGCGGGTCTCAGGGTGCCACCGCTCCACTAGCGCAGATAATAAATCATAGCGCAAGTTGGAGGTCCGGATCAATGCTGCTGACCCAAATCTGGCTTGCTCCAAGTACGGCATCAATCGGGCATCTGGAGCTTTCTTTAAACCATTCACACGGCCCCTTATTACTCGGTACGAGTCCTGATAGTGTTAAATTACAGAAAAAATATTACGATAACATGATTTATTTCTATATATTACGTATATCCTTTTTAAATAAAAAAACCCGTGATTAACAAATAATAAATCATATCGCTTGATTAGCCGCATCAGATATGTGTCTATCGGGTTGAATCAATGGAGTCATTGCAATGCCTGCATGTTGAAAAAAAAGTTAGTAAAACACTCCTACTTCGGCCATTTCTTCGTATTTTTTTCTCCCTATTTTATTACTTTAAAAAATATCATAATTTCTAATTTTATTAATTTATTAATTTAGTGTGTTTTTAAATTAATTTAGTGTCAAAAAAACCCTTATTCTCGCTTCTTTCCTCGTATTATTTTCCGAATTTTATTACTTTCAATAAAAATATCATTTTTGTATTTTATTATTTTATATTATTTCAAGACATTTTGTTTGAAATATTTGTATTAATTATTTCTAAATTTTTATAAAATTTTGTAAAACACTCTTACTTGGTCATTTCTTCGTATTTTTCTCTCGCATTTTATTACTTTAAAATATCATAATTTCTAATTTTATAATTTTACTTTATTTCAAAGGCATTATGTTTGAAATTTATTAAATATACCATTTTTCAGATTTTATTACTTTCCGTGAATATACAATTTCCTTTTTTTCTTTTCGTATTTTATGTTTTCTTAAACATATTTTTTATCATTTTATTTTTAATGCTATTTTTCTAAAAAAACTAATTACAACATTCTAAACAAATTTCATAAAAAATTTCTAATCAACATACAATTTACATAACATGAATTTTTCATGCTAAATAAATTTCATAAAATTTATATGCTAAATAACATAATAAAACACGATAATGTACATAACATAATTTTTTACACACAAATATTACAAAAATTAAAATTAATAATAAAATACTACCTTTTCTTTCTTTCTTTTTCCTTCCTCCCCTCTTCTTCTTCTTCTTCTTTTTTTCTCTTCTCCTTTCCTTTTCTTTCCTTCTTTTTCTTTCTTTTTTCTTCTTCTCCTTTCCTTTTCTTTCCTTCTTTTTCTTTCTTTCCTCTCATTTCATTTTCTTTCTTTCTTTCTTCTTTTTCCCTCTCCATCTCTTCCCCCCACCCACCAGCCGACTGGCCCATTATATGGGTAGTGCCGCCCATGGGAATGGCACCATCGGTGCCGCCTATGGGAAAGACACCTTTGGTGCCGCCCATAGGGTATCCAGGGTATTGTCACATCACCTGCAGCCTTTTTTGTCTGATTTTTGTTTTTTTGTATTATTTTCGTAATTAAAAATATATATAATATTTTGGTTATTTTTTATTTTTTTGTAATGTTTTTGTAAAAATCCCAGTAAATTTCAATAAATCATTGTTATATTTTAGCAACAATATTTCGGAAGAATCAAAGTTGCAATGAGGCAGGGAGTTGGGTGTCAGAATTGCCAATAACCTGGAGAAATATCTAGGGTTACCAACAATGGTAGGACGATCTGAAAAGAATGCTTTTGTTGAAATCAAATAACAATTCTTGAAAAAAAATAAAAAGCTGGAGTATCTGTAATCTATTAATAGGAGGCAATGAGGTTTTATTAAATCTATTTTACAGGCTATCCCAATCTACGCTATGCAATGCTTCAATATGTCAATTTCTTTATATCGTGAATTAGAAGTATTATTATGCAGATTTTGGTGGCGCAACCTAATAACTAATCACGGAAATCATTATGTACCCCAAAGGCGTAAAAGGGTGTTGGTTTTAAAGATCTTTCAATTTTTATTAAAGCCTTGTTTGCAAAGAAAGGGTGGAAGCTAACAACCAACCCCACCAACCTATTGGCTTAAGTAATGAAAAACAAGTACTATCCGAGATGCGATTTCATGAGTGCAGGTTTAGGTTTTTACCCTTCCTTTACCTAGAAAAACATTTGGGGTACTTGTGACATTTTGAAAAAGGGCATAGGTTGGCAAATTGGAGATGGCAAAACAATCAACATTTGGAATGACCCGTCACTACCCTACCATAGTGAAGGAAAAATACAAGGTCAAAACATGAATTGGAGATATACAATGGTAGCAGATCTAATTGATGAAGACTTAAAGAGCTAGAATATTAGTACCTTAGACTCTTTGTTTAGCAAGGAGCAAGTCCAACGAATAGTTTCCATCTCGCTGGTAAACAAAACTCAACTGGGCGTTCTAGCATGGCAAGGTGATAAATTTCGGATTATACAGCAAAAAATGGCTACAGATGGAGCATTACAAAAAAACCAGATATTGCTGGGGAATGAACACATATCACATATAAATGCTACAAAAACTTATTATACAAAACTTTAAAGCCTTAATATCTCCAGCAAAATCAAAATAAATCTATGGAGAATCACTAAAAATTGTTTGCCTACACTGTGTAATCTAAAGCTAAACAAAGCTGAGGGCCAACGCTCTCTGCCTAGTCTGCGGAGAAGATGATGAAACGGTTGCCCACCTATTTCATGACTGTTGCTTTACAAAGGCCATGCTTTAGGAAGTAAGAGTGTTAACCTTGTCCACAAATGAAAACCAGGAGTGGTTACAGTGGCTAGTACAACTTTTTAACAATAATAGTAGTCAAAAATGTGTTAGCATAGCAATAGCATATTGGGCTATTTGGCATTAAAGGTTGAGGAAAAGAGTGTGTGACATTGTGGGATTCAATAAAGCATATATCGCTAATCTAGGCTATCTTAAGAGTCTGTCTATTGAAACCATTTTTTTTAAATAAAAATTTAATGACAGTATCGACTTAAAAACAGAAATGGGAGTCGCCACCGATCTTTTAATGAGGTGTGATCGGATCACCTTGAAAAACTATTTTTAGGTCTACGAACTTTAAGAAAATAGGCTCGGGAGTTGGTTACGCACGAGGAAGGGTTAGCACCCTCGTAACGCCCAAAATTGGTACCGAATTGATTGTTTAATGTCTTAGTGTCGAAACTTTGAAAAGATTTTAAAATACGATCCCTTTATCTTGAATAAAATGAATTGGATGATGAGACTCACTTATTTCAAAGAAATAAACTGTCACACTTAGTAAGTTAGAGTACAACATTTTAAATCCTCAAAATTAAGTTTATCTTTTGACTTTTAAAACATATGCATTTTGATAAGAATATCTGATTATTAGGGTCTAATGAGAAAATAAAAACCCAGTAAGTTAGGGCTCGGTTTCACAAAATTCCTAAATATCGAATATTGCATTTATTTTCATTTATTAGAAAAATCCTCGCCTCAAGAAAACAGCATGTCATATCCAATGCGTTAGGATACAATGTGTCGAATTCCCGAAAATGATCTCTTTATTTATGTTTTAATTTAAAGAGATATTCTCGATTATTTAGATTCGACGAGGAAAATTGGAACCCAATACGTTAGGGCTCAATTCTTTCGAAGATTCCAAATACCGAACTTTGTGTTATCTTAAAAGACTTTTGTAAAAAATGATTTTGATATTTAAATAATATGAAGCGTAACCTTTTAAACAAATAAAATGTGATAGAATGATGATGTACAACGTGAAATGATAATTCGTAAGCCAAAACGTAGACTATGAATACAAATAATCAATTGATACAAACAAACAATACCGTATACATAAGAGCAATGGTTGCACGTAGATACTAACATTTAAAAGCTAATGAATTAAAAATCAATAATATACATATATTAATTTAAATAAGTAATGCATAGGGATTGAAAAAACTTCATAGAATAGTATATATAATAGTACGCATAAAAAAATTGAGACAAATGAAATATATAATGGAGTATTTTAAAAGATATAAGTTAGACATGAAATAGGAAAAAATACGTAAATATGAAATCAATAATATATTAGGTATATATATGTATGATAATAAAAAACAACTTTATACAAACTATATATATATATATATATATATACACAAAATAGCATTATATAAAAATATTATTGATTTTTAAAGCACAAAATATATATACATAAAAATAAAAAATGTATCATAAAAATAAAATTATTAAAATATATAGGTAATATTAGATTAACATAAAATACATACTAATATATTAGATAAGAAAAAGAATTAAAATAACAGTATGTAATAAAGTAATTTACGTACATAAAAAATGTATGAACTAAATAATATTACAACATTAATAACAAAACAAAGGACTAAATTGGCGTTAAAGCAGTAATTCAGGGGAGAAATCTAAAATAAACAAAAGGAAAGGACCATATTACAAAGCACGAATAGCATGGGGGACTAAAATAGGAAATATCCCGTCCCACAAAATGTTGCGTTGCACAGTGAACCAAGATGAAACCAACGACAAATTATGCTGCCCAAAATTAAAGAAATTTAAAGGATCGAATTGAAACATGGCGCAAAACAAAAAGGACCTGGCACGCAATTATCTCTCCCTATACCAAAACGCGCGGATCTAGCCGCGGTTGGATCGGGTCATCGGGTATGGTAGCTAAACGGCGTCGTTTGGACGCTAGGAACCCTAGCCCAAAACGGCGCCGTATTGTATCATTATTTAAACAAAATTTACTTTAAAAAAACATTAGCAGCCTTGTTTTTTTTTTAAAAATCTTATTGTTTCCTATGCTAGGGTTTCGACCTTAGCCTTCAGCGCTGTCAGTCCACCCCATCTCCGTCGCGATTCCACTGTCAACAGTGGCCGGAGTTGCACTCCTAAGGGCTTTTTAGCTCCTCCTTGCACGGATTTGAAGGCGTTTTCAGGTAACCCTCTCCTTTCCTTCTCTTTATTTTCTCCTTTACAAAAAAAAATATAAAACTAATATTGAAGAAACAGAAAAGGAAGAAGAAATCGAAAAAAATTTCCCAAATCACCTTTCGAAACTATTTTTTTATTCTCTGAATATTTTTTGTATACAATATGCGTGTGTGTCCCGTTTACAGTCTAATCTTGGCTTTCTTATAGCCTGATTTTTACAGAGGAAAAAGAAAAAAAATAAAAGGAAAATTGCCCTGTCCTTGTTTTCTGTCCTTTTCTTTTGCTCTCATTTTTGTGTGTTTGCTTGCAGGTACTCGGCCAACCTGGAGGCATACAGATGCCAACGTGGAGCAGCTCGGGAGTGTGGTACGTACGGTGGTGCACGCATGAGGGCAGAGCCTGGGTTTGATTGCGGCGCAACAGCTGCTAGGGTTTCTGACTTTTGGTTTAGGCTAGTTGGGCTAGGGTATTGGGCTTAGGCTAATTTAGTTTGGGTTTGTGTTGGGCCATTTGTAAATGGGCTTGGCTTGTATTTTGGGTTTGCTATTGTAATAAAAAAATTGGACATTTTATTATTATTTATTTTATATTTTTTTATCTGGGTTTTAATAATTGGGCTTGTGCCGGGCAAAATTTGGGTATTACAGCTGCCCCTTTTTTCTCGTTGTCGTGTAACGAGAACAGAGTAAAGACTTAAAAAGGTGAATTTTGCCCGGTCGTACTGGACCTTGGTGCTCTTCTTCTTCGAGTTGCCTCATTCTATCCTACTGCATCTTCAGAGGTATAGGAATTGGTGTCTCGATCCATTCAACCGCAACGTCGGGGAGATAGGATTTGTAACTCGTAACTTTAATCTGTTTAACTGTGATGTCAAGGAAGCAAGACTCGCTGTTGTAGCTTCAATCTGTTCCACTACACCACCTGGGAAGTAAGATTTGTCGTTGTGACTTTAATCCTTTTAAATGCAATGTCGGGAAAGCAAGATTCACCGTTGTGGCTTTAATCTGCTCCACTACACTACCTGGGAGAGTAAGATTCGTCATTGTGACTTTAATCCTTTTAACTGCAATGTCGGGAAAGCAAAATTCACTGTTGTGGCTTTAATCTGCTCCATTGCACTGCATGGGAGAGTAAGATTCACTGTTGTAGCTTTAATCTTTTTAACTGCAATGTCGGGGAAGCATGATTCGCTGTTGTGGCTTTAATCTGCTCCACTACACTGCTTGAAAGATAAGATCTGAATTCTTCGGTCTATTCCACTGTAATCTCAAGGAGATAATACCTGATGCAATCTACTCTACTGTAACTTTAGAGAGATAAGATCCTTTATTTTAATACGCTCCACTGTAATCTCAGGGAAATAGGATTACTGAATTCAATCTGCTCCGCTGTAATCTCAGGGAGATAAGATTTCTGGCTTCAATCTGCTCCACGATAACCTCAGGGAGATAAGATTTCTGGCTTCAATTTGCTCCACCGTAACCTCAGGGGGATAAGATTCACCATTTTCGATTAGCTCCACTACTGCTTAGGGAGATAAAATTTGGAATTCTTCGGTCTGCTCCGCTACTGCTTAGGGAGACAAGATCTGTAATTTCCAACCTACTCCACTGCTGACCAAGGAGATAGGACTTGTGGCTTAAATCTTCTTCCTTACACTTGAAGATAAGATTCGCCGTCTTCGATCTACTCCGCTACTGCTTAGGGAGATAAGATCTGTAATTTCCAACCTATTCCATTGCTAACCAGGGACATAGGACGTGTGGCTTAAATTTGCTTCCTTACACTTGAAGATAAGATTTGCCGTCTTCGATCTGCTTCGCTACTGCTTAGGGAGACAAGATCTGTAATTTCCAACCTGTTCCACTGCTGACCAGGGACATAGGACTTGTGGCTTAAATCTGCTTACTTACTATTGAAGATAAGATTTGCCGCTTTCGATCTGCTCCGCTACTGCTTAGGGAGACAAGATCTGTAATATTCACTGATCTGTTCTCTGGGGAACATGACCTGTATAATGAATCTAATTATGCCTAATGATTAGGATGGCATGATCAGAATGAATCAAATGCTCCTAACTAGACATATGTGAATAGTGTTTGCATGAATGCAGAATTTTATTTTTCCGATAATGATCCCGCTTTGGTTGTCATTACTCGAAGTTTATTAAGGTTTTAACACTGGCGTGCTACAACGCCTTCTCGCTTGACCGGCTTTTCTGAAAAACATTTAGCTAGGTTGCCCCCACTATAAACTTCAAAGCTGTATCCACTCGGGCATAAAATTTGTACAATCATTATCCCACCGTAATCAAATGGTAGAAATATGCGGCTTTTCCTCAATCCTCTTATCACAATTCAAAGATATAGGATCTTAATCTTTCTGGTCCTCTTATACCATTTCCAGGGTGCCGTACCAAAGACTCATGCGCAAATGAAGGCTCTTTTCTCCGAGGTAACCTCTTCCTATTGCCGGATGATCATTGCTTGCTCTTTTATGGAATCTTGTCAATCAATGCATTTGACAACAAAATCCAAAGATAAAATCTAAATTTAGACTCTTCCTTCTCAAATTTCCAACCTTTAAATTTGGTGTATTCTAAACAATAGTCCTATATCAGACTCCTATATTATTTAGAAACTTTTCAGACTAATATGTAAAAATTCCTTTGTGAAAGCTTTATTAGTCCATTAATCATACCAATGCAACATGCCTGAAAAAAGGGGTCATAACAATGGATAAGAATAAAGTTGGTTCTAAGCATAGCTCAAAAATGAATAAATTATCAAAAATAGTAAAAAAGGATAATAAAGAAATTGATTGGGAATGTATATCTTGGAAAAGAATAAAGTATTCCAAGAACAACAAATATAAATAATATGAGAATTGGGTGCCCCAGATATCGCAGCTTGAAGTTCTCTGTACAAACTTTCTGAAGACCATTTTGAGTTTAACATGTGTTTAAGAGATCTACAGTGCTTTGTCGATGCCCCAAGATGTCGCCTATCCTTACCTATTGATTTAGGCATAGCAAGATCACCACATGCCCCAATATGATCAAAATTCGAGTTGCTCTGATCACCTCATGCCTCATTTTGATCAATATTTGAGCCGCTCTTTTCGGGTTTTCAACTCAAATCCCCTTTGGCCTAAGGTGCCCTTTGCGGGTTTTCCCCTTAGCCTCTTCATTTTTACTTTTTCATTTTTTTCATTTTTCTTTTTCATTTTTTCATTTTTCACATTTTTTTGACTCAGAGTGCCCTTTGCGGGTTTTCACCTTGGTCCTTTCTCCTTCTTCAGGCGAGGTAATTCTTGACTGAATCTGAGTTTACAAGATTTGGCAAGTTTTACCATCTATCCTACTCAAGATCAGAGCTTCTCTGGAAAAGGCCTTTGGCATCCATTTTTCTCTAAAATCCTTTTGTAAAGGAAAAATCTTTCTCCAAATTAGGTTCCCCTTATGGAATTCTCTGAGGCAAACCTTTTGATTGTAGGCTCACATTATTTGCCTTTGGTACATCTAACTGTACTAAATAGCTTTTAGGCTTTTTCTTTTGATTAGATTGGATTCATTCTACTCAACTAAAACCCAGAGAACAGGGATTTCTACTTCAATTGGTAGAACTACTTTCGTCTTGTAAACCAGAGAAAATAGTGTTGCCCCAGTCAAAGCTCCGATAAACGTTCAAAAACCAAGAAGGCAGATGGTAACTTCACATGCCAACCCTTGTAAGTCTCAGTCATTTTTGCAATTCATTGTTTTGCAATACAGTGAAAAATCGTGGTGTCTGATTTTGAATTGATTACAGCCCTCAGCTATCGCGTTATCATTCAAGTTCAATGCATTTTCCAATACCATCCTCTTGGAATTCTGTAACGGCATATGATGACATTGACGTATGAATCAGCCTCTAATGATCTCAAAAATGAAGCAATGCCCATTAGAAGTCTTCGATAATGGTGATGACCATGCCCCATTTTGCTCAAAATTTGAGTCGCCCTTTTTGGGTTTTCAACTCAAAACCACTTTTGATCACAAAACGCCCTTCAAGGGCTTTCGTTTTGGCCTCTCCTTTACTTCCTTTTCTCATTTTTTATTTTGATATTTTTCATCTAGATTTTTCTTTTTCTTCTTTTTTTGTTTTTTGATTTTTTTGAGCTTATAGGGTTAGGCAAGTCCTCGTTATCCCTTTCGAAGAATCTTCTGTGATATCAGATTTCCTTCATAGAGCCTTTTGGGGTGACACTACGACTGAAAACTTTTGATCTTCCTCTTTCATCAGGATGAGATACAACAAAACTTAAAGAGATGTAAACTCGACTTCAAATGGGCTAAGCTATGCTGAGCCAACGAGAAAGGCATTGCTCCGACAAAGAATTGCATCATTCATACTATAAATTTCTGCCATCGTGCTGTTATGCAGATTTCATTATCAGCGGTTAACCTGGGCATATCCTGGCATGATCATACAAAAACATCTTTGAATCCTAGAGGTGACTCAACAAAGTCTTGCTTCGTCTTCGAGGTCAGGTCAATTCTAATCTTCACCAAACCCACAATTCCTAATGATTCTTTGTGAGGCAGGATCTGTCTATCCTCTCGTGCTACCATCCTCAACAAGTCTGGAGATAGTCTACAATCCATGTCATTTTCAAAGTCATGTAATCCCTCTAAAAACATATTTCGCTCAAAAGGGATTCTAAGTCTGTAGCAGAGTCATTCACGTAATTAATATCTGGGGACCTATAATAAGTACCGAAGAATGTACCAAAGAATGTATAAATTCATGAATAATTATTTGTACCATATGATTATGAATGAATGAATAATAATTTGGAAGAAAATCCAAAAGAATGAAAGAATCTGGAATTGTTTGTAAAGAATGAAAATATTGGCTCAGTAATAATTGCAAAGATGTATTTCATTAAAATAATAACGTTCAGACATGGGCCTATTTCACAAAGAAAATTTCTATCATATTTAGGCTAAAAACAATAAAAATGTTTTGAACATTACTCTAAATAAGTTCTAAAAACTACAGGGCTTTCTTCCACAGCCCAATTGCTTAGAACACTCTCAAATTTATAAGGGCGGATATCTAACAAGGTCCCTTTTTCAGTTGCTTTTCGTCAATGTGAACATTTCCACTCTTCTTCATGCATTGCATTCACTCCATTATCAATTATGATTGGGTAACGGATTTTCTGCACTAGAGTCATCAAACTTGACAACACCCATGTTAATGAGCCTTTCAACAAGCTTTTTAAAGACGGTGCAATTTTCTATCGAATGTCCCCCAATTCCCGCATTATAATCACATTGTGCATTCGCATCATACCACTTGGGGTACGGAGGTTGCAGGGGCTTTGAGTAGAAAGGGGTAACAATGTGCGCATCGAATAAGCATTGATACAGCTCTTTATACGACATCAGAATTGGTGTGAACTGGAGCTTCTCAGTACTTGGTTTCACTCTAGAATCTTGTCTTAATGAACCTTGTTGACTAGCAACCCATTTACTTGGATGACTTACAGTAATCGATTTATTGTAAGCGTTCATATTGTTTACCTCATTTTCCTTCTTCTTTAAGTCTAACCTTCTATTATTCTCCCCAGCATCAATCTTTCCACTTCTCACGACACTTTCAATCATTTCACCACTCATGACTATGTCAGAAAAGCTTTTTGTAGCACTTCCTAACATATGTGTGATAAATGGGGCTTTCAATGTATTAATAAAAAGCATTGTCATTTCCTTTTCCAGAAGTGGTGGCTGAACCTAAACAGCGATTTCTCTCCACCTCTGCGCATACTGTCTGAAGCTTTCATTCGATTTCTTCTCTAAATTCTACAAAGTTATTCTGTCAGGCATCATTTCTGATACATGATTGTATTGTCTCGTGAAAGCCTACGCCAAATCTATCCAAGAACTAATTTTGGTTTGGCTCAATTGATTGTACCATTTCGACGCTGCTCCAATGAGGCTATCCTGACAACAATGTATTAATAGATTATCATTGTTAATATATCATTCTCCTACAGAACATGGTGATATGGGCCTCAGGGCAGCTGGTCCCGCTATATTTCTCAAATTCGGGCATCTTGAACTTATATGGGAGCACTAAATCCGGGACCAGACTCAGATCTTTTGCATCTATTCCATGACAACTTTCAATGTTTTCTATTGCCTTAAACTTCTCTTCAATCCATTTCTATTTCTCCTCCAACTGCTTCGGCAATTCTTCCTTTGCTTTATCCTTTTCCGCTATTTCATCGAAATCTGGGACAGCAAGATTAATCGGATTATCACCGGGGTTAGAGCCGGATCCAGTCTGAAAGTTCATCAGTATCGAAACACCACCTTGAAACTGTTGAGGCCTAATCGAAACAGAAGGTCTATGCGGATGCAACTCAGTCTAAACTTGTGCATGCAGAGGTGTAAAACCTGGAGGATAAAGTGGTTCGTCATTGTTTTCTTCTTCATTATTAATCATCGGGCCTTTCCCCTTATTGGCTCTATTAGTTATTAATTGAGTCAACTTAGTCATCATGTCTTTTTGGGACTCCAGCATCTTTTCCGTTACGTCGTGTTGAATCTTTTCAAAATGCTCCTTCATATGTGTCTGCAACTGATCTTGCATTTCTTTTTGCATTTGCTCTAGCTTCTCTAATCTTTAATCCATTTCCTCATTTTTGCAACGAAATACTATAAGGGTGCTTGATTGGTTGGTTTTCCAGATTAGCTGTAATAAATTTACTCGTTTAGACTCTTTCAATGGATTTTAATGCATGTAATGTAGATGCATAAAATTAATGCCTAGAGAGACATTGATTTTGATTCAATTACATTTAGGAAACTTTTCTAGAAAGCAAATTCCTTTATATAAAGTAGATGCATGTATGGCCTCGCCCTTATATTCCAAGAGACAACATCGATCTTTTTCTTCATCCACATCCTTGAAATAATCTCGCCAATTTCCAATAGATGCCACTGCTAGCTCCTTTTCTTAATCTTGGTCGTGATCCATCATCTGCCCATCTTCACAAAGCTCGTCAGCTTCTTTAAAGGAATTGAAACGTCACAGGCTCTTGGTCAATCGTCTTGAATCCTTAGGCCACGAAGTAAAGGTGACGAACTCTTTCATCACCCTTCTTGTGTTTCTCAGAATATATTCAGGCAGCCGTATTGTTTTCCACTTTATCAAGGAATCCGTATTCCATGACAAGCTTTCTAAGTTAGTAATCAAACTTGAATCAATATCTCTTTCTTAAGATGCAAATGCAATGCAATCACAATCAAAACACAACAAGAGGGGTTAGTACCAAACAGATGTAAACAAGGAAAACAAAAGTACATAATCAGGTGACCACTAGGGGTTTGGTGTAGCTCTACCTAGGATGGGTTCCTAAGGTCTTCTACATGCAGTTTGGCTCTAAAGTCGAGGTACCCGAACCGGCAGATTCCTCAATCTTCACCCATTATAGGCTCATACAGACCGAGTTCACAGGGGGATACATTTCCCTATGGCTGCACGGAGATGAAAATCTCACGAAAACATAGGTACGAATGTATCCCGGAAGTGATCTACTATCCTGCACAGAGGTGAAAACCTCACGAAGGAGTAGCTTCTCACTCCCACTTAAAAGGGTAAGACTAACAGTCTTTATGCAATATGATGCCAAGGTATAAAACTCAATTTACAGTAATCATACAAACAAATACAAATAGAGGATCGTAATTTTTCAAACCCAATTTTTATTTTTTCGACAATAAGACAAAAACAATCAATTTTACGGCTTCACTCTCTTATCTTACTCCCCAGCGGAGTCGCCAAGCTATCGAAACCATTTTTTTAAAATAAAAATTTAATGAGAGTATCGACTTAAAAACAGAAATGGGAGTCGCCACAGATCTTTTAATGATGTGTGATCGGATCACCTTAAAAAACGATTTTTAGGTCTACGAACTTTGAGAAAATAGGCTCGGGAGTCGGTTACTCACGAGGAAGGGTTAGCACCCTTGTAACGCCCAAAATTGGTACCGAATTGATTGTTTAATGTCTTAGTGTTGAAATTTTGAAAAGATTTTAAAATACGATCCCTTTATCTTGAATAAAATGAATTGGATGATGAGACTCACTTATTTCAAAGAAATAAATTGTCACACTCAGTAAGTTAGAGTACAACATTTTAAATCCTCAAAATTAAGTTTATCTTTTGACTTTTAAAACCTATGCATTTTGAGAAGGATATCTGATTATTTGGGTCAAATGAGAAAATAAAAACCCAGTAAGTTAGGGCTCGGTTTCACAAAATTCCTAAATATCGAATATTGCCTTTATTTTCATTTATTAGAAAAATCCTCGCCTCGAGAAAACAACATGTCATATCCAATGCGTTAGGATACAACTGTCGAATTCCCAAGAATGAGCTCTTTATTTATGTTTTAATTTAAAGAGATATTCTCGATTATTTATATTCGACGAGGAAAATTGGAACCCAATACGTTAGGGCTCAATTCTTTCGAAGATTCCAAATATCGAACTTTGCGTTATCTTAAAAGACTTTTGTAAAAAATGATTTTGATATTTAAATAATATGAAGTGTAACCTTTTAAACAAATAAAATGTGATAGAATGATGATGTACAACGTGAAATGATAATTCGTAAGCCAAAATGTAGACTATGAATACAAATAATCAATTGATACAAACAAACAATACCGTATACATAAGAGCAATGGTTGCACGTAGATACTAACATTTAAAAGCTAATGAATTAAAAATCAATAATATACATATATTAATTTAAATAAGTAATGCATAGGGATTGAACAAAACTTCATAGAATAGTATATATAATAGTACGCATAAAAAATTGAGACAAATGAAATATATAATGGAGTATTTTAAAAGATATAAGTTAGACATGAAATAGGAAAAAATACGTAAATATGAAATCAATAATATATTAGGTATATATATGTATGATAATAAAAAATAACTTTATACAAACTATATATATATATATATATATACAAAATAGCATTATATAAAAATATTATTGATTTTTAAAGCACAAAAATATATATACATAAAAATAAAAAATGTATCATAAAAATAAAATTATTAAAATATATAGGTAATATTAGATTAACATAAAATACATACTAATATATTAGATAAGAAAAGAATTAAAATAACAGTATGTAATAAAGTAATTTACGTACATAAAAAATGTATGAACTAAATAATATTACAACATTAATAACAAAACAAAGGACTAAATTGGCGTTAAAGCAGTAATTTAGGGGAGAAATCTAAAATAAACAAAAGGAAAGGACCATATTACAAAGCACGAATAGCGTGGGGGACTAAAATAGGAAATATCCCGTCCCACAAAATGTTGCGTTGCACAGTGGACCAAGATGAAACCAACGACAAATTATGCTGCCCAAAATTAAAGAAATTTAAAGGATCGAATTGAAACATGGCGCAAAACAAAAAGGACCTGGCGCGCAATTATCTCTCCCCATACCAAAACGCGAGGATCTAGCCGCAGTTGGATCGGGTCATCGGGTATGGTAGCTAAACGGCGTCGTTTGGACGCTAGGAACCCTAGCCCAAAAAGGCGCCGTATTGTATCTTTATTTAAACAAAATTTACTTAAAAAAAACATTAGCAGCCTTGTTTTTTTTTTTTAAATTCTTATTGTTTCCTCTGCTAGGGTTTCGACCCTAGCCTTCAGCGCCGTCAGTCTGCCCCATCTTCGTCGCGATTCCGCTGTCAACAGTGGTCGGAGCTGCACTCCTAGGGGCTTTTTAGCTCCTCCTCGCCCGGATTTGAAGGCGTTATCAGGTAACCTTCTCCTTTCCTTCTCTTTATTTTCTCCTTTACAAAAAAAAATATAAAACTAATATTGAAGAAACAGAAATTGAAGAAGAAATCGAAAAAAATTTCCCAAATCACCTTTCGAAACTTTTTTTATTCTTTGAATATTTTTTGTATATAATATGCGTGTGTGTCCCGTTTACAGTCTAATCTTGGCTTTCTTATAGCCTGATTTTTACAGAGGAAAAAGAAAATAAATAAAAGAAAAATATCCCCGTCCTTGTTATTCTGTCCTTTTCTTTTGCTCTCGTTTTTGTGTGTTTGCTTGCAGGTACTCGGCCAGCCTGGAGGTGTACGGATGCCAACGTGGAGCGGCTCGGGGGTGTGGTACGTACAGTGGCGCACGCACGAGGGCAGAGACTGGGTTCGATTGTGGCGCAACAGCTGCTAGGGTTTCTGACTTCTGGTTTAGGCTAGTTTGGCTAGGGTATTGGGCTTAGGCTAATTTAGTTTGGGTTTGTACTGGGCCATTTGTAAATGGGCTTGGCTTATATTTTGGGTTTGCTGTTGTAATAAAAAAACTGGACATTTTATTATTTATTTTATATATTTTTTATCTGGGTTTTAATAATTGGGCTCGGGCCAGGCAAAATTTGGGTATTACACTGTCTATTCACAGATCCAGTACACATTAAAAGTTGGGAGCCTTCAAGTGAAGAATGAGTCGAAGTTAACTTCGACTCTTCTTATTAGCAGTCAAAATGTAGTGCAAATTTAGGCATCATTATAATAAATAATATGGGCTTAGTTATGGGAGCATGTGTGTACTTGGTTATCAACATTCGAGATACAACCACTGCGGCAGCAGTTGCGTGCCTTCAAGCAGTAACATTCACAGAGGAAATGGGATTTGGAGACATTGTGGTAGAAGGAGACTATCTCACTATCATAAAAAAAAAACTTAACAATCAAGAAGATGATAGGTCTGTGATATGCAATATTTTGAAGAAATAAAACTTAAAGCTGCGAAGTTTAGGAACTCATCTTTTCGGTTCGTTCCCCGCTCGGCGAACAAGGTAGCACATACTGGTCATCTAGGTTCGAGAGTGTGAGTCACCGATTTATTAGGTAGAGGAGGTTCCACCGAAGATTGATTCCACGGTAATAAAGGATATGGGAGGACAATTTTAAAATCTGGAAGTGTTTAAGATCTAAGTCCGGGGTCAGCAGTTAATGGCAATCGGAGACCCGATGAACTCAGAACGGAGGAACTGGGTTTAGTTGAAGACATTCATGCAAACGGCGTGTTGAGAACTAGTTTTCTCAGATATAGGACATCGGCAATGCCGGAGCAACGGAGAAAATAAAGAAGGGGAAGAGTTTAGGGTTTAGAGTTTTTCTTTTAGTTTGGGAAATGTGTGGTTTTCTTTATCATCTTTATTAGGCCTTGTGATATTTTGGCACTTGCTTTGTTTCAAGGCACCACCCACAGGAATTCCTTAGGTTAGGATAGCTGGCTAAGTTGATTTTAAGCTTTTGTAATTTATTTCTTTCCCCTTATTTAAGGCATCAGCTGATTTAATTTTCAAAAAAAAAATTCGTTTTATATTTTAGTGAAATGGTTAGATTTTAATTTTAGTCCATCTATTATGTTTAAATTTGAGATCTAATCTTTATACTTTATTTAAAACATAATTTGGTCTTTATATTTTTATGATATTATTAATTAGTCCAAATAATTAATGCTTCTAACTTTTCAATTAAAATATTACATGATTATATATAATTTGAATGTCATAAAAGTCTTAGAGACTGACATGTAACTCCCTATTTCTTTTAGGCTTACGTCGCATTTTTCCCATTATAAGACAATGGTCAAATTTCAATTTTGGCCCCTAGATTATGTTGAAGTTTGAGATTTAATCTATATACTTTTCTTTTTGAAATAATTTGACCCTCTATTTTTATAAAATCATTAATTAGTGTAAATAGTTTCTATTGTTAACTATTTCAATTAACATAATGACTTTAATTTTTCTTAAGAATACTTTCCCAACATGAAATAATTATTCTATTATAACGAGTTTGAATGAGTGTTTTTTTAAAAAATCTTCACCAATATTCTCAAAGTTATTTTTATTGTTGACTATCAAGTTTTTTTTTAATTTCAAAATGTGACACCAAAAATTTAATAGAAGAATTTTAACAATGGTAATAATTGGACTTGAATTTTTAATATGAAAACTAGAGGCATTAATTTTTTACTATAAATGTAAGGAGACTAAATTCCAAATACACAAAATGTACAAGGACCTAGACCATATTTTAACATTTCATTGTAATTTGGCACAAACAAAAATCGACCCAAAGTGAAGCGTGGACAAAACCCATACGTGTTATATGAAAGAAAGCTTCAAAGGACCTTCCTACTTCACAAGTGTTCAAATTTTTTTTTTTTTTTACATTTTATAGAAGATTGGTCAAATATCATTTTTGGTCTTTCTACTTGACACATGTTCAATCTTTCTCTTTTCTTTTTCCTTTTTTGCGTTTTATAGAAAAATGGTCAAATATCAATTTTGGTCCCTCAACTAGGCCTAAAATTAAGATTTAATCTTTATACTTAAAGCTCTACAATAATTTGGTCCCAAATTTTTATAATATTTAGTCTAGATACTTAACATTGTTGATTACTTTGATAAAATTTTAGACATTAATTTTTTTAAAAAATACTATTCTAACAAAAAAATTTATTTTGGCATAATAAGTTGAAATAAGTTTTATTAAAAATCTACATTAGCTACCAAAATTATTTACATCCTTATTATTTAGATTAACTAATTACATGGTTTTTTTCCCTTTTAATCATTATAAGATAGTGGTAAAATTGCAATTTTATTTCTCCACTATGCTTACATTTGATAATTAATCTTTATATTTTAACTTTATTTTGGTCCTTTACTTTTATAACGGCATTAGTTCGTTCAAATAATTTACATACTTATATGTGATAGTGATATCAAGCTAATTTCGTATGTTTAATATACCTATTTTTGGGAAATTTTTGAATAGAATGTTACTAAACTTGTGATTTCAATTAAATTTTATCACCGACGCAATTGGAGTGTTAAAGTTCAAAAACAAGCAAAATTGGACTAATGGAACAAAAAACAAGACAAGGGGCTGAGTTGAAATTTGCAAGATTATTTTTCGGCTGATAAAAAAATCTTATTTTTGACTTGGTCAAATCCTGTATTTAGAAAAAAAAATTGATTTTATGTTGGTTGTTAAGCATGATTTTAGGAGAAATACCTATATAAAGGCTTGTAATGTTAACTTGAAAGCACACTTGATTTTACACTTGATTTTAGAAAGCAATTAAGCATATTCTTGTTCAAGCTTTCTGTCATTTCTTTCTTCTTTTTATATTTTGGTACAATTGCCTTTTCGCTCTTAAGCCCCAATCGAGTATGATTAATTTCATGCTCAACTAATCTTTATTTAGGCTTAGGCCGGTCATCATTCCGATCGAGAATCATGAGATATGAACCCACGTTAAAACCTTACAATACGATATTCATTATCTCTCTAAAATATAGGATAGTCAATTGTCCTTTAAAGTTAATTCAATTTTAATTCAAAAAGCACGCATTAGGTTGGAGTTGTTTAGCGTATAGTTGGGAACATAAGTCGGTTGTCTATCGCATCCGGGTTCCCATGAACAAATTGGCGTGTCCAGGTGGGTAAGGGTCAATTAGACCTCCGTCAAAGGAGATGGTGATTGGATTTAAACGACCTATACGGTTGATGTCATTAATTTGAGTTGGGCTTTTCTAGATCGCAAGGCTGCCAAAATCTTAAATTGTGGATGCATGCTACGTGGTTAGATAGTTAGTAAGGGTTGGTTTGTAGGCCATACTGGAATTAACTACAAAAGGAAGAGTTGGCGATTAAGACGCCTTTGGTCGCTATAACCAGCTAATCATTTGAAAGAAAAAATCAATTTTCAAGGATAGATTTAAGATAGGAATTTATCGAGTCTAAGGATAAGAATTCACATATTTGATTTACCAATTTAATTTTAATTATTTAATTTTAACTTGCAATTATCATTGTGTCATTATTTCATTTTATTCATTATATTATTTTAACCTTTATCAACTAAAATCCCCTTTTATTTATTTTTCTAGTTCAGCACACGACAAGTCCTGGGCACGACAACTACCATGACTTTGGAATCTAGTCACATAAAAACGATATTAGGAGTCCTAGTACCTGAGGGATCGACCCTACTTCTCTATACTACTATTTAATTTAGCTAGAGCATTGGAAATTTATATTTGGTGGTTTCGACAACCATCAATTTTTGGCGTCGTTGCTAGGGATTTGGAAAATAATTCTAATTTTTTTTTACTAATGACCAGGTTAGATTCGAGAAGCTTAGAATTTGAACCGAAAATTAAGAAGTTAGCTTGATCACTGCGAAGATAAGCTATTCGACGCGAAAAACAATCGCAAGTGAAAGTATCTGAATATGAAACACTATCTTACACATAAAACATTTATGATACACTCAACGAACCAGAAGAAATGGTGAATCAAACCATTCGACAACTCGCTGTGGCACCAAATGAGCAACAACCACTGTGCATAACTTATCCGATGGGAGGAACATTGTTTGAGTTAAAATTGAGCTTAATTAATCTATTGCCTACTTTTCACGGTTTGCAAATGAGAACCCCCACACTCATATTAAGAAATTCCACATGGTTTGCTTAAGCATGGAACATCAGGGAGTAACCGGAATCAAATTAAACTTCGAGCTTTTCCTTTCTAGTTAGCCAACTTTGCTAGGGAGTAGTTGTTTTATTTACCTCTAGATTCAGTTAATACATGGTCTGACATGTCTTGCTTATTTCTTGATAGGTTATTTCCAATAGCTCAAGCAGCCAAATTATGGAGAGATATTGTCAGACTACAAAAATAGAAGACCGAATCGCTCTATGACTACTGGGAACGGTACAAGAAATTATGTGCAAGTTGCCCAAAATATGGTCTAACTGAACAATCGCTTCTTCAATATTTCTATAAGGGGTTACTCCCTATGGAAAAGAATATGATTGATGCCGCCAGTAGAGGGGCACTTGTTAACATAACTCCTCAAAAAGAAAGGGAATTGATTTCAACCATGGCTACGAGTTCCCAATAATTTTGACCAACTACAGAACCGAAAAAATGGGTTCATGGGCTAAGTATTTCATCCTTAGAAGATAAAATTGACAAGCTCACTAATATAGTTCAAAATTTATTTGCAGGAAAAATGAACCCAGCTCAGTTGTGTGAAATTTTTGTCATGTCTGATCATCCAATCGGCTCGTGTCTGATTTTATACGAGGATACAACAACACGAGTAGATGCCATTGGGAACTTTCCAAGACCATCCCAAAGGTAATATGATCCACATACTTATAATACAAGGTGAAAGGATCACCCAAGTCTAAGCTATAGATTGAATCCTCCATACAACCAGCTATATTAACTAAGGTCACCTCTAACTCAACAATTTCAACCCCTTAAGACATCTCTTGAGGCTATAGTAGAGAGATTAGTTGCTAGTACCAAAAAGTCCCAACAGAAGACAGAAGCGCACCTACAAAAATTAAATTAGAAAATGAATAAACTTGCACTTATGGTTAGTCATTTGGAATCCCAAGGAAAGTTGTTGTCTCAAACAAAGCCAAATCCACGACAACATGTAAGTGCTATGACATTAAAAAGTGAAACAATTCTGGGGCCAACACTTGGCACAAATTGTGACCACGAAACCAGATGGGAAAAATAAAAACATGATACAGCAGCTACTACCACGTCGACTCCAAAGAAATCGATCGTGGTACCACCCCCATTCCCTGGAAGGCTCGCTCAATGTAAAAAAGAGTAAGAAGAGAGAGAAATCCTAGAGACGTTTTAGAAATTTGAAATTAACATACCTCTACTTGATGCGATAAAGCAAGTTCCATGCTTTGTAAAATTCTTAAAAGAATTATGCACTGGCAAGAAGAAACTCCTAGGTAATGAAAGGGTAAGTGTATAGAAAATGTCTCTGCAGTTTTACAAAAGAAAATCCTACCTAAGTGTAAGGATCAATATATGTTTTCTATATCTTACAAAATAGATAACGTTGACATTAGAAAGGCCATGTTTGATTTAGGTGCATCTATTAACATTATGCCTTTATTTATTTTCAAATTACTAAACACAGGTCCTTTGAAAGAGATAGGAGTGATCATTCAATTAGTAGATAGTCAGTTGTGTATTCGGAAGGGGTGCTGCAAAACGTCCTCATCAAAGTAAATGAGCTAATATTTCCTGCAAATTTTTACATCGTTGACATGGAGGATGACAACTCAACAAATTCTTTCGATATTCTACTCGGGAGACCATTTTTAAGCACCGCACGAATGATAGTACTAGAAAGAACATATGTTTTCTCCCTACTTATTGGTTAATTTTTCCCCAATTAGTTATCTTTAGCACATATTTTAGCATTTTTATTTTAGTAATTTACATTTTATAACTTAATTTTATCCTTAATTTGTCATGTTTTGGTATTGATGTCACTGCATTAGTATTTTTAGATTGTGCACAGAATTGTCGCCACATCTGACAGTTGTTCGAATAGGAACAAAAATGCGTGAGCTGTCCAGTCTGGTACAACTAACTTGTACGTACAGAGGCATCATGATTCTGATGAAAGGACACTTGGGCTATTTGAGAAAAAGACAAATATTCACATAAAAAGGGAAAAAAGGGCTTTTTGAGAGGATTATCTTCTTCACCCTATCTTGGAAGCTTTCTGTTATGGTAGCTTAAGTCTCCTACAGGTGAACCGACATGGAAGGGATGCAGACCAGCTTCTGACGAAGAGCCCTGAGTGCAACACAAGAGGGAATAGAGATATTCAAGTCGAGTTGTCTAGGAATAGTATTTTCCACTTGTTTCTTTTATTTTGTTTTTCTAAACGCTGGTGATTACTTTCTATTTCATGTTAGTATGGAAGTACACATGATTTGTGGGTTAAATGTTATTTTATTCAATCTTGCTTCTACTGTTTAATCATTGGGTTTGATTTTTTTAGCACGGAAGTATTATTGCGGTCACTGACATTAGAAGGTGCAGTGACAGTTCAAGCTAACAAGCATGACAATGGAAGTTGCTTAAGGATTCCACTTGTTCTTAATAGTGTTCCATTACCAGTAGCACAAGGTGGGGTTAATGTGTATGTTTAAGTCTTAGATTAATTATAGAAGTTAAGCTTGTTAAGATATTCATTGCAATTTAATGCATCGACAATCACCTATCCTGTATACCTTGTGAGCACTTAGCATTCTATTGAATATTCACATTGGGGATCCCAGTTTACCATTACCATATTTTATCTTGTTGTTTTCAAGTTATTGCTTCGACACCTACTCTCACAATTTATCTCGTTTCCATCCATTTAATGCACTAACATTGATAAACAAAAGACAACCATCCTCGTGGGATCGATATCCGACAGACTCATCTATCTACTATACTTGCATCGACAGTGTACGCTTGCACATTATTACCGTGACGTTAAACAACCGGCCAACAAACAAAAATTGATGTTCAGAGTGGAACACTCAATATGGAATTTGACGGTGAAGTGGTCAAGTTTAATGTTTATGAGGATATGGGTCACCCTAGTGCAATAAAAAATGACCCTAGCGTCAATGTAATTGAACCATTGAAAAATTTACATTTTGAAAAGGATAAATTACAAACTTTTCTTTGTAGGAGTGTAAATCTCGATGTTAAGGAAAAACAAGAAGAATTGTTGACAATAAAAAAAACCAATACATGAAGCTGTCATTCGCAAAGAGGCACCATAGTTTCCCAAAAGTTTAGGTGAAAATTTTGAATTGACTCATTCGCAAACTAAACTCTTGCCTTCCATTTCGCAAGAACCAAAATTGAAGCTTAAACCATTACCGAAACATTTAAGGATTTTGATAAAGGAAAAGGCGGTATTGAACAGAGAAGCTCAAAGACACCTCAATCCACTGATGATGGAGGATAAGAAAGAGGAAATTTAGAAATTACTAGAGGCTGAAAGGATATACCCAATTTTAGACAGTAGTTGGGTTAGCCCAGTTCACATAGTACCTAATAAAACTGGAATGACTATAATTAAAAACTTAGCAGGAAAATATCAAAAAATAAACATTCAAGAGCTCAAAGAAATCCGACATGATACATATGAAAATGCCTAAATTTATAAAGATAAAACCAATGTGTTTTATGATCAGAAGATATCTCGTAAATGATTTTTAGTAGGACAAAAAAATGTTGCTTTATGATCCCACATTAAGGATCTTTGCAGGTAAACTTCAAACCAAATGGCTAGGTCCTTTCGTTATTACTCAATTGTTTCCCCATGGTGCAGTTGAAATTAAGAGCAAGAAATTCGGGAAGAGTTTCAAGGTCGATGGACAGAGGTTGAAACCTTTGAACTTCTAAGTAAACGTAGAGGAAAAGTTAATTCTCAAGTAGCCAAACGGACAACATTTTTAGGTTGTAGAGCTAACAACGTTAAACAAAAGCGCTTTTTGGGAGGCAACCCATATTTATTTATTTTAATTTATTTAATTTTGAATTTAGCTTAATTTATGTTGAAAATAAACAAATATATTATTATTATTTAAGCTATTTTAATGTGTTGTTTTCTAAGAACCATGGTGGAGGTGACAACCTAAAAATACGAAAAATGCTTCTAAGACGTGCCCATGTAATAAGTCAATTACGTGGTTGAGGTCTATAGAAGCTTATTAAAAATTAGAAATGAATATCTTTTATGGTGAGGGCACGCCCTGTCAAATTCCAGTGTTGCTATTTGTTGAAACAAACACCCAATCAAACCAAACCAAACCAAATTGACCCAACCGAACCAACCCGCCAAGTTAAACATACACGGGGAGTGTACTTGACCCTTCTCTTTCTTATGTTTTTATTATTACACATTGATGGAAATGTGGGCTAAGTAGAGGGGAGCCGTAGGACATGTCATGCTATTGTTTGCTATTCGTTGCATGTGTTAATTCTTATACTAAGATTATTCCTTAATTTGTTTGAAATTGAGCATTTAATTCATATGCTTAGTTAATTCAAATGGTTGGATGATTCATGAATAATTGTTTATGGCTTAGTTTGATTGACAAGTGTTTTATAGAATTGAAAATATTGTGGTAAAATCAACATCTCATGAAAATTGTTAGTTCTTTAAACTTGTTTAATAAAAGTACTCTTATATCGTTTTGGTCATTTTATTTTATGTTACTATAAAAATAATAAAAATAAGTAGAGAGAGAGAGAGAGAGAGAGACTATATATATAGAAAAATATATATAAATAAAAACTATATGTATATATTACTCCGCTGATGGCTTAGTTATGAGTGAAGATTTCAAAAATGTGACCAAAATGAGTAAGTTCTTATTCATGCTAATACTTAAATTATTTGCATTGTACATGGCTATTGAATGAGACTTGATTTTGGAACAAAATTATTGAATAGTTTCTAGTATGGGAATTCACAACATGCTTGAGGATAAGCATCGGCTAAGTAGGGGGAATATGATAACAAACTAATTTCTTATGTTTAATGTACCTATTTTTGGGAAATTTTTGAATATAATGCTACTAAACTTGTGATTTCTTGCTTAAATGTCAGGGATGCAATTGGAGTGTTGAAGTTCAAAAACAAGCAAAATCGGGCTAAATTGGAACAAAAATCAAGACAAGGGGCTGAGTTGAAATCTATAAGATTATTTTTGGGTTGATAAAAAAAATCAGATTTTTGACTTGGTCAAATCTTATATTTAGAAAAAATTTTGATTTTGTGTTGGTTGCTAAACATGATTTTAGGAGAAAATCATGCTAAATTATCTCTTTGAGAGGCCTACATAAAGACTTGTAATTATGACTTGAAAACACACTTGATTTTACACTTGAATTTAGAAAGCAATTAAGCATATTCTTGTTCAAGCTTTCTGTCATTTCTTTCTTCTTTTTATATTTTGGTACAATTGTCTTTCCCACTCTTAAACACCAATCGAGTATGATTAATTTCATGCTCAACTAATCTTCATTTAACCTTAGGTCGGTCATCATTCCAATTGAGAATCATGAGATATGAACCTTGCTAAAACCTTATAATACAATATTCATTATCTCTCCAGAATATGAGATAGTCACAATCGTCCAGTAAAGTTAATTCAATTTTAATTCAAAAAGCATGCATTGGGTTGGATTAGTTTGGCGTATAGTTGGGAAAACGAGTCGATTGTCTATTGCATTCAAGTTCCCACAAACAAATTGGCGTGTCCAGATGGGTAAGGGGCCAGTTAGACCTCCGTCAAGGGAGATAGTGATCGAATTTAAACTACTTGCGTGGTTGAGGCCATTAATTCGAGTTAGGCTCTTCTAGATCATAAGGTTGCCGAAATTTTAAATTGCGGATGCGTGTTACATGGTTAGATAGTCGGTAAGGGTTGGTTTGTAGGTCGTACTAAAATCAACTACACAAGGAAGAGTTGACGGTTAAAGTGTCCTTGGTTGCTATAACCAGCTTATCATTTGGAAGGAAAAATCCACTTTCAAGGATCAATTCAAGATTGGAATTTACCGAGTCTAAGACTAAGAACTAGCATATTTGATTTACAAATTTAATTTCAGTTATTTAATTTTAATTTGCAATTATCGTTTTGTTATTATTTTATTCTATTCATTTTATTATTTTAACCCTTATCAACTAAAATCCCCTTTTATTTATTTTTCAGTTCAGCATGGGACAAATCATGGGCACGACAACTACCATGACTTTGGAATCTAGTAATGTAAAAACGATATTAAGAGTCCCAATCCTCATGGGATCGAACCTACTTCTCTATACTACTATTTAATTAAGTTAGAGCGTAGAAAATTTATACTTGGTGGTTTCGACAACCGTCAAATATTTATCTTATTATTTAACTATCATATCTTTTATATGTTAACAAGTGTCTAAGAATAAAAAACCTTATTAGTAGTTGAAAGGTGAAAGTGATTTTTCAAATATTTATAAGCGTTCAACAAGAAAAAAAGACTACGAACATGGTAAAGTGACATTTTTCAATAGATTGTATAAAAATGGTCAAGTTTCAATTTTTGTCCCTATCGACGTCTAAATTTAAGATTTAATTTTTATACTTCAACTTCTTGACATAATTTAGTATCTCAACTTTTACAATGTCATTGATTAGTGCAAATACTTTATTTTGATTGAAATGATGATACAATTTTTAAGAGTTGTTAACAACATTAAAATTATCCATTAAATTCACATCCATTACAATGTTTTTTTTGATACATGGTTACCATGTGAGTATTTAAATAAAATTCTAAAGGCCATTTTCAACGAATTTAATGAAAAGTTTAACGGTACTAACAATTGGAGTTGAATTTTTAAATTGAAAAGTAGAGAAACTAATTTATTAAAAATAAAAATATAAAGACTAAAAATTTAAAGTATATTTCACCTTTAAAATTTTATTCTATAAATTAGTGGTGGGCGTCGAAATCACCAAATATAAATTCCTACGACAAGATAACACTAAATAGCAATATAGAGTGGTAGGGTCAAATCTACAGGGAGTGACTATCTAATTTCACCTTTTTCCATAACCAGAATCGCTGTCCCGGTCACAGTCGTTCCCACGACCTATATGTAGCAATGCTAAAAAATAAAAAATAGGGGGTTTAAATTGATAAAGATAATAAAATAAGGAAATATGTAGTGTAATAAAATAAAAATAAAAATAGATTCGAAATTGCAAAAATAAATTTAAGCAAATAAAATAAATTGGTAAATAAAATATTTTTAAGCTTATCCTTAGCCTCGGTGTACTCCAATCTTGAATCGATCCTTGAAATAGATTTTCTATTCCAAACGAGAAGTGGGTTACAACAACCAATAACATCCTGACCGCCAACTTTTCCTTATGTAGTCGATCTCGGTACGACTTGTAAACCGACTCTTGCCAAATTTCTAACTGCAATACATGTGTTCACAATTCAATATTTCGACAGTCTTGCGATCTGAAAAGCCCAACTCGAATCAACGACCTCTATTGCATGGGTCGTTTAAATTTGATTTCTATCTCCTTTGACAAAATCCAACTAGCTTTTTCCACTTAGACACACCAATTTGTTCGCGGGAATTCGAACACAGCACGACTGATTCGACTTTCCAATTGTATGCCAAACAAATCCAACCCAACGTACACTTTGAATCTGAGCTAAATCAACTTTAAGGGACGAATTTGTACTATCCTATATACCATATAGATAGAAAATACTACGTTGAGAGGTTTTTTTTGAGCGGGTTCGTATCTCACAATTGTTTTGTTGAAGCAATTTCCAGACTAAAGCTAAATAAGGGTTTAGTTAATCATGGAAAGAATCATGCTTGAAAATAAATAGTTTAAATGAAATTGTGGAAGGTGGAAAGGGAAGGGGGCTTAGAAGGTAATTAAACCAATAAGGCCATGTTTGGTTCAATGTAATGGCATAGCCATTACATCCTGTGGGCCCACCCTAAACACCTGTTTGGTTCAATAGGATGCCCTATTACAGGCTTATTCCATTAAATTGTCTAATTTCTATTATGTTTTCTCACCACCGATTATTGATTTGGAATTTAAGGAGACCATCACCACAAAAGCCATCCCCACTTTACCCTCTCCTACTTTCCCTCCGTTCTAGAGGTGATCATGGGTTGGGCTACTCGGCCAGACGGCCCGCCCAAAAAAAAGGAGGGTTCGGGTAAAAAATGAGGCCCATTTAGAAAATAGGTCGGGCCACGGGTAAAACTTTTTTGGCCCGGGCCTAGCTTGAATTATATATTAAATATATATTTTTTATTTTTAATCAAATATACTTTTTAGCTTTCATGTTTCACTTTCGTCATTAGATCATGCCCTTTCTTTTTTCCCAATTCCAAAATTAAGCTTCAAAATCCCTAATCCCTAAATCACCACCTTCACCGATCCACCTCCACCCAATTCCAGAATCAAGATTCAAAATCCCAAATTCCAGAATCTAGTAGCTAGCCCTGGTATTTCGTCAATAGGAATTTGCGTAAGTCTGATATTTCTTTCTTTTTCTTCTTATTCTTTTTTTTAGTTCATCTTGCCAACAGCGAAAAAGACCAGTCGCTAGCCAACCCTTTTCTTCTGTTCTATTGCATAACTGCATAACTGCATGTATGTATGCATATATGTGTTATGATAACACTCTATAATATTCTTCTGTTTTGCTATAATAACATAGAGTTGCAGATAGGGCTGATATGAGTATGGTACTTGTTGTTAGTAGACAAGAATGATGTTTTAGAATATTTTTGTATTGCCTGTGTCTGTTTTATTACAGAATATTTGCGGAAAACATACATAGATTAGTAAATTAGTTTGAATTGCATATTAATGTAATTAAGCAAAAAAATAATATTAGCTTTAAATTTATATTGTGTGAATCCGTTTTGGTCATAGACTCACCACTCAAATTCCTATTTCTGATTTTCATTTGTAGATCTCTATGTCAAATCAGATCATTGCTACATTTTTTGCTCTCTTATCATCATAGCTTAAGTTGTTTCTATTTTTACAAGTTCTTTTCTTCTTGTTTCATGGGTTAAGCTTTTTGTTGTAATATGGTCACTTGGTGTAAACTCTAGTCATTCCCCCCAAAAAATAATAAATTTCTATTGTCTGTAGATCAAAATGACCTCTATTCAGGTTTAGGCAAATATTAATTCATCTGTGAAGATTCTAGTATTTCTTTCTTTTTTCTTGTTCTTCTTCTTTTTTAGTTCATTTTTGTAATTATTATTTGTACGTGAGCTTCCGGCGAGATTGGATCGGGTTTTTTAGTGTCTCTTCGGTAATATTTTTGTTTTTTATTTATATTTTTCTCTTTTTACTAATTTAAGTACTGTTCTTTTTATTTATAGAAAATGATAATATAGTTTTTTTTTTTGTTTTAATGCAATAATATAGTTTATTGAAGTACCTGAAAAGGGCTAAGCTAATTTCAACTAAATCCAATCTCCACTGAAATAAGTTTATTTTTAGGAGGAAAGATCTATAAGCCCAAGTTAGTTTATTTATTTTCCCTGTTCCACAGTTATGTCTATATATGTTTTGTCTGCATATACGTAGCCAGTTGTCTCATTACTCTTACTATTGTATATGCATGTTTATGTTGTTTTCCATATATATACATGCAGTTGCATCAGTCTAAAATAGGTTTTAGCTGTTTTACACATTACTACAAGTTCTTCTGGGTAGAAGAGCTTTTATTTTGTACCCTGTTTTATACCCAATTAATACATCTCCAAGTAGGGTGTTCTTTTTGGGCTGATAAATGCGGCCTCCTTTGTAAAGTGAAAGTTCCAATGCAAAGTATATATATTGCATTAGGTAGCTAGGTTTGTTGTGCTCAAATTAAATTATTTTGATTATCCACATCAAGTTGTAATAAACTCAATGTACCAACTATACCAGTTTAAAAATTTATTATTGATGATTCATATCTATACAACAATTTTCTTAATGACTTTGTTTTGGTCAAGTTTAATTAATTGAAAGTTGAAACCACTTGTCCACTTCAGTGTGACTAATGCTTTGATAATTATCTGTAACTAGATAAGATGTAAAATATTTCAGTCTATTTAATTTTATATTTTTATTTAAAATTTTGATACTATAATAAGTAGTTTTATGAAGCCATAAAATTACACTGCTAAACTTGCAACTTGTTGTAAAGCATCAGTGTTACTACTCACTCTGAGTTTGGATAACATTGATAGCAGATGTGTATACTACTTTTACGCATGCTCCATCCTATACTGTTATCACTGGTTAGTCCATGTGAACTTGTTTTGATTTTCCATACCTGACCTGGTTCTTCGAGTCTTCTAGGTTCTTGCAAAACAACAATCTGACTGACCGCATACCCGATATTTATATGTTTGTCTTTTCTATATATATGTAAATGTGTCAGATTTTGACACACATTTTCTCACTTTTTCTCTGTCTTTCTTGTGTTATGCCAATCATGCATTATATACAATTGATTTTAAGTTAGGCTAACATTTTATGATAGTAAATAATAATATGGAATAATTCATATATTATATACAATTATTAAACAATTATATAATCTTTGGTTTATTTGGATTTCAGGACTTGAGTTTTTATGACTATGGCTAGTTCGAACACTCCTATACCTGTGGATGATGGGTTTAATGAGTATGAAAGTGCTCTCAAATGTCAAAAGTCTACCACTTCAAAGGTGTGGGATGAAATGACAAAGTTTGAATGTGAGAACAAAAATGAATTGAAGGTATAATGTAATCACTGTAAGACTATCTTCTCTGCTAAAACTTCTAGTAGAACCTCTCATTTAAGACGTCATCTAAATAGTTGTTTGAATAAAGTTAATAAGGACATAACTCAATACACCATAGCCACTCAACCATCATTAGGAAGTGTTCCATCTATAAAAAAACTACAAGTTTGATGCTGATGAGTGTCGTCAAGCTATTTCTACTTTTCTTGTGTGTGGCAAGCATTCATTTAGGACAGTTGAAGAACCGGGATTTAGAACATGATGAAAATTGCTAGTCCTAATTTTAAGAATATAAGTAGACATACAGCTGCTAGGGATGTCCTAATGTATTATGCAAAAGAGAGAGATCGTGTTAAAGAAGAGTTGGCTAAAGCACCTGGTTTAATTTGTCTAACTTTCGATAATTGGAACTCGGAGCATACTAATGATGAATATATTTGCATTACTGCTCATTGGGTTGACAAAGATTGGAAGTTACAAAAGAGAATCATAAGGTTTACAGCTTTATTTCCTCCGTATAATGGTTTGAACATAGCGGATAAACTTGTTTTATGTTTATCTCAGTGGGGTATAGATAAGAAAATTTTTAGCATCACTTTGGATAATGCTTCTTATAATGATGTTATGGTTTCTTGTCTTAAAAATCGTTTTCATGCAAATCGAGCTATTTTGTGTGATGATGCTTTTTTTCAAGTTAGATGTTGTGCACATATATTGAATGTTATAGTTAAAGCTGGTTTGGAACTTGCTGATGATGTTGTTGGTAAGATTCGAAATGGAATTAAGTACATAAAACGGGAATTCGTAGGAAAAGATTTTATGATGTGGCCGACAAAAGTTTTCATTTGAATGTGACCAAAAAGTTGCGTCAAGATGTGTGTGTGAGATGGAATTCTACTTATTTGATGCTTGAATCTTCTCTTTACTATAAATATGTGCTAGATTATTGGGGCCAATGGGACAAAGATTATCAAATGTTTGCACTTTTTAACGAGGAGTGGATAAATGTTGCTATTCTTTGCAAATTTCTGAAAGTGTTTTATGACGTGACGTGTTTTTTTGGTTCTAATTATCCAACAGCCAATCTTTATTTTAGAGGGGTTTGGAAGGTTCACAAGGTCTTGCTTGATACAGTTAAAGGTCCTTATTCGTTTTTTAACTCCAATGGTTAAGCAAATGCAAGAGAAATTTAATAAATATTGGGCTGGGTATTCGTTGATATTGTCATGTGCTGCAATTTTAGATTATTGGAGCAAAAGTTCAGTTCGATACACTGAGCTTTCATTATTGGCTCGTGATCTTTTGGCAATTCCAATATCGGCTGTAGCTTCTGAATCGGCTTTTAGCATGGGTAAGAAAGTTATCACACCTTTGAGGAGTTCACTTAAGCCAAAAACGGTTCAAGCCGCTATTTGCTTGGATGATTAGATGCGAGCTAAGGGATTTTCAATAGGCTTGGATGATTGGATGCGAGCTAAGGGATTTTCAACAAGTAATTATTATTCTCATTTTATTATTGTAATTTTATATTATTTTTTATCAATTTGATTATCTAATTATTTATTCTTATTTCATATTAGAAATTGGCTACAAGAATGATGACGACGATGAGGATGATATTTCTTCGATTGCTTTTTAGGTTACCTTCCTTTCTAATTGTTGAAAATTTAATTTAGTTTACAATTTATAGTTTGTTATAAAATTAAATATGTTGATTGATTAATGTATAGATATTCTGATTGGTTGATTATATTTTACAGGTTTTTAATGCTATTTTAGTGTTGTAAAATTTAATATGGGTCAAACAGGGCCAGGCTCGGGCTTAGCAATTTTCTTTCAGGCCGGGCTTGGATAAATTTTTAGTCTCATATTTTAAGTCGGGCCAAGCCCAAGCCTAAAAAATGGGCTTAAAATTTTGTCTGAGACATGCCCAAACCCGGCCCGACCCGGCCATAATCACCTAGACTCCGTTCCTTCCATATTTCTCTTGTCCAATTTTTCTGCCCTCTTTTTCTGCTTTCATTTTCTTTCTCTCAATAGAGTTTTTCTTTTTCTTTCCTCTCTTCCAATTTATGATTGCCATGATTTCTGTAGTTTTGATGTTAACATTTTGCAGTGCAGATAACAGCAGATGAACAGGCTGCCGAGATTAAACACTTGAAAGAGGAAAATGAACAGTTCCTCCTCCACAGCTCTTCGAGAACTGCAGCGGGACCTCGAAAACAGAGCCAACGATCTTAGCAAGCTCCAGAAAGGCAAGCCAAACAGCTTTTTTTTCTTTATTTCCTATTTGCTTTCAAATATTACGATTGAGAAGCCCTATAGTTTTATTTATGCATTCGTTGAATGGCCTCTCGCCAGATATAGCCAAGAACCGTCAAGTCAGGAAGAAGTACACTACTCAGTTAGGAGAGAACGAGCTAGTCCTCAAGATTTCCTTGGGTTTTCGTTATTTTTCTGACTGAATTGATTGATTAATTATTTAGCTTTCAAATGATTTTTGATGATTATTTGTTCTTTTGCTGGAAAAAAAATGTTATTAGGAGTTGGATTTATTAAACGAGGATGCAAATGTGTACAAGTTGATATGTCCAGTGCTTGTGAAACAAGATTTAGCGGAGGCTAACGCCAACGTTCGTAAGAGAATTGAGTACATCTCTGCTGAATTGTACGCTTCCTTTCACATTTATCTTTATCTTTCCTTTTGTTGCTAAAAAATATTACGGATGGTTTCTATTGGTCTTGTTTAAGAATCGTTGATAGTATTATTTTGCCGGGACATTTTGAGGCAATGTTAAGCACTATGATTCAGATACAAAGTCGGGGTTAGGGTGGTGTTCGGATTATGAGTTTTTACTGTAAATGAATGGGTTTTCAAATGTGGTTTCCAAACCCAAATTTTGCGACCCAACTAAAATTCCAAATTAAGCTAAGTTGGTTTCATTTTAAGTTGTATCTCATTCCATGCGGATATATTCCCATAATAACATGTTTGTCTGGGCTTCAGTATTAAAAGTCGATTTCTTATTTATTTGAAAGTAGAGGGTATGCTTCACCCTGATCCTTCTAGAGTTGTAACCTGATGTACTTCCTGTGTTACTTTTTTGTTTTGACATGCTTAAGCAGTGACCTTGTATCTGCATTTTTTTTTAATTCTGCAATGTGCATCATGTGATATTGTAATTATCATTCCATAGTTGCATGTGTATGAACTTTAAGACTTTGTTTCTGTCAACAGGAAGCGACTTGATGGATCCCTTCAAGATTTGGACGAGAAACAACACAGCAAGAGAGAAGCGGTTGGTTTTCTTTCTTTTAAAGTGCTTTGCTTGTGTTGTTTTGATGCCTATATAAATTGTCTCTGTTTGACTCTAAACAACACTGGCACAACATGTTTCTGAATTGTGAAAGAATTCTATTGTGTTTAATTAAACAATTGAAGGCTGTTAGATAATCATTCAGAGGCATGATTATTTATGACATGAAAATTTTGACGTGAGACTAAGATTGATTGTTAGTATGGTTCAAAAGCATTAAGCAAGGTTTGATTTCTCCTGCTTGCTACTAAATCCTTGTTACAAGGGTTTTTGGGTCTTGATGAGTACCTGAAATAGGTGATATCATTGGGGTGCTAATTTGCTAATACTCCGTATGTCTGCTTTTGGGTCCTACTTGCAGTATTTACTTAGTTGGCTTTGCCTGATTCATCAAGGTCCAATTTCATTTAAAATTGTTCTTATTTTAAACTTCTCTGTTGTTTACAAGTTTGTTGGTTTGCCTTTTGCATACCAGAGACTCAGCTTGTTAACATCTCGGAATTTCAATTTCTTTTTCTCTAAAATACCATGGCCATTTTACAAACTGCTTTTTACATGGATGCATCTTGCTGTTTGGCTTTTATGAAAGTTGCCTACTTGCCTCCTGGTAAACTAGAATACAACAATCATATAAGTTCCTGTTAAATCCACAAGATATGAAATCAAATTGTGTTTTGGTATACTAGAAAATGTCTTTTTCCTTTTAAGTTGAACTCTAAGAAAATGTAATTAGATTTATAAGCCATATTTTCTTTGCGCTCTTTTCTACCCCCTCTCATGCAACGTTTCTAATTTATATTTTGCAAAAAGTTGCATCATGAGTATGCATTTCTTGCTAAGCCTAACAAATGCTAGTATTGAGTAAAAGCAAAAATTGAATTTGATCCATTGGCTTTGTATGCACTAGATATTGAAGGTGCAGCAGAGGATTCAATCTCATTGAGCCGGAAAAGCCAAGACTTAGCCCATCTTCATATGTTTTGCCTTGGTGAACACTATCATTCTAGTGGCATGATATTCTATGACCCATAGTTGTAAAATCATGATTGCATGTCTTGGTTGGAGCTGTAATCCAGTGTTCTTGAACCATAGTTGTAAAAGTTACAGTGTGTGGTTGCCTCTTTAACTATGATCCTTAACAGTCATGGCAAGATCAGAAGCTGTTCTAAGCAATGCATTTTCTGCCTTATTGGTTTGAATATTTACTCCATTCATATTTTTCTAATATTATCAAACGCGCCCTCTGCTCTTTCCCATTACCCAGCAAATGTTGATATGTTAATCCAGCAGGAATGATTGACGGGGTCTTATTAACGTAGCCAGATTTTTTATTACAAAAATAACAAGGCTTGGTAGCCTGGAAGGGCCCGGGGTAAATGTTAAAAGAAGTAGATGTATTCAAATAGCAAGAAAGAAAGAATAAAAATTCTTTATTCTACTCTCCATCAACTTCTAGAACATAACAAGAAAGAATAAATAATATTAAATTTTTTATAATTAGGTGGGTGTTAAATCAATTTTAAAAATAATTTTTAAAATATAAATACATGCATTTTTATATAGTACGTATATAAAAATATCCAAAAGAAATTTTGAGCAAATTAATCTTTGAAGTATAATTTATAAAAATATCTCTTCATATTAATTTTTATCATAATATTCTTATTTTATTATTAAATCTAATTAATTTAGATATACAAAATATGTATTAATAAAATAAATAAATAATGTTTATCTAGTTTAAGGGTTATAATATGTATTAATTCATATTTTAATAATAATTATATTTAAAAAATGATTAAATTAGTTATTATCTTTTAATCCTATTAAAATTTAATAACAATAACAATAATCATCTATCTAAACAAAATTTTGCTAAGGGTATTCTAGTCATTTTAGTTTTTTTTTCTTATGCTATTATAAGATCATTCTATTCAACCAAACACAAGAATACTATTATAGTTCTATTCCATTCCATTCAACCAAACAATTGAATTACTGATTACAGCTTTATTCCATTACAACTCTATTCAATTACAGCTCTATTCAATTACAGTGAACCAAACGTACCCTAAAGGTTGAAAGTAAAAGAAAAAAAATGATACAACTCAATAAAAGACGCAGAGACAGAGGAAGGGGAGAAAAATAAAGAATTTATTAAATGCCAAAGGTCAAGTGTGTGTTTAATTAGCTGCAGCCACTAATTATTTATACATATTTCTAATGCTAAAATTTAGCTAGATTTTTTTAAAATATCACCACTAAATAAATTAAAAATTTAAAAATTAATTTAAACTAGAGATTAAATTTTAATTAATTAAAGAGTTTTAAAAATAAAAAAAAATCCTTCAATTTTTATCCAGTCACTTTTTTTTTAAATCTTCAACCCTTCAATCTTTATCCAACCATATTTAAATCTTCAATCTTTCAATCAAGCCATCCTCTTTGCTTTTCTTGTTCCAATTTAGCCCATTCTTGTAAAAGTTTGAATTCAACACACCAACTTCAATCCTGATAAGAAAAACTCAAATTTAATAATATTTTATCGGATAATTAACTAAAATAAATATATTAAAAATACGAATTTATCTTGCTATCAATTAGTTAAAATTAATTGACCCAACCGTGGTAGGGAGTCATATTAGTTCTATATGATTATAGTCCTTTCCTTTTATATATATGAAGTTTTTATTCTATTAATTTATTTTATTTTTTATAGTATTGCTTATAATTTTTATATTATTGCCTTCTATGTAATTATATGATTCTTTATTTTAAAAATTATAATAAAGGGTGTGTTAATAATTAACAACATTTTGTTAATAATTATTAACTAATTTTATTTTAAAATTAAGAAATTAACTTAATAATAATAATAAAAGTCTCAATAACAAATATGAATAACTTGAATTTAAAATGACTGAACCTAAATGATTTGACCGTTAAAATTGAATGATTAAATTGAAATAATTTGAAAAAATTATTTAACCTAAATAACTCAAATATTAAACCCAAATAATCCGATATTAAATTTGAATGACTCAAATCTAAAATAAGTTGATCACTTAAAATCCAAATGATGTAGACAATTTTTTTATACAATGCAAGTTCAAACTCGCATGTCTATATATCATACGCTACCACTTTCCTTGAAATAAAAAAATATTAATTAGAGTCTCTCAAAATTTTGAAAAATTTCATTTTCCTTGAAGTTTTAGAAAAATTCAATTAGACTACCTCAAATTTTTAAAATTCTCATTATATTTTTAAATTTTTTGAAATTTTTAAATAAGTTATTTTAATTCTTTTTAAAATTCATAAAAAAATTAAACCCCAATTTTTAAAAAATTCTCATTAAACTTTAAAAATTTTACTAGACTCTTGAAACTTAGCCTCAAGATTTGTTATTTCTTTGGTGAATTACAAAAGGAGAGTCAAAATTCTAATAATAACATGATTAGTATAACTCGAACTCAGATTACACTTAAAACGATAAATCATTATCATTGATTATCAATATATATACACTTTGATATCAAACATAAATGAAGTAATTTCAATCAATGTAATTACTGTTATAGTTAAAAATGATGTATGCCCTAAACTAAGTTAAATCTAAAATAAATTAAAAAAACCTAAAATTTACCGTAATCAAAATCTATACCACTTTGAAGGTACGTGATAGACGGTTTAGTCAACGGTCAAAACCGATTACGCGGCGCCGCAACCAACAGCCAATACGGGTGCAGTCACCTGAAGAATTACCGTGAGATAGCGAGAGAAAGGGTTAGTGAAGGTAAAGAAGCCAAGTTCTACCCCAAAAAAAAGAAACAGGGGGGGCTTTTATTTGTAGTTAACTTTTGGTTGGCATTACCACACTCCGATTTGATTGAAAATTCGTGAAATCATCAAATCTAATTTGTCCCCCACTTTCGACAGTACAACCCCACCATCCCCCTGCTTTCAGTTTTTAGTTCTAGGTTTCCTCTTAAAATTCCCTCCCACACACTCTTTTTTGTTCTTTTGTTTTTCGTTTTCATGGTTCACACACTTGGAGAGACCCAAACCGACGCTTCGCCAGACAGAAATCGTGGGAAGACAAAGTTGTAAAACGAATATAAAGAAAAGGGGGGAGGGGTTGAAAGGCGGCTCCTTCTTGCTTGGTTGTGCTCCAAAATAGATGGGGGCTTTGGCTCCAGTCCTTTCCACTTGGATACCTGAAGATGACCTTCTTTTGAAGAACGCTATTGAGGTACTTGCCTTTTCTTTTCTCCTTCATTGGTTTTTAAGAAAAGGAATAAAATAAAGATTGGGTCTTTTTCATACTTGTTTCAGGAATTGGTTTTACTTGTGGTCTCAATTCGACTTTTCTTCTGTTCGTATTTGCTGTCAACTTGAAGTCTTCTTTGTTTTTCTAGTAGCTAGAAAATAATGCCTTTTTTTTCTTTTAAATTTCTCGCCCCTTCTATTTCCTTGTTTTAATTATTAGAGTTGCTGAGCTTATTTACGCGTCCTTCTTAGTCTTTTGGATGTATGGCACTGCCACTGTTCTAGTCTTCAAATTCTGGGTTTACTGTGTTAAAGCGTGGATTCATTGCAATATAAGTTGGTTGTATTAAAAAAAAGTTATACGATTCTTGCATTATGTTTATAAAGTTAGGATATTCATAAGATTATCCTCCTGTTGTTGTTGTTTCAGAGGAATACTATTGCATAATGCCAAAATTTGTCAGTAGTTAGATTGCTTGTGAGAATGCGATGTAGAAATATTACTAATAAACATGGTTTGCGCTGTGCCAAAGTGTTTCTATTCATGGATGCAAGTAGTTTTTCTAAAACATGAAATGACATTACTATGGTTGGTCTGGTAGTGCCCTTATTTGCAAAGAGTGCATGAATATCAACAGGAAAATGGGATCCAAATTGTGCATTTAGCATGACATTATCACCTCACTCTACTTCAGTTTTTGTTTTGTTTTTCTTATCGTCCTATGAACTGTGTTTCTACTTTATTGAACCCTGTTTCAGTCTATTTCTTTGTATCCTTTTGCAGGCTGGTGCTTCTTTGGAATCTCTTGCTAAGGGTGCAGTGCAGTTCTCTAGGAAATTCACCGTTAGAGAACTGCAAGATCGATGGCATTCTCTCCTTTATGATCCAGTTGTTTCCGAGGAGGCTTCTTCTCGCATAATCGAGTTTGAGCGTTCTGCTTCTTCCTTGTCTTTGAAATTTGGCAGAACAGGAAATTCAAAAGATAACAAAAGTTTGGGTGGAAAGAGAAAGTCTGAGAGTGTCCGTAGCTGTTACTATGCATTGCGCAAAAGAATTTGCAATGAGCCTTTTAACACGATGGACCTGAGTTTCCTTATCGCACCTAATGATGGCAACTATGTTGGGCTTGAAGATGAGCCTCTACCTGGAAACTGCATGCTTGGCAATCCAATTTCAGATCAGTTTGGAGTTCAAGAAACAAATATGAATATAATGAGTTGTTCTTTTCCGCAAATGTTAGCTGATGATGGTGCTGGAGTGGGGGATGAGTGCACAACAGATGGCTTTCAGACTACTAATCATAATCCAGATGATAGTAGTTTTCCTGTAGAGCCAGTTAATCTACATAAGGAAATTCCTCATATGCTCAGAGAGAATCAGTTTCTTCTAGAGAGTGGGTCTGGCATTGAGGAATTGCATGGATCTAAGGAATTGCCTGTAAGCAGCTTGTTTTCCGCTAATGATTTAATGGTAAAACCTTCATCTACTTTCGATCAAATTAACAATGATCCAGAGAATATCTGCTCTGAGTTTGAGGGCAACCAGGTCTTCAACTCACCAGTTATGGATTGTGGATTGTCTATATGGGGAACTGATGAAGGCTTGTCTGCATCTGCTATTCCCACTGACGGTCATGAGGAAAAAGATATGCAGGGAGATGTATATGCACTTCCTGGTGACATCGATACTAAGAGTGATCATGCAGCAGAGCATGATGTTACTACTGATTCTAAGTTGGAACCTGACATGCCATGTGCAGAAATGGGACATCAAACAGCTGATACAGAAGGTTATTTGGTGGAAATTACTAACACCCTTATGAATGATGAACCCTTTTTCATGGATGTTGATGCGAAAGATGTGATTGGTAAGTCTTACTTTGATGGCCTGAGCTCATTTTTGGCAAGTTCACCTAATAACTGTGATCAAGATCAAATGCCTGATGTAACTGAAGCTATGGCATCGGAAGCTCAAGATAATCTCGCAAATGCGTCTTCATGTCTTGGTGAATTGGATGAAGTTGCAGGATCTTCTGCAGCAGATGGGCCTGTTTCTTGTGATTCAGAGGCCTTGATGCTTTCTTCTGTATTAACTTCAAATTGTCAGTTCCCTGAACTGACTAATGGTATCATTTGTTGCACATTAAATACTGAGGACCCAGAAATTCCTTGCAATGAAGATGTGTTCTCCAAACAGCTGTGCCCATCGGTTGTTTCCTCAACACAACACGTTTTCAAAGAAGCTGGCAATCCATTATCTGCATCTTTTAAAGATTTTTCTGGGGGTCAGAAAACTGATGGAGGTCCCTTTCTGGTTCAGAGAGATCAAAGAGATCCTGGGCAATCTATTGGAGTCTCTCAAACGAAAGAATCACAAATGGTACCAGAAATGGGTCAACTTCATCCAGTTAACAATTGCAGAGTTAAATGCAAGGATTCTTCATGTGTAGCACCTAAAACCGATGGTTTTCTAGCCAATGTTTCACCTCAAACTAATTCCAAAAATATCACTGAAGGCACTCTCCAACCGACACTGCTGAAGGAAAGGAGTGAAAGTATAATATCGGGAAAGCATTTAGGTCATACTTCTGCTGATTCTTTACGAGAGAAACCTGGTCTTTGTTCTGATAACCACAATAGTTTGTATTCTTTTGCCATTAAACAAGAAGTGGATGCTCTAGAAAAGATTAAAGATCACCAAGCCACTAGTGCAGAGGTGGGGCCCATGGATATTATTTCTCCAGAACCAGTTATTGATCATCCACCTCCAGATCTAGAAGAGTTAATGATTGAAAGTGATGATGATGTTCCTTATTTCTCAGATATTGAGGCAATGGTATGTCTTGAACTCCCACTGGTCGTCACTTTTATTACAGTCATCATTATTGTCTGCTATTCATGTTCTTTTATGCTTTATGAACAGATCCTTGATATGGACTTGGATCCTGATGACCAAGATTTGTGGGATCAGGAAGGTAGTATGTTGACTGAATAAATTTTAAATTGCTAACTTTTATCTATTAGGCCCTGCTGTAGTAGTTTGGTAATATCTGCAGTTACTGAAGAGAGAAAAAAAAGTGTTATTTTTCTTCCCGGTCTCCACCCCTTCTGGGTTCTAATTTTTTGTATTTGAATCTGTTTTCTAGAATTGCAAGATAATTTTTACTTTCTGTGCAGTTGCTAGATATCAGCATGAGGACTATAAAAAAGCAATTATTAGGCTGGAGCAGGTTTCCCATTCTTACATGCAAAGGGCCATTGCATCCCATGGAGCTTTTGCCATTTTGTATGGCCGCCATTCCAAACATTATATTAAGAAACCTGAGGTATTCTACAACTAAGAAGTCCTTATTTTTAAGCTTTTGTACCATATCCATACTTTTTTACCGTTCTCCTCAATGTTGCCTTTATGATTTGAATGATATTTTGTTAATCTTTGAAGTAAATGGTTTCTCAATTGTACACATAATAAAGTCCAGTAAGAAAACCATGCTTTCTAAACTGCTTATCAGTATCTGAAGCTAGTAGCAGTTTTAGGGTTTTTGTTCCGAGGCGAGTAAATGAAAATTGATGAAAGAAAATTTCAGTAATACATTATAATTTTGATTTCGCAGATATTACTGGGTAGAACAACAGAAGATTTTGTTGTTGACATTGACTTGGGAAGAGAAGGGTGTGCTAATAAAGTGTCAAGGCGGCAGGTGCGCTATGCCATGACTTGATAAATTCATGGATTATAGAGAAGATAGTAGTAATACATGAGAAGTAATTCGTTGTTGTATAATAAGCTGCCATACTAATTTTCTATGCTTCCTCTCATGTCTTTAGGCAATTTTCAACTTGGAAGACGATGGATCATTCCATCTTAAAAATCTCGGCAAGTGTTCGGTATCGATAAATAACAAGGAAATAGGTCCTGGACAGAGCCTGAGCCTTGATTCGGGTTGTTTGATTGAGGTACTGTTTTGATGATATTGTTTTTCATGAATTATGTGGTAATGGGTATTGGACAGTGACATGCATGCAGTTGTTTTCATATTCGGGTTGGGATATGAACATTTTGAGAAGTTTTAAGCTGTAAATGGTGGTTTTTATTTGCAGATAAGGGGAATGCCATTCATCTTCGAGACAAATCAAACATGCGTGAAGCAGTATTTGAATAGTAAGTTGAGGAAGTCGGGAGGCCCATGCTGAAAAGGACGATTTGAGGACAGTCTTAGTGTTTTGTGGGGAAGACGGGATTAAGAATAGGGGGCAATGGCAACAAATCCTTTTTTGTAATTAAAAACAAGTTTGAGAAAAAAGAAAAATTGTAATCCATTGATATTCAATAAGAGTCCTAGTTTCTCTTTTACAGATTCGTTAGACCTTGTGTTTCTGTATTTGTGCTTTAAATATTTATATAAATTTTAAAATATTTTATATTCATCATATCATGATTGTTTTTTGCACGAAAAGCCCTAAAAGAACATTGATTACTTTTTTCTCTCTATTGGTCTCTGCTTCTTGCCACTCGCGTCTCTTCCTGACGAGAAATGATTATATAATCACCTCAGATGGGATGGATCAAACTATGAAAAACTCGAGAAAATATTCAGAGAAAATAATGCAACTGTGAAAAACTAATTAAATCCTTTCAACAAACTCTCAGCTGATTAATATTGTATAACTAACCCAACTGATATTGATTGAACCAGCTTGCACTAACATTCCCCATTGGTCTTAAAAAAACTAACTGAAACAAACACCATGTTTCCTCTCGAAATACACAAAAAATCTACCAATCAAAGGCTGGGTCAAAGATGTAGCCACTTGCTCCTGCGTAGGTACGTAATTCACTTCCATTTTGAGTTGCTACATGTTTTCACATAAAATGCCAACGAAGCTCCACATGCTTGGACTTGGCATGAAGAGCTGGATTTCAGACATCGCTACTGCACTGGTTTTGTCACACCAGACAACTGGCATGTAGGGAATTTTAATTGCCAACTCTTCCAACAAGAATCTGCTGTAGACGAAGCAACATCAGGTTGCTTTTTGGAGCTCCAAGAGATTGGATTTCCACCAAGAATACCACGACCCAAGGTCGAGCGCCTGTCTTCAAGACTGCTCCCCCAGTCCCCATCAACAAAGGCAACAAGACTCATGTTTTTTGTTGCTTTGAATAGAATCCTATAGTTAATTGTGCCTCTGAAATATCTAAGTATCCTCTAAAGTGCATGCCAATGACCATCCATAAGCTGATGCATAAACTAACTTGCTTTGCTCACCGCAAACATAATGTCTGGCCTTGTGGCACAAAGATACTGAAGCTTGCCAACTGCGCTCCTGTACTGAGAAGGTTTAAGAAGAAAATAGCTTGCGGATGCTTCTAACTTAGGTGCCAACCGTAGGTGTGGCTAAAGGCTTGCAATTTGCCATCGCAACAACTTGTGGTACCTCTTGGATATACTTCTTTTGGTTCAAAATAACATTTTCACCAACCTTGTGAGTCTCTACACTAAGATTAAAATTCAAGTCTCCTAGGTCCTTTAATGAAAACCTTTTGTTTAGCTATATGACCAATTTATCAACTTCAGTTATGTCATCTCCCATTATCACTATGTCATCTACATAGACCAATAAATAGATCCTTTTACCCTCTACTACACAAATGAACAAGGCTACATCAGCTTTAGAATACACAAAACCAAGTTCCCTCAAGTAAAATTTCAATTTCTCAAACGAAGCCCAGGGCCTAAACACCGGCTGATTGTGACCTTCACCAACCTGTTCAAAACTACGAGGCTGATTCATGTAGACTTCCTCCTTCAAATCTCCATTGAGAACGGCATTATTGAAGTCCACTTGTCTTAATCTTCAATGATTTGTCAAAACAAGTGCGAGCACTACTCCAATAGTAGTATCTTTAACAACAAGACTAAATTTCGACTAATTTACCTATAAAGGCCCATTTCTAAGTATATTTACAGAAATGGGCCAATTTCTGCATTATTTATCGAAAATGGCCGATTTTGGCAAAACGCGTTCACGTAGGAGCGTTTTAGGGTGAAATTTCAACAAAACACGCCCTTGGGAGAGCGATTTTGCCATGTCAGCACCAAACGCACTAACATGGACGCGCTTGTCTGATGTGGCAAAATTGCTCCCCTAGGAGCGCGTTTTGCTCCGATTTTTTCTAGGTTAGGGCTTTTTGCATGTTTAGTCCCTAGAGTTTTTGGTTTAGGGTTTTTAGGGTTAGGGTTTTTTAAAATAATTTATGCTTAGGTTTGTAGGGTTTAGGGTTTTGTTAAAATAATTTAAGATTCTGGGTTTTAGGAATTTTAAAAAATAAAGAAAGATTTAGTGTTCTTTTTTAAAAATTAATTAAATTAGGGTTTAGTTTTTTTAAAAAAAATATTGTGTTTAGATTTAGGGTTTAGAGTTTAGGGTTTAGGAAAAATTATATTGATAATAAGGATTTTATTTTTTTTTCTACAGTAGTTCCTGAAAAAATAATTTTGAGAATACTGTTCTGAACAAATAGTGTGAAAAACACTTCAAGTAGGATGCACTGTCAGCAAAATTATTGAAAAAAGCTCCCACTTGGACACTCTTTTTCTACAGTAGTTCCTGAAAAATAATTTTGAGAAGGCGTTTCTGAATAAATAGTGTGAAAAATGCTTCAAGTAGGATGCACTGTTAGCAAAATAACTGAAAAAAGCTCTCACGTGGACGCTCTTTTTCTACAATAGTTCTTGAAAAATTAATTTTGAGAAAACGATTATGAGAAAATAGTGTCAAAAACGATTCAAGCAGGATGCACTGTCAGCAAAACTGATGAAAAAAGCTCCCACGTCGATGCTCTTTTTCTACAATAGTTCATTTTTGGCCTTAGGCTATAAATGAGCCAAATTTCATTCTCAGGTTGCATAAGTTACAGCAAGAAAAATTAAAGAGGCTAAGCATAATAGAAATTGAAGATGAGTGAATGTATTAGTGCTGTTATTTACTATGATGGTGAGGTCCGTGACATCGAGAACGGCGTTGTTTTTTTATCGGAGAACACAACGCGACTGGTTTTTAACTAAACTATAGATTTGATAGAATTTCATAAAAGAATTAGGTGCAAAATCTTCAGAACGACGCCAATGAGGGTTTATTCTATTAAGTATCGATTTTGTGCTTCGATTGATCCTGTGACATATGACTCATTTGATATCAAAAGTGGTCGTAACTTTGAGGTGATGGTGCAAACTCATCTCGCTAGTGGATCACCTTGTCTTGAGTTATATGTACAATTTTCATCGCCAAATGAAACATTTGTGACTTCAACATCTACTGTTGTTCGAGAGGAATATACGACCCCTACTCGGTACTCCGTTGTGGGAGGCAGAACACAGAAGCGCCTGTGTTTGGTGGTAGTATGGAATACACAACTCTTGCACGACACTCAGTTAGTGAATGAGACATGCACATCTGTGGGTTGATGTTCGATACTAGAAATACGTATTGGAGAATGACATCAATTTCTAGTGGTTGGCAATCCACATCTGATTGGGGACGTTACAAAACGTCCATAAGAAGGGATGACGTACTCCCTATGACGTCCACTGGCGAGGGAACCTCGTATGTTGCAAATGATGGTAGGTTGGATAACGAGTCTGATGAGGATCCATCTCGAGAGCCTGGCGCCGATGGTGCAGAAGTTGCATTATTTTCTGAACCGGAGCCTGCTCCATCTGAACTTGAAGATGTTGAAGGGGGTTTAGATGAAGAAGAAAAAGATCCATGATTCAGGGCGTACTCGCCTCCAGCCTACATGCATAATGTCAATATATTGACAGATGATACGTTGGACTTTCAAGATCTACCATACAGAAGGCGTGACCGTACAAGTTCACCATTGGATTCAGTTGAATTGGAAGTTGATAAGGAGTTTTCCAATAAGGATAGTTTTCTTGGTGCATTGAAACAATATAGCATCAATCACGGGGTTAACTACAACGTGGTTAAATCCAAATTCGAGAAGTTTGAGGCCAAGTGTGCAGTGTAAGACGGTACATGTTCATGGAAAATCATGACTTCTTTTAAGAAAAAGACAGGCTTTTGGGAGACAAAAATGTATAAAGGTCCACATACCTGTGTTGCCGGTATAGTATCACTGGGTGTTTAGGGTTTTTGAATAATAATGTTATTACTTAATGTTGCATTATTTAACGTGCTTCGTTGACAGGTGTTTTATAAGATCATCCTAAGATGGATTCAGGTATGATAGCTAGCTTAATACTACCGATGTTGAAGGCGAATCTCAAGACTTCTGTCGGTCTTAATTGCCAATATTCGTAGCCAATTAAGGTGCACACCCTCTTACCGCAGACTACCTCTGTAACATACCTTTCGAACAGTGGACACAAGCATACGACAGCAGTGGCCCATGATATGGTCATATGACCATAAACTTGACTGAATGCATAAATTCTGTTCTAAAAGGAACGCGTCATTTACCGATAACCTCGGTTGAGCGAGAGATTTGGCAGCACTATTTCCAAAGCAACCAGCAATTATAAAGGCCAAATGCAGGGAGGCCATGTATGGTTCCGGAAGGTATTGCAAGAAATTAACAAGGCAAAGGCGCGGGTCAACACCATGCACACAGTATGTCACGATCACGAAAACCTATGGTTTCGTGTGACGGAGTTTGATAGACCGAACCAATGTATTACCGGCAGACAATACCGTGTACACCTAAGAAATAAGACTTGCGACTGTGGGGCGTTTGACGCACTTCGTTATCCATGCGCTCATGTAATTGCAGTTTGTTAGAATCTCCGTTTGGATCCCATGAGATATGTCAACAAAGTGTACAAAATAGTATACATGTACAATGTGTGGAGACACATATTCCTACCGGTCCCAAATGAACGTAAGTGACCGTCTGTATCGCTTACTTCGTTTAAGTTGTTACCGGATAGAGAATTGCGTCACAAACTAAAGGTCGATCTTGCTCGAGTAGAATACGTAATAATATGGATATCCGAGAAAGAACGAACCAATAGAAGTTGTGCAGATGGTGTAGGAACCCAGGTCATATAATTCGATCATGTCCAAACTGAAATAGTTGATAATTGCTATAATGAAACTATGTTGCATTATTTCTATTGCCTTATTCAAAAGAACTTCTATTTTATTTAAAATATAAAAATAATTTACTATTAAAATATTAAAAATAACTTTTATTAAATGAAACAATATAAAAATAGTTTGTACAAATATATTAAAAAATCAATGTATGTGCCGGTCGGAATCAGTGCCACATGGGGGTGGTCGATAATTACCCGCTGGATTCCTCCTTAGTTTAGCTTTCGGCGGGGGTTATGGTTGCTCCGGTTGTGGGTGTTGGGAGGATGACCCACCTTGATAGAATAAAGAATGTGGAGGTGTTTGCATCACCCACGATGGAGGTGTTTGAATCCCATAACGCGATGAGGATTGGTAATGAGATGAGCTCCCAGAAAGTGCCTCGTTGATCCCTCCGGCGACGATAGCCTATATATCAAGGGGTTGAGCCGGAGTTATTGGGAAATGAGATACACCAGGCCATGCATTCCAACCTGGCATAGGACTGGGAAAAGGAAACATATAAGGGTTAGAATACATATAAGGGCTAGGATACGCACCTGGCATAATCTGAAGGGGATGGTGTGGGTGTCGTCGGTTGAGGCGTTGGGCTCGATGATTGTGTGGCCATTGTTGATGAGCTCGTGCCGTCATCCCTTCTCCTTGGAGTTAAAGGGCTTAGTCGTTCCCTTTTGACACAGATTTGCTGACGCTTCTGCTCTTCTGACAGCAAATATGACTTGCTATGGATCTTAAACCATGACATGTAATCCGGCGTGTATGCTAACTTTGGAACGATGATCGGTTCACGAGTAGATATATGATCATACTGATTTTTCCCAATTTTGATATATTCTGAGAAGAATTCTGACCAATTCATATTCGTTTGCCGTAAGTCAATTTTGTGCTCATCATTGAGCGCTTCAGGTGCCTCGAGAATCGGTTGTCGAAATTCAAATTGCCACAACACTCTATCCGTCTCGTGCATCTCGACAGTAACATAGTTGACCACTAGGACCTTAACATGCCAAATGTTTAGATTTTGAAAGAATTCATCCAAAATTACTGCCCGAATTGTCGGATCCTTGTATAGTGTCCATTGAAACTATATGAACGTGATAAAAATATTAGTTATATACATAATACTAAATACTAAATACTAAATACTAAATATGAAACGACTATTTTATGTATATATATTTTATTTAATACTTACTTTTGCTTCCGACCGTTGGTCTAATAGAAGCCGTATATCTTAAAGAGCGGAAGGTATTCCAACATAACTCGCCGAATGGTTCCACCTAATTAAATAAATTTTCAGCATACAATTTTATTTTAAATCTATGTAATAATTGTAAAAACAAATAAAAATTTTACCTCGTTATGAGTAGGAATGTATATGGGTGGTTCACTTGAGGATGTAAAAATGGAAATCGAAACCGAGCCTATGATTGTAGTAGTGATAAGTAACCTCCGATTTTGGCTTTATATGGTGGCGTCGCCTCGCACATCTCGTGATACAATGTTGCCAACACGGTAAGCCCCTAACTAAATTCGCCAGCTGCTCTAAAATCAACGAGTTTTAACAGCCACCTCAGATGTACGAGGTTTTGTGACAAGTCCGACATCAAATAACCTCCAATCATCTCAAAGATGTATGCCCGAGCATATCGTATTCTTTCTACTTCAGTCGAATCATTCCCCGGCTCTAGGAATATGTCTTGTAACCAGCCCATCTCAATCTGACCTCCGTAAATATTATCCAGAATCGCACCCAAAAGATCGTAGCATACGACTCCCCAATCAGCAGATTGAATAGACCTGTGAGTGCGGACCCATCCACCAGCAATCCTAACTGTAACTGCACGTCCTCCAAAGTGAAAGTACACTCTCCGCGTGGAAGATGGAATGTGTGCATCTCGGGTCTCCACCTCTCTATTAACACGCTAATGATTTTTGAGTCCAACTTGCACCCCCGGCCTATAGTGGCCACGTGCCAAAAACCTGCTTCTCTCAAGTAATTTTCTATCAATGATGATGGAGGACCAAACATATTACGAATATAACATTGTAACACCCAATTTACAGACTGTTATAAAAAATTATAAAATACAAATTAATTAAAATTACATAAATAAAAAAAATATTAAATAGTATTAGAGGTGCTCAATAAATATTTTTATTATTTTTTATTTTTTTAATTTTAAAATACTTTTAAAATACTTTTATTAAATTTTTAAATTTTAAATTTTTTAAAATACTTTTTAATTTTTTTAATTTTAAAATATTTTAAAATAAATTTTTAATTTTATTTTAATTTTAAAATAATTTTTGGTATTTATTTAAAAAAGTAGTAAATTGGCTTGCCCTGCTTATGATTTTTCTCGGCGGGCACTGGGCAAAATTCTAAGCCCATATTTCGTAAGTAAGCCCTGCCTAGGACCCGGTGGAATTTTTTCTGGCCGGCAGAACCAACCCGGCCTACCATGAGCACCTCTAAATAGTATGCAAAAATTAAAATTAACCCTTACCATTTTCATTTGTTTGACAGAGATATATTTATGATCGAGACGAATTAATTCCCCAGCCATTGCTCAGACAATCAAATATTTTTGAAATTAAAAAAATACTAATTTAGAAAAAAATTAAAAGGAAAATATTAATTAAAGAGAGCTTTGAGAAATTTAAGGAGAAATTTAAGAGCTTTGAGAAATTTAGGGAGAAATTTGAGATTTTTTTGCCAAAATTTGAAGAAATATTGTGGAAATAATAAGAGGGGGGTTATACCTTTTTCTGACCGTTGGACCCCCTAACGGTCAAAAATAAAATAGCTGTTGGGGAAAAAAATACGGAGCAAAACGAGCCCCTGGGGGAGCGATTTTGCCACGTCAGCAAAGCGCGTCCACGTTAGCGCGTTTTGTGCTGACATGGCAAAATCGCTCTCCCAGAGGCGCATTTTGTTGAAATTTCACCCTAAAACACTCTTAAGTGGACGCATTTTTGTAAAAATCGGCCATTTTCGGTAAATAATGCAGAAATTGACCCATCTCCGTTAATATACTTGGAAATGGGCCTTTATAGGTAAATTAATCCTAAATTTCTTTAAAATCCTACCCAGGGGTTTGAGAGTACCCCTTGGCAACTAGTCGAGCCCTGTAATGAGCTACATTACCATCGACATTCTTTTTAACCTTAAACACCCATTTACATCCAATTGGAGTTCGATGAATAGGTAAATCAATTAAGCTCGATATGCCTTGATTAATTAAAGCTAAAATTTCTTCTTCAACAGCTTTCTTCCAAAGAGGGTGTGTGTACTAAGGCCTCATGAACATCCTTGGGCACCTGGTCACCAAGACCCTTTGTCAAGTATGCCTATGGTTTGAAAATACCTTCCTTTACCCTTGTAACCATGAGATGATTATTTACAAAAACTATTGTAGACGCCACTGAACTTGATGGAGCAGCAACCGCAGAAGGAGATTACGGTGGTGGTGAACTGACAAAGTAAACAAGTGGAACAGAAGCCTGAGCTAACAAGGTGAGACCAAGTTCTACTATTTGAAGATGTTTTCTTTCAACCAAATCACTCTGCTAAGAGGTGTGAGGACATGCCAGCCTATGTTTAATGCCTTGATTCACCAGCAACTGAGAACAATTTCTAAATTCTCCACCCCAATCTGTTTGAAACCCCTTAAGTTTAGTGTCAAATTTCAACTCAGCTTGTTTTTATAAAAAGTTGAAAAGCAAGAATGGCATCAGACTTTTCCTTAAGTAGATAAATTGAAGTATATCTCGAATATGCATCAACAAATGAGATATAATATCGACACCCATTGGAGAAAACTGGTGCAGGGCCCCAAAGGTCAGACTCAACCAAATGTAAAGGAGTAGTATATATAGTATCAAATGTTTGAAAGGGCAACCTATGGCTCTTTCCCATTTGACAAGCAGCAGAAATAGAGAGATTTTTTTTCTTTGGAATATTGAGATTACATGATTGCAAGACTTTGGACATTACATCAAAAGAGGGGTATCCAAGTCTCAAGTGCAAAAGATCATGTAAACAGACTTCTGACTTGACAACACTAGAATTAGAAACATTCTCGGGCCGAACTATTCTTGTGCAACACTGAAATTTTTTCCTTGCCAAAACGTAAGAATCAGCAGCTAGATTGTAAAGGCCTCCCTATTCAATGCTTTGTAAGTGAACCCGATGAGATTGAGAATCTTTAACAAAACACCTTGTGGGGTGAAACTCCAAGTAAACACCATTACCCTTAGTGAATTTAGAAACAAAAATTAGATTCTTAGTTATTCCTGGTACGAATAAATTCTTCAAAAGCAACAATCTAGACTTCGAGATTAAAGAACTTTGACTAGTGCTAGAAATACTATTGGAACTTTGCACACAAAAGAAAAGTAAAACAAAATGAAAACAAAAGAAAACAAGAGAAAGAACTCAGCAAAGAAATTTATAACTGAAAGTCATCTTAAAATTTCATTCAAATTTTTGAATATAAGTGAGTTACAAACAAAATGACAGTTACCTACTAATTTAACTGCCCTTACTTAATACATACTAAAATTATAGCAACTTGCTTACAAAAGAAAGCTGGCATACCAGCTATTACATCAAAGTAAATCAATCAAAACATCCTACTGACTTTGCTGTCAAAACACAAAAGAATCGAACAAAGTTCCATAGGAACACAACATCTAAAATGTGATCTTCCAACCGAACCAGCTTCATTGCTTCACTTCAAAACAGTGTGGCAGTTCAAATTGTACAATTTGCTGCTGCTGGTCTTTGATCAGTTTGCTGCAGTTGGTTCTCTGTTGCATTGCCGGCCATGGCTTCAACACTCCTCCTTGGACTGTATGCAACAAACACCAATCCTTTCCTTCAAAGCATTAAATCGGTTGGCTCCCAATGGCTTAGTTAAAATGTCAGCTAACTGAGTTTCTAAACTGCAATGAACTAAGCTAACCTCCCTTGATTGCTCAGCTTCTCTAACAAAATGGAATTTAATTTTGAAGTGTTTAGTCTTACCATGGAAGACTGGATTTTTGGCTATGGCCACAGCTGATTGATTATCCACCCTAATCTCAGTAGGCTGAGCTTGATTTTCATTCAAATCATCCAAAATCTTCCTAAGCCAAATGGCTTGATTTACTACTGCTGCAGCCCACCTCTGTTGTGGATTGTGCAACAGTTTGTTGTTTCTTTGAACTCCAACTAAAAACACTCGAGCCTAGAGTAAAGAAGTAACCTGAAGTACTCCTCATATCATCAACTGACCCTGCCCAATCACTATCAGAGTAGCCAACAAGTTTCAGCTCCTTTGTTCTCCAAAATTTCACACCAGCATCGATAGTTCCTTTAACATACCTTAACACCCTTTTTGCTGCTTTTAGGTGTGCCATATTGCTGCAATGCATAAACCTTGAAAGTAGACTAACAGCATAGACAATGTCTGGTCTAGTTGCTGTCAAATAAAGCAAGCAACCAATTAAGCTTCTGTATGCTTTCTCATCTACTCGATCATGCTCACTAGTACTTGACAACTTCTCCCCCGATGCAACAGTTGTAGTTATTGATTTGCATTTCATCATGCAAAATTTTTCAAGCACCCTGGAAGCAAATGTCTGCTGACTTATGAAAATACCATCACTTTCTTGTTTTATCTTCATGCCAAGAAAGTAGGTCATCAGACCAAGGTCAGTCATCTCAAAGACATGTTGCATCTACTTCTTGAAGTCTTAAATAAGTTCATCTTTGCAGCCAATGACCAGCAGATCATCTACATACAAGGAAACAATTAAAAGGGTTTCCTTCTGATCCTTTTTAACATAGAGTGTAGGCTCACTGACACTCTTTGTGAACCCGAGCCTTGCTAAATAGCCATCAATCCTCTCATACCAGGCTCTTGGAGCCTGCTTTAGGCCATATAAGGCCTTTTTCAATTTGTAAACCTTCTGTTCTTCACTAGTGACCTTAAAACCCTCAGGTTGCTCAATGAATATTTCTTCATTAAGAAAGCCATTTAGAAAGGCTGACTTAACATCTAAATGATGCACCTTCTAGTGCTTTTGATCTGCCAAAGCAAGCAGCAACCTGATAGTATCCAACCTTGCAACAGGTGCAAAGGTTTCAGAAAAATCAACCCCTTGCTACTGACTATACCTTTTAACAACCAATCTGGCTTTATGTCTATTAAGAGAGCCATCTGCATTGTTCTTGATTCTATAGACCCATTTCACACCTATGATTTTACTATTTTTAGGTCTGTTGACAAGCTCCCAAGTATCATTCTTCTGAATCATTCTGAATTTAGCTTCCATAGCATCTTGCCAGCATCTTTCTCTTGCAGCTTCATCAAAACATGAAGGTTCTACCAAGGTTACTGCACATCTTTCATAGATGTTTGCTAATATCCTGGTGCCTCGAACAGGTTCATCATCATAACCATTTCCAGTTACTCTTTCATTCTCAACTTGTTGCAGATCAACATCAATCTGTTCTCCCTCAGGAAAATCTGCTTCAATTCCATCCCATTTCCAGCTATTTTCTTCACTGAACTTTACATCTCTGCTCACTACAACCTTCTTGGTCAGTGGATCAAAAACTCTATATCCTTTCTTCACATTGCTGTAGCCAACAAACACCCCTGGCATGGACCTCCTGTCCAACTTGGTTCTTTTCTCCTCAGGTACCAACACATAACATAGACAGCCAAATACCTTCAAATATGAAACAAATGGTTTTTGTCCAAACCAGGCTTCAAAGGGTGTTTTACCCTTAACTGCATTAGTTGGTAGTCGATTCAACAAATAAACAACTGTGTTCACAGCTTCAGCCCAAAAAATGTTAGGCATTTTAGCCTCAAATAGCAGACACCTAGCCATATCAAAGACTATTCTGTTTTTTCTTTCACAAACACCATTTTGCTATGGTGTGTACACAGTAGTCAATTGGTGTTGGATTCCAGCATCTTCACATAATTTTGGAAAATTCTGAGATACATACTCAGAACCATTGTCAGACCTCAAACATTTCAGTTTGCCATTTACTTGGTTTTCAACCAAGGCTTTAAATTTGCAGAAAGAGTCATAAACATCTGACTTATGCTTCAAAAAATTCACCCAACAGAACCTTGAATAATCATCAATGAAGAGTACAAAGTACCTGCTGCCATTTAAGGAGGTAGTCTTCATTGGTCCACAGATGTCTGTATGAACAAGCTGAAGCTTTCCCTGTGCTCTCCATGCTTTATTGACAAGAAAAGGTAATCTGGTCTGTTTGCCTAGCTGGCAGACCTCACACACAACATCCTTTGGCTCGATCTTGGACATGTTACTAGCTAAATCCATTTTATGCATCATACTCAGTGAATTATAGTTCACATGCCCCATCCTTCTGTGCCACAAGTCTGTCTCATCAGACTGAGATGCATATGCCCTAGCCTGAAGCCGATTCACATCTATAATGAAGGTCCTGTCTTGCATAGCCACCATGGTCAATACTTCACCAGCAGCATTTTTAATCAGACAGTTCTTGCCTTCAAAAATCAAAGAGTAGCCTTTCTCCAATAGCTGGCCAACACTTAGCAAGTTTTGGTCAATTTCAGGTACATAGAGAACCTCTGAAATGGTTTTAGTACCTGACTTAGTGCTTATTAAGGCTTTGCCTTTGCCTTTTGCCTCCAGCAGCTCACTATTGCCAATTCTGACTTTGGACTTAAATGTGGTGTCAAGCTCCTTGAATATACTCCTTTCAGAAGCCATGTGGTGGGTACATCCACTGTCAATCAGCCATATTTTACTAACTTTGCTTGAGCTTGCAAAGCATGATGCTGAAAAAACATGCTCTTCTGGTGTTTCAACCTCTTCTGCAACTTGAGCTTGGCTTTGAAACTGTGATTGTGCTTTTGATTTGCTCTTATAGACTTTTTCAATGTTGCCAAATTGCTTGCAGGCTCTGCATTGAATGTCTGGTCTGTACCAGCAGTATTTCTCAATATGAGTAGTCTTTTTGCAATGGACACAAGGTGGGAACTTCTTTTTGACAGATTCTTTCTTTTTCTTCTCAGTCCAAGGCTTCTTGCCTTCAGAATTTAAGTTTGTACTTGAGCTTTCTCTGCCTCTAGCCTGAAAAGCTCCTTCATAGTGGTCCTCCTGCCTATTTGCCCTTCTCTGCTCTTGAGCATAAAGAGCATTTATAAGCTCTGTCAAAGGGATCGTTGACAAATCCCTTGAATCTTCTAGAGAAGAAATTTTTGCTTCATATTTCTCTGGCAAGGTTGTTATGACCTTCTCAACCACTCTTTGATCACTAAACTCTTTCCTAAGCAGCCTTATATTGTTGACAGTAGCCATAATTCTGTCAGCATACTGCTTGATAGTTTCTGAGTCCTTCATCTTGAGGTTTTCAAAATCTCTCCTCATGTTGATCAGCTACTGTTGCCTGGTCTTGTCAGACCCTTGAAACTCCTCCTTGAGTTTATCCCAGGCCTGCTTTGGAGTGTCACAAGCCATTATTCTTGTGAAAATAACAATAGAGACTCCACTTTGAAGGCACGACATAGCCTTGTACTTCTTGGAAAAGTCTTCATTGTGCTGCCTGATTTGGGCTATGGTCGGGTTGGCTCTTAGTGGTGGTGGCTCAGTATCATTGAGAACAACATTCCACAGATCGTGTGCCTACAGGTATGTTCTCATTTTCACTGCCCAGATGTTGTAATTTTCTCCAGCAAAGACAGGTGGAGGGGGTGGTGTAAAACTCCTTTTTAGCAAGTAAAAAAACCTTTACTTCTTTTGTTTCAAACACAATTTGCTTAGTGACAGTGTACAACCAAGGCCCTCAAAGACTGAAAGCTCTCGATACCATTTGTTGGAACTTTGCACACAAAAGAAAAGTAAAACAAAATGAAAACAAAAGAAAAACAAGAGAAAGAACTCAGCAAAGAAATTTGTAACTGAAAGTCATCTTAAAATTTCATTCAAATTTTTGAATATAAGTGAGTTACAAACAAAATGACAGTTACCTACTAATTTAACTGCCCTTACTTAATACATACTAAAAATATAGCAACTTGCTTACAAAAGAAAGCTGGCATACCAGCTATTACATCAAAGTAAATCAATCAAAACATCCTACTGACTTTGCTGTCAAAACACAAAAGAATTGAACAAAGTTCCATAGGAACAAAACATCTAAAATGTGATCTTCCAACTGAACCAGCTTCATTGCTTCACTTCAAAATAGTGTGGCAGTTCAAATTGTACAATTTGCTGCTGCTGGTCTTTGATCAGTTTGCTGCAGTTGGTTCTCTGTTGCACTGCAGGCCATGGCTTCAACAAATACACAAGGGAGAACCATTTGCTACCACAACTTTACCTGTACTATTATACTGAGTGCTAGCAGTTTGGTTGCATCACTTGTAAAATGAGCTGTAGCTCTTGAATCCAGATACCAAATGGAGTGACAACCATTAGTTGGCACGAAGAAGCAACTATCATCTTTTGATTGTCACACATGTTAGTGTCATGCACCAAGAACTGATTCTCCGCAAAGGAAGTAGGCTGATATAGACATGCGTTGGCCTCATGAGAACTGTTTTGGCAATCTAAGAACCACTAGACATCTAGAATTGTCTGGGATGGAGAGCTACAAGTTTTTGAGAGTGAGCATGCACCTGATTTTGAACTGATGAAGAAATTTGATGTGTAGCCATATTAGCACTAAAAGAGCTAGAGAATGTTGAATAGTGTTTTTAGGCACATTGAAAGTTCAAAATTTTATGTGTTATTTATAGTAATAAACCATAAACTAAATTATTACATGTGCTTCGTGCGAGGTAGTTTAAGTCATTTCTCGACTTTCTACCAAATGATCTTCTTCGCTATCTTTAAATCTCGAATTGCTTTGAGTGTAGGCTCAATCAAAACAAACCAAACACACAAAATGAAAATTTTTACTAACTTTCAGTGGGAAAGTTAATTTTTCTCTATGGGAACAAAAAACTTTGAGCTTTTCAGAAAATAAAATTATTCTTGTAAATAAATTGTCACTATTTTTTGATAGAATAACAACTATATTAATTGTCTTTGTCTTTTAGGTTATTTCATAGTTTCTATTTAAAAAGATTCTATTTAAAAAGATTTTTTTTACTTAATCTTGTTCAAGATTTTGGAAAAGTTCTTCAAGCTCTAGGTTATTAAGAATTCGTTCTTGGAAGGTTAGTTAGAGCCATTGATTGAGTTTGTCGAAAAATCTTTTTCGAATGATTCAATCGAAGACTTATTTTTCTATTCATCTCCATCGGCTTATCTATTCCATCTCTCACCTTTTGTTTTTGTTTTCTTTATTTATCTTGTTATTCAATTTTGTTTTAATTATTATACTTGTTGTTTTCGTGTTCTTAGGTATCAAGAAAGCATCTTCCAAAACTTAAAAACTCACCTTACTTGCTATCCAAAATACTAGAATTCGATCTAGAATCATTGAGTTAAAGTCGAGTCTTCTCCTTTGAAACAACTCCATGTTAATTGGGACTTGTGTAGACGCTGCCCTGTTATCATTTTTGAAAAGCATTTAAGATAAAAAAATCAACATAAAGCTTTTAAATTTAAATGGTTTTTGTCCCATTTTACATGGAGATAATATTGTAGCATTTATATATGAATGGTTCGTGAGATTTAAGGGTGGTGTACTATGAGAGAGTTGATTGGTTCATTGCCAGAAATTTTGGTATTTTATTGTTTTTCACCTTTGAGTGGTTAATTTAATATCTTTTAGTTGGATGTTTGGCGAAAATTCATACTAAATGTATTAGGGTGAGGTTGTAATTATTTGAGGGTTAGGGTAGATTGAGTTTGAATCATTATTTATATTGTGAGTTTAGTATTGATTTTTTCTCTGGACAAAATTCCATATACGTAGGTTAAATCTAAACTATGTAAACATTAATTTCACTTATGTCAAAATCTGTGACCAGGCAAAGTTATAAAATTTTTTTAGAGGAGACCAAAGATGAATCATAAATTGAAGATAAAATGTAAATTTTTTACTATTATATTAACTTAAAAATTTATAAATTTAAAAAAACTAAAAAAAATAAATTTACTATCGGAGAGACCAAAACCACTACTAGTACTACTTATCTACATTGGTGCTTGTAATCACATCGTATACCCAATCAATTGCCACAAGCGGAACAATCTTTCAAACATTTTTTTTCCATTAATTACATTTGGTTATGATTTATTTATTTATTTATTTTCAATGAAAATTCACGTGCTGCATAATACCATATGGCCGACTTAGTATATATATCTCAATTATGGTCCCCTTATTAAGGTCCCAAACATTCGGTATGAACTTTTGCTCAATTATTGAATATACTTAATGAAATACGGACTAGATTAAGGTCACCAAGAAACAAAGAAGGAAAGAAAAAATATATATAATAAAAAGGGGTTTTCAATAGCTATAACTTATAGGCATCATCAAAGACATGCATGAACCGCATGTTTATCATTCCTTTTACAAAATTACCATAGCATTAAAATAATCCAAAAAATTGGAGACAATGAGAAAAAGAAATTAACCCTAAGTCAATAGACTTACCCAATGTACCCGATCTTAGCTTTCCTCATTATCACTATTACAATCCGAAATTAAAATATCCACAATAGAAAGAAGAGAAATGATAAATTCAGAGTAGTCCGCTTGAAATAAAGCCATCCTTGCTAGAGAATGAGCAACTTTATTAGTGTTTCTACTAGTCCAACAGAAAGACAAAGAATTAAAATAAATATTAAGGTGGATACAATCTTGAATCAGTAGCCTCGAATTTGAAGAAACAAAAGAGCCATGAGATAAGGCTGTCTAAAAACAACGATTATTAATTTCCAGAATGACATCCTTCGCATGCCAAGATCGAAGCCATGAGAGAGTCTAACAAGCAGCAATAACTTCAGCCATAAATGGGTACAAAATATCTGACTTAAACCTAGTTATGGAACATACAAAATGACCCGAATAACTCCTCATGATGGCTGCCTAACCAACAACCCTATTGTTCATAAAAACAACTAAGGCCGAATTTAAGGGGGCTAACAGGCCCGACTCTCCTAAAATGAAAAAAAATTTTATTTAGGCTCTTTATAATTTATAAAATTGTAATTTACTAATGGTAAAATTGTACTTTGGCCCCGTAAAATGATAAAAATTTGATTTAATCCTCTAAAAATTATAAAAATAAGCTATTAAAATGGTGAAATTACATTTTTACTGTCGTAAAAATATACAATTTAATTTCGCCTCCAAACAAATTTCCTAACTTCGCCCCTAATAATTCTAATATAAGTTTACCACCCTAAGTCGTATTTCTGGATCTACCAGTGGAAACAACCCCATCTATATTACATTTAATCTTACCCAAAGGTAGTTTACGCCATCTACTACCATTACCACCCTAGCTCGACTGTAGGGAAAAAACCCGAGCCTTATGAATGACACGAGCTGCCAGCCAACCATGAAGATACCCATTCGCATGCTAGTCAACATACTCTGTTGTTTCCAAAGTGCGAATTTCTATGGAGCCATATACTCCATATGGTGCAAAGTATTCTCCCTCGACGCACCACTTCATGATCGGTTAATTAACTCCATAACTGAAAGAGAATGACTATCAATTCCAATCAACCTCTAAACATCCCTAGATAATGTGCAGTGAAAGAGAGCATGCTTAATATCCTCCTCCGCTTGTTGACAATGAAAACATCTCAGATCAACGGAAACTCCCCGTTGAAGAAGCTTACTATTACAAGGAATGAACCCCTCATACAACGCCGCATAATATTAAAATAATATTTTATTACCTAAATAATATACACCCACTTTTATTTACTCAAATGATATGTTTTGAATAGTAAAAAGAAATTAGATTTTTTTATGCTCAAATCGACAGAATTGGTGCCAATTTGGGCATCAGGAAGTACAAAATCTTTTTCATATTAAAACAAGTAAAATTTTAAAATTATAATTTTAAAATAAAAATTATAAAAATAAGAACTCTTTATCACATCCCAAAAATAGGGTTAGAAGAAATAGGGATAAAATTTAGATTTTTATTTTTAAACATAAGGTAAGAGAATTTAGTATGCCTTAAACATTATTTTTGTTAAGGAATTAACAAGAATGAGCTTGTTGGTTTAGTGATAAAATTTTAGCTTACCCTTAAGTCCTAGGTTTGAAACCCCTGTATACATTTCAACCAAAATATTTTATTTTCTTACTTTTACCCTATAAAAGTGTCAAATTTTCAAAATAGCCTAGCCCAAAACTGTTTGTTAATTTAGTCCTTAATTTAAAAGAGTCCTAATTCTACATGAATTCCTAAAACCTATTTCAATTAGGGAAAAAGAGTTTTATAAATAACTAATCTTTTCAAACCCTAGAATTTTTATCTAAAGAATTTTTCAAGAAAAATTTCCTAAAGTTCTTTCTTTTCTCATCCATTGACAAACCAATTTTCAACGGACGTTTTCAAATATTTTCAAAATCGTCCCTCTCCTCCCAGTAGATTGTTGATCTCCTCATCCAAATTAAGGTTTTTTTTTTTTGTATTTTCAAATCAAGTGTGGGATCTAAATCTAAATCATTGTGTATAATTAATTAAAGTGTTAGAAAGTAGGTAGTTTGTATGCAGCCACCTATAGTCGAACCCCCTTGTATGCAAACCCCTTATAGGTGAGCCCTTGTTGCGAACCCCTATAGGTGAGCCCCTGTATTCAAACACCTAAAGGTGAACCTTGAATGCGAACTCATAGGTGCAAACCGCTATCAATGAGAACCCTAGGTGTGAGCCCTTATGTAAATTGTTATATATGCGAACTCCACTAGGCAAACTGTAGCAGATATGTGCGAACCTTATCGCGAACCTATATGCAAAACCTTATAGGAATCAATATGTGATCCCTTATTAGATTTATGCGAACTCCATATAAATATCATGCAAACCCAATATGTTATTTATGCGAACCCTACATGTGTTAAACATGCGAACCCTATGTAACACCCTTACCCGGTCCAATTGGTGCCAATTTGGGTATCGGGAAGTCCAAAAACTTTTTCATATTAAAAACAGGTAAAAGTTTTAAAATTATAATTTTTAAAAATAAAATGTCGAAACCATTTTTATTTTGAAAAACGGGGTCGACTTTTAAAACGAAAATGTAGTCGCCACCAATTTTTTTTCGAGGTGTGATCGGGTCACCTTGAGATTAATCATTTTAATAAAACATTTTGATTTATTAAAATAATGATTTTGATCTACAAAATTCGAGAAAACGGGCTCGGGAGTCCGTTTCGCACGAGGAAAGATTAGCACCCTCGTAACGACCAAAAATTGGTACCTAATTGATTAATTAACGTCCTAATGTCGAAAATTTGAAAAGATTTTAAAATACGATCTTCTTTAAAAACCTGAATAAATCAATTTGATGTTAAGACCTCCTTGTCCCAAAGTAATAAGATGTCACATCCAATAAGTTAAGATACGGCATTTTAACCCTCGAAACTAAGCTTGTCTCAAGCATTAAAGTTTAAAAAGGATATTCGGTTATTTGGATAAAAAAACGAATCCCAGTAAGTTAGGGCACAATTTTCTCAAAGCTCTAAAGTACCGAATATTGCATTATTTTTAAAAGTTTTCTTTTTTAAAATTGGGGAAAATTGAATCAATATTAAAACGATGCATAAAAACTTTGATAAAAACGGCAATATGAAAATATAAATAAACAATTTATAAAACACATAATGGAAATTATTTAAATATTAGCATCAATAATCAAAGACCAATGAATTTAAAACAAAGAGTATAAAAAAAACATAAGGCAAAATAAAATGTAAACAAATTTAAAATAATGAATTTGAAAATGAATAATAAGGAAAAAGAAATTTGAAATCAACAATATACAAATCAATAAATAAATTATATATAAAAAAGTAGGTAATATATGTATAAGTTTGGAATAAATAATATATAAAAAATGAAAATAGGTAATATATAAAGTAATAATATATAAAATAGTTTAAAATAAATATTGTGTAATAAGGAATTTAGAACAAGTTATATAAAAATATCTTAAAATAAATGGTATATAAAATAGATAGTATAAAAAATTTGCAATTGATAATATATGGAAAAAAATTTAAAGCAAATAATCGAACAATTTAAAATGGATGATTTATAACACGAGTTTTAAAAATAAATAACATGTGTGACATAATATTAAAAAATAAAGTATATAATTAATGGAAGAAAATAAAAGAATTATAAGAATGGTTAAATGAATGAACAATATGTAAATAAGAAAGTTGATGGATAAATAAACGAATAAAAGTAAAAGAATAATTAATGATTAAACAATTAAATGGATAAATAAAAAAAAGTTTTAAAAAAAAGCTTAAGTTAGCCTAACTCTCACAATATGAAGATTCAACGAAATTCCTCCACCAAAATCCAACTCAAATGAAAGCAACTTAAAAAGAAACGAAGATGAACGAAGAACAAAATAAGAACAAGCCACGGAAAATAAGAACGCAAGAGAGGGAGAAATTTGAGTGAATGCTCTTAGGAATTATTATTGCACCAAATTCAAGTGTCTTACAATGAAGGGAGAGACCTCTATTTATAGTTGAGCCTCCCCAAATCCAACGGTACAGATCAATTACATCAACGGCTAAGATTAAAGGGTATCTACAAATTAAATCTCTAAGATTACAAAATCATATCTTCTAAGATTGCATATCATATCTAAGATTGCATATCCTTGAAGATTATGTTTCCATATGCATCAAGCTTGTAGATGGACCTTCAACCTTTTCAAGTAATGGGCCATTCCGATCGGGTCAAATGATATAATTTTGGACTGGACTTGGACTTTGTTTTATTACTTTGAGTTTTTTTTTTTGTGAGCCCGGGCTAAATTGGCCTATTACATAAAAAGTTATGAAAATAAGAACTCTTTGTCACATCCCAAAAATAGGGCTAGAAGAAATAGGGATAAAATTTAGATTTTTATTTTTTAAGCATAAGGTAAGAGAATTTAGTATGCCTTAAAAATTATTTTTTGTCAAGGAATTAACAAGATTGAGCCTGTTGGTTTAGTGGTAAAATTTAAGCTTACCCTTAAGTCCCAGGTTTGAAACCCCCTATATACATTTCAGCCAAAATATTTTATTTTCTTATTTTTACCCTATAAAAGTGTGAAATTTTTAAAATAGCCCAGCCAAAAACTGTTTTTTAATTTAGTCCTTTTGAAAGAGTCTTAATTCTACATGAATTCCTAAAACCTATTTCAATTAGGGAAAAAGAGTTTTATAAATAACCAATCTTTTCAAACCTTAGAATTTTTATCTAAAGAATTTTTCAAGAAAAATTCCTAAAGTTATTTCATTTCTCCTCTATTAACGAATCGATTTTCAACCGAGGATTTCAAATATTTTCAAAATTGTCCCTTCCTCCCTATAGATTGTCTATCTCATCATCCAAATTAAGGTTTTTTTTTTGTATTTTCAAATCAAGTGTGGGATCTAAACCTAAATCATTGTGTATAATTAATTAAAGTGTTAGAAAGTAGGTAGTCTATATGCAGCCACCTATAGTCGAACCCCCTTGTATGCAAACCCCTTATAGATGAGCCCCTGTTGCGAACCCCTATAGGTGAGCCCCTGTATTCAAACACCTAAAGGTGAACCTTGAATGCGAACCCATAGGTGCAAACCTATATCAATGAGAACCCTAGGTGTGAGCCCTTATGTAAATTATTATATATGCGAACTCCACTAGGCAAACTATAGCAGATATGCGCGAACCTTATCACGAACCTATAAGCAAAACCTTATAGGAATCAATATGTGATCCCTTATTATATTTATGCGAACTCCATATGAATATCATGCAAACCCAATATGTTATTTATGCGAACCCTACATGTGTTAAACATGCGAACCCTATGTAACACCCTTACCTGGTCCAGTCACCGAGCTCGAGCAATAGGATGTTACAAACAAATACCAAAAAATTACATTTAATTAGAGATACAAAACTGAACTAAATATCATTCCATGATATAAGAACAAGTATATCCTGTAGTTAAATCAATTTCAGGTTAATATCGAGCTTATGAAAACTTTAAACCAACCCAACAACAAACGGGGATTAAATTGAAATTAAAATGCAAAGATGGCAAAAATCTGCAAACAAGGGTCACACGACCATGTCACTAAACCGTGTACAAGAGTCGTGCCCATGTGAGATAGGTCACATAGCCGTGTGAGTGGGTCACACGACCATGTGAGGAAACTGCGTAACTCTCTGTACTTGTGTGCACCAAAATCACTTAAAATTTTACAAACCACACGGTCATGGTCGTGCCATGAGCCCATGTATGGCACACGACCGTGTGTTAACTTGTGTGTACTTGAAAAAAGCCTTTTTTAAGTAAGCTATTCAACCATGAACACTTAAGGCACAAACCATCATTTAAATCAGATCTCAACCAATTCAAAAGCATTCTAATCAACCAAAATCATTATTCATGTCAACCATCCTAAGTAACCGAAATTAACCTCAATCAACAATTTAAAATTCAACCAAAAGACCACTACATACCAAACCTTTAAGCATTCAATGACACTTTCACTATCATCTAATTAAGCACCAAATAACCTTTCAAGCAATCTCATACTTAAGCATCAAGCTTACCAAATCATTTCAAACATACCTAAACTTATAACTCATCTTTATGCACATATTATCTAGCATATCATTTAGACACCATCAAAGCAAACAAATATCCAAGTAAAACTTTTCATCAAGATACCATATTCATGACTAATGCCATCATACGCATTTTTACATAAACATAATCTCAAAATGCCAAACTCACTCAAGATATAACATTTGCACAAACTTAAGATTTCCTAGGTACATGCTACATACAACCAAGCCTTAATATGGTCAAAAAACTACAGAATCAATACCGGGATACTGTGACCTTCTAGACGATCCGCCTGACACGTTTTGAAAGTTAACACGACAGGGAAAAATGAAACAATGGAGTAAGCATTACAATTTCTTAATAAGTTCATAGGTATAAAAACCAAATAACTTAACTCTGGTTATAATTATACAATACATGCTACTTAGCTTGGTAAAGTTTGCCTATCATGGAAAATCACATATAAAAAAGGTGAGTTCAACATTTATCAAACCAGATAGTAACTCAATCATATAATATTTCAATTCACGTATTCAACATTTCATTACTATTCACAAAACAAACAATCATTTAAATCAATTCACTATCTTAACTTATCATACAATCTACTTATCTACAATACATCCCATTTCAAATTAATGCCAAACATTGATTTTCATTTCATAATTTGAATTCTCAATCCAAATCATAGTAATTCATCTTTATACCAAATATATATTGAATGTCAATTAAATATCAATCACTAATTCATTCCATAATACTAATTCTGAATCTCATTCACCAATTTATCATGTTTTCATATTGGCCCCTTGGGCTTGTATAGCTGATTCTTAATATGTGTGTATATATATCATCCAATCATCATATCATCTCATTTCACAAATAGACATTTCATTTCACATTTTTCTTCCATTTCTTATCCATTTGCCATCTCAATATCGAATACCACATCTCACATTCAATTTTACAATTTCATGGATTTCAAATGCTTATTCATTATCATCATTTTTTTTTATCTTTTATCTCCCTATTAACACAACTCGGATTCAGACGGATACATGGATCCAAACAACGTACCAATTTGGCATCTAGTGCCTCATCGGATAAATCCAAAGCAAATAGTTATGCCCAATGCTTATCAAATAGTTCGACACCAACTATCTCATCGGTATAACCGAAACAATTTGGTAACCAGTGCTTCATCGACTCATAGTTGAAGTAACCCTAAACTCTTCATATCCTATGACATGCCAACTATATTCGACTCTGCCCAAACAGTTAATAGGGTATTCATTACTCAATTTATTATCAATCAACCAAATCAAGAATTCCAAAAGTATATCATAGCTCATCACCACATTAATATAATTTCAAATTTCAAATAATACTTGATATTTTTGAATCTAATCAATTCAATTCTTTTCACATAACATATCCTATATCAATCCAATTCAAAGTCAATTCCTTAATTTATCAAATTATACTATCTTCAATTCTATTCATTTTACTCTTTTATCTCACTTTTTGTATCGAATCGTAAACAACGAATTTCAATTAAACATATTTACAATTATAATTTTAAATACATAAAAATTTAATACAAACATACTGTATGAACTTACCTAATACAACCAGCAATCAAATTTGTTCGTAGGGACTAGACTACAATTTTCCCTTTTTCCCTGTTTTCCTCTGTATGGTTCAACCCTTGATCTATATAGTAATTAAATTTAATTTATTAAATTAAAATACATTATCATATTCATTTTATGTATATTACTTATAATTTCCATTTTATACTTTTCCTAAACTTTTACACTTTTTCAATTTAGTCCCTAAAATCAAAACTATTAAAAATTTCATGATTCTAATTCCATCCATAAACAACCTTCAATCAATTAAAATTATAATATTTTCATGCTAAGTTTAACATTTTTACATATTAGTCCTTAAATGCAAAACTAACAAAATTCACTTAACAAAATAGTCTTAAAACATTTCCAAGCTTCAAAATCTTTCATTTAACAACAAGAACATCCAAAAATCATCAATGATAATTTTAACAAACTTTAACAATTTTGAAAATGGAGATATGAGTTAGCTGGACCTAGTTGCAGTAATCTCAAAAACATAAAAATTACTAAAAATTGATGAGAAAATACATACCATGAACACCAAATAGACTTGGTTGAAAGCTGCCCATGGTTAACTATGGAGTTTTCGGTTTCTAAACAAAGAAATAAAGAAGATGATAGTTGTTTTATTATTTTATCTTAGTTTATCTTTTATTTAATTACCAAAATGCCATTAATTATACATATTTTTAATCTAAAATACATATGTTTACGGTCCACTATCTTGACTATGGTTAAATTACCATAAGGATTTTAATTAATATAAATAAACAAATTAAATAGCAAATAGATAGATAAAATGTTTTTGCGGCGCTTCTTCAAAAACACCGCTAAAGGCCTCAGCATTAGCGGCGCTTCTTCAAAAACGCCGCTAAAGGCCGAGCATTAGCGGCGCATTTTCAAAAACGCCGCTAAAGGTCCGAGCATTAGCGACGCTTTTTCAAAAACGCCGCTAAAGGTCCGAGCATTAGCGGCGCTTATTCAAAAACGCCCCTAAAGACCTAAGCATTAGCGACGCTTTTTCAAAAACGCTGCTAAAGGCCCCAAAAACTCAGAAAACGGTGTCGTTGGGCTTAGGCTTTTTGCGGCGCTTTCCAAAAAATGCCGCTAATGCTCGACCTTTAGCGGCGTTTTTCCAAAAGCGCCGCTATTGCTTGATTTTTAGTGGCGTTTTTTAGCCAAACGCCGCTAAAAGCCTATTTTGGTGTAGTGATTTTGCACTCAATTAACCCTTTTAAACTACTAGTGATTAACTTTTGCAGCTTTTACGATTTAGTCATTTTTCCTTAATTAACTATTCAAACATCAAAATTAAGGGACCAAAATTCAATCCACTTATACTAAAACTCCGTAAATATTTAATAAAAATAATTTATTAACTCGACCTATGAAAACAAGGTCCCTATAACTCATTTTCGAAAACCACTTGACTTTTGATACATACCACTTATACCTTGACTAATGACTAATTCAATAAAATCAATTAAATCATGTTTTACTATAACACTATTTTTACTCCGTAAATATTTTATAGATAATATTTACCGAGTTACTCATCGAAAAATATATAAAATTATTAAAAAATAAAAAGAAATTATATAAAAAGAATTAAAATGATAAAAGAAATATAATTTATTAAAATTACAAAATTTATAAAAGGAGAAGTAAATTTTAAAATTTTTAATAATTTATATAGTTTTTCCTATAAGTTTCAAAATTTTTTATAATTCTATAATATTTTAATAATTTTTAAAAAATTAATAAAAAAATTGCTTCTCATTTTTGTTTTCTTTCACACATTGCTCTACATTATACCCCAACCTATCCTTCTCAACTTCCCTTGCGTCACTTCTCCTCAATTAAAACCATTACCTATCACTCAGTTTAAACTTACAAACTACTAGAATCCCTCACTCGGCACCCCAGACAAGCCTGATCACTATCACACATCAAGCTTCCTATTTTTTTTTTTACCAAAACCAAAGGCTCCAACCTTCAAAATAAGAAAATTTTTATTTAATTTTAGATAATTTACCATATATTTAATATTTTTATAACTTTACTAAATTTAATATATTTTTATCATATTAATAAAATTTATAACTTATTTCATAGTTTTCTATAATTTTAATAAATTATCTATAATTTCTAAAAGTTTTATAATATTTCTATTATTCTTTCATAGTTTTTCATAATATATTAATAATAATAATAAATTTATTTTTTTAAATTTTCTATGTTTTTTATAATTTTTACAATTTCTAAAATTTATAATGTTTTATTATTTTTCATAATATATTAAAATTATACAAAATTATAATTTTCTAATTTTTATAGTTTTAATAATTCTTATAATATTTTAATAATTTTTGAACTTAAATAACTAAAAAAACCAATTAAATCTTCGCATTAGGGTTTTTTTTATATATATATTAAACGCAATGACAGCTGTCACATAATCATTTTTCCACATCACATGTTGGCTGCTAGCTACCACATCATCTTTAACTGTCTTTCAAGGGCTTTGACGAGAAACTAAATTCTAAGTGTTCAATTGATTGCCAGTTTTTAATTTCGAACTCAATTGATTGTAGTTCTTTATTAACAGATTAATATTTTTTAATTATTTTACGATGACTTTTTGACATTTAAAGTTATTTTAAACAATGAAACGTGTTATCGTACTCTTTTATGTAATCTATAACATATGTAAAAGCACAAGTTTAAAACATTTTGAACTAACGAGAATATTTTTAGTTTCAATTATATTATTAAAATAATATTTAAAAATAAGTATAATTTAATTTAAAATTATTACTACGATACTTTTTAACAATAAATAACTTGTGATAATTTTATTTACTCTAAAAGTAGTTATAATTTCACATAAATTATTTACCATTTTAGCCAATTGGAAGTTAAAATGTGGAAGCATATCCACGCCATTTTAATTTGGAAAATAACATCATGGGATTTTTGTACTTCCAATACGTAATAAAAATTACAAAAAATTAAATCTACTCAAGTAAAAACTAACCCATTTGTTGGAGCATATGGAGAAGTTAGTGAGCGAGAATTTTAGGGTTTAAAGGTTGAGAAAATTGGGGGTTTCGTAAAATTTGGATCTTTGTTGAAGGATTTGTTAAATTTATTGATAATTTCGTCAACATCATTTGGCGTGTGAGAGAATTGATCTGTCACAATTTGTCATGTTTATTTGTTATCATTTGTATATATTTCAACATGTTTTTAAGTAAAATTAAATCATTTTTATGTTAATTTATGTTTCTAGTAGTTTTTATGTTATTTTATATCTAAATAAAATTGTGTGGTTATATAAGACTAATTGGGAGTTGAAGATGCACTTCTAGGATGAATCTATAGCCGAGGTCACGACCATGACTCATGGAAGCCGTGACACTGAAGACAGACGCAATGAAAGACCAAAACAGGCTCCATGTCATGACGTCTCGCGACGTGGAAGTAACTGACGTCGCGACTATTCTTGCACGTGTTGACTTGTATTTTAAGAGCATTTCTAGGTCATTTTCTAATTAAAAAGCCTAAGTGTTGTAGTAATAGAAAGGACATTTTGGTTTTTTAAAAATTTCTTATATAAACAAACATTTTAATTAGATTAATGGGGAGTGAGTTAGAGTGTTAGAGTTAGGGGGATTTTTTTCAAGTAGTTTTTAGTTTAGAGTTTTCTGTTATGACATTGTCTTATATTAGATTTTTATTTTTATCTTTTATTTTCACTTTATGTATGGAATCACTACTTTTATTTAGCTTTGCAATTAGAGGCAATGGCAAAGCTAAGATATTTTTAGGGCGAAATTAAATTGTAATTTTATGATAGTAAAAATACAACTTTACTATTTTAATAGCTTATATCTTTATAATTTTTAAAGAATTAAATCAAATTTTTATCATTTTTAGGGGGGCAAAGTGCAATTTTACCTTTATTAATTTTAAATTTAAAAAAATTTAAAGTGCCTAAATGGAAAGTTTTTCATTTTAGGAGGGGTCGGGGCTCCTGTCAGCCTTAGCTACACTACTGATTGGAGGCGATTCAAGACTTTGCAATCACCTGGATTTTATCATTGAGAATTTTCTCTACTCATTCTCATTTTATATATATATTTTTCATTTATTTGATCGAATACTTGTATAATAATGAGCATGATATATGTGCTTTTATGAATATTTTGTATATATTAATTGATTGTTTGATTGATTATTATTTTTATTCAATTAGGTATTTTGCTAACTTTGTCAAATTGCTCAAAATACTATAATGGATGCCTTTAGTAGAATATCTAGATAAAAGAGATCGATAGGAAAATTTTTCGCGTATTGATTTGGTAAATATATATCTAAGTGAGACTGAAAGGATAGCTTAGATAGTAATCCTTAAGCACGAAGAGACCAAGAGGATATTTCCAATTAAGGGTAGTAAACAAGTCAATCGTGTTAGGATATTGGCTTAATTAATTAATTAATTAATTAATTAATTAATTTTAGATTAATGAAATTGTATTGTTTAATTGAGAAATAGGAAATTCCTTAATTCCTAACAGCTATTAAATATAGGATTAGTTTAATCTCAATTTGATTTTTGGTTTGCACTACTAATTTGTGACTTGATTAGATTAATAATAACACGTTTACCGATTTTTGGCAACCCTTTGGGTTCAATCCTCGGAATACTATTGTATTTCATTGTAATAAAAAACTATAATACAATTTGACACTATACGCTTGTAGTTAAAAACGAAGATTTTTAGAAACCGGGTCGTTACAATTCTCCCCCTTAAGAAATTTCGTCCCCAAAATTTACCTGGAAAGAGGTGGAGATACTGAAATCTCATTGTCTCTTCTGGTTCCAGGTTACTTCCTCCGCGATATGACTTCGCCATAAGCTTGTCACCAATGGCATATGCTTATTTCTTAGCTCTTTCACTTCTCAAGTTAAAATCTCTACTGGTTCTTCATATGACAGATTAGATTGAACTTTAATTGCTTCCACCAGTATAACATGAGAAGGATCAAACCGATATCGTCGAAGCATAGATACATGGAACACATTGTGAATATTTTGTAATTCTAACGATAGGGCTAGACAATAAGAAATCGGTCCAACTCTCTCAATGATCTCATATAGCCCGATATACCTGTGACTCAACTTTCCCTTACGACCAAAGCACAAGATCTTTTTCCACGAAGAGACTTTCAAAAATACCTTGTCACCTACTTCATATTCAATATCCTTCCATTTTAGGTTATCATAAGGTTCCTGCCTATTTGAAGCTGCTTTCAATCTGTCTTTGGTTAGCTTTACCACATCTTCTACTTCTTGAATCAATTATCGCCCGATGATTTTTTTCTTACTCAACTCTGACCAACATAAAGGTGTTCTACACCGTCAGCCATATAATGCTTAATACAAAGCTATTTGAATACTCAATTGGAAACTGTTATTAAAGAAAAATTTGACTAACAGTAAATAACATTCCCAACCGAATTCAAATTTAATAACACAGGCTTGCAACATATCTTCCAGCACTTGAATAACTCGCTTTGATTTGCCATCAGACTGAGGATGGAAAGCTATGTTGAAATTTAACCTTGTACCTAACCAAAATCTCGAGGTGAAACAAGGGCCTTTATTAGAGATAATAGACACTGACACACCGTGAAGTCTAATTATCTCGTGAATATAAACCTTGGCCAATTTTGAAAATGGCGAATAAGTTCTCATTGCCAGAAAATGAGCAGACTTTGTCAATTGGTCCACTATCATCCAGATCGCATTTCTTTTATTCTGTGAAGTTGGCAGACCAACTACGAAATCTATTGCAATTCATTCCCATTTCTATTCTAGAATAGAGATAGGCTGTGACAACCCAATAGAAACTTGGTGCTCATCTTTTACTCGCTACAGGTCAAACATTTAACTACATATTCAACAATCTCTCTTTTCATTCTAGGCCACCAATAAGATTCTTGTAAGTCACGTTACATTTTCGAATCACTAGGGCGCATAGCAAAAGAACCATCGTGAGCCTCGCGTAGAATCAATTTATTCAAATCAACATTATCAGGAACACAGATTTGATTACGGAATCGAAGACAACCACTTTATCAATTCTGAAATTTTCAATATCACCTTGCTGATAAAACTTTATTTTCTTTACTAACTTGGCGTTGACATATTGCGCCTATTTTATTTGATCAAACAACATAGGTTTAATCTTTAACTCAATTAACAGCTGCCATCTTCACAAATACTTAGCTGAGTGAACATTGCTCTTAATCCAAACATTGATTTTCAGCTCAAAGCATCAATCACAATATTCGTTTTCCCAGAATGGTAGTCGATTATGCAATCATAATCTTTCATCAACTCATTCCAATGACGTTGCCTCAGATTTAGCTCATTTTAGGAGAGATGATACTTAAGACTTTTGTGATTCATATAAATATGACATTTTGCACCATACAAGTAGTGCCTCAAGATCTTTAGAGCAAATACCGCAGCGGCCAACTCTAAATCGCGCGTCGGATAATTGTGTTCATGTAATTTTAACTATTGGGGCATTTACGCAATTACTTTATCATCCTGCATCAAGACACAACCTAAGCCATCTAGTGAAGCATAATTGAATCCCATAAAATCCTTTCCTAATTCGGGTAAGGTCAAGTTCAACGCTTCTGTCGACATGACCTTCAACTTTTCAAAACTCTCTTAACACTGATTACTCCACACAAATGGCATGTTCTTTTGTAGGAGTTTCATTAGAGGCAAAGCTATTTTGGAAAATCCATCCACGAACCTCTTGTAATAACCAGCTAGCCCAAGCAAGTTTCAAATTTTCAACACATTTTTCGATGATTTTCATTGAAGAATAGCTTCAACCTTTTTGGGATCAACGTGGATTCCCTTGACCGAAGTAATGTTCCTAAGAAAAACCACTTCAGATAACCATAAATCAAATTTGATGAGCTTCTCATAAAATTATTTTTCACGCAACACTTGCAATACGATTCTCAGATGCTTATCATGCTCAGCCTTTGACTTTGAATATATCAGGATATCATCAATGAAGACTACAATAAACGTTGTAGGTGCATTCGTTAGCCCAAATGGCATCAAAAGAAATTTATAGTGACCATACCGTGTTTAGAACATTATTTTTGGTACGCCACTATCCTTTACCTTTAGTTGATAATATCCCGATCTTAGATCGATCTTAGAGAAGGCTGATGCATCCTTCAACCGGTGAAACAAATCATCGATATGCAGCAATGGATATTGGTTCTTAATCATTATCTTATTCAACTGTCAATAATCAATGCAAAGTCACATCAATCTAACTTTCTTTTTAATGAACAATATTAGAGCTCCCCAAAGAGATATACTAGGACATATAAACCCACGGTTTGGGAGATCATGCAACTCAATTTTCAACTCTTTTAACTCCATTGGCTTCATACGGCATGAAACAATTGGCATGAGAGATATACCTGAAGAAACTTTAATTGCAAATTTAACCTTACGGTCGAGAGGAATTCTTGGAAATTCCTTACGAAACACATACGACAAATCATATTATCCGAATCTTGCTTAGTTAGCTTTCATCTGAGTTTAAGTAAATAATGTAGGCTAAATATGTTTCATAGCCTTGATTCAGAAGCTTATTAGCTCGAACCGATGAATTGATGATAGCAAGATAAATTCGTATTTTTAATATATTAATTTTTGGCTAATTATCAAATAAAATGCTATTAAATTTGGATTTTTCTTATCAGAAATGAAGTTGGTGTGATGAATTCAAACTCTTACAAAAAGGGGCTAAATTAGAACAAAAAGCAAAGAGAAGGGCTTGATTGAAAGATTGAAGATTCAAGGATGACTGAATTAAGATTGAAGGGTTGAATATTTTTTTTTAAAAAGTGGTTGGATAAAGATTGAAGGATTTTTTATATTGTTACAACTCTGTAATTAGTTTAAATTTAGTCTCTAGTTTAAATTTGATTTTTAAATTTTGAATTATTTAGTGATAATATTTAGAATTATTTAGTGATAATATTTAGTGGTAATATTTAGGAAAAATTTAGCTAAATTTTAGTACTAGAAGTGTGTATAAATACTTAGTGGCTACAGCTAATTGAACAGACACACTTTGCCTTTAGCATTTAATAAATTCTTTATTTTTGTTCTCCCTTCTTGCATCAGTGCTCCATTCTGCTATTTTAGTTCTTTTTCTTTTACTTTTAACTTTCTGGTTTAATTGCCTTCTAAGTCAATTTCCCTTCCCACTTTCCAGAATTCCATTTAAACTATTTATTTTCAAGCATGATTCTTTCCATGATTAACTAAACCATTTTTTTAGCCTTAGCCCGATTATCACTACGACAAAGTAATCGTGAGATATGAACCCACACTAAATACTTTGCAATTCGGTATTCGCTATCTCTCCGGTATATAGGATAGTACAAATTCATCCCTCAAAGTTGATTCAATTTTAATTCAAAAAGCGTGCGTTGGGTTGGAATCGTTTGGCGTACAGTTGGGAAGTTGAGTCAGCGGTGTTGTATTCAAAATCCCGTGAACAAATTGATGTGTTCAATTTGAAAAAGCTAGTTGGATTCCATCAAGGGAGAGAGTGATCGGATTTAAATGACCCACACGGTTGATACCGTTAATTCGAGTTGGGCTTTTCAGATCGCAAGGCTGTCAAAATCTTAAATTACGGGTACGTGCCACATAGTTGGAAATTTGACAAGGGTCGATTTACAGGTGATACCGAGATCTACTATGAAATTAGATAACCAGTCCCTGTGGATTCGACTCTACTACTCTATACTGTCATTTATTATTATTTTGTCGTAGGAATTTATATTTGGTGGTTTCGACGCCCATCAAATTTTGGCTCCATTGCCGGGGACTGGTAAAAATTTCTAATTTTTGTTTATTTTTTTTATGACCAGGTCAAAATGGAGGGTCTAGCATTTGAACAAGAAATAGAAAGGTTGGCTTGAACACTTTGAAAAGAAACTATTCGGTGTGGTAAACAACCACAACCTAATTGTGAAAAAGGATCTTACACCAAAGATATTTACTCATTCGAAGATTCAGGCGACATAGCAGATCAAACTATACGCCAACTTGCAACTACACCAGATGAACAATAACTGCTATGCATAACTTATCCGGCTGGTGAAACACCATTCGAGTTAAAGTCAGGAGTAATACATTTATTGCCTACTTTCCTCGACTTGAAAAATAAAAACCCCCATACTCATCTAAAAGAGTTCCGCACGGTCTATCTAAGCATGAAACTAGAAGGAGTAACTGAAGATCAAATAAAACTACGAGCTTTTCCTTTTTCATTAGCTAACTCTACTAGAGAATGACTGTTTTATTTACCTCCGGGATCTGTTAATACTTGGACTGATATCTCGATTGTCTCTTGACAGGTTTTTCCTAGCAGCTCGAGCAACCAAATTAAGGAGGAGTATAGTCAGAATACAACAAAAAGAAGAAGAATCACTCTATGAATATTGGGAGTGATACAAAAAGTTGTGCGTAAGTTGCCCACAACATGGTCTGTCTGCACAGTCGCTCCTACAATATTTGTAACACCCCAAACCCATCCCAGACTTTATGGCCGGATCTAGCTATGTCACATGATAGGGTGTTTGACAATCGTGTCATCGCGTTAAAACTATTTCCATTGAATTCCTTACCTTAATACCTTATTAGTTCCAAAATTGTGTTGTTCATTTAATCGATAGATTCAAAATGTTATTCGTTTGCAGAAGCTTTTAAAATAGATTAAACAATTGTGCGTTTAGGAAAAACATTTGTTTCTTTTGAAAACTGAGGTTTCCTACTACTAGCAGTTGTAATCCATAAGGTAAAGATAATTAAAACCCAAAACCAAAGTCCGAAAGTCCAATTACAACCCAAAAACTTAGCCAGTAAAAATAGAATAGAAATAAAACTAATTATCAAAAATATGGGTTAAAAACCATAAAAGTCCAAAACCGTGGTCACCGCCGAGTCCTCCGCCGCACCGATCTGTCTAGATCTGGGGGTTACCTGTCACATTTAAACAAAAGGGGTGAGTTTACAAAAACTCAGTGTTTAATCCTATAGAAAACAAACAATAGCAAATCACAGTGCACAGTTAAAGCAATCCTGGGCCTAAGACCTTTTTCAGTGTCAGTAACAGTTTGGGCTTTAGCTCATCTCAGTACAATATCCAATATGCAGTAGGGCCTTAGCCCATCACAGTATCAGTTACAGTCATGCAGTATTCAGTAACAAAGTCCTACCCAACCAGCCTCTACACACCATCTCCGTCCAACCCTACACTCTATGTGGGGATCAAATCAACCCACCCATCCCTACACTCTAGGTAGTACCGAATATAGCACAAAATAGTAATTTGAAGCTGAGCTGCCAGTATGTTAGGCTTAAAAGCCTTTCAGTACACTTCCTCCAAATATAATTAACCCAACCCTATGCAATGCAACATACAAGTCATGACATGCTATCTCAGGACATCAGTACATATAACCAGTTCAATATGCTTGCTATCATCATGCTCAACACATATATAAATCAAATAGTCAGTTCGTACAATTAGGGATCTAAGTGATGCTTACCGACCCTACAGTAGGTTCACAGTCGACTTGAGCGACCCGTGCAACCTTAGTAATCAATTCAGTGAAAATGGACTCACACGCCCATGTGGTCTGCCCGTGTGGGCTCACACGCCCGTGTGGCCCACTCAGCCCAAATTGGCCTTGGCCGTGTGGTCCATTTTTAATGTAACCCGTGCTAGCTCATATATGTTTTCACTATCTACTCAAGTCACTGTTACTAAATTATTTATATCGTGAGCTATAGAATTTCAAATTAAGGTCTGCTTACTGTCTTTGAAACTAGACTCAAATATATTTCTATCATAAAATTCTTAGAATTTTTGGTTTAGCAGATAAGTACAGTAAAATCTTCAATCTTACCCATGTTCTGCTATCTGACAGCTTCAACATTTCTTTGCTAAAAACTAAATATCTCTTAGTAAAAAATTTGGATGATGTTACCATTTATTTCTATTGAAATAGACTCACTAATAATTTAAACATGTAAATTTTAACCCCTAATTATTTTTCTCCAATTTTTGATGATTTTCCAAATCCAAAACAGGGGAACCCAAATTCATTCTGACCTTGTCACACAAAACTTATTATATCTCACTATTCACAATTCCATTACTTACATCGTTTCTTCTTTGAGAAACTAGGCTCGATAAACTTTAATTAAATATTTTTTCATTCTCTAATTCAATTTTCACAATTTATGGTGATTTTTCAAATTTAGCCTACTGTTGTTGTCCAAACAACAAGCAATTTTAGCTTTTCGCCGAATCCCATTTTTTGCATTTCGGGTACACACCTGGTTTTGTTTGATGTTAAAACAGTCCCCGAGCACTTCAAAACCTATAATTGTACAAACAAAACTAATTGAATCTCACATAAAGTGATCCCAAATTGAAATCGTATCGAGGTTTTAACCCATAAACGATTAAACCTTACCTTCAATTGATGAACAGTAATTCCCAGACAAACTAAGACTCCGATTGGTGATTACGAGTCCTTAAATCCTCCCCTAATTGGCATAAACAAAACACTTCAGAAGAAAATTAACAAACGAAGACAAATCACTTATCTAAAAGTTACCGAATGATTGCAGACAAACGTGGAGCGACATGAGGCAAAGTGGGAAAACAAAAATCAAGAAGATGACGAGTGAAAGAGTGAAGAAATTTGGCAGCAATGAAGAGAAAAAATGGTAAGAGGGTGGAGAGATTTTGGGGAAAGTAAAAAAAAGGAAAAAAGAATGAACAGAATATTTCATAACCACCCCAATCCCTTATTTCTCTCCATCAAACTCCCCACTAAATCCACTACTCATATTTTTTGTACATCTCAAACTCTCCTGGATGCACAAGTAAAAATAATGCCCACGCCAAGATTCGAACACAGGACCTCCATCACACCAACACTCCACTTATCCAGCAGGTCAGCAGGCCCATTCTGTTAATTATTTGCCAACTTTTACTTAAAAGCCTACTGACCAAAGAGAGGGCTTATTCATAAAATTACCAAAATTTGCTCAAGTCCTGGCTTGAATTGGGACCTCCCAAACACACCCAGAACACATAACTACTAAAGCAGACAGATATTTTGTGTCACATATTCACAATACCCAAAATTAAAATTTTAGGGCGTTACAGTATTTCTATGAGGGGTTACTCCCAATGGAAATGAAGATGATTGATGTTGCTAGTGGAGGGGCTCTTGTGAACATGATTTTTCAAAGAGTTAGGGAATTAATTTTGACCTTAGCAACAAATTCCCAACAGTATCGACCACCTATGGAACCTATGAGAAGGGTTCATGAGCTAAGTACTCCTTCCATAGTAAATAAGATTGATGAACTTACTAACGTGGTTAAAAATATGCTTGCAGGACAGACGAACCCAGCTCGGTTGTGTGGGATTTGTGTTAAGCTTGATCATCCTACCGACTCGTGCTTGACTTTACTTGAGGACACAACTGCACTAGTAGATGTCGTTGGGAACTTCCTAGGGCCACCTCAAAGACATTATGATCCATATTCAAGCACATACAACGTAGGGTAGATGGACCACCCAAACCTGAGCTATGGGACCAACCCTAAATACAATCAACCATATCAACCAAGACCACCTCCGACTCAATAGTATCAACCTCCAAAGTCATCTCTTGAAGCCATAGTAGAGATCTTAGCCATTAGCACCTAAAAGTTCCAACAAAAGACTGAAGCACATTTCCAAGAACTAGATCAGCAAATAAGTAAGCTAGCACTTACGGTTAGTCATTTGGAGAACCAAGAAAAATTTCCATCTCAAACCGAGTCAAACCCACATCAAAATACAAGTACTGTGATTGTAAAAGATGAAACAGAGTCAGAATTAGTGCCTGACATGGGTCGTGATCACGACGTTGAACAGGAAGCCAAACCAGCAGCTCCCACTGAGTCGACACCTCATAAACCATTTGTTGTACCTCCCCCATACCCTGGAAGGCTTGCCCAAGTTAAAAAGGAATGAGAGGAAAAAGAAATACTTGAGAAATCCCGAAAGGTGGAAATTAATATTCCTTTACTTGATGCAATTAAACAGGTTCCACGCTATGCAAAATTCTTAAAAGAACTGTGCATCGACAAAAAGAAACTCCAAGGAAACGAATGGGTAAATGTGAGGGAAAATGTTTCTACAGTGCTACAAAGGAAAATTTCACCTAAGTGTAAGGACCAATGTATGTTTTCTATATCATGCAAAATATGTAATATTGGCATAAAGAAAGCCATGTGTGATTTGGGAGCATCTATTAATGTAATGTCTTTATCTATTTTTAAATTGCTAAACATAGGTCCTTTGAAAGAAATAGGGGTGATTATTTAATTGGAAGATAGGTCATGCGTATATCCAGAAAGGGTGCTGGAAGATGTCCTCGGAAAGGTAAATGAACTAATTTTTCCGGCAGACTTTTACATCATCAATATGGAGGACGACTACTCAAAAAATACTTCTAATATTTTACTTGGGAGACCATTCCTAAGTACCGCACATACAAATATTGATGTTCGAAGTGGAACCCTCATTATAGAATTCGATGGTGAGGTGGTAAAATTTAATGTTTATGAGGCGATGGCCCAAACCAGTACAATATTGAATATTTCTTGTATTGATATTATTGAACCACTAACGAAATTTCATTTTGAGTATGATAAAGAGGATGGGTTACAAACTATGCTTTGCAAGAATTTAGACCTCAATACAATGGATAAACTGGATGAATTAATGACATTCAAAGAGTCAATTCGTGAAACTGTCATTTTCATGGAGGCACCGCAGTTTCCTAAAAGTCAAGGTAAAAAAGTTCAATTGTCTCCTTTTCAAACTAAACTTTTACCTGCCATTTCGCAGGCATGGAAATTGGAACTCAAATTCGTTATTGAAACATTTAAAGATTCTGATAGAGGAAAAGGAAAACCCGAGCAAAGAAGCTCGAATACGTTTCAATCAACTGATGATGAAGGAATCCAGAAAATGCTTCAAGGTCAAAGGGAAAAGGTTGAAATCTTTCTATGAGAACTTTCAAGTGCACGTAATGGAAAATTTAATTCTCGAGGAACCAAATGAATAATTCTAAGGTCGTTGAGCTAACAATATTAAACAAAAACGCTTTATGGGAGGCAACCCACATTTATTTTTATTTATTTAATTTATTTTTGAATTTTAGTTTAGTTTGAGAATTAAATAAAATATTATTTTAATCTGTTTGATCGTGCTGTTTTCCAGGAGCAACCACCTTCAGCTGTAGACGAACGACTTCCTCACATTAAAGTTTGCCTTGAAATAATGGAAGCCAACATCTCAAACATCCTCACCATTTTGCAAAGCGGTCACTTCCACCATCCTCTGACCCATTAAATATACACGGGAAGTATACTTTTCCCCACTCTTGTTATTCTTTTTGCACATTAGGGGCAATGAAGGCTAAGAAGGGGGTTCGTAGGATCATGCCATACTTTCTTTTTGCAAGTGTTTTGCTAAGAATAATTTTTTTTAAATTCGTTTCAGAAATTAACCTCTAATTCTTATATTTAGTTTACTTAAATAAGTGGGTGAATCATGAATAACTATTGCCTGCTTGATTAATGAATATTTTGTAGAATTGAAAATGTTATGCCTTAGTTGATATTTCATGAAAATTGTTGGTTTTGTTGAACTTGCCTAATAAAAGTACTCGTTTAAATAAATAATTAAATTTGTTAATAGTTTGGTTAAGAGTGAAGATTCGAAAATGTGACCAAGTTGAGTAATCGGGATGAGGTGCTTGGGTTGTCATCTCATTTTGCGTCAAAAGATTTGGTGACGAGCCAAAGCTTGTAACATTCTACTAACTGAGTTGCCTTGAAATAAATCGATTAGGGACATATGAAATTGAGTAACCGGGATGAGGTGTTTGGGTTGTCATCTCAATTTGAGTCAAAATATTTGATTATGTCTCAAATTTTTTAAAAATAAATAAAGAGAACGTGTCGGGTTGAGTAACTGGGGTGAGGTGCTTAGTTGTCATCTCACTTCGCATCAAAAGACTTGACTACATTTGAAAATAATAATAATAATAATAAAATAAAAAATGCATACAGATATAAATAAAAGTATATATTGAGTATGATCGTTTCACATGTTTGATTGAGCCTAAATTTAGTGAAATAGTTGAGTTTGACATATCGTTCAAGATTTTATAAAATGCTTATTGATTGAGTTTAGCAATTGTTTATTTTTTATTCACCTAATTGTTTGATGTATTCTTGACTAGGAAAGGGGTTTTTATTTTGAAAGGGATTGACGAATTATTTTTAGTGGATATCATGCTTGAGGACATGCATCGGCTAAGTAGGGGGAATTTGATAGCAAGATAAATTCATATTTTTAATATATCTATTTTTAGCTAATTATCAAATAAAATGCTATTAAATTTAGATTTTTCTTATCAGAAATGAAGTTGGTGTGCTGAATTCAAACTCTTACAAAAATGGGCTAAATTAGAACAAAAAGAAAAGAGAAGGGCTTGATTGAAAGATTGAAGATTCAAGGATGACTGGATAAAGATCGAAGGGTTGAAGATTTCTTTTAAAAAAGTGGCTGGATGAAGATTGAAGGATTTTTGATATTGTTATAACTTTATAATTAGTTTAAATTTAGTCTCTAGTTTAAATTTGATTTTTAAATTTTAAATTATTTAGTTGTAATATTTAGTGGTAATATTTAGGAAAAATCTAGGTAAATTTTAGCACTAAAAGTATGCATAAATACCTAGTGGCTACAACCAATTGAACACACACACTTTGCCTTTAGCATTTAATAAATTCTTTTTTTTTCTCCCTTCCTGCTCCATTTTGCTATTTTAGTTCCTTTTCTTTTACTTTCAAATTTTTGGTTTAATTGTCTTCCAAGGCCCTTTCCCGTCCCACTTTCAACAATTCCATTTAAACTATCTATTTTCAAGCATGATTCTTTCCATGATAAACTAAACCCTTGTTTTAGCCTTAGCCTGATTATCACTTCGACAAAGAAATCGTGAGATATGAACCCACACTAAATACTTTGCAATTTGGTATTCGCTATCTCTCCAGTATATAGGATAGTACAAATTCGTCCTTCAAAGTTGATTCGATTTCAATTCAAAAAGCGCGCGTTGGTTTGGAATCGTTTGGCGTACAGTTGGGAAGTTGAGTCAGCGGTGTTGTATTCAAAATCCCATGAACAAATTGACGTGTTCAATTGGAAAAAGCTAGTTGGATTCCATCAAGGGAGTTAGTGATCGGATTGAAACGACCCACACGGTTGAGGCCGTTAATTCAAGTTGGGCTTTTCAGATTGCAAGGCTGTCAAAATCTTAAATTACGAGTACGTGCCACGTGGTTGGAAATTTGACAAGGGTCGATTTGCAGGTGATACTAAGATTGACTACGAGAGGAAGAGTTGGCGGTTTCAGGGATCCTCGATTGCTATAACCAACTTATCGCTTGGAAGGGAAAATCTATTTCAATGAATCGATTCAAGATTGGAGTACACCGAGGCTAAGGCTAAGCTTAAAAAATTATTTTATTTATCCATTTGTTTTATTTTCTTAAATTTATTTTTGCATTTTTGAATCTGACTTTATTTTAATTTATTTTTTTGTATTTTCTTATTTTATTATCTTAATCAATTTAAACCCCCCATTTTTATTACTTTTTTTTCAGCACTACTATGCATAAGTCGTGGGCACAACTGTAACCGCGACAGTGAATCTGGTTACAAGAAAAGGAGAAATTAGATAACCAGTCCCTGTAGATTCGACCTTACTACTCTATACTGTCATTTACTGTTATTTTGTCATAAGAATTTATATTTGGTGGTTTCGATGCCCATCAATTGACACGAGTGGAACCACTCAATCTGATGCCTTTTACTTCAATACTCTCACCTTCTCAAGTTTGGATAGAAAACTTCTTTTTGCGACATCCAAAATCACACATGCTCAATTAACCATTCTGTTCCCAAATTCATATCAAAATATTATAAAAGTACAAAACATGATATTTTAACTATAATTTAGAGACCCAATTAGATATTAACCTTTTAGTTAACATGTCACATAATTATTTTGTTAAAAAGGTAATGACAGTTAATGAATAAGTGAAAAATATTACAAGAAGAAAACCAAATGTAGAAGAAAATCAAACGATGGGTGAGAATAGGAATTCACTTAGTCCTCTCCTTCAATTGGTCTTAATCATTTCACATTTTCTGTGTTAACAAAATTGCACATGTACTAAAGAAAGATGTAATTATAATTGAAAAAGTACACGTCAAAGGTAAAAATATATACATAAAATAAATTATAATTAGAATCAAATATTACAAATTCTAATCCTAATAATACAAGTAATATAACTTTAAATGTAAAAGCTAATCCTAGATAGCTTAAAATGCTATATGTACTTTTCACCCTTCATAAATTTGAAATTTAGATTCTATACTTTTATTTCTAGAAATTTAGTTCCTCTACTTTTTAGATTTCAAAATTCATATCCAATTGTTAACACTGTTATTATTTTTTATTAAATTTGTTGACGTGGTGTTTTGAAATAATAATAAAATCAACCACTTAATAAACATGTGGCTAAGAAAATGATAATATAATGAACTTAAATTTTAAAAATAATTTTACAAGTGTTAACAAGTAAATTTAAATTTTAAAAAGTAAAAATAAAAGTACATAAACTAAATTTTAATATGAAAAATTACCACATTTTTAACCCAAATTTAAAGAGATGGGTACTGACTAAGGTGGTGGCAGAATATTTAAAATATCTTTACAAGATTAATTGATTTTTTGTTGAATAGTTTTAAGATTAATTACTATAAATATAATATTGTATTAGTTGACAACATCAATACTTCCGATATTAAAATAAAACATCCATACTTCTGTGCCCTTGCCTATCCTTACTTAGAGCTAGATATGAAATGTGGGTAATATAAAGAAATCCCATATTGGTTGTGTATAGGTTAATGAAAGGGTTTAAATATATTCTTACTATTCTCATTGAGTAATTGGGCTAAAGACTTAACACACATGAACTATTATTGTTTGGCCTAGTCTTTGTTAACATGTCTATGACATGTATTGTGCATGTTTAATCATGGATAAAACTTTAAGAAAAATATGGTCTATAGAAAATATCTTTTTTGAACTATTTTTAGAAAACTATATCTGCCAGTTTTACCCTTTTGCCCTTATGTTTTTACTATTTTACCCTTCAGCTAATAGTATAAATAGGAGGCTATCTTCTTCATATTACACACAACAAAAAATATAGATTCTATCATTCTTCTTGTCTCCCTCTTTTTCTTTCTCTAAAAACTTTATTATTTTACTATAAATTAAATTAGAGGAAGTTCTATCTAGAAGTTTGGGTTTTAAGCGGGACCGTTTGTGACCCCTCCAAACTTTCCTAGGAATTGATCCTAGTGTGGTTTTTTTGGCCAAATTTTCCGACCACCTTTAAACTTATTTTGATCTTATTTCCCTTAAATTTAGAAAGAGCAATACCATTTGAGTTCCATATTCCTCGTTCGGGTGTACGAATTTGGAAGCACTGTGTTAATCTTGGGAGGTGACATCTATTTCTGATTACACCTATCAGGGCAAAATCGCTTCAAAAGAGTGGTTCTCCATGACACAATATTTATTTATTTTCCTTATTATTTGTACTTGTCAGTGCTAACGTTTTTTTTTTTTGCAGTAGTAATTTTTCAACAATTTAGAAGTGATTCTTACTACTGTAGAAACAATGTCTCTCGTCGTTAACAAATACATCCCTAATATGTCCAAACTCGAACCACTGGATGGAACCAACTAACGACGCTGGCCATAAAGAATGGCGATATTCTTTTGAAAACATCGAAGTAGGCTATGCCCTGTTCAATCCTCCCACCCACCGAACAAGTCAAAGGCTTTACCTCTGTTCCCACAGAACCCGTCAATTCTTCCATCACCAAAAAAGTCGGAGACTATACTTCTGTTCCCACAAATCCCGACGCCACCAAGGCCAAGTTAAAAAAGACAACAAATTGGTCAGAGGTCACATGTTAAGCCATATGGCTAACAACCTCTTCGATCTATTTGTCAAAGACAAGTCTGCCAAATTCATCTAGGACACTTTAGAAAAGAAGTACGTAGCGAGTGATGCTGGAATAAAAAAGTACATCGTTGGAGAATGGCTAAAGTTTTGGATGATTGATGATAAGTCAATCATGGAACAAGTGCATGCTTAAGAGAAGTTGGTCTCCGACATCCTAGCCAAAGAGATTAAAATGTGTGAGATTCTCCAGGCAAATGTACTAATTGAGAAGCTACCTAAGTCCTAGTCTGACATGAGACATGTCCTTGGAGGAACTGATCTGCCACATGAAAATTAAGGAAGTCAACCATTTTAAACATAAGGATCCTGTCACTGCCAGTGAATTATCTTTAAAGGCTAACCTCGTGGAATCTTCTTCTAGTCCTAAATTTAGTAAGTTCAAGAATGTTGAGAATCTAAAGAAGAAAACCAAGCCTCAATCCAAGAAGCTTGCTAACTTTAAGAAACCAAGAAAGATTCAAAAGTCCAACAACCCAGTGAATTGTTATGTATGCGGCAAGCCAGGACACAAACATACCAATGCTTTTGGCGCTTTGACCATTCCAAGAGTCACAATTAGAATCAGAACAAACCATTAGTGCACTTGATTGAAGATTTAGACGAAGTGATTGTCGCTATGATCTCTGAGGTCAACCTGGTGGAAAATAACACCAAGTGGATAGTAGACACAAGAGCTTCTGAACATTTCCACACTAACAGAGAGATGTTCACCGAATTTGAGAATTTAGCCGAAGTTGAACAAGTCTACATGGGTAGTTTGAGCAGTTCAGAATTACTCGGTAAATGAAAGATTTTACTTAAGCTTACTTCTGAAAAAAAAAAACACTTGCTTTAAATAATGTTTTGTATGTTATTGCTTTACGTAGAAACTTTATTAGTGGTGGACTTCTGAATAAAGCAAGTATTAAGCTAGTCTTTGAATCTGAAAAACTTGTACTTTCTTGTAATTGGAACTATGTGGGAAAAGGTTACCTGAATAGAGGGTTGTTTGTGATCGAGACTATGTCTAATGCTATTAATAAACCTTCTGCTTTTGCTTACACTATTGAGTCTCTCGATAAGTGTCATGCTAGATTAAGACATATGAACTTTCACTCCCTTAAAATGCTGAAAGAGATGGAATTGCTTCCTAATCTAGATAACAACAGCTTTAATAAATGTAAAATCTATGTTGAATCAAAGCGTACTAGACCTCACTTCAAACTTGTTGCTGATAGGAATACAGTACTTTTAGAGTTAATTCATACAAATCTAACTGATTTTAGAAACACATAAAGTAAATGAGGAAAATGCTACTATATTACATTTGTATATGATTTCTCTAGATACACAAAAGTTTATCTTTTAAGGTCAAAAGATGAAGTTGATAAAACATTCCTTCCTTATATAGCAAAAGTAGAAAATCAACTTGATGGGAAAATAAAACGGGTTAGATCCGATAGAGGTGGTGAATATATCACTAATTTTCTAAAAGAAGTATGTGAGAAACACAACATAATACATGAAATCACTGCCTCTTATACTCCACAACAAAACAACATAGCTAAAAGAAAGAATAGAACTTTAAAATAAATGTTGAATGCCTTACTTCTAAGTTCTAGCTTGCTTGTCAATATGTGGGGAGGGGGGAGGTCATAGTTTCTACAATACCTGAAAGTGTGGGGGTGCTTAGATAAACTAGGTCTACTTACTTTTAAAAAGAACACCATTGGATCTAAAACTCTTGATGCGGTTTTTATTGGTTATGCATTAAACAGTGCGACATATAGATTTATGTCATTACATGATCATTCTATTTGTGAGTTGATAGAGAATGAGCAGAGGAAGTGGATCAGGATCGTATTCAAGTTGTTTGACTCTAGAAACAAGGATTTGGATGTGACTTGAAAGGAATAAACTGAATAGATTTAGAAAAAAATAAAGAAATTTAAAAATTAAGAATAAATATAAATAATATATAAATAAAAAAAGATAGATTAAAACAAAGTGGAAGATGGAATGAGTAAACCGATGGATATGATTAATAGAATGATAAGTGTTCAATTTGAACCCTTTGAGATATGATGGATAGAATGATAAGTGTCCAATCGAATCCAATATGATTTAAACTCGAATTAAAAGCCCAAAACTCGTAATTTTCATAATAATCATGTTTAGAAATTCTGTTCTCGTAGTTTTCAATTAAACGGTCATAAATTGAGATCCCGAACTCGAAATCGAGTGATTCAAAGTGAGTTTCAAAGCTAAAATATGGATCTTCAAACTCATGAAGACATTTCAACATAGAAATTCCTGAATCCCATTCAAAAAGTCATCACAAGTCTATTGATTTCCTAAACTTGAAAATTGGCAGCTTTGGTGAATGAAATTTAATAAAATTCACCTCATCTGCTCATGTATCATTTCCTCTTTCCTCGAAAATATTCATCCTTGAATCTTGTATTCGGTGGAATAAGAAAGAATCTTTATCATAGGTGGAATGGTTTAATAGAGCTCCTCTCAAAGGATCAACAAATTCCTAAAAAAATGGAACAAGTCCACTAGACAAATTCAAGTTAGGGTTAGTGAAAACATAATCATTTTTTTTCAAATAGGTTCTCTCTCTCTTTCCCTTCTCTTTTTCAATGTGAATTGAACTCTTTAATTTTACCTCGTAGTAATTTTCACTCACTAAAATTGGACCATTAAATTAACTTTTATCGCCCAAGGTCTTTTGTATCTCAATCTTTTTACATGAATCATCCTCACTTCCCTTTAACCCCTCACAAAAATTTTGTTCGTTGAATCCATCATAATAAAACTCTTTAGGAGGATAATTAAGGTTTAAATTGTCCAAATTCATAGACTCTAGGAAACAATTCTATCAACTTTTTCCGTTTCACAAAATTCACTACCATTATCATCATATTTTACACTATTACTATCAACTTCTTCGACATCAACTTTGAAACAAGGTGCAATGTTAGATCTAAACTCAATAATAGGTACAAAATAACACTTACTGTCTTTACAAATGGTGTCACTCGAAGTTTCTTGGTCATTTATATCATCATCGTCAAAGATAGCAGTAGATGAAGACTCATAAATAAGCTTTGTGCCATAATTATGTTCCTTAGCTTGCAAGGATGTTTTCTTAAATAAATATGTTGGACATTCAAAGGCTTTGTGATCCTTCGCATTACACCACATGCATTTGCTAACTTGTTCTCTTTGTTCTGACATAAGTCGTTTAAGCTCGCAGAAGATGTTATGTTTTTTATACCAATGTCTTTCTTGAGAAGTCTATGAACAATAGAAGGTTGAATGAAATTGGAAACATGTCTATGCAGGTTTTTTTACAGATATGACATCTACGCTTTGCCCAAGGTTTATCATTGTTAGTTTTTATTTGAGCCAAATTTTGGCTAAAATTTTGCCATTTCATGATGAAGGACTTGAGCTTGCAATGTATCGAACTTATTTTCCAAATGCTCTTGTACCTTTTTGAAATCTTTCCGAAGTTCGTCAAACAGTGCTGTAAGTTGGTAACCATGGATGGATCATGCTCCTCGTCCTTACTACATGTACGTACCATTATTAGAGGCTGAAATAAAAAGCATTACAAAAAAAGAAAATTTATCAAAGAAAATTAAATCTCATCGTTATACACTCACAATAAAAAATAAACAACTCTAAGGTGCAAAGAAAAGAACTTAAGATTTTCTTACTTGTAAATTTTAAAGAGTAATCAAACTCAATAATATTAAAAAAGATGTGGGATCACTCTTTAACAAAGTTGACCTAAGGTTCTAAGAAGCTAAAGAAAAACTTGACTCTAAAGGAAAGAAGTTGAATGGAAAAATGGGAGGCAACTATTTTCATACCTATTAACACAAGAAGGGAAAATGGACTAGATTGTGTAATAGAATAAGAAAAACTAAAAACAAAATAAAACCTAATGCTAGAATCAAAGAAAATAAACTACCCAATTGAAAACAAAAAAACTTGAATTTTTTCATTTGCGGTGTTCCTGATTTCCAAAAAATCACAAAATTTAAATTAGAGTCTCCTTAAATAATGTAGACCTGATCTGAAAAATTTCAGCACAAAATTTAACCCACAGAATATTTTTTTCGTAATTTTTTGTTTTTTAACTTTTTAGATAACTTTTTTTTGTGGAAAATATTTTTATATTCTAAGAGAGTGCTAAGAATCATTATGTAAAATTTCAAATCATTTGGAAAAATTTTACCCATTGAAAAAAAAAATTCTGAAAAACTTTATGGGTAAAAAAAAAATTTGTTTTTAGGTTATTTGCCAAAAATCAATTTATAAGAACACCTAAAACACCCAAATCTAATACCAAATGATAGGAGAGTGAGCGGAGGTAGTGGATCAGGATCGTATTCAAGTTGTTTGACTCTAGAAACAAAGGTTTGGATGTGAGCTGAAAGGAAGAAACCAAATAGATTTAGAAAAAAAATAAAGAAAATAATAATAAAAGAAATTTAAAAATAAAAATAAATATAAATAATATCTAAATAAAGAAAAGATAGGTAAAAACAAAGTGGAAGATGGAACGAGTAAACCGTTGGATATGATGGATAGAAGGATAAGTGTCGAATTGAACCCTTTGAGATATAAATCTCAACAAACTCAATTAACGGCTCTAATCAACCCTTCAAGAAATAATCCTTGGCAAATTGAAGGGTGAAAAATGAATTCCCACGATTCCTTGAAGAAAATCAAGAAGAAAACTACTTCTAAAAATTCAAAAGAAAAAAAATCTTGCACAAAGAAACAAACTCTCAAAGTTGAAAAATTTATTAATGAAAACAATCGTCTTCCCTAATGAACAATGAAGAAGCCTTTATATAGGCTGGCTAAGTACAGACAAATAAAACTCTAAAGTATACTAAAACTCTAATTAATCTAAATAAGAAGTAGTTTAAAACTAAATTTTCTTGTTTGACTAAGAAACAAAAACTCTTGAATAACTTAAAATACTTAAACAATAATCAAAATTCAAAATAAATAAATAATAATATAATATAATATAATCTAATAAATACAATATTGGCCTCATATATAATAAAAGTTAAGCCTAAAAATCGAATCCATTATGATTTAAACTCGAATTTAAAGGTCGAAACTCGTAATTTTCGTAATAATCCCGTACAGAAATTTTGCTCTCGCGATTTTCATTAAAATGGTCGTAACTTGAGCTCCCGAACTCAAAATCAAGTGATTCAAAGTGCGTTTCAAAGTTAAGATATAGATCTTCGAACTCCATAAGACATATCAACCTATAAATTCCTAGATCCTATCCAAAAATTCATTACAAGCCTGCTGATTTCCCAAACTTTAAAATTGGCAACTTCGGTGAATGGAATTTAATAAATTTCACTTCATCTATGCATGTACCACGAGTCTAGAGATGTTGTTTTCTTCAAAAACATTTTTCCTTTAAAGAATATATTATGATGCTTGACTGACTTGGGGAAGGTAGATGTAATCTTAGGAATTAAGGTTACTAAATCAAATAAGGGATTTTCCTTAAACCAGTCTCATTATATTGAGAAAGTGTTGAAGAAATTTAACAGTTTTGATGTAATCGCTGTGAAAACTCCTTATGACCCTACCATACAACTAAAACAGAATAAAGGGAAGAGTGCATCACAATATAAGTATGTTAAAATTATTGGGATTCTTATGTTCTTAATGAACCATACTCGACCAGATATTGCCTATGATGTTAGTAAACTGAGTAAATATACACATAATCCAAGTAGTGAACATTGGAATGCTCTTTAGCATCTGCTTAAGTATCTCAAAGGTACGATGACTGGGGGATTACAATTTTTTGGATACCCTGCAGTCCTAGAGGGATACTGTGATGCAAACTGGATATTTGATGATGATGAGGTCAGCTCTATCAGTGGTTATATGTTTACTTTGGGTTGAAGAGTCAGTTCTTGGAAGTCTGCTTAACAGACGTGTGTTTCTCACTCCACCATGGAATCGATGTTTATAACGCTTGATTTAGTTGGGAAAGGGGTCGAGTGCTTCGGGAATTTGCTTGTAGAGATGCCTCTATGTAGGAAACCTACACCTATTGTATCTTTATTATGTGGTTCACAGGCCACCATTTATGTTGCTCAAAATCAGACTTACAATGACAAGAAAAAGGCATATAGAATAATACAAGAATGTTCGAGACACTTAATAAAAATAGGAGTACTCATTATATAGTATGTAAGATTTGAGAGGAACCTAGCTGATCCACTAACCAAAGTGCTATGTAAATGGTTCTTGATTCGCTGAGGGGGATGAGTCTTAAGGCCATTGGTTGAGGAGATCATGGTGGATACCCAACTTAGTCTTCTAAGTTTAATGTGATTAAAAGAACCATAGATAGACTCATAGTGTACATCTCTACCTATCTCTATGGCGCACAATGTACATGCATAAGGATGAGCTCCGTGCTCTTAATAAGTTCATAGCCTAGAGTTTGGGTGCTCTTACTAAGGCGGACTTGATGAATTCACCGAACTTATAGGATGAACTACTAGATTCTCTTAATGAGTTCATAGCCTAGGGTTTCTTATTGAGATAGACTTGATGAACTTACCGAATTTATAGGATGAACCACTAAATGTTCTTAATGAATTCATATCCTAGGCTTTGGGTCGTCCTAGTGAGACAGACTTGATATACTCCAATTTATTAAATTGAGAGGTTGAGCTTATTAAATGCTCTTAATGATTTCATGGCCGGTCCGAGTGGTCTATATTGAGATAGACTTGATCGAATCACCTATGGAAGTGTGAAGGATTAGCCACCTTCTATGAAAGACATTGGGTCATTTTTTTAAAGCACTTACCAGCATCCCGAGGTATATTGGCTAAATTGTTGTTTTATCGCGGAACTCAATTGGACTAGAGATTAGTCGTGTGTTATGAGTTGACTCTTATTTTAACAAGTTCCAGATTCATTCACTTGTTAAGAGAAGAATTTCTCATTTCACTATGTATTAGTGTCAATCTAACGAATACCAGTACTTAAGCGACTAATTTCACTATTGCTCTTTTTCCCATTTTTCGAAATCATTTCTTTGCATTAGTGGAGTAATGTGGGTAATGCAAAAAAATCCCACATTGGTTTTGTAGACTAATGAAAGAGTTTAAATATAGTTATACTCCTTATCTTCATTGATTGATTAGGCTAAAGGCCTAACACACACATGTCGCTGCCATCTGGCCCGGTCCATGTCTGTGTGTGTCTACAACACGTACCGAAAATGTTTATTTTTGGATAAAGCTTTTGTATTATTTTTCAAAAAATAAAGAAAAACTTGGTGAATAAAATTTTTTTTTGAACTATTTTTAGAAAACTATATCTGTAAGTTTTACCTTTTTTCCCTGCATCTTTTATTATTTTTCCCTTCAACTAATAATATAAATAGGAGAATATCTTCCTCATATTACACACAACAAAAAATATAGCTTCTTTCATTCTTCTAATCTCCCTCATTTTTCTTTCTCTGAAAGCTTAATTATTTTATTAAAAATTACATTAGAGGAAGTTCTGCCTAGGAATTTGGGTTTTAAGCGAGATCGTCTGTGACTCCTCTAAACTTTCTTGAAAATTGATCCTAGTGTGGTTTTTTTGGCCAAATTTCTCAACCACCTTTAAACTTATTTTGATCTTATTTCTCGTAAATTTAAAAAGAGTAATACCATTTGAGTTTCATCTTCCTCATTCAAGTGTATGAATTTGGAAGCACTATGTTAACCTTGTGGAGTAACATCCATTTCCAATTACATCGATCAGGGCAAAATCGCTTTTAAGGTAGTGGTTCTCACGATGCAATATTTATTTTATTTTTTTTCGTATTATTTGTACTTGTCAGTCCTAACATCTTTGTTTTGAAAATGTAATTTTCCAACATAAAAATCCCTATCATATTACACTAAACTATTCCATAGTTTATAATTTTGTCTTCCAAACTCAGCGAAATCTATTGGAAAAGTGAACTACGAATTGGAACAGATGAAGATTCAATGTGACGTTTGTAACAAAGAAGAGGCCTCCTTGTTATGAACTGCCGACGAGGCCGCCTTGTGCCACTCCTATGACCACCTTGTTCACCATGCCAACAACCTTGCTTCTAAACACCCACGTTTTTCTCTTCTTCATCCTTCATCTTCTAAACAAGCCCCACTTTGTGATATCTGTCAGGTATTTTCCACATTCTTGCTTTTTCGATTTGGTGGATTTTTTTTCATGCATTTTTCATTACTCTGTAGAATCGTGTGCAAGTTTGTGTTTCGATTGATTGAGTTTGGGGGTACTTTTTAGGAGAAACGATCCTTGTTTTGTAAACAAGACAGGGCAATCCTTTGAGAGACTGTGATGTTCCAATTCACTCAGCAAACCAACATGCCCAAAAACGTAATAGGTTTCTTCTTACAGGGGTTAAACTCTCTGAAACCTCTTCTTTCTATACATCCTACAGCGCTTCGTTGTCCAACGGTGGTGATTCAGTTGCTGCTGAATTCAAGTCTCAACCATGGGTTAAAAATCTGGCACATTTCAATTCACCTTCGCTTGCAATGGAGATAAACAAGAGCAATGGAGATAAGGTGTTAGGAAGTGAAGGTGTTAGTAGTTCAATGAGTAGCATATCTGAGCACTTGATAGAAACACATCCTAGCTGGCATGTTGAAGATTTTCATTATTCCTCATCACCTCCCTCTGCTTTCACTAAGGTTTCCAACTTATTTTTCCCCTTTTACAATTTGATTCTTCAATGATGTTATTTTGTTTAGGATCTGAATATATTTTTTGCAGACTGATGATGCTATGTTGCCGTGTCTTGATTCTGATGTAGCAATACAAATAGTTTTTCACCAACAAGTATAAGGCTTTGGGTTCCTCAATCACTATCTTCTTTATATCCTATTCCTCCCCAATATTCTTCAGTAGTGGGAGGGCAAATTGGGTTGCTGGACACAAAGGATATCATGGGCATGACAACTGACAAGAGATGGTCAGAATCAGATGATGCCTTACAGTTCCACAGATCAGCCCTCCTTTCCGAGACATGTAGGCCACTCTGGTAGGATCAAATTTTCATAGTACCCATCCTTGCTTACTAAGTTGATTTCATTTGATGTTTCCTTGTATCTGTACTTGTAAACTGGGTATCATTATCAGAAAATCTGGAGAGAACATTGAAGTAAAAACAACGTGAAGTTTTAACCAACAGTCAAGTGAACATCTAATCCACCTTTTTGGGATTGAAACTGACAGACATTGTAGGAAGGTAAGAAGATGAATTGGATAAGGAAAGATGAGATGGAAGGGTAGACGAAAAGGAATGCTCTGATTTTGTCTTGAAAACCAGGTTTATAAATGATGAGATTAGCCATATTCTATTGTTATGATGGCAAGGTTAGTGTCATTATAACCATCATTGTCACGACAAAAGTCTGTATGACTGGTGGTCTATCTTGTACTTGAATGCAACCTTTTATAGTGGGTTATATATATATATATATGTAAAACATGGTGTTTTTAGGGCCTCGTGTACCGTGTTTCGAGTTCATAAAATAGTGATAAATAAGTACGAGAATTACAATTTGATTATTGATTTTTTTTAATAATAAATATTACTATAATGGTGTTTTAAATATTTTTCATATTTTTATATAAAATTCTTAAATAAAACACTTATAATAACCAACAGCCCAAGGATCAAACTTGAGGTTTAGGGAAATTTTGTACACAAAATCATTGCTAGATCACCTGGAATTCATTCAACAGATAATTTTTTTATAAATATATTTTTACTTAAATATGTTACTTTCATCCACAGATTTGCAAATGTATTTTAGGAATTAGTTGGCATTGAGTCAATTAAGAGAAATATAATAAAACAAAATTTTAATTTAATTTTAAATTTAGGGCTAAATAAGGCCTATAGGTCGTTTTTATTTTTTATTTAGGCCTCTAGGCCGATTTTAATTTTAATTAGGGAAAAAGGCCGGTTTTAGGAGAAAGAATGTGAAAGCGCGTCCAGCTGAGTGTGCTTTCTGCATAGATGGCAGTAAAGTACGCCCAGCTAGACGCGCTTTCACATTCTCTCTCTAGGGTTAGATTTTTCTGAGGGTTAGGATTATTAATTTTTTAGGGTTAGGGTTTTAGGGTTTTTGAAAGTGTTCAAGGTTTCTGACTGAAACGACGAAAGTTCTTAGGTAGTTTTGAGGGGTCAGGGATGTGATAATGTGCCTCGGTACACATACATTTCATATTTCATGACAAGATATGACCATCACTTGAGAAACCCATCCTTGGGAAATCAAGTTTTGGGGTGACATGGCTTGATACGATCAGGGGTCGAAGCCAACATGAAGGTCCCAATCAGCAGTCGTGATGCGGTCACGGGTTCGAGTACAACCGAGGGGCCAAGTGATGGTTGTTACGCAGTTAGGAGTTCAAGCTTTTTGGATACCTGCAAATAATGCCTTATATATACCATACATAAGATTGATGCCATAATTATATGGAAAAACTCTAGGGACTTCCGGTGTAATTAATGTTATTTTTTTCTCTATTTCCAAGCAGCTAGTGTAAGGCCTCAAAAATAGGTCTAGTAGGTTCGGGTAAGTTTATCAGGTTTCGAGTGAAAATTGGGAATTAATCGGGTTAATTAGCGATTTATATTCTTAATTAGTTAGCTTAATTTCATCTAAAAAATCGGTAAATAATATTTGAAAAATTAAAATATTTCTAGAAAATTTAATTTTATGATTTTAAATAATTTTTGGGTAAAAATAAATATTTTGAGTTAAATTGGAATTTAAAAATAATTTAAAATGGGGGTTTAAGTGGGTGATTTAAAATATTAATTAAATGAGACTAATTTGAAAAATAAGGGAAATGTGTAAGAGGTTTTAGAGCAAATAAACCATATTTTCAAAATTTTGTAGGGAAAGAAGCAAATTGTAAAACAAGGGAAAAGGGGGAGTGGGCTGATGGCAAATTCCCCAAATTTTGAAAATCAAGTAGGGGTTTTTAGTTTTAAAAACTCTACAACTACCTCACTTTTGACTCATTTTTCACTCGAATTAAGAACTTTTTCTCTCTTTTTTTTGTTTGTTTTCATAAACCAAATATCAGAGAATAGATCTAAATCTTTTCTCTCTCAAAATTCTCTCTAAAATCTGTCGAAATAATTTTCAAAGTTGGGCAAAAGGTCATCCAAAATTCTTCAAGCATTTTGATTCAAACTTCCAAATCAATTATTTGAGTTTAATTGAAGGTAATCCTCATCTCTAAACTTGTTTTTAAGTTTATTTCAATCATTATTTGTTAATGAAAGTGATTATAATGGATTTTCAACTTTAATTTCTTCTTTCTTGAACTTGATGATCAACAATGGTGGATCTTTCATTTTGAGTTGGAATCCAAATATTAATGGATGTCTAAGATCAAAATAGGTCTAATAAGAGATTTTTAATCTTAAATCAAAAGATTAAACACGTTTTATGGATCAATTTTGAGATATTCGAATTTGCTCAAGAACATGGATGATTTTTCCGGAAAATTATGAAATGGATTAAATGATAAAATTAACACTTAGAATACATGTTCTTGGACCAAGAATGAAGATTAGAAGTGGTTTGAGGTGTTGAAAAGAGAGTTTAGTGGAGGAATTCCATATTTCAGCTTAGTTGTGCAACATCGGTAAGGTAGTTTAGAGTAATGATTTAGATTTGTATACTCTATCAAATTTCGTGTTTCTTGTTTCTATTGTTAGTTTGTAATGCATACTTTGTCTATATTCAAGCTCCACATCAAGAGGAGGAACGTGCAAATCAGAATTGAAGCTCAAACTTGCTTGTTTGAATACATTTTTGCTTAAAAAGCTAAGTGTGGAGGTGAGTGATATTAAGGGCAATTTGGTATATTGGCCTGATTATGTGTTAAATTAAAGGTTTAATTGGTTTTATTAATAAATTAATTTCATATTGAATGGTTGGATTTGCAAAAATAGGTTTTATTTTATAAAAGAGCAAAATCGCAATTGAATTGGTAAGTTGTGTAGTATGCTTTTAGCATGATTAACTTGTATGGAATAAATTGCTATTTGGAGCATGAATTTTTATTTATTGAAAATTTGATAAAGGTGTTCTAATTTATATATGAATATTGGGAAAATGATATTTGCTATGCTTAATTTTATTGATGTTAAAATTGCTTAGCAACATGCTTTTACTTGCATTTTAACATTCTAAATTAAGTGATTAAACAATAGATTTTATGCCTTGTATGTATGATTATATTGGAAACATTGCATGGTGGATCCATTGGATATATTTGACATGCCATAGGATTTGTGAGTACTCACCATTATTTGCGATATTGTGAGCATATGGCTCTTGGTGGACTAATTTGTTAGGAGTAGATAAGGGATTGTTGAGCTTGAGTCTCCACTCATCGGGTTATATAACATCCTAGAATTTGGGGTTAGAAGTTTTGAGGTTTGTAGTGAGGGTCAGTGAGTAGGTCGAACTATTGTGTTTATTTTCGCATTCTAATGGTAGAATAAACCTACTGGTTCGGTAGTGGTGGGTGTGTTAACTTATCTTTAGGTCCTGGGTTTAAGTCCTCAAGTGTGCTAAAGAGGAATTGATTTTATTCTATTTTTTAATTAAGTTTTTTTTCTAAGTTTTAAAAACTTATTTATTTAAATAAGTTTTATTTTATTTCCTAAAACATTTTTCAATTAATTTGAAAGAGGAAGTTTTCACGTTTTTTCCGTATTCCTTGTCACATTTTTTTTGTTTTTCCTTCTTCTTTCTCCTTCAATTTTTGTTTCTCAATTTTAGGGTTTTGGTTCATTTGATCTTAAAATTTATTTGAGGTTTTTTTGTTTTGGGAATTTTTCTCTTTGCATTGTTTTCAACATCATAACTTCATAAATTTGTTACCGAATCTTTAGTTACAATCGTTTGTATGCAGTTGCGTTCGTTAGGGTTTTTGAATCGGGTAAGTTTTAGTATGAGTTAATTACTTGTTTTTGAGTTTTAGATTAATTTGTAGTTGGTTCGTTGTAGTGATTTGGATTGATTTAATTTAGTATGATTGGTTTGCTATTTTTCAAAATTAGTGGAATCAAGACGTTTCGGTCATTTTCTTTGGGGCTTTTAGATCAAAATCAGGTGTGTTTCTGAACCCTTAGTAATTATGGATTTCTTTGTTGATGCATATTCACGATTTTGGACTGTTTCGGTGTGGTTTCATGACCACACGAGTGGGCACACGGGATGTTCACACGGCCGTGTGACACTAAGAATAAGGGTTTTGAGACGTTTTTGGTGCCTCACGGCCTGGCCACACGGCTGTGTGGCTTTGATTTGGGAATTTTAGTCGATTTTCACACAGGCGTGTGCCTTGGTCACACAGCCGTGTCCCTTAACCACACGGGCCTGTGAGACTTCCACACGGCCATGTCTGCTCTGCATCTTATTTTAGCACATTTGGATAGTAAGTTACACGAGCTACTCACACGGCCATGTAACTCGACCACATAGGGGTGTGCAACTTGCATACGGGCATGTAAACCTCCACACGGCCCAGGCTGTAGTGTCCCAAACCCGGCATAAACGTTATGGCTAGATTGATACGGCTACATTAGCCACCGAAATGGCTAAGCTAACTTACGTTACTTTTTAAGACTTTAAATAAATTCATTTTAGAGAAAATCGTAGTTATACTTTGAGTTAGCTTAAAAGCATTCATTCATTAGGTCGTGTATGCTTAGGATTCATTTTATTGTTGACAGTGTTGTTTTAGAAAAACTATTTGCTTGTCACTCTTCTTTAAAAAAACTCGAAGTTAAACTAATGCAACGAAAAAACCATTTTTCAAGTCATTTTGGAAAATTAGTTGTCTTATCGATTTGTTTTTCAAAAACAGTTCCTTTGCAATGTAGTGGAAACTAGGGAACAGTATCAAATTTTACTTAAGCCCAATATCATGCATTATCTGGTTATTATCATGAAAAAATCCCCAAAAGAAAAGTTACCAAGCCATAGACCAGAAATAATAAAAAATTACAAGCCAAAACCAATAAAGACTTAATAATACTTGATTAAATAATAATCTGAGGTCCAAGTTGATTATTTGAATGCCAAGTCCGATCCTAATTTTGAGGTTTACCTGAAAAATTAAACATTATTGGGGGGTGAGCTTATGAAAAGCTTAGTGTGAGTCGAATAATTATTTAAATGGGGAAAAACATCAAATACAGTGAAACATATTAGCATTAACAAAAGAAAACAGAACCATCATAGGAATTTCATGTCATTATATAGCCATTATCAAATTGATGTCAAACGGTGTATGAGCATAGGTCATCATTCATTCGAGTAACAATCATTAATTTCGATACCATTCAATACAAAAAAATACAATGCGTAGCATAAATCAATAACATTCGAATATGTCGTGCACATGATGCAATAGAAAAAGGTTCCTACCCATACCATCCGCTACACACCACATGTTCCCCAGAACTCGTCTGCCAAACACCAAAACGTTATGAGCATAACTCGATGTGGTAAAACCACTAAATAATCAATAATGCAGAAAATTTGTCTGATATCAAATAGTGCGATACAATCGCCAATAACATATAATATGCAATAAAATTGTCAATCCCCTCGGTACTCCAGGTGCAGTGCACTGACTACGAATAATACGGACTTAATATGTCACCAGTACTCCACAGAACACTTCCGTCAACCACAAAATCCCAACCTAATGCATATGCAATATGTCACACAATCTCATACATAATCATATCTCAATACTTTTGACATTCATTAGGAAATAATCATATACTTTCAGTAAATCAAAATAGTGTTCTAATCTTTCAAATTACCATTGTGTTAGTATTAATCAATATCATTCAATTTCACATACTTTACGAATTTTCATTGTACATAAATAGCACCCTTTTTCAGTACACAATATAACAAATATCTCATGCATTTAAATCATACATAAGCTTAATATCTCAACACATTATATCATTCAGTCATACATTCTCATATCTCATAACTCAAATATGCAATTACAAACTCAATCAACCATCCATACTATCAAACTAGCAATTTTGCCAACATATCAATCTTTTAAGGCTCGAAACATACCTGGTTTGGCCATTCACAAAATCAATAATTTGGCTATTAATTCAATCCATTCAGCAAGCTAATTTATCAAATATAACATGATATTTAACATTTTCAAACAATTTTATGAGTTTAGGACCCACACCTTATTTTTTACTTTCTCGCAGTACACTGGCGAATCTTCCAATTTTCCTTAATAATTTCTTAAACGAACCTAAACCAAAATTCAGTATAAATTAAATAAATTTAACATTAAACCAACCCCCCAAACACCCACTTATGATTTCAAACCAATCGTTGAAATTATAACTATTTTATGAATCCAAACTAGTTAGATTCCTTACATTGTATAGATGCAAACCGTACGTACAATCGTTCTTCGCCTTTACGGATGATTTGGGGCGTATGGGTCAGCACTTAATTAAATATTATACTAGAAAATTATTAGCTAATTAACGATTAAATTCCTTAATTTAATCAATTCATAACCTTTACCCAACAACTATGTTGAAATAACAAACTAGTTACCCTTAATTGTACTTACGCTTCACGATTTGTGGAATCTGAATGGTCAATCGATCAAGAACGCTTTTCCCTAATTGAAATGGGTTTAAAAGATGATTAGGAGGGTTCAAGAACTCAAATTAATTCTGGAAATATATAGGCAAGACCCAAGAAACAAAATAGCATCCTTTCTTGCACATAGGCGCACGCACCACCACCCATGGTGGCCAAAATTGGGGCTGAATTTTAAAACGGTTTGAGATCTCATTAAATTCTGGAAAAATACCTTTGCAATCATTTAAAATCTCAAAAATTTTAGATCTGGAAATTTAGGTTTTTAATGGACAAGATTAATTAAGAAATTGAAGAGAGAAGAGACCTTACGCAAGCTAGTCGAGAGAAATGGCAATGGCAGTTTCTTAGCAATGTTTGGGATCAATCTTGGAGTTTAAGATTTCATATTTGGGGCTGATTTTAATGAGGAAAAATGAAAGCAATATGGTGGAAAATATGTTAACAAATCTTGTGGCAAAAATAAAAAGAAAAGAAAGAGATGGTAAAACTAGATGTAGGCGACGACAACAATATAGGAAAGGAAAAAAATTAAAATAAATGAAATAATAGGAGGAGAGGAACGACTAGGGCAATGAGGAGGAGGATTCAAGGCTGATTATTAGTGAAAATTTAATATTTATACCTAGGTTAACTAAGTTTGAATGGCCCACACATTAAAACAAGGGGTTTTTGTCAAAAAAATTTAAATATTTCCATGGGAAGGGAATTGAAGTTAGGACCTCAAGGATAAATTCACTAATATTTAACCATCAAACCAATAACTTATTCTTGATATAATTTGAAATATTTATTTTAAAAAAACAAGGCATGTCACATACTAGGGTTTAAGGCAAATTTGCAATATAATAAAAATAATGCGAGAGAAGGGATTTAAACTTGGGTTTCAAGAAATGCTACACTAACACTTAACCAAAAAACCAATACCTCATTTATTTCCTAAAAATGCATATATAAATTAAAAAATTAAGGCATGACAACTCTCTCTCGATTCACAAACCCGGTTCTACTAACCCCCAATATTTGGGATGTTACATAGGCACTTCCACACTGTTGTGTGGCCCTATCTCACAGATTTTTGTTCTATGTTGTATCTTGACTAGTTTTGTGTTTCTGTGTGTTTCAACCCTCGACTAGGCTTTAATAATGGTGTTTCAGACTCTGATCAGCTCATATTTGTGTGTTTGTTCATAATTATAGAATTAATTTAACAGTTTGATTAAATGTTATGTGATGTTACCTAGTAAATAAATACAATCATAACTGATTCTAAATCTGATCGATCGAGTTTGTGCATTTCAGATTCTGTATGATTGTTTGCATGTTGTATGCATTTTGCAATCGAATGAAAATTCTGCAATTGACTAATTGAATATGAGCTTCTATATTAGTGAGACTGTTACAGCATGTTTGGTTGGGTGTATTGGCTCCAATACACCCCTAATCGGTGGGCCCCACCTAATCCCTCTTTATTCCGTCGTTTGGTTCAATGTATTGTTAATACGCGTGTAATACATTACTTTCCTAATCGGTGAAAACCACCGATTTCTAATCCCTCTCTTTTGCCCAGATTAGCTGTCGCTTCAGATTACCCTCCCTGTTTTACCCTCCCCATTCACGCTTCTGTTTTACCCAAAATCCACCGTATTTTGTTTCTTCCTCCTAGCTTTCTTCTCCACTCTCCTCGCTGTCTTCTCCTTCTCTTTTTTACCTCTCTTTGGAGTCACAACTTTGTATTGTAAACCCTTTGCCAACGTCGTCGCAATACTCTCTGAACCGATAGCGGACCAATCTCCTGCGGATCAGACCCCACTGTCTTTCGGCATGCAGTCTCTCTCCGTCGATTCTCAACCTCCCTCCTCCTCTTCAACTCCACAGTGAGTCATTTTCGTTGTAATTTTTTGTTTTTCTATTTCTTTATAGATGGAAATCGAGTAAATATATTTATATATTTTGAAATCATTGTTTCAGGATGAGTTTAGAAGAAAAGTTCAAGATTATAAGAAGTGTAGGGGAAGAATGTATTCAAGAGGATGAACTGCTAAATCTTCTAAATCATAAACTCGAACCCATTTGCTATGATGGCTTGAGCCTTCGGCGCGTAATGCACATTGCTCGGTATTCTACTTTTCTTTTTTCTTTTTTCTTTTTAGAATCTTTAAGTTTTTTCCTCAAAATTTTATAGTCCTCTTATATTGATTTCTCTGTAGATGTAGGGATTGAATCTTTAATTGAATCAACTCTTTGATGGATTTGATTTATCGTAAAAGCTAATTATGGGTTTGTTTATTTATTCCTAACACATCATAATGATTGAAATTTGACAATTTAACTTTTTTCGATTATTTGACTTCAAAGTTTTAGCTTCTTCGTATTTTATTGATTTTATTATTTTTTAAACAATTGTTATATGCATATTTCCTTTCAATAAATTTATGCTATTTTTTGCATTTGTTTTCGGATCTAAGTTCTAACATACTTCTTTCATTCACTTTGTTTATTCATATATTGTGGCTCTACATTTAGATTTATTGTGTTTCTTTTAAATTTTGAATTCTTGTGGTCTTCAGATGAAATTAACTCGTGGCATCGAGTATAGGCCACTTGTGATGGATATAGCTCATGAAACAAGTCGCCTGTGATAATGAGGTGTGGGGCTAATAAGATCTTTTGATTTGTTTTATTAATATTTTGTAGTAATTCTTTTGTTGACTCGAATACAAAATGTGTTTTTCTAGGTGTTGTCAAATTATGGGCGTAGTGAGCAAGATGAGTTGTCACCGCCCAAATTCTTTACCCATGCATGCGGTGTCTTGACATATTTTTCCTTAAAGTGCTTCTGCTCTGGATTTTATCCTTTCCTGATTCCAAGGCTTTTAGAGAACTTTAGGTAGATTTATAAGTAAATCTCAATAAAAGTGCGAGTCTCACTCTGTTTCAAGTTACTTCTACGAATTACTCAATTTGTTAACCATATAAATGCTTATTAGGCATATTTTCTAAGTGATATCCATTGTTTCATTTTCTTTTTCTAATTGAGAATTTTCATTATGACATCATTTGGTATCCTTTTATTGGAGTAATTGGAATTTTTTTCTCAATGTGTCCAAATAAAGAAAGTTCCAATTTATGATTGAAGATCCAAATTTACTATTATATTCCTCTACATAGCTATTTTAAGTTTGACAGTTTAAGTAGAGAACAACTGTTAAGGATCTCCAGCATTGTTGCTATTGATCTCCTTCCATTTTTCTGTAGTTTATTCTGGACTATTTTTTACAAGCTGTACCATTGCTTGTGTACATTCTATGTTTTCTTGTAGGTTATAAAGTTATTTCTTCCTTATGATGTTTGTTTTAATTTGATTGTTTGCATTGTATGTGTATACTTATGATGTTTGGATCGTTTACAGGTTATTTCTTTCTTGACTGCATCTTTGAGATTTGATGGTGCTTTGAATGTGGATGTGAATGAGTTTCAGACCAATTTAGTCCCATACCCTGAATCCATTTCATGTTGTCTTCATATGCACCAGTGATTTCAGCGGAAAAGGCTTACCATGAGCAACTATCAGTAGCAGAAATCACAAGCAGTGCATTTGAACAACTGTTAAGGATCTCCAGCATTGTTGCTATTGATCTCCTTCCATTTTTCTGCAGTTTATTCTGGACTATTTTTTACAAGCTGTACCATTGCTTGTGTACATTCTATGTTTTCTTGTAGGTTATAAAGTTATTTCTTCCTTATGATGTTTGTTTTAATTTGATTGTTTGCATTGTATGTGTATACTTATGATGTTTGGATCGTTTACAGGTTATTTCTTCCTTGACTGCATCTTTGAGATTTGATGGTGCTTTGAATGTGGATGTGAATGAGTTTCAGACCAATTTAGTCCCATACCCTGAATCCATTTCATGTTGTCTTCATATGCACCAGTGATTTCAGCGGAAAAGGCTTACCATGAGCAACTATCAGTAGCAGAAATCACAAGCAGTGCATTTGAACCAGCTTCAATGATGGCCAAATGTGATCCACGCCATGGGAAATACATGGCTTGTTGATTGATGTACAGAGAAGATGTGGTGCCTAAAGATGTGAATGCTGCAGTGGCAATAATCAAGACCAAAAGGACCATCCAATTTGTTGATTGGTGTCCCACAGCGTTCAAGTGTGGCATCAACTACCAGCCTCCAACTGTGGTACCTGGTGGGGATTTGGCCAAGGTTCAAAGGGCAGTTTGCATGATTTCAAATTCTACTAGTGTTGCTGAAGTGTTCTCAAGGATTGATCATAAGTTTGATCTGATGTATGCAAAGCGTGCATTTGTGCATTGGTATGTCGGTGAGGGTATGGAGGAAGGTGAGTTTTCTGAAGCTAGAGAAGACTTGGCTGCTCTTGAGAAAGGTTATGAAAAAATGGGCTTGGAATCTGGTGAAGGAGATGAAGATGAAGGGGATGAGTACTAGGCTAGAATATAGAGTAAAATCTGCCAATGGACTTATTGGTCAGCTAATTAAAATGGGTTATTTTGTTTGTCTTCTCTATTGTATCAAACTTCAAAACATGTTTTAATGGATCTTTGCTTAATTTCATATGCTCTAACTTGCAGTACTTTCATATGCTCAAAAAGTATGCGTGCTTCAAAAATGGGTTCTTTGGTTTGTATTCTCTATTGTAGTATCAAACTTCAAAACATGTTTTAATGGATCTTTGCTTAATTGTTTTATTAAATTATATAAGAATATTAATTATTAATAATTTTATTAAATTATATATTATAATTATAATATATTTAATAATAATTATGTTAAATTATATTTTATAGTATCATATATTATGATTTGAGTAAATTCATATAAGAATATTGATTATTAAGAATTTTATTAAATTATATATTTTAATTATAATATATTTAATAATAATTATGTTAAATTATCTTTTATAGTATCATATATTATGATTTGAGTAAATTCATATAAGAATATTAATTATTAAGAATTTTTAAATTATATATTTTAATTATAATATATTTAATAATAATTATGTTTAAATATGATTAAATTATTTATTATTGATATTAATAATCTTATTAAAATTTAAATAACAATAACAATAATCATTTACCCAAACAAATTTATGCTAAGGGTATTCTAGTCATTTTAATTTTTTCCATTATGCTATTACACCTCTATTCCATTCAACCAAACACAAGATTACTATTACGCCTCTATTCCATTACATTCAACCAAACAATTGATTTGCTATTACGCCTCTATTCCATTACACCTCTATTCCATTACGTCTCTATTCCATTACGCCTCTATTCCAATACAGCGAACCAAACGTGCTGTTAGTGTTTGATGTGTATTCATACATATGCATAAAATTAGGGTTTTGGTTGCAAAGAGAAGGAAGTCTAATTTGGGCGGTTTTAACTGCAATATCTTTGTATAGCAGTTTACCATACCATACTGACCGTATACCAGCTCAACTGCATACCTTTACTCAAGTGGCTTAGTTCCACTTTACGTGGTGTGTGGGGTGGATGAACCTATTATGGTTCTATATGGTGTGCAAGGTGGACAGGCCTTCTGTAGGCCTTTTGTAGTGTGCAGGGTGGACGAAAAGGTGTTCAATTGGATGGGTGGGATTTCTGATTGTCGCATAATTTACGCATCTGAATTTATGTTTGTTTGTATGATCATTAGCATATTTATGAAATGCTTTTAATAGTCTGTTGCGATCGGGTACATGAGTGGTTGGAATGATATTATAAATGTGTTCAGTTTGTTAATGATAACTTTCAGTTTATCAGATTGCGAAAATGAGATGTTTGTATGTGATTTGTAAACATATACTCTATTGGACTATACATTAAATTACTCCGTCTTTTGCCTTACCTGTTTCAGACTCACACTGAGCTCGTGTAGCTCACCCTTTAGTTTTTCCTCTTTCAGGTACTATCGTGTTCTGATGTTGAACTCGGCATGCCAGAGGTCTCGAAGTGATACGTTTTGAATCAAGCTAATAAAGTTTTTTTGCAGCTCTTAATTTGTTAAACTGTTTTGGACGTAATTGTTTTATACGAACTATGGTATAAATCTTATTTAGGACTTTCGTAAAGTGTTATTTGGACTAACTTTTAGAAACTGCAAATTTATATTTCTGAATGTTTTTAACGTAACTTAAATTACTGTTTTGAATCCTAAATTGTTAAACGGTTTAGTTCAAATTTAGCAATTATGTTCGAAATGAGTTTTTAACAATTATTTTTGTAAAATTGCTTTTAGATCACTTCGCTGATCAATGTAACCTCTGATATCTAGTCAAAACTTTTAGGTCGAGTTTTGGGGGGTTACATTTAGTGGTATCAGAGCTAGGTTTGGAAAAACTCAACCTGTATTTTTACGTATCCGTGTGCGGACGTATTTGTTTAAAAAAAGGTGTGTTTTGATAAACCATACCATAGCGTTTTGAAACGGTTTCACTAATTTTGTGAAAATGAGATGTCTGAAACTCTAAAGCTGGTCCGTGCTAACTTTTGGGACTGTAAGTTTAAATCATTAAAAAATTGAACTATAGAATTAGATATTTATTTTTGTGTTTGATTTGGAATTGTAGATATTTTGAGTTTAGATACAAGACTGATATGGATTCTGGTGGTAAGCGGGATCGTGAAGATCAGCCTGGTGAGACTCTCGAGGAGTCGTCAGTTTCTTCGAGTCATTTGTCTGTTCAAGAGTTAGAAGTCAATGTGGTTCTGCTAGCTTCGGGTAGCGATAACCTAGAGGTTGGTATTTAGGCATTGACTCGAGTAGTGAGAGAGGTTCTAGAGAAAGTATTTGAGGTTAGTTTAGAGAGAACCAGAGAGATGGTTCAAGGTAAGTGTGTGAATTGTAGGAAGGAAAGATATTGTAGTCCTTCGAGATTGGAGCCTCGGACTACGAAGCATGTAAGATTGTAGTTGAGTGTTAGCAAAGGAAATGTGGAATGTTCTAGTAGTGGCGCGGATGTTTCGATTTGTGGGTAATGTAAGAAGCGTCATCCGGGCGATTGTTGGAAAAAGTCAAGAGCGTGTCTCAGATGTAGGTCCATGGAGCATCGGATTAGGGAGTGCCCTTGTCAATATTGAGTCAGGTATGGTTGTAGGTATTTTGATTTTGTGTGTGTTATTATTGAGAATGATGTGATTGTCTTTTCATTGGAGAATGTTCTGTGTGTCTGTGTGTTAAGTAGTATAAAATTATTCTCGTTAGAGGTTGAGTATGGTATCATAGTGCTTCAGGGTTAGAGTGTGCAATGGGAGCGTAGTGGTGGAATGTGTATTTAGATGATTATTCTGTTAGTGGGAAATTTTGGGGGGAAAATTTCTTTAAGAATGAGTGAGTTGTAACATCCCGGAATTCTGGGTTAGAAGTTTTGAGGTTTGTAGTGAGGGTCAACAAGTAGGTCAAACTATTCTAATTATTTTCGCGTTTTAATGGTAAAATAAGTCTGCTGGTTCGGTGATGGTGGGTGTGTTAGCTTATCTTTGAGTCTCGGGTTCGAGTCTTCAAGTGTGCTAAAGAGGAATTAATTTTATTCTATTTTTTAATTAATTTTCTTTTGTTTTAAAGTTTTAAAAACTTATTTAAATAAATAAGTTTTATTTTATTTCCCAAAAACATTTTTCAATTAATTTGAAAGATGAAGTTTTCATGTTCTTTTCCATATTCCTTGTCACATTTCTTTTTGTTTTTCCTTTTTTCTTCCTCATTTAATTTTTGTTTCTCAATTTTAGGGTTTTGGTTCATTTGATCCTAAAATTTATTTAAGGGTTTTTCGTTTTGGGAATTTTGTTCTTTGCATTGTTTTCAACATCATAACTTCAGAAATTTGGTACCAAATCTTTAGTTACAATCATTTGTGTGCAATTGTGTTCGTTGGGGTTTTTGAATCAGGTAAGTTTTAGTATGGGTTAATTACTTCTTTTTGAGTTTTAGATTCATTCGTAGTTGGTTCATTGTACTGATTTGGATTGAAGTTAATTTAGTATGACTGGTTTGCTAGTTTTGGGAATTTGTGGAATCAAGTCATTTCGATCATTTTCTTTGGGGCTTTTATATCAAAATGAGGTGTGTTTCTGAACCCTTAGTAATTAGGGATTTCTTTGCCGATGTATATTCACGATTTTAGACTATTTCAGTGTGGTTTCGTAACCACGCAGATGGCCACACGGGTGTGTGTCGTACACGGGCGGTTCACACGGTTGTGTGACACTGGGAATAAAGGTTTTTGGGCAGTTTTGGTGCCACACGGCCTTGTGGCTTCGATTTGGGAATTTTAGTTAATTTTCACACCTTAGCCACATGACTGTGTCCCTTAGCCACACGGGCATGTGAGACTTCCACACGGCCATGTCTTCTCTGCACCTTATTTTAGCAATTTTGGACAGTGAGTTACACGGGCTACTCACATGACCATGTAACTCGACCACACAGGCATGTGCAGCTTGTACATAGACGTGTAGGCCTTCACACGATCTACGCACTTTTACACGGCCGTGTGGCCCTATCTCGCAGATTTTTGTTATGTGTTGTATATTGACTTGTTTTGTGTTTCTATGTGTTTCGACCCTCGGCTAGGGTTTAATAATGGCGTTTGGGACTCTGATCAGCTAGGATTTATGCGTTTGTTCGTAATTATAGAATTGATTTAATACTTTGATTAATTTTTTTATGATGTTACCTAGTAAATAAATACAATCATAACTGATTCTGAATCTGATCGATTGAATTTGTTCATTTCAGTTTCTGTATGATTGCTTGCATGTTGTGTGCATTTTGCAATTGTATGAAAAGTCTACAATTGACTGACTGAATATGAGCTTCTGTATCAGTGAGACTATTAGTGTTTGATGTGCATTCATACATATGCATAAAATTAGGGTTTTGGTTGCGATGAGAAGGAAGTCTGATTTGGGCAATTTTAACTGCAATGTCTTTGTATAGCAGTTTACCATACTATACTGACCGTATACCAGCTCAGCTGTATACCTTTACTCAAGTGGCTTAGTTCCACTTTACGTGGTGTGTGGGGTGGATGAACCTACTATGGTTTTATGTGGTGTGCAGGGTGGAAGGGCCTTTTGTAGCCCTTATGTGGTGTGCAGGGTGGACGAAAATGTGTTCGGTTGGATGGGTGAGATTTCTAATTGTTGCATAATTTACGCATCTGAATTTTTGTTTGTTTGTATGATCATTAGCATATTTATGAAATGCTATGTATAATCTGTGACGATCGGGTACACGAGTGGTTGGAATGATAATATAAATGTGTTCGGTTTGTTAATGATAACTTTCAGTTTATCAGATTGTGAAAATGAGATGTTTGTATGTGATTTGTAAACATATACTCCATTGGACTATACGTTGAATTACTCCATCTTTTTCTTTTTTCCTGTTACAGACTCACACAGAGCTCGTGTAGGTCACCCCTTAGTTTTCCCCCTTTCAGGTACTATCGTGTTCTGAAGCTGGACTCGGCATGACGGAGGTCTCGAAGTGATACATTTTGAATTAAGCTAATAAAGTTTTTCTGCAATTTTGAATTTATTAAACTGTTTTGGATTGTAATTGTTTTATACAAACTGTGGAACAAATCTTATTTAGGACTTTTGTAAAGTGTTATTTGGACTAAATTTTAGAAACTGCGGATTTATATTTTTGAATGTTTTCAACGTAACTTAAATTACTCTTTTGAATCTTAAATTGTTAAATGGTTTAGTTCAAATTTTGCAACTGTGTTCGGAATGAGTTTTTAACAATTATTTTTGTAAAATTGCTTTCAGATCACTTCGATGATCAATGTAACCTTCGAGATTCGGTCAAAACTTCTATGCTAGGTTTTGGGGTGTTACAGGTTATTTGAGGTGCTAAAAGGGAGCATGTGGCTTTGGCCCGCTCAATTCAGAAGACTGTATTTGATTTGTGGGAGTTCGGAGATTCGTTTATCCAATGTATGATTACACATTTACTTATTCTCATGGATGTATTATGCCAATATAATTGATTGATTGTGCCAATATAATTTAATGTTTATGTGTTAAAAGATGATTTTACATGTCATGGAAAAATTGATTCTTAATTCTTGAAATAGCATGTGATGTTATGGTTAAATATTAACATGTTGTGACTGAAAATTTAATGGTTAATTGCTTTGATTTATGCATGATCGGTTACAAATTATTTGATGTTTTTACTATCATTCACTGAGCTTTTTAAGCTCACAGCTTCACATTTCGTGCAGAGAATTTCCAGACAGAAGGAGTCGAGAAGCGAGTGCAAGGGAGATCTAAGAATAAGGCTTGGTAGTGCCTTAAGAAATTTACTTTAGAGACTATATAGGGGCATTGTGATGCTTTAGGGACTAGTGTTATTTTACTTGTAATGGACATTGGACATTAAATTTTGGACTTCAATTTTGGTGATTTTATAATTGCTTTAATACATTATTTTATGTTTAACTGATGTTTGAATTATGGTATGTTGATGAGTGTTCATACGGTGGTTGATAACACGATGTATGAAGCTTGTGTTTTATACTAACAATGTTTAATTGAAGCATACCATGGAGTGGATTGCTTGCGGCTAACGTATGTAGCTTGTGTGAATTAATTGATGTTTGCTAAATGTATAATTGGGTATTAAATTTTGATTAATGGTTGCATATTTGTTGTAAATAAATTAAATTGGAGATGTGTGGATGTTTATGGTAATTAATTGTAGCTATTTCAAGTTTAATGGGTAAGTAAAATATGTAAAATTGGGAAATTAAAACGATTTTTTTTTACAAAATAGGTGCAATGGTTTGCACACAGCGTGTGGGTTTTTGGGGGTTTAATTTTTGGTTTTTGTAATCTAGTATTCTATTTTGCTTAATTTATATTTTAGTCTTAAAACTTGATTAGATTAATTGAAACCTTTAATGATAAGGAAACTTGGTAATATTTTAGGATTGGACTTGTAACTATTAATATTTGGTAAAAACACTCTGTATTTTTAATTTGGAAAATGTACTAAAAATTTGAAAAAGTTACGATTTAGTCCCTAATAATCAAACTTGAATTAGACATAGTAAATGAACTCGAATTAAGCTAAAATTTTTAGGGCTTGCATAATTTGACTAAAAAAGGTCGGTAACTATTTAGAAATAAAATCGAGATAGTTAACCTTAGGTGGTAAAATAACCAAATTACCTTTAGGTTTAAATACATAGAAAAAGTTTAAAAATGGTTCACAAGGTGCTTTCACATTAATAAATGATAGTTAATTAGTCATAAATGAGGTGTTATAAGGTTGGGGTGTGTGTTGGGTGGTCGTTAACTGGAGAGTCGCTTCGGTGGCTAATGTAACGTTTCAAATTCGAGTCGGTCTGTCTGGGTCAGGTTTGAGGTGTCACATGCAGTATCTTTAACTTTTCATTCTTGTCCAAAAGCTGACGCCAAGGTGGACACAAGAGGGCTCCCAGGAAATGAGCGGATGTTTTGGTACAGTAGAGGTCAAACTTGGGTCAACGCGACAACGGTTGTTGTTATTAATGGGTTATATAATAACAACAGCCGTCGTCGCCCTGAAAGGAGAATCACCTTTACTGCACCGCGACAGTTGCTCCCCACTTGAGAGTCCTATTGTGTCCACGACAGTGTCGACCTTCGAATAAGAAAGAAGGTTAAAGATACTCGTTGCCTGGAAGTGGAGAAAAAAATACACCGATTATAGTGGGAAGCCCTAGAGTTTTTCTATATGAATATGTCATCAAACTTCTGTATTGTATTTATAGGGCATCATTTTCGGGTACTTGAAAAGATTGAGCTCGTAGCTGCATAACGGCCATCAACTAGCTCTCTCGTTATACCCCAATCCATTACCGCATAACGACCGTTGATTGAGACCTCCACATCGATTTCAACCCTTAATTGTAGAAAGCAAAATCACCCCATAACCAACTTCTCTAGGATAGGCTTTGGAGGCAATGATCTCATCTCGGCATGATATATGAAATGTGTACGGCTCGAAGCGATATTGCATCACCGACGACTCAAGAATACCTCGAACTTAAGCCAAATATTTTTAGCCAACGAAATATTTAAGACCGGGAGTGGTTTATAATGAAGAAATGGAGAAGATTGGAGAGAAATTATATGACTTATGAATGATGAAGCTTGGTATGTTAGAGCTAAGAAGGGTATGTTTGCAAAGGAAAACCTTGAAGGCGCACTGGAACATATTTTAAACATTTTGAAGAAAATTTTAAAGTGTTACAATGCATTTGTAGTGTGTGGAGTCCTGAATTCCCACCCGTCCCAAACGAGAGTATGTGGTCACCTGTGTCCAGCGCGCTATTCGAGTTGGTGTCAAACAATGACCTATGTTACGTCCCGAAAGGTCGCCTGAATTATACCCTGATAAAGAACAATATGGATATTCGAGAGAGGCATGATTAACAGAAATTATACGGGTATTGTAGATACTTAGGGCATACGAAGACAACATGTTCTCTGTCGAGGGATACGTTGGGACTCCAGCGTCGATAACATTACTTTCAATGGAATTTCATATTCATTAGTGTGATTCGCTATTCACTTTGGTTAAATTTCTTTATTGTTAACTTACGCATAACTCAAGAAAAGACAAAGGTATTGCTCAAATAGAGACTTTATACTAATTGTAATAATTAATAATGTATAACACCTAAGATAATTGTTTTGTAAAAATAAACTATTTTTTATGACATTTTTATTTACATCACAATATCTATAACCAAAAATGCATCGCACTCATCGTTGGGGAGAATTTGTGCTGCAAGGTGGTGGACGACGGTTGCGTGCAGGATTCCTCCGTAGAACCAGGCATACAACCAGAGGTTCAACAGGAGGTGCAACCGGAGGTGTATCCGGAAGTGCGGGCTTGTAGGCTTCCTCCTCCTTGTCATCATCGCCTGAATATGAACCTCGCATGGCCCCTTAGGCAATTGTATCTTCCAGATCGACAACGTCATCATCTTCTTCCGTTGTCAATTGTTGCGTCGTCCCCGTCGCCCATCGTGTATTCGTCACTTCCGCATCTGATGGTTGCAACGATGAGCCACCCAGGTAAAATGGTGATGTGTGCAGTGTTTAGGTCACTATAGGCGTGTAACCATAAAGTGCCCCAAATCCTTGGTACATCAACATTAACCGGCCATCGACATCGACATTGACTGATGTATGGGTGTCTACATCAGTGCCGTCATCGGTGGCGATACATACAAGGTTCGGCATTGTCATCAGCATGAGGTAGTATGCGGGGGATGTCGGTGCCTCGAAATATGAACCTGCTAGAACAGAAGAACCAGCCATGTGCGGTAGTGATCCGTAGTGCGGTGGTGCTTGTAAAAGAATACATGGGGCTAGTGAATTAATAGGGAATAATTTGAGGGAATTGACCCGGATATTACGTAGCCATAGGCAGCGCATCTTCTAGCGGAGCCGATGACGAACCTGTCGGGCAACCACGTCCCCTCCTACGCTATTGTGGCAATCGACGTTGCCTCTTCGACTGAATTTTCCTACTACTTGCCTCTGGTGGTAGTAGATAGGCTTGCCGACGACTCTAAACTATGTCAAGTAATCATCGGTCATCGTCATGTCTGGCAAGAAAAACAGTTCGCAGGTGGGTATAAATTCCATCCTTCAATCCTAAGCTTGGATGTGCTCCTTATGCTTCTCCGCCCAGTCTTCGTCGTTCTTCCCCCGCATGTCCACCTTGTGTAGTTCCTTTATATCTCGCGGTGGCAGTGAAATTCATTGTCTATACCCGAACTGTCGTAGAACCCGATTCGATTCGTGTATTACCACTGTCGCATACAATACCAACGCCACCTTCATGTTCCACATCTCTTGATTTTCCAACACTTCCAATAGGATGCAAGATATGATCTCAGAGTCAACATACGACATCCATTCAAACTAAAAAGCATAAATTGTCAATATTGTTACGTACTAATTTTTTTAACAAATCATTGCATAAATAATATAGGTTCAAAAAGGATAAGAAATTAACCTCAGTTTTAGAGCGTTGATCTAATTGTAGCCTTACGTCTTCCAACTCGTCGGGCAGTCTGACATAACTCAATCCATGGTTCCACCAGTACAAGCGATATATTAGGCAAAACATTTAATAAATAAAAACATTTACTACACAAACTACATATTTATTAATAAATTATGTTTACCTCGTCACCAACGGGAACATGTATGGGTCCTTAACTCTAAGACGTAGAAATGGTATTCACTACCAGACCTACGACTACAACAGCAACAAGCAACAAGCAACCACCGATCGACATCTTATCCGGTTATGTTGCCCAACAAAGCTCTCAGTATAATGTCGACAATACGGCAGATCCCCAACTTAGTTTTGCGCAGTTATTGAAGTCTATTAGATGTAGAAGCCACCTTATGTGCACCAAATTTCTAGATTTATCGGGCATTAAAATGCCCCAATTTAACCTCATAATGAATGTTCGGGCGTACTATTTTATGACCTCCTCCATTGCGTCCTCGGGAAGTTTATTGAAATTTTTCTCCAACTAGTTGGTTGATATTCAACCATCTTCGAACCTGTTTGGGACCTTCCCCAACATTTTCGTGCAGAGGTCCACTTTTCCCGGAACCATCGTTGATCATGTATGGCTGGCCCATCCACCAGAAGACCGAGCTATAATGCTACATCCTCGAGTGTGATTCTACTTTTGCCGTATAGAAGGTGGAAAGTGTGTGTTTCAAGCCTCCATCTTTCCACCAACACGCTAATTAATGTGGGATCGAGTTTGCAGCCCTCTTGCATGTAAGACGCACGCAAGAATCTAGCCTCTTGTAAGTACCCACGAATTTCAGTGACCGAAGGCTCCCTTGTATTATGTATGAACACCTCTAGCACACAATCGTCAGCCTATTTACAACATAAAAAAATTATTTAGATTTATCGAAAAAATTAACATAATTAAAAATAATGAAAATATAAAAATAACGAATTACCATTGCTATTTGGGTAGCAGAAATATGGTTGTCGTCGAAGTAGATTAGAGAGGCATCCATTCTAGAGAAACTGATCCGAATGAATAAAATACGATATAATTAAAAATATATTATTTTTAAATAAAAATATAAATAAATTTTGAATAAAAAGCTTGAGAGAGTTGAGAGAGTTGAGAGAGTTGAGAGAGTTTAAGAGAAGGATGTGAATGAAAAAAATGAAATTTAGGGGGTATTTATAGGGTTAAAAAAGTAACCGTTATGATTTTTAATTTTTTTTAACGTTTGGTGTAGGCAACAGTCAAAAAGTCATTGAAGTTACCATTGTGGGAAAGCGTATCTAGTTGGGCGCGCTTTTACATTCTCTCTCCTAAAACCGGTCTATTTTCCTCATTAAAATTAAAATCAGCCTAAAGGCCTAAATAAAAAATAAAACAGCCTAAAGGCTTTGTTTTCCAAATTTTAGGGTAAACTACATTAGTAGTCATCTAACTATGAAAATTTACAAAATGGTTACCCAATTATTTGATTTTCTTTTTCTTTTTTTAGCCATCCATTGTTAAATTGGTAATGGAAAGATGACATGGCAATTTTTAAAATGGGATAACAACAAATTTAGCCCTCAACATTTACACATTGTACCAATTTAGTGTTAATTTTTAATATTTTAGCCCTCAATATTTACACATTTCTTAATTGTATCCTATATTTTACATGAAAATATATTTTAATACACAATGACAAAACTAGAAATAAAAGCAATAATATTTTTTACAAAACTTCATCTATTATTAAACTAGACAATCCTTAAATACATTGCTTTCCTTATACTTCAAATGATTAAGAACTTGATATCTCTCAATGAATTAATTCATTTTTTGTTAGCTTGAGTTGACTTCCATTAATGAAGCAAATCAAAGCTAAAAAAAATTATTTTCTTAAAGTTGTTAGACTTACAATTGGATTGAATTAATGAAGCAAAAATTATTTTCAAGCAATTGAATTAGCCTTTTTTTTTTCAAAATTTGAGTTGTTTTGTTTCTTGTTGCTCATTGAATCAAATGTAAGGATAATGTCGAAAAGGGTCACAAAGAAAAGCAAAGCTACAAAATGATCAAATTGCATGTGTAAACATTGAGAGTTCAATTTTTTAGAATCAAGATTAAATTGGCACAATGGATAAATGTTGAGGGTATGTCAATTTTCTAAAGCTACGGCACTAACTTTTGTTAGTCATTTAACGATTGGTGACTAAAAAGGAAAAAATCGAAAAGTTGGGTGATCATTTTGTAACTTTTCATAGTTAGGTGACAAAAAAAACTGACTAATAATTGAGTGACTAAATAATTTACCTTAAATAATAGGATTAATATATTCGGAGGTATTTGAATTGGCAACTTGTACCTACTTGATATCTAAATTTGAAAACCGTAAACCAACTTGATATTTTTTTTAGGTATCTGACGAACACCATTAAAATATGACACTAACGACCAATAACATATAACATGTGACAATCTCATATTTTGACACATGGCAAAAATTAAAAATATATATTTAAATACGAGACTACCACATGTCACCATGCCATTGGTGGTGAGTGATTGTATTTTAATAGTGTTAGTCATGTACCTAAAAAAAAGTAGCAAGTTAAGTCCAAAAAATTTAGATGCCAAGAATTAATTGCCAAATTCAAGTCCAACTATATATATTAACCTCCTAAATAATAATTTAATAAGATATTTATTATACTTATTTTAAATTTTGATTTGAAACGCCATTCACTCTTCGTAACTTCCTTTTTTTCTAAATTATATATTATGCACGTGAATGTGCATAGATAAATTTAAACCTTTTAAATCTTAATAAATAATAGTATTAAAATAATTATTTACTTAAAAACTATTACTTTATTTTTAAAAAATATAACTTACTTTAAAAAATATTTTTAATTCACAAAGTGCGATGAATTCTAGTTCCTATAAAAAATTGATTTACTGATAATTAAATTTAGAATTATTCATATAATCATGTTATATGCTTTATAAGAGATCATTGAGACACGTTTTGGATAGAAATAAATAAAATATTAATGACTTTGTCTTATTGATGTGTGCAATGTGACTGTTTTAATGTACAAAGGCTTTCCATCTGTGTGCTTTGTGACAAATTTCCTTAGCGGAGATCGTCATGATAAAAAGCTGGAACCAAGCATTTAGTTTTTGGAATTATGCATTTGGATGCCCAGACTGAAACAAACAAAAAGGCTATTATTATTTTCGTGGTTGGTTTGACCTTGTATTCACTCATACAGACCCCAGTATTTCACCTCATTATCCATCCAATTAAGACCCACACAGTATTTGATTGATCATTTTCAGATCCCTGATCAAAGATTTAATTGACATGGAAGGGAGGAAAGTTGGGGAAAATTTAGATAAAGTCAGTCAACCAACCATGTTACCTGTAATCCAGCAAGTCCCAGCTAATGATGGTGCCAAGTCACATGGTCCCAACTTTCACAACCTGGAGACTCCCCACTATCCTAGTCACTAACTAAGCAGACCAAGTAAAACAAACCAAGATATTGAAATCCCATGGTATGCCTATGAACATGAATCAAACTCTTGAACACCCCCAACCCCAAAGCATAAGCTAACATCTTTCTTCATTTAACAATGAATATCTCCAAACAAATCCAGCATTACCATAAACAAAGCAGAAGATGATGATACATTGAACAGTTAAAAAATGATCTCTACAGCAACTGTTAAGAATCCGGGCGCTTGAAAACGGTTTATTGTACATGAGCATGATGCTCACTGAACACATTTGGATGAAACTATATATTGCACAATGCACACTGGATGACTAAAATAACACAATGGAATGGTACATGATGAGTAAAATGACTATAAACCAACTAGTTACGGAGATTTGTGGGATTGCAAAGTAAAGTACATGCACTTATCTTTCATCGCTTCGGCTTCACTTCCATACTCTTTGAATTTATATTCATCCTGTTTAAAGCTAGGGGGAACTTTTCCCTCACTGTAGCATTGATTACATAGACTAAAATGAGACTTCACTTCCCTAAAGCGAGAACCAATAACTGGGTAACGGCAAACTGCACAAACCCGGCGCCCATGACGGTTCCTATCTCCATTTTCTAACTTCAACAGAGTGGACATGATACCAAATCCCCAATCAGGATCATCGAACATGGTAAGAAATTCACTGAAAGATACCATTGAGGAATCTGTTTCTCCATGAACTTCCAGGATTTCACTAATTCCATGAGAAGGAACATAAATAGCCCTCAACCATTTGATGTACTGTACAGCATCCACCTTTCTAATCTGAGAACTACCCTCATTTACTGGCCGCCATAAGAGTGCATCAAAGGCAATCCTTTTTCGTTTATTTGGAGGTCCATTACAAATGGGAGCAAGAACAGCATAAAACATGCCCAAGTCCACCCTGCCTGATCCTGTTTCATCCAAGACAGAGAGGATTCTCTCATTTATAGCTTTGACAGCTCCTTGAAAGGTTTCAGGTTTTAGAAAACTAAGTAATCTGCGTAGAATTCCTTCCAAATTAGGCTTACGAATGGATTTCTGAGGACCTCCACCACCAGAGTAGGTGACTGGTACATCAATTTCATTCATTTCCTTCTTCAAAAGATCTACGTTGCAACGGCTCAATCTTGTAATTCTCTGGAAAGCCCTAATTTGAATAGCACTTCCTAAATCTTGCCTCAATGTAGTCTTCTCACCCACAGTCTTGAATTTTGATGGCTCCACTATTACAAAAGCCCCTTCTCCATTGCCACCACCATTACTCTTTACCTTCTTCTTCTGCAGCTGTTTCAAATGGTAAATGGCATCGTGTAATTCAACCCTGTTTGTCATTTTCAAAGCCTCCTTCAAAGCTTTCTTAGCTTCTTCAGTTTCTCCAGCTCCCAACAAAGAAACAGCCTTATTGAGCTGTGCCCGCCAATGATTCGGCCACACCGCTAAAACCCTAGTGTACATCTCAGAAGCTCTCTGGAACCTACCCAAGTCCATATAAAGCCCACCTAGATTGTATAAAGCATCAACATGACCAGGTTTCAAGTCAATAGCTTTCTGGAAAACCTCAATTGCCCTCTCATCTTCACCCAGAGCATGCAAAGCTGATCCCAAATCACAATGTGCATCAGCATAATCTGGTTTCATGAAAATAGCCTCTTCTAAAGCCTTTGCAGCTGCCCTATACTCTCCAACCCCGAAAAGAGCACTACCCAAAAGTTTCAAAGCTCTAAAATGCGTGGGACAAAGGATGGCAGCCTCTCTATAATACTCACAAGCACTTAAAACCATACCTTCTCCTTCGAGAGCAATCCCAAGATTGACATAAATTTGAGGAAGCAAATAACCCCATTGATTCCCACCTGCCTCAGCTGCTTCCAAGGCCAACAAAAACTCTTCTTTAGCTTCTTTGTACTTCCCTAACACATACAAACAATTACCAGCTCTAAAATGTGGCCTCACATCCATTGGCTGCAATTCGCAAGACCTTTTGAAACTAATCAAAGCTTCTTTAAACAACTGATGCTCATATAAAACCCTCCCAATCGCCATTTGTCCATCAAATGCTTCTTCTCTTGACCTTGCCCCATCAGCTCTACTCCTTAAAGCTCCCAATTCCTTGACAAAAATGCCATAATCAGGACCCGTTTCTTCCCAATATACCCTTTTTTCTGAAAGCTCTGCAGAGGGTCCTAGTTCCCTCGACCACCCCGCATCCGAATACGCATCAAAATTGTCGCTTTTAAATTTCCCAGTTTTTGCTTGTTTTGCTTGCAATCTCTTCAACAAGATCTCCAATTCGTCCACCAGCTTCCACGTGTCGTCGAAAACTATCTCGTGGTGCGGTGACCCGGCCCACGCCGTCGTCCGTTGCTTCCTCTGTGACTCCGTTACTCTCTCATCCGCAATCGACGAAGAAGATGCTTCGGAGACGATGGATGCGCCTTTGTTTTCATCGGGATAGAGCTCGAGACCTAGCGCATCGAAGTCACGGTCAACGTCACCGGCTCCATCGTCGTAAGTTCTCAACAAGCCGTCATAAGTTAACCCCTTTTCGCCGTCAATGAACTCCCCGTAGGTCCGGAAGACTTCGTCGAGAATAGCGTTGAGTTGTTCGTCGCTGAATTTGACTCTGGGGTTAACGGCGACGACCAACGCTGCCATTTCATCTCTGTTAAGACCCCCATCACGGTTGTTATCGAATTGCTGAAAAATCCTCTTCACCTTCTCTGATCTACTCCCTCTTGTCGCCATTTCCTCCTACCCTTATTCGTTTTTTCCCTCTCTTTTCTCCTAATCCTCGGAAAAACTGAAGAAGGAAATGCCAACCAAAGCCAATCAACCAAAGCTTAAGATTTGAGAAATGAGGGACCAAGAAAAGAAAAAGAAAAAAAAGATGGGTTTCTTTTTTCTTTTTTTGCTTTATATAAAGGGAATGAAGAGAAGAGATTGATGATGATGATGAGCTCTTTCTTCTTTTCTATTTTTTTTTTTTTTTTTTTTTGGTTTCAAAATTGGTTTTCCCTGGTTCAGATGATGATAAGGGTGTGGGGGCAACAACAAAGGAAACCCCACAAAAAAGCAGAGTTTTGGTTTGAAAAATAGCTTGGTTATTGTGTAGGATCGTTCAATGGGGATGAAATTTAAATATAAATGGTAAAGAGAGAGGGTAATGGTTGGTTGGAAGTTGAGTCAGTAAAACAAAGAGGGGCTTAATTTAAGGCGAAAGAGTGCACTAATTACAATCAACTGCCCTATCTTTTTTGTTATATCACTGGAGTTGCAAACTTCGTAATATCATTATTTCGTAGTTTGTTACTTCAATATCATATAGAGTATAAAGTCACATCATCATCAAGGAAAGATAAATCTCAACTAAACTCAGTCTTAACCCAATATTCTATTAACAAAACACATTTAATATCACAACCTAAAAGGAATGGTTTGTTTCTATTTTTGGAAGGGTAACGGTAAAATCAGGCATATCCAGTTCGAAAATATTTTTAAGGTTTTAAATAGTTTTTCTTTTTTAATTTAGGAATATAGGTTTTTTTTTTGTAGAGTGTATTTTTGCCACGTAGCATCCGCCTGATTTATCTAAAAATAAATATATATATTAACCATTGGATCGTCAACAGCACCACTGGAATCAAGGGCTATTGGAAAAAAAACTCCAATAGCTAAAACCTCAATGGCTACAATTTTTTCCTATATATATATTTTTTTTACACTTTTAATTTTTTTTTCATTCAATCATATTCTCTCAACTCTCTCAACTATTTTCTTCTTTCGATTTTAACCATCTTAAATATTTTTAAAACGTCACCTCTAATTCGTTTAGATCTCAAACATATTTTTGACATGAATGGTAAAAAGATATTATTATATTTTTGTTTTAACTAATATTATTAAGTTATTAATATTTTTTTATTTTTTTTATGTTTATATAATCTGGACGAAGATCGGGTTACCGAAACAAATATACACAATTTAAGTGTGAGAGCACTACGTGTTATTGAACAATAATTAGAAGAGGCAAGCTTCTTATACGTGTCTCATATGCTCGACAGGGCTAAATTGGAGCCCACACTTATCAGTGATTTGGTGGAAAGAAGGAGACCCGACACACACATTTCATCTTTCGTGCGGTGAGTGTACGATTACACTCGAGGATATAGCATTACAACTCGGTCTATCAGTTCATGAGTCAATCGCTACGGGGGTAGTGCACATTGTTGATTGGAGTTCAATTTGCCACCAAGGATTAGGCAATGTGCTAAATAAGTTTAGTGGTAACCAGATAGATATGAAATGGTTAGAAGATTTCTCACATCCCGACAACTCTTCTAATGCGATTGAAAGACAAAAATTCACTCAAGCATTCATATTGAGGTTGATCGGGGGTCTTCTGATGCCAAATAAATCTCAAAATCTAGTACATTTAGGGTGACTCCTACAACTAATCGACTTAAAAGAAGCCAAACGACTCAATTGATGATCAACTATCTTGGCTACATTGTACCGAGAGATGTGTCGAGAAATTAAAGGATAGAAAATTAAAATTAGTGATTGTATACTATTTCTTCAGTCACGAGCATAGTACCACTTACCATTTTTACGTCCTCGAGAAAACTTCCATTATCAATTTCCACTCGTAATAAGGTAAGATTCATTTAATAATATAATTATCATATTTTTTTTTCATTATTATATTTTTGGAATAACATATTATTTGAACAGGTGGAACAATGACACGAGCCATATAGGTATATCAAATGAGCTTAAAGATATTCGGTTATTGTTAGATCAACGGTCAGAAGCCGATGTTAGTTTTTGAGTTTTTCAATTACATAATAATTTCGTAAAGGATTTGAAATTTAATATTAGGTATGTAATAAAATTTATAATTTAATATTGCAATTTGAATGAATGTCATACTTTGATTCGAGAATTTAAGAATGCATCTCGATTGAATTTTTGACAAATCGTAATATTTGGCACGTCTGATCGAGTGATACGCCAGTTTGGGTTTGTGTAAAATATTCTGCCCTCATTTCGGAACCTCAATGAACTTCACAATATTAACTTGTGAAGGAGAACCAATGAAGATTGGCCTAAATTCCATGCTAGATATATCTATTTATGGGAACATAGGTATGAATTCATGCCTATGAATGAACCAATTTTCAAACCCATTTGGCAATGTATTTGGATTACATGACACGGTTTAAACTTCATGGTAAGCCATATCTATTGTCGAATGAGGAAAGGAGTAGACAAATTCATCATACAAGACCAACATGACCTCACATTAAGCCGCGATCGGGAGTACATACATCAAGTTCATCATCATCAGCTCCAGCCTTGACTTCTATACCGATAGGTGCACTTCCTAGTCAGTATGGTTCATATTTTTCTAGTACATTTATTAACCTTATGTTTTTCACACAAACATCGGATTATGCACTTGTTGGAAAAATCTCAATTTGAAAACAATTTTCTTGCACAATGGAAAATTAAAATTTTGAAAATCGACCCGATTTGTGATATTTATAGCAATAAACCTTAACTAAATTCGTACATTTCTTTTCGGATTATTGGATGTTCGTTGTTCCCAACTTTCAACCAAACGATCTTCTCAGCTATTCTCGTATAGCGAACTGCTTCGAGTGTGGGTTCGAACCAATTGAATCGAAACACAAAACTAGAAAAGGTTCTTTCCTTTTGGGGTGAAAACAAAAATTCTCTCTTCTTAATAAAAATCAGGAGAATTGTTATTCCGGAAAAATGTATATAACAGTTGAGAATAAATTATCCCTATTTTTCAGCAGAATAACAATCTCTCAAAGTTGTGTTAATAACTCTACCGGTGCCATCTATTTATAGGAAGAGAATGTAGAACCCTTGTTGAGTTGTCATGGTTTATTTAAAATAGAAAAATAACATCCTACTTAGAATAGGACTAGGGTGGACGACACACCCTAGTATTGGGGCCTCTTTCACATCGGGCCCAATTACGTGTACTTCCTAGGCCTTTTTGACCCAGTACTTTGTAATGTGATCCAACCCGATTCAATTTTTTTATTTCCCAAAATAAACTTTAATATTTATATATAAAACAATTTTCTTATCCTTATTTTACCCCCAGTAAAATTTTGACAATTTTACCCTTGGTAAATTTCGAGAAAATATGTTCAATATTTCACAACTCAACATGTTCACTATGACTAAATGATTTGTTTTATTTTTAGGCTTTAAAATAGTCTAAAGACATAAATTTATTCTTCCGATAATTTTTTAAGTAATTCATATAGGATTGTAAATAGATCATTTCCATTTTTTGAAACCTACATTCATTTCCAAATAATTCTATTTCTCCATTTCAGAGAAAACCATAATCTTTCCTAAATGATTCTCATTTCTCTCTTCTTATTCATTTCAGTTATTTTTATTCTAACACGCAATTCATTTCTAGTTTTAACGAGTAAGCGGAGAGACCAATTGGACATATGTAGTTGAGGGTCAAATTATTTATAATTAAGTTCTGGTTTTTCACCTATTAATTATAAACTCATTTAGTCATGAAGTCATTCCACTATGGTATCGTGATTGAGCTCTACCAACGACATACCATTATGAAAGCAACTACTCAGTGCTCGTCCAATGACCTTGTCATAAGTGTGTTACCCTCATAGGATATCATTGATCTCTTTGGGATAATATCCGTTCTCCCAATATGATCCTATTTTATCCCATGGTAACCATTATATCTTCCTTCATGAAAAGTCAATCATTATTAAATAGTGATTAAGCCATCCATCACAAAGATCGATGACCCATGGCCACATTTACTTTTCATCAACCATGTAATGCCAATGACAAGATTTCATTTATCCATGTTTTAGGCAATGAATTCCACTATTGTGAATGGCGCTACATACTACAGAACTCGTACACCCAGCGCACCAACGTTCGGTTCCTTAACTATTTGAACTTAGGCTTTAACTTACATTAAAGTGTACGAGTCATGCATACATAGTCCGCCATCCACTCAGGATTTAGGTATGCCACATTATGAACGTCACAAGTGAATAAATCCATAAACAGGATCTATTCTGCTTGGGTCATGTCTGATGTACTGTCAGTCCAATCAGTCACATCTATGTCTCTATCTTTTGAGAGTCATCTGCTCGGATGCCCAAGACAAGACATCTCTCAAATTGGATTGATAGATGACATATTAGTCTTTTAATTGGTTTGCTCATTTCTGATTAGACTAAGGAAATGTTTAGGTTTTTCTACTAATACAAGCTGTATTTTCATATTACGATCTGACCACGTAGTACCTCTTAGTATTAGTTAAACATTAGACAACAGGTGAGCAACATTTGTTTCTATTTTATTTTGCATACAAAAACCATGTGAGGATAATATAAAAAGTATTAATGTAATTCATGAATGGTTTTATTAACAAATCTATTCGAAATATTACAAGTGTACTTAGACGAAAATACTACACTAAGGGCACCAGATCCAACAGTCTCCCACTTGCCCTAGTAAAGAAGATGAGTCAAGTTTTACATTCTTATACCCTCCGTATGTTTCCCAAAGAGCTCTTTAGCTATAAGAGTCTTGGCTAAACAAATCCTCAGGGTTTGTCCTTAGATGCGATTTTTTACTACATCCACTATTCTGTCAAACACTCCCGTTTCCCTTAATGTATTTTTTCCTTATGTGGTTTCTTTTAGGTTTAGCTATATTCACACTGTTATAATGTCATAGCTTTTCCATACCTCATATTTAGCCCTACATAATGAAGTTAACGATGTAACCCTGCTTGACAGTTATTCACACTATGGACCAATCGTTTAGGAAAAAAGTATAACGCATAACTCAATGTCGATTTCTTCAAATCGAATCCTAACATGTTTGGAATTCAAAATCAGTATATTTGATAGGAGTAAGATCTCCTTCGGAATACACAAGCATATAATCCCTCATTCTCCATAAATACTTGAGTATATGCTTAACTTCTTGCTAGTGTCTTGGTTTTGGATTAGCTTGATACCAACTTACCAACCCCATTACAAAACGGATATCTGATCGTGTGCATAACATAACATACATGAGACTTCCTACTGCTAAAGCATAAGAAACCTGACTCATGTTCTCTCTTTCTTCCATTATCTTAGAAAAATCCTCAAAAGAGAGATGAAATACCGATACAGAGGGTTGATTTCCCTTATTCGAATCGTTCATTGCATAATACTTCAATATATTGTCTATGTATAAAGCCTGAGACAGTGCTCTCACTTTATTCTTTCGATCCCTTAGGATTCGAATACCTAGAACAAAATTAGCTATCCAAGTCCTTCATACTGAACTATTGCTTTAACCACAGTTTAACTGATAACAATATCCCTACTTAATTCTAAATGAGTAGAATATCATCGATATCTAAAATGAGAAAGACCATTTTTCTATCCCTTAAACGTTTATAAACACAAGGTTCATCTACGTTTTGCTCAAATTCAAAAGTCTTGATCGCTTGATCAAATCTTTGATTCCATGAGCAAGATGCTTGCTCAAGTCCATATATAAATCTAAGCAGTTTGCAAACTTTATGCTCATTGCCTTTAGTTATATATCCAGTGGGTTACATAATGTAGATGCTCTCTTCAAGATAGTCATTCAAAAACACTGTCTTGACATCTATTTTCTAGATCTCGTAATTGAGAGCCGCCGCAATGGATAGTAATATGCGAATTGACTTGAGCATGAAAACTGGAAAGAAGGTTTATTCGTAATCGATGCTTTTTTTCTAAGTATAACCTTTTGCTACAAGTCTAACCATTTAAGTCCACTTTTCCATCCGTATTTCTTTTCCTCTTGTAGATCCACTTACATCCTATGGGTTTTATCCCTTCCGGTAAGTCTACAAGTTCTCATACTGAGTTGGAATACATAAAGTCCATCTTAACATTCATAGTTATTTTCCAGAGCTAGGAATCAACGCTCTACATTGCTTCGTCATATGTGAGTGGGTCATCGACAGACTTAATGTTAAAAACACTTTTGCTAGATTGAAAGAACTCAGGCCTCTTAGATCCATTCCACTACTACGACGCTCTCTATGTTGCTGATCATTTACACGTCTACTATTAAGAGTTGGTTCTAGAACCATTTTTGTAGGGTTTTGTATAATTCTCGAAAGCTCATCGAGTACCTCTTTACTCCGATGTTTGAAGTCATTCATGTAACTTTCTTCAAGAAGGTAGCATGAGCTAATATCATAACAGTTTACTCTTTCGGGTTATAAAATAAACCACCCTTTGTTCTCTTTAGATATTGTACAAACATGCACAATTCTGTTCGTAAGTTCAACTTCCTTGCATATTTATCCAATACATTGGTCGAGCATCCTCAAATCCTAAAATGATTAATATTCGACTTCCTGTCATGCTACAATTCGTATGGGTTTTCGATGCTCCCCTAATTGGCACATCATTCCTGTCATGCAGGTCTACTATTAAGAGTTGGTTCTAGAACCATTTTTTTAGGGTTTTGTATAATTCTCGAAAGCTCATAAAGTACCTCTTTACTCCGAGGTTTGAAGTTATTCATGTAACTTTCTTCAAGAAAGGTAGCATGAGCTGAGATCATAACAGTTTGCTCTTTCGGGTTAAAAATAAACCACCATTTGTTCTATTTTGATATTGTACAAACATGCACAATTCTGTTCATAAGTTCAACTTCCTCACATATTTATCCAATATGTTGGTCGAGCATCCCCAAATATTAAAATGATTAAAATTTGACTTCCTGTCATGCTACAATTCATATGGGTTTTCGATGCTCCCTTAGTTGGCACATCATTCAAAATATAGCAAGCCGTTTATATAACGTATCCTCAAAAATATATTGGTAGTTTCGAATAACTTTGTAACGCCCCAGAATTTTTATTTTTGTTCTTGCAAATGTGTGACACAACTGTGTATCTGCTTCAGTGGTTAAGTGTTTTGGGTGTGTAAGAGGTCCCAAATTCAAGCCATGACTTAAGAAAATTTTGGTATTTTTATGAATATTTGGTCAGTAGGATTTTAAGTAAAAGTTGGCAAATAATTAACAAAATGTGCCTACTGGTCTGGTGGATAAGTGGAGTGTTGGTGTGAAAGAGGTCCTGTGTTCAATTCTCTGTGATGGCACAAAGACAGTATTTTTGCTCCAATTTTGGCTAAGAGTTGTGTTGGGGTAAAATTCTAAGTAGTTATGTTTTAGTGGGTTAATAGGGAGTGATTTTAGGAGATAATGGGGGAGAGGTTATTAGAAAATAATCTGGTTATCTTTTTGTTGCAAAAAAAATGTAGAGTTTCGGTTTTCTCTCTAATTACCCAAACTTTTTCTGCCATTTTCTTCTTCTTTTTCCCTTATCTGCGGATTCTTTCCTCTAGTTGCTGCCGAAATTTCCATTATTTTTCCCCTTCCGTTTCTTTCTTTATTTTCCAATTGATTTGGTTGTTCATCGTTGGTTGCGTGTGTTTGGTAAGTAATGGTTTTGTCTATTGTTAATCGTTCTTGGTTAATCTCTGAAAGGGAGATTCCTTTTTAGTGTTTAGCAGTTAATCATGGGCTGGTGGTTTTAAATCGACGCTGTAATTGTGCGAAGTCGTGGTTACTCAAGCGAGGTAAGGGTTTTGTTAGGTTTTTAGTCGAGTTCCTTCCAAAATTGGTTGATTAAAAATGAATTAAATGATTAATCTGGAGATTTGTTGGTCAATTTTTAGGTTCTGAAGCCTTAGGAGTGCTTACGCATCAAAAACGAGACCAGGTGTGTACCCGAAACGCATAAAATGGGATTTGGTGAAAAGCCAAAATTGCTTGATGTCGAGAAATAAGAGAAAATAATGCGAAAAATTGTAGAGAAAGAAAATAAGGGTGTTATAAACTTGGAAATCAACATTCTGCACTAAAATAGTTTTGGACAGCAGCAATAGTCTAACTTTAAAAAATTATCAAAAATAGTGGAAATTGATTTAGAGGTTAAATAAAATACAAAATTAAAGTTTATTGAGTCTAGTTTTTTATGGAAGAAACAGTGTAAGAAACAAAATTGTAAGTTATGAGATATAATGAATTTTGTGAGATAAGGTCAAAATGGGTTTAGGTTCCCCTGTTCTGGCTTTGAAAAAACCATCAAAAATTGTAAAAAAAATAATTAGGGGCTTAAATTTAAAAGTTTAAATCCTTAACGAGTCTATTTTCAAGAGAAAAAACAAAACATTATTCAAATTTCGTACTAAGAGATAAATAATTTTTAGTAAGGAAAGGTTAAAGCTATCAAATAGCAGAATCGAGATAGATTTGAAGATTTTACTATACTTATTTGATAAACTATAAAATCTAGAATTTTTATGGTTGAAAGGTATTTGAGTCTAGTTTTGAAAACATCAAGCGGATCTTAATTTGGAATTCTGTAGCTCAAGATATAAATGATTTAGGGAAAATGACTCAAGTAGACAGGTTTGAATGAACATATAAGTAAATAGTGAAAACATATATGAATATTTAGCTAGCATGGGTTACATTAAAAATGAATCACACGGCCAAAGCCAATTTGGGCCGAGTGGGCCACACGGGCACACACGAGTGTGTGTGCCCATTTTTACCAGAATGTTTCTAAGGTTGCACGGGTCGCCCAAGTCGACTATGAACCTACTGTAAGGTCGGTAAGTGCTACTTAAACCCCTAAATGTGTGAAATTGAATGAATGATATCTGTACTGAGCATGTTAATATCTGAACCGAATATATGTACTGAAATTGCTTAATAGCATATCATCTATTGTATGTTGCATTGTATTGGGTTGGGGTTATTATTCGGAGGAAGTATACTGAAAGGCTTTAAGCCTAATTTACTGGCAGCTTAGCTACAAACTACTATTTTGTGCCGCATTCAATACTACTTAGAGTGTAGGGATGAGCGAGTTGATTATATCCCCACATGGAGTGTAGGGTTGGACGGAGATTGCGTGTAGAGGCTGGATGGGTAGGATTTTGCTACTGCATAATTGTTACTGCTACTGATACTGTGATGGGCTAAGGCCCTACTGCATTTTTGACACTGTACTGAGATGGGCTAAGGCCCAAACGGTCACTGATACTAAAAAGGGCTTAGGCCCAAGACTGTTCAACTGTGCACTGTGAATACTGATTGTTTGTTTGTTTTTGCGAGATTACACACTGAGTTTACGTAAACTTACCCTTTTTGTTTAATGTGCACAGGTAATCTCCAGACTTAGGCGGATCGATGCGACGGAAGACTCAGCAGTGACCACAGAAATTTTTAGACTTTATGGTTTTCAATTTACGTTTTATAATTTAATTATTATTGATGATTTGGGTTGTAATTTAAGGACCTTCTGGGACTTTGGTTTTAAATTTTGGGTTTTTATTTATTTATTTTACTTTATGGATTTATACTTGCTGGTCGTAGGAAATTCGGTTTTCAAAAAGTTAAAGTAGTTTCTAAACGCATGATCACTTAGACTGTTTTATTAAAGCTTTCGTGACGAGGGATGTTTCAAAACAAATGTTTTAAATGAATAAATATGACTTCCTAAGTTCTAACAAAGGTTTACTAAATATAATAATATGGAATGTTTTCAGCGTAACAACGATGTTTCAAAAACACTATCGTGTGACATTGCCAAATACGACCATAACGTCTAGGCTGGGTTTGGGGTGTTACAAACTTAATATCGAACATACCATTTCTAACAATGTTCGATTTCTTCTCTCTGTCACGCCATTCTGTTGTGGAGTGCCCAACGCGGTTAACTAGGCTAGAATATCATTCTCCTTGAGGTACCCTAAGAACTCATCAGATAAATATTCCCCACCTCGACCAGACCGGAGTATTTTTATGGGTAAACCTAGTTGTTTCTTCACTTCCACATGAAACTCTTTGAATTTATCAAAGGTTTCACTCTTGCGGTGCATTAGGTATGCATACCCATATCTGGAATTGTCATCAATAATGGGTTACATAATACTTGTAACCCTATTGCACTAACTCTTATGGGGCCACATACATTAGTGTGCACAAGTTTTAGGGGTTTTCCGGCCCTCGTTTCGTTTGCATTAAAAGATCAATTAGTCATCTTACCTTTCAAGTAATATTCATATTGTGGAAGATCAACTTCTTTAAGCGAACTTAAGATGTCGTCTTTCACAAGTTTAGTGATTATTTCTTGATTAATATGACTAAGTCTCAAATGCCAAAGTTACACCTCGTTAGAAGTTACACCTCGTTAGAGTGAGAGGTTTAAAGTCTTTTATTCGATATTTTAGTCTCAAGCAATGTGTACATTTTTGGTTTGATAAAATAGAGATTGTTTGACATCTATCCATTACAGATAAGATTGCGATTTCTAAATATTGCAACTCCATTATTAAAAATCATGGTTAAATTGTCTTTATATAAAAATATAACAGAAATTAAGTTTCTTTTGAAACTTGGTACATAGAAAACATCTTCTAAAATAATCTTTCTAAAATTATCAAAATAGATATGTAAATCTCCTACTACTTTAGTTGCCACACTTGTCCTATTCCTGGTCCGCAACGATAAGCTCTTATCTCTAAGATCTTTCGTTTTCCCGAACCCCTACAAATAAACAAAAACATGATTAGTGGCTCTCGAATCAATGACCCAGTGGTCTATTGAGTCTTCCACTAAACAAGCTTCTATCATCAAGAGTTCCATACATTTGTCTTCGGTAACTAGGTATTCTTTTCACTCTTTATAGTTTGCCTTGGAATTAAATTAGGTGGTCATGAGAATTGTTCAACTAGAGAATTTCATTAAAAAATTTTCTTAAAAAATTAATTTAAAAAATCTCAGTAATTTTTAGAAAAATTAATTTTTATCAAGTAAAATTAAATTAATTAAATTAACTAAAATAAATATGATATGTTTGGAAATTAATTTTCAAGTCAAACAATTGGTTTAGTGAGTAATTGAACTTGAAAATTGGATCCAAAATAAAAAATTGAACCCGAGAACCAAAACTCGAGATTGAAACCCAAAAATTAATTGAATCAGGCCTTGTGTATGAAACTGGTTTGACGTTCCAACCGGTGGTTGGACCAAACCAATCGGGCCATCACTATCCCGAACTGAATTGACCAGGCCCATTCGAGCAAAACAACGGCGTTTCGAGGTGTCGAGGGAGTCGTGCTGGCGATGGCACCGTCGGGCATGGCAGCTGCGACGATAGCGACCCGGCGATCAATAGATGGTTGGCAACTTTAGTTTTTCAGTGGTAGAGCAGTGGAAAAACGAGACTCCTAGTAGGACTCTATCAAATAACTTGATTTCAAAGTAACTTTTCCAAAGATAATATTCTTTTAAATAATTTAATTTAATATTTATCTAGATATTAATATGAGATATTAAATTTAATTTAATATTCAGATAGATATTATTTTATTAATTTAATATTAATATGTGATATTAAATTTAATTTAATATTCAGATAGATAGTATTTTATTAATTTAATATTAATATGCGATATTAAATTTAATTTAATATTTAGATAGATAGTATTTTGTTAATTTAATATTAATGTGATTAATTCTAATCCTAGTTGAACTCTCTCTATATAAAGAGAGTATGAGTCATTATTCTCATACAATTGAATTTAAGAAAAGTTGTAGAGAGCAAAGTTATGATTTCTGTTGAAAAAATTTCATATTTTTGTGAAAAATTTAAGAAATTATGAAGTACTTCAACAGAAACCACTCGAAATATTTTCGTATTTTTGTGAAAAATTTTCTGATTCGAAGCGAACCCACACTTGACAGATGTGAGCTTGAGGATAGTGGAAAAGACTACTTGGTCGAAGCATTCATCCTAGACGAATCATAAAGTTATGATTTTGATTAAGTGTTTATTACTTTAGATAACACAACCAAGTTCATGTTTTTGATTTTTTTTTTTAAATTCTCATTTTCCCTTAAACATTTTCCGCTGCATTTTCCAAATTTGATCTTCCAGCATCAATCCAAAGTGTTTTCTTAATTCGCTACTAGACTTACTTTGCTTTGCTTTTGCTAATATATCAAAAAAGTAATAATAAAACAGTTAGAAGGATACACCTTTTAGATTTTGTTTCAACAAAATTCATATAATTTTATAAGAAATTACTCAAAATTTAAAAAAAAGTATACTATTATAAATATTTTTATATATTATAAGAATTAATTGAAAGAAATTTTAAATTATCGCTCAAGTTTTGAATTTGTTTCTAATTTTAAAATGCTATAATTAAGTTTTGGTTTAAAGATGTAAAAAGTTCTCAAATTAAAAAAAAAATTAAGATCCTTTTTCTTTTTGCACTCAATTGGATATTTGAACTGTCAAAATGTATAAAAAAGGCCCTCAAACTTTTTTTAAAAAAAACAATTAAGCCCCTACTTTTTTTATTTTTGCACTCAATTGTCAAAATGCATCAAAAAGACCCTTTGACTGTTAACTCTAATGGTTAACTGTTAAAGCTAACCCCCCTAATATTTTTCAATTAAAGTTATCACGTGTCACAACATGAAGTGACATATGGCAAAAATGATAAAAATAAAAATTAATAAAATTATAAAAATTATTAAATTTTAATAAAAATATTAAAAATATTTAATTTTATTAAAATTAGAAAAAGATTATAATTTTTTAAAATTTATAAAATTTTATAAAATCGTAAAAAATTATAAAATGTATAGAAATATAGAAAAATTTATAAAGCCGTAAGAAAATGATAAAATGTAAGAAATATAAAATTAGTAAAATAATTATAAAATGATCATACCAAAAGAAGCATTTTATAATTTTTCTATAATTTTTCTTGATTTTTATTTTTTTATCATTTTTTGCCACGTATCCCGTCGTGTTGCGTCACGTGATGGCTTTAACTGAAAAAATTGGCGATCGTTAACTTTAACTGTCAACGGTGAAAGTTAATGGTTAAATGACCTTTTTGATGAATTTTATAATATTTTTATGATTTTTATAAAATTTTATATTTTTATATTTTTTTTACAATTTTATATTTTTTATAATTTTTTTGTCACATGTGACATAGTGGTTGTGACCCGGGATGGCTTTAACTGAAAAAATTAAAGGCAGTTAACTTTAACGGTCAACTGTTAAAGTTTACGGTTAAAGGGACTTTTTGATGCATTTTCGTAATTGAGTGCAAAAAAGGCAAGGGTTTAATTACTTTTTTTTTGAAAATTTTTTAGGGTTTTTTTGACACATTTTGGTAATTCAAGTACCCAATTGAGTAAAAAAAAGCAGGGGGCTTAATTGCTGTTTTTGAAAAAGTTTTAGAGTCTTTTTGATGCATTTTGAAAGTTCAAATATCCAATTGAGTAAAAAAAAAGAGCTTAATTACTTTCTTTTTTTAAAAAAAATTGATGACTTTTTACACCCTTAAACCTTAAGGGCACGTTTGGTTCGCTGTAATGGAATAGAGGCGTAATAGTAATTCAATTATTTGGTTGAATGTAATGGAATAGAGGCGTAATAGTATTCATGTGTTTGGTTGAATGGAATGATGTTGTAATAGCATAAGGAAAAAAACTAAAATGACTAAAATACCCTTAGCAAAATTTTTTTAGGTAGATGATTATTGTTATTGTTATTAAATTTTAATAAGATTATTAATATAAATAATAAATAATTTAATCATATTTTAACATAATTATTATTAAATATAATTTAATAAAATATATAATTTAATAAAATTCTTAATATTAAATATTCTTATATGAATTTTCTAAAATCATAATATATAATACTATAAAATATAATTTAACATAATTATTATTAAATATAATTTAATAAAATATATAATTTAATAAAATTCTTAATATTAAATATTCTTATATGAATTTAATAAAATCATAATATATAATACTATAAAATATAATTTAAAATAATAATTATTAAATATAATTTAATAAAATATATAATTTAATAAAATTCTTAATATTAAATATTCTTAAATGAATTTACTAAAATCATAATATATAATACTATAAGATATAATTTAAAATAATAATTATTAAAAATATAATTTAGTAAAAATATATAATTTAATAAAATTCTTAATATTAAATATTCTTAGAATTTACTAAAATCATAATATATAATACTATAAAATATAATTTAAATTAATTATTTTTAAATATAATTTAATAAAATATAAATTTAATAAAATTCTTAATATTAAATATTCTTAAATGAATTTACTAAAATCATAATGTATAACACTATAAAATATAATTTAAAATAATAATTATTAAAAATATAATTTAGTAAAATATATAATTTAATAAAATCTTAATATTAAATATTCTTAGAATTTACTAAAATCATAATATATAATACTATAAAATATAATTTAAATTAATTATTTTTAAATATAATTTAATAAAATATATATTTTAATAAAATTCTTAATATTAAATATTCTTATATGAATTTAATAAAATCATAATATATAATACTATAAAATATAATTTAAAATAATTATTATTAAATATAATTTATTAAAATATATAATTTAATAAAATTCTTAATATTAAATATTCTTATATGAATTTACTATAATCATAATATATAATACTATAAAATATAATCTAAAATAATTATTATTAAATACAATGTAATAAAATATATAATTTAATAAAATTCTTAATATTAAATATTCTTATATGAATTTACTAAAATCATAATATATAATACTATAAAATATAATTTATAATGTACTTTATTATTTTTAAACTTCAATACATATTAATGTGCTAAAATATCATTAGTGAAACAAATAATTTAATTATTCTACAATAAAAAATAGAAGTAATAAATAACTTGAGAATTATATTTTGCATAAACATAATATTCATATATTAACAAAAGGTTACATGAAATTCAAGAAATTCTATATCATAATCCATATGTTACACAGTTTTACAACATCAAAAAGTTAGAACATTGTAATGACATACCATCCCAAATATTACAAACAGAAAAAGTTACGAAAATATCATCAACAGAACCATGATTTTTAATGGTCAGCAAGAAATCTTCTGACCCATTCCAACCGCACATCAGAAGGTAAACTAAAGAAAACGAGCATTTGAGTTGGATGATATGAAATTTTGCTCAATGCTCGATAGCGTTCATCCACAGTTAAACTTTCTATTTCACACAACGTTCGATATAAAATTGTTGCTTTTTCTTGGATGATCTAGAATTCTTCTAACTTTTGTTGAACTACCACATCGGAGGCAATACTCCTACTGATTTGTTCACCAATGGACCGCATGTTTTCCGCCAATAAAGTGGCAGCATCATGAAATGAAGAAGAAAAATGATCACTTGCATCAGAATTCTTTTTTCTTCTTTGAAGATGTGGAACCCCCTTGGTTTTTATCTGGTTGCGGTTCCGTAGCAAAAACATCCATGTAATCCAAAGAGACATCAGCTTCGCAGTTATAGAATTCGTTTATTTCTTCATTAATATTTGTAGTAGGTACATCCTGACATTTATTTCTTCAATAACATCAGCGGCTGTTTGAGCATCTTTCCCAGTCGCTCGATCTCTTGCGTATATGGCAGTAAGTTGATCGTAGTAAGGGAAACTACAATGTCTGAATTGACCGGCTTCTTTATGACTCTATAAAAATGAGGAAATAATATTAGTTATAAGTTTGGAAAAAATAAGATAATAAAGACTTGAAATAATTCTTACATTTAAATAAGAGTTCCAAACCGCATCTTCAGTAACAACGAGCTGCCTATGCTCATCCCAACCAAAACTGCTATTGTTTTGGCCATTAAGCATGTCATACACGATTGACCAATCTCTTTTTAGTAACCTAATTCTCGATTCAATATTAGGTCTAGCCTTCAACATTGCATTGGGTAAATCCTTTTCTAACATTTTTTCCAACTCGTTTAAATAACTGGGTTTGAACCCCGTATTAGAATTAAAGGTTCCAACATTGTGCAAGTCCACCATACAGGAAACTAATACTGCATCTTCTTCTGGAACCCATTTCCTTTTGGTTCCTCGAGAAGCTTGGGAAGAAACATTTGATTCTGAAACACCTGACATAATTATCTTAAGAAAAAAACAAATTAAAATTAAGTTTAATATCATGAATCAAAAGGTGAACACTTTATAAAATTAAAATTAAGTTCAATATCATGAATCAAAAGCTCAACACTGTATAAAATTATAACACATGATGAATAAAAAGAAATTATATTATAATTCAACAAGTTTAGTACAATACAAAAAAAAAATTTCAAACACCACCAAAGTTTCACAAACTAGATACATAAAATCACATAAGCAAATTAACTCAAACTCATTTTGTCCCTAAACCTAACTAATTTCTAGATGCTTGCCATTCATCAAACATTTGGTTGGCTAGTTTCATCCTCCAAGTAGCCCATGCATCCGATGGATGAATATTTACGATATTTGGTTCATCGTTATCTACCACATTACTAGGTAATCCTTCTCCCACCTCTGCTTCAATAGGATTAATACTCATATGGGTTCGAATAAAATTATGGAGCAAACAACATGCAATAATGATTCTATTCTGCACCCTTACAGGATAGAAAGATGGACTCCTAAGTATTCCCCATCTAAGTTTTAATAACCCAAAGCATCTTTCAATAACATTACGTGCTGAGGCATGTTTCATATTAAAAAATTCTTGCGGAGTACTTGGCTAATAACCCTGACGCCACTCATTCAAATGATATCGTTGTCCTCTAAAAGGTGCAAGAAATCCCTCACAATTTTTGTATCCAGCATCAACTAGATAATAACAACCTATAAATAAATTTTTTTAAAAATGATTAATTCCCCAAAAAAAGTTTGATCTTAATGAATAATTCAAAGTCCTCTAACTATCCACTTTACCATGAGGAACTTTTAGTCCATGTCTCCTACTAATGGCATCTCGAAAAACTTGTCCATCAGCAACAGAACCTTCCTAACCAGGAATAACATAAACAAATTACATATCAGGTGTACAAACACCTAGCATATTTGTTGCTATGTCACCTTTTCGCGTTCGATATCTAGGTTTATCAATTGTTGGAACCCTAATCTTGATGTGGGTTCCATCAAGAGCACCTAAGCAATTCTATATCACATGTTATAAAACCTTGAGTTAGGATACTAAATTTAAATCTAAATCAACTAAATTATGTACAAGCTATATATAAAACTCAGTCCAATAACTTAAACCATTTCCACCTTGTGTCTAAAGAATTAGCTGTAATTGGCTTTGCCTTTTTAAATAACACATATTGTAAGCGTATGACAGCATTTAAAACACTATGAAATGATCTGCTAACAGTTTTCCCGGACCTATTAAAGTGATGCTTGATAACTCGATTTTTAAGGTGATGGGAAATGATATGTAAAAACATTGCCACTTGCTCATCAACAAGCATGTTCCTTGACGACTTCAATCCCCCTAACGTTTGTAACATCTCACATAGTTTAAAAAAGACAAATCTATTCATCCTAACTTGTTCAATACAGGTCTCGTCACTAGCATAGATAAGCCTTTTCACATAATCCTGTTTTGAATAAAAATCTAAAATATAGGACCTAATCCTTGGTCTATAAGTATATAGGCTATGGTTGGCACCCAATGTAAGTAAGAACCAACTCGCAATTCTACAGATTTGCAACCATATTGTCAATGCAATACCAATTCTTTTACGCCTTACATTTTGTGCAATTAAAGGCAGACGAACCATTATTGCAAGATGTTAATGTGTTCCATATTGTCAAATCGTAGTAAAAGGGTCACATTTCTCCAATCATAATTTCAATAACAGTAAAATAAAATTAAATAACTTAATTGCCAAAGAACTTATAGTGATTGTGTGAATACAAGACGCTCAACTGTGGGTGGAGGAAGCAATCAAACAAGCCGCTTCAATAGGAAGCAATAACACACTATCAAAGAAAAATGAACAATACAAATTTAGAATCTTTACGAAGCAAAAAATTGAAATTAAAATTATCTTTGCAACTTTAAATAATTTCTTTATCAAATTAGTTGTCATGAACTAAAAGCACTTTAGGCCTCGATAATACAATCACAGATGGCATGCCTTAGTCTATTAACCGAGACCTTATGTAGAAGTAGACTATCCTTGTGAGGTGAACAAATTTTGAAAATAGCGAGGAAGCAATTTGCATAAATTCTTCGTCTTCAAAATCTTTGATCATGTTATTATGTTGATGCTTTGTAGGTATATGTATAATTGAGCTAAAATTAAATTTGCATCTATATATTGAATTAAAATTAAATTTATATTTATACAATTGCACCAAAATAAAATTTTAAATCACATTCTACATCAAATTAAAATTTAATGTAATTTTAAGATTTATTTGAAATTTTGTTGTCACTAGCATTTAATATTCATTACAGTTAATTATGCACAAGCTTTTGTTAATTAAAATAATTAAAGACTTTATAATTATTAAACGGTATTTAATAATTAAATATATAATTTATTTATTTTATTTTAATAAATTGGAATATTAAAATAAAAATATTAAAAATAAAAATTTAATTTAATTTAATTAATTTGTTAATACATAATTTAATTATTTTTATGCATTTAATTATTTTTATTTTAACAAATGCATTATTTAATAAATTGGAATATTAAAATAAAAATATTAAAAAATATAATATAATTTAATTAATTTGTAAATATATAATTTAATTAGTTTTATGCATTTAACTATTTTTATTTTAACAGATGCATTATTTAATAAATTGGAATATTAAAATAAAAATATTAAAAATAAAAAAGTTAATTTAATTTAATTAATTTGTAAATATATAATTTAATTAGTTTTATGCATTTAATTATTTTATTTTAACAGATGCATTATTTAATAAATTGGAATATTAAAAATAAAAAATATCCAAACTTTACTTGAATTACAAAAATAAACAAATGAATTATTTAGTAAATTGAAAAACAATTGCATAAAACCAATCCATAACAATAAAATTAAAACTTGAATAATAATTGAAAATAATAGTTAAAATTAAAAATAATAAAAATAAACTGTTTTGCACTAACTATTACAATAGTCACTCAAAACTGATTTGCACTAACTATTACAACCACCTTAGTCAACTAACAAATAATCGAACAAGAAATGAAACAAACAAGCTAGTCGAAACACTAGTTGCGCATGTTCTCAGTAGAAATCAACTCTTAAAACTTGATCAATGCCAATTAATCATCTGCTAAAAGTTTGATTCCCCAATAATGCTTATCAAACAATTTACTACTGTTTTGCACATACATATTTAACATTATAAAGAGAACAATATAGCTCATGGTGAATAAATAAAACACAGGGCAAGTAGCATATATTAGGCACAAGGTGAGCAGATTCATGATATAAAAAAAAGAACAAGGTGAGCAGATTCAGTAGACACCCTAAACCACAACTCATAACTAAATTTTCATATTCATTCACAAATCAGGACACCCTATTGAATTTCTTCACAAACAAGGGATAAGCAGATTAACTTGTTCAATACGAATGTGTATGATTAACAATCCCTCACAATTTCTTATACCTATGTTGCTCTAACTTATATATTTTTTTGTGTGTGTGAATTGTCCATGTTTGCCATACACCCGAACAAGGGTATGGGAAAACATCAACTTAATACAGAAAAACATCAACTTAACAGAAACCAAAACATTAACCAAAACATGAACCAAAACAATAGAGATAATCCATAAACAGAAACGGAAAACATCAACTTAATACAGAAAAACATCAACTTAACAGAAACCAAAACATGAACCAAAACATAAACCAAAACATGAACTTAACAGAAACATGAACATTATAACACATAAACCTAAACATGAACTTAACAGAAACCAAAACATGAACCAAAACATGAACTTAACAGAAGCATGAACATTATAATACATAAACCAAAACATGAACTTAACAGAAACCAAAACATGAACATTATAACACATGACCTTTATTTAATAGTTTTAATATATTATTTGTAACTTTTTTGGTTAATTTAGATTCCTGGTGCATGCATATATGAATCATACACAAAAAGTCAGAATCCAATATAGGGCGTACAAAGTTACACTTTTTTTTATTTCATTTTATACTATTGGATCCAACCTTCTTGTGTGGCATCTCAATTTTAAAAAAATAAAAATAAAATGAGATAATAATATGAATTACAACTTACCGTGTTTTATAGTTTGGACGAGAAAAGGCAGGACCTTCTTACATGCAATGTCACTGGTCAACAGGACTGGAATGCTTTCCTGTTTATCCTGGTGGAAATCAAACTATAAAACATAGTTAACATTTCTCAGCATAAAGTTTTATGTATCATTATATCATTGCTTTGCGTGATAAAGAACCAAAAAGTTGGAAAAATAATTACAAGCTAGCACGAAGAAATGGACCAAAGAAATAAAATTTTCACATCACAAGAAGAAGAAAAGAAAAAGAGAAGGGAGACTTAGAACTCAAGAAAGAGAAAAACTTTTCAACTCTCAAGAGACAAGCATGGCTCTCAAAAGATGTAAAACAACTCAAATTCCCAAGATATCTCACTATCTCCCTCTACAAAAAATTGGCTTCTTTTCTCTGTTTTATCTCTTGCCATATAAAAAAATTGGAAATTTCATGGAGGAAAAACACACTAATCATGTTATCTTCAAAGCGTGAGAGTGTTGTTTTAGTTTCAGACTCGAAAGACAAATATGAGCACGTTCACTATATTTCCCCCATATTAAAATCACATTCTGCAGATTGACCAACAAACACTCACTCACTTTCACAGCAAAGCACAACAAGGCAAAGACCAAATACATTAAAACCCAAAAAATAAAGAACAAAAAAAGTAAAAGGCTTCATCTTTTGTGCAAACAAATTTTAAATTAACAGGCCTAGTTTGCAGGACTGGATCCTTGAAAGCCAGCTAGGTTTTATACAATCCAACGTTGCAGATCAATGCACAGATAGGTATAATTCTCGACCCAGAACAACAATAGTCAAAATCACAAGCCATTCGGAAAACAATGGAATCAGACAAACATGCAATAGAATAAACAAATAATAGAACCACATTGAAAAAATTTTCATCTGTTCAATCGAATGTGCAATACAAAGAAAAGCCGAATGGAAAACGCTAGAAACGAATTAAAATTAGGAGAACAAAAAAAAAATTCCAGATTTGAGCAAAAGCAAAAGCAAAACAAAATCAAAATCGATTTTACAGAAAAGAAAAGAAAAGAAAAACAGGGAAAGAGTGCGAGCATTTTTCGTTGTTGATAAAATGGAGAAAAGAAAAGAAACGTGAGAAGAAAAGAAGCGTACGAGAAGAAGAAGCAGAAATCGATGGAAGGGAAAAAAATTACCTTGCAATATGGAAGGGAAACGTCGGAGAGGATGAGGGCAGAAAACGAAAAAGAAAATTCGGGATTGGGGGGAATCCCTAATCGGTGCTTAAACATCAGAATGGCTATTACAGCCAATATGGGTAATAGGGGCGGAAGGGAATCGGGGTGTAATAACATTACACCCAACCAAACGCCAGTTTGGTGGTGGGCCCGGGGAATAGGGGGAAACATACCGATTTCCCCCAACCAAACATACCGTAAGTTTTCAAAGTACTAATAATGTATTGTATTATTCAAATCTTTTCTTCAACCTCACCATTAATTTAGATGTTAAAATGCGTCTAACATAGTATATTTGAAATAAATGAACCAGATTATAAATGCATAGTCATCTATTATATAGAAAATTTGAATTTACCATTTTAAAAGAATACGAAATATTATTAAAATTTAATATCTGACATGTTACCTTTAAAAAATAATAAGTTGTACATTGTTGATAAAATTTATAAGAAATACATCAAATTTAAATTATTCATGTAATAGATATATATTTATATTTTGATAAATTCATTTTAAATATATCTTATATTAAATTTGAGCCAATATTTAACATCCAAACAAATAATTTAACTTAAAATTTTTAATTAATCAATATTTTAAAAGTTCAATAAAAAGATTTTGAAGTTTAATAATTAATTTTAATTTTTTTACAACAAAACCAATTTAACATTTGTATCATATTTTTTTATAACAAGCACATTTTAAAAGTTTTTTTTAAATTACTTGTGAGGTGTATTAAAAGTAGAGATGTTTATAAGTCGAGCTAAGTCGATTTAAATTGATCCTATTTATGATATTATTACATTTTATATTTGTCAAATTCAATCCGACCGAAATATAAACTTAAAATTTACCTAAATTCACTCATTTTTATAAATGATTAATCTAAACTAATTTTACACTTGTCCATGTTAATTTTAAAAATATATCTAGTTTTAAATTTAATATTTAATATTATAGATAATTTTAATTAAAATTTTAAATTTAGATATCATTTTTTTATAAAATATCTAAGACTCAACGACTTAACATATATATTTTGAAGTTTATATGGTATTATACTATATATTTAAATTTATGTAATATAAATTATATAATATATAAAAATAATATAATATAATATATATTATAAAAATATAATATGGATCAAAGTATACTGAGCCGAGTTTAAAATCCAAACACAATTTCATATTTTAAATAGGATTGACACTTTTATTCAACCCATAAATTCGCATGGTGAAAAGCAAGTCAAATTTTAATACCAGCTTCAACATAAGATTTATATCCTAACACCAAAACAACGCTAAAAATTTTCGACATATAAAAGTAGAGAACCGGCATTTTTTAGTTTTTACAAAAGTGACAGCCTACTAAATTTTAAGATTAAATTTTGGTATTAGTGGCTATATTTTACGAAAGTTATTGATTTAGTTTTTATATTTTAAATTTATCAATTTTTATTTTTGTACTTTATAAATTGGTTAATTTTAGTTCTTGTACTTTTCAAAATTTAATATTTTAGTCCCGACTTGAATAGTGACAGTTAAATCTATTTAATAAATTCTATTATTAGCATTGTACGGTTGTATCATGCGTACAGTTGTAGATTTAGTTCATATTTTCTAATTGGATCATTCTAAGTCCCCTATACTTTTCGAACATTGAAATTTTAGTATTAACGCAAAAAACAGTCATAGATCATTAACTAGATTTTTAATAAGTAATACGTGAAAATAACAAACTAACATGACATTATATATATAATAATATGTTTGGCGCACCATATTTTGACTTAATGAATTTAACCGTCATCGGTAATAACTAAAATTTTAAATCTTAAAACATATAAATGAATTTAACCAATATCGGTGTAGTGGTGATATTTAAAAAGGTTGGATTAGGATACTTGGGATTCCAAGTGAGATAGAGAAGGGCAGTCCAATTTATATAAATGGCAGAGGATGTTGAATTATTCAGCAAGCGATTGGCAGCAGTCCAGTAGATGGCGATGGATGAGCCACACACACCTCGTCATGGTTTCCTCAATGGATTCATTCCAATGTGCCTTTCAATCAATTTGTGCTCGATGAAAAGCAGGCGCAAGTACACAAGCCATTAATTTTCCATTTTCACAAAGGAGTGATGCAACTAGGTTAGCTATCTAACGCCAATTCAACAAGTCATCACTTCACCCATTTTGCTTGTAAGTTTGCTAAAATAATTGTGAAGAATTATAAACCGAATTTGGGGAGGGAATTTTTCGGATAAATTATATTATAATGAGTAACATTTGTTTTTCGAGACAAATAATATAAAAATATTATCACTAATTAAATTTATAAGAGATAAATAATAAATAAATAAATTTAATTTTTTAATTACGTTAGAACTTTCTTTTAATCAAATGACGGGCACAATAAAAAGATCACCTCCAAATCATTCTTCACAAATAAATAACATATTTTTATGCCACATTTAAAAAAACTGTATTTAATTGAGGCAAAAATATAAAAATGCATGTGAACAATTTTCATGAATTTTGGAAATTTAAAGAATTTTAAAACACAATTTTATTTTAACTAATTAAAAAAAAAAGCAGTCCTTAAAACTAAGCTTGATAAGCGTGCAGCAAAGAAGCCCATTACGTATTGAGCAGAGACTTAACAAGGATTCTTTTTATATACAAGTATGTATTAGACCATAAGGTAGTAAAATAAAAAGTTAAAAAAATTAGCCCATTATGTATTGTTCTCAACTTCCATCTTGATGGGTTCAAAACACAAATTCCCAAAATTTTCCCAAATCTAGATTGAATCCAAATTGAAAATATCCCACACTGAGATTCAATTTTGAAATAATAAATTAATTAATCACACAAATCAAGTGTTAAATCATTCCGTGTTGAATACTAAATTACATTAGAATCATGTTAAATAATTATGTTTATTATTGAATTTTAGGACAGGCCCACTTGGTTGAATGGTATAATTTTAGATTTAGTCTCTCTTAAATATTAATAATTTAGTTTAGTCATTTTTAACTTTTATTAAATGAAAATTTGCATTTTTGTCCCTTTCATATATTTTTGGTCCCTCTCATATATTAAAATTTTAATTTAAACAATTTCGATAAAAAAAATTAACTTTGCCCCTTCCAATTTTTCCACTTTCTCTCGACCCCTCATTGCACATTTCTTGACTTTGCCCCTAGTCTATAGTTAATTTAATAAAAACACCATTTAATAAATTATATTAGTAAGTGTAGCTATCAAGAACCAATAGGAGGAGAAGTTGGCGAAGGCAAAAGGCGATTCACACTTAAAAGGCGGAAAGTCGTTGTAAGAGGTAGAGAGGGATGAGGATGAAGGAAGAGAGGGAGAGACTGTTTGCAGAGAGAGAGAGAGAGAGAGAGAGAGAGAGAGTATAAGTATCTTGTAGGCGGTAAGTTCACATCTTGTCCCCTTATAGAGATGATTATCTGACCTTATAAATCGATGATGTGATGATGTAGGGTGGCATAATAAGCGATAATTATCCAATCACAATTGATTTAGGTGTTGGGTGCCAATCGGCCTTGCTTCTAACGGAGGTAGTTGATGGCGATGGTATGTCTAATGATGTGATGCTCAAGGGTGATGTATGGAAGTGTTGCAAATGTGGTATAACAGTAAGAAAATATAAAAAATTAAAGCAAATAATGAAATTCATATTTGATTCTAGGTTTATTCATAATCAATAGAACCCTTCAAAGAAGAGAGAACTTATGTATGAAAAGTTATTGGTTATGTACTTGTCGTACACTTGATAATTTTATTATTCAATTAATAGTCTTTAAAAGAAAAGAAACATATGTCTTGTAGACAATACAATAATGCATATTATCCTTAGGGATAAGAAACATTTTTCTAGTTTGGTAATGAACGAACTAATCTTTGGTAGTACAAAATTAATCAGGCTCTCAATAAGGTAATGGAACATGTTAATCTTTCATAGTACAAAATTATGTCAAGGCTCCAAAATATCTAATACATTGTTATTCGAAGAAACAAAGCGATAATTAAGGCAATATTTTCTAGTCAGTCTTAAATAAATTATTTTTTTAAAATGATATATGACCACGCCCCAACATACGTGCACCAGGATTGAGAATCAAAACTAATACGATAATCAAATCAGAATAACTATGTGGGATGTCTGCAAGTATAACAGGTCAGTTGTAATATAATTTATACGAGGTACAAGAGTACTTAGAGGATCGAACCCACAAGAGTCGGAGATTGAGTAAATTCTAGCTAATAACACACAATTAAAGAGCCTAAACAACTACTAACTAGATAGTAGAGTATGGCAAGCCATGAAATTGAGAGTATTTAAACTAATTTACTAGCTAATTACCAAAAGGACTAAATCGTAAAGCATGTAAATATAGGAAACTATTCAAGCAATAAAAAATGGTGGTTGTTTGACTTCAAAGTGGTTAATTAATCATTGAATTGGGGAACTAAAATGCTTAAAATCCTAAAGTGACTCCATTTTACCTCTCGATCTCTATTTTACCAAACTAGACAAATTAGTCTATTTTATCTCTTGATCTCACCCGACTAACCCAAAACTAATGAATTGGTTCCCGATAAGATTACCTTTCGGTCTCACTTATCTTGATTTACCCTTAAGGGTGTCAATCTTAAGTTTTGAAGTTCATTCAGTTTAGTCCAATTTATTGCAATTTAGTCGCTGAACCAAAAATTAGTTTACCCACATCTCTATCAACCAACCTCTTAAAGTTTAGTTACCCATTAACATATATAAGCTAACTAACATCAAAGAAACACACATAAAAGCCATTAATATAAAACTTGAACAAAAAGATGAAAGCTTTGGTTTTTACTTTGAAAGAGTTAAAAGAAAAGCAACTAACAACAAAATAAATTAACAAGAACAATAAATGAGATTTTTAATAGATGAAAAGAAAGCCAATTGAAATAACATTAAACTAGAGATGAAAATGTCATTACAAGCAAGTTAGAGGTCCTAAACATGTAAATAAACCTAAGCTACAATGTTAACTAACTTAACTAACATTAAGAATGTAAAGGAAAACAAAGGAATAAGAAGAAATTTAAATCTACAGTTATGGAGAAGAAGAACTAAAACCCCAGAAATGAAAGAAAAACTAATATGACTAAAAATTGTGCCTAATGCCTCCTCTCTCACAGCCATTTTTGGCTCTTTTTAGCAACTATTCTAACCTCTTTTTTCTTGACCAAAGTTCCCCTCAACGTGTCTTTTTTCGATTGGGCAAGGACTACCCCCGATGTCAAATTTTGTCTCCTCATGACAGTCATATCGCGATTCCCATGGTCTGGATATCATGATATCATCGACAGTCTCAAAATGGAGACTTCCCTTGAAGGCCAAGTATCGCGATACCTAAGGAGGATATCGCGATACCACTGTAGGTGGTATTCATTCTTCTCTTCATTTCAGGACTATCAAGGGTATCACGATTTCCATGCTTCAATAACGCAATACCCCCTCCTTGGTGATGTTTTTGCTCAAAATCGGGCTACCATTAAGTTCTTACAACACTCAATCAATTGTTAGGGTCCAAATGGCATATTTGGCCAATTTGGGTATCAAAATGAGTACAAAAACACATTAAACACATATTTAATAGAAAATCTAAAAACTACACTAAGCTATAGAAAATACACTAATTTGCTCGAAAGCAAGTTCCTTAGTATAACGAGGAAGCCTAATTTGACATATCAAATTACAACAGATCAATATACATTGTAACAGACATCATATTGAGATTGTGGATGGGGAGACAATTAATTAAATCTACTATATTGGGTAAGAATTTTGTATTGGAAAACTATATCATTTTCCTTTAGTTGGTGCTATGTATATATTAGCATGGTTAAATAATATGAGATAATAAATCAAAAGTTCACATTAACATCGTTGAATCGTGTACATAACAAATCAAAAGTTTACTAGTCTAAATATACTAATTAGTTTGCATGATCAACTAGACCATCCTAATCAATAATGACGTGACAAAATAAGAATTTACATGCATATTTATTAAAGAACCTGAACTTTCTTCACTTACCAAGTGTTGTTTATTCTTAAAGAAGATTTATTAAACTTCACTAAGAAAAGTTGAGATTAAATATCTTGCATTTTTTAAAGAAAAATGGGTTCATTTTATCTAGCAAATGGATGTTTTGGTATGATTTTAGTAGATGCATCTACAAGATAATCACATGTGACTTATCAACTTGCAACCTAGTCATTTGCAAGATTACTTGTTTAATAATTTATTTAAAAACAAAACTTCCAAATTTTGCAATTGAGACAATTCTTGCCAATTTTGGTGAGTTTATTAGTCAGACTTTCGATGATTATTATAAGTTAGATTGTCGGCACGAGTCAGTATCATAAAGCCTGATGTTTATACGTATAAAATGATTTAGTAGAATTAATAATTAAATGTCTCCAACTAGTAGCTAAACCATATATTTTTGAGAACACGATTTTTGAATATGTATAAGGATATGATATTTTATATGATTTAACACTTGTGCGCATCATGCCAATAAGTTGTGATAAATACTTTCCATTACAATTAGCTTTTGGTCAGGAATCGAATACAACCCATTTTAGAAATTTGAATGTGTGATATATGTTTAAGCTGCTCCGCTACAATGCAAAAAATGGGTATTCAAAGAAAGTTGGGAATATACATTATTTATGAGTTTCCTTGTATTATTAAATGTGTTGAATAAATTGGAGATTCAATTATAACATGATTTGTGGTTACTATTTAATTTGATAGTTTTTCTAACATTAGGGGAGAGAGAAATCATAGTTAGATGAAATAAATTACTTGGAATGAATTATCATTAAGTGTTATATATCAGCTAATGTTTTGATTTGAATTGAACTTCTGATAGGACAACTTGTTAGCTTAATTTAAGGTAATGTATGCCTAAAGCATGGTAGTCCGATTGGTTCCAAAGATGAAATTTCTTGTAAAAGAAAAGAATAACTCTAGATGGTTATATAGCGGAGGCAGTACTCTAGAAGAGTGATAAATGCTAAAAGTAACATGTTTTAGCCTCATTCTTAATGCATTTTTGGATGATTATTTGATTTAAAATGGTAAATTTTATGCTCTTAATCCTTTAAATTCATGTTTCAATACTTAGGAGAGCATTTGGCGGCAAAAGGAGCAAAAAACGATCGAAAATAAGAAAATCGGAGCAAGTTTCAGGAGTCACACAGGCTAGACACATGGCCGTGTGAGCCACATGGGATGCCATACGACCATGTGTCAGACCGTGTGGATTTCTCGAATTGCACTTTGAAAATGTGGAAAAAAACATAATTTTTAGGTTTTTCGGGCTTTCCAAGGCCTATATATACCAAATATAATGAGAGGGAAGGAAGCCGTCAAAGAATACTCAAGAAAACAACTCAAAAAATACCATTGAAGCTAACTCGGAAGCAGATTTCCATCAAAACTGAAGATCTCCTTTTGATTTCTTTGAAGTTTATTATGATTTTCTTTATTTCTTATGGTTATAATATTTTTAGGATGTCTTTATTTGCGATTATGAACTAATTTTCTAAATACCTAGGGTAGATGAACCATATGATGAATTCTGTCTTGATTTTTGTTTTACGCAATAAATACTTGGATGTTGTTCTCAATTATGTGAGCTTAATTCTTGGTTTAATATTTCTAAACTATTAATCCATGTTTGATGTGCTTGAATGAGGAATAGACCCTGTTTAAGAGTAGATTTAACACAATTGAATGGAGTTGCATGCAATCCTAGAAATAGGACAACATAAATCTATCAAATTAGAGTCAAGTCTAATAGGGGATCCATAGATAAAGTTAATGCGAAAATAAGGGTTTTAATTAAATTTTTTTAATTAATCAACCTAGAATCAGTTACTCTTACTCTCGAAAGAGATATTAGCATAATTTATGGATTTCTAAGTATCAAGATACTAAGTGAAGAAATTATTTGATTCAGATTGATAATGACAGATGAAATCTAGGTGGATTTCTTTCCTCGGTATTGTTTCGCTTCTTGGTTGTTAATCGTTTATTTTCCTGATTTGCTCTTTCCTATGTTCTTTAGTTAATTAATTTAGTTAATTCTAGTTTTAATCAATCTCTCCAATTTGTCGGTTAAATAATAGAAAGACAATAATTACTAGTACTTTCAATCCTCGTGGGAACGATACCTTTGTTCATCGTAGCTATACTTATAATATAGGATGGAGGAATCATCCAAATTTTTCTTGAGGTGGTCAACGAAATCAAAGGTCACAACCCATTCTGAGTTTTTAGCAGCCTTATCAGTACGAGAAGAAACCGAACCTTGAGGAGATGTTGGCCAAATTTATTTCGATGTCAGAAACTTGATTTCAAAACACTGAAAAATCAGCAAGCATCTATTCAAGGACTTGAAAATCAAATTAGACAGCTTGCCAAACTTATTTTGGAAAGACCACAAGGAAGCTTACCTAGCAACACTGAAACTAACCCAACGGAAAAAATCCACTCAATCACTATTTGAAATGTGAAAGGGTTAATAGAGAAGTCGAAGCTAGAAGTTGTTGAGAAAAGTGATGAAGTTGAAGAAAGTAAGAAAAAGCATATACTGATGGTCAGAGAATACAATCCATGAATCCCTCACATAAAAGAACAATATGGTAAATTTCTTGAAATTTTAAAAAATTTGCAAATCAACTTACCGTTTGTTGAAGCCCTTTCACAAATGCCAAATTATATAAAATTTTTAAAGAAGCTGTTAACAAAGAAAAGGAAGTTAGACGACTTGTTGACTGTGGAGCTCAATGCATTTTGCTCGGCTATTCTCCAAAACAAACTACCCAACAAACTTAAAGATCCAATGAGTTTTACTATTCCTTGTCTCATTGGTAGTTTAAATGTTGAAAGCACTTTGGCTAATTTAGGGGCTAGTATAAATGTCATGACTTATAAGATGTTCAAACAACTTGATATTTGGGAACCTAAACCCACTAGGATGAGTATTCAATTAACGGATAGATCAATTAGATATCCTAGGGGTATTATTAAGGATGTACTTGTGAAAGTCGATAAATTTATATTCCCCATTGATTTTTTTTTGTATTGGACATTGTTAAGGATATTGAGGTGGCTACGATTTTAGGTCAATTCTTTTTAGCCATTGCTAGAACTGTTATTGATGTGGGTACTGGTGAACTTAAGCTTCGTGTAGGTGATGAAAAAAATTACTCTTCAAGGATGTGACTTTGTGAGAGTCCCTACTGAGCGAGATGATACTAATTGTTCTGTTAATGTTAGTAATCATATGGCTCAACATTCTTTGCAGGAAATCCCTCATGAAAACTTGTTGGAGCCATATTTTATTCAAAGTGATAGAACTCGAGAGGCAAGTGAAGAGTGAATGGTGCAGCTCGATGAACTAGATGAATGGCGAATGAAGGTTGATGAGAAATCAAGAAAGCAAAAAGAAGAAACAAAGCATCGCCATGATATGCATATGAAGATGATGAACCAATTCAAAGTTGGGGACAAAGTACTGTTAGACAAATCAGATCCACGATTTTTTCCTTCAGAACTTAAGTCAAAAGGGTCCAACCCATTTATGGTAAAAACTTTTTTTCCATACGGTACAATTGAGGTAACATATCTTGAATTCAGCACGTTTAAGGTAAACATTACTCGTCTTAAAACTCGTTTTAGTGTTAAAACTGATATCGATGGAGAGGAGTTTTGACTCCAAGATCTACCTTAATTGTGAGCTTAAATAGGGAAGTCGAGCTTAGACTCTAAATAAGCGCTTCTTGGGAGGCACCCGAGTGTTTTTGTGTTATTTATTTATTTTAATTTCTCAAAATTTTTTTTATTGATTATCATTTTAAAAATAAATAAAATTTATTTTTTGAAAAAAATAGGAGTCACACGACCTGTAGGCACGGTCGTGTGGGGTACACGGCTTGGACACACGGGTGTGTCTCAGGCCGTATGGATACTAGAGCTAATTTTTTCAATTTTAATTTGCCCCACACGGGCACAGAGAGCTACATGGGTTGAAGAAATGATCATGTGAGACGCACGTACAGTCACACAGGTATGTGTAAGACTGTCTATCCCACATAGCCTCACACACGGGCATAAGAGAAGTAAAGACTGATCACACATAGCCTGGACACATGGGCGTGTCCTAAGCCGAGTTAAAACTTGGCTTATTTTTTTTTCAAATTTTCGTGTTACACATGGGCTAAGGGTACTTACACGGTCTCCAAACACGACTGTGTGGCCTAACACATGCCAATAACACGATCGTGTCATCTATAAGCTAGGGTTTTGAATTTTTTACTTGTCTTTTTCTTCTTTGCCCTTAGCGGCCACTGCACCCGATCTCTTTACAGCCCTGACGTCGTTGATTCCCAGTCGACCACCACCTTTCGCTGACCCTATTTCTCCACTCACTTGTTCGATTGTCTCCCCTCACATCTCTATTTCCCTCCTCTCCAAGCCCTCACACGACCACCCCTCCCTTCAGCCTTACACTCACTGCCGGTCTCTCTTGCCATTCCCGTCGTACCTTTGACTCCCCATTTTTCCTTTCTATCCTCACTTAGTTGAGTACACAACCCCTATCTCTGCTGCCATCGAATAGTCCTTCATTATTCACCGTCGCGTCCTCCCCTACTCTAATCTCTCGTTGCCATTCTGTCCTATTGCTGAATGTTTACCTCTGTCAGCCACGACCGTCGTGCCTTCATTGACCACCGTGGCCATTACCCCACCATTGTTTGGTCCATTTATTTTGTTATTATTATTATTGTTAGTATTATGTATTTATTTTCGTAGTTTTGTTTTTAGTATTATTATTATATCTATCTATTAGGATTAGTTGTATTATTATATTGATTTTTGATTACTATTTTTAATATTAGGTTTAGTTTCTATTTCTATTTTTATTTTCTTTATTATTATTAGTATTAGTATTCTTATTTTATTATTATACTATATAGCTAAGTATTATGTTTTTAGTATTATAATTAGATTTGTTGTTAGTTTGTGTTCAGTGTTTGTTGAGTATTTAATTGGATTGTGCCATTGTGTTCATTAGGATTGTTGTATGTTTCGTGCATTTGCCCTCTTAATTTGTTGCTTGCTGATTTGTGTTCCTTTGTATATTGATTTGTCTTCCTATCTGCTAAATTAGTTTTTTGTGGTGTCGGTTTTACTAGTTTGCTGATATTTGGTTGTTATATCTTATTTCAGGTACATGATGCTGAACACACGAGGCAAGAGTAAGGTGCCCACTCATTCCAAGAAAACAAAAGCCATTGGGACTTCATCTTTCTCATCTTTGACTGACCGTCACTGATATCTCACTTTCACCATCCACCTCATGAAAAGAGGTATCAGCATCTGAAAGATAGAGCACTAGGTTTGGGTTGGTGTTTTGATTGGGTCGCCCTTCAGACTCTGGGTCTATTTGTACTAGTTCATACTTTACTAGATGCAACTCCATGGGAGCAATTCTTCGCAATCGTGGAGCCAACATATGCTGAGCTTACATTGGAGTTTTACTCAACATTTTTTCTACAGCCAATGCTTTAGTCGGGGGCCGACCCTCGAGTTATATCATTTCCTCTCGGGGGTATCATTCGGTATTTTAGTATTGCGAGTTTTGGTGTCTCCCTAGACTTATACTCTGATGATTTCTTACCAGTGGTCGAGCTTTCCTCCATCTCATAACACATCCATTATGTGGCCTCTCTCTGCTGGTCGGAGATTGCTGAGGTTGTCGTTCCATATAACACGACCAGTCCAAGGCTCGATGCCTTCCTTCAGCCTTGTGACACATTCAGGCTATCCTAGCTCATACTTTGATTGGTCGAAAGGAAAGTATGACCATCGTGGGCACTTTTGATGCCTCTTCTTATGGAGCATGCACGGGCAACATCTGATTGATTTAGCCCACTTCGTAGCCCAATGTTGTTGTAATCAGAGTGAGCGATCACAAAGATGACCTCTTTGTATGGGTCTATATGTCACACGAGTTGATCATTACTTCTACCTCCTCGAGACTCTTAAGTAGATAGGTGCTTTTACATTGGTTGGTGATATGACACCACAGGGTTTGGAAATTATAAAACACATGAGGATGATCGCTCATCAGCCTGGGCCTTTTAGTGATCAGTATGTGTTGCTATGAGCAACTCAGCAGCACGAGGATGATAAGCACCTTGACAATGATCCCTTACCACCACCGTCGCAACCCATTCCCACTCCTCCACTGCCCTCTACTGCTGCACCAATGCTTTCGATCACACTCAACAATATTTATCGTACTTTGTCAGCACGGCTAGATACCATTGAGCCGTATTTGCGAAAGATCTGCTAGCATTTCCATATCTCTACACCTGATCATGTGCCTCACGATCCCGACACTTTGCACGACGCTGATCCATAACATGATTTATTTTTCTATTTTTTAAATTTAATTTAATTTTTATTTTTGGTTGAAATTTTAGTTTTATTTTTAGTTATTTTATTTTATTGTGAGACATTTTTATGTTATTTCTATTTTGAACATTGCTATTTTTTATTATTTTAATGGTTGTTTTTGTTTGGGTTTGTAATCTATTTCTCTTCTTATTTGTTTGTGTTTCTCTTATTAGTTGCTCTGAAACATGCACTACATTTAGACTTGCCCACATTTTCGGTTTCTCTATTCTTACAATTTTATCCAAATTCAAGGCAGTTTCAGTTTTCTCCCTCTCTTTTGATATTGTGCTTATATTTTGTTTATATCTGTTTGTACATTGAGGATAATGTACATCCTAAGTGTGGGGAGGTTGTTTGTATATTTCTGATAAAATCCCTGAATTAATTGTTGTGTTTAAGTAATCTTCTCATACTTTTCATTAGAGTGAATTATTTCTATTTGAAATTTTTATTGATGTTGTTTTGGATTAATTTGTCAAGTTTTATGTATTGATTGATTTATAATTTAAGACATGAGAGAGTCAAGCATGATAAGTCTTTTTTTCAGAAATAAATATTTTAGGTTGTCTCCTGAATTGAATTATTATCTTGAAAATTTGAAATTGCAAGTTTGACATCAAAACCATAATTTTTGTGAGCTTTTAAACCTATAAAGAATATATTTTCTTGCTCATTTTATTATTGGTTATGAGTGTGTCAACTTGACTTGTTATTCTAGAATTTGCTTCGATTATGCATGTCGAGACTAAACAATTGATATGATATATTGAGATGATATAGGCACTTAAGATTTAACCCACTTAACCTTCAAAAAGCTTACCTATTGAATTAACCCTTAGTGAACCTCATTGATCCTATCACATTTTCTTTATTAACCCGTTAATGTTAACCTGTAACCTATATGTATGTTGTAAAATTATCCTTGTTATTGACTCCTTTTTTGTCAAAATTTGATTCGGTTAGTTGCTAACTATGTTTCATTTTTTCTTGAATTGTTGAATTTTATTCTTGTTCTATAAAAAAATTAAATAATTATAATAAATGTAAATGAAAAAAAATAAAATATTTGATAGAGCTTGAATAGTTAGTTTTTAATTTCTCTTAATTCAGCAACTGATTGTTTTTCTAGTTTGGTAACTTATTAATTCGATCTCGATTATAATCAACTTTTTTGGCCTTTTCCATACCCCTATCCTAAGCCCCATTACAACCTTGAAAAGACCTCTTGATTGGTGTGTCATCTCATTTTATAGTGATGGAGATTTAATTTTTAACGAAGCCTATGGTAATGACATCTCTTGTTCGACTATTAAGTGCATATTTCATGAACTTTAAACACTTTGAGTGCTTTGAGTGAATCTTTAGTGAGGATGTCAATTCTTGTTGATTTTGAATTTAAGGTAATTATTTAAATAAGTGAAGACACATATGTTTTTGTGCTTTAAAAATTTCGGATTGGATTGCTTAAATCTTTAGTGTCCTTTTGATTGAGTTTCCAATGCATGATTGTTTGCAAATTATCTTGAAACATTATTGATGAAAATCAAAAATTGGGAAAAGTTAACTTGAATGTAGGTTGAGAATTTTGCTTGAAGACAAGCAAACGCTTAAGTGTGGGGATATTTGATAAATGCTAAAAGTAACATGTTTTAGCCTCATTCTTAATGCCTTTTTGGATGATTGTTCAATTTAAAATGGTGAATTTTATGCTCCTAATTCTTTAAATTCATGTTTCTATAATTAGAAGAGCATTTGGGAGAAAAAGGAGCGAAAATTAGAAAATTGGAGCAAGTTTCAAGAGCCACACGGGCTGGACACATGGCTGTGTGAGCCACACATGCTACCACATAGCCATATGCCAGACCATGTGCATTTCACGAATTGCACTTCGGAAACGCAATTTTTAGGTTTTTCGAGCATTCTAAGACCTATGTATATCAAATATAAGGAGAGGGGAGGAACCCGTCAGAGAATACTCAAGAAAACAACTTGAAAAACACCATTGAAGCCGACTCGGAAGCAGATTTCCATCAAGATTGAAGATCTCCTTTTGATTTCTTTGAATTTTATTATGAATTTCTTTATTTCTTGTGGTTATATTGTTTTAGGACATCTTTATTTTTTTTATTATGAACTAATTTTCTAAATACCTAGGGGAGATAACCCCTATAATGAATTTTGTCTTTTGATTTCTGTTTTACGCAATAAATACTAGGATGTTGTTCTCAATCATGTGTGCTTAATTCTTGGTTAAATATTTCTAGACTAGTAATACATGTTTGATGTGCTTGAATCAGAGGAGGAATAGACCCTTTTTAAGAGTAGATCTAGCATAATTGAGTGGAGTTGCATGCAATCCTAGAAATAGGATGACATAAATCTACCGAATTAGAGTAAAATCTAATAGGGGGATCCATAGATTGAGTTAATACAACAATAGGGGTTTTAATTAAAAAGAAATTTTAATTAATCAACCTAGAGTCTGTTTCTCTTACTCTCGAAAGAGATATTAACATATTTAGGAATTTTTACGGATCATGATATTAAGTGAAGAAATTGTTTAATTCAGATTGATAACGACAGTTGAAATCTAGGTGGATTCTTTCCTGGGTATTGTTTCGCTTCTTGGTTATTAATCGTTTATTTTCCTGATTTGTGCTTTGTTATGTTCTTTAGTTAATTAATTTAGTTAATTCTAGTTTTAATCAATCTCTTCAATTTGTCGGTTAAATAATAGAAAGACAGTAATTACTAGTACTTTTAGTCCTCGTAAGAACGATATATTTGCTTATCGTAGCTATACTATTAATTGATAGGTGCACTTACATTTCTCGAATTTTTAATTGGTTTCGTGGACATCAAAGAAACCTCAGATATAACTAATTACTAAACTCCAGAAGAGATTTAGGTACTTGAATGTAAAGATGAAGATAGTAAAAATAAAGACATCTCGAAAATTCATGTCAATACGAGAAAATCTGGAACCTTGAAATAGAAAGGTATCAACAACAATTTTGCATGCAATTGATTGGCCAAAATGGAAAGGTGCAATTCAAGTATAATTAAATTCATGAAGTTTTTGGACTAGCAATCCAAACGTCCAAAGGTATAAAGCCAGTATGGTACAAATGAGTAATTTTTTGAAAACGAAATAAGAAAATGAAGTTTTTCACTAAGTCCTGGCATTGATCATGAATGGTATATTATTCTTTCATGGTGGATGCAATAACCTTTACATATCTTATTAGTATGGCAATTCAAGAAAATTTGACATGCGCCTAATGGTTGTTGATACAACCTTTATATGGATCACTATAAAAGTGAAGTTTATATTAAAATCCTTCAAGGATTAGAATGTTGGAAGCATATAAAAATTATCAAAAAGTTTTTCAATATGTTTGTGTAAATATTTATATGAATTAAATTGATCCGAACATACGTGGTAAATTCAACTCAATGAATAATAGTTGAAGATTATAAAATGATCCAACATGCGTATATACAGAAGGTTCATGATAAAAGTTTTATTATTATTGTTGTTGGAACTCCTGAAGAGATTAAAATATGTTTCTTCTTCACTTATGACATTTTGAAGAATTATGATATAAACATTTATAAATTCGTTTAAGCGATCATTTGAAAAGCTAGTATTCAAGATTGAATACGTAGAATTTGAGATATCATTTGATGTTGTCATGAGGGGCAGTAAATGCATGTTATACTCTTTTGCCCTTAACCAAGATTTTGTCTCATTGGATTTTCCTTGTAAGGCTTTTAATGAGGTAGCATGTTATGTGTATTATAGATATATGTATACTTTTTCCTTCACTAGGAATTTTTTATTCTCATAGGGTTTTTATCTTAGTATGGGTTTAACGAGACACATCATCTATCAAAGGACATCCAAGGGGGAGTGTTAAGAATATTTTTTTATTAAGTGGATGTCCATCAAGATCAAGATAACTTCTTATGTCTATAAATACAGACTTTAGAGAAGCATCGTAAACATATCTATTGGTCAATAAAATACATTTTCTTTTCTCACCTATTTCTCTTACTTTTACTCTATTTTTTTATTTCATAACACTTGAAAATTTATGGGTTTGGAAATTTATAAATTGATAATTTTATGGGTTTAGAAAAGGGTGACGATTAGAGTAAGATTTTCTTTCAATGATATTTCTATGAGTCCAAATAATCAATGGTTGGAATTAAATGTTAGAAAAGCAAAACACATTCAATCTTTCATCATGCCACATCGGATTTTTAGGAAAATGTAGTAAAATTTTGAGAAATGTGTGGTAACCTTTTAATTAGGTAACAAGTAAGAATTAAAAATAAAAATTAACATATGTTAAATACACTAACATAATAAATAAATAAGAGTGAAACGTTTCACATGAAATGTTTAAATGTGTTTCATTTTGGAATAATTGTTTTTTAAAATATTGTTTATTTTAGAGTTTACTTATATATTTATATTATGATCTTTAATTGGTTTTAAACTTTTTTAAATTTTATCGTTGACTTTAATTTAATTATTTTTATTTTGAATTTCATTTATATTTATGAAAGTATTATGAAAGTGAATGTTATTTAAGCACAATGAATAATCTCAAAAAAATATAATTTATTTTTATTTTAATTAAAATTTAATTAAATATTTTTAATATATTTGAATTAATTGTATATATTCAGTTAAGTTAAATTATTATTGGTGATAGTTGTTTCATGCTATTTAAAAAAAAAAGAGATAGTTTTTTCATGCTATCATTTTTTTTGTTTATATATAATTGTGTGTTGATTAAGTGTATCAACAATGATGGAGATATGAGGAGAAGGTGGTGGTGCAAAGGAGGTCAATTCACCTAAACAAATAAAGAGTTGAAGAAAGGATGTTAATAAGGAAGAAAGTAAGGAGGTTGATAAGGTTGAGTGTAATGAGTGTTCAACGTTGCTAATGGGGAAGAAGATCCTTTTTCTTTCATCCTAAAGGGTATTTATAGGAGGAGTCTTATTTTATAGTAATAATGACTTAGTGGGTTGTTACCAATGGGTTGTTGATCTGCCATAATTCGTTGTGGCAAATTAGATTATTTATTGCACTTAATGAGCTTGTTTTCTAGTCATTTTATGTTTATTTATTGTATTTTTAGTTTTATTAGTATTTTTACGCACTTTCTAGTATTTCGATGACTCATGAGGCCAACTCAGACCTCGAGAATGACTAATAGGCTACTTGAGTGTGTAGGGTGCCAATTCAGGTCAAAGAATGCAAATCACGACGACCATGTTGCGACACAAAATTGCGAAGCATCTAGGGCTGAAATAGTGTCGACGTCATGATGACATGTGCTGACATCAATGTTGCGACATCGTGACGTCATCCTAACACAGTGCTAATGTCAACAGCTGTATCTTGGCAGATTTTTTTATCTCTTTTATTTAATAGTATCAGGGGTGTTTTAGGCATATATCACACCAAATTTAGCCTATATAAGGAGGTCATTGTAACCCTAAGAGGAATCAACTGATTAGGGAGTAGATTTAGCTAAATAGTTTTCTTTAGTTTTTATTTTATATTTATGTTCACTTAGTCGAAAATTTTCTATTCCGATGCGAAGACGATTGCGAGCGAAGATTGCTCCAGAACGACGCTTATATTTATCAATAAACAATTTCTTTATTTATTTTATTCCATTGTTTATATTCTATTAGACTGATCAATTAATGTTTATATGAATATAGAGATAAAATCATGTGCTTTATTTATATCTATCACGTGCTTTATTTATATCTAGCATGTTTCGGTTATGGAACTATTTAATTGATTAAGTAGTTTAATGAATGGGTGTGTGCGTAGTTAGCAGATTCACAAGGGTTTCTCATACGAATTAGTTTGTATAATTTCACGTGTGCTTAAACCCTAGGATTGGTGACATTAAGAAGTAATATAGGTAAACGGATCGAGAGACGAGATTACTGAATAAATTGTGGATTAATATCGGTCAGGAAAGTGAGGCCGAGAGGTAAGCGTGTAGTTGTTGATTAGTTAGATAGTAGAGGCCGAGAGGTAATACTGTCTAGTTAATAATTAATTCATTATTAAAACTTGTGTTCTCCTATTAATTATAACCATTAATCAGACATAGGATCAAGCTCTCATCGTTGACACTAGGAATGGGAAATTCCATTAGGTTAATTTAGATTAATTAATCTTTCAATTTGGATTTACACTATTAACTTTTAAATCAATTAGATTAGTAATTATTTTCGATAATTAATTTAATAATAAATTTCTCCAATCTGTAATCCATTGGGTATGATCCTTAGAATACTTTCTAAATGTTTCGTTGTAAGCAAACTATATTACAATTTGACTTGTATAGTTGCGAACACTGTTGTTTAACCTTTTATTTATTTTGCTGTAGTATTTTCAGTCCAAGATGGTCGCATGTCTGGCGACAATCGGTTGTATTATGGAGTGTGTGGGGGATGAGTATATAGTGGGGCTCATTCTGTTATTCTATTTGAGGTAGTACGAGATTATTATGCTCAATTGGACTCTAATAATCACTAAAGGGAGTGTACACTGAAAAGCAGGTGACCTGATGTAAGAGATATTCCCGTTACCAGTGGATGATTGAACAGGAGGTGACTCATCTAAGAAGTTAAGCAAAATTGTTGATGATGATTTGAAGGATGAGAGGTAGGGAACCTTTTGCAGGTATCTTTTCGAGATGCCACGTGTGCAGCTCAAGTGGGGTAAGAAGGTTGTAATATATTATTAGGTTTAATTTGGGTTCAAAACCCATTAATTGAAAATGGAAACTTTTTTAAACAAAAATAATTTGCTATTAGATGCAAGAAATTCAAGCAATTTCAATTGAAAGATTTTTTTAAGCAGAAATAATGTGTAGAAGTGAGAAAATTAAGCGGGAATAATATATTTAGAAACAAGATATTATTATAATTTTATAAAATAAATTAGAACACATTAAAAAAATTCACGTATTAATAGAAAAGTTGTGAAATAATGTTAATTTTGGGTATATTGGTACACTCTCAGGATGAGAAATTATATTTATTTGGATAAAATATATTCATAATAAACATTTTGAAATTGACCCGAGCTTGATCAAAATAATCCAGGACTGATATAAAAATGTTTATACTTGTCCACATCCTTCAACTTTAGCTTCTTTGTAGGCCAAAGTTGAATGAACACAAGAACATGATTACTAAAATAAAAAGATTATTCCAGAAAACTAACATCATAAAAAGGAAGACAACAACTAAACCAATTATCTTATGGATGCTTTTTTGCTATCACATTTAAGAGAGTCAAAACCGCAACATATACCTTCTCAAACCTTCACAGTGGAAAACCCTGATCTGGTATTCAACATAAAAAAAACATACCCTAATACAAAAATAGCAAACAATCTGAAAAAAAAATCAAAAAAAAAAAAGAGGAAATGTAAAAGTTCAAGGCGGCACAAACCCTAGGTCCCAAGAACACCATGATCTACAAGGAAAAAATAAAAGAAAATCTATGTTTTGAATATTTGATTTCTTTTTAGATCCACAAAAAAGATGAGCATACGAACACAATAAACAATGAGAGTAAGAGACGGTCGCACAAGGAGAGTCAAATTCAACACAAATACGTAGAGACAGATTGAAAAAATAAAATAAAATACAGATGCAAACAGAGAAGCATCAGACAAAAGATCAGAGAAGAAAATTGAAAAGAAAAAACACGACAAAAAATACACATGAATACCGAATCAAGCTTACAAGCAACAAATAGAATCATCCGGAACTCAAATGAGTCACAAACAAGGAAGCCAAAAAGTGTAGGTAGTCTTTATTCTAACATGCACAAATATTACATTGTTTAAAATTTCTAATTAGTTCTAGTTTTTTTTTCCTAGAGATGAAGGATAAGTTTTCAATGAAAAAGAAAATAAAAGAGAGAAACCATGAGCTGGTAGGGTAATCTAGATGAATGAGATGGAGGGAAATTGTGTAGGAGAATAAATGAAAAAAGGAATCTTAGGGAGTAAAGAAAAGGTTGGGAGAGAAAAGAAAGTAAACATATGAGTTTTAGGATTAGGCTTGAAAATAATGAAAAAAAAAGGAAATTAGATGGTCTTTAAAATATTAAATAATAATTTTAATAATTTCACATGTGAAAGTGGGAGGTTCGCTGCTAATTTGAAGGACTTTTAGAGTCATTGAATAAATTAATGTTTTAATCCTCGTCGTTTGGTGTTTTTATAATTAATTTTTTAAAAATTCAAGTTAATCCTATGCAGATATGAATACATTCAGTTCAATTTCTAATTTGGTTTAAATTTATTTTATTAATTCCTTATATATAATTTAAATTATGATATTTTTATTTTTGTTAATTTAATTAAATTAATTATTTCTGTATTAATTGTGAGCTTTTAAAATTTTTTATTTTGCCTTTGAAAATTTACCTAAGGTATTGTTTCACAATTTGTAAATAATTGAGTCATTAGGTATAGAATAATTCAAGTTAATTAGAAGCTAAAACCCTAATAAAATGTCATCGGTAAAAGCGATATTTTCTTGGGACAAGTATTGTAAGGGTACTAATCATTTTTTTACGCATAATTGGTAAGTGCTAAAAGTAACATATTTTAATCTCATTTTCAATACGTTTTTGGGTGATTATTCGATGTTAATGGTGAATTTTATGCTCCTAATCCTTTAAATTTATGTTTTTATACTTAGGAGAGCATTTGGGAACAAAACGACTGAAAACTGGAAAATCAGATTAAGGTACAAGAGCCACACAGGCCGGCCCCTTCAACACGGCTGTGTTAGCCACATGGCCATGTGGCAGGCCGTGTCAGTTGTGCAAATTTGCACTTTGAACTGTTAGAAAACACAATTTTTAAGTTTTTCGGGCATTCTAAAACATATATGACAAAAAATAAGAAGATAGGAGAGAGTCGTCATAGAATACTCAAGAAAACAACTCGAAAAACACCATTAAAGCCGATTTCTGAAGCAGATTTCCGTCAAGATTGAAGATTCTCATTTGATTTCTAAAGAGATTATCATGAGTTTCTTTATTTCTTTCGGTTATACTGTATCTTGGATGTTTTTATTTTCAAGCATGAACTAATTTTCTAAATACCTAGGAGAGATGAACCCTATGATGAATTTGTCTTTGAAATTTTCTTTTAAGCAATAAATACTTAGATCTTGTTCTCAATTATGTGTGCTTAATTATTGGTTTGATATGTCTAGATTATTGATCCATGTTTGATGTGCTTAAATCAAAGGAGGAATAAACCCTGTGTAAGAGTAGATATTGCGTAATTGAGTGTAGTTGCATGTAATCCTAGAAATAGAATGACATAAATCTCCCGAATTAGAGTCAAATCTAATAGGAGAATTCATAGATTGAGTTAATGCAATAATAGGGGTTTAATTTGAAACAAATTTTAATTAATCAACCTAGAATTAATTACTTTTACTCTCAATATACAAAGTAAAGAAATAGTGTAGTTTAGATTGATTATTAATCTAGGTGGATTCTTTCTTGGGTATTATTTCGCTTCTTGATTATTAATCGTTTATTTTGCTGATTTGTTCTTTGTTGCATTCATAGTTAATTAGTTTATTTAATTTTAGTTTTCAATCAATCACTCGAATTTATCGGTTAAATAATAGAAATATGATAATTACTAGTACTTTTAGGGTGCGTTTGGTTCGCTGTAATGGAATAGAGGCGTAATAGGTAATCATTTTGTTTGGTTGAATTGAATGGAATAGAGGCGTAATGGTTTTCTTGTGTTTGGTTGAATGGAATAGATGGGTAATAGCATAAGGAAAAAAACTAAAATGACTACAATACCCTTAGCATAATTTTTTTTAGGTAGATGATTATAGTTATTGTTATTAAATTTTAATAAGATTATTAATATAAATAATAAATAATTTAATCATATTTTAACATAATTATTATTAAATATAATTTAATAAAATATATAATTTAATAAAATTATTAATATTAAATATTCTTATATGAATTTATTAAAATCATAATATATAATACTATAAAATATAATTTTAACATAATTATTTTTAAACATAATTTAATAAAATATATAATTTAATAAAATTCTTAATATTAAATATTCTTTATATGAATTTACTAAAATCATAATATATAATACTACAATACTTACAAATTCTATTAATCTGGTCCCAACTTTAAAAATTCAATAAAATTAACCTTCAATTTTACATATTATATCAATTTAACCTTTATTCTTAAAATTCAAAAATTAAAATTAAAAACTAAAAATTTAAACATTTATTTTTATTAAAATACATACAAAATTATAAAATATTTATAAATAAATGAATATCTATTTTTCTCATTTTTAACATGACATTTATTTATTAGAATAATATATTTATAAATAAAACAATTTAAGGAGAAAAAGCAATGAAAAAAATTAGACAAATTTAAAAAAATTAAACATTAACGCCTCCATGCTTAATTTTGATAAAACTACAATCTAATATTGAAAAAGATAAAGTTGACGTCCTTAGATTGTTGGCCCAAAATGCCAAATTTACATCCATATTTTTAAACTGCAATACATATTTAATGTGCTAAAATATCATTAGTGGAACAAATAATTTAATTATTCTACAATAATAAATAACTTTAGAATTATATTTTGCATAAACATAATTTTCATATATTAAAAAATTTTCATTGAAATTCATGAAATTCTATGTCATAATCCATATGTTATACAGTTTTGCCACATCAAAAAGTTAGAAAATTGTAATGAAATACCATCCCAAATATTACAAACAGAAAAAGTTACGAAAATATCATCAACAAAACCATAATTTTTAATGGTCAGCAAGAAATCTTCTGACCCATTCCAACTGCACATTAGAAGGTAACTAAAGAAAACGAGCATTTGAGTTGGATGATCTGGAATTTTACTCAATGCTCGAAACCGCTCGTCCTCTGTTAAACCTTATATTTCAGATAAGGTTAGATATAAATTTGTAGCTTTTTCTTGGATGATCTGGAATTCTTCTGACTTCTGTTGAACTACCACATCGGAGGCAATACTCCTACTGATTTGTTCGCCAATGGCCAGCATGTTTTCCGCCAATAAAGTCTCAACATCATGAACAGAAGAAGAAAAATGATCACTTGCATTAGAATTCTTTTTTTTCTTCTATGAAGATGAGGAACCCCCTTGGTTTCTATCTGGTTGCAGCTCCGTAGCAGAAACATCCATGTCATCCAAAAAGACATTAGCATCGCAGTCATAGTATTCGTTTCTTTCTTCATTAATATCTGCAGTAGGTACATCCTCAACATTTATTTCTTCAAGAACATAAGCGGCTGTTTGAGCATCTTTCCCAGTCGCTCGATCTCTTGCGTATATGGTAGTAAGTTGGTCGTAGTAAGGGAAACTACGATGTCTGAATTGACCGGCTTCTTTATGACTCTATAAAAATGAGGAAATCATATTAGTTATAAGTATGGTAAAAATAAGATAATAAAGACTTGAACTAATTCTTGCCTTTAAATAAGAGTCCCAAACCGCATCTTCAACAACAACGAGCTGCCTATGCTCATCCCAACCAAAACCGCTTGTGTTTTGGCCATTAAGCATGTCATACACGATTGACCAATCCCTTTTTAGTAACCTAATCCTTGACTCAATATTAGGTCTAGCCTTTAACATTGCATTGGGTAAAGCCTTTTCTAATATTTTTTCCAACTCATTTAAATAACCGGCTTTGAACCCCGTATCAGCATTAAATGTTCCAACATTGTGCAAGTCCACCATGCAGGAAACCAATGCTGCATCTTCTTCTGGAACCCATTTCTTTTTGGTTCCTCGAGATGCTTGGGAAGAAACATTTGATTCTGAAACACCTGACATAATTATCTTAAGAAAAAACAAAATAAAATTAAGTTTAATATCATGAATCAAAAGGGAACACTTTATAAAATTAAAATTAAGTTCAATATCATGAATCAAAACTCAACATCAGTATAAAATTATAACACATGATGAATGAAAAAATCAAATTATAATTCAACAAGTTTAGTACAATACAAAAAACAATTCAAACACCATCAAAGTTTCACAAATTAGATACATAAAATAACATAAACAAATTAACTCAAACTCATTTTCTCCCTAAACCTAACTAATTTCTAGATGCTTGCCATTCATCGAACATTTGGTTGGCTAGTTCCATCCTCCAAGTAGCCCAAGCATCCGATGGATAAATATTGACGATATTCGGTTCATCATCATCTACTACATTACTAGGTAATCCTTCTCCCACCTCCGCTTCAATAGGATCAATACTCATATGGGTTCGAATAAAATTATAGAGCAAACAACATGCAATGATTCTATTGTGCACCCTTACAGGATAGAATGATGGACTCCTAAGTATTCCCCATCTAAGTTTTAATAACACAAAGCATCTTTCAATAACATTACGTGCTGAGGCATGTTTCATATTAAAAAATTCTTGCGGAGTACTTGGCTGATAACCCTAATGCCACTCATTCAAATGATATCGTTGTCCTCTAAAAGGTGCAAGAAATCCCTCACAATTTGTGTATCCAACATCAACTAGATAATAACAACCTATAATTTTTTTTAAATGATTAATTTCCCAAAAAAGTTTGATCTTTAATGAATAATTCAAAGTCCTCTAACTATCCACTTTACCATGAGGAACTTTTAGTCCATGTCTCCTACTAATGGCATCTCGAAGAACTCGTCGATCAGCAACAGAACCTTCCTAACCAGGAAGAACATAAACAAATTACATATCAGGTGTACAAACACCTAGCATATTTGTTGCTATGTCACCTTTTTGCGTTCGATATCTAGGTTTATCAACTGTTGGAACCCTAATCTTGATGTGGGTTCCATCAAGAGCGCCTAAGCAATTCTATATCACATGTTATAAAACCTTGAGTTAAGATACTAAATTTAAATCTAAATCAACTAAATTATGTACAAGTTATATATAAAACTCAGTCCAATACCTTAAACCATTTCCACCTTGTGTCTGAAGAATTAGCTATAATTGGCTCTGCCTTTTTAAATAACACATCTTGTAAGCGTATGACAACATTTAAAACACTATGAAATGATCTGCTAACAGTTTCCCCAGACCTATTGAAGTGATGCTTGATAACTCGATTTTTAAGATGATGGGAAATGATATGTAAAAACATTGCCACTTGCTCATCAACAAGCATGTGCCTTGACGACTTCAATCCCCTTAACGTTTGTAACATCTCACATAGTTTGAAAAAGGCAAATCTATTCATCCTAACTTGTTCAATACAGGTCTTGTCACTAGCATATATAAGCCTTTTCACATAATCCCATTGTGCATAAAAATCTAAAATATAAGACCTAATCCTTGGTATATAAGTATGTAGGCTATCGATGGCACCCAATGTAAGTAAAAACCAACTTGGAATACTACAGATTTGCAACCATATTGTCAATGCAATACCAATTCTTTTACGCCTCACACTTTGTGCAATTAAAGGCAGACGAGCCATTACTGAGAGATATTAATGTGTTCCATATTGTCAAATCGTAGTAAAAGGGTCACATTTCTCCAATCATAATTTCAATAACAGTAAAATAAAATTAAATAATTTAATTGCCAAAGAACTTACAGTGATTGTGTGAAAAGAAGACGCTCAACTGTGGGTGGAGGAAGCAATCAAACAAGCCGCTTCAATAGGAAGCAACATCACACTATCAAAGAAAAATGAACAATACAAATTTAGAATCTTAACGAAGCAAAAAATAGAAATGAAAATTATCTTTGCAATTTATATCTTATGTATCATTGTATTAAATTATTTAAATCTCATGTAACCTAACTATCTTTTACTTTCCACTATCATCTCTAAGAATAACATTTTAACATTTAACTGTATTTTTTGACAACATTATAATAATAAAAACTAGCACATTGCACATTTAAAGAAAGTTGAGAGAAAAATGGTTTCAATTCACAACATTATAGAAGGTTGGTATTTTCATCAGCTTTGTAATACAATTATATCTATGATTTTGCGGATTCAATTTTAATTTAATTTAGACCATCACTGATATGATAATAATAAAAATTATGTGAGCGCATTTTATTTTCAAGAACACTTTCAACTACATCAAGCATTACCACAAATTACAATTCCGATTTCCAAAGTGCAGATAAATACATCAATGAAAGCCAGCTTATGTACATATATTGGCCTGAAGAACAAGATGAGGAAGCAACTTGGGCATGTATATATATATTTGTAGTTTTTCTTTGGTTTTATTAATATCCTATGCATACACGTTTACCATGTACCTTACTACACCTGGGACCTGGCTTTGGATTCGGTATTGGATTCATTTTTTTCTGTAGAAATCAACAATATCACTTATTTTAAATACAAAAACCAAAGCTAAGAAAATCAGACCCAAATCTCATAATTAAGCTAATTTACTATATTACTAAAAACCAAAAAAAAAATGCTTTGTTTATATATGGATCAAAGTAAAACATAAGGTAATAAAACCAGACCCAAATCTCACAATTAAGTTGATAAATAAATTTGGTCTTACTTTGGATAACTAGAGCACAAGTTGATGTTGGAGTAGTGAAAATAACAAGAGTGGACAGCAAAAGAATGCAAGATTTATTATATATTTATTAAATTTATTAATATATTTATATTTATTATGTATGTAAATTTGAATCAATATGGTATCTTTATTATATCAATTTAATATACTATTTTTAATATATATTTAATTATCAACAGCTTTTAAAATAAAATAATATATTTTAAATGAAATTGAAATAGGCTAAAAAATGATACATTATTAAAATATTATTCCATAACTCACTTCCAAATTTTATAAAACTTAAAAAGAGATAGTGTCCAATTAAAGCCTCACTTGTAAGTCAAAGAACATACTTACATTTATTGCAATACAATTTAATTAATCACAATTGATGAAGGTACTCAATCAACTAACTAAACCAATTTCGCAAGTTATTCACAATTACATGTAAACAAATTGCCAATCTCCTAGTTTTCCATGCTCATGGTCGTGCAGTAAGATGATAATTATCATGATTTATCATTTACATTTATCCATAAAAAAAATCAAGCTAAAGTAACAGCAAAGGAATCACAGTCAATCACAGTCAATCAGCCAATCAACCTAGTGACAGACAGTCGCATTTTAAGCAGGCTATTGAGTGAAAAATTGGTTCTAACAAAAGAGAAAAACCCCATTAAAAGATGAGGAATGGGTCTTGCCTATTTTTCAAAGGATAATTGGAAGAGAATATTGGTGTTGGCTCTTTGGTTCTCAATCTGTGCAGGCTTGTTCAACTGGAAATTCAAATCCTTTAATTTCATTTCACTTTACCAATTCAAACGGACTTACATAAAATGTACATTTTTCAATTATTACATTCAATTTAACTATCAATTATAAAAGTCTTGTAATTACTCGAATAAAATTTTTGAACTACCTCAACATAAGAAATTCGATCCCAAATTCAAATTTTTCAATACCAATAAAAATCAACTTATTACATCACCACTTGCAAAATATAACTATAAAAACATTACTATGGAGTAAACCACAAAAAAATAGAACATATAGTTCTCATAGACACCGAAACTTGAGCTACATGATGAAGTATCGTAATTGAGCCCATGATCCCTTAAATACTCATCATGGTCGATATAACTCCTCAAGGGAGCAACATCTATCACTCTATCGTCTAAGCTAATGCTTATAACAGAGGTATCAAACCTCTTATTATATCCCTTACATTCACAACAAAGAATTCCTGCAAAACCAAAGTAACATGAAGACAAACAAGCAAAATAGAAGGAATTCATTCAAACTTGTGCTTTAAAATTGTAGTGCACACTCACAGCTTCATAAAAGAAAAAAAAGAAAAGGGAAAATCTTGAAAATAATACATTTTCCTTTCTGATAAGCTTGCAACCTTCAATATGATCAAAACCAGGAGGCAGATTTCCACTTGGGATTGGCTCTTTTTGCAGAATAGAAATGTTCCATGGATTGTGATGCGCAAGTCCAGTATTACAATTGAAAAAAATAAGGTAAAATTGAAAAACATGAAGTCAAGATCTATTGTTAATTGTGATGCACAAGTTTAGTATTACAATTTCGTGCATCATAAAATGTTTTGTAAAACTATCCAGCACTCACACATTTGGCAAGACATAAAGCATAAGAAAGGAAACTCTATGAGAGGTTTACATGAAGCATGTTTCACTCAAGAATACCATATATACGATGTTATAATAGGCAAATCATACATGATATATTTGTCACTAGATCTTCTGAAGTGAAACTAATATACTAAAGTCGCCCATCGATTGATCCAAGCCCAAATTTACACCTAATTTCTAGTGAAACCGAGCAGAGACAATAACTACATCATAATCTAACACTATGCTCCAAAGCACTAGCAATTTCCATTGGATCAATATTGTAGATACCATAATTTTATTTGCACCAGCAGATACCATAATTGCACTTATAGATTCTAGAAACTCGTACTTCTTTTTTGCTTCAATATTCATTAGAGAATTTACCTGTTTTCCTTAAATGAAAAAGAAAAGTCACGAAATCGTGCATGAAACATAACGAGAATTGAACATAAATAAGCAGGGAGTTTCACAACCGAAGTGAACATACTAAATTGAAGCAGGTTCTTTCGAAAGCAGATTTTGATTTCTCTAGTTACTTACGGAATCTTGGAAAGAATGCTCAAGATTTGCACCTAAAACATCTAATATTTGCACCTAATATTCAAGATTTCACCTAGTTGACTCGAAGGTATTTAAAATTTTATCAATGCAGGTCAGAATAAGCTATCAGATACTAGAGACAACAGAATAGATACTAAAGCAAAAAAGACCAGATTGTGTAAACATTCCATCCAGGTAATTAGAAACATAATTTTTTATATTAAGGTGAGCAAAGAGAACGAAGCAAGAACATAAGTTTTCTAGAAAAAGGCATAACATCAGGATATATAATTCAAATACAAAAGAAGTACAATTATTACATGGGCTGACTAGCAATTACTTGAGGCAGCCTTGGTTAGTATTACAACATTAAACCTGAATAACTTGGGAAGAACTAGCAAAACATTGATATAAAGTGTTCTAAATGCAGCACATAATCAAATTACCCAATGCAAGTAAGAAAAATAGACTACTTTATGAGTCTTTTTTTATCAGTTTCTTTATAGATATTGCCAGCACTGCTATTTACTTGTTATCTTCTAAAAGTCATTATATGAATTTTCATTTTCATTTCTCATATTCACTACTTAAATTACAAACCTTATCCAATAGTTTATGAAATAATAATGTTGGGAAGAAAGTTTGTGTTTTTTCATCTGAAAAATCTGATGGTATTTGGGATGTTACAGGATTGTAGCAATCAAAGGACCTACATACATAGGACACTAATAACTTGATTAATGGTTTAAGAAACAAATGGAAGGATATCTATTGTGATGATTTATGGTATTGAAAGAAAGCAACCCATTATTGCAACAAGAGAAAAGAGGGAAATCTCGTGACTGCCCTTAGCTAAGCATTAGGCTCTGCACGACTAAAATCAAATATTTCAAAACAGAACAAGCATACACCTAAATCATGAGGAAGAAAATAAAAATTCGGATTAAGTAAAAAAAGAAAAGAAGCACTTGCCAAAACAATTGAGCTGGAGATTTGAGACGGTAGAGTCGGCGAAATATGCCAATATGACAGTGGAGGTGACTTTGCTGGCAGCTTCTGTTGATGTTGGGAGGGAGAGGGTGGAGGTCGATTTCAGGTAGGGAGGGAGGGTAAAATAGAGACAGATTTGGGAAGACGTTCGTAATAGGGCTAATCGTCGTTTTGGGAAGGGAATACAAAAGTAGAGAATTTGGGGAATAGGTCGGTAATGTAATAGGCGCGTAATAGGCATTACAGTGAACCAAACACGGAATTAGGTGGGGCGCGCAGAATAGATGGGTAACCACATACCCATTACAGTAAACCAAACACGCTGTTAGTTTTCATGGGAATGATATCTTTACTCATCGTAGCTATACTATTAATTGATAGGTGTACTTGCCTCAGTCAAATTTTTAGCTAGTTCACGATGCATCAAGTTTTTGGTGCCATTACCAAGGACTTGAATATTAGGAAAACTTTATTTCTATTAATTTAGCCATTTTATATTTTAATTTTTTTGTTTTTAATTTAATTTTTACATTTTAATTTTTCTTTTGTTTGATTCTGACAGTTTTTTAGGTCTATGACTAGAGGCAACCCATTAGAATCGTTAATTTTTAACAGTGAGATTGAAAAGCCTGCTCGCAGAAATCAGAGAGAAGTTAGAGAACCAAGGCAAGATCAACAAATTTTAATAGATGATAAATAGCAAAAGGATATTATTGCAGAGATGGAGGATAATCAAAATAATCAGCAACCTCTTCCACGTCCTGCTCTTCGGACTATGTATGATTACGCTAAGCTTGCTCTGATTGGAGCTAAATCAAGTATTGTCAGACTAACAGTTGCTGCAAATAATTTTGAGATCAAGCTGGACACAATTCAAATGGTGCAGCAATATGTTCAGTTTGATGGGTTGTAAGATGAATATCCGAATTCTCATTTGGCTAACTTTCTAGAGATTTGCGACACATTTAAGATTATTGGCATTACTGATGATATCATACGCTTACGGTTGTTCCCATTCTCTTTGAGGAGCAAGGCAAAACAGTGGTTAAAGTCACTTCCACGGGGTTCTATCACAACTTGGGATTAGACGATTGAGAAGTTTTTATTGAAATATTTTCCACCGGCCAAAACAGTTAAGTTGAGGAACGACATCTCTTCGTTTGCCCAAATTGAGCTTGAGACATTATATGATGCATGGGAGGGATTTAAGAATCTTTTGATAAGGTGCCCTCATCAAGGATTACCTTTGTAGTTACAAGTTCAAACTTTTTACAATGGTTTGCATCCTTCGACTAGACAGATGATTGATGCAATAGCTGGCGGAACATTGAATAACAAAACACCTAAGGCAGCCCAAGAATCTATTGAAGAGATGGCATTGAATAATTATCAGTGGAAAGTCATAAGAACAAAATCCATCAATGAAGCCAATATTTTTAATATGGATGCAATTGCTATGTTGGCGAGTCAAGTTGAAGCACTGAGTAAAAAGATTGATGATTTGAGTTACAGTAAACATGTGAATTCGGTAATGCAATGCGATGTGATAGGAGTGGGGATGATTAACTTTGAATATTCACCCTTCAAGTTTAACATGGAGCATGAGCAAGTCGAATTTATGGGTAATAATTTTAGACCTCAAAATAACCCATATACCAATAATTATAATCCAAGATGGAGGAATTATCCAAATTTTTCTTGTGATGGTCAAGGAAATCAAAGGTCACAACCTCTTCCGGGTTTTCAGCAACCTTATCAGTAAGAGAAGAAACCAAACCTTGAGGAGATGTAGCTAAATTTATTTCGTTGTCCAAAACTAGATTTCAGAACACTAAGACAACTCTAAAAAATTAGCAAGCATCGATTCAAGGGTTTGAAAATCCAATTGGACAGCTTGCTAAACTGGTTTCGGAGAGACAACAAGGTTTTTTACCTAGTAACATTGAATCCAACCCAAAGAAGCAAGTCTATACAATCAATGTTTGAAGCGTGGGAGGGTTAGTCGAGCTTGAAAAGAAGCTAAATTTAAAAGCTATTAAGAAAAATGATAGGGTTGAGGAAAGCAAGAAAGAGTATAAGCTAGTGGTTAGAGAATATAAACTGTGAATACCATATCTGGCGGTAGTGAAGAAAGACCGCATGAATGAACAATATGGTAAATTTTGCAGATGTTATAGCATACAAAATTTTTGAAGGAGCTGTTAACATATAAAAGGAAGTTAGATGACTTGTTACCTTTGGAGCTCAATGAGGATTGCTCGGCCATTCTCCAAGACAAACTACCTACCAAGCTTAAAGATTCAGGGAGTTTTACTATTCCTTGTTTTGTTGGTAGCTTAAACGTAGAAAAAAAACATTGGTTGATTTAGGTGCAAGTATAAATTTAATATCTTGTAAATTGTTCAAACAACTTGGTCTCGGAGAACCAAAACCCACTAGGATGAGTATTCAATTAGCTGACAAATCAATTAATTATCCTAGAGGTATTATTGAGGATGTACTTGTCACAGTAGACAAATTTACATTCCCTGCTAATTTTGTTATATTGGACATGGATGGGGATATTAAGGTACCTATTATTTTAGGTCGAATCTTTTTAGCCACTGTTAGAATTGTTATTGATGTAGATAATGGTGAACTTTTGCTGAGGGTAAGTAATGAAAAGGTTACTCTTCAAGCATGTGATTTTGTGGGAGCTTCTAGTGAGCGAGATGATACTAGTTATTCTATTAATGTTAGTAATCATGTGGCTCAACATTCTTTGTAAGAAATCACTCATGAAGATGTGTTAAAATCGTATCCTGTTCAAGGTGATAGAAACAAGGGATGAATGGAGAACAAATGGTGCAGCTTGATCAATTAGATGAATGGCAACCAAAGGATTATGAGAAACCGAGAATGTTCAAAGAAACAACAAAGCAACTCCATGGTGCATATGTAAATAGGACAAATCAATACAAAGTTGGAGAAAAAGTGCTACTAGAAAAGTCAGGTCCACAAATGTTCCCTACAACGCTTAAGTCAATAGGGTCAAACCCATTTATGGTACAGAACGTATTCCCATACGGAACCATTGAGGTAACATATCCTGAATACAACACATTTAAGGCAAATGGTCATGGACTCAAACTTTATTTTGGTGGTGATATTGATAACGAGAGTATAACACCCCTAACCCGTCTCTGTCACCAGATTAGAATTACGGAATATTATGGTACAGTTTAAAATATTTAACATCAGATAGAATTAAATATACAGATTTAATAACAAAAATCATAATTCATTTAAATCAATGCAACATATACACTTATGGATCCTAAATCGAGTCTACGAGGCCTTAAAAATAGTTTAGAAGCAAATAGGGACCAATTCGAAACATATCGAAAAGTTTAGAGAAAATTCATAAATTTTCAAAACAGGGGTCACACAATCGTGTTTCCAGGTCGTGTGACAAAGCACAAATCATGTGGCTCAAAACATGGCCGTGTGGCCACTCCACATGCTCGTGTGGCCACCACATACACTCGTGCCCCTAGACCGTGTAGCTTACTAAGTTGGATCACACGGCCATGTCCCAGCCTATGTGTCCGCTTGTGTAACTCACTAAATTGGATCACACTACCATGTCATAGCCCGTGTATCAGACCGTGTATACCCTGTACCTAGACAAATAGGGACACATGGCCATGTGGTGTGATCGTGTGTGGCAGACGACCGTGTGACAACCCGTGTTCCAGGCCGTGTGCACCAAAATTTGCCCCAAATCAAGCCAATTTCAATCCCTTTTACTTAAGTGGCAAAACATACCCTGAACACATGTTTACAAACCTTCAAAATGCATTCAAATACACTCAAATAATGCTAAAACAACCAACCTTTGTGCCTAACAAATGTGCCATCAATGATACCACAATCCAAATACATAAACATTCAATCACCATAACTAGACTTTCAAGTTACAAAATACATACTCCTAACTGGCATACATTAGCTTATATCAAGCCTACCATTTTATACTCACTCAACCATATCCACTTGTTCCCTAACTTGGTATCATACATGCATATATCAAATGGTTATATAACACAACAAGATCATATGCACATCAAGCTTTACAACATGAGTATTATAAGCCATCACAAAACATACTTAAATTCTCCTACTACATGCCATATAAGCCAAAGTTTGCATTCAAAAACTACCAAAAGATCCTCGGATAGTGTGATTTCTTCAAGTTGATCCAATCGCTCAATTTTCCACAAAAAACACTATCTACAAGAAAACAAGACAAATAACACAAGTAAGCTTTTATAAAGCTTAATAAGTTCGACGATTTAAACGATAAAACTTACTGAATCAAACATAATAATTCAAATAACAAGATTATTAAACAAAGTTTATTGTCAACCACAGCTCACAACAGGTGAGTCAATACTCAAAGAGAATGAGATCATTTATTATTCGATTACTATACTATCAAGAATGCAAAATCAAGCTTCCTATATTTCAATAACAATTGCTTTTCACTAGAACTCCACCTGATAAACAAAATAAGGATATGAGTACATGGTTATCCATCAAAAAATGTCAAAAGCTCAAACGAGAAATCCAACCAATAACATTCCTTGGAACTAAGTGTCAAGCCTTGAGGCTTTACATCCACTCCTGATAACATGCCAGAAAACACTATGAATATAACACGATAGTCCGCAACAAATGATGGACTTCGATATATTCAGTGAACAAGAAATATACATGAATCATCATCTCATCTCATACCAATCCCGTACAGTGCGCACTATAACCCATTGGCATGCTAATCGTACTTTATCCTACGTTCATCTGGCACAAGAGATCACATTATTAATCGATGTTATGTATAATTCATAATTCCAATTCTTATTACCTTAATAGTGGATATATTAAACAAAAATTTTAAAAAATAAGTTTTTCATACAATATGTATCACAATTGTATTAAATTAAACCGAACAAACTTACCTAACCAAAGTCGATGTTTAAGTCGAGACAACGATCAATCCGTTGCCTTATCTTTTTCGCAATTCAAGTCTGATCAATTTGTTTCTTGATCTAAAATAGTAATTTTATTCAATTAACCAATTCCAATAGAAATTTTAACTAATTTATGCAAATAATTCCTTTTAAGCATTTTTACAAAATTGCACTAACATTTTACCTTTTATGCAATTTAGTCCCTAAGTTCAAAACTTGCAATTTAACCATTTTCAACCAAAATAAAGTTTAGCCGAATTGTTTAAGACCTCACTACAGTCCATAATTATTTTTATTTCACAACAAGTCCATGTAATTTTACTACTTTAACATTTTAATCCTTAAATGTTAAAATTATTAAAAACTACTTTACAATTGTAACACCCCTAACCCAAATATGTCGACAGAATAGGGTTACAAAGCATTACCTAAGTTTACAAATTAATTATCAGACATTTCATTTCATCTAGCATTTATATTAGAAACCAATCAAAATCATACATATTGTCCCTTAAACGAGTCCTCGAGGCCCAAATTATGCATTAGAAACATATAGGGACTAAGTCGAAAACTCAAAAAAAAATTCAAAAATATTTAATATTTTCAACACTGCTGGGGTCACCCGGCCGTGTAACCAGGCCGTGTGACTCACACGGTTTGGAGACATGCCCGTGTCTCAGGCCGTGTGGGTATTCGAAATAAGGACGCATGGCCGTGTCTTGGCCCCTTTCTATGCTCGACTGAGTATACTGACTTGGGTCACACGGCCAAGTCACATGCCCGTGTGCTAGGCCATGTGAGCATTCTGTTTTGTGCAAATTTTAGATACAAGAGACACACGTCTGTGTCACCTAGCCGTGTGTCACTCATGGTTGAGACATACACCCGTGTCTCTACCCGTGTGGACAAAAATAAGTTATTTTACAAGCCATAATTAGACATCCAAAACAATTCAAAATAAGTGGTTAAACTCAACAAATTACATATAGGCCATCATTAAAAAAATACCTATACATGCCATTATAACCAAAATCAAAACATTCGAAAGTATCGATAGAACTGATGGATAGTGTGATACAACTCCGACAAGCTTCCAACCCAATCGAGCTTCCAATAATCTGAAAAGTAAAGGAAAACAAATACATAAGTAATAAATGCTTAGTAAGCTCGTATAAAATTTAATCATAATACTTATTTTCAAATATGAAATTTATACATATAAAGAATAATCCAATATTGATACCACAATACTCATGAAGTTATATTTAACAACTCACTAAGTGAATAAATCTACAGTATCACCTATACATATTATTCCTATCATAGTAGGATTTTAAACAACTTTAAATCTTCTAAAATTTCTTTATTTTCATTTGCGTTTCTTTACTTTCCACACTCATTCCATATACATAACACACCAGTCATAAGCATATCATTCAACCATAGCTATTAGTTAGTGCATTTAAACATAGACATTTTTCCAATTAATCACATGATAACTTATTTCATAAGAAATTGCATAACTTAAACTTTACCACTCTTTCATGAGCACAAGGGTATTTTCATTTGAGCACTTACCATTTCAATGCATCTTATAATTAAACATATTATCATTCAACCAGTAGTTTGGCACTTGCCTAAACATCAAACAACAACACTTGTTAGCGTACTTGAATATATTTCATATAATTTCAACATCAATAACCTTATTATCTCAACATGTCACACTTGAATTTATTACTCGTCTCAACTTACATAATTTCCATATATCAATATATCAAGATATTGATATATATATACATTTCATGATGCATATCATTCTTTTACTGTTTCTTCATATACATATATCATCTAAGAAAATTCCCGATAACTTACCATTTGAAGAACAACTTACGTATATGAGTACATCATTTTCAAAAGCCCGAAGGCTGCACAGAAGCACATAAGTGCTAAACAGAAACCTGTAAGGGTTGAACAGAAGCTCACAAGAACTTAACAAAAACCCATAAGGGTTGAATAGAAGCTCAATAGAGCTAAACGGAAACCCATAAGGGTTAAACAAAAACTCATATGAGTTAAACAAAAGCTCGTGAGAGCTAAACTGAAAGTAAACATGAAAGTTCGCAACAAATGCTGAACCTCAATTTACTTGGGTAATTTGCCATCAATTCATCCTTTACATATACCGTCAATTCATCCTTTGCATTTACTGTCAATTCATCCTTTGCCATAGAACAATTGTACTCAATCCCACATTCCACTCGTTTTGAACATTTAATTCAATTTAATAATTTAACAATAATTTTATTTCAAACAATAGATATAAATAAATACATAATAACATTCATCAAGTTAATAAATAAACATTAAAGTTTAACCGTAATATTAATTGAACCTTAAAGACTTTGATTGCTTTAAGTGAATCTTTAGTAAGGATGTTATTTCTTATTAAGTTTGAATTTTAGGTAATTATTGAGATAGAGGAGATGCCTAATGTTTTTAAAGCTTAAAATTCTTTGCTTAGATTGTTTGTGTTGTTTAGTTTCATTTTAGTATGAATTTTCATTGTATGATTATCTGTAAATTATCCTAAAACATTATCGCTGAGAATAATAAATTGAGAGAAGTTAACTTGAATGTGGGTTGAGGATTTTGCTTGAGGATAAGCAAACGCTTAAGTGTGGGGATATTTGATAAGTGTTAAAAGTAACATATTTTAATCTCATTCTTAATGCATTTTTTGGTGATTATTTGATGTTAATGGTGAATTTTATGCTCCTAATCTTTTAAATTCATGTTTTTATACTTAAGAAAGCATTTAGGAGCAAAAGGAGCAAAAAACGAGCAAAAATTGGAAAATCAGAGCAAGATACAACAGCCACACGACCTATCTCACACGGCTGTGTGATCCATACAGGCTGCCATATGGCCTTGTGGTAGGTCACGTCGATTGCACAAATTTGCACTTTGAACTATGGGAAAATGTGATTTTTAGGTTTTTCAGGCATTCTAAGACTTATATATGAAAAAATAAAAAGATAGGAGAGAGCCGTCATAAAATACTCAAGAAAACAACTCGAAAAAACCATTGAAGCCGATTTCTGAGGCAGATTTTCGTCAAGATTGAAGATTCCCATTTGATTTCTGATGAGATTATCATGATTTTCTTTATTTTTTTTGGTTATACTGTATCTTGGATGTTTTTATTTTCAAGCATGAACTAATTTTCTAAATACCTAGGGGAGATGAACGCTATGATGAAATTTATTTTTTATTTTTATTTTACTCAATAAATACTTAGATCTTGTTCTCAATTATGTGTCCTTAATTATTGGTTTGATATTTCTAGATTATTGATCCATGTTTGATGTGCTTAAATCAAGGGAGGAATAGACCTTATTTAAGAGTAAATCTTGCATAATTGAGTAGAGTTCCATGCAATCTTAAAAATAGGATGACATAAATCTACTGGACTAGAGTCAAATCTAATAGGGGAATCCATAGATCGAGTTAACGTGAAAATAGGGGTTTTAATTAGAAACAAATTTCAATTAATCAACATAGAGTTAGTTGCTCTTACTCTCGAAAAAGATGTTAGCATAATTTAAGGATTTCTCAAGATAGTAAATAAAGAAATTGCGTAATTTAGATTGATAATGACAGATGAAATCTAGGTGAATTCTTTCTTAGGTATTGTTTCGCTTCTTGATTGTTAATCGTTTATTTTCCTTATTTGGTCTTTGTCGCATTCATAGTTATTTAATTTAGTTAATTTTAGTTTTCAATCAATCACTCAAATTTATCAGTTAAATAATAGAAAGACAGTAATTACTAGTACTCTTAGTCTTCGTGGGAATGATATCTTTGCTTATTGTAACTATACTATTAATTGATAGGTGCATTTGCCTTAACCGAATTTTTAGCTAGTTCATGATGCATCAATAATTGTACTCTTGAACCCAAATTTCATACATAGATCGAGTTTGTGTAATTAATCATATAACCATGGACCCAATTGAATCGATCCATGTAAACAAAACATTGAGTATATAGGTTTGGAATTCAATATCATATAGTGAAATATATCAAAACTTTGGGCCACCGATGTTTGATTTTAAAATTTTTTATCAATTTAAGAGTATTGATCAATTATACATTCCTTTAACTACTAACGTAATTGATTGATTATGCTATTGAATGAATTGAATTGGGTCTATATACACATGTACTAAAATTGTGGAGTACAAGTAATTCAAAAATATTGATAAATTCTACATTTTTCCAATTACTAATATATTTGAATGAGTTATAACATTAGTTGTAGAATCATTAATCTAATTGAATGAATTTATTTATGAAGGTAATGACATTGTAGTGTGTAAGTATATTTTTAAAATTATTGATCAATTATATATTCCTCTAATTATTAGTGTAATTGAAAAATGGTGACATTAATTGTACAACCATTTATCTAATTGAATAAATTGTAAAATTAATTGTAAAATCATTGATCCAATAGAATTGGTCCATGTAAACACAACATTGAGTATACACGTTTGGAATTCATTATAATATAGTGAAATATATCAAAACTTTGGACCACTAATGTTTAATTTTAAAATTTTGATCAATTTAAGAGTATTGATCAATTACACATTCCTCTAGCTACTAATGTTATTGACTATTTATGACATCGTTATATAATTATTGATACAATGTAATGAATTATACGATTAATATTAATTGAACTAAATGAATTATCTAAGGCATGAATGTAATGACATTGTGGTGCAAGAGTAATACTAATTGGATCGCTTTAAGTTTCGATCATATCGGATTATGGTCATTTCATGTTTAGTCATTCAGTTTTAATTTAATAAAAGGATTATGTTGAAGCAAATAAGTTTAGAATCAAGTTACTTGGGTGATTTAGGTTCCACTATTAAAGTCGATAAAGCTCAATTTGTTAATTTTAAAATAAAATAAAATTAATGTTAGATAAATTATATAACCAATTTAAATTTATTATAAAATTAACAATTGTCGAAATAAATTTTAAATATAATATAATAAAATATTATAAATTTAAATCAATTAATCCATAATATATAAACCATAAAAGTAAAAGTTTTTAATAGATGAAAATAAATTTTATTTACATTATCTTTTAAATTTTCATTGTAAATATTATATTTTTAATCATATTTTGATGATTTTTAATAACATTATTTATCTAAAATTTTGTGGGATAAACATAAATCAATTAGATTTTTAGAATTTAAAAAGTATGTAAAAACTAAAAGATTAGTCAAAAACTTTCTAGGATTTTTAAATAAATTAGGATCAAAATCAATAAAAATAAAATTTCAATCTCTTAAAGTGAAATAAAATCAAAATAAAAAGTTTTTGAGATTTTGAAATATATCAATTTTATTTTGGAATTTTGCATAGTGTTTTGTTTACTTGGAAATAAATAGATAAATATATTTTATAAAGTATTTATTTTATTTGGGATTTACTATCGTGATCATATGATACAAGTTAAAATTGCCTACTTTATAATAATAGACCACGAAAATTACATTTTACAAGTTATACATTAAAACAAAATAATAATTATTAATTTATTGAAAAATTGTACTTAATTTAAGTTTAGATCACTTAAAATTACTTATTCGATTATTTTGAGTTTAGATTAGACTAATTCAAGTTGTTAACTTCTGATAAGATTAGATTGATTGAGTTAAATTTTTAAGTTGAAATCAAAATTGACAAGTTTATGTAAATATTAATTCATTTGTAAGTGAAAAGGCTGGTTGGATAATGGTTTTTTCTTTCGAACAATGGATGGGATTTTTTGGGGCCAGAAATGACACAATTGCACTATGCTTCAATTGTTGAAGCGAATGACTCCATGGTCACGTTGGTGTGATTAAACCAAGTGCAAACATAAATGCACTTTAACCTATTGAAAGAGTAGCACGTTTCTCAAAAAAATCTGACATGGCATCATCCCAAGGTTACAATGTGTTGCTTTTCTAAAATTTAATACCAGCCCTTGGATCCCACTGTACTTTATAAAAGATTTGATCTATAGAAAGAATATAAAAGGCTACACTTTATTTAAAGAATAAATTTTGAACATGTGTTTTGCCAGCTATTTTAAAAAACCAACATAGTTTGTTGGAGGTCCTTATTTGTGTAGGGTTGACTAGTATGGGAATCTAAAAGAAATCAGGGGTCAATCAGTACACTAAGCCACTAACCATAGTCATTAGGGAGCAGTGTTATAGTAAAAGATGAGTTTCATAGACGAAGGAAAAGGCAGGTAGGGGAAAAATAATAATGTTTTGCAGCAACTTACTACAAATATGGAATCAAACATTTAAGATAGCAATCTGCAAACTAAAGTAGAAAATGATGTTAGTTTGTTTAAGTAATTAATGTCCCCAAACATTTAAGATATCCCAAAACGATATATACATTAAATAAAATAAAATCGACGTGTGTTTTTCTAATTTAAAGCATGAAAACACAAAAGAAGATTGAACAGCTCATTCAGGTTCCAATATTCCCAAACATTTTATTTTTTCATATCAATCCTGCTACAGCCTACTTTCCATTTCCACGTCTTACTATCTGTCACCTAAGTTCCGTTACCAATCTAAAATATTGACCCACCATGTGCCTCAATTTCCATACCATCGCCCCAGTAAATCTGAGTTTTTCAATTCCATCATGCTATACATGAGTATCCTAGTCTTAGACCGGTTAAACCGTTTTAATATTTTTTTATGAATTATTTCATTAAATTGTCTGGATCGATGAACTAGAGAACTATGGACTTAATCGATTCAATCACTAGTCTAGTTCTGAAGATCTTGTATATCTATAGCTCTCTCTTTTTTATGTATTTTTTTTAAATATTTAAAACTCTAATAAATGGAGGAATACTATGCACATTAACCTACAATAATATGCAACTATAACAATAACAATACCAATTGAACTAATATTTAATTGATAAATATATAGTGCGGCCTTTGGGCTTGATTTTGAAGCTATAAATATTTTAAGGAAATATAGTTAAAAAGCAAGTGGTACGCACCAATTGGCAGATCCAGAAAACTAATTCGTCTTTACAGTTGGTGGTTGCAAGGCAAAACAAAACAAAGTGAAAGAACAAAACAGCCACCTTTTGGTTTGGACTAGAAAGATATCAGAATCATTCTTTTGGTTACGTACAACTAAGATGGAATATATTTCCGAATCCAAGCCTCAATTTCTTCAAACACAAGTTAGGCCAAAAACCCTAATCAGATAATACATACGTTGTATGTGATTTTACGTGTTTAATATTTAATTAATTTTATAAATATTATGTTTTTAATTATAATAATTAATGTAGAATAATATTTGTTATTTAAGTTATCGAATATAATTAAAATATATTAAGGATTATAAATTTATTAACTGCGTCAAAGTAGTTGTTTATTTTTTTAATTGATGTTATCCCTCTATTTACTTTCGTCCTCATTTTAACACCATGCAGAACTTAGAGGGAATTAGGATAGCAACAGCACAAGTGGGTCAAATTTTTGTTTGGTCTGACCCGATGTATTACTTATGTTGTGCGGAAGCCTGTAAAAGAGTAAAACTATTGTACTGAAAAATCACACTAAGTTCAATTCCCAGGAAAGAGAGGTGGATCACTTAAGTACCAGGTCTTTCCTAGCCAAAATATCCCTCTATCGTAATTTAACCGCACAATAAATCACTACAATCACATTCACAAAATATGCAAAACAAACAATAAAGAAAACAAGAATTTTAATGAGGTTCAGCAAATTTTGCCTATGTCCTCGGGCACTAACAAATCTATTTCACTCCAAAATACAAGTGAAAATTTACAAATAAAGAGAGAGAACAATGCCTTAAGGACAGAATGGCAAATGTGGGGGATGAATGAAAACGAGAAATGGTTAGGCCTATTTATAGTTGAGATTTAGGGATCAACTTGCAAAGTCACTATACAATTAGGGACTAAAAATTGCAAATATCTCATGCCAAATTTCAATCCCACTTTCAGTGCCTTAAATCTCTTATTTCTAGTGCCAACATTTTGATACCCATATCTTTGACTTTTCTAAATATGGATGGTTGCCAATAATCTCTACCTTGAATATTTGATTAGGATAATCTTATCTTCACACAATTCTTTCTGCCTTTGACAACAATACTTGATAGTGCATTCTTCAACTATTAAACTTGCAAGATATTGACCAAGTTCAAACAATATTTGAACTTGGTTGTTGTTACCACATTGGTCATCATATCTGTAGGGATCTGCAGTCTTAATCTTCTGAAGATGAATTTTCCCCTCATCAATAATTTTCCGCACAAAATGGAATCGTACGTCGATATGCTTTGTACGTGCATGATAGACTTGATTCTTTGCTAAATGAATAGCACTTTGACTATCACAGTCTACATTAATATGCTCCTGAACCAATCCCAAGGTTTTAACCATACCTTGTAACCAAATAGCTTCCTTTATAGCCTCTGTTACAGCCATGTATTCGATTTCTGTGGTTGACAACGCAACTGTAGACTACAGTGTAGACTTCTAACTCATTGGTCCTCCAGGAAGTGTAAACACATAACCAGTAGTTGATCTTCGTTTGTCTAAATCACCGACGTAGTCAGAATCAACGTACCCAATAACACCTTTACCAAGTGTAGTATCCTGCTTGGACAGTAATCCAACATCCATGGTCTTTTGAATATACTGTAGAATCCATTTCACAGCTTGCCAATGACCTTTTCTAGGATTATGCATATACTTACTCACTATACTAACTGCCTGTGAAATGTCGGGTCTTGTACACACCATTGCATACATCAAACTACCTACTGCATTAGAATACGGAACTTGTAACATGTATTCTTGTTCCGTATTCGTCGAATGAGATAGTTGTGTAGAAAGCTTGAAATGAGAAGCCAACGGGGTACTTACAGGTTTTGTCTGCTCGTTCATGCCAAACTACTGTAGTACCTTCTTGAAATATTGCTTCTGAGACAAGCTAACTCTGCCATGAGCTCTATCTCTACATATTTCCATGCCAAGAATCTTTTTAGCTTCACCTAGATCTTTCATCTCAAACTCAAGGTTGAGTTGAGTTTTCAATCTCTCAATTTTAACTTTTCTCTTAGATGCTATCAACATATCATCAACATATAAAAGCAAATATATGAAAATTCCTTCTTGTAGCTTCTGAAAATACACACAATGATCAAATTTACTTCTTTTGTACCTTTGCCCTTTCATGAACTGATTAAATCGCTTGTACCACTTCCTCGGAGATTGTTTTAATCCATAAAGTGACTTTGTTAGTTTGCAAACCCAATTTTCTTTATCAGCAACCTTGAATCCATCTGGCTGAGTCATATAGATTTTCTCTTCCAAATCACCGTGTAAAAATGCGGTCTTCACATCGAGCTGAACTAGTTCAAGATCATATTGCGCAACCAAGGCTAGCAAAATCTAAATAGATGAATGCTTCACAACTGGAGAAAACACTTCATTGTAATATATTCCTTCTTTCTGAGTGTAACTCTTTGTTACCAATCTAGCCTTGTATCAAATTTCATTTTTACCAGGAAATCCTTCCTTCTTTGCATATACCCATTTGCATCCAATTAACTTCTTTCCTTTGGGTAGTGTCACCAACTCTCAAGTTCTATTTTTATGAAAAGGCTGCATTTCTTCATTTATAGCTTGCTTCCACTTTACACAATCAGGGTTACTTTTTGCTTCTGAGTAAGTAGAAGGATCATCATTATCTGCAATTGGAAGTGCATAGGCCACCATATCATCAAAGCGAGCAGGCATACGAATCTCTCTTCTTGGCCTCCTATATGCAATTAAATCTTGTTGTTGTAGAAGTTCTTGCGTTAAAACTTCTTCATCATTTGCTCCTTCAATATTAGTTGGATCATCATTAACCTTTTCAAGTTCCACCTACTGTAAAGTACTACTAGTTTTGTCATCTTTTTGTGAATCCTTGTTCTTCATCATGGTTGATTCATCAAAAGTCACATCTCTACTGAAAACAATCTTCCTTGTATCAAAACACCAGAGGTGGTATCCTTTTACTCCACCAGTTATACCTACAAATAATGCTTTCTTTGCTCATGGGTCTAACTTAGATTCTCTTACATGATAATATGTAATGGAACCAAAAACATGTAAAGAATCATAATCAGTAGCAGGTTTACCAGTCCACATCACCATAGGGTTTTTTTTCATTTATTGCAGCTGATGGCAATCGATTAATTAGATGGCATGCATATGTAACTGCCTCAACCCAAAATTTCTTGTCCAATCCAGCATTGGACAACATACATCGAACTTTCTCCACTATAATCCCATTCATACGTTCTGCCACCCCATTCTTCTGTGGTTTATCCCGAATAGTGAAGTGTCGCACAATGCCCTAATCTTGACATACTTGTAGAAATGGATCATTCTTGTACTCAGTACTATTTTCTGATCGAAGTCGTTTGACATTTCGACCAGTTTGAGTCTCCACCATCTTCTTCCATTTCAGAAATGCATCCAAAACTTCACTTTTTCTTTTCATTAGATACACCCATACTTTTCTTGAATAATCATCAACAAAAGTAACAAAATAATGCATACCTCCCAAAGAAGCCACTTTGGTAGGTCCCCACACATCATTGTGAATGTAGTTTAGAATTCCTTTCGTATTGTGAATTGCTGAACCAAATTTTACCCTCGTCTGCTTACCCAGAACACAATGTTCACAGAATTCCAATTTGCGAGAATTTGCACCTTTCAACAAGCCTTGCTTCGCCAAATTTTGCAAAGTTTTTTCACTAGCATGTCCCAATTGCATATGCCATGACCTGGTAGCCTCTGAATCTGCATCTTTCGTAGAAGCTGTTGATGTTGATCCAATAATTGTACTTCCATTTAAATAGTACATGTTATTTCTTCTTGTGCCTTTCATCACCGTCAATACCCCCAGCTACTACCTTTAGTAATCCATCTCTCAAAGTGATTATGAGCCCTTTAGATTCTAGGACCCCTAATGAGATGAGATTTTTCTTCAAGCTAGGTACGTAGCAAACATCTGTCAAGACTTGGATTGAGCCGTCGTAATTCTTTAATTGGATTGTACCTACTCTTATTGTCTTACCAGCACTGTTATTGCCCATAAAAATAACTCCACATTCTAGTTCTTTAAGACTAGAAAATCAGTCCTTATTAGGACACATATGGTAAGTACATCCCAAATCCAAAATCCACTCATCTATATGACATGCCATTGCCATGCCAACCAACCTAAAGTCTGACTCCTCATCATACTCTGCTACACATGCATCAGAAATAGCCTTGCCCTTTTTTAACTTAGGACAATTCTTTTTCCAATGCCCTTTCTCATGATAAAAAGCACATTCATCTTTGGCAAGTCTCCCTTTGGACGTACTCCTTCTACCAAGTTTGTTGCTGTGCGAACGACCTCTTACTGTTAAGACTTCTGCAGTTGTATCTCTGTGATCTTTTTTATCTTTCTTTCAAGTCTCAGATCTATACAATGCACTACAGACTGCATCAAATGTGATTGTATCCTTCCCATAAAGCAATGTGGTGGTAAGATGATCATATTCATCAAGAAGAGAATTCAACAACAATAATGCCTTATCTTCATCTTCAAATTTCTCATCTAAATTTAACAAGTTTGCTAAAATTTTATTGAATGAGTTCACATGGTCATTCATCGACATACTAGGTGCATACGTGAATCGATAAAGTTTCTTTTTCATATAAAGCCTATTTTCAAGACTTTTCGTTAGAAACTTTTCTTCCAGTGTATCCCACAACTTTTTCGCTGATGCCTCCCTCATGACAGAATACTTCTGCTCTTTGGCCAAACATAGGCGGATTGTACCACACGTCTGTCTATTGATCTTGGCCACTCCTTGTCATCCATCTTGTCAGGTTTTTCTTCAAGGGCTATATCCAGCTCTTGCTGACATAAGACATCCAGGATCTCACATTGCCACATACCAAAATTATTGGTACCATCAAATTTCTCTACTTCAAATTTTGCATTGGTCACAGTAATCTTTGCTGATGACGATGCCTCTGCCATTTTTCTCCTCAATCCCAATACTGTACTTGTGAATAGTACGATCGACGTGAACAGTATTGTGGATGAGCAATACCATATACGTAAATAGTATCGTAAACAGTCGTATTCCCCAGGTACGAACCTGGGTCTGATACCAATTGTTGTGCGGAAGCGTGTAAAAGAGTAAAACTATTATACTGAAAAATCACACTAAGTTCAATTCCCAAGAAAGAGAGGTGGATCACTTAAGTACTAGGTCTTTCCAAGCCAGAATATCCCTCTATCGTAATTTAACAGCACAGTAAATCACTACAATCACACTCACAAAATATGCAAAATAAACAATAAAGAACACAAGAATTTTAACGAGGTTCAGCAAATTTTGCCTACGTCCTCGGGCACTAACAAATATATTTCACTCCAAAATACAAGTGAAAATTTACAAATAAAGAGAGAGAATAATGCCTTAAGGAGAGAATGTCAAATGTGGGGGATGAATGAAAATAAGAAATGGTTAGGCCTATTTATAGTTGAGATTCAGGGATCAACTTGCAAAGTCACTATACAATTAGGGACCAAAAATTGCAAATATCTCATGCCAAATTTCAATCCCACTTTCAGTACCTTAAATCTCTTAATTCTAGTACCATCATTTTGATACTCATGTCTTTGAGTTTTCTAAATATGGATGGTTGCCAATAACTTATATACTCCAACTCGACCAGACTTTAAAAAATAACCATATGTAAGACTTGCATTTTTTTTTTTTTGACAATTTTCAATTTTTATCTAATATACTGTTGTTGTGCATGAAATATATATATTTTATTTTTCTTAAATTTGCAGTATCACGTATGCTTTTGTCATTGTACAAAAAGAGAGAGATGAGCAATTCAACCCAAAGATAACTCTGATTCAATTTAAGTTGCAGGATTGTCATTAACTCCTTGGGAAAGTCAATGGGGTCCATCACCTTTTGTAATTTTTCTTTTCACCTTCGAAACACAGTGGATTAGTTAATGCATGATGTAGACTCAAACCCAAACTATAGCCACTGTTCGGACCACACTCACAGCTCATAATTGGTGGATGGAATCGGCAAAATTTATAACTTTACCGGTCCAACGTATGCTTAAACAAGAATTTAGTTAGTAGAATATCGATTGATTGTTTCTAAGGGAGTGAGATTCAATTTAATATATTGTTGGATATAAATTTCATGTATTATTATTAATAAGATAATTTAATATGACTCATTAAATATATTAAATATTATTTCTAAAATATTTTATATTTAAACTCACACCTCTAAATAATTGTAGTAATAAAGATACTTAAGACATTCTATTAAAATGTTTCTGATACTTAAAATTGTTCCAATTTTATTTTGATGAAAAATGGAATTGTTTAATTAAAATTTTATTTTGCTGTTTTTCGAATTTAAAACAAAGAAGCATTGCTTTTTCACGTTTTCCATTGGAAGTCTACAAATGATACGATTTGGACAAAAGCAACGTATAGAAAATATCTATAATTATTTAATTTAAGATCGGAATGAAGGAATTGTTAACCCAAGGATTACTTTAAGATTAATTCAAAAGTTTATCAAATACATTATATAAAAGAATGGCTTAATATACATTTAGTATTTGAATTTGACACTTTTCTTAATTTAGTACATAAAGTTGATACTTTTTTTGTTCGATTTGGTACTTGTCAAATGTTTTACAAATTACTCCAATATACTAAAAATATGTTTTTTGTGATGTAACAAAATAATCAATATATGTTCGATATATGACAAATGATATGATATTTTTGTATTTTTATGTTCAATTACTTTTAATTTTATTTATTTTATAAATTAAAAATAATGAATTCCTTTCAATTTGTGGTTTTAAATTTTTTATTTAATATTAATTGTTAAGCATAGCTCAATACCTATTTTTAACATGAATTTACTCTAATACTGACAATATTTTTGTAGCATAACAAAAAAAATTAACACTATTAGTATTTTATGTAATTTGTATAACATTTAATAAATTTAGATACCAAATTGAACCAAAAAAATTTAAATACCAAATTAGACTCAAAATAGATTTAAATACCAATTTAGAAAAAGTATTAAGTTCAGATACTAACCCAAAAAATCTAATTATAAACTTTTTTTAAGGCAAAATAAACAACAAAAGGAAAACGATAACCATTTGGACCAATTAACTCGATTAACCTAGCTTTAAGTTAAATGTTAATTCCAAGTATAAATCCTATTGACCAATCACTGAATAGACGAAATGAAAAAGAAAAAAGAATTTAAATACCAAAGTCAATCTAGTTACCAATTCTAAAATTATAGTATCCATTTTCTAATCATTCAAACAATCTCATTTTAAAAAAAAAAAAAAACTTGGATCATTCATATCCTAATTTTGAAACCAGAAACTAAACCAACGTTTTCATAAAGACGTAAACCAGTACAAGCATCCCACGCAAGACCACATGGGTGTGGGAGTCTTAAATCTTAGAGCCTTCATTGCTTCTCTCACCAACTCCTTTAAAAAAGAGTACCCAAAGCTGACAAGCAGCCATAATATCAACTGCTAAACATATGGCAGAAATGTCAACCCTTTGTACATTTCTTTTCTCACTTCTACTCTTTGCCTCACAGCCCCTTATCCTCCCCACTGCTGCCGACGGCCGGTGGCAGCTGCTACAAAAAAGCATTGGCATCTCATCCATGCACATGCAACTCCTTAAAAATGACCGTGTTGTTATGTATGATAGGACTGATTTCGGCCCATCCACTCTGCCATTGGCAAGTGGGAAATGCCACAATGACCCAACCAACACCGCTGTCCAAGTAGATTGTACGGCGCATTCAGTTGAGTACGATGTTTTGAGCAACAAGTTCAGGGCTCTTACTGTCCAAAGCAACGTTTGGTGTTCTTCAGGCGGCGTCATGCCTGACGGTAAATTGGTCCAAACCGGTGGTTTCAGCGACGGAGAACTTCGAGTCAGGGTTTTCAGCCCATGCGAGAGCTGCGACTGGCACGAAACACCAAATGGATTGGCGGCCAAAAGATGGTATGCTACCAATCATGTCTTGCCAGATGGAAGACAAATTGTTGTCGGCGGCCGGGAACAATTTAATTACGAGTTTGTTCCTAAAAACATAGCCGCCGACACGTTCAAGTTGCATTTCCTGTCGGAAACCAATGAACGAGGAGTAGAGAACAATCTCTACCCTTTTGTGTTTCTCAATGTCGATGGAAACCTGTTCATTTTCGCCAACAATCGAGCTATTTTGCTTGATTATGTGAACAACAAGGTGGTGAAAACTTACCCTAAAATACCAGGTGGGGAGCCAAGAAGCTATCCAAGCACAGGTTCGGCTGTATTGCTACCATTGAAGAACTTGATAGCCGCCACTATTCAAGCTGAAGTTTTGGTTTGTGGGGGTGCTCCAAAAGGATCATTTGTCCAAGCATTACAAGGTAAGTTCGTTAAAGCCTTGGACACTTGCGCCAGGATCTCAATAACCGACCCGAAACCAAAATGGGTCTTGGAAACTATGCCTTTAGCTAGAGTCATGGGCGACATGGTATTGCTTCCAAACGGCAAAGTTTTGGTCATCAACGGAGCACGTTCCGGGTCCGCAGGATGGGACTTAGGGAGGGACCCGGTCTTAAATCCGGTGTTATACATGCCTGATAATGAAATCGAGTCACGATTCAAGATACTAAAACCAACAAATATCCCTCGGATGTACCATTCCACAGCAGTATTACTTCGTGATGGAAGAGTTTTAGTGGGTGGAAGCAATCCTCATGCGTATTACAACTTTACGGGAGTCCTTTACCCTACTGAACTAAGCCTGGAGGCATTCTATCCGGGTTATTTGGACGCCAAATTCAACAATTTACGACCCACCATTGTTGCTCCCAAGTCAATGTCCGGAATCAGATACAGTAAGAAATTAAAAATTCAAGTGGTGATTACAGGTGAAGTAACTCTAAACTTGTTGTCGGTGACAATGGTGTCACCAGCTTTTAATACCCATTCCTTCTCGATGAATCAAAGGTTGCTTGTACTTGGAAACGACAAAGTTATGGCTTCCGGGAAATCAACGTATAAGATTGAAGTGATGACGCCAGGTTCGGGTAACCTCGCACCTGCAGGCTTTTATCTTTTGTTTGTGGTTCATCAAGACATCCCCAGCCAAGGCATTTGGGTCCATTTGAAATAGATGTTGATTGATATGTTTGTGAAATGTTGATCATTATTTAGAGAAAGAAATGTTTATTTCAACAATGTTGTAAAATTGTCCTCTACATTAAGCAAATGTATTTACAAATTTGTATCAATATAAAAGAGGATAATTGTTTCCGTCAGTTGTTTATTTCTTATAAATGAAGAAATTCAATTGTTAATCAATTCTACACCTATTTTTAACGATCGTAACTGACAAATCTGGGGTTGTCGGAATCACCATCAAAGTAGTTGATTAATTAATTGAAGGCACGTTTTAGTTTGGTGTGGAAGACGCCAAGGGCCATCCGTAAGCCGAGCAGTGGTCAACTGAAACAGCCTGTCTATTTATGGAACTTTTTCTCAATCTTTTCTTTTCCATAACATTTTATTTTATTGTTATTACAAAGTTGATAAAGAGAATCGGGTTATCAAAGCTTTAAACTTTGATTCTTTTAGTGTGTCAAAATATTATAATAATAATTAACCATGGTTATGTAACATTGATCATTGCTTAAGCTTCTCCCTTTCAACATGTTGCTCTCTTTACACCAATATACTGCTTGCTTTTCTACGTGCTTATAGGCCATGTTTAAAAGAATAAAGGTTAAAAGGTTCAACAAACCTCTCTTTTTTTTTTATGTATATAAAATAAACAAACATTACATCAAATTAATATAAGACAAAAGCATTCTTTTCAATATCGAATTCCAAGAGATGTAAGAGCTTCTCAGGAACCTCCTCAAAAATTCGAACGTCTTTCTTTTTGTCAGAGGCCATTTTAACTAACCAATCCGTAACTCTATTCTCCTCCCTTGGAACATATTGTCTTATTTTCCAATATCCAACCAGTTTTAATAGTTGAAGAACCCTTCTTATCAAGCTTGAATTCGCACTTGTTGATTGACTTTCTTGAATGAGTTTAACCACCTCTAAGTTATCAATTTGGATTAATACTCTATTAAGACCTTGCCTTTGTGAGACAACCAAATCATCCAAAATCCCCCGAAGCTCAGTCTCAAATACTAAACATACTCCCAAATAATAGTAATGATCATATCCAATGATCCACTCTCCATTCGGTTTTCGCAACACCCTCAACAAAAATTATGTTTGTATTTAGTTTAACCGCCCCATCAATATTCAAAAGGCAACAATTACTTGAAAATTGAATATTTGAATCAATTTCTTGCTGACCAGTTGGTGTTTTCATGTGCACCAAAGTATACTGATTCACCCAACAAATCAAAATTTTAACTATTTCAAGGGTATTCCAAGATAAACTTTGGAAAATGAATAAGTTTCTATTTTTCCAGATTCACCTTAGGCATCCATAAATTTTTGCTTAAATCATATTCCAACATTCAACTAAATTTTTGGAGAAAAATCTGCATTGTTGATTAGAAGGCACTACTTGAAGCCAAACCTCCTTTGCAGCTGAGCAATGTTTAAGCATATGTAAAACTTTAAGACTTCTCAATTGTGGCTTTTAAATTTCACAATTTTAAAAGAATATTTAACTCTTAAAAATTATAATCGGCAATCGTTAAAATTACCCGGTTAATTTTATCTAATAAAAAAACAATCAATGTCTTATCAAACAAACAAAACCATCTCCTAAATTACCAGACAATGAAATTTTATTTTAGACTTTAAAAAGTCTCAATTGAAATGAATCTCCTCCTTAAAATGATTTACCCAAACACACTAAAAAAGATGCTAATAGTTTTCGGTTCAAAGTGATTCCAAATTGAGATTATACTGTGGATTTATGTACAAAGGATGGAGCAACTGGTCATGATGCCAAAACTGCTATAGATGCCGATAACATCATGAATTCATATTTGAAAGATGAAAAATGTAAGTTTTCAAGGTTTAGATTAATTAAACATTGAAACCCAAAGTGATGTTTCTCTTTCTACTCATGTTCTAAAAAGATGGATTAGCAATTGTTGTGGGTAAGATAGCAGAAACTTTTACAGAATATATATGTTTTTCTGAAAAGAAAGTTGATATGAAGGAAGTCATCAATGTGTTGAATATGTTATCAGATTTTGGTCCAGCTTTAACTAGTTAACAGAAAATAAGACTCCATTTTCAGTCGCAAACAAGGATTACATTTTGATGTTTTTGCATGAGATTACTTTGCGATGAAAAACTTTTTAATTTGATGAATAATATTTTTAATATTTGTTTCTCTCAACCTCCATACTTTCTTATTTATTTCTAACTTTTGTTTTTGAATTATGGATCTAATAATTAATAATTTCACCTTCATTGAAAGAAAGAAAAGTTGAATTTTGTCCATGTATTATTTATTGAATATAAAACTTAAAAATATATTTGCAAAATATGTTCTATAAAAAATTGAAGTAAAGAAAATTGATTTTTTTCCCAAATGATGCATCTAAACAAAAAATTCGGAAATTTTTTTTCAAATTCTAATTTTAATAGTTAGTCAGTGAAATTTTGAATTTTAAAATTTTAAAATGTTAGAATTTTAGTTTTTAAAATTTTAAAATATCTCATCCAAATATATTTTAAATCTGAAAATTGATTCACTCGTTGTTACATATAAATGAGTCAAATGATTCGAACATGGACTATATACCATATCAACAAATATTAAAAAATTGAACCCCATGTGATGGCCTAATAGTTAAGGTGTTCACCATCCAAGGTGTGGTCTGGGTTTAAGCCGCACTAATTGTGTTTGTTGTTCAAGCTTTACTTTGTTCTTGTATTTCAAAAAATATATATTAAAAGATTTTAAAAATTATGTTTATGTGTGTTAATTAAAAAATTACATTTTATGAAAAAATAGGAATTTGAGAGCACTAACTATCGACCTTAGCTATATTAAGTCAGCATAATTACTTATTTGGACTTTTAACTTTACAAAAAGAAAAAAACCATTTTAGCTCTCCATTTAATTTTTCACCTATTTTAGCCCTTAAACTTGTATTGTTTGTCAAATCATCCTAAAATGAATGGAAAACTAACGCCTATTAACTTTACTAACGTGGAATCTACATGGCAATCCACACGTATGCCACATTAGTAATTAATTAATTTTTAAAAAATATATTGTTATAAATTTATACTTTTAATAATTTTAATTTTAAAAATATTTTTTGATTTTTTAATATTTAAAAATTAATTGCTAATGTGACATCCCATTGCAATAGAAAAATTAATTAATTATTTGTTTTAAAATTAAATTAAAAATATTAGTTTAAATTGTGAGTAAAAAATTAATTAAGTAATTATATTTTATTAGAAATATTAAATGCACTCCAAATTTTTTCAAATTGTATTGCCATTTTCTATAACACATGAAAATGCTATCATGTTAGGAAGCTTTATTTTAACATGTTATCAAAATATTATTATGATGGTGAAAGAAAAAATCAATATTAAAATTATAGTTATAAAAGATTTATTTAATAATTGAATCATAGTTAGAGTGGTAACTTATAAAAAAACATCATCAATTCTGAGCTGGTGTGGAGTTTACTTGTGACACCAATTTAATCAACGACAAATGGCAATACAATTTGAAAAAAATTTGGAGTGCATTTAATATTTCTAATAAAATATAATTACTTAATTAATTTTTTTACTCACAATTTAACCTAATATTTTCAATTTAATTTTAAAAATAATTAATTAATTAATTTTTCTATTGCAATGGGATGTCACATTAGCAATTAATTTTTTAAATATTAAAAAATCAAAAAATATTTTAAAAATTAAAATTATTAAAAGTATAAATTTATAAAAATATATTTTTTAAAATTAATTAATTACTAATGTGGCATACGTGTGGATTGCCATGTAGATTTCACGTTAGTAAAGTTAATAGGCGTTAGTTTTCCATTCATTTTGGTATGATTTGACAAACAATACAAGTTTAAGGGCTAAAATAGGTGAAAAATTAAACTATATTTCGTCACAACCACGATGTGAGTGAAAGAAAATTAATATTCATACTATATTTATACAAAAATTAATTAAAACTTGAGTTATAGGTAAAATAGTAAAATGTTTTTCAGTAAACACGTTTTAGGCTTGGGTTCAAACCTTAGCCCTTGTATTTTTATTTGCTGTATTTAAAATTCATATAAAATAATAAAAGACAAAGATACCATGATATTAATATTCAATTCAATGTCATTATTTTAATATTCAATCCTTTACTTAAAAGGGCTTTTAAGTAATTTTTGAGTTTGATGTCGAGTTGATTCATGACACCAACTTAGTAAATCAAATTATATAAGTATTGATAGATATAGATACAAATGAAGTGGAAAATTTTATTTAAAAATTAAAATGAAGCTTTGAGGGAGTGATAGAGATGAGGTTTTTTAGATGTTGGTGTCATGTGTTTAAATCTCATAGAGTTTTTTTATTAATTTTATTAAGATATAAAAAGAAATAAAATATTCTCATAATAATATAATTATTTTGCATATAAAAGAGTATTTTAGTCATTTTTTTTAATTGAGTTGGTGTTTAGTTAACTTGTGAGATTAACTAAATCAATACTTTAAAGTCAATAGATATATAGATTAGATAGATAAGACTTTGATTTGATAGTAAAAATAAGGGTTAATATGTAGTTTGCCCCTGAATTTGTCCAAAAGTATCTAATTGGTACTTGAACTTTTTGTGTTGCCGTGGCACTGATGACCAATTTGTAACATCTTATACTTAACCCGATCGTCAGGTTTGAGCTACAGTGTGTCACATTCGTTCTCGGAGCAACTACGATCAAATAAATACAATCTCATACCATTAACATACAAATATGAATATCATAGATATATAATATGATAGATAGTCATTTCCAGGTCTTATACAAGCTTGCGAAAGCTCTAATGCTAACTCGATATCGAATCAGGACTAGATTTTAAAGAAATCAAATTACATAATTGACGTCACGACGTAAGGGAGTTCCTCATCGTGATGTGACATACTGTTTGGTTTCGTCGGGGCGACGGGGTTCCTCGTCTCACCGTGACATTATAGGCCATTTCTCATCACGGCGTGGTACGTTTGACGTCGCAACATCACATGCTGTTTCTACAAAATTTTAAATGAAATCAACTTGCAAATTTTGCAACCCAAATACCAAACATATGCATTTTGCATTCAATAAATATATGCCATTCCTCGACATTAATTCATACATTTTATTATCTTATACAATTTTATACAAATGATTCATGTACAATCAACTAACTTCTAATGTAATCCAATCTAAACACAAGCATTCACACCTATATTACTAGGATCATTAACATGTCTAGCATTATGCAATTTCGACCATAATTATTAACCATTTATAAGCTATTACAACAAACCTAATCAATACCTACATTAACATTCTTAAAGCAAAAGTGCATTTGGACATAATTTGGTAACACAATAGACACAACCTAGGTACATGCAAAACAACAAGTGAAAGAGGTACACAAACATTGTTGAGTCCGAGATTTTTAACTGCATGCTAAAGTCCACGCTCGGGATTGCAAATTAAACCTAACCTACGCACGGAAAACAAACCGTACGTTGAGCAAATCGCTCAGTGATAAATCTATGATTTGAAAATAATTTAAATAAATGTAAGTCAATGCATACAAAAAATTCAACTCAACTTAAATCAATTCATATGAAAATTTTATACTAATCATCTTCCAACACAATTTAACATGCTTATATTCATGTTAGCGAACCAATTCTATATGCATACATATTATCTTGCCATATAACATTCATTTTATAGGCAATTAGTTCATTTCTACTTGCTCTATCTAATTACATTTATAATCATCATTTTCATCTTTAGATTATATATGTATCTATATATGCACATACTTCTTTTCTCATACCACAATTTATGTCATTTTCGAGCCTATTGGCTCTTTAATACACAATTGGCCCCTAGGGCTCATTTTCGATTTATTTCGCACTTTGTATTTCGATAGCATATATCTTATCACATGTTATCTAAACAATTCATTCGTTTATAATCCTATTAACCAACACAGACTCAGAACAGATACACGAATTTGTCACCCCGAGTTGCCTGACAACGATGACGCTATAATGATTCATAATACCACCCTAGATTACCTGGCAATAATGGTTTTCTTAACTTGATCAATCTGTCACCCTAGGTTGCCCGACAACGATGAATCAATATATATATATAATCTACCACCCCGAATTTCCCGAAAATAATGGTTTTCAATCAATAACCTGACCTTATGGCACGCCAACTATATCTGATTCAGTCCGAACAGCTAATAGGATATTCAATTTCTAATTCGTTATATAAAGTTTAATTTACATTTCGATCATCACAATTCATCAGAATATCACAATTTCATAACATATACAACATATTTCAACACATTTTCATGCGAATTCTCATATATCAATTAAACCCTACAATTTGTACTTTATTCAATTTAGTCCATATTTCAATATTCAACTTAAATCATAAAAACTCAACTCAATTGGCTATTACCAACTCACCTTGTTACCATGTAATGCAATATGACATGGATACACAATAAATAATTAAGTCCTGAATCATAGAAATACAAACCGAAATTCTGAGCTATTTGTCGACGACTTTGGATTTTCCTTTCCCTCTCTATGAATCCAGGTTTATGTTAGCTACGGATTAACATAAAATATGTAGCACCATCAATTATCAACAAATTCCCAATCAATTATCAATTTTTACAAAAATTTTAATTTATTCAATTTAGTCCCTAAAACCAAAACTAACCTAACTTTCAATTCATAGCTCCAAATTCAAATTCATTTTCAAATATACCCATTATGGACCTCTTATTTCTTATCCATACTATCAATTTTATATTTTATTCACTTAGCCCATAATATACAAAACTATCAAATAAGCTTTACAATTTAGTCATTTTCTTAAACTAAGCTTAATTTCTATCAATTTAACATCTAAAACTTTCAATTCTCAACAATAGAAACTTTTAAAATTTAACATTTTTACAAATTGGTACATGGACTAGCTAAATCAAGCTCCCATGACCTCAAATTTTAAAAAAATTACAAGAAAATAACTAAGGACTTACTTGAATTTTGAAGCTAAAAGCTTGAACCTAACGAAAATGGCTTCCTCTTCTTGTTTCTTTCTTTTTACGATTTGTAGGAGAAAGAAAGATGATGACTTTCCCTATGTATTTAATATTATACTTAAATGGTTAATTAACATAATTAACCTTAATTTACTTAATAAACCTTATTATTAAATTGTTAATCCCAAAACTTTATTGTCCACTAACTTAAGATCTAACATGGTATATTTTTTGTTTTTAACCTGGGGTTAATTGCAATTTAAGTCCTCAAGCCCTTTTCTAATTAAAAATCTATAGTGATTGGACTTTACAATTTAGTCATTGACCCTAATTAATCAAAATTTCGATTAAATTGACTATCCAAATTTTAATTCGCTTATATAAAAAAACTCCATAAATATTTTTATTTAATACTTACGGGCTTGGTTTACAAAAACAAGGTCCTGAAACCATAATTTACGGTACTACTAAAAATCGAGTCGTTACACCAATCTGTTGGATTCGGTGCCTTGAGTGTAGTATATTCGTTTGTAAACTTATAATTTTTTCGAATAGATTGGTTAATAAAACAAATTCATGGATTACATTAATATACTTTGTATAATTGCCCTTATATGATTTTTGTATTCAAAGCAAAATAGAAGCAAATATTGGCTCACTGGTTGTCTAATGTTTAAACTAATACTAAGCGGTATTACGTGGTCAAATCATAATATGAAAAGATAGCTTATATTAGTAGACGAACCTAAAAATGTCATTAGTCTAATCGAAAATAAGTAAATCGATTGAAACACTAATATGTCGTCTATCAAATCTAATTGGGGAGATGCTTTGTATTGGGCATCGAAGCAGATGACTTCCAAAAGATAGAGATATAAATGTGATTGGCTGGACTGATAGTACATCGAACTAGACCCAATAAGAATAGATCATGAATCCGTTTATGGATTTATTCACTTATGGTGTTCAAAGTGTGGCATACCTTAATCTTGAGTGGTTGACGGACTATGTATGTGTGACTTGTATAATTCGATGTAAGTAAAAGCCTAAGTTCGAATAGATAAGGAACCGAAAGCTGGTGCGTTGGATATACGACTTCTGTAGTATGTAGCGTCATTCACAATAGTGAAATTCATAGCCTGATATATGGGTAAAATATATCCTCTCATTGGCATTACATGGTTGATGAAAAGTAAACATGGCCACAAGTCATTCATCTTTGTGATGAATGACTTTATTACTATTTGATACTGATTGACTTTTCATAAAGGTAACACACTTATAACAAGGTCATTGGACGAGCACTGATCGAGTTGCTTTCGTAATGGTATGTCGTTGGGGAGAGCTCAGTCACAATACTATAGTAAAATGGATTTGTGAATAAAAGCGTTTATGATTAATAGGTGAAAAGCTGAAACTTAATTATAAATCATTTGAGCCCTAATCACATATGTCCAATCAGCCCCTCTGCTAGCTCGTTGAAATCAGAAATGAATTGCATGTTGAATCAAATGAACAAAAATGATGAAAATGGTAGAGAAATGAGAAATATTGGAAATGAAATATGGATTTCTCCAATATGAAAATGAAAAAGGAGAAATGGAAACATTTGGAAATGAATGTGGTCTTTTCCAAAATGAAAATGAAAAATGACCTGGAAAGGAATTTATGTTTGTCGAATGAAATAAAGTTCAAATATGGAAATAAATCATTTGGTTATAGTGACCCTTTGAATGTAGAAATATTAAATATATTTTCTCATGGATTCTTTTATGATAAAGTCGTCATGATTTTAACGAAACTAGAATTGAGTTTAAAAAATTATTTAATTGGAATTAATTGGGACGCCTATTTTGGAAAATAGAAAAACAAATATCAAGTTGGATCGAATTATTAAGTATTAGGTTAAAAGTTCAGGAAGTGCTTGTAATTGGACTCGATATGGGAGAGGCTTAAAAGCCCTCAAGTTTAATGAGAGGGACAACAAACCTAGTTTATTTAAATAGGATTGTCGCCCTCTATACTTCTAGTTAGACTAGGAGTTCATTTTTCTAGTTGAAATAAACTTCTACAATTCAATAAGAGTTTTATTCTCTCTATAAATAGATGACACCGCTAGGGAAAAATATACAACTTTAAGATATTGTTACTCTGCTTGAAAATAGTGAGAGTTCATTCTTTAAGTATTAAATTTATTTTCTAGTATACAAATTCTATCAGTTTCTATTGATAAGAGACTTTCGTTTTCGCACTAAAAGTTAATAAAACTATTTTTGGTTTTGTGCTTGATACGAATCATTCAAGCCCACAATCGAAGTAGTTCATGGTACGAGAACAACGGAGAAGGCCGTTTGGTTAAAAGCCAAGAATGACAAGGATCTGTCTAGCTGAAAATACATGTGTGATTTGGGTAAAGAGTTTATTGCTATAAATATCACAAACCGACTCGGTTTTCAAAATTTTTATTTTTGGCTGTGCAAGAAAACTGTTTCGAACTGAAATTTTTCTAATACGATCCTATGGTGACATGTGGCAACCTCTCAATATGAAACGTGTCAGACATAAATTAAAAAATATTTTAAAAAATAATAATTAATTTTAAAAAGTATAAAGTTTAGGTACTAACTAGGTACTTTTGGACAAGTTCAAGGGCAAACTATATGTTACTCCTTAAAAAATTAACGTTGTTAACAAATTGGGGCAATGTGTGTAACAGAATATAAGTTTAGGTACCAACGAGGCACAAAAAAGTTTAGGTACTAATTAGGTAATTTTCAAGCTCAGGAGGGTAAAGTGCATGTTAACCCTAAAAATAAAATAAGTGGAGGTGGCAAACGAGCAGGTTCGGGTGAGCTCGGATCGGGTTGTCTTTAGATTCAGATAAGCTCAAGCTTTGATATTCTCGAGCTCGGGCTTTTTTGAACTTAGATTTTCTCGAGTTTGAATTTTTAAAGCTCGGATTTTCTTGGATTCTATCGGGTTAGGTCAAACGGGCTTAAACAAATTAAAATAATTTTTATGGTTTATAAATTATATTTCAAATGTAATAAATAATTTCTTTCAAATGATAATAACATAATACAAACTTGTTTCATATAAAGTAAAAATTTTATATAGATGTTTTATTTTAATGGATATTGTATATAACATAACTAAAAAGTACTTATTATATGTAATGTTTATGATTATGTAAATGTAATGAATAAGAATTTTATAAACATAATTATATTATTATATAATATGCACGTGAATTTTTATGTAATATTTTTTGTTTATTTGTACGTAACATTTATGGTTGTATGATATGTATATAAATTTTATTTATTCGAATTATTATCTAAGATATTATAATACACAAGTTTTGGAAAAAATTTAAATTGACTAAAGTATTTTTATTATTTATTATATTACTAAATTGACATCTCAATAATTTTTATTTTATTATTAAATTTTGAATATTGAAAAATATTTATTATATTTAAGCTTAAGGATAAAAAATGTACTTAGTAAAAGAAAAACAATTAAGGTCGTAAGAAATAAGAATGAACTCAATTGAGCTCTCAATAAGAAAAAAAATCAACTAGACCCTTCGATTATGAAAATCGTCATTAATCGATTTGATTGTTAATAGGCACTTACGTGATGACAAAATCAATGAGAAGCTGAAATATGACATACCACTTGGACAAATATACTGAAGTGGCATGCCACATAACATATATTAAGAAAATTAAAATCCTAAAATTGTACAAAATATACTAAAATTTCATCTACAATGAACTCGGACAAATGAACGTTCAAGTTTATTTGAATTTGAGCACCTATTTGTCAAGTTCATTCTAGATGTAATTAGAATATTATAAAATTGTAAAATATTATAAAATTACAAAATAATAAAAATACTAACAAACTAGAAAAAAATCATAAAATGTTAAAATATAAATAAAATATTAAAAGAGATTGTTGTGTTAATTTTTCATATGAATTATGGATACAATGAGCACATACAAATTTGATTTTTCATTAACTAAAAGTTTAATAAATTTGATAAATTCTTTAAGTTTAATTTCATTTTATATCACTAAATTAATATATTACATCATTGCATATTTTGCATAATCATTAAATTTAATTTTTAAATAATTACTAACTTTCAATATTTATTATACATATATAATATTTTCATTAAAATTATTTTACATTCATAATTAATCTTTTTAAAATTTATTTTAATTTATAATTTAACATAAAGATATATTGTTATTTATAACTTTTTTAATACAATTATATAATATTTAAAATATAATTTCATAAACTCGGACTTTTTGGATTTTAGATTGGATCTATCTGGGGCTTAAAATCAAATCGCTCTCGGTTCGATCCAGTCTCAAGTTGGTCCTAGATCAACTCGGTTCGGATTTTCTTGAGTTTGGGATTTCTTAGGTTTAGGTTTTTTTAACTCAAAATTTTAAAATATAAATTTTCTCAAATTTGGATTGTTGCGAATTCGAATCAACACGGATGGACTTTTGAGCTCAAGGCTATTTTTCCAGCTCTAAAATAAGAGACTAAAATAGCTCAAAAGATAATGCTTAAACTGGCCCAATGGACTAACATGGCTAAGTGTTGGGCCATTAGAGCTCTCAATAGAGCGAAAAGTCGGTAGAATTTTGTCTGCATTTTCCTGCAGAAAAATCAGTCCACTGGGTTTGGCGTGAGGAAGGAGATGGAAGGTAGCAGTGGGAAAGGCTACGCCTGGGCAATCTCAGCTGGTTTCAACGCTGCGCTCGCTGCCGTTGCCGCTAAACTCTTGTTACCTCCAGTAACTTTTCATTTACCCAATCTTCTTATACTCCAATCAACCATCTCGATTTCGCTTCTAACTCGTGTTCATGTGGTTTCGTTTTCACAGAGTTAATCTTACATTTATTTGTAAATTACCCATAGAATTTACATCGTTCTTATGGATTCTCAATTGATCCCATGGTTTAATTGTAATTTTAAAATGATAATGGATCTTTACGTGAATGTTTCTTAATTTTTACAGGTAATTAGATACGGTCTGGTCGTATTTTTCAACGTTATAATGTGGGGATGTTATGTTAACAGCTTGAAAGCTCTTTCATCTCTTCAAGCAACAGTTACGAATTTTGCTACTAATTTCCTCACTTCTGGGCTTGCCGGCTTCTTCTTGTTCGAGGAACTATTGTCGTTTAAGGTAACTCCCAAATAAATGAATTGATATTTAAATATCTTAGCAATTACTAACAAATGACAAGAACAAGGTGAAGAACCGATGAATCGTTGTTCAAGACTTTTAAAGGATAACTTTAATGTATATGTCGTTAAACTGTAGGAGGGACTGGTTAGTCTGTAACATAAACTCATCACCATTGGTGTCTAATTGAATTTACTTGCCAAAAGCAGAAGCATGGTAATGGTAAAATTTTCAATTAGGTTTATGTAACTTTCCTTATGGATGTCATAAATCATTATAGAAGAATAGGAGATTTTCAAGTACATAATTTCAAACACCCTAACTTTGATTACTTATATCTGTCCCTAATCAAACTTTATGCTTATGGTGTCTAATTGGATTGGAGTTACTTGATATATATTGATGACATAATTTTTCTTTGGTATATGAAATTGAAAACAAAATGGTAATATATATATTTGGTTAGAAAAATGGTTGGAAACCAAAGTTTTAAGCAATTAACTCAGTAACATGCATATTCTGATTGTGAGAGGTTTGACAGTGGTTTGCAGGTGCCATGTTCATTGTAATTGGTGTACTTATCCTCAGCAAGTCAAGCGTAGAGAAGAGGGAAAAGAAGGATTAGAGTTGCCATTAATGGTTGCTGCATTTCAGCTATTATAACTTTTGGATTCTTTTGGCATGTCTTTCCAACAACTAAAGAGATGTTTTCAGTTTTAGCACTTAGCCGAATCAGTTGGATTCGCGATTTTCATCCTTCTTTTTTTGTGCGCGTGCATGTGTATTTGACTCGGTATATAATTAAGTCAGTTACGGGGACAGATGAACTCTGATTTGGTTGCTTTTATTTCCATTGCAGAATGTTAGTATGTAAGATGTTAACCATGGATCCCTAAGTCAGTTCTAAGTTCCTTGATGGGTTACCATATGGGATTATAGAAAACATGATTGTAAGGAATAATAGCAGGCAAGTTGATGCTCCATTCCACAATGAGAAGATCAAAGGATTTGAGAATGGTTCTCAGGCATCTGCGTCGGCTGAATTCGAGTTGTATTGTCCGATGCGTTTGTTTCTGAGTTCATAAGATTGGAATGTGTAAATGTAAATGGATAGTGTTCTTTCTCTACAATAATAGGGGATTAAACTTAGGAGCAGAGGGTTTACAATCCAAGTCAACTGAGGCCCATTTTATAACGTAGTATGGTTTGTTCGACTGATGATTTTCTCAAATACTATATTTTTAATACAAGCTGTGGGTATTTTTAAGGCAATATGTAACTGTATAGTAATGTTGCACCAATAAAATTAAAATCATTGTTGTTTAGGTCAGTTGAAAACTTGAGTAATTTGACAGGGTAAAATGTATATAAGATGTTAAATCAATTTCACACAATTTAATGTATGTGTTTATTTCGATAGCAATATATTAACCGTAGCTCATAAGTAAATATAATTTTTATAATAATTTACATTAAAAAGAATTCCAAGTTTTATTAAAACAAAATGGATTAGCCTTAGGCGATGGATTGTGTGATTGAGTGCTTAGGTTTATATCCCACCCGCGGAACGTGACGAGACTACAGTGGAAAATCAAGGTCTCAGGACGGAGAAGGCCGTTTGGTTAAAAGCCAAGAATGACAAGGATCTGTCTAGCTGAAAATACATGTGTGATTTGGGTAAAGAGTTTATTGCTATAAATATCACAAACCGACTCGGTTTTCAAAATTTTATTTTGGTCATGCAAGAAAACTGCTTTAACTGAAATTTTTCTAATGATCCTATGGTGACATGTGGCAACCTCTCAATATGAAACGTGTCAGACATAAATTAAAAAATATTTTAAAAAATAATAATTAATTTTAAAAAGTATAAAGTTTAGGTACTAACTAGGTACTTTTGGACAAGTTCAAGGGCAAACTATATGTTACTCCTTAAAAAATTAACGTTGTTAACAAATTGGGGCAATGTGTGTAACAGAATATAAGTTTAGGTACCAACGAGGCACAAAAAAGTTTAGGTACTAATTAGGTAATTTTCAAGCTCAGGAGGGTAAAGTGCATGTTAACCCTAAAAATAAAATAAGTGGAGGTGGCAAACGAGCAGGTTCGGGTGAGCTCGGATCGGGTTGTCTTTAGATTCAGATAAGCTCAAGCTTTGATATTCTCGAGCTCGGGCTTTTTGAACTTAGATTTTCTCGAGTTTGAATTTTAAAGCTCGGATTTTCTTGGATTCTATCGGGTTAGGTCAAACGGGCTTAAACAAATTAAAATAATTTTTATGGTTTATAAATTATATTTCAAATGTAATAAATAATTTCTTTCAAATGATAATAACATAATACAAACTTGTTTCATATAAAGTAAAAATTTTATATAGATGTTTTATTTTAATGGATATTGTATATAACATAACTAAAAAGTACTTATTATATGTAATGTTTATGATTATGTAAATGTAATGAATAAGAATTTTATAAACATAATTATATTATTATATAATATGCACGTGAATTTTATGTAATATTTTTTGTTTATTTGTACGTAACATTTATGGTTGTATGATATGTATATAAATTTTATTTATTCGAATTATTATCTAAGATATTATAATACACAAGTTTTGGAAAAAATTTAAATTGACTAAAGTATTTTTATTATTTATTATATTACTAAATTGACATCTCAATAATTTTTATTTTATTATTAAATTTTGAATATTGAAAAATATTTATTATATTTAAGCTTAAGGATAAAAAAATGTACTTAGTAAAAGAAAAACAATTAAGGTCGTAAGAAATAAGAATGAACTCAATTGAGCTCTCAATAAGAAAAAAAAAATCAACTAGACCCTTCTGATTATGAAAATCGTCATTAATCGATTTGATTGTTAATAGGCACTTACGTGATGACAAAATCAATGAGAAGCTGAAATATGACATACCACTTGGACAAATATACTGAAGTGGCATGCCACATAACATATATTAAGAAAATTAAAATCCTAAAAATTGTACAAAATATACTAAAAATTTCATCTACAATGAACCTGGACAAATGAACGTTCAAGTTTATTTGAATTTGAGCACCTATTTGTCAAGTTCATTCTAGATGTAATTCGAATATTATAAAAATTGTAAAATATTATAAAATTACAAAATAATAAAAATACTAACAAACTAGAAAAAAATCATAAAATGTTAAAATATAAATAAAATATTAAAAGAGATTGTTGTGTTAATTTTTCATATGAATTATGGATACAATGAGCACATACAAATTTGATTTTTCATTAACTAAAAGTTTAATAAATTTGATAAATTCTTTAAGTTTAATTTCATTTTATATCACTAAATTAATATATTACATCATTGCATATTTTGCATAATCATTAAATTTAATTTTTAAATAATTACTAACTTTCAATATTTATTATACATATATAATATTTTCATTAAAAATTATTTTACATTCATAATTAATCTTTTTAAAAATTTATTTTAATTTATAATTTAACATAAAGATATATTGTTATTTATAACTTTTTTTAATACAATTATATAATATTTAAAATATAATTTCATAAACTCGGACTTTTTTGGATTTTAGATTGGATCTATCTGGGGCTTAAAATCAAATCGCTCTCGGGTTCGATCCCAGTCTCAAGTTGGTCCTAGATCAACTCGGGTTCGGATTTTCTTGAGTTTGGGATTTCTTAGGTTTAGGTTTTTTTTAACTCAAAATTTTAAAATATAAATTTTCTCAAATTTGGATTGTTGCGAATTCGAATCAACACGGATGGACTTTTGAGCTCAAGGCTATTTTTCCAGCTCTAAAAATAAGAGACTAAAATAGCTCAAAAGATAATGCTTAAACTGGCCCAATGGACTAACATGGCTAAGTGTTGGGCCATTAGAGCTCTCAATAGAGCGAAAAGTCGGTAGAATTTTGTCTGCATTTTTCCTGCAGAAAAAATCAGTCCACTGGGTTTGGCGTGAGGAAGGAGATGGAAGGTAGCAGTGGGAAAGGCTACGCCTGGGCAATCTCAGCTGGTTTCAACGCTGCGCTCGCTGCCGTTGCCGCTAAACTCTTGTTACCTCCAGTAACTTTTCATTTACCCAATCTTCTTATACTCCAATCAACCATCTCGATTTCGCTTCTAACTCGTGTTCATGTGGTTTCGTTTTCACAGAGTTAATCTTACATTTATTTGTAAATTACCCATAGAATTTACATCGTTCTTATGGATTCTCAATTGATCCCATGGTTTAATTGTAATTTTAAAATGATAATGGATCTTTACGTGAATGTTTCTTAATTTTTACAGGTAATTAGATACGGTCTGGTCGTATTTTTCAACGTTATAATGTGGGGATGTTATGTTAACAGCTTGAAAGCTCTTTCATCTCTTCAAGCAACAGTTACGAATTTTGCTACTAATTTCCTCACTTCTGGGCTTGCCGGCTTCTTCTTGTTCGAGGAACTATTGTCGTTTAAGGTAACTCCCAAATAAATGAATTGATATTTAAATATCTTAGCAATTACTAACAAATGACAAGAACAAGGTGAAGAACCGATGAATCGTTGTTCAAGACTTTTAAAGGATAACTTTAATGTATATGTCGTTAAACTGTAGGAGGGACTGGTTAGTCTGTAACATAAACTCATCACCATTGGTGTCTAATTGAATTTACTTGCCAAAAGCAGAAGCATGGTAATGGTAAAATTTTCAATTAGGTTTATGTAACTTTCCTTATGGATGTCATAAATCATTATAGAAGAATAGGAGATTTTCAAGTACATAATTTCAAACACCCTAACTTTGATTACTTATATCTGTCCCTAATCAAACTTTATGCTTATGGTGTCTAATTGGATTGGAGTTACTTGATATATATTGATGACATAATTTTTCTTTGGTATATGAAATTGAAAACAAAATGGTAATATATATATTTGGTTAGAAAATGGTTGGAAACCAAAGTTTTAAGCAATTAACTCAGTAACATGCATATTCTGATTGTGAGAGGTTTGACAGTGGTTTGCAGGTGCCATGTTCATTGTAATTGGTGTACTTATCCTCAGCAAGTCAAGCGTAGAGAAGAGGGAAAGAAGGATTAGAGTTGCCATTAATGGTTGCTGCATTTCAGCTATTATAACTTTTGGATTCTTTTGGCATGTCTTTCCAACAACTAAAGAGATGTTTTCAGTTTTAGCACTTAGCGAATCAGTTGGATTCGCGATTTTCATCCTTCTTTTTTGTGCGTGCATGTGTATTTGACTCGGTATATAATTAAGTCAGTTACGGGGACAGATGAACTCTGATTTGGTTGCTTTTATTTCCATTGCAGAATGTTAGTATGTAAGATGTTAACCATGGATCCCTAAGTCAGTTCTAAGTTCCTTGATGGGTTACCATATGGGATTATAGAAAACATGATTGTAAGGAATAATAGCAGGCAAGTTGATGCTCCATTCCACAATGAGAAGATCAAAGGATTTGAGAATGGTTCTCAGGCATCTGCGTCGGCTGAATTCGAGTTGTATTGTCCGATGCGTTTGTTTCTGAGTTCATAAGATTGGAATGTGTAAATGTAAATGGATAGTGTTCTTTCTCTACAATAATAGGGGGGATTAAACTTAGGGAGCAGAGGGTTTACAATCCAAGTCAACTGAGGCCCATTTTATAACGTAGTATGGTTTGTTCGACTGATGATTTTCTCAAATACTATATTTTTAATACAAGCTGTGGGTATTTTTTAAGGCAATATGTAACTGTATAGTAATGTTGCACCAATAAAAATTAAAATCATTGTTGTTTAGGTCAGTTGAAAACTTGAGTAATTTGACAGGGGTAAAATGTATATAAGATGTTAAATCAATTTCACACAATTTAATGTATGTGTTTATTTCGATAGCAATATATTAACCGTAGCTCATAAGTAAATATAATTTTTTATAATAATTTACATTAAAAAGAATTCCAAGTTTTATTAAAACAAAAATGGATTAGCCTTAGGCGATGGATTGTGTGATTGAGTGCTTAGGTTTATATCCCACCCGCGGAACGTGACGAGACTACAGTGGAAAATCAAGGTCTCAGGACACAAAAATTAAGGAAAAATTCCTCTGTTTTTCCTTTCTTTCCACTATTCCTTTCCACATATTTCTTCAACTTATCAAAATTCATGCCTTGATTTCCCATCTATTTCCTCCTCTTTAATTCTTCCACCGGTGAGCTTCTTCTCTTCTACACCCACTTTTTGTTCTTCTCATGTTTGATCATCGATTTGGCTGTAAACCCATCTTAATTATGCTTAGTTTTAGTTGTTTCCTGCTTTCGCTCACCTGGCTTTCATTAATTTTTGTGTTTAGTGCTTTAAGGGAGCAAGGGAAGAGTGCTTTCACACCCATTTCTAGGGTTTTATGAATTTGGATTCTTTGAAACAGCTATGGGAGTGAAGTTAAAAAACCGAGAGTTGTTTGGGTTCTGGGTTTTTTTTGGGTTTTAGCTTAGGACTGGAAAATACTTTTTTTAAATATATATTTTTCTTTTTGACTGTTTTGGCTTGTGAAAGAATCAGGTCTTTTAGCTCTTGATATGGGATAATTACAAGTCTTTTAGTATGTTCTACATTTATTCAAGTCTTGCCCGAAAGTTTAGCTTCATTGTCTCTCATTTTAAAAACAGTTTTGATGTAGTAAAGTAGTAGACTTAAAATATTATGTCAATATTCTTTTAAGTGTTAAAGCTGATGTTTTTAAGTGTCAAATATTTGTTACTTATTTCTTGCTTACAACTGAATCTATGGTTTGATTCTAAAACGGCAAATAAGTTAGGAGAAAGGATTGCATTGAATTTAAAATCAATTATTAAGGCCCAGGGATCTTTATTTGGATTGATATTATAGAATAGTTTTACCTATAGATATAGGAGGGAGTTGTTTTTGCCTCCAATGATTCTACATTGGAACCAACCTTTTGAATGATTGGTATGCTTGATATACCTCTTGACTGAACTAGGAAATGAATCTCGTTGAACTGATAGAATCCCTGCTAATAAGTTAAGAATTGTTGGGTATTAAACTTTTGTTTCTTTGTTTTTGATGATGTAATTATGCATCAGTTGTAATTCAGGGAAGATCAGCTGCTGAAAGGATGTGGTTTTGCTCCTCATACGCCTTTCGATAGTAAGGTGGTAGCATTTTCCGTGGGATGATATCTGCTGTTTTTCTGATAGCAATGGTGTAATCCTTTGCTATTAATAACATAATCTTATTACTTCCCTCGTCCAACTTTTCTGTTATACAGGATTGTCTGCCCCGAAGTGATGCGATGCTTGCTTGACTAATACAACCCTCACACCGGAGTTCTGAGACTGTATTTGTCGACCTCAACAATTTCCTGGAGTCTTCGATGGATGATGGTGGGCATCGTGAAAATGGAAGACTTAAAGCAGATCAGTATAGAACAGCTCAGGGCCAGGTATATTAAGGAGGGTTTTTTTGCAGATTATAGATACTTAAGAGTGATGTAAAACAGCAACATAAATGAATTAACTCCCCTCTACGATTAATGTGTTCAATTTCAGCATTTTCTGAAAACTTCTGTCAATGATGATAATTATTGAGGATTATTGTTGCAGTGGCTGATGCATCAGCCATCAATGAAGCAGATAATGGCCATTATGGCTGAACGAGACGCAGCTATTCAAGAAAGGAATTTAGCACTTTCTGAGAAGAAGGCAGCTATTGCTGAGAGAGATATGGCATTCTTGCAGCGAGATGCAGCGATTGCTGAGCGAAATAATGCTATAGCAGAACGTGATAATGCCATAGCAAATCTGCAGTATCGAGAGAACTCCTTGGCATCTGGCAATATATCCTCTTGTCCTCCAGGGTTCCATATCTCACGTGGAGTGAAGCACATGCAACATCCACAGCAGCACGTTCACCATCTGCCCCACATTAGTGAAGTTCCTTATAACTCAAGGGAAATGCATGCAAGTGATGTCCTACCAGTGACGCCAGGTACCTCTGAAGCTGCAAAGTCAAGACAGGGTAAACGAGCAAAAGAGGCCAAGGTAATTGCATCTAACAAGAAGGCTACAAAGCCTCCAAAAAAGGTAAAACAAGAGAACGAGGACTCGGATAAGCTTATGTCTGGCAAGTCACATGAGTGGAAGGGTGGACAAGATGTGGGTGGTGCAGGTGATGATCTCAACAAACAGCTAGTGACAACGAAGTCTGATTGGAAAGGTAAGGATCTGGGGTTGAATCAAGTTGTATTTGATGACTCGACTATGGCACCGCCTGTTTGTTCCTGCACCGGAGTCCTAAGACAGTGCTATAAATGGGGAAACGGGGGATGGCAATCTTCATGTTGCACAACCTCCTTGTCAATGTATCCTTTGCCGGCAGTTCCCAACAAAAGACATGCCCGAATCGGAGGCAGAAAGATGAGTGGAAGCGCATTCAACAAGCTGCTTACTCGGCTTGCAGCAGAAGGTTATGATTTGTCCAACCCTGTTGATCTTAAGCACCACTGGGCCAAGCATGGGACAAACCGCTACATCACCATCAAGTAGGTTGCTCAAGATACCAAATGCAAATGGGATGGTATGGAGAAGTAGAGAAGAGTCATCCATGGCTCATGTTTCTTTCGTTAGTCATTGTAGCAGTGTAGGAAAAATAAATGATCCGGAAATAACTGTAGTAAGGAATAGTAGTAGGTGGGTAATGCCAACTTAATTTCGGGTTTCCCTGGAAACGCCCCCTCTGATATGTCTCGATCTTCCATTAGCAAGCCTGGTATTTGAAGAGAGGAGAAAGCATCCATCACCATTGGCACATCCAAGCTTGGAAAAATGATGGGGTTGTGAACTTGGCACTATGTTGGCTGTAGCTCTCTACTTAATTGTAAAAGTATTGTACCTCAAACGTCTTGTTGTACTTGAATCAAGTTTCAGTTTATTAGCTTAATCCACCAAGTTTGCTTCTCTAATAGGTAGGATGACAATTTGATAACCAGAGGTTTTAGGTAACCATATTAATAAAGAATTAAGTACCTGGGAAGACCCTGTATTGTAAGGACTGTATCAAATTAGTCCCATTACTAAATGGATCAATTTAGTTTCTATACTATTAAAAAGAATTAAATAAGTCCAACTTCTATCAAATCTATCATTTACTCTATAAAAATATTTTGAAAATTACTTTTTCAATTGCAGTTCAATTCAAAACAAAAGATTTCATTCACAAAATTATAAATACTTTAAATATATTAACTTTGTTAAACAAGAAATGACATTTTTATATAGTAAATGTTAATTCTATAACTGTTTTACCTTATTAATTTCTTTTAATAGTACAAAATTAAATTGATTCATTTAATAATAGAGATTAATTTAATGCAATTCTTATAATGTAAGAACTTTCCAAGTACATTCAAGTTAAATAAAGTGTGATCTTCCACATTATGTAGAACACATCCTTCACGTTTAGGGTTTACTAAACCTTAAACCTTCCCTGAATATTCAAGTATCAAATTGAGTCAAGATTTTAAAATTGTATTCAATCTCAACTCCACTCAATTATATATATAATCAAAATATGATTTTGGTTAAGGTGAGCAAAACTCAACTCTATTAAAAAATTATTTTTCTAAAATTTCAAGTTAAACAAATTAAGTTATTAGAGTTATTTAGTTTTTGAATCAACTCTAATAAATAATTCATTTTTCCAAATTCAAACTGAGTTGAAATTTTCAACTCGAATTACTAATTGGTACCAATGCAACATGGCTCCTGTAAAAAAATTACAAAATAATTCAAAATAATGTAAACTTAAAATGTTTATAAAAATAAAATAAAAAAAAAAGACTCCAAAATATTAGATTTGAAGTGTTAAATAAGTACATCACCAAATCAACTTTATCATACTAAGTTATTTTTTTTCTTTTCTTATTTTGCTTTGAATTTTTTTTAAATTTATGTCCTATTAATGTTTTATACTCTAACTTGTGGGAGAAGCCACAATAGAGGTTTAAGGAATAATAAAGCTGGCCTTGGGCCTTTCTTATGGCTCCTCCCACAGGAGGTCTCTTGAGTCTTTGTACTTGTTTTTGGCTCCATTTTTTTGTGGTAGTTTTCTTCAGCCACTTGTGTTTAGTGGAACAGACTAGCTTGAAGCAAGTCCATTACAATAGGGGTGAGGGCATGGCAAGGCTTTACGCATCATGATGGCTTCTCCACCTTGATGGTTGAACAGCAACGTACATCAGTGGGGGTTTCTGCTTTTGCTTCCTTTGAATAGACAATTATGACTTGGTTCATATGGTGTATGCTCATCTCCGGAATTCGGTTTATTCTGATTGTATGGTTTGTGTCAAATTTTGTCTACATGTATTTTACATGTGATGTCTTGTACTTGTTGTACATGTGATCAAGGCTTCATCTTGATTTGCTTTCCTTTCCTATGTATAGTTTTATCACGTAAAAAAAAAACTTGAAATTTAGTCAAAGAATTCAATTTGAGTTGCTTAATTGTTTTTAATTTAAAAATTTTGGAGATATAAAAGTAGTGTGATTGAATTTAAAAATGATTATAGAACGTGGAAAGTGAGTTGGATTGGGTTAGGTTAAGTTGAGAGAGGTATCCATACAATTACCTTCCAACTTTACAAATCCATTTTACTCTCATTTGTTGATCTACATTGAAAAAAACATACCTATTGAATCTATCTATAACCAGAGGCAGACAAATAGAAGACGTCGGACAATTCATGCAAAAGGCACCAAAATAAAGAAACGTTGTCGCATGAACCTTTTTAAAGTTGTCTTGTGGTTCACATTTTGGGATGAGGGACCATCTTTGTCACTCAATTTTTGCTTCTAAAGTTTGGGGGAATAAAGAAGGTTATCCCCCAACCTTAAAACATGTCATCAGTCTTAGATATGTATGAACCATTAAATGAAATTTAATGCTTCCCAAGGTGTTCACCAAGGTCAAATGTTGTTTCCAATCTTTAGAGACACATTTATGGAATTCCTCTGCATTGTGGGCCTGGTCCATGGACCCAGCCCAAATTATTTGTCTGAAGGACCAATGTGTTTTCAATCAAAGACACCGGTTAGAAAAAACCAAAGAGTTGCACAATAATAAGAGCTTCTGAAACTCCTTGGGTGGAGTACCCACAACCTAATTGATTTCCCCACTAATCAAGGAGGAAGAAGCATTACAAATAATAAACTGAATGTCTTGTTCAATTACTAAGGTTTTCCAGCTTTGTTCCTTCAAATTCTTTAGATTTTTTACACTGAATTATTATTATTAAATATATGCCAATAATTTATAATTGATTCTGTTTTATCCGAGAGCAAATGAAAATGGAAAAAAAATAATGGTGATTGCATTGCATGCTTCCTCTCCCATGTGAGAAGGGCTCCACCACCACGTTACCTTGAAAGAAAATGGTGGGCACTCACTAAGCCCTTGTACCTGAAATGCCCTTGCCCGTTAATGGTAAAAAAAAAGGCATGTGTCCATTAATGGAATGGTTTTTAGGTTAAATTATGTTATTTGTCCTTGTACTTTATGATAGTTGTGGATTTAATCCTTGTACTTTAATTTGATCACTTTTTGTCCTTGTATATTTTAAATTTTAAAAATTTAGTTCTAACCAAATGGTAATTGTTACATTAAGATTTGCTATTTCTAAAATCTGCTACAGTAAACACATTATCATATGTATAATGTTATTTCCATATATTACTCACTAAAAATTCAATTAATAGATTAACGACTATTAATTGGGTCAAGACTGAAATTTAAATTCAAAAAGTATAGGGGCTTAAAATGATCCAATTGGAGAGTATGACATAAATCTGCAACTGTACACATAGTACAAGACTAATAATTAAAGTGTCACTATTTGAGTCAGGATTAAGATTTCAAAAATAAAAAAGTACAGGGAGTAATAACAGAATAAAACCTAAATTTTATCACCTTACTTATAGGTTATTGAACACACATTTGACTCCGCTTTTGAATCACTCCTCCAACACCCACCAATCACATTACCAAAAGCTTTGATTTCATCAAAAGGAAACAAAGGATGAAAATGTTGTTTTACTACTAAAAAGGGGTTGGTGTAATTAATGTCTCCATTCATACAACCCAATGACAACGATTGTTGACCTTGTAATTTTAATCAAACCCTTGCGGAGTAATATTCTTTAAAAATGCAATCACTCACCTTGAAATTAAAACAAACTTAGATTGCATTAATATGAATTCATAGTTGATGAGCTAATCATATACTTTCATTACCATACATCATCAAAACTCTTTAACACTAAATTTACTTATTTTTTCTTAATAGTATGGTACCAAATATTAAAAATACATTCCAATTGTATAAAATATACATTATTATGCATCAAAAGTTAAAGATATATTTACGTTCTATAAAATTACACATTATCATGCATAAAATATTAGCTCCGTTTATTAAAATTTAAAATACAATTACCAAGACTTATTTAGAGTAAGGGTTAAAGTTCTAGTCTGGCACTTAAATAATATGGGTTTGAACCTTGTCATTACGGTTAATGTGAGGCTTCCTATGCCCAATGATAAGTTGACATGTTGCAACAAAAATCCATGATGTTTACACATCACATCCTCTAAAAAAAAATTAAATTATCAAACGAAAATAATACTTTTATAAAAATATATAAATTATATAAAATATTTTCTAATTTTAAAATATTTTTATTTTACCTAAATTTTTATATTTATAAAAATATCTTGTTCTATTTTTGTTTCTCTCTTAATTTTTAAAAATTTTTGCATTTTCATTTCCTTCAAAATTTCAAAATATTATATACATTGTAGTTTTATGATTATTTTGATTTTGATTTTAATTCATTTTTCCTAAGTGTTAATAATAAAAAATATGTTATTGAAAATTTTAGATTTTTTAAAATAATTAATTTTAATTTTTTGAAAATTTTAAAATTATATTTATATATGTTTTCAAATATTAATATATTTTTATAATTTTTAAATTTTTAAATTTTATATTTCTTATATATTCACTTTTCGCTTATTTTTAATTTTCATTTTTCCTTTGAATTCTTATTTCTTAAGCGAATTATAAATTTTTATTGATTTTTACATTTAACTTTTGTTCATATTCAACATTTTATATTTTCTCTTTCTTTGCTCAGAGGGTGATATGTTAGATTAAATGGATTTTGTTGCCACGTGCTAGTGTATCATTAGGAAAATAATAACATGCCACTTTCTTTGAGTTTCTATTTGCCTCCACCTATATTTTGGCGTGTAAAAGAATTATAAGCAAATGAGCCATGAAGATACAATGATGGAGATCTCATGGTGAAGTAGTTTGTCCAATCGTTAAAAGGAAATGTCTTTGATTGATATATTGATCTTGAGCTTAGGATGATTGGCAGTTGGGAAGAACTTGAGCATGCGTTTCTCAATTGATTCTTTTGCACTCACCGTATTAGCATGATCAAGCTCACTAACTTACAACAATGGACAAATGAGCTAGTCATCGATTACATACATTGTTGGAAGAATTTAAGCCTCAACTATAGAGAGAACTTGTTAGATTTCTCCTTCATCAACATGTGCAAACAAGATATGAATTGGAGCTTGCACTACATTCTCCAAGGCATCAAGTCAATGTCCTTTGAAGAATTAACTACTTGAGCTTAAGATATGGAGTTGAGTATGAAAGTTGTTAGAAATTAAGAAACTCATCAGCAAGAAACTTGCAAATGGGGCAAATTTTTTGTTGAAAATTAAGACATTGAACGGTCAATGGATGTGATTGTGAAACCCATTTCTATTTATGTCAAAGGAAAAATAAGAGTCACAATGAAGGAGAGGTAAGAAAGGAAGTATCCTTTCCTTGATATCATGCTCCAAACATGCTTGAAGAGCTTTTGAAATCTAAGTTGATTTGGTTGCCAAAATAAAAAAGACATGGAAAAGTTGATTGAGCAAATGAACCTAACTAATGCAAATATCACCACTTGATTAGCCATATTCTTGTGAATTGCTTCATTTTGAAAGATAATATAATGCAACTTTATGAAGAAAGGAAAATTTTCCATTATGTTTAGAAAAAAGTTTTGTTACACAGCGAAAAATTATTATTTTTCCTAAAACTTGAATAGGTGTGTTATTTATAGCAATAAACTATTTACCAAATTCATACATGTATTTGGGAATAGGCGGTATAAGTCATTTCTCAACTTTTGGCCAATACGATCTTCTACGCTATTCATGAACCTCGACTTGCTTAGAGTATGTGCTCTAATTCATGAACCAATGAAAACTATGAAAACTTTCTATTGGTTTTCAGTGGGAATATCAATAACTCTCAAAGGGTAAAAACCTAAAAGTGAACTCTTTCAAAATTAGAATCAATTTAGAAGAATAAATCTCAGTGAATTTTAACAGAGTGGCAACACTTAGTATGGTCTATTTTAACCTAGCCAATGGTTTCTATTCATAAAGAAAATCACAAGATTTTTAGTTGAACAAGAAGAAACTGAATAATAATATTTTAATAGAAAATATAATAATTCCCCACTATGAATTGGGAGGGGCGATGGCCACCCTAGTTCACGGAGTTCACCCTTGTTTTGGGAACTAGGTTTGTTGCCCATCATACTACAAGATGGACCATTGAGCCTATTTTGTGTATTGAGTACTATTATATGTGTTTTCTAGACTTTTAACTAACCCATATAATTTAACTAACCCAATAAACAATTTTTTTTATTTCCCAAAGTATTCTTTTATTTAGAATAAACTTAATTAAAATTTTTCTAATTAAATTATTTTCTTAACCTAATTTTAATTCTATTAAAGCCATGATAATTTTATCGTACTAGAATCTAGCGTAAATAAATTTAATTATCTTGAAACACCCCAAACCCGGCCTAGAAGTTAGGTTTGAATCTGGTGTGTCATATTGAAGCGTTTTTCGAAAAACATGTTTTCATTAAAAACCTTTCTTGAAATTTCAAACTTCTTGCCATTAAAAACTTATATAAAACCTCAGTTTGCGTTTGTTTATTTTCAATCGAGGTTTATTAAAAAGTTATCACCTTCAAAACCTTATTGTTGCAGAAGCTTAAGTTAAAGCAAATGATTTACAAAAATGTGATATTTAAAAATTGAAGTGCGAAAAAGTAGTGTTAGAAAACAATTATTGTTTTGGAAAATCGTGTTCTACTTCTAACAGATATAAATCACAATCACATCAAATCCCAAATTTAAAATCCAGAAATTATAGAGGCCTTATTACAACCCGAATCAAAATCAAATTGCTTAAGTAAATGAGCAAAACAGAATAAAACAAGTGTCGTTGTGTGGCCCTCCCCGAGTCCCTCGCAGCTTCGAACTGTCTAACGCTGGGGATTATCTGAAAGGTTAAAAACGGGGTGAGTTTACGAAAACTCAGTGTGTAATTCCCACTTATTAAAGAAACAGAATCAGTCTAGGCCTGAGCCCTTTAACAGCAATAGTATTAATGTGGGCCTTAGCCCATTACGGTAACGGTGGCAAATGGCCTTAGCCCCCATCAGCCTCGGTTGGGCTTGAGCCTGAATCAAATGGCACATATCACATATATTTGGGCCTAAGCCCATCTCAATATCAGAATCAGTATATGCAATGCATAAATACCCATACCAACCTTGCACTCCATCTCTTGTCCAACCCAACACTCTTGTGGGGATTAAATCGACCCACCCATCCCTACACTCCTTATGTAGCACCGGTTGTGGCATAAACCAATATTGCAGCAGAGCTGCCAATCACATAATCGGCTTATAGCCATTGGTGGGTCCATAGTCGTCTCATGCGACCCGTGCGACCCTCACATATCAATCACTTCCTCTGATACAAGATCCCAACCCCAAGCAGTATGTTGTGTATGTAGTATGCCATGCTCAGAATCAATCATATATATATATATCATAAAACAAGTCGGTCATACACACATTTTTATTCCTAGGGGTATAACAGTTATTTTACCATATGGAGGTATTTCAGTAATTTTACCATTCAGGGGTATTTCGATAATTTTACCCTTCGAGGGTATTTCGATAATTTTACCCATCGAGGTATTTCGATAATTTTACCCATCGAGGGTATTTCAATCATTTTACCCATCGAGGGTATTTCGGTCATTTTACCCATTGAGGGTATTTCGATCATTTTACCCATAGAGGGTATTACTGTCATTTAGCAACTTTTTCAAAGGTCAACAGTCGCCTCGAGCGACACAGATAACCTAAATGGTCATTACGGTGTAAATGGGCCCAAGGCCCATATTCGAACCAAGTGGGCCCACACGCTCGTGTTGCCCATTTAGCCCAAATCAAATCACGATTATGCAAACTACATAGCCCAGTCTAGTATTTGCCACTTAACGTAGATTTTATCCGTGTGGGGCCCACGAGCCCATTGGGCCCACACGACTCATTTCAGCCTAACGAGGCCCATAACGACCCAAGAGCACGAGAACGTTCGTGGTGGCCTCTATAGTCTAACAACATGTTTCATGGGCTCGGTTCACGACACGAGCGTTCGCACGCCCATGTGGCCTCAATCGTTGTATTTCTGACTTTTTGGCTTTTTGACTTTTGCCGATTCAAAGAAGAGACAGTGTGATTACATACCTTTTCACGAAAGCTAGCGAAACACCTCTTGGCACCAACCTACATTGATTTGAATATTCGGTCAGCCCTTTAATAACCAATATTTTCAAGTACTTAAACCACACTTAAACAATCATCACCTACCACAATTATAAGAAATATGGCCTACTCTTTTAAGATTCTTGGCCAAAGCACGATTCCACGTTCTTGATGATCATCTGCTCAAGCAGCGATTTTTATTAAACGGACGTGGTCACTTGAATATGATTTAAGAAAAAAACCAACACCAAAATCATAGCATATTCGGCCTACCAACCAACTTACCCCAACGATCAAACAATTGGTGAAGGGAAGATTTGGAACGCCTCCACACACTAGAGAATCCTCTTTTCTCTTCTCGAGATTTTAACACCTGAAATTGATGATAATGAAATCGGTTAGAAAAGCTTAGGTATATTCGGTAAAGCACAATAGAGAAAGGATGGTAACTGAAAGTACATAAAAGAGCCTTGAAGAAATCAGTTGGGATGGGGAGAATGGGAAGTAGAGAAAAAGAAGATGGTGAGTAGGTTCGGCTTTGAAAAAAATAAAAAAATAGAGGGAAGAGAGAAGAGAAGTGCATGCGGCACTGTTAGGAGAGTAGAGAAAATAGAATATGGTGTTTGGCAGAGAAAGAAAAATGATACCAAAAAGAAAGTTACCTATTCGGAAAATGTAGAAAGGAATGAAATAGTAGCAATTTTGGTCACCTCAATAGCTAAAACGCAAAACTCGAAAGAAATCCCCGAATGGTAAAAACCCAAAAAAAATTCGGCACTCTCCTCTAAAACCTCACAAAACTGAACAAAGAAATACCTAGTGCCGAAAATGCTCCCTTGCTTTCCCCTTAGCCGAATTTCGCTAAGCCTTAGAGTCCCAATCGGCCACAACACCTTACCAGCCTCCTATTTTTGAATTTCCTTTATTTTCTCCCCAATCTCATTCTTGATTTACTCCACAAAACCCTCCAAGAACAATTCAAACTTCACTTGACAGAGTTTCGGTCAAACTCCACTTCTCATGCTGCAAGGAAATAAAATAAATACTCCATTGCGCATCATGAGACTCGAACTTGAGCTTCCTTGCAACCTTGTACACGCCACTTACCACTGGACCACATTATTACTAATAAGGCCTAAGTGCCAGTGTCTAGGTTCATTTAAGAGAAAACTAAAAATAAAATGCAAGAGCCAAGACTTGAACCCAAACTCCCTTGTAACCTTAATGACGCCACAACCACTAGACCACATGCTTCCTTAATGACTCCAGGTTCAACAAAACTGCGATGTTTAATTAATTTAATTTTTACTTTGAACTTCAATTATTTAATCACAATCAATTAAAAAATAATTCAAAAAAATAATTTAATCTTTAAGGCATTTCTTATTCATATCGAGAAAAACACATTCGCAACAAATAGTGATACATGCGATCTATTTTCTAATTTGTCGTTTTCATTTATTCATCTCATTGATTCAAATGCAAACCATCAAGATTGTACTGAGCTAGAAGAGGGTTTGATGGGAAATATATAATTAGGGTTTAAATAATTTGTAATTAAGTTCTAACTTCATCTATTAATTGCAACATTATTTAGTCATGGAGTCATTCCACTAAAGTTTCATGACTGAGTTCTCCTTATTATATATCATTACAAAAGCTACTTATCAAGTGTTCCTCCAATGACCTTTTCATATGTGTGTTACCCTTATAGGATATCCTTAATCTCTTTGGGTTAAATTCAATCACCCAATATCTATTTTATTTCATGATAACCACTACATCTTCCTTCATGGAAAAGTCATTACTAACACATAGTAATTAAATCATTTGTACTAGACAAATGACCTATGACTATGTTACTTTTTTCATTTATCATGTAATGCCAATGAGAGGATATCATTTACCTTTTTCTTTGAGCTATAAATTTCATTATTGTAAGTGAAACCATTTCATGTAGAATTTATATATCCAACATACCAACTTTCTGCTCTATTACCAATTAAACTCAAGCTTTCAATACATCAAAGCATACAAGTCACATAGTTTGTCACTTAATTAGGATTGAAGTAAGTCACATTATGAATACCACAAGTGAATGAATCCATAAACGGGTCTAAGATTCATTGTACTTAGGTCATGTCCATGGTATTATCAATCCAAACAATCACACTTACGTCTTTATCTTTTAAGAGTCATTCACTTCGATACCCAAGACATAATAATCTTTTAATCAATTTTCTCAATTCCAATTAGCTTATGAAACATTTAGATTATCTACTAATTATAAGTTGTCTTCTCACATTACGATCCAATCATATAATGTAACATAATATTAGTTAAACATTAGGTAATCGATGAGCCAATATTTTTTTTCCATTTTACTTTTCGTGCAAAAAAAGAGAGGATAAATAAAAATTATATTAATGTGAATGATGAAATTTATTAAACCAATCTGTTCAAAAAATTACAATTACAAATGACCAAAAACTACACTAATGACACTAGATCCTAACAGTCTCCCACTTGCCCTAGTGAATACCCTCTATATGTTTTTCAAAACACCGAGCCTATTACATCGAAAAATTTAAATCTTGAGTTGCAATGGTAACTTTGAGTATTAAATTGAAAAGCTTGCTATTGAACGGGATCTAATGTAAATAAGAGCAATTTGAGAACTGGTTGATAAAATATTAGATTTCAACCTTTAGTTCAGTTGCTTTTGAACTAGAAATCTTCTTAGTGGGAGACATGATGATTACAGATATCTACAAATTATTATTGAATTGATTTTGGTGAAAGAAGTATAAGAGGATTATATAAATGAGAGATGTTATTCTCCGGTGCTATTCTTTCATTTTTTTTCTTTCTTCATATTTTTCTCTAGTTTGTTTTCGAAGAGAGGACATTAAAGAGCGTTAAGCATGGAGGAAAGAGATTGAAGTTTGAGCATACAAAATTGAAAATTTTCATAGTTGGTAAACTTTCTAACCTCTCTATATTAGCGGATTTAAGAAAAAGAAAGAAAGTTAAAGATTTTCATTAATTCATTGATTTTGTTCTGTAATGGATAAAGTTGCAAATAATCATTAAATTACCTCTACATGCAAACAAATTATGTTTCTTATGATTGTGAATTGTCTTCGTGGGATTTCTGAAATGGTTGTTTTGTTTAGCTGGCTAGGGAGGCTTGAGAAATAAGGGAAAAGCTAAGTAGATGGATTTGGTGTCAAGTTTCAGGTGAGTGCCAGAACTCAGGTCTTAAATGGTTGTTCATATTATATAGCATTGTGTGCTGGGTATGTTTAACTTAATATTTTGAAAATAATGAGTTATTCTACGACTGAATGTTGATGTATAGTAATGCATGTTGTGTGTTGATTTGCAAATGCATGACTGGTTGTAAGTTTAACCATGTTGTGTAGATGAAATGTTTGGCATAATATGTGTCGTATATTAATAGTAGTATTTGGTTGAGTGCTTATGTATGAAATGTATCTATATGAATGATATGCGAAGTATGGAGGGATATACTCTGTGTCACGTGTTATTTGACTTTGTGAAGGTTCGAGCTGATGGTAAAGAGTATGAGTATTAATAGTATTTGGCTTTATGGAGGCTTGGTTGGTTTGAACGGAGAATATGTGCATATGGATATGAAAACCCTTTAAAGGGAGTATGAGACTCTGTGGAGTCTAAGGCTTTAAGCTGTATGAATGAATGCAAGCCCATGGCCATAGCATAATCTAGGGAAGTCCACCAGATTTGCCAATATGGGATAATCTAGGGAGGTCTGCCAAATTCGCCTACATGGCATAATCCAATGGAGGCCTGCAGGGTAATTCGCATATGTGAATCTGTTTCTACATGAGGAATTTCTTTTAGGAATTCACATTTTATTAGTTTATATATGTAAGACATGATATTCTATTGGATTTGCTTACATGATAATTATACGTGGGGTTTCGCCCTTGGAAAGATTACAAAATAGTTCACGGTTTTTAACCTATTTATCTATGAGAAATCGTTTTCTTTATTAATTCGTAATGGGTGAGTAGCTTATTCAAGCATGCATCTGTCTAAGACTCTATGCGAAATGTGTATGTATTCGCAATATGGCTAATTTTCTATGAACCTACCCCTAGATGAGAGTCTTCTTTTATGATTTTGTATATATTTTTCACAATTACGGATCCGTATACTTGAGTTTGGAACATGGGCCATAAGGATCATCCTAGAAACTTAAGTTCCTTAGGACAAGTTACTAAGAGCAATTTGCAATAGAAACCAATCTCCAAGACCCACCGCACTTGGCTATCTATATATATTGGTGCAAGTCACGTGCCATGGGAATTATCTATGGGTCTTCTTCTAAAAGTCCACAAGTAAGAATCCGCAAGGATTATCTTTCTAGGAAGTAATTGCGCAGGAGTCTGCAAAGACAATTATTGAAGAAAGAATCTGTGGGTATAATCCGCCAAAATGTCAAACGTCTATAAATTTTTATTTCTAATTATACTTCTATGAAATATCATAAGTGGAAGTTGTATATGTGCAAGATTGTGTATAGTCCAAATGTGAAATCTCCTACTTTCAAGTCGTCTGTATTAGATCCAATGCAGTCGAGCAAGCCGAATTGTTCTCCAATATGTGTAAGTAGATAAGCGATGGTGTCATTAATGATAATGTACTAAATACAAGTTGAGACAATTAATGTTATGTCAATTCTACGCCAATAAGATTGGCGAACTGTCCTGGTACAGACAAAGTGAAACATGAATTCTAGTCCTTGAAGTTCAAGCCTACTAGCGATGTGCTAATTCAAGGTATGGACAATTCACTAAGTTCATTCGAACTTACTTGTGTTTTATTATGAATGGCAGGTAAAAGGGCAATTCAAAGATTCGAGGAGGGACCAGGCTAGAATTTTCCATGCTCAAGCGAACTTACTTCTTAGTTGTAATATGCATACAAAAGGGTGACCTAGAGACGGAGCCTCAGGGTCAGACTTGAATTGTAATTAAGTATGGTCACAAAATATTATTTCTAAGACTAAGTAAATATGTCAATATAGTAAGGCTACCTTTGTAATAATTTTATTAGCTTAAATTAAAGATATATAATTTTATTAAATTCATTGGCGACGTCAATTAGCTAACCGTGTTAAATAATATTTGTATTATGTGAATATGATATGCATAATGTATTAATATATTTGTTAGTTAAATTTAGGCTTGGAGTGTAACACCCTGTAGTTTGGATCTGGCGATCGGGTTGGGTATGGGGTGTTACATAGCCACCACAATCTTGGTAAATGAAATCACAAGGTAGTAACAAATGCAAATTTTACTACATCTACTATTTAATTTTCCATCTTCTTTCATATAATATGATGTTTTCAATCAATGTGTTTTGTTTGTTTATGATTCATGGTTTCCTTAGTATTAACTATTATTGCACTATTATCGTAATACATTGTGATATCATTCTTTATGCCAAGAATGAATTTAAGATTCATAACGAACTTCATAAGTCAGACTGCTTCTTTTGTTGCCTCAAAAGCAGCTACATATTCGACCTCCATAGTAGAGTTAGTAGTACAACTGTGCTTCACACTTTTTCATCCTACACCACCTAGGACAAAAACATAGCCTGATATCAATTTCCTCAAATCTTGACACATTAAAAAATCAGAATCAGTATATCTAATAGGAGTTAAATCCCATCTAGAATATACTAGCATATAATTGTTCGTTCTCCATAAATACTTGAGTATATCCTCAACTGCTTGCCAGTGTTTTAGATCAATATTCGTTTAATATCGACTCGCCAATCCTACTGTAAATAGATATTTGGATGTGTGCATAAAATTGCATACATGAGACTTCCTATTGTCGAAGCATAATAAACCTCTCTCACTTACTCTCTTTATTTTTTTTTGTCTTGGGACAGTCCTCTAAAGAAAAATGAAAACCCAATACAGAAGGTTGTGTACCCTTCTTCAAATCAGCCATAGTAAAATGTTTTAATATCTTTCTATGCATAAAAATATCACTTTTTTTTCGATCCATAAGTATTCGAATTTCTAGAGCATAGTTAACTTCACCCAAATCCTTTATGCTGAAGTGTTGAGTTAACCATAGTTTAGCTGATGAAAACATCCTTGCATCATTCTAAATGAGTAGTATGTCATTGACATAAAGAACTAGGAATACCACATTTCCATCCTCAATTCATCTATAAACACAAGGTTTATCAAAATTTTGCTCAAATCCAAAAGTTTTGATCACTTAATCAAATTTTTGATTCCATGGATGGGATGTCTACTTAAGTCCATATATTGACCTTAGCAAACTACAAACTTTATGCTCGTTCTCATTAGCTATATATCTAGTGGGTTGACCATGTAAATGCTTTCTTCAAGATAGTCATTTAGAAATGTTATCTTGACATCCATTTAATAGATCTCGTAATCAAGAGCCATCGTAATAGATAACAGAATATAAATCAACTTTAGCATCACTACTAGAACGAAGGTTTCCTCGTAATCGATACATTCTTTTTGTGTGTATCCCTTTTCCACAAGTTTGGCCTTATAGGTCTTGAACTTCGCTTCCACATTTCCTTCTTCTTGTTGGTCCTCTTACACCTTATGGATTTTATTGTTAGAAAAATCTGGTTAAGAAAATAGATTTCAGTTGCAATGAAAGTTTTAAAATGTTGAAAACTGAGCTAGTTTGTGATATTTATAACAATACTTTTTCACAAATATACCCATGATTTGTGCAAGATGGATTTTACTCGTTCCCAACTTCCAACTGAATGACCTCACTATCCTCGTACCTTGAATTGGGTCAAGTGTGGGCTCGAGTAGCATGAACAAAACACATAACAAGAAACGATTTCATTACTTTTAGTAGGAAAGTAATTTTTTCAATAGAAACCTGTAGAAATTGTAATTTTTAGAAAATAGAATTTATTCTTAGAAAGTAAATTTCTACTACTTTTTAGCATAACAACAATATATGAAACTTGTGTGTTAAAACTTATGTAAATATCTTTACTAGTGCCATCTATTTATAGGGAAAGATAGGAGAATCTTGGTTGAATATGGTTTACAAAATTAATATTTATTGAATAAAAACACTCCCCTAATCTAACTAGGAAAGTGATGGGCGAGACACCTTAGTAAATATTACTAGGGTTACTGTCCCACACTTATCATATGAGGGGATTGAGCCTCTCATGTATTGGATCTAATTATATGTAACAACTCTATTTTCAGTGGTGCCAGAAAAGGTGATTTTGGAACCCCATTTTCATAAACCAGGCTCGTAAATATTAAATATTTACGGAGTTAGTATAAAAGTATATTAAAGTTTGATCTTTCAATTTTTTCTATTAATTGCTTAATTAGGGACAATGACTAAATTGTAAAAGTTTTATTACTATAGGTTTTTAATTGGCCAAAGACTTAGAGGCTTAAATTGCAATTAACTCAAGGTCTAAAATGATAAATAAACCATCTTGGAGAGATTATAGTGGGCGGTAAATGGAAATTCCTTAAGTATGATTAATGTTAATATTATAATTTAAATTAATTAAGTATAAAACATGTATAAAACATTAAATTAAGTGGAAAGAAAGAGAAGTTTCATCTTCTCCATCTCTCCATACTTGATTTCTACCAATAAAATAAAGGAGAAAAACTTTCTAAGGGTTTCAACATTTGTTCCTTCAATTGGTAAGAAATTTTAAGTAATTTTCTTGTAATTTTTATGTCTTTGAGGTCATGAAAGCTTGATTTAGCTAGCCCATGTACCAATTTGCAAAGCTGTTAAAGTTTTTGAAAGTTTACATTGTTTATTTGTTGAATAAATTGATGTTAAATTGATAGATTTTAAGCTTAGATATGAAATAAGACTAGTTTGTAATGTTTAAATTGTTAGTTTTGTACACAAGGACTAAAGTGAATAAATTGTGAAATTGATGTGAAATTTTAATAATAATAGATAGTAGAGGGCTTGCAATGAATGTAATTGAGGTTGATTTTAAATCGAACCTCAAAATTTAAAGTTATGGCTACTTGGTTTAAGGGACTAAATTGAATAAAATATAAAACTTTAGAGGTTTCAAAAATAAGATTTCATAATTTTATTCATGTTAATATATCATGTATAAATGTTTGATATTGATGGATTGGATGAAATAATTGAATAGATCAAGAATTAGATCAAACCAAGATAATCGAGGAAAAATAAAATTATAGATTAGTCCTCAAGTTTTAGCTTGTTTGGTGTTTTGACCAGGTAAGTTCATATGGAACATAATACTCAATTTGTATTCTATGTGTGATTGATATTTGAATTTATACTTGTGTATATTTTTATTTTAAACTAAGTAGAATTAATGAATTTGGCATGTATAGCTCAAAATGGACTGAATTGTGAACTCATGTAAATATTGGTTATATGGAGATTGTACAGGACGTAAATGTTATTGTTGAATAATTTTATGTTTAGAAAATGAGAATGAAATTATGACAACGATTTGATATTGACATTTACACAGAAGTAATTCCCGAGTGAATTGAGGAAAAGGTTAGGAATTTATCGGGCGATGTTCAATTGTTTGGAAATGAAATTTAAATCATGAAAAGAAAATGGAATGATACTAATGATACTTAATGTTTAGATTCCTATATGTATCTATTTTAAATGTTGGTTGTACTTAAGATTCGAGAACGTAATTAACATATTCGATTTGTGGTGATGTTGCATGTAGAGATATGTATTAATGAGCCAAGGAAAGTTAATTTGGTAGCAAAATATAATAATTGTTTATGCTTTAATGATCAAGGGAAGCTTTAGTTTTCATATGAACTTACTAAGCATTCTATATGCTTACCCCGTTTGTTTTCCCTTTTCCTTGTAGATTGTCACTTTGAAGATCGCGTCAAGCCAGATCGTCTCGAAGCTCACAGTATCCTCAAATCGGTAGCTATTTAGTCATTTTGAGTCAAGGATTGTGACATGGTGTGTATCTTAATATGTGAATGTACTTACTTGTGGCAAGTTTGTTTAAATCATGTTTAATTGGTATTTTGGTATTGCCCATGGTGTTGAAAACATAGGTGTTTCTATGCAAAAGATGTGGTATTCTATAGTTATATGAACGTCATATGGTTAAGTTGAGGTATGCTTTGAATTGCTTTGTTTGAATGGTATGCTTGAGATTTGAAATAGTGAATGGTTAAATGGATTTATGTTTAGGACCTATAAATCATTAAGTTAGAAAATGAACGTATATGTTTGAATTCATAGTGAAATAACATGATTCATTATGGCATAATATAAGTAAGTTTAACATTTGAATGGATTGGTTGGTTAGTTTGAATCACATATGGTTGAACGAAATTGGATGGTTTGTAATAGATTGAACTTATATTGAGTTGGTTTTGTGTTGAAATGGTTAAATGACTTGTGTTGTATGAAATGCTATGAATTTGAATGGTATTTAACTGCATCTTTTGAATGGTTGAATTTGGAAGTATGAAATAGGTACCAAATGATTCATTCTTACTAAAAAAAGGATCCATGCCTCAACGAGCAACCTACCTTGTCACAACATCAGTTGACACTGAGTCACATCGCGATGTCGAGTGACTTAAGGTCATGACGTGAAGGAGGTGACGTCACGAAGTCGACACCAAACTTTTAAAACTTTACAATTTGGTCATATTTTGTGCTCGAGTTAAGAAAAGAGCTTTTATAAGCTCGATTAAGACTCAGATTTAATTGTTTAACATAATTTGATTGTAACTGACTCCTAATTACTTATGTGAATGATTATTACTACGTATTGCGTATGATTTCTCTGGCAACGAATGTGACATCCTGTGGTTCAAACCTGGTGATCGAGTATGTGCTTCCTAGGCTTTTAACCCAAAAATTTATAATTTAATCCAAATTAATACTTGTTTTCTATTTCTCAAAATAAATATTATTTGTTTTATTAATTAAATTAAATTAACTAAATTAAATTCTAATTAAATAATTTTCTCAATCCAATTCTAATTCCATTAAAGTCAAGTAACTTTACTGTAAATGAATCTATGAGAAAATATATTTAATTGACTTATTCAATTGGATTCATAATGACTAATTAATTTAATTCCATTTTCAAGCTTGAATTAAATAATTATAAAATATTAAATTAGTTCTCAAGTCATTTCTATACTCAGTGAGAAAACATAGTCATTTGTGAATGCAATCTATTTTTCTAAGCTCATCATTTCCATCCATTCTTGTTCATTTGGTTCTACACGTAATTCATTTATGGTTTCAACGAGATAGCGAGGGGACCGATTGGAAATATATAATTAAAGCTTAAATGATTTAAATTAAGTTCTAGCTTTTCGCTTATTAATTATGAACTCATTTAGTCACGAAGTCATTCCACTGTAGTATTGTGATTGAGCTCTCTCTAATTACATGTCATTACAAAAGCTACTTAAACAATGCTCATCTAATAACATTGTCATAAGTGTGTTACCCTCATAAGATATCTTTAATCTCTTTGAGATAAATTTGTTCTCCCAATATTATCCTATTTTATCCCATAGTAACCATTACATCTTCCTTCATGAAACTAAATTACTATCAAATAGTAATTGAGCCATTTATCACAATGAAAAATAACCTATGACCATGTTTACTTTTCATCTATCATGTAATGCCAATGAGAGGATATAATTTACCCATGTCTTGTGCTATGAATTCTACTATTGTGGATGATGCTACATTACTGCAGAAGTTTATACCCACCGCACCAACTTTCGATTCCTTATCTATTTGAACTAAGGTTTTTACTTACATCAAAGTATACGAGTCATGCATACATAGTCCATCATCCACTCAAGATCTTTTTTTGCCACACTATGAATGTCAAAAGTGAATAATTCTATAAACGAATCTAGGATCTACTCCACTCGGGTCCTTTCTGATGTACTATCAGTCCAGTTAGTTACATCTGTCTCTATCTTCTAAGAGTCGTTTGCTCCGATGCTTAAGACAAAGCATCTCCCTAATTGGACTTGATAGGTAGGATATCAGTCTTTCAAACGGTTTGTTCATTTTTTTATTAGACTAAGGACATGTTTAGATTCATCTACTAATACAAGTTGTCTTTCCGTATTATGATCCGACCATGTAATACTGCTTAGTATAAATTAAATATTAGATAACTAATGAGCTGATATTTGCTTCCATTTTGCTTTGCATGAAAAAAATTTAAGACAAAATATAAAGGGTATTAATGTAATTAATGAATAATTTTATTGAACCAATTTGTTCAAAAAATATAAGTATACTTAGACGAAAATACTACACTAAAGGCACTAGACCCCAACAGTCTCCCACCTGCCCCAGTGAAGTAGATGAGTCATATTTCACAATATCATACTTTCCATATGTCTCACAATACTTCTAGCCACCAGAGCCTCAGCAAAATAAATCCATAGGGGTGTCCTCATATGAGATTTTGACTACATCCACTATTCCGTCAAATACTATAGTCTCTCTTACGATACTTTCAATCAATGTGTTTTGTCCTCATGTGGTTTCTTTTGTGTTTAACTAGTTTCACACGGTTACAGTGTCATATATGTTGGATCTAGTGTCTTAAGTGTAGTATATTCATTTTTACAATTGTATTTTTACGAATAAATTGATTTAATAAAATTATTCATGAATTACATTAATACTCTTTATATATTGTCCTCAATGGTTTTTGCACATAAAGCAAAATGGAAGCAAATATTAGCTCATTGGCTATCGAATGTTTAACTAATACTAAGCGGTATTACATTGTCAGATCATAATACAAAAAGACAACTTATATTAGTAGATGAACCTAAACATGACCCTAGTCTAATTGAAAATGCGCAAACTAATTGAAAGACTAATATATTGTCTATCAAGTCCAATTGGGGAGATGCTTTGTCTTGAGCATCAGAGTAGGTGATTGGCCGCTTCCAAACGTGCGAATGTTTAGAGTAAAAGTCATGCAAATAATATATATATTTAATTGTGGTATCTGCAAGCGAATAGGTCAAATTGTAATATAATCAGTTTACAATGAAACGCTTAGTAAGTATTCTGAGGATCGTACCGAGGGGATTGTAGATTGAAGAATTTTATTATTAAATTAATTACAGAAAATAATTAATAATCTAATTGAATCTCAAGCTAGTAGTGTTGATTCAAAATTAAAATATTAATTAAATTAAATAAATTAATTAATCTAAATAAACCTAATAGAATTTCCTATTCCTATTGTCAACGATAAGAGCTTTTAACCCATGATCGATTAAAATCACTAATTACCTAATTAGGCCATTATTTAACCTTAATTGAGTATTTATCATCCTTAGCTAAGAATACCCGTTAAGTCTCATCTTCACTAAGTATTACCACCTAAGATACTCGTTCAATCTAGGCATACAGATACTCTTTTGGTCTCACCGCTCGGTACAAGTTATACTCGACAAGATACCCTCTCGGTCTCACCTGTCTAGATATTCTATTAGGGGCGTCACTCCTTAATATACTAAGAATCTTGAATAAACACTCAAATTTAGATAAATAATAACTCAATCAATTAATCAATTTCATAACCGAAGCATACCGGATATGAATAAAGCATAAGGATTTATCCCAATATTCATGCAAATGTTAATTGATCAGTTTAACAAAATATAAACAAATGAATAAAAAGAAGAGAATAAAGAGAATGCTCATGAATAAATAAATGGAACTGCAGTTCTGGAGCAATCCCCGCTCACAATTGCCTTCACATTGGACAGGAAGAATTCTAACTATAGAAACATAAAACTAAAAATTAAAGAAGTAAAATTGTTTTGTTAGGTCGACTCCCCCTTCTAATGATGTTATAAGGTTGTTTATATAGGCAAAAACTAGGTAAAAATCCAAAAACTAAAATTCCCCTTCTATTATAATGTCAATTAGGGTTTTAGGTTGGAAAAAGACCCTTAATTTCCCTAAAAATCACATCTGTCATGTACAAGAACTTTTGGGCCGTTCGGCAACCTATGTCACGACACACACACCATGTGTTGCAACACACACACACACACACACACACACACACACACACAAACACACTCCATTTTGTCCTAAGATTTCATTTTTGTCTTCAAAGTTCTGTGTTGCGAACTGCATGCCTGTGTTGTGACACGATATTTTTTTGTATTTTTTGGCTAGAAATGGTACCCTACACACTCAATTAGCCTAGTAGTCATTCTTGAGGCCCGCGTTGGCCTAACAGGTCGTCGAAACACTAGAAAAAATTGTGTACAAATGCTTATTTTGATAATAATTAAAGCTAAGTTACTAAAACTAAAAATGCATTAAAATAACATAAAATAGCTTAAAAACAAACTCCTTAAGTGCCGGAAAGTACTTAATTTCCCACTAAAAATTGTGACAAGTTAAATACTCCCCACACTTAACTCGTTGCTTGTCTTCAAGCAAACAAGATAAAAACAAGATAAGAATAAACTACAAATTGTGGCAAGTCAAATTCCTAATCATTCTATCTCCCACTATGGAGCCAGTCGGTTCCAGTCTAACTAAACTGGAATTGTAATCTAACTAATCACAATTCAGCCAGAAGAATTTTTGAAATTCCCATTGGAGTTTGTCGATTTACTAACTCGTTCAATTAAATTCTATCTTTCCTTAAATTTTGGATCAATAAGAATCTGGGTGTTACACTTGATCCCTCTTCCCAATTTTTAATATCTCAATGAGTTTGTTGTTGGCGATATTATACTTGTCAAGCATAAGTTTTGTGGTAGCAAGTTCCTTCTTTACCTTTACAAGGTTGTCAAGCTCCTCTACAAGAAGATATTCCTTAGTCTCTACTTGTTTACCCAAGATAGCATTCTCATCCTTCAACTAATTATTTTATTCTCGTAATTGAGAATTGATTTCACACACTTGTCCCCATTTTCCCAACATCTCTCTATATTTCTTTAAAAAACTTCATCTGAGCCAAGATCTGAATCACTATCATAATAACCATCACCAAAAGTATTAGAAATGAAAGGAACAAAATTGTGTTGATCCTGCTCTAAATCAAATCCACTGAATAAGTCCTCATCACTCCAAGATACACTGGGAAATTTCTTCTTCTTCTTCCTCTTCTTCTTCTTCTTCTTCTTCTTTTTCTTCTTTTTCTTCTTCTTCAGAGTTTTAGCACACTCAAATTGGATATGACCATACCCTTGATACTCATAGCACTGGACTCATTTCTTCTCATCTTTCTCATATTCTTTTTCTATTACGAGTCACTTGGATCCATTATTGTGAACATTTGTGTTGGCTTCGAACTTCTTCATTCTTTTTTACTTCTTCTTAAATGCTTTGGTGAAGTCTTGTGTGAGTGATGTAATATGGTCCTGAAGTTTCTCAATTGCAACATTTTGGGAAGTTGACACCTCTTCACCCACTTTGAAAGCAATGTTTCCATCACCTTTTATCTTGTTACATTTGGAATCCTTAAAGTTTATCTTGAAAGTTTTCAAAGAGCCAATAAGTTTATTATTTCCAAACTTTTAAAATCTTTAGCCTCCTCAATATCAATGACCTTAATAAAAAATCTTTGAGGTAAAGACGTCAACACCTTTCTACCAAGCTTGGTGTTTGAATATTCCTCTCCTAATGCAAATGTCTAATTTTAAAGATCACATAACTTTGCATAGTACTCTCTAATAGTCTCTAATTCCTACATTCTAAGGCTTTCAAATCTGGATGTTAGCATTTGCATCTTCGATTGTTTAACAGTAGAGGAACCTTCATGAGTAGTATCCAATATACCATAAGTATCTTTTGTAACTGTACATTTAGCAATTCTCTTAAACTCCTATATATCCACTGATCGCCTCCGAATTTACTAACGTTCAGAGTGTGAATACTGCTACAAAATATATGGAATTGGGACAGTGTCCACATGTATACAAGTCAAGTTGTAATATAGTTTATTTACAACGAAACACTAGGTTAGTATTTCGAGGATAGTACCCTAAGGATTGTAGTTTGGGGAAAACTACTATTAAGCTAATTCCGAAAATAATTACTAATCTACTTGAGTCACGAATTATTAGTGTTAATATCGAATCAAGATGATAATAAGATTAATAAACTAAAGAAATTGAAATAAACCTAAATATACTCTTCAGTTCATTTATCGACTTCTCTTATCCCTTGTTTCGACTATACGAATTCTTTTAGCCTAGGTCCAATTATTTTACCTAATAAATTATTGATGTAGGGCTCTATTCAACCAGCTCTCTATCAACCTAGTTGCGTCTCTCAGCGTCCAACTAACCTAATGAGCTGACAAGAACTACTTCTCTCGACCTTACAATCCAGATCGGTTCGGGGTTAAGGTATTCACGGATAGGCCATGCTAATTTTTGGTTAATTCCCATTTAAATGACTTTTTAGGGTCGTCAAACCTAGGGTTTAAGTTCTTCCTTTCCCAAACAACTGATGCACTAAGAAACTCTATCCTTCAATCAATTAATAAGATTAGAATAGTTGAAACATATGAGATATGCATAAAACATAAATTGATTCTAATCTTTACACAAACATTCAATTAAACAATGTTAAAGAAAGAGATATAAGGAATAGAATAAAGGAAAAGATATGTTCATGGAATTATCAATGAAAGCGTGGCTCCAAAACAATCTTCCCTAGCAAAAGTCTCACTTCGGAATAGGATCTTCCTATTACAAGAACATAAAATAAACTAAGTAAAAACTAAGAATGAAATAAAAACCTAATAATTAGTTCTTCCTCCCTAAAATTGTGTCTTTAAACTAATTACAATGGCTTTTATATAGGCTAAAATTAGAATATTAAAGTGCCTATCCTTAAATTCCTTAGAGTTTGACTAGGATAAAGACTCCTAATTTCCCTTTAAAACACAATTATCTTGTGCAGGAACTTTTTGGGCTACGCAGGGGCAGTGTTTCAACATAGGCCTACATTGTTGCTACATTCGATCTGGTGCCACAACATAGCAAGCAGTTTCGCTCTAGGACTTTTTTCTTTTGTCTTTGATGTTGCGATATTGATGTCACGACATAGGCAGTAGTTTCTGCCCAAATATGCATCTTTAGCTCTTGGTCTGTCCTACAAGACCATGTAACCTTATTTAGATATCAAAGATGTAATAAAAACTATTAAAAAGCATAAATCATTACATCAAGAATGAAAACTGATAACACTCTAGAATAACGTATTTTTATGTATTAATTATGTACTTATTCTGAGTATGATCCTGCTAATTTGAGCTATTTATGATCTTTTATCTCATAGGGACTAAATTTGAGGCAAAAGAAAAATTAATGGCCAAAAGCGTGGATTTAGAGATAAAATGGGCCGATGTGCGACACAAGGAAAAGTTGGTGCCAAAAGTGCAAGTATGGAGGACACAAGGGTTGAAATGCAAAAAGAATAGATTTTATTCTATCAGACTCTATTTTAATTATATTAGGATAATTAATAGTAAGATAATTATTAAGGATTATTTAATTTTAGGATTTTATTTTATTTATCTTTATTTATCTTCAATTAAATGTATTTATCTTTTGGGAATTAAAGTAGGATTAGACTATCTCCCCCTAGCACTATAAATAGGGAGTGAAGTGACTCAAAAGAGATCCATATTTTTCTGTAAACACTCTCTCCCCAAAAGTCTAGGCTTTTGTTCTTTTCATATTTCCTTTCAATAAAATCTCCATTTTTATTATATTTATTTTCTTTTCCACCACAACCATGAGCCACTAAACCTATCTAGCCGAAGGTTGTCAATATTCCCCAAAAAGGGTTCTTGAGGCTTAGAGTCCGTACTTAGCCTCCTCGCTGAGTATTCATCATTTCTCCGCACTACGGGACTGACGCTTCCGTCCATATCCCTTAAGAAGTAAGCTTTTCAACGTATGCAAGGCGGCCACTTTGTATGTTTTGGGAAGGTTGCATAGTCAGTTCTTTAGCTTACTGCGTCAGAGGTTGGCGAGCCCAAGAGACAAAATGGCGTGGGATTCGCCATTGAGAAGCGCTGATCCTCCATAAGACGATCCCACAGAAGCGATTGTTGGCTAGAGTCAGGTTCCAATAAATCGTAAGTGTAAATCCTTCGAGCTGGTGGTCGTAGGCGTCCTCTTCCACTATAACTGGCTTATTCGGTTTGGAAAGGATCATCTAAAAGCTGGGGATTGAACCCAAGGCGGAACGAGACAACTGGAGGCTGGAATCTCCCATAAGAATTTCCTTTCTCTCAACTCTATTTTTAAATTCTTGAATTTTCGATTCAATATTCTTAATTCTATTTTTATTTTGTTTTCATTTCCAGATCCAAACCTTTAATTCTGTTATTTTTATTTTTTTCCAGGCACACAGGTTTTCTTGGGCAAGATTCTGCCGGGATTTCATGGAAGAAGATATTGTGCAAATCCAGTCCTTGAGGATTCGACCTTACTTCCCTTTTACTATTCTTTTTCATTATTTATTAGGGATAGGATATTTTTGGTGCTTTCAACGACCGCATAAAATTTTGGCGCCATTGCCGGGGACTGGCAACATACTAATCTTGTTTTTTGTTTCTTATGACCAGATCTGTTCCAGGTACTCTTGCTTCGATTCAAAAATTGAGAAGACTACTAGAGCCAAACACAAGGAGCCAAAGTTACGAAAAAAGCAGTTAACGGTGGTTGGAACTCAAAGTAACCGACCGCCAGAAATTGAAGTCGACGACGAAGCTGAGTCTAGGGTTAATGAAAACCCTACTCGAACACTTGAAAGTGAAAAAGTAGAAGTCGACTCAGCAGAAGAAGTGTTTAATGCCAGGGTTGACGAAAACCCAAATTTAGCAAACTAACCAATGGCTCAAACAATTCGGCAACTGGCCGAAGCTCCGACAGAACAACCTCCATTGTGCATCGCGTATTCTACTGTGGATACTGATTTTGAGTTGAAGTCAGTTTTAATCCAGTTACTGCCAACTTTTCATGGGTTGCAAAATGAAAATCCCCACAAGCATCTGAAAGAATTTCATATGGTTTGTCTTATCATGAAACCTTAGGGGGTAACTGAGGATCAGATTAAGTTGCGTGCTTTCCCTTTCTCCCTAGCAGATTTCGCTAAGGAATAGTTATTTTATTTACCCCCTGGATCTATTACAACTTGGGCTGATCTATCTCATTTGTTTCTAAACAGGTTTTTTCCAGCGTCTCGAGCAGCTGAGCTAAAAAGAAAGATCGTTGGAATAAGGAAAAAAGAAGCCGAGTCCCTTTACGATTATTGGGAGCGGTTTAAAAAGTTGTTTGTAAGCCGCCCACAACATGGTACAACGGAGCAATCTCTCCTCCAATATGTTTACGAAGGTTTGAAGCCCATGAAGATGAATATGGTAGACGCTACTAGTGGAGTAGAATTGGTCAACATGACTCCCCAACAAGCGAGAGACTTGATCTCCACGATGGCTGCAAATTCTCAACAGTTTCCAGCTAATACTGAACCCCTTAGAAGGGTTCACCAGCTAAGTAATTCAACCTTAGAGGATAAAGTTGATAGACTTACTAATATGATGAACTCTTTTATTGCAGAAAAAATGAAGACAGCCCGGTTATGCGGAATATGTGCTACACCTAATCATGCAACTGATGCATGTCCCAGTTTCTATGATGATACCATGGCCTATTTGGGATGCTGTGGGAAATTTCCCTAGGCCGCCACAAAGGCAATATGACCCCTACACTAATATCTACAACCCAAGGTGGAGGGACCATCCTAACTTAAGTTATAGGGCCAATCCACGAAATAACCAGCCATACCAAAATCGATTTCCGCAACAGCCACAAGGTTCAGGTAATTTTCTAGAAACCATGGTCAATAAGTTAGCAACTAATGTTCTTGATTTTCAACAGCAAACTCTTAATTTCCAAAAAGAGATGAAGGATTTCTAACAGAAAACCGAGGCGTCCATCGGAAAGTTGACCACATCGATCGAGAAATTGACCTCTCAAGGGAAGCTGCCGTCACAAACAGAACCAAACCTTAGAAAAAATGCAAATGCAGTAACGTTACGAAGTGAAAATGTACTGGAACCAATTCCTGACAGGAATCTTGGCCAAGAAATAGCCCAAAAAAAAACCCGAGAAAGACAAACAGGACCGATCGAAGCCTCCATTGCCTAAAATTCAACCTCCATTTACAGAATGATTCAACCAGTGTCAAAGAGGTAAAGAGGAAAAGGAAATCCTCGAAACATTTAGGAATGTCGGGATCAAGATTCCGCTGTTGGATGCCATCAAGCAAGTACCGCAGCATGCTAAATTTTTTAAAGAGCTTTGTACCAACAAGCGAAAATTAACAGGTAATGAAAGGGTGAATGTTGGTGAGAATGTATCCGCAATGTTACAGCAAAAAATGCCAGCAAAATGCAAGGATAGGGGCATGTTTGCAATACCATGCAAAATAGGCCATCTGGGAATTAAGAAGGCTATGTGTGATCTAAGGGCTTCTATAAATGTAATGTCATATTCTATTTATGAATCACTTAATGCAGGTTTTTTAACAAAAACAGGTGTTATCATTCAATTGGCTAACAAGTTTGTTGTGCATCCAGAAGGAGTCTTTGAGGATGTTCTGGTAAAAGTTAATGAACTTATTTTTCCTGCAAATTTTTATGTGATCAAAATAGAGGAGGATAGCACTCCTAAACCTTCAGATCTCCTGCTGGGTCGACCATTTCTTAGTACAACTAGTACTAAAATCGACGTTCGAAGTGGAACTCTCACGATTGAGTTTGATGAAGAGATCGCAAAGTTTAATGTCTACAACGCCATTAGCCATCCAAGCGAAATCTTGAGCGTAAATCGTATCGACATAATTGACTCTTTAGTGGAAGAGAATTTTGAGTCAATTTATAGAGATAATTATGAACTAGATAAATTTAAATTTTTTAATGAGTTATTATCTCCAAATACCAAACTATTACCTTCTGTTATACAGGCACCAGAGTTGGAGTTAGAACCCGCAGGAAAGGCAAGGAAATTAGGCATCCAAGAGTTAGAAGAAATTAGCAATGATGCCTACGAGAATGCTCGTATTTATAAAGACAAGACAAAGTTGTTTCACGATAAGAGAATAGCTCAGAAGCATTTTTCGATAGGAAAAAAAGTTTTACTTTATAACTCCGTGTTAAAGTTATTCCCTGGTAAGCTTCGATCACGATGGCAATGACCTTTTATTGTTACTGAAGTGTTCACACATGGAGCGATTGAAATAGAGAGTGAAGAATCTGGAAAGCGGTTCATAGTCAATGGCCAGCGGTTGAAGCCATTTTATGAGAATTTTCAAGCCCACACGGTTGAGAAAATCCATTTGGAACCACCATAGAACCAATAACTACGTCGAGCTAACGACGTTAAACAAGCGCTTGTTGGGAGGCAACCTAATTTATTTTTATTTATTTATTATTTTATTTATTTATTTTATTTATTACTTTATTTTATTTTATTATTTATTGCTTATTTGGATATTAATAAAATTTTCTTCTTTTGCTTAGATAAAACAGAGCGAAAATGCGAAGAAAACCGTTGAGCAACGCTTAGAGCGCATTGAGGCCCGACTTGAAGCTTTTGGCCAACAACTGATCGAGCTCATTGCCATCATATGTGATCGACAGTAACAACACGGGGAGTTTTTCTAAACTTTTCTACCTATTTATTTTTTTTGTCCAAATTGAGGACAATGTGCTTTCAGTAAAGGGGAGGTACTATTTGTTATTACTGTAATTTTTTGCTATGATTTTAGTTGTTGTTGTTGTTGTTGCTGTGATTATTTTTAGCTGGTGTTACTACTTGAGGCTCCATTTTGTCCATATTTATTTAGAATCTCCTGCCTCTTTTCATGCCCAAGATTTTTACCAAGAATTGCCTACTGTTTGACCTACAAGTATGATTCTTGTTTTTTGAGAAAATTATGGATTTTCCATAATTGATGCCATCTCCACTGTTTTATTCTTATTAGGCTAAAAATAATTGTGATTCATAGAGTTAACTTTATCTTGCTTTTCGTAAAATTGATCAAGTTTAATACAAAGTGGACACTTAATATGTTTGCATGCTAAAATATGTTCATGACTATTAAGGTAATTACTGAAACTTATTTTTGACACTTGATTGTTTTTCTCTAAAGTCCTTATAAAAAATTATTAATAAAATGTCGTTTAATGTTTTCGTGGTTACCAGTGCAACTTAAAAACGTGACTGACTGAGTAACCGGGGTATGGTGTTTGGGTTGTCATCCTATTTCGCTTCAAAAGGTTGTGTGACATGTTAGGTAAAACTCCGCTAATCGGAATTAATTTTTAAGAACATGTTCGGTTGAGTAACCGAGGTGAGGTGCATGGCTGTTATCTCTCTTCGCGTCAAAAGGTTCGATGTGTTCTTAAGAAAATAATATAATTAGGAGTCTGCTATGCTGAGTAACTGGGGTGGGGTGCTTGGCTGTCATCTATCTTCGCATCAAAAGGTTCAGTATATTCCTAAAGCATAAAAAATAAATAAATAAAAATAAATATAAATCAAAATAAATGAAAAAAAAGAAAAGAAAAAGATATAAGTTGGGGACTAAAGGAGGAAACAAATAGGGTGTCTTGGTAGGTTTGGTAATTTACTTAATTTTCATTAAATAATTCAAGTCGATTCTAATTTTTGTGTGTATTAATTGAAAAACTTTTTCTATTTTACTTAAAGAAAGCTTAGGGTTCTCTTTATTTTTTATATGCATTTTGACTGATTTTTATAAAACTTAGGAGAGATATTTCTTTTATGACAGAATCTAACTTTCACAGTAGATAGGATCCATACTTGAGGGCAAGCATGGACTAAGTAGGGGAAATTTGATAATACTTTAGAATAACGTATTTTTATGTATTAATTATGTATTTTTATGGACTAAGTAGGGGAAATTTGATAATACTTTAGAATAACGTATTTTTATGTATTAATTATGTATTTATTTTGAGTATGATCCTGCTAATTTGAGTTATTTATGATCTTTTATCTCATAGGGACTAAATTTGAGGCAAAAGCAAAATTAAGGGCCAAAAGCGTGAATTTAGAGATAAAATGGGCCAATGTGTGACACAAGGAAAAGTTGGTGCCAAAAGTGCCAGCATGGAGGACACAAGGGTTGAAATGCAAAAAGAAGAGATTTTATTCTATCAGACTCTATTTTAACTATATTAGGATAATTTATATTAAGATACTTATTAAAGATGATTTAATTTTAGGATTTAATTTTATTTATCTTTATTTATCTTCAATTAAATGTATTTATCTTTTGGGAATTTAAGTAGGATTAGACTATCTCCCCTAACACTATAAATAGGGGGTGAAGTGACTCAAAAGAGATTCATATTTTTCTGTAAACACTCTCTCCCCAAAAGTCTAGGCTTTTGTTCTTCTCATATTTCCTTTCAATAAAATCTCCATTTTTATTATATATATTTTCTTTTCCACCGCAACCATGAGCCACTAAACCCATCTAGCTGAAGGTTGTCGATATTCCCCAAAAAGGGTTCTTGAGGCTTAGAGTCCGTACTTAGCCTCCTCACTGAGTATTCACCGTTTCTTCGCACTACGAGGTTGACGCTTCCGTCCATGTCCCTTAAGAAGTAAGCTTTTCAACGTATGCAAAGGCGACCACTTTGTATGTTTTGGGAAGGTTCGGTTGTTAGCTTACTGCTTCAGAGGTTGGCGAGCCCAAGAGACAAAATGGCATGGGATTCGCCATTGATAAGTGTTGATCTAGCATAAGACGATCCCACGGAAGCGATTGTTGGCTAGAGCCAGGTTCCACTAAATCGTATGTCTACATCCTTGGAGTTGGTGGTCGTAGGCGTCCTCTTCCACTAGAGCTGGCTTATTCGGTTTGGGAAGGATCATCTAAAAGTTAAGGATTGAACCCAAGGCGGAACGAGACAACTGGAGGCTAGAATCTCCCATAAGAATTTCCTTTCTCTCAACTCTATTTTTAATTTCTCGAATTTTCGATTCAATGTTCTTAATTCTGTTTTTATTTTATTTTTCATATCCAGATCCAAACCTTTAATTCTGTTATTTTTATTTTTTTCCAGGCACGCAGGTTTTCTTGGGCAAGATTCTGCCGGGATTTCATGGAACAAGATATTGTGCAAATCCAGTCCCCGAGGATTCGACCTTACTTCCCTTTTACTATTCTTTTTCATTATTTATTAGGGATAGGATATTTTTGGTGCTTTCAAAAACATAGATATATACTAAGATAATTTGATTTACTATTAAGCAAGCTACAATTATGTATAAAAAGGGATGTAAATAATAGTATAATTCGTGGTAGATCATCTAGTCCACAAAATATTGCATATAAAGCCTTGGAGTTTGCATTTGCAAGCCTTTCTTCAATGGTAGTCCATTGTGCTTCTAGCTTGACAATTCTACTATTCTCAATTTCCATTCTGGGTGACTCCTATCCAATCAACACATCTCTCTATGCCTTCTCATAAATAGGCTTAATTTATGCTTTTAAGTGTGCTTTCCAATAAGCAGAATTGCCAACTTCTAGCATATGGGGTCTTGAAATAGAATAACTTTCCATAGCTTGAATATAGCAATACTATGGATCTCTACAAGATACTTTAAGTGGAACACTCTGATACCAATTGTTAATAATTAAGTCATTATTAAGAACAGAAGTTGCACAACCAAATTGGTGCTTAAAGTAGTGGGCACTCCTTCAAGCACAAAAGGACAAACAATAAATAAACAAAACACAAGAAGGTTGTTTACATAGTTTAGTTTTCCTATGTATGTATAGCCTAGCTTAGTAAGAAATGTCCACTATCTTGAACAATTACACAAAGTGAACCTACACAATCACACCCCGTGATAATTTCCCTCACCCTTGAACTTTGAAGTCTTGATACTCTCACCACTAATTTCACCCATTGTGAATGCAACAAGTAAAGCCACAACAAAAAGGTTTTACTATCGATATGCACTCATAAAATAAGGTTCCTCACTTAAAACATATTAAGTTCTCAATTCTCTCCATATTTAAACCTATACAAGTCTCTCAATTATAGATTTTATCAATATTTGCTTACATAAGATCTCTCATAATCCTTATAAAACAACCACTATTTAAGCTCAATACAATATAGTAATAATAAACAAGGTAAACAAGGATTCTTGCCAGCTAAATCTTTAGAAAATCAATCTAATCCAACTTTCTTGATTCAAAGGATTGGATAAGGGTAATATTATTCAATCCGATCATGAATATATGATTCCCCAAGTGATATGATATTCCATAATGGGCTAGATATTGTCCATATAATCATCATAGCCCAAATAATCAGTTCAATAAATTACTAACACCTTAAATATGAAAATAAACTCCATACAAATTTGGTGAGCAAGGGAGTGAGTACTCCATTTTGCACCAAATTCCCAATTTCATATTTTTCAATAGGACCATTCCATTCCCCTAATTATGAATTAAGGATGGCAAAACAATAACTTGGTCCTTGGTTAATTTACTACATAAGGCCTCATACATTTCTTTAATCAAATCTCACTAGTGATAACACTTTTGCAATTTAGTATTTGTACTATAATTAACGACTTTCTTGATTTAATTACTTAACAATTCAATATTATAATTTCATGATAGATACATAAATTCTTCAAATAATATTCCCACTAATTTGGTTTAAGAATTTCGGCTTTGAAACCGTATTTTTTTACACCGATTAAAAACGGGTAGTTTCAAATTTTATAAATCAAAGGTTGGAAAACTTTGCAAATTTTGTCTAAAAGTAGTTTTGACTAGAAAAAGGATAATCCAAATATTATTTTCATAATTTTTCTAGTCAAGGTAGACTAACGGAAAGCATTGGCTTATATAATAAGTGTTAGAGTATGCCCAACGACCAATCGTGAGATGATTGTAATAACATACTTGTTTTACCTCATTTATTAATATAAGGCATTGCCATTATTATTTTTGTTTCTTTTCTGTGTATATAAATAAATTATTTTACAATAATATCCTAAGAATAATACGATTATTCTTAAAAGGTCCTTAGTCGAGTATTATTGTGGACTAACATTTAGTTTATTGATGATAAAGTGTTGTCATTGACATGGGATATCAAAATCAATACATGAGTATGTGTGTTAGAGACCAACATATTGGAATAACCCACTATGGGTATGTTTCTTGGATTATTATGTAATAGCCACAACATTACTCATAGTGATTACTATGTATATGATCCTCAGACTTGAGATCATCATTATTTCGACATCGTGAGTCATATATTTTGATACACGTCCATTGTAACTGGTTTTTCTATAAAGTTTGATGTTGGATATACCACAATCCATGTAGTGGGATATGATTGATCAATATAGGATTTGTCCTTTCTACATAAAGGAAGCAATATCTTAGGCCACTTGATTGAGTGAGACTAGAAATGCATGACCATGCTCGAATAAGTTGATATGAGATATCATACTTATTTTTTTATCATAGTCTACTTAGGATATCAAGAAACATTAGATGGACTATGCAACTATGACTATTCCATGACTTGTGTCCATTTTAGACATAAAGGACAAAAGGATTTAATACATGAAGGGTTAATCATAGAGAGGTCATGTCCAATCATGACTTCTTGTAACTTAGGTAGCAATGATAGATGCCAATCATTGTTTGTAATATTAGAATCGTTCTAGTATTACTGCTAACATTACAAGAACCTACAGGGCCACCCTCTATGGTTGAAACGAACGAAATCCAAACATAGTTGGTATTGTTTTTAACTGTCACATGAATTAAATTGATTATAGGATTAATTTAATTGGGTAGTTAAATATCGAACGAATTATATGTACAAGTATGTTGTACACATAATGAGAACATGTTTAAATTAATATATATGAATTTGATTAGTATAAAATTTAACTAAACATAATTTACCAAAATCCTTGTTATAATTATTGAAATTATAATTTACGATCGAATATTATTATAATTATTGTAATTGTATATTTTGGTTAAACATTATTATAATTATGGTAATTATAATTATTATATTCATTAATTATTATAATGAATTTTGATTCATATTATAATATCAACTATTCCTGAATTAGGAAAGATAGGGTTTTTATGAAAAACTTAATATACCTGAAATAAAGAGAGTGAGGTTTAGTAGTTATTATATAGTGAATTCTCTCTGAAAAGTTTAAGAGAGTTCTTGCTATTCGTTGTCACACTGGGTGGATTATGTAGAGGTCAAAAATTTTCTTAATGGCTTGAAATCGACATACAATTGCGTAATCAGATTCTCAACAGTTATCTTTGGTTTTTCAGACGATTAAAGGTAATCATTCATACCCTTCTCACCCCGATTCATTCCTCGCACATGGATCTCTGGATGTGATTGTTGGATTTAATTTTTTCCACTGCGCCATAGGGTGTACCGGTGTTTTTATAATAAGATCACTATTCTTGTATGGAATATTCTAATTGAGTATGTGTAACGTAGTGATCGTGTATTTGAATTTAGGATCATATTATGCATGTTTATAGTAGTACACGTGATATGGCTTGGAATATGGTCTATAATTCATAGTTTTATAAAGTTTTGAGATATATTAAAAATTTGAAATTTAATTTAGAAGCCATAAACCAAAGATCTCGTGAGTATGGAAATAGCAATATTAATGCATTTGACCCATTTAGGTGATGGACATAGTTTTAATCAAAATTTGTCACTATTCAAAAATGATGAGTTATGTCTCTTGACTACTAAAAGTTATGTTACTTAATTATTAGCAAATAGTCATGATTGTGTTAATTAAATATCTATTCAATAATTATAATTATTGTTAAAAGATGTGACTATTCATTCAGATAACTATACTTATATGAAAAGGCATAAGAGTTCTTATAAATAAGACTCAACATTCACTTTTATAGACACATCAAGACATACTCAAAACTCAGAAATAAAGCTTCTTTCTATGCTCCTCCATCTTCTAATATTCCTAAATTATTCTATAAAGAATTAATGCAAAAGTTCTTTATAGAATTTAATATTTTTGCTATACTCTTGCTCAAATTTTAGTGGGATTGTTTTCGTTAGCGAAAAACATAGAAAATCGATGCATAACTCCCTAAAATTTTTGGCAGAACATCAAGTAACACCCGAATATCATTATTATTAACCAAAAATTTAAGAAGCCAGGACTAAATTGAAAGGAATAGCAAATTCCAAGATCCACAAAGGGAAATATAGAAATTTAAGTGGTAAGATTTTGATTAGTTGAATCCTAATTCTGTTTGATTAGGATGGAATCGACTAGTTTCCAAAATGGGAGACAAAATGGTTAAGAATGGATGGTGGATATGGTTGGTGAGTATTATGCCTAAGGAAATATATCTAGCTTGAAAGGAGGTAGAATTTTCTGAATTCTATTGAAAAATTCCTTCTCTCCTTTGAATAATCTTTTTCAGTTATCCTGAAGAAGAAAGGGAATGCGGACAAACGGAGCTCTTCATGCAGTAGCAAAGGTGTGGGTTTAAGGTTGGTAATAAGGATATGGGGAAACTAGGAAGTCTATTTATCTCCTTCTGTGATTAGGAATTGAAGAAGGAAGTAGAGTGAGACTATGAAAAATTCTATATAATTTACCACCATTGGTTTAACCACAACATGGTTGTCATGCTAGGCTTCCAAGACAAAGGAGGCTCTGGTGTTTGGACTAGCTAAGTTGTCAAGGATAAGAAAACAAGGTGAGTATTTGTGCTCTTACATCTGGTTTCTAAATGTTGTTAAGAGAAATTGACATGTTAATGCTAATCATATTGTACTTGATTGTTGGATGATTATCTGGCATAGTGCATTGCTTAATGATGTTCTGCATGGTATGAATAGTATGAGAGGGGAGACTAACATTGGGTTAGACAAATTTAGGTAGGGAAAGAGGGATGAATCTGTTAAATACCGTCATACGGTATTGCTGAGTGCAAACGTGATGGGTGAAGCTTCGGGCCTTACGGAAGGGACACTACAGTGTTCGAGCATCAAGGTATAGGACGATGAATGGAAGACAGGCTATAATGCGACGAGGAGAGTGGATAAAAGATCATGGTTAGGCTATGGGACCGATCAAAGGCTATACGCCTAAAATGAGTAAAACCATAACTGAAAGATGCCATGGCATCATAACGGAAATAAGTAAGACCATGGCTAAAAGACACTATGGCATCATATGAAAGCATGCCAGAATCGCTGATTAAAATAAGGAATGGTCTATCGAGACGGTAAAAACGAGAAATCTACCAAAAAGTTAGGCATGGCGATCATAATTGGAAGAATTGCGATCCATAAAGGATGTCTCGAGTGAATGCAAAGTTTACAGTATGAACGGAAAAAGAAACTCCTCAGGAAATGAGGTAGACATGGTGTTCACAAATACTAGTCCATCGAGAAAGCTGAGGATTCCACACGATTTAAATAGGCCCGAATTAGTTTGGGGTAGAATGCAGTCATACATTGAAAGTTGATAAAATTCAATCGAGGGATTTAATAACCTGATTAAGGTCTCAAAGGTTGGAATGTATGCCCAAGGCCAGATGGCCAACAAAGTTCGCCAAAGATTAGTGGAAAATAAAGGTCAGAGATAACTATGGGGAATGGCAGAGATCTTGTTGAGCTTTCACAGGTAAAAACTGTATGTTCTAAAAAGCCTCCATAGGAAATAGATCAACAAAGAAAGATTTTCGGTGCTGTTAGCGAGCCCTAGTACTTCAAGGCAGTGAGGACATTAAAATTTTGGGAAAGTTTGCAAACTTCAAAATCACTTGGGAAGTCGCCAAACGTCTCCCTTGAAACACCCATAACTCGTACCTGCCATCAAATTAGGGCTATGGCGTATTACCATACGATCCAAAACAATTAATAGTAGGTAGAATCAAGTTCTCAATTTAATTAATAGAATTTTATAATAATTCATATAAGAGTAATACATACATTTATGGGCCTTAAATCGAGCTTACGAGGCCTTAAAATTAGTTTAGGAACAATCACAGACCAATTCGAAAGAAATCAGAAGATTTAGGGCAATTATGAAAATTTTCAAAACAGGGGTCACACGGCCGTGTGGCAGAGCCCAGACCATGTGGTTCCAGACAATGTCGTGTGGCCAACCATGTGTCAGACTGTGTACCTTTTGAAATACCCTCACACAGCCATGTCGCAGGCCGTGTGTTAGACCGTGTGAAACTTGCACCTAACACGTTCAGGGCACACGCCCGTGTGGGTTTCCTGTGTGTGACACACGGCCGTGTGACAACCTGTGTCCCAGGCTGTGTGTAAGCAAAAATATCCTAAAACATGCTCATTTCATATACAAATGCTTAAGTACTTAATTATACACTTACACATATGTTCGCAAGACTTTAGGGTACACTTTAAACTACTCCAAATCAAATTAAACAACCAACCTATGTGCCTAACCAATGTGCCATCATTGACACACATTTCAATTACATACAAATCCATTATCAAGCTAAACTTTCAAACCATAAATGCATACCATCACTAATAACAAAATTTATCAATTCATGCTTGATTAGCATCATCTACTCATGCCTCAACTAGAATTAAGCATAAAAGCCTCAAATAGCTACTTAGCACAACAACGATTCAAGAACATCATTTAAAACTATCACTAAACATTCACTATTAGCCTATTACATTTAAGCCACAACATGTTTCAATTGACTTACTATGGATCCCATAATATCATAATTAACTCAAACCAAATTTATCGTGCTTGGACTCAGGATGAAACATGCATACTTCACTTAATTACTCCTGTCACAAAATCAAATGCACAACGCACATGCATTTCAAATACTATGAACCATTACAAAACATAATCAGATGCTCCTATTACATGCCATATAAGCCAAGATGTATTCAAAAGCTACCAAATGATCCCCGGATAGAGTGATTTCTTTGAGCTGATTTGATCTCCCAATCCACAAAACATATTTACAAGAAATAAGACAAATAACACGAGTAAGCTTTCGTAAAGCTTAGTAAGTTTGTTGATTGAATGGTATATCTTACCGAATTAAAAAACAAATAAAATAACAAGATTAAATAACAGAGTTCCTGTTACAAGGTTATTATCAGAGTTCCTATCAATCATAGCTCACAACATGCAATTATTGCACAGTACAATAGAACAAATCAATTTCCATATTTCAATAACTTTTAGAGATCAATAAACATTGCCCAATGAATGTTAAATGGATACAAGTACACGGTTAACCAGCCAGCACACCAAATGCTCATATGAGCCAGCCCATCCAGCATACCAAATGCTCATATGAGCCAATCCATCCAGTACACCAAATGCTCGTATGACAAAATCCATCCATTACACCAAATAACACTGTAATATATCACAAAATTTGACAACAAATGCAGGACCTTGGCATATCCAGTGAACAAAGAATATATAAAATTATCTCCATTGCTCAACTCAACCCCATACCCTGTGCAATATAACCTATTGACAAGCCAATCGTACTCTATCATACGTCTATCGGTTCAGAGCATTCCTTCATAGAGCAATATGTGAATATCTCACTATCTCATATTTCATATGCAAGCATTAGTTCAACAAAAAAACATTCATCGGCTCAGAATATCTCAATCAGTGATCACTACCATATCAATTTATTATTTTCATTTTCAATTACATGCATCAATATATTATTCAACATTCAAAAAAAATCATATAACATACACTTAAATTGTATTAAAATTAAACCGAAAGAACTTACCTGGCTATATTGTAGCAATGACAAATGTACAGGGATTATTTGGTAATTTCTCTTTTCCTCGATTTTCCACTCGCTCTTGATCTAAAATAATAATTTCATTTAATTCACTAATTCCAACGACAAAATTAACTCATTTTTATGCAATTAAGTCTTTTTTAAATTTTTATGAAATTCCCCACAATATTTTACTTTTATGCAATTTAGTCCTTAAGCTCAAAACTTGCAATTTAACCATTTTTAACCACAATTAATTTTAACCGAATTATTCAATACCTTTCTACAGCCCCTACTTTTTATTTCACACCAAGTCCTTGTACTTTTACTATTTCCACATTTTAGAACTTGAACATTAAAATTAACAAAAACTACTTTACAAAATATTCCTATTTAGCAACCGAGCTTAATATTTTACCATAAAACTTCAGGAAATACTCAAATTCATCAATGGAAAAATTCATCAAAGGCATAATCCATAGCATTTGACAGTTTTACAAATTAGCCTTCGAGTTAGCTAGATTAAGCTAATACGAGCTCAAAAACATAAAAATTACTAAAAACGGACATCAAACACGTACCCAATAGAGAACCCTAACTAGCCAAAGCTTTCTCTCCCCTTAACAATGGTGTTTCGGCCTTTGGGAGAAGAAAACAACAAAATTTCATAGCCAATTTCGCTTTTATTTCATTTAAATTTTATTTATTTACTTAATTACTATTTTACCCTTAATTAATTCTTGAAAGTTTAGCTAAATGAAAGCCAAAACCGTCTACTATGGGTAATGGTGGTTTATTTACCATCCAAACCCCTTTAATTTACCCCTTTTAACTAATAAATCTATCTTTTTCCATATTTACAATTTAGTCCTTTTACCTAATTAACCATCCAAACATTAAAATTTCCTAACAAAATTTTAACACGACACTAATGACCTCTGAAACATCAGAGTTGTTGCCCTAAAACCACCATAAACTAATTAGTAAATCCTTATTTAATTAGGATTTAATTGTAATTTACCAGAATTTATAGAACTCCAAATCATTTCTATTATTAGGCCATTTAAGGAGGGTCCAATTACACAATTGGTCCTTCAATTATATTAAATTCCAATTAAACAAGCTTATTTACAATTTAACATTAAACTAATTAGGACTAAATGAATAAATAACCCAAAATTTAGTGGAATGATTGACATCTACCACCGCTTGGACTTTTTTTCCATTGTTTAATCAGCATTTTGGTCCTTTTACTATTTTAAATCTACAGCAATTAACTTTTATCTTTTTTACAATTTAATCCTTTTACCTTAATTAAGTAATAAGTCATCAAAATTTCTGGACCAAACTTCAATTCACATATAATACAACTTTATAAATATTAAATAAAAATATTTACGGCCTTAAATTACGAAAACGATGTCCCAATACTCATTTTCAACAACCACTTGATTTTCGGATTAAACCACTTATATTAACTATTAATTCAATTCATTAAAATTCCACAAATCAAAATTCAGTATAAAAATTATTATTGACTTGGATAATTTAAATACTAATTATGCGAACTGTCTCGTTGATTTTGTGGTCCCAAAACCATTGTTTCTAACACTACAAAAAATCGAGCTGTTACATCCCTCTAAAGAATTAAATACGAATATTTTAAGTTGGATGCCTTACATTTTCTCAAATTCTATATGAGGATCTCACTAAGTTCGCCCTAACTTATAAGTTTTCTACTTAAATGCAAGATAGTTAAAGATTTAGAAATGCAAGGGGACAAGCTAGACTTCGCTACAAGCAAGGAAATGTACGAAAGTTTGCATGTGTATAGAGGGGCAATCGTAGGACTCCGCCTTAGGGTTGTAGTTGTCATTTTATGTTTTTGAGCCTTGGTCCTAATAATTTTTTTATTATGAAAGTGCAGCTTTAAGGTTTTATCATTAATTAATATAAGATGATTAAGTATTTATTTTAATTCAGAAAATAAATCTCGTTAATTCATTCAAGCTATTATGGCATTCGATACCCGAACCTGACGAACGTGTCGAGTAGAGGGTGTTACAAATTTAGTGGTATCAAATTCTTTATTTAGTCGATCCTTTGGACGTAAGTGTTACGAGATAGCCCCTATACACATGATTATATTAGATCGAGCCTAGTCCATCGTGAAAGGATAGAAGACTGTAACCATGATAAAGATAAGTACAAAATTAGTGAATTATAGTCAGAATGATGAAAAATATAATATAGGGAAAGAAAAAGGATTAAAATTTTCATTTCGATAAGGAAAACCAGTACAAATACAAAAGGGCCAACCAAATATAATCCCTAGCAAGCAGATCAGTTGTATTTTCTGCGTTTTCCTCCCCTTCATCAATAGCCTCCTTGATTGGAAGAAGGGTAGAGGGCTTAGGATCTATTGGGAAAAAGAAACCGTCAAAATCTTTTCATTTCTATTAAAACTCTTCCCATTTGACGCCAAAAGGATTCATTTTATTGAAGCCCAGGCTTTCTTTAAGGAACTCGCGTAGATAGCTGAAGTCCACTCGACTCACATAAAAAGGGCCCACGACAACTTGGGCATGAAGGATGTAATTGGATCTCAGCTTGGGAAGAAAATCTGTGATCCCCACCATAATCTCTGCTTTGTATTACTTTAGTGCTTCACTATTTTCCTTTTAGATCCTCTTTAGGTCCGTCAAGTGGTGCTCCTCTTGCGCCTTAATTTGGTCCTACAATTGATAGACTCTACTCTCAAGCTCCATTTTTAAGGAGTTATACTTAGACCCCAACTAGAGGCAGATTTGGTAACCTCTTGAGCCTGACAAATAGCAGCCTCTTACGCCTGGAAAATTTGAACCAATTCTTGATTTTAATAGGCTAGGGTCACCTCTAGTTGAGCCTATTTTGTCTCACTCTCGTGACAACGATCACAAAGGGCCCAGCCAAGCAAACTCAATTCCTCCACCATGATTTGGTAGGATTCAAACAACTCCAAGAGGGTTGGTTTTCGAGCTTCAGAGGAAGAGGGAAGAGTATATTCTTTCAAATCTTAGGGCAAATCCCTTTCCTAGTATTGGCTAATTTCAGTTGGAGAGAAAGGAGGTTGACCTGTAGAAAAATGGCCCCTTCAGGGGAGCAAATTTGACATCACGATAGAAGAAGTGAGAGGTTTCCTTGGCTTAGGATGGAGAGATGGCGATGCAGAAAGGGCAATTCAAAGGGCAAACTCATTAGGCAAACTCTATGCTAGAGGAGTAATGTCCATGGGAGTGGTGGACTTAGTTTGAGTCTCGGGGTGAAATGGAAGGATAGGTAGAGTAAGCTCCCCCTCAAAATTGTCTGGTTTCTCACCCCGTTTGCGATAAACCAGTCTATTGTCACTACTTTCCTTGGTACTTCGAGAGGCCCTTTCAATACTTAGCCTCTTACGACTGCTACCAGTCGCTTATACCTTTGTGATCGGCATCAGCGATGAACTTTTATGCTCTTTCCATAATGGCATCCATGCCCATACTGCTTGAGATTTGATACGGAGTAGATGATTGGGTGAAACCTACAAAAGAAAAGTTAGAGATCAGTCATATGAGAAACAAAATCTCTATTTAAGAGACTCACCAGCAACCACAGTTGGTGGAGTAGACCAATGGCACACGCATTTTCAACAATAAAAATAAAAGAAATTTGGAGGTTTTTCGTTCCTCCCAACCAAAATAGTAGCTAGATCATCAACAACATTGTAGGGCCACACCTTATTAGAGGGGTACGTGACCTGGGAGATAGTCTCAATACAATAATCTTAGGGCCTATAAACATTTGGGCTATGGTTCTCTAGAGAAAAATAAAAGACGTTCCTAACAGTAATAAGGCTCTCCAACATAAGAGAGTGACCCAACTTTAAGCAGTTGAACTAATCCTCCGCAGCCTTATTGTCTAACTGTTAATAGTGGGCACAAACAGATTTGGTAGGAATAGACCATTGGCTTGGAAAACCAAATCCACCTTTTAGATTACACCTCACTTAGATAAAATCTTTTCTATTAAGGTGAAGTTTGAGGCCTAGTTTTTGATAACGGGCTCACGTCCCTAGCAAGTACTAAAGTGGGCCAACCCAATAGAGGACCCATAAGAAGTCACATTCGATTGGTAAATTTATTAGAAAACACTAAGGATGGGTGACTCACCCTTCAAAATACAGTCCATAAAGTAGGCCATTAAGGTCCACCAAGATAAGCCAGTGAGTTGCCCCGACACGACCCCATTCTCATTAATGATAAAGATGGAACCTGGCTTCAAACAGATAGAAAGAGGAGAATATTGTTAGAATGGTCGCTTAATCGACACTTGCTTTGGACATGGCTGAAATCATAGGCAAAGTTGGGAAGTTGAATCCCTCTGACATACAGGAAGCGGACCATTTCCCCTTTAGAGGAGGTGCAGCGAAAAAGAAGGGTCTTCACTGGAGTACTCACCCTACGACCATTGGGTCCAACCCTTTTGCCTTTCCTGTCACCACTATGATTCCTCTTGCTATCATCGTTGTGATAGTTGGTACCCTCATGATGACCATTTTAGGGGGAAATGAAGGAAACAGAAAGAGATTTAAGGAATTACTTAGGAAACATACTAAGAAATAATCTAGGGAAAGGAGGAGGAACTCGGATGAGGAGATAAAGAAGACTAAGATAAAAAGTAGGCATCTAAGAAGGGGCCTAGTCGATAAAAAGTTGAGGAGTGATTTTAGATAATTAGTCTTTTTTCTCAATGTATTTATTTAAATAGTGAAATGTATAAAGGAAGTTGGGAGATTTGAACAATGATTCAAGTTTCTGAATCCGTAGATGACACCTGCCGAGCCGGAGAGGGTTTTTCTTAAACCCTTCGATGACAAAAAAGATGGAAGTGTCCGTTAAAGTTGATCATCTATCGAGTATCCGTCATACGACCCATTTTGACTCTGGAAATGCCTGTTAGTGTTATTTTGAGACATGACTGGCTGATGGTGTAAGTAAGCATCCGCCCGAGTAAGTACAAGTGGCATCGTGCCACTAGTCCCTATATAGGGAATCTAGGTAGAATCGTCGATAAGTGAGATATGATCTAGATGAGATTCAAGTTGTTAAGGGGACAACATGTTCCCAAGAAAAGGGGGAAGCAACTACCGTTGGAGATGCAAAAAAAATTAAAACAAGGGAAGTTAAAATGGACACCGCCTTAGGAGGATCAGACAAGAAAGGAAATTTCAAAGACAAAATTTTCTTAAGGGTGGGGGAGTTGCAACACCCAAATATCATTATTATTAATTTAAAATTTAAGAAGCCAGGATTGAATTGAAAGAAATAGCAAATTCTAGGATCCCTATCGGATAATTTAGAAATTTTAAGTGGCCAAATTTTAATTAGTTGGATCCCAATTTTGGTTCAGTTAGGATGGAATCGGCTAGTTCCAAATTAGGAGACAAAATACTTAAGAATGGATGGTGGATATGGTTTGTGAGGACTGTGCCTAATGAATATATATAAATAGCTTGAAAGGAGGCAAAATTTTTTGAATTCTATTGAATAATTTCCTTCTCTCCTTTGCATCATCTTCTTCAGTTTTCCTAAAGAAGAAAGGGGATATGGATTAAGGGAGCTTTGTATATAGCAACAGAGGTATGGGTTTAGGGTTGGTAAAGGGGATATGAAGAAACTGATAAGTCTCCTTATCTCTCTCTGTAATTAGAAATTGAAGAAAAAAGTAGAATGAGACTATCAAAACTCCTATATAAGTTAATATTCTGGGTTTCTAAAAATTTACCACCATTGGTTTAACCATAACATGGTTGTCATACTTAGCAGCTAGGACAAAGGAGGTTCTAGCATTTGGACTAGCTAAGCTATGAAGGATAAGAAAACAAGGTGAGTATCTGCACTCTGCCTTCTAGTTGATAAATGTTGTTAAGAGAAATTGACATGCTAATGTTGATCGTATTAGTAGTTGATTGTTGAATGATTATTTGGCGTAGTGCATTTCTTAATGATGTTCTGCATGGTGTGCATGAAAATTGTGAGAAGAGGAACTAACATTAGGTTAGATGAAGTTAGGTACGGGAAAAAGAGATGACTCTGTTAGATACTGTCATACGATATTGCTGGGTCATAGGACTTACCGGAGGTTATATGCCTAAAATAAAGAAGACCATATATGAAAGATGCTATGGTATAAGGATGAAATTAGAAAGACCATAGCTGAAAGATGATATGGCATCATATGAAAGCACGTTAAAATGCCTAATTAGGAATAAAACCATAGCTACAAGATGTTATGACATCCTAGAATGCACGTTATGATAGTCCGCTGGGACAGAAAATAGGGAATTGTCCGTATAGACGGTAAAAATGAGAAATCTACCAGAAAGTTAGACATGGGGATCATAATTGGAAGAGTCACGTCCATAAAGGATGTCAAGGGTGAATGTAAAGTTCATGGTGTGAATGCAATGATAAATTACAGGAAGAAATGAGTTGGTGCATCTAAGAAACATAGACCGCCTGAGTAAAAAGGGCTACCAAGGTTATGACTCAACCCTAAATGAAAAAAAAAGGAAAAAGAATCTCCTCAGTTAAGGAAGTAGGCATGCGCAAATAATAGTCTTTCTAGAAAGTTGAGGATTTCATGCAATTTAAATAGGACTGAATTAGTTTGGGGTAGGACACAGTCTTACATTAAAAGCTGATAAAGTCATTCAAGGGATTTAATAGGCTGGTCAGGGTCTTAAGTGTCGAAACATATGCCCATGGCCAAATGGCCAACAAAGTTCACCAAATATTAGTGGAAAGTGGAGGTCATATATAGCCATGGGGACTGAAAAAGACCTTTTTGAGCTCCCACAGGTCGAAACTACATGTTCTGAAAAGCCTTCATAGGAAATAGATCAATAGAGCAAGGTTTTAGGTGATGTTAGCGAGCCCTAACACTCCTAGGCAATGAGGACCTTAAAATTTGGGAAATTCTGCAAACTTCAAAATCACTAAGGAAGTCACCAAGCGTCCCCCTCCAAAGAATTAAATGCGAATATCAGAGGGTTACATTTTGAGTTGGACGCTGGAAACACAAAAATATATAGACTCAAATTCATACAGTTTCGTAGTAATTCTTGTCAAAAAATATAATATAATTATAAAATAATTAAATTATGCTTAAATTACTAACTTATTGAATTTTAATTAATTTTATAATTAATTTTTCATAAATTTTGATTTATTTTCGACAGATTTCCACAAAGGGTGAAAATTGGCTTGGCGGACACTATTAGAAGTTCAAATCGTGAAGCGATTTCTGAAATGTTGAGGCGGATTAATTTGTCAACCTAAGACAGTCCAAATTATGAATATAAATACATAATATAATTAATTTTAATTTTAATCCAATTTATTTTGGGTTCAATAATTATTATTTATTATCTTATGGAAAGAAGGCCCAGTTGTGCTAATACGAAAGACTAATCCAAACGAGCAATCAGGCTGCCCAAACCCATCCTAAATGCTTACTCAATCAGCTCAAATTAGCTGATTTATTGACTTTCAAATAAGCCGTTAAATTCTTCTTGAAATTGCATTCAAACCCCTCCACTTATTATGTTTTTGTAGATTTGCCCCTAGAAGTTGAAATCATCAATAAATGCATCAGTGATGGTCAGCCATGGTGAGAGTTAATGGCTGATATTTTTTTGCTAAAATTAGCAGTCAATCCCACCAATAAATACCCCATTTTCTACTCATTTCATAATTCAACTCAACTCATTCACAATACATTCTTTCTTCACTCACCTTTCATCATTTGTTTTCTATTTTCTTTCTTGTCCCTTCCTTTACCGATTTCTCCTATTGAGAAAGAGCCTTCCTCTGCCTCGGAGTAGCAGCACTTGAGTGTTCGTAGAGGCCATGAATTTTTAGATTGAGCAAAAAAGAAGAAGAACGTGCTAGTGACTTTAGAGAGACACTGGATTTGTTTCTAGTTCCCTACTATTTTCTTTTCTTGATTCTGTTATGATGTGTAACACCCTAAAAATCTCTTATATATTTATTTTTGTATGTTTGTGATGAAAATATTTGTCAGCTTTAGAGGTTATGTGTTCTGGGAGTGTTTGGGACCAGCTTGGGCAAATTTTTGTTTTTAAACGAATAAACCTCTATCTCTAGTCAATAAGCTTATAAATAAATATTGGTAAAATATGTTAGAATGGGTCTGCTAGGTTGGTGGTTAAGTAGAGTGCAATTGAGCAGGAGGTTTAGAGTTTGAGTCCTTGCGCAAACATGGGATTTATTTTTACTGCTTATACCGTGAGGGTGTTGTAGTTTGACTAAAATTCTGAAGAGTTTGAGTAGGGTTGAATTCGGTGGTTGAGGGGATTGTGGTGGACGGTTGGGGAGTGAAATTAGGGATAGAGGGAGTTAATTAATGGATTTAGGGGGTAGAGGTTATTGAGTGGAATTCTGTGCTTCCCAAATTTTTACTTTTCAGAGAAAAAGGTGAGCAAACGTCCCCCCTCGTCCCTTGGCCGAATATTCTCCCTCTTTTTACCCTTCCCCTTCATTTTTTTCTTCTTTACCGATACTTTTCTCTCCTTTGCAGCCGACTATTTTTACTCCTCTATTTTTTTTCCTGGCTATTATTCTTTCAACGAATTGTACCCTTGGCCTTTCTTTTCTCATCTATTTGTTTGTTGTCGACTACTATTGAAAATTTCCTTCTCTCTCTTCTTTGGTTTTTCTAGTAGTCTATTTCCTTCCCAAATCTTTGTTGCCGCAATTTGTCATCTTCGTTTTTCCTTTACGTGTTGGTGGTAAGTTTTGTAACTGTGGTGTTATTTGGTTTATGGATTTTTGGTGATAGGTCGACTGTTTCATTGATGAAGGTTAAAAACTAGAACAATTCGGTTAGCATTGGAGCGGTGTGGTTCTGTCGTTACTCATTTAGTAGGTAAGGTGATTGTGTTTGGTGAATTAGGGGAAGCTTTTCTATTCTTTTAAGCTTTGAAGATGTGAATAATTGTCTTATTGGGTCTTTCAAATTTGTCAGCAGCGAATTGTGGGAGTGGTGACTTATCTCGTTCGGATCCGTAGTTGGGGTTGTTTGGGTTTGAAGGTAAGTAACGAATGGATTGAGTGAGTCATTGTCAATATTTTGGTTTCGATTTAACTAGAAATTAGGACTGATTGTGGGGTTTGGTTATTGACCATAGGTGCTGGGGATCTCGGAAGTGTTTTTACGTCAAAAACAAACCAGGTGTGTAATCATATCACTGAAAATGCTAATCGGCGAAAAGTCAAATAATGGGACTGTCAACGTCACCCGAACATGAAACCACTCGTGTCGTAGGCCGTGCGATCGAACATAGGCATGTGATCGACGAGGCTGGCCATTTACGATTCATGGGCTGAGTCAAATTGGGCCGTGTGGGCCACACGAGCGAGTGAGCCCCACATGGGTGAACCACATGTGCGTGTAAGAATATTGGGCCAGGCTATGAGATCCACACGGCCAAGGCAATTTTGGTTGGTGTTGGCCACACAAGCATGTGGGCCTACCTGGGCTTACAACATGGTCCTGTGAGCCCATTTTCACTGTTTGACTTCTAAGGTTGCACAGATCGCCCAAGTCGACTGTGAACCTATTGAAGCGTCAGTAAGTTTACCTAGACCCCTAATTGACTGAAATGACTGAAAGACTATTATATGCCTATATGAGATAAATATGTATGTTTGTACTTTAAGCATGCTATATACTCTATACTGTTTATACATGATACCATGACATGACTGTATGATGCATTGCATTGGGTTGAGGATTGATATTGATTGAAGGAAGTGTACTGAAAGGGCTCGAGCCTAACTTACTGGCAGCTCAGCTGTAACTACTGTCTAGTGCTGCATTCGGTACTACTTGGAGTGTAGGGTTGGGTGGGTTGATTATATCCCCACATGGAGTGTAGGGTTGGACGGAGATGGAGTGTAGAGACTGGTTGGGTAAGATTTTATAACTGCATAACTATCACTGTTACTGTATTGTGATGGGCCAAGGCCCTAATGCTTACTGATACTGAAATGGGCTTAAGCCCAAACTGAGATTATCAGTTATTGTTTATTTTTTTGTATGGGAAATTACACACTGAATTTACATAAACTCACCCCTTCTGTTTAATCTACACATGTAATCCCAGACATAGGCGATTCGGTACGCAAAGGACTCAGCGGTGGCCACACGACTTATTTTATTCGACTGAGTACCTAATTATAGTTTTGCTTTTATTTTGGGGGTATTTCACTATAATAATAGCCTCTTTGGATTTTTACTTTTAAATTGGGGTTTTTATTTTGTTTTGACTCACAACTGCTAGTAGTAGGGATAATCAAGTTTTCAAAACCAATCAAAATTTTTAACAAAATCACTCAAATACACACAGTTTTAAGAAAAGCTTTCGCAATAAGTGACGTTTTGAAATTAATAACTTTTTAAAAAGAGAATAAATTTGTGATAATGAATTTCGTTTTGTAAATGAACAATACATCTTAGAATTAACATAAGATATTGTAAAGAGGTTATAAACAAAAGAGATTTTTGACAACAACTCACTTTTTCAAAAAACATTATCATGTGACATCGCTAGATTCGACCATAACGTCTAGGCCAGGTTTGGGGTGATGCATTTAGTGCTATCAGAGCCATGTTACAAAACTCGACTGTGGATTTAGGTTTTAAAACTTGGTTTTTAAAGCACTGATTTCTGAATGATTTGGAACATTTTTACTGAATGTGTGGTACACCGAGTCTCCGACGCCGATCCTGTAAGTTCTCTGAACTGATATCTGTTTAAAAACTGAAAGTGCTATAGATAGTATATACTGAGACTACTATAGATAGACTGTACTGAAAACACTCAGGTTAGTGTATATTAATACTGTAGTAAAATCGATAAACACTAGTAGACACTGCGTTGTACAAAAACAAACTCTGAACTACTAAAATTGTTTCCATAAAACATCTGCTAATAACTATTGAACTGTAAACTGATTCATAAAACTTTTAATACAGATAAGCGCAACTAGACGATGAGCGCACGAGGTACTTGCGGACGAGGTACTAGAGGCCAAGGTAGAGGCTGTAATAGAACTCGAGCTAAATCCTCTTCAATGGTAGTATGCCAAATCTAGACACCGGCGAGACGCCGGTGTCACCTGTCATTGAGACTAGGTCACAAGACCTAGCTGCTAGGGACAACGCACTGTCTCAAGCCATGTTAAGGATTTTAGAAAAGGTCGCCGGGCCCAATATTGGAGGTAGAGGTTGCGGGTCAGTTACGGAACGACTCCGGTCTAACAGAGCTAAGATTTTTAAGGTTATTTGCTAGAGTTGCCCCTAATGTGGCAGAATATTGGATAGAAGCTACAGAGACAATTATGGACGACTTGGACTGTACCCCTAAGAAAAAATTAAAGGATGATGTATCGCTGCTACGAGATGAGGCTTATCAATGGTGGCTCACTGTTAAGGAGGGAACTCAGCCCGATCGACTCACCTGAGAGTTATTTAAGACTGCTTTCCAGGGAAAGTATGTGGGTGCCAGTTATATGAATGCCCGTAGGAGAGAGTTCTTGAATTTGACTCAGGGTGATAGATCAGTGGTCGAGTATGAGGCCAAATTTCTACAATTAAGCCGCTATGCGCGTGTTATGGTGACGACTGAGTATGAAAGATGCGTTCAATTCAAGAATGGCCTCAAGGATAATCTAAGGGTACTGATAGCTCCAAATTCAAGAATTGGTCGATAAGGCGAAGATTACCGAGGAAGTGAAGTGCACTGAGCGTCAGAATAGAAAGAGGTAGGAATAAGAAGGAGTCAGAGCCCTCGAGTTTCATTTAGAGGCCTAAGAAAAAGGCCAGAGTTGATGGCCCAATCAGAGTTGGGGCCTTTATTGCTGCTACTAGACAACCGCCGTATACTGACTGTGGTAGACGCCATCAGGGCGAGTGTTGGAATAGAACCGGGGCTTGTTTGAGGTGTGGTTCTTTAGAGCACCGTATTAGAGATTGCCCACGGAGGTCCGATCAGATGCAAGCTTCTGGCATGGGTACTGCAGCACCAAGAGTAGTATAGCAGCCATTGAGAGGCCGTGGTCAGGTCAGAGGTGGTAATGGTTTGGGTCGTGGTCAGAGAGCCCTGGGTAAAAGTGCTAATCAGACTACGGCGAGGCAGCCAATTTTATTTATACTGCACGCCGTCGAGAAGATGGGGATGCCCTGGACGTCATCACGGGTACGTTCTTTATCCATAATGTACCTTATACTACATTGATAGATATATGATCCACTCATTCTTATGTTCCATGTTCTGTTACTGAAAACTTGGAGATTCTGGTTGAGAGTACTTCGAGTGAAATTGCTATATTGAGTCTATTGGGGCAGTCTGTCCAGGTTAATAAGTTATTTAGATATGTCCCTTTAGAGGTACAAAGGGTTATCTTTCTTGCTGATCTTATGAAACTTCCATTTGGAGAATTTGATCTGATACTGAGCATAGACTGGCTAGTTAAATACCGAGTGAGCTTGGATTGTACCACTAAAAGGGTTGTACTAAGAACTGAGGAGGACAGCGAGGTAGTTGTAATTGAGGAACATCGAAACTACTTATCGAATGTGATTTCTGCATTGAAGGCCGAAAAGTTGGTTTGTAAGAGATGTGAGGCGTACCTGGCTTACACCAGTGTTTCAGATTCTGGGGATTCTTTAGTCATGGATATCAGAATGGTTAAGGAGTTTCCAGACATTTTTTCTGAAGAGTTACCTGGGTTACCTCCGAATCATGAAGTAGATTTTGGGATTGAGCTCCTCCTAGTACAGCTCCGGTGTCTATCGCCCCTTATAGAATGACACCGAAAGAGCTTGTGGAGCTTAAGGCTCAAATTCAAGAGTTACTGGATTGTGGGTTCATCCGCCCTAGTATGTCTCCGTGGGGAGAACCAGTTCTATTCATGAAAAAGAAGGATGGATCCATGCATATGTATATTGACTACCGGCAACTGAATAAGTTGACCATTAAGAATATGTACCCCCTACCGAGGATAGACGATCTGTTTGATTAGTTTCGAGGTGCTTTGGTTTTCTCCAATATTGATCTATGGCTAGGGTATCACCAGTTGAGAGTTAAAGAGGCTGACGTGCATAAGACAGCATTTAAGACTTGCTATGGTCACTACGAGTTCCAAATGATGCCATTTGGACTGATGAATGCACCGGTAGCTTTTATGGATCTAATGAACCGAGTGTTCAAGCCCTATCTGGATCAGTTCGTAATGGTATTTATTGATGATATACTAGTGTATTCGAAAACTAAGGATGAACACGATGAACACCTCAGAGTGGTTCTACATATTTTATGAAAGAAACAACTATAGGCCAAGTTCAGTAAATATGAGTTCTGGTTACAGGAAGTAACATTTTTAGGCCATGTGGTTTCTGCAGAGGGGATTAGAGTTGATCCTCGAAAGATTGTGTCTGAGATTTGTAGTTTTCTGGGACTGGCAGGGTATTATCGACGATTTGTAGAGGGTTTCTCACTAATTGCAGCACCCTTGACTAAGCTGTTACGTAAGGGTATGCTATTTAACTAGACTGATGCGCAGCAAGAGAGCTTTGAGAAGCTCAAAACTGTATTGACTGAGACCCCTGTTTTGATACAGCCAGAGTATGAAAAAGAGTTTACTGTCTACATCGATGCATCACATGTTAGTTTGGGATGTGTGTTGATGCAAGAGGGTAAGGTGGTAGCGTATGCGTCTCATCAGTTTAAGACTCATGAGGAAAACTATTCGACGCATGACTTGGAGTTGGCCGCAGTGGTATTCGCATTGAAAATCTGGAGGCATTACTTGTATGGTGAAAAGTGTATCATTTACACTGATCATAAGAGCCTCAAGTACCTCCTCACTCAGAAAGAGCTGAATCTTAGGTATCGTATATGGATTGAACTGCTTAAGGACTACAACTGTACTATTGAATACCACCCTAGTAAGGCTAATGTAGTGGCCTACGCACAGAGCCGTAGAGCTATGACTGACCTGAGAGCGATGTTTGCTCGCCTCAGTTTATATGATGATGGTAGTTTTTTTGCCAAACTTCAAGTTAAAACGACATGGGTAGAGAATATTAAGGGTAAACAGATAGAGGATGAGTCGTTGGGTTTTTGTTTCTGATAGGTTGAGAGTGGGCATACCGAGGCTTTTAGACTGAATAGCGAAGGGGTGCTTTGTTTCCGTGGAAGAATCTGTGTACCGAGAGATACTAAATTGAGGCAATCTATACTGAGAGAGACACATAGTAGCCTTTATGCTATGCATCCTGGCAGAAACAAGATGTACCTAGACCTTCGTGAGTTATACTGGTGGCCAGGTGTCCCTTGTATATTTATTTTCGTATGTTTGTGACACAAATATTTGTCAGCTTTAGTAGTTATGTGTTCTGGGAGTGTTTGGGAGGTTCCAAGTTCAAGCCTTAGCTTGGGCAAATTTTTGTTTTTAAATGAATAAATTTCTATCTCTAGTCAGTAAGCTTATAAATAAATATTGGTAAAAAAAGTCAGAATGGGCCTGCTGGTCTAGTGGTTAAGTGGAGTGCAATTGAGAAGGAGGTTTAAAGTTCGACTCCTTGTGCAAACATGGGATTTATTTTTTACTGCTTGTGCCATGAGGGTGTTGTAGTTTGACTAAAATTCTGAATAGTTTCTGTGGGGTTTGAATTCAATGGTTGAGGGGATTATGGTGGACGTTTAGGGAGTGAAATTAGGGATAAGGGGAGTTAATTAAGGGATTTAGGGGGTAGTGGTGATTGAGTGGAATTCAGTGCTTCCCAAATATTTACCTTTCAGAGAAAAAGGTGAGCAAACGTCCCCCCTCCTCCCTTGGATGAATCTTCTCCCTGTTTTCATCCTTCCCTTTTATGTTTTTTCTTCTTTGTCGATTTTTTTCTCCCCCTTGCAGTTGATTGTTTTTCCTCTTCTATTTTTTTCCTGACTATTATTATTTCTGTGAATTTGCCCTTTACCTTTCTTTTCTTCTCCTTTTGTTTGTTGTGGACTACTACTAAAAATTTATTAATCTCTCCTCTTTGGTTTTTCAAGTAGTTCATTTCTTTATCAAATCTTTTTTGCCGCAATTTGTCATCTATGTTTTTCCTTTGCGCGTTGGTGGTAAGTCTTGTTACTGTGGTGTTATTTGGTTTATGGGTTTTTGGTGATAAGTCGATTGTTTCATTGATGAAGGTTAAGGAATAGAACAATTCGGTTAGCATTGGAGGGGTATGGTTCTGCTGTTACTCGTTTAGTAGGTAAGGTGATTGTGTTTGGTGAATTAGGGGAAGCTTTTCTATTCTTTTAAGCTTTGAAGATGTGAATTGTTGTCTTATTAGGTCTTTTAGATTTGTCAGCAGGGAATTGTGGGAGTGGTGACCTATCTCGTTCGGATCCGTAGTTGAGGGTTGCTTGGGTTTGAAGGTAAGTAATGAATGGATTGAACGAGTCATTGTCAATATTTTGGTTTCGAGTTAACTAGGAATTAGGACTGATTGTGGGGTTTGGTTGTTGACCATAGGTGCTGGGGATCTCGGAAGTGTTGCTACGTCACAAACAAACCAGGTGTGTAATCATATCACTGAAAACGCTAATCAGCAAAAAGTAGAATAATGGGACTGTCAACGTCACACGAACGTGAAACCACTCGTGTGGTAAGCCGTGTGATCAAACATAGGCGAGTGATCGACAAGGCTGGCCATGTACGATTCATGGGACGAGTCAAATTGGGCCGTGTGGGATACAGTAGCGCGTGCGCCCCACACAGATGAACTACACGAGTGTGTGGGAATATTGGGTCAGGCCGTGAGATCCAGAAGGCCAAGGCCATTTTGGGCCGTGTGGGCCATACGAGCGTGTAGGCCTACCTGGGCTTGCAACATGGGCTTGTGGGATCATTTTCACTGTTTCACTTCTAAGGCCCAAGTCGACTGTGAACCTACTGAAGGGTCGGTAAGTTTACCTAGACCCCTAATTGACTGAAATGACTGAAAAGCTGTTATATGCCTATATGAGATAGATATGTATGTTTGTACTTTGAGCATGCTATATACTCTATATTGTTTATACATTATATCATGACATAACTGTATGATGCATTACATTGGGTTGGGGATTGATATTGATTAAAGGAAGTGTACTGAAAGGCCTCAAGCCCAACTTACTGGCAGCTCAGCTGCAACTACTGTCTAGTGCCACATTCGGTACTACTTAGAGTGTAGGGTTGGGTGGGTTGATTATATCCCCACATGGAGTGTAAGGTTGGATGGAGATTGAGTGTAGAGGCTGGTTGGGTAGGATTTTATAACTGCATAACTGTCACTGTTACTGTATTGTGACGGGCCAAGGCCCTAATGCTTACTGATACTGAAATGGGCTTAGGCCCAAACTGAGATTATCTGTTATTGTCTGTTTGTTTGCATGGAGAATTACACACTGAGTTTACGTAAACTCACCCATTCTGTTTAATCTATATAGGTAATTCCCATACATAGGCGATTCAGTGCGACGGAGGACTCAGCAATGGCCACACGACCTATTTTATTCGACTGAGTACCTAATTATAGTTTTGCTTTTATTTTGGGGGTATTTTATTGTAATAATGGCCTATTTGGATTTTTACTTTTAATTGGGGTTTTTATTTGTTTTTTGACTTACAACTGCTAGTAGTAGGGACAATCGAGTTTTCAAAATCAATCAAGCGTTTTAACAAAATCGCTCAAATATGCATGGTTTTAAGAAAAGCTTCCTCAATAAGTGACGTTTTGAAATTAGTAACGTTTTAAAAAGAGAATAACTTTGTGATAATGAATTTCTTTTTGTAAATGAATAGCACATCCTACAATTAACATAAGATATTGTAAAGAGGTTATATAGAAAAGATATTTTTGAGAACAACTCACTTTTTCGAAAAACATTACCATGTTACATCGCAAGATTCAGCCATAACTTCTATGCCGAGTTTAGGGTGTTACATGATGAATGCTCATTGTTTCGTTACTCTTGATTTAAGTAAATTGGCTTAAATTTAATTTATTTTAGATTGATTGCGTTCTACTGCTTAATTTATCAAAAATCATGTTTGTTTTGTTATAGGCCTTGTTGATTTGTTCAATTAAATAAAATCATGTTTATGTTATGCTTGCATTTAAATTGTAAGGTAACAATTGAATTAATTATTAAGCGGATTGAAATTGTAATTAATTGACACAATATTTAATTGGTGCATGTTTAATCTTCTAAGGTAGCTAAAGGTTGAATTAGCGACGGTATTAAACAATACATTAGCCTTGCATAACTTGCAGGATTTTGTGATTAAAAAATTTCAATATAGAGATATATTGTTACCTCACTTAATCTTTTACTTGCTTATGAAAATTGAATTAATTTTTTGAATTAGCATAGAGATATGTACAAAAGATTATTTTAATTTCATAAGTATGTATGTGCATTAACACATTTGCTTATTAAAATTTGTTTAATCAGTTGAATTGGCATAGAGATATAGTCAAGAGATAAATGGATTTTGGTAGGTGGGTATATTCATAAGTTAGCAAATTGTCGGGTTGCCGTGTATTAAATTCGTAACAAAGATGAACATGGTTCTGATAATGTTAAGTTAAAGAATGCAATTGATCTAGCACATTTATGTCATATTGATTAAAACTTGTTTTGAAATCGTGCATTGGAAATTGTTATTTTTATTTTATTTTACTTAGTTTAATTCTTAATCTTAATTAAACCCATTTTCAAATCATCAAATTTTCACCACCAGCTTGTCAAATTATTTATTTCATAAATATTTCTTTGCACAGTCCCTGTGGGTACGATAACTCGACATTTACTTGTCATTTTATTACTTTTGATTGTGTACACTTGCACATTTTCATCGTTCCAGACGCCTTACATTTACTTGTAGTTGTCATTTTACATTTTCAAGCCTTGGACCTAATAAATTTATAATTTATTATGAAAGTGAAGCTTTAAGGTTTTATCATCAATTAATATAAGATGATTAAGTATGTAATTCTATTCAGAAAAAAAAATCTCGTTAATCATTTGGGTTATTATGGCATCCAATACCCGGACCTGATAAATGGGTCAAGTAGAGGGTGTTACACATCAGGTACTAATTTGTGATCATTTTCTGTGAATTTTTTAGGAATACAGAAATGAGTTAGATAAAGAAAATTCTTAAGGAATTAAATTGATATTGGAAAAGGAAATCAATGTAGAAAATTGTGAAAGTGAAAATGTGAAAAAAATGACCAAATTAAAATTTTTCGAAAGTTGGAAGACTAAAATGCAACTTGACCAAAAAGAGAACATGTGGGTTATTAAGTATTATTTGATATGAGAATGACTTGGAAAATGTATTTGTAACACCCCAAACTCGGCCTAGAAGTTTAAGTCGAATCTTGGGTTAGTTACACCAACGTATTGAAAACTAATTTTAGTAATTATCTAGAAAACCTTCAAAACTTTACTTGATTCATGGCAGAAAATCTTTTCAAAGTTTAACATTGAAAACCGAAATTCGTTTTGTTGACTTGAGTGATTTTTTAGTTTCGCGTTGGGAATTATCAACTACTGACAAATTTAGCAAAAACCAAAACGAACTTTGAAATAGGTTACGAACCCAAAAGATCAAAAACATTTCTACATTAATGTAAAACAATCTGAAATCTCACACACCACCCGATCCTAAGTCAGAGACTTGCCTAAACAAACAAAGTTAAAACCTAGAGGTAAGCTATAAAACCCAGTGTATAACCAACATCGATTACAATTAACATAACACAATATGTAAATCAGCGTACATGAAGAACTTAATACTAAGTGTAAGATCAGAATGGAACAGATCAGAGTATCATAGAGGTTTCCATTATGCTAATATAATAGAACAACACAAAACAAATAGAACAAGACAGAGCAGAATTGAACAGAACAGAGCAGAGGATGTATGTTTATGCATATTCAGTATTTTTCAACACCAATTAGAATGAAAATTTATCAGAAAACATCCTACCCAACTCCGCTACACACCAAAATAGAGTTTCCCCCAGAACTCGTCCAGCCAAATCACACCAGCATATAACTGTGAACAGTGCCACCAGAAATTTTTGCAGTTAAAATTGGCAGATCGGATTAATGTGGTCAAGCCACTAAATTACAGTCAAGCTGTCGGAACAGAAATGTAGATAAACCACCAGATAATGTAGATAATCAAACTGTTAGAAACCTCCTCCTTTCACATCATCCCAAGTCCCATGCAATGTGTCATGGCATGCATATACAGAAGCAGAGTGATAAGCATGTAAGTCATGCTCTCGTACGGTAACAGAGTCAATAGACATGAGAGTCCATATGTTATAAAGTAGATTTATTAAAACTTAACGATAATAATATCAGATTTTCCATGAAGTCACATGCATGGTTAGAAACCAGAATTAGTACCAATCAAATCAACATATTCGAATATCACATGTTCTTAAGCAATAGAGTCATGTAAAGGCGTACCAACAAACTTAACAAAATACAGGTCGTACCTAATAATTCACACACATTAGGCAATAGCACATTACGTTCTGACAGGTCCTACTTACTTAGGTTTCAAACATAGCAGACATACGTACAAATCACAAGTTGTTCATCATTAGATCATCAGATATCAAGTTATATAGCCTAATTCAAATCATATGGACCCTACAGTAGGCCTGCATTTGTTTCGAACGACGCTTTTGGCCCAACGAAAAAATTTCAAATTTTGGTCCACACGTCCGTGTGGTTTCACACAACCTGGATTGCTGGCCCATGTGCCTCTACACGGTCTAGTACATGCTCGTGTCACCTATCCGTATGGTCCTAATCCGCAATCAGTAAGTTACACGGCCAGGACACATGCCCATGTCATTGGCCAATGTGAACCCTGCATAACACATAACCACACACGGCCAAGGCACACTTCCGTGTCCTGGCCCATGTGACTCTAATTTTCATGAAAAGTGAGTTAGACGGCAAGCCACACAGCCGTGTGGCTCACACGGCCTACCACACGGCCTACCATACGGTCATGTGGCGTCAATAATCAGTTTTTCGATGACTAAACTGGAAACGAAATTTAGGTTATCGTTACCCACCTGATACGGCTTTGACGAAGAAGCACAAGGACATTTCTAGAACCTACAAATGACATACATTGACCAAATCAGATGATTTAACTGAGTCAAAATTCTTGCCTTAGCATCCAAACTAAAGTTACGCCAAAATTTCAATAGAAGTTAAATGCTTACCCTCGTTCGTAACCCGAAACACGAAACTCAAATCACTGAAGAAATTTTACTCTCAAGACCCTCGCCAAACAAAAGTTACACAAATCACAAATTTGTTTCCGCACAAGAAGAGGCAGAACTTCGTTCATCACAAACTTACGTAAATAAAAATTGGTGACGGATGCTTCCAGTTCAACTGAAGATTAAAGGCACGTTGGGACTTAGTGTAACAAGTATAGAAGGATTCTACAGCATTTTACCAAGGAAAAAGAACAGAAACGCACAATTTGGAATGAAGAAAAGCAAAAAAAAAAAAGATAATAACCCTGAAGGAAAGGGAAAACGTTTTTTTTAGTTTCTTGGAGATATGGAAATGAAGTTAATAGGTTTTGAAAAACTAAACTAACTTTACGGAATGGCACAAAAATTATTCTCTACATGCTTACACAAAGATTCAAACACAAGACCAGAGAGTATACAGAAGCTTAACCAGTGAACCAGGCTCATTCTTGATATCAGTTGACTAAATTTAACTTATAACCCACATGTCCAAAGATAGGGATTTAGTCAAAAGTAGCAAAATTTCAATGGATAAGATTCGAACACAGAACCTCACATACTTAACCAGAACACTTAACCACTAAACCAACTCAAATCACTTGTCAAAATTTCCTGAATCTAAACTCAAAATCGAGGGATGACCACTCTTGGATTCAAAACCCAATTTCTTCTAACCCAATTTTTGGGATGTTACAGTATTATTATGATGGAAATCATTTTTGAACTAAATTGGAAAATATTTGAGATTATAATGACTAATTTGCAATTTTCCCATTTATCGTGAAAAGGGTATAAGTGTAATTTTCACTACCCATGGATTTACATTAGAGGTTAAATGTGATTTATGAAGTTTGATTTTTATCAAAACCTATTTTTTTGTGAAGAAAGTGTAATAATTGGTAAAAATGGGCTATATTGTAATTTTCCAAAAAAAAGTATAGTTTGACTATTTAGCATAAATTTTATATTGAAAATATTATTTTGATGAGATATTATTTGTTTGGAATGAAGATGAGCCATTAGATTTGATTCATGGAAGAGATTAAATATGGAAAACATATTTATTTAAAATTAATGATCTTTGACTTTTTGACAACCTTTTTTAAATGGGAAAAAGAGAGAATTTTTTTTGTTCCTCTTCTTCTTCTAGCCGTCCACCTCCCTAAGAAAGAATAAGTTTTCTCTACATTTCCTTTCCTTTCTCTTTAATCTAACCCGAAATCTCAACCTTAAACTCTTTTGTTAAAGTAATAAGAAAACTTTTTTCCAAGCTTGAATCCTCCATGAAATTCCTCTTTTTCAACCTAGGGTTTCATGGGTTTTGAAAGAAAATGTTGAAGCTAAAGAGAGAAAGCTTTAATCAAGGTAAGAAATGGTGTTTTCTTCATATTCACCTTAATTATTTAAGATATTTAGTGTATGAAAGTTATTTAGATGAATAAAATGATATTTTGTTTACATATTTGTGTTGAGAAAATGAGGAATGGGTGGAGGAGAGGACTTGGACTATATACTAAGTGAATCCAAGTGTGTGATAGCATATAGGAGTCTTGGTATAATTTTTGGTACATCCTACCCTTGGATTTGCTAAATTTATTTGATAATGTGATTATATGATTCTAGTAGATATGTGTGTTGGAATATGATTAGGCATGTATTAGTGTGTTGTGAAACTTGGAAAGAAATTGATGATACTAGGAATTCTAGACTTAGACTTTATAAAAATAAAACTTGTGTTATTTTTTAAACTTGTGTGTCCTGACATAAATTTTGATTGAAATGAACTAATGTTCCATATTAAAGCATGATTTGATTTGGCTCCAAGAACTATAAAAAAAGATTGAAATTATGTGAATAAATGGTCTATTAAAATATGTGGTATAGTGGCATGGTCACCTAATGGGTAAATTAAAATAAGTGATATTAGATGCGCTCGATCACCAAAAACATGAACTATGTATGAGATTGAGTATGTATATGTGTATATATATGAAATAACCATAAGTGAAATGAAAATGAGATGTTGAATGGTTGCTCAAAGAGCATTGATTATGTGATTTTGACATGTGTTGTGTATCATGAAGCATGATATGCATGTAAATTTAAAAAATGACAATTATGTTTTAAATTCTTAAAACACTTAAATAAGTAAATTGCCCTAGTAAGCTTAGTAGGGTAGATACGATACATATGTCATGCCATAGGGATTAGTGTGCATGTGTTTTGAGCGGAGATATGTTACCTCACGGCATAACACTTGGGTGCAACTTAGGCCCCATTTTTGGTGTGTAAGGTGGGATGCATAATTAGTGTAATATATGTGGTTTGATCAGTTGAAATCTTTAGGATTTGGGTCTTGCCTTACTTAAGCTACAAAAGGGCTACGAAATTGAATGTGACAATAAACTTGTTAAACATGTATGAAATAAGTAATGAGATTAGTTCATAAAAGAGTTAACTTGCAAGCTTATAAATAAGTGGAATTGTGAACTGTTAAATTTAAAAACATGAAATAAAGAATTAGGAATGTGACAAATTTGGTAAATGTTATAGTAATTGACCATAAGTGTGCATATGTGTAACAATATGGTAATAATAAGTGAATGAAATAAGAAGTGATATTAAGTTGCCATTGGCAAAATAAGAAAGGGGAATTCGATATTGATTTGATAAGTTGTGTGAAAAGAGAAGTAATTATGTAAGCGCGGGTGGAAAAATGTATAAAAACCAAAAATGGAAATTAAGAGTTGAATGATATAAGTGAATACTTATTAGATAAGTTAATAAGTGTGGCAATTGGTAATCACCCTAATAGGTGAAATGGATAAGTGTAATAACTTATACTCGAATGATTAAGTCTTGTCTAAGAATTAATACGTAACATCCCACCCGATGAAGCCCTAGTGTTCGAATACTGTTTATAGAAGTAAGGCATATAGAGTAAGTTCTGAGCAAGCAAGTATCAAATTTGACTAAGTATATGAGTCTATGATTGCACCTTCACACGAAGTCTGCATTAGGCGAGCTTGGTGGTTTGGCGGAATCTTTTGAAGAGTATATGCCACCCTATTTGTTAGACGAAACGTTAAGCCCTTAATGTTAAGACCTTAACTTTAAAAGAACCATATGCTTTGTTATTATTTTATTATCCTGGTTGAACAATCTGGTTAGACGATCGAGAATTTGGTTAGTATAGGACTAAGTTTCTGTAACCTGTCAGACTCGCATTTATGAAGAGAGAGAAGTGTTTATCCACTAAGTTTTTCCTTCCGTGTATATTTGTATAAAGCAAGCTTTGGCTTCCTGAGTAAGTTTTATGCTTTATTTGGCAACCATATTTTCTTCCCAAGCTTTCTCTGAAATTTTCTTTCGAAAAATCCTATACCTAATACTTGCTTGAAGATTTTGGGTTCACTATACTTAGTCAACTCCATCGTCACTTAGTACCTGGCAAATATCGATGAAACTCAAGTTATTTTCATAGTTATTTATAGGGTCTTAGGTTTTCATGCTTAAGGGTCAATTTAAGGGTTAAGGGGGGAAACCTTCAGATTTTGGGTTTTCTTATTCGTGTTCTTGTAAACTTGTTTAGTTTTCTGGTGCAATGAACTGATAAGTTTAACTATTTTTACTATAGTTCAATATACTTCTTAGGGCTCTCGTGAAAAAGGGCAAAGGTCCTGTTATTTGAACATTTCTCCATTTTCTGGTGATTTTCTTCTTGCTTCCATATGTGTGTATAATGTTCTCGTTTATGTTTGATTGAGGTAAGCACTCTTATAATATAAGATGATATGTTTGTGTATGGGTAATAAAGGTCCGTGCTTATAAGTCTGAGTTAGTTGTCTATGTAAATCGAGTAAGAGACTTTCTTCGTGTTTAAGCCACCACATAATGTTTTTGGAATAAACATGTAACACCCCTAACCCATATATGTCATTGGAACAGGGTTACGAAGCATTATCGGAGTTTTCAAACCAAATAGACATAATTTCAACCTTTCAAAATCATATCAATAAACACATTAAAACCAATTCAAAACATGCATATTGTCCTTTAAACGAGCCCTTGAGGTTCTAATTACATGTTAGAAACAAGTCAAGACCAAATCGGAAACTCAGAGAATTTTTCAAACAATCATGAAAATTTTCAACGCTACAGGGGTCACACGGCCGTGTGGCCAGGCCATGTGACTCACAAGGCCAAGAGACATGCCCATGTCTCAGGCCATGTAGGCATTCAAAGTAGGGACACATGGCCGTGTCCCAGCCCATGTCCGTGCCCGTGTAACTCACTGACTTCGGTCACACGGCCAAGTCACACGCCTATGTGCTAGGCCACGTACCCTTCGAAATAACCCCACACGCCCGTGAGCCAAGCCATGTGCTAGGCTGTGTAACAGCCTGACTTGAAACCCTTCAAAAGCTAAAGGGGACACACGGCCGTGTCACCTGGTCATGTGTCACACACGCCCGTGTCTCTGCCTGTGTGGATGAAAAAAGACCATTTTACAAGCTAGTTTTCTCACCCAAACTAGCATGTACCTATAACCAAAATGCACATATGCACATGCCTTAATAAGGCACCAAAATCAAGCATAAACAAGTCATATACATATGGTATAACATCACACAACCAATATGCCCTTAGGCACCTCAAATGACAATATATAAACATGTTTAACCATGTATTCAAATTGGCCAAAATAACTATCTAACTTTCAACTAAACTTGCATCAATTCAAATCATTTGATTAACTTACCAAAGCCTATCAAATGGTACAAAATATGCCATTCATTTACTAATATCAATAGACATTTATATACCTTTCATAACAAGATACCAAACCACAACAAGTTATAAGTCTTATACAATATGCATATTTATCTATCACAATTCAAACATATTAAGCCAAACATCAACCATAATAAGGTTAATATTTACATGCCATAAACTAAGCTCATATCAACATCAAAATGCTAAGCCACAAGCCAAACCAAATGGCTATTCCAACAACCAAAACACATGGCTGACATTAGCAAAAACACCTATACATGCCATTATAACCAACATTAAACATCCATAAGTACCAAAAGAGCCGATAGATAGTGTGATAGATCTCCGACGACTTTCCAACCTGAATGAGCTTCCATCAACTACAAAATACAAAAAAAAATAACATAAACTAAGCATGTCATGCTTAGTAAGTTCTTAACACGTAGAATCTAACCTTGCCAATATAATATACAACCACAAAGCATGTAAACCCAATCCAAAATGAGAATAAATAATTCAAAAACTTATATATGTACATTCATACTCTTAACTTTCACAAGGTACACATTACTTACCTTTCATCAAACTAATGTAATTTACATTGAAAGCTCTTACTGAAGTTCACACGAGGTAATAATACGATGGTTGACCCATCCCTTTTCTTAATTCGATAATTGAAATTATCCCTATTCATAGTTCGACAGTCGAAGCTATCCTTTTTCATAATTTGATAGTAGTCACTATCCCTTTTCATTGTTTAATGGTCGTCACCATCCCTTTTCATAATTGGATAGCCGAAGCCATCCCTTTTCATAGTTCGATGGTCATCACCGTCCTTTTTCATTGTTGATGGTCATCACCATCCCTTTTCATAATTGATTGTCGAAGCTATCCCCTTTCTTATTCGATTGTCAAAGCTATCCCTTTTCATTTGTTGATGATCGACGTTACGCCGTTGGATTTTTTTGTCAACACTCAATTTAATATTATACAATAATATCATTCAATTAATAAAGTAAAAATGAAACTTAAGCGTACGAACTTAACTCGACGATAAACATAGAAAAATGAAGTCGACTAATCAAAAGCTTTTTCTTTGCCTTTATCTAAAGCCGTACATGGTTTATCTTGATCTAAATGAATAAATTGAGCTTAATTCAATAGTCATTCTATTCAACTAAACTCAAATTCACATTTTATAAAAATTACAATTTCACCCCTATACTTTTAATTTCTTTACAAATTAGTCCTTAGGCTCGTAAAATGAAATTCATGCAATTTCATCCCTACCCAAGCCTGGTCGAATATCATACAAGCTTATAGAAGCTCACACATTTTATTAACTCACAAATTGCACCATGAATATTTCTCATTTTTCAATTTAACCCCTAATTGACAAATTTATCAAAAATTACTTAACAAAAGTTATTTATCTAATAATAAGGATTCACTTTCTTCCATTAAACATCACAAAAAACTAAAATACATTCATGGTAAAACCCTAAACATTCAATATTTTTGCAAATTAGTCCCTGGGATAGCTAGATTAAGATACAACGACTCCAAAAACATAGAAATCATTAAAAACGGGACAAAAACGACTTACATGCAAGCTAGAATGCCATGGATGAACCTAGCATGCTTCCATGGTGTTTTTCTTCTTTGATTTTCGGTGGTGAAGATGGAAGAAAGATGATATCTTTCTTTTCTTTGGCTTATTTTTAATTACTTATTTACTAATTTACTTAATTAACCTTGATATATAACCTTTAAAATCACCTAATAAATGTCCATATTTATCCACTCAACATGTCAATGGTTTAATTACAACATAAACCCTCTAACCATTTAATTTCATAGCTTTTAAATCCCTTTAGCTTATAGAACTCTAGTTTTGCACCTTTTACAATTTAGTCCTTTTTATCAAATTAAGCATGCAAATGGTAAAATTTCTTAACAAAATTTTTATATTATATTACTAACATGCTGTAGACATTAAAATAATATAAACTATATATTTTGAAGTCGAATTTGTGGTCTCGAAAGCACTATTCTAATTTCACTAAAAACAGGCTATTGTAGAATAATATGAACTGAGTTATGAAAATGAATTCATGGCGATGCCTTCAATGAAATGAGCATTGAATTGGCATATCGCGATACATGAAAAGGGATCATGTAGCCTCTGGTAGGACAAAAGTTATTGCAAACCAGATTGGTAAATCACGATAAAACGAATGAAATGAATGTTAAAGCTTGATCATGGACTTGGGTGTGGCTAGTATGAAGAAGGTTGTCTGCATGGTTGCATGGGAGTAGTGTATGCGCCAAAAGAATAGTGTCTATAGTAAAGTCAGTTTATGTATGGTATTTACCAACGGACAAACTATGTAACTTCCTGAATTGGAAAGGTTTATTAGTATTATATATAGCTATTGAGATGTTTGCTGTAGAACTCACTAAGTTCTTTGAACTTATTTAGTTATCTTTCCTTCTCATGATTGTTGATGAAGCAAAGGACCTTTCGAAGACTACACTAGAGGACATATGTTCCGTGAGATTTCTAAATATTTTTTATTATGCAGGGCACAGGGTGGTGTCAAGATGGTTTCATTTCGAAGAATGAATTTGTTATTTTAAAGTTGTTCTTTTGAAACTGTTAATTCAATAAAACCTTAGTGAAGTGATTATGTTTTTGCAAAGTATCGAATTATTTACCTTGAATGATTAATGTTTGTCTAATTATATGTATGTGTATACGACATTATAGTTAAATATATGTTTACACCAAATATGGTTTTAAGAGCTTTCAATAGAGCTTTTACGTTTTTCATTTTTCTTAGAAATGTATAACCTTATTTATCTTTAATTTTGCAAAGGATTTACAACTCATATTTATTTAAATTGTATTTTTATGAAGACCATGCCTGTACAAGTTTAAAGGAAAAGATTTTAAAGCGGTGAGGCATCAATCCTAGGTCCTCCTTAAGGATCGGTTTTGGGGCATTACATAATAAGTGAGTGGACTAATTGAGGTGAGACTAAATGTCTATAAACGACTCAACATTTATAAGAATTAATGTAAGATATGAAATTTAAGTGTACTTACTAAGCTCTTCGAGCTTAACGTGTTAGTTGTTTTAAATGTGTAGGTCAAAGGCTTTTCCAAGTGGTGTGAAGTTGTAACTTGGGAGGATTGCATCATCAGAGAGGTGAAGGCTTTAAAGTAGGGGTTTGTATTGGCTTTTTAGTGTTTTGGCATGTACATAAAGGCTTATGCTAGTATATGACTTTGTAACTACATTTGCTTGGGTTGTATGTGTTTATTGAAATTATATTGATACTTTTAAATTGAGATTTCATGCTTAAATTGATTTCAATACGAGTTTAACTTGATTTTGTTCTTGAATGAGCTTGGAAATGGTTTTGTAACTTATTAGGATCATATGATGATGTTTGGGGATGATTTGAGATGTTTTTAAACTAATTTTCAAGTCTTCTGCACCCAGGTATCAATACCTAACCTTCAAGTGTCGGTACATTGCAAATCAGTAGCTAAAAAACTACAATAAATAGGCCAAGTCTTGAAACTTATAGCCTAAGTATTGAGGCTTACAGGCCAAGTATCGAGACTTGCTCCATTGTACATGCACAAGTTGTATTCTCAATTTTTTAAGTCCTAGGACCCTGTTTTATATTTCTGACATGTAGAAAGACCTTGGAAATTATTCAAAATGATTTTAAAATTATATCCAAAGCTTTCTAAATATTAAAAATCATTTCAAGGAATTTTATTGAGTTGTGAAATTGGATTTTTGCTACAAAGAAATTTTTGTAAGCGAAAAAGTGTCAATGTGTCGTCCCTTATCCTTATTGATCAACGGACCAAGTAAAGGGTGTTGTACACCAAAGTATAGGTGGGATGAATCAGATCTAAAAAAAATTGTATGGTTACATGCTTCAAAACTTTACTTAATTTCTCATAAATTTTTAACTTCATGAATCACCAACATGTTGCCTTTGTTTCAAACTATTAAGTATCAAATTGAATTTTTTTCTTTAAACATAATATCATAAGATGAATATACTAAAAGGGTTAAATCACGTATTAACTCTTTAGGGCTTTACATGGTAGAGTAGAAAGAAAATTAGAAAGAAAAGAATAGAAAAATAAAAAGATAAAATAAATTTGTTTCCTTTCCATAGGTGTATTTGGTAGGAAATATGAAAATATTAAAAGAAAAGAAATTTCATTTCCATCCATTACTTGATAGAGTTGAAAAATAAGAGGAAAGAAAATGAACTTTTAAAAATACATAATTTTGAACCAACATTCACCCATCTCATTTTCTCTCATGACATCATTCCAATTTGAGAGGATTGTTTTTTTATGTATTAGAATGAAAAATGGTTATCTATTTTATTTCATCCCTTTCACTTTTATTTTTACCAAGCACACTTAAAATATATTTTATTTTCACTTTTTACTCCCTCTTTTCGTACTTCTATTTTTTTAGTCATCCAATCACATCTTAAAATAAAAAGGTTTCAATGTTTTAAGCAAATATCTCTAAATTCTTGGTATAAACTAAAATGATATAATAACTAAATATCAGTGCTCTCTAAATGCTTGAATGAAATTAAGAGTTGTGATATAAAAACAAAGTTAAGAAAATTTTCGGAATTAGGGGTATGGTTGGGGTCTGAAACCAATGATTTATGATTTGATTTTGTTGGTATAAAAAATGATGAGATGTAAAGAAACATTCCATAAGAAAACAAAGGGAAAAAGAAAGGATAAATTCTAAAATGGGAAAATCAACTATATAAGAATATGCACTTTTAGAGCTGGACAAGAAAAGGAATACCTTACCAGAGATTATGGATTGGTGGACAAATTTTATAACAATTAAAAGGTAAAACATATTGATATAAAGAAAATTGGAAGTCATGTAGACATGTACTATATTTTAAAAAATAGATAAAATATTATTTTTATAAAAATAAATAAAGTGAAATGTTAATAAAAAATAAGGAAATAGTTTTATGAAATTTGAATGATAAATAAATAAATTTAAAACGATGATATAATTAAGGTGTAGGTGATGAAAATAAAGCATAAAAAGTGAAGAATGATTAGACTAATTAACAAGAGTTGATTAAGTGCTTAACTAACTATAAAGATCATTAATTATAATTTTGGTGGGATCCCACTTTAGACAGATATATGTCAATGTTGGTTGTAATGACATCCCACTTGCAGCAGCCAAACATGGCATATGCCTGGATCAGGTGCGGCCAGCCCCAGCCAGATCGGTAGAGTATGGATCATGTGCTCATCCCAATCCACCTGGCGTCCCAAGACAAAAGAAAAGTCAACGGATTAGAAAGACCCATCATACTAAATAATTATTTTCTCCTATTTGAACCAATAACAGATCAACTAAACAAATAAAAACTTTTTTAATTTATCATTTCTCTAAAACTGTCGATTTAAATTATTCTTTTAACATATATTCTAAATATTTACTTATGTTTGAATAAAATAACATGCTATTAATGAAAATTATGAAGTCGTCCTACTATATTTGTTATATTTCTTGAAGTGAATATAGTAACAAATAATAAATCTGAAAGACGTAACTTTGGGCATGGACATGATAAGGTGCTCTACAATAGTAATAATAAAAATAGGTGGTCATAATAATTTTTTCACAACCAAAAGTAGAAAATGAAGGATTGTGGAGATGAATAATAAGATTGATATTAAAATTTAAATTAATAGTTTCATCATATGCTTCAACTTTGCACATATACTTATGCAAAAAAATATTTGTTTGTGTGCATTTTGTAAATTGATAAAATTTATATGCAACAAATGCATATAGTTTCGTCTTTAATTTTATTGTATTAGAAAATTACTGTCTTTGCCTTTAGTTTGTACCATGCATATATTAATATGGTTAAATCACATACAATGATAAATCAAAAGTTTACGATTGTATTGTTGAATCACATGAGATATTAAACTTGATGTTTACTAGTCCAAATGTATTGATTAAGTTGACATGATCGGTTAGACCATCCCGATCAATAATGATGCGACAAAATGGGAATTTACATGAAAGTTTATTAAAGAACTTAGAAGATCTTCATTTTTCAAATGTTGTTTGTTCTCAAAGAAAATTCATTAAACCTCACTAGCAAAAGTTGAGATTGAACCTCTTTCATTTCTAAAAGAAATATAAGTTTATATATCTAGCAAGTGGATATTTTGATATTTTTTTTGGTAGATGCATCTACAAGATAATCACATTTGAGCTATCAATTCGCAACTTTTCATTTGCGAGATTAATTGTTTAATGATTTGTTTAAGAATAAAACTTTCAAATTATGCAATCGAGACAATTCTTGCTAATGTTGGTGAGTTTATTTCTCAGGCTTTCAATAATCATTGTCTGTTAGATTGTCGGTGTGAGTAAATATCGCAAAGCCTGGTGTTTATGTGTATAAAATGGTTTAGTATAATTAACGATTCAATACCTCCAGTCAGTAGCTAAACTGTATCTTTGAGAACAAAACTTTTGTATATATGTATAAGGATATGATATTTTCTGGCACTTATACGCATCATGCCAATAAGTTATGATAAATACTTCGCATTAGAATTGACTTTTCGTCATGAGCCAAATACAACCCATTTTAAAATCTTTAAATGTGAAATGTATGTTCAAGTTATTCCACCATAATACAGAAAAATGGGTATTCAAAGAATGTTGGAAATATATATTAGTTATAAATATCCTTGTATTATTAAATGTGTTGAATAAATTGAAGATTCAATTATAACATGATTTAGTGATTAAAACTTTGATTTGACAAATTTCCCAAAATTGGGGTGAGAAAATGATAAATGTTAGATAAAATAAATTACTTGTAATGAATTATCATTATCTAAATCCTCATAGAAGTATAGAAAGTAATTTGAACCAGAGGTTTAAGAAGATAATTCACTTTATTATAACTTAACTACCAAACGCATTTACTAACTTGATGAACCAAGTGTTATATGTCAACTAATGTTTTTATTTGAATTGAAGTCTCAGTAGGACAACTTGTTAGACTAATTGAAGGTAATGCATGCATGAAGCATGATAGTTCGACTGGTTCCAAAGATGAAATTTCTTATAAAAGAAAAAAATAAATCTAGATGGTCATATAGTGGATGTGGTGCACCTAAAAAGACCTAAGACATAACTAATTATTAAAACTCCAGAAGATATTCAAGTATCTGAAATCGAAGATGGAAATAATGAAAATAAGTTATGTTAATATGAGAAAATATGGAACCCTGGAATAAATAAAAGTTGTCGATAACTATTTTGTATGCAATGGTATTATTAAAATAATGAAAGAAAATGGGGATCTTGAATAAATTTGAGCTTTTTTTCAAAAATTACCCAAAATCTTTATTATTTACAAAAATGACCCTGTTTCAAAATGTATAACGAAAATTACCTAAAATGAACCGTGACGGGCGGTGTTGGCACCCCGATGGCTAGCGCCAAAGTCTATCATCGTGTAATCATTACTTTGTAATTGAGTCGAGGATAAAAAATATGTTGGCACTACCATGGCCGACACCCATATGTATTTTTTTGAGTACTTTTTAAAAAATATGAGTATTTCCCAGTTCAAAAAATATTTTTTTAATAGGTGTCGACGTGTAGGTGGCCGAGACCAAAAAATTTTTAGTGTTTTTTGGTGTCTGCATTCACGTTCCCAGCATCGATTCATATTTTAAAAAAAAGTTTCTCAGTCTTGGTGTTGGCGTTCTCGTTGCCGACACCATATGATTTTTGAAAAAAAAATTCGGCATGCTCTGGTTTCCGGAACCAGTAACATTTTTAAAAAAAGCCCAAGACACTTGAGAAAATAAAAAGAATTGGGAAGAAGAAAAACTTTTTTTTAAAACATGAACTAGTGCCGACAACGTGAACGCTGGCACCAAAAAACACTGACAAAAAAAATTTGAAATTCTTTTTCGATGTCAGCCACCTACACACTAGCACTTATTAAAAAAATATTTTTTTGAGCTAGGAAATACTCGTATTTTTTGAAAAGCACTTGAAAAAATACATATGAGTGCCGGCCATGGCAGTGCTGATACCAAAAAATTTAATTGTTTTATCCCGGCTCAATCACAAAGTAATGATTACATGATGATGGACTTTGGTGTCAACCATCGGGGTGCCAACACAGCTTGACACTGTTCGTTTCAATTATTTTGTGTTATACATTTTGAAACTAGGTCATTTTCATAAATAAGAATTTTTAGGGTTATTTTTGAAAAAAAAGCCATAAATTTGTCAAGAAATATAGACATGAAATAAATTGGTCAAAATGGAAAGACGCAATTCAAGTAGAATTAAATTCATAAAGTTTTTGGACCAATAACCCAAACATCTAAAGGTATAAAGCCAGTGAGGTACGAAAAACAAAACAAGAAAAATGATTTTTTTTCTCTAAGTCCTGACATTGATTATGAAATATATAATATTATTTTAGGGTGGATGCAATAACCTTTAGATATTTTATTAGTCTGGCAGTTCATGGAAGATTTGACATGTGTCTAATGGTTGTTGTTACAACCTTTCATATGAATCACTATATAGTGGAAGTTTATATTAAAATCCTTGAATGATTTAAAATGATAACAAACATATAGAAATTTCCATAAATTTGTTCTATATGTTTGCGTAAACATTTATATGAATTGAAATTATTTGAACATATGTGATATATTTGACTCGATGAATAGTAGTTGAAGGAAGATTATAAAATGATACAAAATATCTATTCATATTTTTATAAAAGGATCATGATCAAACTTTGTTATGATTATTGTTGAAACTCTTGAAGAGATCAAAATATATTTCCTCAAATTTTTCCTCACTCATGACTTTCAAAAGAATGGTGATATAAATGCTTAGTAAATACGTTCAAGTGATCATTTGAAAAGCTAGCATTCAAGATGAAATACATAAAATATGAGATATCATATGATGTAGTCATGAAGGAGAGTGAATATGCGTTATACACTTTTTTTCTTAACTAATGTTTTGTACCATTGGATTTTCATGGCAAGGCTTTTAATGAGGTAGCATGTTATGCGTATTATAGATAAGTGTACTCTTTTTCCTTCACTTTTTCCCCATAAAGTTTCTATCTTAATAAGGTTTTAAAGAGGCACATTATTTACCAATGGACATCCAATGGGGAGTGTTGTAAATATTTTATTATTATGTGGATGTCTAATAGCTTTATCTCACAATCATTAGTAAACATAAATAATAAGACAGATAAATGGTAGTACTTGAAATAATTTATTACAAAGCTTTTCCAAACAATCACTTACCTTACAAAAATACCCTAAGAAACAGAGTTTTAAAGACAACTCAACACAATAACACAAAATAATATACGCTACCACCACAACATTGTATACATAATAACCCGATACGCCTCATAACACTCAAACTTGAAACAAAGTGTATATCACGAATAAGTTAATAAGAACTTAGTGAGCGAACACCATTTACCTTAGCTGATACTTAGATAAAGTATATGATAGTTCATCATAACGATCTTCTCGGTCTCAGTGACATGGTTTTGCTTTTGACGAATACTTTCCCTAAATTCAATCTTTCCTTTCCGTAAACATGCTAACTACCAAGCCTTGATTTGTACCCATTTTTGTATTCAATTGATGACTTCAATCCTTCATAGATTTTCTTCTCTCTTATTATTCATAAGTCTATGCAAATTATCTTTCGAAGACCAATGCAACAAGAATATCATTTCATACGTATATTTAACCCAGAATTAATATACACAATCACAATTTATAGACGAACACCTACACAATTGGCAAAAACCTTCTTCGGGCCATCAAATTCACACTTTTGTTTAAAATATCCTTCCAAAATTATACCATTTCAACCTAGTATCTCTTCGGTCCATTAAATTTCATTCATATCTTAACCTTGTACAATGCTTTACATATGACCGACTGATAACTTATAACACACTAATTTAACTAAGCACACTAGAGGGCCATGCTGAATATGCCGTAAAGTTTCATATAGAACATGCCACAAAAGTAATCCATTCAAGATACGCCACAACGGCATTCCTTTCAGAGTACGCCACAAAGGCTAACAAGATGCCACCTAGGCACCTCAAGACTGTCGTGTTTGCGATATAGATTTGCCTAAACTTACATCAAGTGAGGTTTTCCCATCACCGTCCTAGTGTCACGGACTTAGAGTTTTCCCACGCGATCCGTGCAGCCTTAGGCAGTTTCTCTGCTTAAAACGCCTAAGTCAGCCTAACTTGCAACAAAAAAAAAAGGATTCAACAAAAAAAGCACCAAGTCGACAACTCGCAACAATAAAGGATTCAATAGAATTCCTTAAGATTTTCACGAAGAATGCAAGAAGAACGAAGTAAGAACGAGCCTTGAAAGATGAACAAAAGCAAGAACACTTGAGAGAAAAGTTTGAGTGAATACTTCTCAAAATTCTTATTAACAACTCAATGAATTACAATTAGCAAAGAGGTCTCTATTTATAGTTGAGCCTCACAGTACATCAATGGCTACAATTAAAAGCTGTATACAATTAGAACTCTAAGCTTACTTAACTAGCTATATACAACTAGAACTCTAAGATTCCATAGTTATATCTTCTAGATCACTTCTCATTTTTACTAGGCTCTTGAGATGGACTTTTAATCTCTTCAAGAAATGGGCCAGTTTGATTGGGCCAAGTGACCTCCCTCAAATGTGATGGTTCGCACAAGTTTCTCATGGTGGCGTGCTCGCATGCGCAACCCATGACATTCTCCCCCACTTGTTCTAGCGACGCCCTCGTCGCATCCTTCTGATGGAACTGATCAATCTTTCCTTGGAACTGCCACAATGCTTCGGCGGGTTCCCAACTTGCTTCGCTATCAGGAAGTCCTTTCCATCGAACTAAGTACTCATGTCGTGGTCAGTGGTGCTTTTGTCTAATTACTCGATCTGCTTCAATGTTTTCAACTTCACGATCGTACGACACCATTACCCCCATTGGTGCTCGTTTGGACTTGCCTCGATTTGAATCCTCTTGATCCCCATGAAACGGCTTAAGCATGCTTACATGGAAGACTGGGTGTACTTTAAGTTTTGGTGGTAACTCCAGCTTGTAGGCCACCTTGCCCACTCTCTTCACAACTTTAAACGGCCCTTCATACCTTCGCACAAGACCCCTGTGCAAGCCAATATATCGTAAAATCAAGTGTAGTTTAGCAAGGACTGAGTCACCCACTTGAAATTGTACATCCCTTCGGTTATGATCGGCCCACTTCTTGCTACGCTTACTTGCCTTATGTAAACAAGCTCTAGCCAAGTCATTCTTCTTTTGCCAATATTTTGCGAATCGATAAGCTGCCGGATTTGGTCCTGTATAATGGGTCACAACAGCGTTGAGTGTGAGTGGCTGTTGACCCGTCACTATTTCAAATGGACTTTGATTCGTGGCCCCACTTCACTGCAGGTTGTATGAAAATTGGGCCACATCCAGCAACTTTGGCCAATCCCTTTGTGTGGCACTCACATAGTGTCGAAGATACGTCTCCAATAGTGCATTTACTCGTTCAGTTTGCCCATCAGTTTGTGGATGCATGCTCGTGGAGAAGTTCAAATCTGAGCCCATTGACTTGAACAACTCCGTCCAGAACCTGCCAGTAAATCGCCCATCTCGATCACTGATAATAGACAGTGGCACTCCTCAATATTTCACCACGTGTCTAAGGAACAACCGAGCTGCTTCCTCAGCAGGGCACTCTTTGGTCGCCGGAATAAAAGTCGCATACTTTGAAAACCTGTCCACCACAACAAGAATACTAGCAAACCCGTCAGACTTAGGCAAACCAATAATAAAATCCATGGATAAACTCTCCCATGGCCTTTCTGAAACTGGCAGGGGTTGAAGCAAGCCGCTGGAGTCTTTAACTCAACCTTGTATTGTTGGCACACTAGACAAGTTTTCACATAAGTTTCCACATCAGCACCCATGTAAGGCCAGTAATAACGATCCTCTAAAAGGGACAAAGTGCGATGCATCCCTGGATGGCCTGCCCATTTCGAGTCATGACACTCCTTCATGACTTTCTTACGGAGTTTCCCATAATGGGGCATATAGAGGCGGTGTCCATGAGTGTATAATAGCTCCCCATCAAGCCAAAATCTTCTCGTTTTTCCCTCATTGGCCAGCTCACTCAAATTTTTGGCCGTGGGACCATGGGACAATCCCTCTCGAATGCGTTCCAACAAAGAACCCTCAGGTTGACTAATTGCTGCAAATTCCATCTTGCGACTGAGTGCATCGGCCACAATGTTGGCACTTCTTGGTTTATATTCCATTGTAAAATCAAACTCCGCTAGTAAAACCTACCAACGAGCCTGCTTGGGAGACAACTTTTTCTGGGTTAGGAAATAACTATTGGCAACATTATCGGTAAGGACCACAAACTTGGAACCCAATAGATAGTGTCTCCATGTGCGCAAGCAGTGTACTACCGCAGTCATCTCTTTCTCTTGGACCGTATATCTACGCTCCGTCTCATTAGGCTTTCGACTCTCGAAAGCAATTGGGTGCCCATCTTGCATCAGTACTCCCCCAATAGCATAATCTGATGCATCCGTGCGTACTTCATAAGGCTTTGCAAAATTTGGCAAGGCAAGTACAGGTTCCCTCGTCATTTCTTGCTTCAATTGATTGAAGGCCTTCTCACATTCCAGATTCCAATCCCATACCTTCCCCTTTTTCAACATGTCTATCAAGGGAGTGGCAATTCTGGAGTAGCATTCGACAAAGCGTCGATAGTAATTTGCCAACCCAAGGAAAGATCTCAGCTCCGTTACCTTGGTTGGAGGCTCCCACTCTGAAATGGCTCGAACATTGCTCTTGTCCATTCGGATCTTACCACTTCCCACAATGTGGCCTAGGAATGACACCTCTTGTTGGGCAAATGAGCATTTCTCCTTCTTGATGAACAACTCATTTTCCCTCAAAGTTTGGAACACCTCCCTCAAGTGTCCTATGTGCTCTTCAAGCGACTTGCTATACACTACAATATCGTTAAGGTAAACAACCACAAAACGATCAAGAAAGGGTTGAAGTACCTTATTCATTAGGGTGCAAAATGTAGCTAGAGCATTCGTGAGTCTGAAAGGCATCACAAGGAACTCATACGAACCGTACCGTGTCACACAAGCTGTCTTTGGTTCGTCCCCCTCGGCTATCCGAACTTGATGATACCCCGATCTCAAATCTAACTTGGTAAACCATCTTGCACTACCAAGCTGATCAAACAAATCTGCAATAAGAGGAATAGGGTACTTATTCTTCACAGTGATCTTGTTTAGAGCTCGATAATCGATGCACATTCTCAAGGACCCATCATGTTTCTTTTGGAACAACATTGGCGCACCATATGGGGATTTAGATGGTCTAATAAATCCCGCATCCAAAAGTTCCTTCAATTGTTTCCGCAACTCTTCTAATTCTGGCGGAGACATACGATAGGGGGCCCTTGTTGGCGGCACCACATTGGACACTAACTTGATTTTGTGGTCCACCTCCCTCTTGGGTGGCAAACTTTTAGGCAACTGAGTAGGCATTACATCTCAGAATGATTGCAACAATTGTCCCACTTCTTTCGGGGTCTCACTAACAGACTCAGCGGTCTCTTCGATCTTCAGGGTGGCTAAATATGAGACTTCATTTCTCCGTACACCTTTAGCAAACTGAATTGCTGACATTGTTTTTCCCTTAAAGTTTCTCTTCCTTGTCACTTTCACCATGCATTGATGTTTCGCGTCTGAAATCACCATGTAATTGCTCGAAGGGGCAATAAGAGCATTAACCTGATCAAGGAAGCTTAGTCCAACCACAAAGTCATAGTCATCCAATGGTATTATCTTAATGGATACCTTCCCTGACCAATTGCCGAGCTGAATATCCACTCCCTTTGCAACCCCCTTGATTGGAACACTTTCTGAGTTCACTGTTTTGATTCGACCCACTTCATTATCTATCTTGAGGCCCAGTTTACAAGCAGCCTCCTCGGACATGAACAAATCAGAAGCGCCTGTGTCAACGAGAGCATTCAATTTTCTACCAGCCACAATGATGTCTACAAACATCAAACCATGGCTCATTTTATCTTCGACACCCCCTAGTATCGAACCAAGATTGTTATCCTCCACGTCGGACTCCCATTTTGCTTCCATAGCCGTGAAAGCGGCCTTTTTTGGGTAGTCCTTGATCGTATGTGGACCATCACAGTGAAAGCAACTTATAGGCCCACTCTTTCTCTTGTCCCAAGGCTTCTTACCATTGACGTTCCTAGTGGGCCTTTCTTTATCTCCCCCACTATTACTCTTTTGGTTAAATCTGGGCTTAGAAGAATTGGGACTATCTTTCTTTCCACCAAATTCAGCAAGCGATTTTGCTACTGACATAGCCTTAGTGAGTTCTTGAACTCCTCGACGTTGCAACTCTTGCTTCGCCCACGGTTTTAATCCATCCATGAAGGAAAAGAATGCCTCTTTCTCCCCCATGTCTGAGATTTGGAGCATAAGCTCGCTAAACTCCTGCACATACTCCCTCACAGTGCCTTGTTGCGCAAGCCGGCGCAACTTTGCCCGAGCCTCATCCTCGGCATACTCTGGGTAAAACTGTGCTTTGAACTCACATTGAAACTCCTCCCATGTTTCAATTTCGGTCCCACTACGTCTCACATCGGTGGACCTACGACGCTACCACAACAAAGCAACGTCAGATAAATATATTGCAGCAGTAGTTACCTCAGTGACATCCTCCGTGATGCCTTTGGCACAGAAGTATTGCTCGATTCCCCACAAAAAGTTGTCCACATCTCTTGCGGACCTTGTTCCCTTGAACTCCTTGGGCTTGGGAACACCAATATTGGGCTTGGGTGCGACAGCTGCTAACCCACCATTGCCCAAAGCAACCTTGTAGATTGTGAGTTCACCCTTGAGCTCCGCAATCTCTCCCTTCAAGGCCGCCACCATAGCCTCAATGGCATCATCTCTACCAGTCAACTGTTCCACATTATCAGTCACATACACTTTGAGCTGCTCCTGCATGGACTGCAATCCATCATGGAGCCTATCGTCGACATAATCAATCCTCTCCTTGATATCCCCCGCGGAATTTTCGAGAGTGACGACACGATCCTCTAAAGCTGAAAATATGTCTCTTGAGCGACTAGCTTTCCTTGCCCTCCCACGGGTCTTCATTCCCTCAACTTCTTTCAACATCTTTCAACGGTAGCTATGAACCTTAGCTCGGATACCAACTATCACGGACTTAGAGTTTTCCCACACGATCCGTGCGGCCTTACGCAGTTTCTCTGCTTAAAACGCCTAAGTCAACCTAACTTGCAACAAAAAAAAGGATTCAACAGCAAAAACACCCAAGTCAGCTTAACTCGCAACAATAAAGGATTCAATAGAATACCCTTAAGATTTTCATGAAGAACAGCAGAAGAACGAAGTAAGAATGAGCCTTGAAAGATGAACAAAAGCAAGAACACTTGAGAGAAAATTTTGAGTGAATACTTCTTAAAATTTTTATTAACAACTCAATGAATTACAATTAGCAAAGAGGTCTCTATTTATAGTTGAGCCTCACAGTACATCAATGGCTACAATTAAAAGCTGTATACAATTAGAACTCTAAGCTTACTTAACTAGCTATATACAACTAGAACTCTAAGATTCCATAATTATATCTTCTAGATCACTTCTCATTTTTACTAGGCTCTTGAGATGAGCTTTTAATCTCTTCAAGAAATGGGCCAGTTTGATTGGGCCAAGTGACCTCCCTCAAATGTGATGGTTCGCACAAGTTTGTCATAGTGGCGTGCTCGCATGCGCAACCTATGACACTAGGACATGGACTATTTCCTTTAAAATTTCATATCAGAGTTCGAGTTTACTGTCCCAATGGACTTCTTTAGTTACTACCACGGTGACTCGACTCACTTTACCAACTTTACGAACACATACACATCCCTGACCCAACATTTCATATCACTCTTCATGAATCCAATAAAACTTATTTTCAAGCAGAATAACTTTTATCTTAATCTAAACATAATTTTATTCCTATAGTCTTATAATTATCATATTCATACTATACTATCTATGATTTCCAGTTTCCAGTTTGATCACTTTCATATAGATATACTTCAGTATGAACAATATAAATGGTCGGAGTAGAAACTCACTTAACTGATTCAGACATTTCCATATTGGACTTTACCTGCATACTCATCATTCAACTTCTTATTCCTGCAATACTTTGTACATATCATCTTTGCACATGCAACATCTCTCTTATGTTTTACTCGTCCACTAATTACTCAAAATTCATCATTATTTAGATTACTTGTACTATTCAAATGTAGGAGTTAGAGTAGAGACTCACCTAATTCTCACTTACTGTAATTCAAAACTCCAGATTCAGATATCTATCTCAAACCAGCAACAACCACTACTTGGAAACATAATTCCACTATTACTACTCTTGTACATATAAATTACTTATAATATAAATTGCTGACAATCTCATGCAGAAACCTTATACTTACAACTCACTACTTAATTACCACATACCAATTTATTCATTCAAAATTTAACATGTAGAGGAAATACTTACCTTGATGCAAAATAACCACTGATCATAAAAGAACCATAACTTTTAGATCATCAATGTAAGTTACATTCAGACTTAAGGAATGTATCAAAAGATGCTACTTAAGGAAGAGGAAGAAGAAAGAAGAACCCTTTCAGAACTCAACTCTCACATATAAATGTGATTCAACTTACTTAGTGAAATTTAACAAGTATCACACGTTTTAGAACTGCATTCTTAATAGCCTACAATTTTCGAGAGAAATATAAATAAGTACGCTTTATCATACTTATTAGTCTAAGCTATATAGTTGATTTCTAACCATATTACTTGAAGTCTAACTAGCACAGTATTCCAACAAACCAGGCATACTATACTTTTGGCGAATACTTATTCCATACTTACCCTTTATCTTTTAACACGAAATTCTCCTTAATATAGCAGAATGTCATAAAATCAAATTTTTACTAACTCATATAGCAGTTACTATATGCCTACACGTATACGCCTAATCATTTTGGGCCGATAACACTATGCCAGATAGGCTATTTTACTGTTATATGTCAAAACTTTAGACCCTTCAAATTTGGGGTGTTATACGGTTACATATGGCGTGAAATCCGTATGGGTTCCTCCAGCATTGTCCGGACCATCACTGTCATAACCACTCCCTTCTAGTTCAGAAAGAACTAGGTATAGTTCAAAAAATAATACAATTTCTGAACCATCTGACCCAGCCTCTAGGATCAGATCATTACTAATTTCAGATCCCTCCTTGTTTTTAGTTTCTTGTTCGTTATCAACCCCAACTGCACATCTAGGGTTGGATGTCCATTTTTCGATGCAGGTAGTAGGGAGTACATCATTTGTTCTTGTAAACCCTATTTTAAAACCAAAATCACTTACGGATTCCCTACTGGTGTAACTTGATGGCATAATCGTATAAGTATTTCCAGCATAGAACATTGATGTTCAAAAGTTGAAATTAAAAGCACTCACAGAATGTTGTGCCAATGTGTTAAAGTTTAGGTTACCAATGAACCACAATTATTGGACGGACTATGCCCCAAAGTTAAAATTGAGGGCTGAAATTGATGAATGCCTTCCCATTGATAATTTTAGCATTTCATAATAGGAGCTTTGTAAAAATGCTATGAACCCACCGCACAAGTTTCATGCCACCGGAAGAGGATGTTTATAAACCCCATACATAAGTTTGAGACCATAGTCATAGGGAAAACTAATGAGTTTTTCGGTATAATAAACTTATTCTTTTTCTCTGTCTCCAGCAAAAGTAATTCCTTAACCTCATTGTCCATAACTTGTGACAGAGTTTGGAGTAAAAGATCTTCAAGGGAGAAGTTACTGTTACGGAGAAGAAAAGTTGAAACGCGACTCAGAGTGCCAGCCATTGCTATGATTAATGAGCTCATTAATAACTACAATTGTTACCGCCTTGACTCGAGTTTCAACTTTTTCTCCACTATCATAGTCACTCCCTTCTTGAAAGTCCTCTTGCCCCCAACTCTATCACATGTTTCGAACAATGAAGTTAAGGATACTACCTTTGGTGAGGATGGAGAAAAAGTATAAGTTGATTATACTAGAAAGCCCATTTGTTTTTCCCTATGATTATGGTTTCAAACTTGTGCATGAGGTTTATAAAGCATTCTCTTCCAGTATCATGAAACTTGAACCCGTGACCACATAACCATTGCCAATTAGGCTATCGAGTTATACTTCAACCCGTGATTGCATAACCGCCGTGAACTAGGAGCCTGAGTTGCAATCCAATGGGCTTTTACGCTGATGGTTCCATCCTCACATGGCAGATGAAATATGTGGGTCTCTGAGTGCCATCACATTACTGTGAACTCAAACATACCTTAAAACTATTATGATATCTACCTTAAACATAAACACAAATAAATCTTTCTCCTTTTATTTCCAACACAAAAAAATAACAATATTTTAGAAATAAAAAGCACGTCTTGCAGGAAGTGTTTTATGTTGATGTGGTAGTAAGCAGCCTAAAAGCGCATCCTACAAGGTGCTTTCTGCCCCCTGGCTAACACCTCAGTAGAAAACACTTCCTGTAGGACGTATTTTCTGTTTTTATCCCCAAATTTGGGTTATTTCCTTAAATATTAGAAAAAGTGGCCTAAAACCCTAATTATTTTTTAAAAACGGTATTTTCTTTAAATTTACCCGCAATTATCCTTATTAATCAATAAAAATTTGTTCCCTTTTACTCTTCTATATACTTTTTTTGTTCTTTATTCTCTTTATTATTTATTTCATAACATAAATTTATTAAAAAGATGTATAAGAAAATTAAAACCTTAAAAAAAGGTTTTTTTTTTGGAATTTTAAAAAAATATCAATGATTTAATTAAAAAGATTGAATTTTAAGATTTTTAATAAACTATAGAAAGATGGGGTGGCTATTATTGGAGGTATTTGTCATGATTATGAGGCAACAACTTATTGATGTATGATCATGGCTCCACAATAGCATATCTGCACCTTGCTGTTATTGGATCTTTCCCCATAATCTCAGACTTGTTTTAGTATGCATGTATGTGTATGTATGGGTGAATTCAATTACACTTTTCTACAAAGCAAATCATGATATCTTCAGAGTTCAGACATCTCCTTTAGGATTTTCCCTTATAAATGATTATTTTATAATTAGAATTTGATAAATTTGTGTTATTAATCATGTAAATATGAAAAAAAAAATTAATTATTTTCATTTATTTTAATAGAGAGGAAAAGAAAAGTGTGGAGTTCTGACAGCTTTCTTCTTATTCGCTTCTCTCAAACGAACGTAACAGGAACAGTAACAGAATCATGATAAGTGGCGGATTCCAACATAAAAAGTAAATAGATTTTAAGGACTGTGTTTGAGGTCCGTGTTTTACGTTTTTTAACCTTCGCTGCAATTTCCAATACCCAATCCACACACCAAAATATTAGACTGTCGTGTCCCTCACACACTCGCTAGAGTTAAAAAGACTTACGAGAGTGAAGGATAGAAGAAGAAAGAAAAGGGAAAGTCAATTGAAATTTTTTTTTTAAATGGGAAAATCCACTTCCTGTTTCAAACTCATCACTTGCGGCAGCGATTCCGCTGAAAAAGACGACGCCATTGATGCCCCTGAGGTAAATAACGGCTGCATTTCCCCCTTTTTTTTTTGTTACTTTGCGTTGAATTAGTATTTCATTTGCTGTTTCGAATTGCATTTCACCTTTTAGTTTAATTTTTGGATTTGGTCGAGGAATGGGAGTTTGAAAACTTGCCTTACACCAGAATTTTAAGATCTGAGAAATCCTGCCTTAGCATTTTTTTATCAGCAATGTCTAAGCTGCCTTTTTTAACTCTGATTATTTTCCATAATTTTTGAAATGCAAATAGTTTTCTCGGTATCAAGTTTCGAATCTCTCAAAGGTTTTTAAACTTTATCTTCTTTTAACTGGTTTGGTTTCATCTTTTTAAATGTGCTATGATATGAGATTTATTTACTTTGTTCTTCATCTGATTAGTTTAAGTGCTACTGATGCCATTGGTGACTGGAAATGACTGACAAGTTGCAATTTCTGAAGTCTTAAAATGTGTTTTAAAGAGGAACTGTGAGGTTAATCCCTTTTTTTTTCTTCATATTTTTAAGTATATGCAGTGGTCCATCTTTTGTCTCTTAGATAGATGACAGTTCAATAGTACTGATATGTCCTTTTTGGGACTCCATTGTTGATAGCCATCGTTAGATCTCAATGGAAAAGCTATAGATTCTAGCAAGAATTTAGAGTTAAGGGCATTTTAATTCGTTTAAGTTCAATCAAACAAGCAGTAAGATCGGGCAGAGTTGGACTTCAGAGCTAAGAGCACCTGAATTCATTTAAAACAGAGCAATTGTTCTTTTTTGTTCTCCCTCTTTCTTTTCTTGGTCTCCCTTTGAACTGAATTAGGCCGTTTAAATTTCATTCCAGAATAAGAGATCAAGTGACAAAAAGGGATGGAGTTTTCGGAAGAGATCTGAACGGCATCGAGTGCTTAGCAACTCTGTGATACAAGTAACTACCACTACAGGACTTAAGGAAAGTCAAGACTCTGTTGGCTTTGAGTTTCAACAGCAAGATGTCTCGGTTGCTTCTGAGAAAACCTCCACTGTTCAGTACACTGAAGAGAAACCTCAGCTGATGACACCAAAAGAGTACATTGAAGAAAAATCCCAGTTGCTGGCACTAAAAGAGTACACAGAAGAAAAATCTCACTCGCTGACGCCTATAGAACTTGCTGAAGAAAAATCTCAGTTGCTGGCACCGATAAAATGCACTGAAGAAAAATCTCAGTTAACCCCAGAGCCAGAGGAATCGAAAGTGCCTGAACCTATTACTGCCACTACAAATGAGGCTGAAGATGATTTCAGCCTAGATGAATCTGTTGTTGTAATCATCCAGACTGCAATCAGAGGGTTTTTGGTATAATTTCTTTCTCAGTGTGAATCTAAAACTTTCGAGTTGGTAATGTGTCTTACATTTTTTCTTATGCATTCATTTGCAGGCACAGAAAGAGCTAGGAAAGCTTAAGAATTTAGTAAAGTTGCAGGCTGCTGTGCGTGGGCACTTGGTCCGAAGGCATGCTGTGGGGACCTTACGGTGTGTTCAAGCCATTGTCAAAATGCAACTTCTTGTTCGTGCTCGCCAATCTCAAGAAGGATCTTATGTGGAAAAGCTGGATGGCAAGCACCAAGGAGTCAATCAAAGATTGGTAATTCATTCAGCTCAAATCAATAATTAGGAATCACAAGACTGTTTTCCTAGTATGTTCTGGTTCATTATTGATGGGTGACATGCAAGCTTCCTGTTTAAAGAAAACTATATTATTACAATTTACCTTGTGTTTGAATCTATAGCTATATTTTTTTTATTGACTTAAGTCCTCTGCCTTGGTGTAATTAGGATTTAGGCATGATTCCTTTAGACAGCTTGTTTCTAGTTCGACTAAAGTGTGTAGGGTAGTGCTGGCTGGATGGCCTTTCATAACTAAGAGGCATTCTATGAGCATGTTCTGTTTTTACGAGCATGAAAGTTCAAAGTGATCCTTAAAGACCTGTTAAAAATATTCGCTTCAGTCCACCTGGCACAAATCTAATTTTAAACAAGGGCTGCAGAGTGAGTTACACCCGTAATTTGAACGACCTTACTATTCAGTTGCTGTTTGAGAGAGAGATGCAAGTATCACATAGGATTTGTTTACTTTTTGATTAGCTTTGGAAGAAATTCAGGAATTATGGACTAATGGTCCTACTTCTCATGTTGTTTATTTAAGTAATTTCTTTTTTATATAAAACAAGATGCAATGAATTACATAGAAAATACATCAAAGAAATGATTAGCGGGATTATGGTGGTCTAGATGGAGAGTTCTTGTGCTGATCCATGACACTTCCAATAGTTACTAATCTTTGATAGTTTTACCCATTATTCTTTCTTTTATTTTCTGAAGCAGGGAAACTCAGCAACCAAAAAGAACTTGACTTACAATTCCATGGAGAAGCTGCTTAGTAATAGGTTTGCTCATCAGGTATATTAAATAAACATTCTTTAGCTACCTGTTTTTTACTATTTGCTGGCAGCTGTCTCTCAAATTATGTCTACCCGTCCTTATTGAAAATTTGCTTTGATTGCAGCTGATGGATTCGACTCCCAAGACCAAAACTATCCACTTCAAGTGTGATTCATCTAAACCGAATTCTGCTTGGAGCTGGCTGGAGAGGTGGATGTCAGTGTCATCATCTGAAAAGGCATCAAAAGCAGAGTTACCTATTGAACAACCAGAACAAAAGAAAACTGAAGATTGTGACTCTCCACGTACTCCTGCAGTTCCATCTGAAAATATTTCTGCGTCAAACGAACCAAAGCCTCAAGTAAGGGAGACAATGGTTTCATCAGAGAGTGAAGATAATCTGATCACCTATGATGCAGCCAACTTTAAGTTTGAGGCATGCCAGCCATCTTCCTTGTCAGTAACGGATGATTCTGAACAACCTCAAATTGACAGTGCAATTAAATCTGATCTGAAAGAGACCTCTCCCGAGATGAACTCACAAGGTCAAACAATGCAAATCAGTGCACATTCTCAAATAGAGGTCCATTGTCTTTCTAACAAGCCTGAAACTGGGAGTGAACAACCCAAACATTCTATGGAAAGATTTGCTTCTGAACATTTGGAAACAGAGGCAAAAAAATTTGTATTTGGTTCAAAAAGGACAAGTAATCCTGCATTTATTGCTGCACAAACCAAATTTGAGGAGTTGAGTTCAACAGCCAATTCAAGTAGATCAATTAATTCATCCTACCAAGATGTTAGTGTTGAATCAAACTTGGACACTGTGCCTTCTGGGGCAGATATGATAAGCAGGTCAAAGGAGCCAAGCATCTCAGAAAATCCAGTCCTCAACAATTGGAGGGTTCAACATGGTGGCTCCGAATGTGGAACTGAGCTTTCTATTACTTCCACTCTTGATTCACCTGATAGATCAGAAGCTGGAACCTTAGAATATGAAAATGCAACCAAAGTTTCTGAGCAAGAAAACTGTACTTCTAAGAGTACAAAGGACTTGGATGTTAAAAATAATGATACAGTTGCAATCCCAGTGCCTGATTCTTCTCTACCTGTTGCCCATCAGCCTGAGAAACTTGATGATTCTAAAGGGGGGTTGGCAAATTTAATTGTTGCAGACTTCCCTCAAGTAGAGCAGGAGCTGCTGAAAAGCGCATCTAATCTGCAGAGAGAACAGGATCCTATGAAAAATCAAGCGTACAGGTCATCCCCTGAAGTCTCTCCCCGGAGCCATATGACTGTTCCAGAATCTCAAGGAACACCTTCTAGTGAGGTATCAGTGAAAGCTAAAAAGGAAAAAACTGACAAGATCAGTGAAAAACGCAAGTCCTTGTCTGCAGCCAAGGGTTCTCCATCAACTCCAGCTGCAAGTACCATGGAAGAATTGCCCAAAGATCAGAAAAATGGGAAGAGACGCAATTCTTTTAGTTCAACAAGACCTGAGAACATTGATGAGGAGCCAAGGGATAGTAACAGTAGCAATCCTCTCCCCCGTTTCATGCAAGCCACAGAAGCTGCAAGAGCTAAGGTTAATACAAATAACTCACCAAGATCAAGTCCAGATGTGCAAGATAGAGACATTTATATCAAGAAGAGACATTCCTTACCAGGTGCAAATGGGAGGCAGGGTTCTCCAAGAATCCAGCGATCCTTATCTCAAGCCCAGCAGGGTGCAAAAAGAAATGGTACCAATCCTACTCAGGGTATGTTCTCAACTTTATTATTATAATGTCATCTTAAATTGTTAGCCTCGCTACTATATGGTCATCCATTGTTGAGCTTTTTAACATGTGAAGTTCTTTAGTTGTTTCTAGTCAAGAAATCCTTGTGGTTTTAACTGTATGCCATCATGACATACTGCCTCAATGGGATTCTTGATGATGAACTGGAAAGGATTGGGCCTTTTATGTTTCCATTCTGGTTTTTAGTAGGTAAGTAAAAGCATAGTAACTTATGATTAAAAACCTTGTTGTTTGTTTCAGAGAGAAGATGGCAAAGGTGAAGGCTTATCTAGAGTACCACGGCATTCAACCCTTCAGATTGAGAAGTGCGTTGATTGTTGTTCTTATTATCGAGTTTTATCCCATTGAATTTCACCACATCATTTGAGATATATAAATATTTATAGAGTGGAGTAAAAGATTTCTTGTATATTAGCAGTACTAAGATCATTGTTGATTTTTTTTTTCCTGTATTTTCGGCCTGGGAGGTATGCTATTGTGTATTTTGATGAACCGTGTTTGGTGTGATATTATTGAGGTTTGCCACGACATGTTTTTTTAGATGTCTGTTCGGAGTTTAAGACAATGACTGGTGAAGCGGATAGCTTTAGAAAAGGGCTTTCCTGTAATAATTTGGCCGTTCTCTGTTGTTTCATTGGCCACTATTTCCAGGACTAATTTTTATTCTTATTTTGTTTTCAGCTCCATTGGTTAATTCTATAAATTTATTTTCATTTTAGAACCCTTCTTTGTTGCTCAACTCTGCTTTAAATCTTCAATTATTTCAAGTATTTTAACTTATAGAGAGACTAATTTGATCTAATACCTATAATAGGATTTCATAGATATATATGTATTTGGTAACATAGCAAAAGCGTAACAATAGCAAGTTAATGCCTTAAAACTATTCTCGGGAGTGTCCTGTGCATGTCGCAGTTTGAGTCGTGCGGTAGAATTTCCGATGTAAGGCATGCCAGGAGAACTCCATTTGTATGTGAAGTCCATGTTGTAGCGTTACAATATAGCTTTGCATGGGCTGCAACTTCTGGTACACTCAACTTGTTCGATGAAAAGCCGTTTTCCTCTTAAGGTAGTGTAAACAGAATGATGAAAGCCGGAGGTGGTGGGCTTTTAGAAGTAAAGAGCGGGTGAAAAGGAGTTTACTATGGAGGGTAGAGTGACCGGTGTAACATATAGATATGGAAAGAGGAGTTGGTCTAAATCTAGTGATAGCCGTTGCTGCTCTGAAGTATCTCGTCGTTTTATTAAAATGGGAGGCGAGAATAATCGAGAATGGTGAGGTGGTCGGGGTGGTGTAAGGCCTAGGTGATAGTAGGGGTGAGCGTTCGATCGAATTGAATCGAATGAAAGAAATTTTGAGTTAATCGAGTTGACGAATCCTATTTTATCATCCTAACTCGATTTGAAATTTTTTCGAATCGAGTCGAGTGAGATGAAATTCAAATCAAAACAAATATATTTGTTCGAGTTAACTAAAAAAAATGACTTCGCGTCATTGTAGCCACTTTCACCCGCCGTGATCAAATTTGCCCACAGTAATCAAATTTGTTATTAACTTCACCCTCTCATAATTTATTTATTAATCTTCTATATATAAGTTAGCTTCTTTACTTGCTTAGTTGCTTTAATTATCCGTTGATTCTTGTCGTTATGTATTTTGAAATTAAAAAATATATTAAATGTAGAATTGATACCAATAGAAAATTTTAACACAAATATTTTATGGCATCATCAATAAATCAATTTTAACAGAAATTGATAAAGATTTAGTATGATTAAATAATTCAATAATATAAATAGTATAAAATGTAAAATTTAATTCAATAATATAAATAGTAGACATAAATTCGAAAAAAAAAAGTTTTTAGGGTTTGGGAGAAAGTTAAGTTTAGGGTGAAAAACACAAGAAAAAAGTTTTGGGGGTTTGAAGAGAAGTAAAATTTTTGAGGGGAAGTAAAACTTTGGGGGAAATAAAAAGAAAAAAGTTTTGGGGGTTTGAGGGGAAGGGAAGTAAAAGAGTTTGATATTTGATTTATTCGAATTATTTGAGTTATTCGAATTCGAAAATTCATCTCGATTCGAACTCAAAATTCGAAAAAAAATTGAGTTTATTCGATTTGAATAAATCGAAATTCAAACTTTTTTTTCGAGTTGATTCGAATTTTGCTCGCTCCTAGGTGATAGTGTTGTGTAATAATAGGGTGATTCGATTACTTGTTTGTTCGATTTGGTGTCAAGAGGACATGGTATTGGTATTGGCATATCTGGGTGCTTTTGATGACGATAATGGGATTAGGTATTTGTTGGGAGAAGCATACTTGGTTTATGTGTTTCCATATTTGCCACATAAGTGTCAACCATCCATTATACAACAATTTCTGACAAGAATCTAGAGTATGATACTCTTGAATCCACTACTTGATCCAAGCCTTGACATTTGTGTATCCAACAAGGTTGGATCGGATTGACCATTGAGAGCCGGACCAAACTGCTTTAGAGAAAGAACATGTTTGGAAATGGTGGTCGACCGATTCATCCTCTTGGTTGCATATAGGGCAGGATGAGTTGGAAGCTACCTGATGATCACAAAGTAGTTTTCCCTAAGGTATTCAATCATAACATAGTTTCTAGAGAAATACCAAGAGTTTTTGGAGGAGGTGTATCTTCCAAAGGGCTTTTCAATTGATATTGTAGGTGTTGTCAGGGAGTTGTTGTGGGTGTTGAGTGGTTAGAAAACGATATACATTCCTAAAAGAGAATTTGTAACACCCCATATCTGACCCAATTGTCGGGTCCAAGTTATGGGATGCCACATTCGTTGTCAAAGCAATCATGATCAATTACAATTCAAGTTCACAGTTAACACATTATTTAGTTGAAAACATTGTTACAATATAATATATGTTCATATCTGAGTCGTATATGAGCTTATGAAAGCTCTTTAAATAACTTGAGACTAAATAAGGACCAAATTGTGAAAATTTCAAATTATTAGGTTCACGCGATTTTGGCGATTCCAGGTTACGACATAATTCACTGACTTGACCTTGTCGTGATGTTAAGGGCCTGACGTTGTGATGTGACCGTCTATTTTCAGAAAATCCAAATGGTACCCATTTGTAACACCTAAACAAACAAACCAATACCTCAATTCAATCATTTCAGCAAAGATACCATTTCCATGTGTTCATTTCTTGCCTTTAATGTCACATACACATATAAATTACCTAAATCATCATTTCTACTTTGATGCCTATGACATTTTTCACATTTCTAACCATTTAACCATTTGGTACCAATTCATTATATCGAACCTAATATCAAATTTTCGTATCAAGTTTGTTTCAACTTCAACAATCTCAAATCACAACATATACAATACCATTTGGCCATGTCAATTTAATCATTACTATCTTAAATATCAACATGATAATATATTATACAAAATCGACTTAAAACCTAGGCACATGCCAAATATTAAAATGAAAAGGGACTATATAAATATTGTTGAGTCGAGGACTGCTAATAACAACCATACGCACGGAAATAACAACCGTACGTTGAACGATAAAACTCAGCGATACTTTCTTGATTTAAGTCATTGAAACAATAGCATTAGCTCAATGAGCACAATCAGTTCAAGTTCTAACTTCAACCAATTCATATTTTATTTATGCCAAATATTTCCATCAATATATCATTTATGCGACTACAAATTTTATATACCAATTCATGAATCATTCAAAACAAGTTATCAAGATAATGCACAATTTCATTTAACTAAACTTCTACATTTATACCAAATCATGCTATATTACAATCAACAATTCAATATAAATATATCATGTCATACTTTCTACTATCACATCAAATTCTTTCCCATTTCAACTCGTATCATAATTTATATCATCACATTCCATATCAAATCCATTGATTTGTTTAGTTACTAATCAACCTTCCAGGCTCGTATAAACTAGTTCACATGATCTATCACAGCCTATCATGAATCACATTTCATATATGTAAACTTATAATATCAATGCATATTATCATTCAATTCAAATCTCATTATCAAATTCATAATTTATAATCTGATTTCAAAATTTAATTTAACGTCTTGCCCAATTTAATCTTAGTAAAAGCATACTCGAACACGCGGGTGAACTACACCACACCAAGATAGCTCATATGTGCATAAACTACATCACACCAACGAACTTGAATCCGAAGCTCATAAGCAATAAATGCATATACATATACAAATACAACCCTCCACCACACCAAGATCTCTGAAGAGACAATAAATACTCAATGATCTGCAACCAATGCTGGATCCCGAATGACATATCATAATCTCTACATTGTTAACAAACCCGTACAGAAATGCGCATATGACCTTATGGGCATCAACCATTCATATATCATAGTGCCATTTCATTTCATCATCAATTCATATATGTCCAATTTCACCTAAAATAGTTCATATTATATTCATATCACATATCATATATTAATTATATCACACACTCTTTTATACTATATTCAATTCAATCTAATTTTGTTAACATTCAATATAATTCAAAACAAATCATTTTATACAAAAATATAAGCTTACCTCGATAGTTATTCATGCAATCAACATGCAAATGTATATATATAATGATCTCAAATCATAAAAGTACAAATCAAATTCTCTTGTCACTCGTCAACGACTCTTGCTTTGTCTTTCTCTCGTGACGGCCTGACGTCTTCATTAGCTATGTTTGATAATTCAATAAATATAATAATATCAGATTCCATCCAATTCACCTTTAAATAATAGTCACTCATATTTTTCATTTTATTCAATTTAGTCCCTATCTCGGGATATGCATATTTTTTTATATCTAACATCGAATCAAAATTCGATCTCACTTTCTTTCATACTGTTACAAAGTTATCTGACAAGCTTAATTAGCTTTACAATTTAGTCCTTATCATGATCTAAGCTTATTAACTATCAATTTCAAGCCTAATTCACCATTTCTCCACAATGGCAACTTGCTAAAAACTTAACAATTGAACAAATTGATACATGGACTAGCTAAATCAGGCTCTTATGATTCACTTTCCATAAAAATAAAATAAAAATAGCTTAAGGACTAACTGGAATTGTTGGCCGAAAGTTTAATAAATTTGAAAATTTCTTTGTGACCTCCCAAACTCAGCCTAGACATTATGGCCAAATCGTGAAAGTCACAGTGGACACCTAAGTGTCGAACCTACTCTAATGATAGTTAAAAACCTTCAAGTACTCTCTTTTTATAAAACCATGGTTTCTATTGCAAATTTTGGAAAACGTTCATTTAATTAACCCAACCATGTTTAGGTCAAATTAGTGAATTAGGTGTAGTTTTTGTAAAACTCAGTACTTGAGATTGCCTTTGAAAAACATTTTGATTATCTTCTTTGCAACAGAAAATTACTGTTTTCTAACCAAATTATTAATAACTTAGCCTAATAACATGCATAGTCTAATTTCAATGTATATAAATCCGTCGGTCCATCCTAATAATGAAAAACATGATGCATGAAAATCCCCAAAACAAAACGTCCTAAACCACAATTTCAATAATTTTACAGTCCAAAAATCGAATAATTATAATAAAAAATAAACTAAAAATTAAATTAAAATAAAGTGATATGAGGAAATTGAGTCTAAAGTCCATCGTATGTCTGCATGCCAATTCTGATCCTAAGTTCGTTCATTACCTGAGAAGTTAAAATAATGGGGTGACCTTAACAAGATCAATGTGAGTCTAAAAAAGTAAGCGATTTGAATTCATTCAAGTAGTTTCACATGAAATCAAATAGCATAATCAAACATCATCAATAGCAGTTTTAGTGAACATGATCATGACAAAATGCACATGTGAGATCCTACCCATACCATCCGCTACACACCACGAGTTTCCCAGAACCTGTTTGCCAAACTCCAATGAATGCGAGCATAGCTCGATATGGTAAAACCACCAATAATCAATAATGTAGTAAACTGCTGAATAATAATAATGCGATATAATCGCCAATCCCCTTGGTACTCCAAATGCAGTGCACTGACTACAAATAAATGCGGACTTAAAATGTTGTCGATACTTCACGGAACTCCTTCATCATCGACAAAATATCCCATCCCAGTGTATATGCAATATGTCATGCAAGCTCATACATAGTCGTAATTCAATACTTTTCACATTTAATTAACATGTTTAACATGTCCTCAATAATCAAATACTTGTAGTAAATGGAAGCAGTGTTCCAACTTTCAAATTATCATTATGATGGTGTCTATCAATATAATTCAATTTCACATACTTTACAAATTTCATTGTGCAAGTATAGCAACCTTTTCAATATACATCATAGCAAACATCTCATGCAATTATATCATGCATAAACTCAATATTTCAGCAAATCATGCTATTCAAAAAACCTATCTCATATCATATAACACAATCATGCATCACAATCATAATCACCTAGTCACTCTGTCAAACTAGCAACTTTGCTAACACATCAATCTTTTAAGGCTCGAAACGTACCTAGTTCGGTCATGTACAAAACTAATTATTTGGCTATTAAGCCAACCCAACCACCAAGATAATTCATCAAACATAACATGATAATTATCAATTTCAAATAATCTTATGAGTTTAGGACCCATACTTTATCTTTCACTTTTTTGCAGCACACTAACGAATCTTCCAATTTTCCTTAATAAATCTTAAATCGAACCTAAGTAAAAAATCATAATAAATTCCATGAATTCATCCTTTAACCATCTCTTAAACACCCACTTATGTGTTCAAAACAATTATCAAAATTACTACTATTTTACGAATCCAAACTAGTTAGATTTCTTACACTATTTTGATGTGAATCGCACGCGCGAACGCCTTTCGACTTTACAGTTGATTTGGGGCGTTCGGTTCAGCACCTAACACAGCCATATACTGGAAAATCAGTAGCTAATATTTATTAAAATCCCTCATTTAAATCAATCCATAACCTTTACCTAACAACTATGTTGAAATAACAAACTAGTTCACATTTAATAGCACTAACCTTTCCCGATTTGTGAGATCCGAATGACCAATTGATCAAGAAATATTTTCCCTAATAATTATGTGATTAGAGGCTGATTAGGAACATTCAAGAACACAATTTAAGGCTGGAAATAAGTGGGCAAGATTTAAGAAACAAAACAACCCCTTTTTCCACATAGGCGCACACACCACTACCCATGGTGGCCAAAATTGGAACTACTTTACATATGATTTAAAGACCCATTAAAAATGAAAAAAATATATTTAAAATCATCAAAATTCTCCACAATCCCAAATCTAGAAATTTAGTTTTTTAATTGGCAAGATTAATCAAAAAATTGCAGAAAAAAGAGCTCTTACCCAAACTAGTTGAGAGAAACAATAATGACACTTTCTTGGAGATGTTCAAGATCGATATTAGAGTTCAAGATTTCAAATTTTGTGCTGATTTAGATGAGGATAAATGAAAGAAATAAAATAAAGGAGATGGTGCACAATCTTGATACAAAAAGAAGAAGAAAGAGATGGTAAAAGGGGAGGTGTAGGCGACAACAACAATGGAGGAAAGGAAGAAAAAACATTAAAATCAAATAGAATAAGAGGGGGAGAAGATTGACTAGGGCAATGAGGAGGAGGATTAAAGGCTGATTATTTGTGAAATAATGATACTTATACCTAGGTTTACTAGGCTTGGATGACACACACATTAAAACAAGGGGGTTTTGTCAAAAAATTAAATTATTTGCAAGAGAAGGGATTTGAACTTGGGACTGATTTAAATACGATTTAAAGAACCATTCAAAAACTGAAAAAATATATTTAAAATCATCAAAATTCTCACAAATTCCAAATTTGGAAATTTAGGTCTTTAATTTGTAAGATTAATAAAAAATTGAAGAAAGACGAGATCTTACCCAAGCTAGTTAAGGGAAACAATAATGGCACTGTTAGAATTAAGTGACCCGAATTCTTATTTAAATCAAATACAATGGTAAAATAAAATAAAAGTAAAATCCCTATAGAATTATAATTCTTTTATTTTATTTTTAGAATAAGGTTTTTTAAACCTTATTAAACTCCATCTATTTGAAATTGATTAGAATAAGGTGTTTCAATCTTACTATACTCCTATTAGAATATGGTTTTACAAGCCTATAAATAGAAATAGTCTACTCCTCTTGTAATCATTCGAATTCGACATAGTGAATTTTCTTCTCCTCTGTTTGTCGTTTTTTTCCCGAAAGGGTTTCCACGTAAAATCTGTGTTCTTTATTTTATTTTTTTCTTTGTGATATATTGTCATTACCGACATTCTACTTTTACAAATTGGTATCTAAGCTTTCGGGTTGTTCATCTCAATCACGGTAATGGCGTATTTGAAGTATGAAATTTTGCTGTTGGATCGCAACACCAGATTTACATTGTGGTAGATAAAGATGCAGGCAGTTCTTACACAGATGGACTTAGAGGAAGCCCTGCTAGGGGTAGATAAGATGTCTTCAACATTGATAGAGGAAGAGAATAAGTGCAAAGATCGAAAGGCGTTAACATAGTTACATCTGTATTTGTCTAACGAAATTTTGTAGGATGTAATGAATGAGAAGACCGCCGTTAGATTATGGAAGAGGTTGGAACAAATATGTATGTCGAAAACTCCAAGTAGTAAGCTGCTTCATAACGTCTTTATGCTCATTGTTTGGAGGAAGGTGCGTCTGTGCACGAACACTTGACAGTGTTTAAAGAAATTCTCTCAATTTTGGAGGCCATGGAGGTTCAATATGATAAGGAAGATTTAGGGTTGATTCTACTTTTTTCGTTGCCCCCGTCTTATTCAACCTTTAGAGATACAATTTTATATAGCCGCGAGTCTCTCACAGTTGATGAGGTTTATGATTCTTTAACCTCGAATGATAAGATGAAGCATTTTGTGGTTAAAATCGACTCTCAAAGAGAGGGTCTCATTGTTCATGGGAGACAAGATCGGAATGTTGATGATGATCGTGGAAGGACACAGGAACGGAATCCTCGCGGTAAATCTAAGGGTAGATTGAAGTCTTTAAACAGAGGTAAAACTTGTAACTTCTGCAAGAAGAAAGGGCACATTAAATCTGAGTGCTATAAGCAACAGAACAAGATCAAAAGGGAGGCTGCGAATCAAAATGGAAAACAACCAGAAAATTCTGGTAAGGCTGATGTTGTAGAAGACTACAGCGATGGTGAACTTCTAGTCGCTTCTGTCAACAATTTTAAAATGAGTAAGGAGTGGATCCTTGATTCGGGCTGCACCTTCCACATGAGTCCCAATCGAGATTGGTTTACAACTTACGAAATAGTGTCTGAAGGTGTTGTTTTGATGGAAAATAATGATTCATGTAGAATTGCGGGTGTTGGAACAATTAAAGTTAAGATGTTTGATGGAGTTGTCAGAACACTTAGTGATGTACGACATGTTCTAGAATTGAAGAAAAATTTAATTTCGTTGAGTACTCTTGATTCAAAAGGGTACAAATACACAGCTGAAAGTGGGGTTTTGAAGATTTTCAAAGGTTCCCTTGTTGTGATAAAAGGGCAGAGAAAGACTGCCAAGTTATATGTTTTGCAGGGTTCTACTGTTACTGGTGATGTAGCTGTCGCATCATCTTCCTTGTCAGATGATGATATTACTAAACTTTGGCATATGCGCCTAGGGCATATGAGTGAGAATGACATGGTAAAATTGAGAAAAAGAGGACTTCTTGATGGGTAATGAATTTGCAAACTGAAGTTCTGTGAGCACTACATTTTTGGGAAGCAAAAGAGGGTTCGATTCACCAAAGGAATCCATAACACGAAAGAAACACTGGAGTATATTCATTCTGATCTGTGGGGTCCATCCAGAATGCCTTCGAGAAGTGGAGCTAATTATATGCTAACTTTTATTGATGATTTTTCCAGAAAAGTGTGGGCATTCTTCCTGAAGCAGAAAAGCGATGTGTTTTCTGCATTTAAGTCTTGGAAAACCATGATTGAAAAATAGACGGGAAAGCAAATAAAATATCTCTGCGCAAACAATGGCTTAGAGTACTGTTCTGATGAGATTAATAAACTGTTCAAGTCAGAAGGGATCGTGAGACACTTGATAGTTCGTCATACTTCACAGCAAAACGACGTTGCAAAATGAATGAACAAAATGATCATGGAGAAGGTTCGATGTATGTTGTTAAATACCAACTTACCAAAGTCATTTTGGGCCAAAGCAGCCTCTACTGCATGTTTTTTATCAACCGATCTCTATCTATTGCCATTGAGAAAAAGACTCCACAAGAGGTATGGTTTGGTAATCCTGCTGACTATTCTGATTTAAAGATCTTTGGTTGCCCTGCGTATGCTCATGTTAATAATGGAAAATTGGAACCAAGATCCATTAAATGTGTTTTTCTTAGTTGTAAAGCTGGTGTAAAAGTGTATAAGTTATGGTGTCCTGAAAATAGAAAAGTTGTGATTAGCAGAGATGTTTTTGATGAAACTGTTATGCTACCTAACTTATCTCTTAAAGACTCTTCCAATACAGAATATCAAAAGCAAGTGGAGCATCAGATTAATCCAGAACCTATAACAGAGTCGACTACTGAAGCCAGTACAAAAATTCAAAATAGAGTTGCTTCTTCACCATAATACTTTATCACCAAAAACAAAATTAGAAGAGATATTAAACCTCAAAAGAAGTATGTCGAGGCTGGTCTGGTTGCTTATGCTTTAAATGTGGCTCAAGATATAGATGCAAACCAAGAGCCATCTAATTATTCTGAGGCGGTTAGTTGTGAAGACTCAGAAAAGTGGATGTTTGCTATGTAAGAGGAGATGGAATCACTACACAAAAATATAACATAGGATCTTGTGAAACTTCCTAAAGTAAAAAGGTTGTTCGTTGTAAATGAGTGTTTACGAAGAAAGAGGGGACTCCAAGAGTTGAAGAACCCAGATATAAAGCAAAGCTTGTTGCAAAGGGTTACAGTCAAATTCCAATAGTGGACTTCACAGATGTGTTCTCCCCAGTTGTGAAGCATAGTTCGATTCGAGCTTTGCTTGGTATTGTGGCCATGCATGATTTGGAGCTTGAGCAGTTAGATGTAAAAATTGCATTTTTGTATGGAGAACTTAAGGAGGATATTTACATGCAACAACCAAAGGGTTTTACAGTCTCAGAAAAAGAAGACTATGTTTGTTTGCTGAAAAAGTCCCTTTACGGTTTAGAACAGTCACCAAGACAGTGGTACAAGAGGTTTGATTCCTTTATGACTTCTCATGATTTTAAAAGAAGTAGTTTTGACAGTTGTGTTTACTTTAAGAAAAACAATGATGATTCTTTTGTGTATCTACTCCTTTATGTTGATGACATGTTGATAGCAGCGGAAGATAAATGAGAGATAAGAAAGGTCAAAGCCCAACTAAGTGAAGAATTTGAGATGAAAGATTTGGGGCTAGCAAAGAAGATACTTAGTATGGAGATTCTCAAAGATAGAAAAGCAAGTAAATTGTACCTAAGTCAAAAGGGGTACATTGAGAAAGTTCTTTGCAGATTCAATATGCAGAATGCTAAGCCTGTTAGTACTCCTTTAGCACCACATTTCAAACTTTCATCGGCTTTGTCTCCACAATCAGATGATGAGATTGAGTACATGTCACATGTTCTATACTCTAGTGCAATGGGATCTCTCATGTATGCCATGGTTTGTTCACGTCTAGATTTATCATATGCAGTCAGTGCAGTTAGCAGATACATGGCGAATCCCGGTAAAGAACATTGGAAAGCAGCTCAGTGGGTTTTAAGATACTTATGAGGTACTACTGATGTTTGCTTACAGTTTGGAAAAATTAAAGATGGATTCATTGGGTATGTTGATGCTGATTTTGTTGGAGACCTAGATAAAAGAATATCTCTCACAGGTTATGTCTTTACAATCGGAGGTTATGCAATCAGTTGGAAAGCCACTTTACAAACTACAGTCGCTTTGTCTACCACTGAAGCTGAGTACATGACAATTACTGAGGCTTGTAAAGAACCTATTTGGTTGAAAGGACTCTTTAGTGAACTCAATGAAGACCTTCAAATCAATACTGTAACACCCCTAACCCGAATTCGTCGCCGGAATAGGGTTACAGAGCATTACCAAAATTTACAAATTAATTTTCAAACATTTCATTTCATCTAGCATTCATATTTGAAACCAACCAAAATCAAAATATTAATGAGCCAACGTTGGCTAAATTAACTTATACATGCCATTATAACTAGAATCAAATCATCGAAAATTACCGATAAAACCAATGGATAGTGTGATATATCTCCGACAAGTTTCCAACCCAATCGAGCTTCCGATAATCTGTAGGGTAAATAAAAAAACAAATACGTAAGCAATGAATGCTTAGTAAGCTCGTGTAGTCTTTAATCATATTAGTTCTTTTAAAATATGAAATCTATACATATCAAGGATAACCCAATATTAATACCACAATACCCATAAAGCTATATTCATCAACTTACAAGGTGAATAAATCCACAATATCACTTAAACATATTATCCCAAGCTTAGTAGGATTTCATATAACTTTAACTCTTGATAAGTTCTTTATTTTCATTTGCATTTCTTTACTTTCCATGCTTGTTCCATATGCATGTCACACAATTCATAAACATATCATTCAACCATGGTCACAAGCTAGTGCATTTACCCAAAGCCTTTCCCGAACTGATCACATAATAAGTCATTTCATAAGAAAATTGCTTAATTTAAACCTTAATACTTTTTCATGAGTAGTAGCATATTTTCACTTAAATACTTACCAATTAAATGCAACATATAAATAATTATATTACCATTCAAGACAACTCCCGATATTTTACCTTTCGAAGAACAACTTACAGATATGAGTACATCGTTTTCAGAAGCCCGAAGGCTGAACTTAAGCTCATGAGAGCTAAACAAATAGTAAACACGAAAGTCCGCAACAAATGCTGAACCTCGGTTTACTTGGGTAATTTGTCGTCAATTCATCCTTTACATTTGTAATGCCATAACCCAGTTATGGTCTTATCCGTTAATTCATCCTTTGACACAGAACGATTGTACAAATCCCACGTTCAATCCAAACTGGGTATTAAATTCGATAATATATTTCCAATAATAATTCAATTCCATGTTTTATAATACCCTTATTATTTTTCATATTTATCCCGTTGAATTTCTTGAAAATTTGATGGATTTTCAGAGGTACACTTTTAGTGTACAAATCCGGGTCCGTCAATTCATATTCATGTGCGCACATTTCCATTTCAGAGAGCACACTCCCGCGAACCTCATCCTTACAGCAGGATTACCAGTTCAGGCTAAATCCCCTGTAATATAAACTCATAGAGTATTGTCGGGATTATTAGTCCAGGCTAAATCCCCTATAATGACAATTACTCTAATGAGCTTGGATCTGGATTACTAGTCTAGGCTAAATTCAGACCCTAATTCGGATTACCCGTCCGGGCTAAATCCATTTTCCACATATTCTTCAGGAGGGCTATATCAGGATAGGATCACCCGTCTGGGTTAGATCTTTTTTAACGTCAATTCCTTTTCAGAGATCCATCGAATTTTCCTTTCATTCAACCGAGATTTATTCCCCTTTTTATCAAATATATCAATGTTTCATCAATTTTCATACAATGAACATTCAAATCATATTCACATCAATAACAAACATTTCAAGCATTTAAGAATACAATTCAAGTTACATGAACTTACCGGGCTAAATTGTAGAAATACCAAAATTCAGGGACATTTTGGTAATTTTCCATTTTCCTCAAATTTCCACCCAATCTTGATCTAAATTAATATTTCATTCAATTTATTGATTTAAATAATAAGACAATTCATTTCATGCAATTTGGTCATTTTGACATTTTACAAAATTACCCTTAAAATTTTACTTTTATTCAATTTAGTCACTGAACCTAAAACATGTAAATTAGCTATTTTAAAATGAAACCATATTATATGAATATTCACATATATTTTCCTCCTCCACTCCATTCCACATCCTCGATATATACATAATACCACTATTTACTTGTTTACTCATAACAAGTTGTTCACTTGAGTCATAGTCACTAAATTAATTATATCTTAAGCTAAAGAACTTCAAATTGAGATCCTAAAATTTTATCTAAAACTAGACTCACATATATTCTTGCCATAAACTTTTCAGAATTTTTAGTTTAGCCAATACGTACAGTTTATTCTTTAAATTTTCCCATGTTTCACTATTTGACAGTTCCGACCCCTCTTCACTAAAAATTAATTATCACTTTGTACAGAATTTGGATGATGTTCCCATTTGTTTATATTGAAAATAGACTCATTAAGAATTTTAAAAATATAAATTTAAGCCTCTAATTATTTTTATTCAATTTTTTATGATTTTCCAAAGTCAGAACAGGGAATCCGAATTCATTCTGACCTTGTCTCACAAAATTTATTATATCTCATGATTTACAATTCCATTACTTACACCGTTTATTTTATGAGAAACTAGACTTAATAATATTTAATTTAATATTTTTTCATCCTCTAATTCTATTTCCATAATTTATGGTGATTTTTCAAAGTTAGTCTACTGTTGTTGTCCAAAACTATTTTAGTACAATATGTTTATTACCATGTTTATAACACCCTTATTTTCTTTCTCTACACTATTTCTTATCACTTTTGCTTATTTTCTCTTCACTAATATATCAAGAACATAGTACAAAATCTTTACATTAACATCATTTCCATAGTTTTCAATAATATCAAACTTAAAATATATTAAAATCTTGATGTTCTTACCTTGTCATATTGATTTCAATCTTTAACTTGATTTTCTCTCTCCTCAGCTTCTATTTCTTGAATCTAACTTGATATTCTAGCTCCCCATAGTCTCCTTGTTATCTTTCTCTCTTGATGGATATGGAAATTCTTTTGATTTCTAGATAAAAATGGTGAATTTTTGGTGAAAGGACCAAGTTGTAAAGAAAGCAAAACTTTCTTTCTTTCTCTCTTTTTCTCACGTTGATGCATGGGAAAAATGGTGAGTTGGATGATTCTTCATCTTCCTTTTCTTATATATATATACTAAATAAAATAATAATAAAATAATAAAATATCATTTAAAAATCAAATTAAAATATTAATAAACTAATTTTTATTTATTTAATTAATCTAAAATATCTCCAACATCATCATTATCTTCTAGATTTCTCTCTCTTCTAATTGACCATTTTGCCCTTCATGATCTTTTAAAATTCCATCATTGTGTCATCACTTAATTTGGTAAAATTACGATTTAGTCCCTCAAAATTCTTCACCTTTTTTAATCCTAATCTATCCATTTTCTTTAGTTTCTAGATCATTCCACCCTTAAAATGTTTACACCATTGGTCCTTCAACTTTTTCATATTTACACTTTAACCCCTTAAATTTTGAGTATATATTCTTGGGCAACAAAACTTTTCTTACTTTTGCGATTTAATCCTTTCTTGAACTAATATGTCATAATATACTTCCCAATGTTGACATAACTCCAAAATTTCCTCTTTTTTTCGTTTTATTTTCTTATTTTATTATATCAAAGATAATATCTTACTGTAAAAAATTTTGGGGTATTACAAATATAGTATTTTGTGACAGTCAGAGTGTCATCTTCCTTACAAAAGATCAAATGTTTCATGAGAGAACAAAACACATTGATGTTCGGTATCATTTTGTTCGTGATATAATTGCTCGTGGTGATATTGCTGTGAGCAAAATTAGTACTCATGAAAATCCTGCAGATATGATGGCTAAGTTACTTCCTATAACCAAGTTTGAGCATTGCTTAGACTTGGTTGGTGTTCATTGTTGAAGTTAAACCCTTAAGGGGTTTTATGGAAGAGGTGGAGAACTTGTTTGTTGAGAGTTCGCGATGAAGAACTTGTTCATTAAGAATTCGTGTCAATGTGGAGATTCTTAGAATTAAGTGACCCGAATCCTTATTTAAATCAAATACAGTGGTAAAATAAAATAAAATTAAAATCCTTATAGAATTATACTTCTTTTATTTTATTTTTAGAATAAGGTTTTTAAACCTTATTAAACTCCATCTATTTGATATTGATTAGAATAAGGTGTTTCAATCTTACTACACTCTTATTAGAATATGGTTTACAAGCCTATAAAAAGACATAGTCTACTCCTCTTGTAATCATTCGAATTCGACATAGTAATTTTCTTCTCCTTTGCCCGTGGTTTTTTTCTCGAAAGGGTTTCCACGTAAAATCTCTGTGTTCTTTATTTTATTTTTTTTCTTTGTAATATATTGTCATTACCGACATTCTATTTTTACAAGCACTTTCTTGGCAATGTTCAGGATCGATCTTGGAATTCAAGATGTCAGATTTGGTGCTGATTTAGATGAGGACAAATGGAAGCAGTAGATTAAAGGAGATAGTGCACAATCTTTATACAAAAATAAGAAGAAAAAGATGGTAAAAGGGGAGGTGTGGACGACAATAACAATGAAGGAAAGAAAAAAAAAGTAATAAAATCAAAAAGAATTTGAGGAAGAGAGGAATGGCAAGGATTAAAGGCTGATTAGTTGTGAAAAAATAATAATTATACCTAGGTTTACTAGGGTTGGACGGCACACACATTAATACAAGGGAATTTTGTCAAAAAATTAAATTATTTAGTAGAGAATAAGATTTGAACTTGGGACTGATTTAAATATGATTTAAAGACCTATTAAAAAATTGAAAAAATATATTTAAAATCATCAAAATTCTCCCAAATTCCAAATCTGGAAATTTAGGTTTTTAATTGGCATAATTAATAAAAAATATTGAAGAAAGAAGAGCTCTACCCAAGCTAGTTGAGAGAAACGATAATGGCACTTTCTTGGCAATGTTCAGGATCGATCTTGGAGTACAAGATGTTAGATTTGATCCTGATTTAGATGAAGATAAATGGAAGCAATAGATTAAAGGAGATAGTTCACAATCTTGATACAAAAAGAAGAAGAAAGAGATGGTAAAAGGGGCAGTGTAGGTGACAACAACAATAGAGGAAAATAAAAAAACATTAAAATCAAAAAGGCTGAGAAGAGTTGAGGAAAGGATTAAAGGCTGATTATTTGTGACAAAATAATACTTATACCTAGGTTTACTAGGCTTGGATGACACACACATTAAAACAAGGGGTTTTTATCAAAAATTTAAATTATTTGCAAGAGAAGGGATTTGAACTTGGGACTGATTTAAATACGATTTAAAGACCCATTAAAAAACATATAAAATATATTTAAAGTCATAAAAATTCTCACAAATTATAAATAAAAAATTTTAGGGTTTTAATTGGCAAGATTAATAAAAAATTGAAGAAAGACGAGCTCTTACTCAGGCTAGTTGAGAGAAACAATAATGGAACTTTCTTGGAAATGTTAAGGATCGATCTTGTAGTTCAAGATTTTAGAGTTGGTGCTGATTTAGATAAAAAAAAATGGAAGCCATAGATTAAAGGAGATGGTACACAATCTTGATACAAAAAGAAGAAGAAAGAGATGCTAAAAGGGGAGGTGTGGGGGATAACAACAATGGAGGAAAGAAAAAAGACATTAAAATCAAAGAGAATGAAAGGAGGAGAGGAATGAATAGGATTAAAGGCTGATTATTTGTGAAAAAATAATACTTATACCTAGGTTTACTAGGCTTGGACGATGCACACATTAAAATAAAGGGTTTTTGTCAAAAAATTAAATTATTTGCAAGAGAAGGGATTTGATCTTGGGACTGATTTAAATATGATTTAAAGACCCATAAAAAGACTTAAAAATATATTTCAAATCATCACAATTCTTTCAAATTCCAAATCTAGAAATTTCAGTTTTTAATTGGCATGATTAATAAAAAAAATTGAAGAAAGAAGAGCTCTTACCCAAGCTAGTTCAAAGAAACGATAATGGCCATTTCTTGGCAATGTTCAGGATTGATCTTGGAGTTCAAGATTTCAGATTTGGTGCTGATTCATATGAGGATAAATGGAAGCAATAGATTAGAGGAGATGGTGCAAAATCTTGATATAAAAAGCAGAAGAAAGAGATGGTAAAATGGGAGGTGTAGGCGACAACAACAATGGAGGAAAGGAAAAAAAACATTAAAATCAAAGAGAATGAGAGGAGGAGAGGAATGACTAGGGCAATGAAGATGAGGATTAAAGGTTGATTATTTGTAAAAAAATAATGCTTATACCAAGGTTTACTAGGCTTGGGTGACTCAGACATTAAAACTTGGGGTTTTTGTCAAAATAAATAAATTATTTGCAAGAGAAGGGATTTGAACTTGGGACTGATTTAAATACGATTTAAAGACCCATTAAAAACTGAAAAAATATATTTAAAATCTTCACAATTCTCCCAAATTCCAAATATGGAAATTTAGGTTTTTAATTGCCAAGATTAATAAAAATTGAAGAAAGAAGAGCTCTTACCCAAGCTAGTTGAAAGCGCACATTAATACAATGGTGTTTTTCAAAAAATTAAATTGTTTACAAGAGAAGGGATTTGAACTTGGGACTAATTTAAATACGATTTAAAGACCCATTTAAAACTGAAAAATATATTTAAAATCTTCACAATTCTCCCAAATTCCAAATCTGGAAATTTAGGTTTTTAACTTGCAAGATTAATAAAAAATTTGAAAAAGAAGAACTCTGACCTAAGCTAGTTGAGAGAAACGATAATGGAACTTTCTTGGCAATGTTCAGGATCGATCTTGAAATTCAAGATTTTATATTTGGTGCTAATTTAGATGAGGAAAAATGGAACCAATAGATTAAAGGAGATAGTGCACAATCTGTAACAAAAAGAAGAAGAAATACATGGTAAAAGGGGGGGTGTGGGCGACAACAACAATGGAGGAAAGAAAAAAAACAATAAAATCAAAGAGAATTTGAGAAAGAGAGGAATGACTAGGATTAAAGGATAATTATTTGTGACAAAATAATACTTATACCTAGGTTTACTAGCCTTGGATGACACATACATTAAAACAAGGGGTTTTTGTCAAAAAATTAAATTGTTTGCAAGAGAAGGGTTTTAAACTTGGGACTGATTTAAATACGATTTACAAACCTATTCAGAAACTAAAAAAATATATTTCAAATCATCAAAATTCTCCCAAATTCCAAATCTAGAAATTTAGGTTTTTAATTGGCAAGATTAATAAAAAAAATTAAAGAGAGAAGAGCTCTAACCCAAGCTAGTTGAGAGAAACGATAAGGGCACTTTCTTGGCAATGTTCAGGATCTATCTTGGATTTTAAGATTTCAAATTTGGTGTTGATTTAGACGAGGATAAATGGAAGCAATAGATTAAAGGATATGATGCACAATCTTGATCAAAAAGAAGAAGAATGTGATGGTAAAAGGGTAGGTGTAGGCGACAACAACAATGGAGGAAAGGAAAAAAAAAACATTAAAATCAAAAGAATGAGAGGAGGAGAGGAATGACTATGACAATAAGGAGGAGGATGAAAGGCTGATTATTTGTGAAAAAATAATACTTATACCTAGGTTTACTAGGCTTGGACGACACACACATTAAAACAAAGGGCTTTCTCAAAAAATTAAATTATTTGCAAGAGAAGGGATTTGAACTTGGGATTGATTTAAATACGATTTAAAGACAAATGAAAAAACTTAAAAAATATATATAACATCATCAAAATTATCCCAACTTCAAAATTTGGAAATTTAGGTTTTTACTTGGCAAGATTAATTAAAAAATTGAAGAAAGAAGAGCTCTTACTCAAGCTAGTTAAGAGAAATGATAATGGCACTTTCTTGGCAATGTTCAAGATCGATCGTGGAGTTCAAGATTTCAAATTTGGTGCTGACTTAGATGAGGATAAATGGAAGCCATAGATTAAAGGAGATGGTGCACAATCTTGATACAAATAGAAGAAGAAAGAGATGGTAAAAGGGGAGGTGTAGGTGACAACAACAATGGAGGAAAGGAAAAAAACATTAAAATCAAAGAGAATAAGAGGAGGAGAGGAATGACTAGGATTAAAGACTGATTTTTTTGTGACAAAATAATACTTATACCTAGGTTTACTAGGGTTGGACGACGCACACATTAAAATAAGGGGTTTTTATGAAAAAATTAAATTATTTGCAAGAGAAGGGATTTTAACTTGGGACTGATTTAAATACGATTTAAAGACCCATTAAAAAACTAAAAAAATATATTTAAAATCATCAAAATCCTTCCAGATTCCAAATCTGGAAATTTAGATTTTGAATTGGCAAGATTAATTAAAAAATTGAAGAAATAAGAGCTTTTACTCAAGCTAGATGAGAGAAACAATAATGACACTTTTTTGGTAATGTTCAGGATCTTGGAGTTTAATATTTTAGATTTGAAACAGATTTAGATGAGGACAAATGGAAGGAATAGATTAAAGCAAATAGTGCACAATCTTGATACAAAAAGAAAAAGAAAGAGATGGCAAAAGGGGAGGTGTAGGCGACAACAACAATGGTGGAAAGGAAAAAAACATTAAAATTAAAGAAAATGAGAGGAGGAGAGGAATGATTAGAGAAATGAAGAGGAGGGTTAAAGACTGATTATTTGTGACAAATTAATACTTATACCTAGCTTTACTAGGCTTGGACAATACATACATTAAAACAAGGGGTTTTTGTCAAAAAATTAACTTATTTGCAAGAGAAGGGATTTAAAGTTGGGATTGATTTAAATACGATTTAAAGACCTATTAAAAAATTGAAAAAATATATGTAAAATCATCACAATTCTCCCAAATTCAAAATCATGAAATTTAGGTTTTTAATTAGCAAGATTAATCAAAAAATTGAAAAAAGAATAGTTGTTACCCAAACTTGTTGGGAGAAGGTTTAAGTATTAAAGGCTGATTATTTGTGAAAAAATAATACTTATAACTAGGTTTACTAGCTTTGGACGACACACGCATTAAAACAAGGGGTTTTGTCAAAAAATTAAATTACTAGCAAGAGAAGGGATTTAAAGTGGGATTGATTTGAATACAATTTAAAGATCCATTAAAAAATTGAAAAAATATATGTAAAATCATCACAATTCTCCCAAATTCCAAATCTTGAAATTTAGGTTTTTAATTAGCAAGATTAATAAAAAAAATTGAAGAAAGAAGAGCTTTTACCCAAACTTGTTGAGAGAAACGATAATGAGACATTCTTGGCAATGTTCAGGATCTATCTTGGAGTTCAAGATTTCAGATTTGGTGTTGATTTAGGTGAGGACAAATGGAAGTAATAGATTAAAGGAGATGGTGCACAATCTTGATACAAAAAAGAAGAAGAATGAGATGGTAAAAGGGTAGGTGTAGGGGACAACAACAATGAAGGAAAGGAAAAAAAACATTAAAATCAAAGAGAATGAAAGGAGGAGAGGAATGACTAGGGCAATGAGGAGGAGGATTAAAAGCTGATTATTTATGAAAAAATAATACTTATACCTAGGTTTATTAGGCTTGGACGACACACATTAAAACAAGGGGGTTTTTGTCAAAAAATTAAATTATTTGCAAAAGAAGGGATTTGAACTTAGGACTAATTTAAATACGATTTAAAGACCCTTTAAAAAATTGAAAAATATATTTAAAATCATCAAAAATTTCCCAAATTCCAAATCTTGAGATTTAGGTTTTTGATTGGCAAGAAGAGCTCTTACCCAAGCTAGTTGAGAGAAACGATAATGGCACTTTCTTGGCAATGTTCAAGATCGATCTTGGAGATCAAGATTTTAGATTTGGTGCTGATTTAGGTAAGGATAAATGGAAGCAATAAATTAAAGTTGATGGTGAACAAGCTTGATACAAAATGAAGAAGAAAGAGATGGTAAAAGGGTAGATGTAAGGGACAACAACAATGATGGAAAGGAAAAAAACATTAAAATCAAAGAGAACGAAAGGAAGAGAGGAATGCCTAGGGAAATGAGAAGGAGGATTAAAGGCTGATTATTTTTGAAAAATTAATACTTATACCAAGGTTTACTAGGTGACAAGTCATAAAAGTAACATATTTTAATTCCATTCTTAATGTGTTTTTGGATGATTAATTATGTAAATTAGTGAATTTGATGCTCCTAATCCTTTAAATTCTTGTTTCTATACTTAGGAGAGAATTTGGGAGCAAAAGGAGCGAAAAAACAAGTCAAATCAGATAAATAGAGTTATTTCCAGGATCCACACGGCCTAGGCATTTCCACACAAGCTGGCCACACGCCCATGTGAGCCACACAGGCTGGCCCGTGTTGATAGCACACCCTGCTTCCCAATACGCGGAAAAACCCAATTTTTGGGTTTTCTGAGCATTCTAAAGTCTATAAATACCAATTAGAAGAAGATCTAGTGGAGCACGCAGAGAAGATTGAAAAGAACACTCAAAGAACACCATCGGAGCCAACTCAAAAGCGGATCTCCTTCAAGATTGAAGATATCCTTTTAACTTCTTTCGAAATTTTATTGAATTTCTTTATGTCTTGTGGTTTTTCTAACTTTGAGATGTTTTCATTCAAATTTATGAACTAAATTCCCTAGATACCTAGGGAAGATAAAACCTGTGATGAATCTTATTATTTAGTTCTTTAATATTTTCGGGATATTAATTCATGTTTAATGTGCTTATTTTAGTGGAGTAAAAGTCCATATTTAAGAGTAGATCTAACATAATTGAGTGAAGTTGCATGCAATCCTAGAAATAGGACGACAGAAATCTATCGGATTAGAGTCAAATCTAATAGGGGAATCCATAAATCGAGTTAATGCAACGATAAGGGTTTTAATTAGAAAGAGATTTCAATTAATCAACCTAGAGTCAGTTTTTCTTATTCTCAAAAGAGATATTAACATAATTTATGGAATTCTACGGATCAAGACACAAGTGAATAAATCGTTTAATTCAAATTCAGAATAATAAGTGAAGTCTAGGTGGATTCTTTCCTGTGTATTGTCTTTCTCATTGGTTATCTTCGATTATTTTCCTATTTCATTCTCTGTTGTGTTCTAAGTTAAATTAGTTTAGTAAATTTAGATTAAAAACAATCACCCCAATTTGTCAGCTAAATAATAGAAAAATGGTAATTACTAGTACTTTTAGTCTCCGTAGATACGATATTCCCTACTCACCATAGCAATATTATTGTTCGATAGGTGCACTTGCCTTTTTCGTAATTAAAGTTAGTTTAGTGGCCATCACTAGGCTTGGACGACACACACATTAAAATAAAGGGGTTTTTGTCAAAAATTTAAATTATTTAGAAGAGAAGGGATTTGAACTTGGGACTGATTTAAATATGATTTAAAGACCCAGTAAAAAATTGAAAAAATATATTTAAAATCATCAAACTTCTCTCAAATTCCGAATCTAGAAATTTAGGTTATTAATTGGCAAGATTAATCAAAAAATTTAAGAAAGAAGAACTCTTACCCAAGCTAGTTGATAGAAACGATAATGGCACTTTCTTGGCAATGTTCAGGATCAATCTTGGAGTTTAAGATTTCAGATTTGATGCTTTAGATGACAAAAGAAAGCAATAGATTAAAGGAAATGGTGCACAATCTTGATACAAAAAGAAGAAGAAAGAGATGGTAAAATGGGAGGTGTAGGCAACAACAACAATGGAGGAAAGGAAAAAAAACATTAAAATCAAAGAGAATGAGGGGAGGAGAGGAATGACTAGTGCAATGAGGAGGAGGATTAAAGGCTTATTATTTGTAAAAAAATAATACTTATACCTTGGTTTACTAGGCTTGGACGACACACACATTAAAATAAGGGATTTTTGTCAAAAAATTAAATTATTTGCAATAGAAGGGATTTGAACTTGGGACTGATTTAAATGCGATTTAAAGACCCATTAAAAAAATAAAAAATATATTAAAAATCATCAAAATTCTCCCAAAATTCCAAAGCTGAATATTTAGGTTTTTCATTGGCAAGATTAATCAAAAAATTGAAGAAATAAGAGCTCTTACCCAAGCTAGTTGAAAGAAACGATTATGGCACTTTCTTGGCAATGTTCAGGATCGATTTTGGAGTTCAAGATTTTAGATTTGGTGCTGATTTAGATGAGGATAAATGGAAGAAATAGATTAAAGGAGATGATGCGCAATCTTGATACAAAAAGAAGACGAAAGAGATGGTAAAATGAGAGGTGTAGGCAACAACAACAACAATGGAGGAAAGGAAAAAAAAAACATTAAAATCAAAGAGAATGAGAGGAGGAGAGGAATGACTAGGGCAATGAGGAGGAGGATTAAAGGCTGATTATTTGTAAAAAATAATACTTATACCTAAGTTTACTAGGCTTGGACAACACATACATTAAAACAAGGAGGTTTTGTCAAAACATTAAATTATTTGCAAGAGAAAGGATTTGAAGTTAGGGCTAATTTAAATACGATTTAAAGACCCATTAAAAAACTGAAAAAAATATATTAAAAATCATCAAAATTCTCCCAAATTCCAAATCTGGAAATTTAGGTTTTTAGTTGGCAAGATTAATCAAAAAATTGAAGAAAGAAGAGTTCTTACCCAAGCTAGTTGAAAGAAATGATAATGGCACATTCTTGGCAATGTTCAGAATCGATCTTGGAGTTTAAAACTTCAGATTTGGTGCTGATTTAAATGAGGATAAATGGAAGCAATAGATTAAAGGAGATGGTGCACAATCTTGATACAAAAAGAGGAAGAAAGAGATAGTAAAATGGGAGGTGTAGGCGACAACAACAATGGAGAAAAGGAAAAAAAAACATTAAAATCAAAGAGAATGAGAGAAGGAGAGGAATGACTAGGGCAATGAGGAGGAGGATTAAAGGCTTATTATTTGTGAAAAAATAATACTTATACCTAGGTTTACTAAGGTTGGATGACACACACATTAAAATAAGGGGTTTTTGTCGAAAAATTAAATTATTTGAAAGTGAATGGATTTGAACTTGGGACTAATTTAAATACGATTTAAAACCCATTAAAAAACTGAAAAAAATATATTAAAAATCATCAAAATTCTCCCAAATTCCAAATCTGGAAATTTAGGTTTTTAATTTGCAAGATTAATCAAAAACTTGAAGAAATAATAGTTCTTACCCAAGCTAGTTGAGAGAAATGATAATGGGACTTTCTTGGCAATGTTCAGAATCGATCTTGGAGTTCAAGATTTCAGATTTGGTGTTGATTTAAATGAGGATAAATGGAAGCAATAGATTAAAGAAGATGGTGCACAATCTTGATACAAAAAGAAGAAGAAAGAGATGGTAAAATAGAAGGTTTAGGCGACAACAACAATAAAGGTTTATCTTGTCCTGGGTTGATTGCAAAACCTTGGGAATTGAGTTCTTGTTCCCGTGTAGGTCCTAGTAACTCTCATATACGTCTCAGATCCCAATGTTGATAGGTTTATCATTAAGACCTAATGTCACAATTTCGTTATGTTCAGGCAATTTTTGTTGGTGTAATGTCATACCATTACCCACAATTGACACATTGTTACCATTCCAAATTTGAATGTCAAGTTCTTGTAGGCATATATCTTGTCCTTTACAGATGCTTCACCATGTCCATGAGTCAGTGGGTCGGGATTGTACTAAAAGGAAATCTGTGAAGTACAATATTTAGCTAATAGGATTGATTTTGCTACTAAGTGAGGTTGCGTTAAGTTTCTACACTTGTTTGCAAAGGAGGGCGTCATTCATCATTTTCGTCTTTTGAATTCCTAGACCTCTAAGAGATTTTGATGTGCAAAGATGATCCCAATTGTATAAATGTAATTTTTTTAGTGTTTTCATCCTTTCCCTACCAAAAGTCATGAATGATTTTGTCGAGCTTCTCTGTAATGTTCTTGGGAGCTTTGGTGCAGGAAAGTGTATACAGGGGTGCTACAAATAGTGTGGATTGAATGAGGACTAACTTTTTGGTCTGAGAAAGAAGACAAGCTTTCCATGTTGCCAATTTACTTTAGACTTTTTCCACCGTTGATTGGAAAAAGAGTCGTCGGTTATATAGGTGTCCCATATGGTGTATCCTAAATATTTTTTGGGATTTTTCGAACATCATACACCCAAAATCCTTGTAATCCACTGTTTGTGTTGAGCTTTCCTTGCTTTGCAGAAGAAGACTTCAGATTTACTGTAGTTAATAGAAAGCCCTGAGAAGTGGCAATAGGTGTTGACAATAGCTTTTAAGGCTTGTGTTGATTGGATTGTGGCTTTGAGGAAAAGATAAAGAGTCGTTAGAAAAAAGTAGATGATTAATAGGCATGTAATGTTTGCCGATGCAAACCCTTGATACTTGTGAGGATTGTTCAGCTTGGAGTAGCAGCAAGGAGAGGACGTTTTGGCATAGGCGAAACAGGTAGGGAGAAAGTGGGTCCTTGGTGGAGTCCTCGATGTGGATGAGCATTAATTAAAATTTGATAGGACACGGTTTTTATGCACCGGGATATTAACTAAAGCCAATGATTGTTGAAACCCATATTCCTCAAAACAGCAATAAGAAAATCTCAGTTTATGCGGTAATAGGCTTTGCACATGTCAAGTTTCAACGTTGCTAGAATTCCTTTTTCCTACCATTTGGATCAGATGGTATGAAGTTCACTTCCCAGTAATATGTTATCCATAATGTTCTAACCACGAGTGAATGTGTTTTGGAATGGTGATATGACAACATCCATTATTAGCTTGAGGCGGTTAACAACTTTTTAGCAAATTTTATAAATTACACTATAGAGATTAATTGGTCGGAAATTACTAAAGCTATGTTGGAGGGTATCTTTCAAGATAAGTGTAAATAAAATTCGTCTAAATTAAAAAACCCGACACAAGGTTGTGTGGTCAGAGAGCCGACTATATCCCAATTATGTTGATAAAAGAATCCTGATTTGCCATCAATGCTAGGGGCTTTTGATGGCCGTTGAATTGAATTCCCTTATACTAGACATATTATATTGTAATATTATGTATATGAATGAATTATAAAATATACTTTTGTAATTTATATTGAGGAAAGGATTTTATTGTAATTAGAAATAATATTTTTAACTCTTGTAAATAAAATGTGTAAATAAGTTAGGGAGTTTGGTTCACATAATTTTTGTTAATGTAATATTACTTATTGTTGGTAACTTTTTATTGGACTCTACAATTTAATATTCTCAGAAATTTAAATCTTTCTTATATTTAATATTTTTATTAAAAAGTCTTTAAATTTAGGCAATATACTGTCTTGACTTGTATGTAGCTCTTATTAGACACCTATTTGACATAAATTCAAATCCTATCACCCCATCTCTTACTACCAATATTGTACAAAAGATATTTATATTGAATCAATAATTTTATTTATTGAAGTGAATTTCATTTAATTATTAATTATTTTATTATAATAATTTAAAATATAGTATTAATTGTATGTAACGATGGTTAAAACTCTTATCGACATCTCTTTGACACAAGTTCAAACTATGTTACTCTCATCCTTAATATTTTATAAAAAGTAATTTAAAGTCTGTACATAATATATTTACTTAATTTATAAAAAACATAAAATGAAAGGAAATCTATACATATATATATATAAGGAAAACATATCATAAAATTGAAGATTATCTCTTAATCTTACTTACATTACCTAGAGCTGAATTAAGATTACCCCTATATTTTAGAATAAGATTATTTACTATTGGGCCCAGAGGGCACGTATGAGGTGGCTTCCGAAAGGTGACAGGAACACTCGCTATTTCCACGCACGCGCCACGGGTAGAGAAAAAGAAAAATCAAATTGAAAAGTTGAAAGACTCAAGGGGGACGTGGCATACGGATAAAAAAGAAATTTGTAACGTAGCCTGGAGCTATTTTAATGAGCTTTTTAAGTAAACTACCGCTCCTTTTATTGAACCTGACTTGCATTATATTCATTCATGCATTACTGACCAAATTAATGCTAATTTGGATAGGGAATTCACGGATGAAGAAATCATCACAGCCTTTAGAAACATGGACCCACGCAAGGCTCCTGGATGTGACGGTCTCTCAGGTCACGACGTTGTCAAGGGCAACAAAGATGCTGCTTGTGTTAAAGAAACCCTGCTATTGTTTTAATTCCTAAAATAAAATAACCTATTGATATGACTAATTTTCGGCCTATAAGGCTCTGTAGGTTTATTCATAAAATTATCTCCAAAGTCCTGGGATGTATGATCCACGACAACGTTATAATTACGGACGAACTGATGTACTCTCTCCAGAGCTCAAAGAACGATCCGAATAAAGGCTTCGTAGTTAAATTTGATATGAGTAAGGCCTATAACCAAGTTGAGTGGAACTTCCTTGAAAAAGCTATGGAAAAATTTAATTTTAATTCAAGTTGGGTGGATAAAATTATGCGGTGTGTGTGCTCTGTCTGGTATATGGTTAAGTGTCATTCGATGTTGTCCGATATTTTTATCCCGGAAAGGGGTCTCCGACAAGGGACCCCTTGTCCCCTTACTTTTTTTTTTATATGCATGGAAGTTCTTTCCCATATGCTTATTCAGGCTCAAAATGCTAATACCATCAAAGGTACTCGGGCAAGTCAGAATGGCCTGAGCATTAATCATCTTTTCTTCGCTGATGACGCTCTTCTTTTTGTTAGGAATAAGAAAAATGAAGTTGATGAGTTCATGAAGATCCTAATTCGAAAAGATTTCAGGTCAAAGCATAAACCTCGACAAGTCCATGGTGTATTTCAGTCCGAACACCCGTGTCTCAACGCCATTATTTTGGTAGTTTACTAAAAAAGAAGATGGTGGATAAGCTTGTAGAAAATTGATTAATATTTGGAGAAATAAAACAAAAAAAATTGATAAAGAATATAATGAGAAGAGAAATAATTTTTTTATGGAAGAAAGAAAACACTCTTTCTAATAAATTTTTATTTCACTCACTCTTAAAAAATTCTTCATCTACAGCAGGAATTGTGACTATTCATTTACATAACTTAAATGCTATAGGAGTTGTGACTATTCATGCATGTGTGTAACTTTTTATCTTCAAGTCTCTTCACTCTTCATATTCAAGTCTCTTCACATTTCTAACTTTTCATAATTTATTTTGTACAAGATTAATTTAATTATGTGCCAACAATGCCTCCCTTAAATTAAACTTGCTTCGAACTCCCAACCTTTCAACATTTTTCTTGAAGACTTGTCCACTTAGCGGCTTTGTGAAGATATCAGCCATCAGATCTTCTGTCTTGCAATATTCAACTTGAATATCACCATTATTCACTAGTTCCCTCAAGAAGTGATACCGAATGCGAATGTGTTTTGTCCTTCTATGAAGAACTGGATCTTATGTGACCAAAATAGTAGAACTATTATCACAAAACAAAATCATTGACTTGCACTGCTTCTGCTTAAGACTCTCCAAAATTCCACGTAACCAAATCAATTGACATCCTGAATAAGATGAAACGATATATTCAGCTTTTGTAGTCGAAAGCGCCACAACTGATTGTTTCTTTGAGCTCCATGAAATTGCACCACTACCAAGGTGAAAAACATAACCAGAAGTGCTTTTGCTATCATCAATGCTTCCTGTAAGCTAACAGCATACACGATGTCAGGCCTTGTCGAAGTCAGATACATTAACTTCCCAACCAAACTTCTGAATATGGTGGAATTGACAAGCTTTCCTTCACCCTCTTTAGATAACTTCAAACCTGTGATGCATGGAGTAGAAACTGGATTAGCATTTTCAATCTTGAACTTTTTTAGAACTTCCTTTTCGTATCTTTCTTGTGAAATAAAAATTCCTTTCTCGGATTGATGAACTTCAATGCCAAGAAAATGATGAAGTTCTCCCAAATCTGTCATCTCAAATTCTGCCATCATTGAGTGCTAAAATTCATTCAAAATTTTCACATCATTTCCTGTGAAAATAAGATCATCAACGTAGAGACTTACAACAATGAATCTTCCTTTAGAATTGCCTTTGATGTAGAGAGTATGCTCACATGGACATTTATGGAATCCACAATTCTGAAAATAAGAATCGATGCAGCTGTACCAAGCTCGGGGTGATTGCTTCAACCCGTATAAAGCTTTCTTCAACTTGTAAACTTTTTCTATTTCTCATTTTTAGACAAACCCAGGTGGTTGATCAACATAGACTTCTTCTTTGAGAACACCATTCAAAAACACAGATTTTACGTCCATTTGGAACAATTTCCAATTATTTTGGGCAGTAAGAGAAATAAGTAACCGAACTGTCTCAAGTCTTGAAACTAGAGCAAATACCTCTGTAAAATCTTCTCCTTCCTTTTGCTTGTATCCTTTTGCAACCAGTCTTGCCTTGTACTTGTTGATAGAGCCATTCGGATTCATCTTTGTCTTGTACACCCATTTGACTCTTATTGAATTCTTGTACGGCAGCAAATATGTGAGCTCCTATGTATCATTGTTTTCAATTGAGCAAATATCTTCTTTCATGGATTTCCTCCATATTTCTTCTTGATATGCATTATCAAAAGAAATTGGATCTTCTCCTGCAAAGAAGGCAAAAAATACAGCATCAGTTTGCATAACTTCATCAGTTACATCATATAACTCTTAGATGCTTCTCATTTTTCGAATTAGGCTGGATAAAGAAGAATTTGATGAAGAACTTGGGGAAGCAGGAGGATTTCCTGCTTGAGCATCATCTTTAGCATTCTCAATTACTGCCTCTTCTTCTTCTTCTTCAAGTTCAAAAAGGAAAAATTAGTAAATTTTCCTTTTCAACTTCCATATATTCAAACATGGAATTTTCATCAAACCGAACATCTCGGCTTATCACAGTCTTCTTTGTCACCGGATTGTACAACTTGTATGCCTTACTTCTTTCACTATAGCTAATGAAAATGCATTTCTCTGACTTGTCATCCAACTTGCTTCTCATTGCATCTGGAATATGAGAGTAAGCAACACTCCCAAATACTCTAGGATGACGAACACTAAGCTTTGTACCATACCACACCTCATGTGGTGTGCAATTCTCCAAGCTTCTTGTCGGTGATCTGTTTATAAGATAAACTGCACAGGAAATAGCTTCAGCCCAAAATCTTCTTGATAACCTCTTCTTCTTAAGAAGACATCTAGCCATTTCTATAATTGTTATGTTCTTTCTTTCACACACACCATTTTGTTGAGGTGTATGGCAGACTGTCATTTCATGCCAGATGTCACTATCTCGGTAATATTTCTCAAATTCTTTAGAAAAATATTCACCTCCACGATCTGTCTGCAAGGTGTTAATTTTCTGCCCAATAAAGTTCTCCACTTCTGCCTTGAAATCTTTGAATCTCTGAAAAGCCTCTGATTTTTCTTTGACACAATACATCCATAACTTTCTTGATTAATCATCAATGAAAGAGATAAAGTAACGATTACCTTCCAAAGATGAAACTGTCATTGGACCACAAAGATCCGAGTGAATAAGTTGCAATGGTCTTCTTGCTTTCCACGAGGATTGAGAAGGAAAAGTAATTTTGTGTTGCTTTCCAAGCTGACATGCTTCACAAACATCATCAAGCCGATCGATTTTTGGTAAACCTCTGACCATCATCTTCCTTGAAATCATCTCCAAATTTCCATATCTATCATGCCATAACGTTGAAACTTCTTTATGAGCACCAATAAAGCAAGACATATTTTGATTTTGAAGGGTGAGAGAGAAAAGATTATTTGATGCCACTCTAACTCTAGCAACAACTTGATTTTTCCTTGACAAATAGCAAGCTATGTCACGGAAATGAATATCATACCCTTTCTTCAAGAGATGCCCAACGCTAAGTAGATTATTTTTAAGACTAGGAACAAAATAAACTTCAGACATTTTCTCTACCCTTCCTTACTTTGTTTTGAACTCCAACTCACCAACACCGCTAATTTTTTAAGCTTTGCCATCTCCTACTTTTACTTCTCCACAATCAGATTCAAATAACTTCGAAAATAAATTTTTGTTACCTGTCATATACTTGCTAGCACCACTATCTATGTACCTGACATCATCAATCTCTCCACCATGAGACACAAGCAACAAAGTTTCTTGCTTTTTCTCTTGATTATTTTGTACTATATTAGCTTCATTTTTCTCTTCTTTCTTGTACCAGCATTCACTTGCCAAATGACCAGGTTTGCGACAATGATAGCATTCAAAATAGCCACGACCTCTTCCTCTTTGATTTCTACGTCCATGTCCTCTTTGTGATCCTCTAAAATTCTGACTTTGGTTGCTTCTTTCCACCCATTCTCCGTGCTTGCATCTTCACCACTTTCACGAGCATTTGGGCCTCTTCCTCTAAAATTTCTTCCTTTTCCACGACCACGATCGCTCCCTCTTTGATTTTTAAAGTCTCTCTTCTTCTCATTTAAAGATAACTTTGACTGGAGTGCTTGATCTAGAAAATGTCTAAATTTTATTTTGTTCCTTGTCTTAAAAATAATCTGCTTAGCGTTGGGCATCTCTTGAAGAAGGGGTATGATATTCATTTCTGTGACATGGCTTGCTATTTGTCAAGGAAAAATCAGGTTGTTGCTACAGTTGGAGTGGCATCAAATAATCTTTTCTCTCTCACCCTTCAAAATCATAATATATCTTGCTTTATTGGTGCTCATAAAGGAGTTTCAAAGTTATGGCATGATAGATATGGACATTTGAACTATGGAAATTTGGAGATGCTTTCAAGGAAGATGATGGTCAGAGGTTTACCAAAAATCGATCGGCTTGATGATGTTTATGAAGCATGTTAGCTTGGAAAGAAACACAAAATTTCTTTTCCTTCTCAATCCTCGCGGAAAACAAGAAGACCATTGCAACTTATTCACTTGGATCTTTGTGGTCCAATGACAGTTTCATCTTTGGGAGGTAATCGTTACTTTATCTCTTTCATTGATGATTACTCAAGAAAGTTACGGGTGTATTGTGTCAAAGAAAAATCAAAGGTTTTCAGATATTCAAAGATTTTAAGGCAGAAGTGGAGAACTTTACTGGGCTAAAAATTAACACCTTGCGGACAGATCGTGGAGGTGAAATTTTTCAAAGGAATTTGAGAAATATTATTGAGATATGGCATCCAGCATGAAATGACAGTCCGCCATACACCTCAGCAAAATGGTGTGTGTGAAAGAAAGAACCGAACAATTATGAAAATGGCTAGATGTCTTCTTAAGAAGAAGAGGTTATCAAGAAGATTTTGGGCTGAAGCTGTTTCCTGTGCAGTTTATCTTATAAACAGATCCCGACAAGAAGCTTGGAGAAATGCACACCACATGAGGCGTGTATGGTACAAAGCCTAGTGTTCGTCATCTTAGAGTATTTGGGAGTGTTGCTTACTCTCATATTCCAGATGCAATGAGAAGCAAGTTGAATGACAAGTCAGAGAAATGTATTTTCATTGGCTATAGTGAAAGAAGTAAGGCATACAAGTTGTACAATCCGGTGACAAAGAAGACTGCGATAAGCCGAGATGTTCGGTTTGATGAAAATTCCATGTTTGAATATATGGAAGTTGAAAAAGAAAATTTGCCAATTTTTCTTTTTGAACTTGAAGAAGAAGAAGAGGCAGTAATTGAGAATGCTGAAGATGATGCTCAAGTAGGAAATCCTCCTGCTTCCCCAAGTTCTTCACCAAATTCTTCTTCATCTAGCCCAATCCGAAAAACGAGAAGCATCCAAGAGTTATATGATGTAACTGACGAAGTTGTGCAAAATGATGTTGTATTCTTTGCCTTCTTTGTAGAAGAAGATCCAATTTCTTTTGATGATGCATATCAAGAAGAAAAATGGAGGAAAGCCATGAAAGAAGAGATTTGCTCAATTGAAAACAATGATACATGGAGCTCATGTGTTTGTTTGCCGACAAGAATTCAATTGGAGTCAAATGGGTGTACAAGACAAAGATGAATCTGAATGGCTCTATCAACAAGTACAAGGCAAGACTGGTTGCAAAAGGATACAAGCAAAAGGAAAGAGAAGATTTTACAGAGGTATTTGCTCCAGTTTCAAGACTTGAGACAATTTGATTACTTATTTCTCTTGCTGCCCAAAATAATTGGAAAATGTTCCAAATGGACGTAAAATATACGTTTTTGAATGGTGTTCTCTAAAAAGAAGTCTATGTTGATCAACCACCTGGGTTTCTCAAAAAATGAGAAGAAGAAAAACTTTACAAGTTGAAGAAAGCTTTGTATGGGTTGAAGCAATCACCCCGAGCTTGGTACAGCCACATCTATTCTTACTTTCAAAAGTGTGGATTCCAAAAATGTCCATATGAGTATACTCTCTACATCAAAGGCAATTCTAAAGGAAGATTCATGGTTGTAAGTCTCTACGTTGATGATGTTATTTTCACAGGAAATGATGTGAAAATGTTGAAAGAATTTCAGCACTCAATGATGGCAGAATTTGAGATGACAGATTTGGGAGAACTTCATCATTTTCTTGGCATTGAAGTTCATCAATCCGAGAAAGGAATTTTTATTTCACAAGAGAGCTACGCAAAAGAAGTTCTAAAAAAGTTCAAGATTGAAAATGCCAATCCAGTTTCTACTCCATGCATCACATGTCTAAAGCTATCTAAAGAGGGAGAAGGAAAGCTTGTCAATTCCACCATATTCAGAAGTTTGGTTGGGAAGTTAATGTATCTGACTTCGACAAGGCCTGACATCGTGTATGTTGTTAGCTTGCAGGAAGCATTGATGATAGCAGAAGCACTTCTGGTTATGTTTTTCACCTTGGTAGCGGTGCAATTTCATGGAGCTCAAAGAAACAATCAGTTGTGGCGCTTTCGACTACAGAAGCTGAATATATCGCTGCATCTTATGCAGGATGTCAATTGATTTGGTTACGTAGAATTTTTTAGAGTCTTAAGCAGAAGCAGAGCAAGTCAAGGATTTTGTTTTGTGACAATAGTTCTACTATTTCGGTCACAAAAGATCCAGTTCTTCATAGAAGGACAAAACACATTCGCATTCGGTATCACTTCTTGAGGGAACTAGTGAATAATGGTGATATTCAAGTTGAATATTGCAAGACGGAAGATCTGATGGCTGATACCTTCACAAAGCCGCTAAGTGGACAAGTCTTCAAGAAAAATGTTGAAAGATTGGGAGTTCGAAGCAAGTTTAATTTAAGAGAGGCATTGTTGGCACATAATTAAATTAATCTTGCACAAAATAAATTATGAAAAGTTAGAAATGTGAAGAGACTTGAATATGAAGAGTGAAAAGACTTGAAGATAAAAAGTTATGTAAATGAATAGTCACAACTCCTGATGTAGATGAATAGTCACTTACAACTCCTATATAAAGAGTTGTATGTGATGAAGAATTTTTAAGAGTGAGTGAAATAAAAATTTATTAGAATAGCCACGACCTCTTTCTCTTTGATTTCCACGTCCACGTCCTCTTTGTGATCCTCTAAAATTCTGACTTTGGTTGGCTTCTTTCCATCCATTCTCCGTGCTTGCATCTTCACCTCTTTCACGAGCATTTGAGCCTTTTCCTCTAAAATTTCTTCCTCTTCCACGACGACGATCTCTCCCTCTTTGATTTTTAAAATCTCTCTTCTTCTCATTTAGAGACAACTTTGAATGGAGTGCTTGATCTAGATCTACTTCCTTCTTCTTGTTGTTTAATCTTTCTTCATGGGCTTGCAACGAACCTGTGAGTTCATCAATAGTCATGGTACTCAAGTCCTTTGATTCTTCAATGGCTACCACAATGTAGTCAAATCTGGAATCCAAAGAACGGAGGATTTTCTCAACACCACGAATATCATCCATAGTTTCACAATTTCTTTTTAATTGGTTGACTATGGACAAAACCCGTGAACAGTAATCAGAAACTAATTCCAACTCTGTTTTTTGCAATCTTTCAAACTCTCCTCGAAGAGTTTGCAACCGAACTCTTCTCACATTTTCATCCCTTTTTCTTAGTGATTCTCGGTTACTTTTGATTCGTTTTTATTATTGTAAGAGGGTGGTAAGAGAGAAAAGGAGAGGATACTTACCTCGGAGGGGGGGAAGCGCCGCATCTTGGCTCACTCCGCTGCAATCGGAGTCTGGGCTGGATGAACAGCGAGCTGGAGCGGCGCGACTCAGGAACGAGAGGAGTTTTTTAGTTTTTTTTATCTTTTTCTTTTCTGATTAGGGTAATAAGGTTAATTTTGGTTTAAGTGGGGAGATGAGAAACGACGTTGTATTGCCTGATTCAGTGGCTCTTAAGCGGTACTGCTTTTAGGTCAGTGACCGATGACCGACCAGACGCGGTTAGATCCACGTGTTCTGGCGTAGGGAGGGGTATTTGCACGACCAGCCCTTCCCCTTTTCTGGTGTTTCTGAATCAAATCCCTTCTTCTTTTCTAATTTGGCCCCCATATTCTACTTTCGTTCCATTTCAGCCCGGCTTGCAACACTGCATTTTGGGGAAGCGGGATATTTCCCAATCGGCCCCCCATGTAATACGCGTGTTGCAGCGTAGTCCCCCTACTTTTCTTTAATTTTATTTTTTTCTATTGATTTGATGTTGTTTGTAATTTAATCCTTCTTGTCATTTAATGTTATTTTTAAGAAATTATTTGTTATTTTATTATGATACTTATTTTTATTATTGTTTTATTGCATTTTATACATTTGTTTTATATAAAGTTAGTCTTCAAGATGGTACTACATATATGTGCGTATGTAATATTATTATTATTATTATTCTTATAAAATTTTTTAGTATATGTGTATATATAATTATATTATTATTTTCAAATGACGGTTTTATGCATGAAAACCTTATTCTTTTAGATTCGTCATTCCATTTTATTTATTTAACCTTTATATATTATTACTAGGTATGTACTATTAATTTTATTAAGTCTTATTTTTATAAATTAGAATTTATTACCCTTTTATTCATTTCTTTAGTTTTAAATCTCTCATTAAAATTCATTCAAAACCTTTATTTGTCTTCTTAATGCTATTACTAAATTGTATCAAATACTTGTACTATTTACTATTGTCTTTTATTATTTTAATTTGTATGAATTTGTGGGATGCTTAAATTTTTATGAATGTTTGTATAATACGATCAAAGTTGATATTTGTATTTGCTTATTATTGGTTTAATTGTTGCTAGCTTAAGTTTAAATTTTTATTTATCTTTTACATCACATATATCGTTGTTTAATCATATTCTTTTTGTGAGAGTTGATTTTTAAAAGCTTCATAGTCGTTTTATTTTATGATCCTAAAAAAGGGGGCTTGGCGTTCATAAATCCCCGAGAGAAACGTGCCCTAACTTACTGGGCTTCGATTCTTTTCGATGAAATTAGACAATCAAGTGCCCATTTTTATTAAAGCCATTCAATTATTAAAATAAAATTCTTAAGGTTTCAAAATGCTTGATCCTAACTTACTGGATACAACATTTTGTTATCTCGTTTTTGAATAAAGGCAATGTCGGTTGTTTAAGAATTTCAAGAGATCAAACCCTAACTTACTGGGTTCGAATTTCTCGATTGGCTTAAATAATCGAATCTCCTTTTTAAATCACGTGATTTTCTAAAAAGGAACAAATTTAATTTCAAAGATTGGATTGTTGCACCCTAACTCACTGAGTGTAGCAATTCATTCCTTCAAAACGAGTCCGTCTTATTATTCCTTCAAAACGACTCCCATTTTATTTTCAAAAGTCGATCCCCGTTTTTTAAAATTCAAAAATGGTTTCGACACATATATCTTAATTATTTGATAGATTAGTAATAGAAATTTTTAACTTTACAAGTAGAGTTGAGATTTTACATGTGTTTTTAAGTTATATTCAAAAAATTAAAATAAATAAGTAAAATCTGTGACAAAATTTCCGATAAAATTAAAAGTTCCATCACATGTGTACTAAATAATTAGCTATACAGTAAAGAGAATTTATTTTCTTGAAAAAGCTACACCATACTTTTTGCTTCCGGGTCTTTAAAGCTAAGCAGCGGTAGATTTTTGAATTAAGTTTAGGGAGCCTAATTAAAAACATTTTAAAAGGGAAATCATAATTTTCCAAAATTTTGAGGGGAGGGGCACCCTTTAAACGGTCCCGTCTCTCAAGCTAAGCATCTTCAAACTTTTAATCTAAAATTGTAAGTTAATTTCAAACAATTTATCTTTTACTGAATTTTTAATTTCAAACAATTGTAAGCTAAGCATCTTCAAACCGTTGATAGCAGTAAAATGTGATTAAACATTTAATTTTAATATATAAGAGTATTGAATTTTAGATTTTTTACATCAACAATACAAAATAAATAAATAAATACTAGAATAAGATAAAGGGATTAATATTCACGAAACTAGGCAAAGATAATAGTAAATAATTGGTGCAGCCTGACCAATCGGCAACACCCATATTTAAAACTTAAAATACGATTTTTTTTAACAATATACACATAAAAACAAAAAAAATTATTTTTTATTGGTGCCTTTGTGTCAGGCAACACCCTATTATCTTTAATAAAATATTTTTTAAGCTGAAAAAAAAACATTGATATGATAAAATTTATCGGGTATTGAAACCCGAACCGTGACCAACGGATCACATCGGTGGCAGGCCGTCAGGCCGATGCTGTCTGCCACCGACATGATCTGTCGGTCACGGTTCGGGTTTCAATACTTGATAAATTTATTACATCCGATTCTTTTTCAACTTTAACTTCAAAAAATATATAATATAAATATTATATTTATTATTATAAAAGGGTTGGGATCACATCTAAGGTAAAGAAAAAAAAAGAGTTTGAAGCTGCTAAGGTATTTTTTAGTATAATTAGTTATTTTAATAAAGCATGTGATTTTGTTAAAAGTTAGTACTTATTATCCTCGAAAATCAAAACAAAAGTATGTTATAATTTTTTAGTATAATTAGTTATATTAGTAGATGTTTAGTATTAAGGTATGATATTTGTGTTAAAAGGTTAGTACTAATTATTTTGCATCTTTAATTTTTTTTATATTACAAGCACTTAGATGATCCTCCTTCCTCCCCACATATTAAGGTGTTAAAAAAACAGATATGTATTTTTTCTAATAATATAATAATTATTAATAGTTTAGAATTGTGTTAAAAGTTTAATTATTTCTATAATAATATGTTAACTTTGAAAAAAACAATTAGAATTGTGTTAGTTTAGATAATTGTAATAGAACTATATATTTTTACAGAGATTGTGGTCTAGGACCAACTTGAAAGTCGGCAGGGAAACTTCCCACATTGACACACCCCGCATTGTTGGGAACTCGTTTCCCTAAATACATAATGTGTGTTCTAATGTGTATACCTTATCGATATATTGTTTGACATTGATAGAGGCATCATCACATGCTATAACGACATGCGCACACGGGTAATGAAGTGTCTGGAATTTCTCACAGTCGCATCGCCTATTTAAGAGATCAACTCCGTATGACCTAGGCGAGATACCCGATCGACAACCAATGGTCTCTATCACCCGAAACGTTTTATAATGTCGAGAATATAATTGAACGTTCATGGACTTCTCTTTTCGATTGTTGACCGCCATTGCCTTCCTAACCGCCTCAATGTGCACAAACCCTACATTCATTTGATTTACTTGTTTGAGCCCTATTATCGGCATCAATGTGGTCATCTAATAGAAAGTAGTTGAGAATACAAATGCAATTATGAGATATCGTGTACACCTTAATATCGCGTTAACAACCTCTACCAGATTGGTAGTCATATGATCATATCTCGAACTGTTATCGAAACTTTGACCCCATTGCCAGGGCTCCATACTCCCAAACCACTCTTATAATGCAGTATTCCTTTGACCATGCATATCAGCTTCGAAGTCAACCCATCTCCATCTAAACTGATATGGCTCCACCTCATACCTTGAACCGTTACAATATGTTACGTGTCATTTGTCAAACTCTAAACATATGGGAAAAAATGAGACAAATAATTACCCATCTTCACAACTTGTCTTCGCCAATTCGTATTTTTGAATTCCTTGTGGAAGTTCATTGCAATGTGTCTGATGTAGTAGACAAATCTCCACGGAACACCTGAACGCCTAATTGCAGCAACTAGACCCTTTGATCTATCAAAAATGATGCAAAAATTGTCTTGAGTGACAACATATCTCCACAAGTTCTCCACGAAAAATTCTTATGACTCTGAGTTCTCTCCTTTAATAATGGAAAAAGCTATTAGTAGAATGTTCCAGTTCCCATCTTGTGCAACTGTAATGAGGAGGATCTATGTATATTTCCCATACAGTTAGGTCTTATCTACCTGCACAAGCGGCTTACAGTGGGGAAAGACCCGAATGCATGGACTGAATGTCCAAAACATACGGTAAAAAGTTTTTTTTTCTCCGGATGTAGTTGGTAAGGCAACGTCTGCAACTTAACAACAGTCCTTGGAATGTACTCTTACATTGCGGCAATCTACCCTTGGAGTTCGTTGTATGACGCATCACAATTTTCGTACAACTGATTCATGGCGCCAACCATGCCTTTCAGTATGAAACTCAGTAGTGGAACCGTTCTTGCATTTCAGTAATCAGCAACAATACAACAATAGTGATGTCGTCTTTAACCATTACCAATATGCAGTTGCAGATGGTTTTTTAATCAAGCTTGCGGTGGTCCTACGTCATACGAGCAGAAGTGCATGTATGAGGCCCAACATATTTCTGCATCTCTCACTATTGGGACCTCTGGATAAATATAGCCCATACCCGCTACTTGCACCCTTTTGTCAACTTCCAACACTCACTAACATAGATCATCGGTTTAGAGTCAACCACCCTGTAGTCGGTAAACACCTTCATACTATAGCACTTGATGGCATTAACACACTCATCTTTGCTGGTGAATCTTTGATCCACGAACAACTATTCCAATTTAGGATCTTCTAACATTAAGTGAGCAGGTATGATGCCTAGGTACTTGGGGAACTCAGAAGCATGTGTCGTATCAGGATCAAAGATTGACATATAGGCCTCGGGATCATTGCGTATGACGATGCCACGGCTCGGGTTTTTGACCAAAGGGGCGTGATCATTTCCATCATTTGATCATTCATCATCGATATTGTCTGGGACATCGTCTAAATCGGGGTCACTAAAATCTTCATATTCGTGATAAGAACAATCATTATTATCGGATCCATCTTCACCAAGTGCATCAATTTCAATAACGATTAGATATATTTGTAATCCACCATTGTACTAACCTAAACATCCAACGTTGAGATCAATGTCAAAATCGTGCATAGACAACCTGGGAACCTTTGTACACGAGTCTTCAACTCCACATTGTTGACTTAATATTGTTACATTTTTAGCGGGCTCTGCATCTGCTAACTCAACAAATAACTAAATCGGTTCAGTGTTCAACCTCCCTGGCGAGCAAAATGCGACCATTGTCTCAACGTCTTCATCGTCTAGAAGCTCCATCTCGGTAAATTTGATAGGATTTGACGAAACCGAAAATTTGTCATATAGTTTCATCATCCTCCTTCCATAATGCCGGGGAATTTTTTCATTGACCTTCTCTCTCATATCACTGACGGGCACGTTCTTATTGAATCTCATTCCCAACGGTTATTTCTAAAATAACACCATCGAAATAAATTGTTGCAAAAAATTGATTCTCTATTTTTTTTTTTGAAATTGCAAAAATAGAAAGAAAAAAAAACTTAATTATTTTATTATAATTGTGTATGTTTAATTTTTATTGTTATTTTATTAAAAACTAACTTTTAAAAAAAAACAACAACATCTAACTATCCTTTAAGCCATAGCAAACAAAATAAATTGTAATACAAAAAAATAAAATGCTAAAATAATTAGCATTAACCTTCTAAAATACAAGTGAAGAAACTTAACTACAATTTTCGTATAAGAAAGAGGAGGAATTTCAAAACTTTTTTTCCTCAAACTCAAGAACCGATGTGTGGGGTTGAGGGACCAAACTAACTCCCTTTTATAATAAAAAAATATTTTTTTAATTGAAAAGAAAAAAAATATTTTATTAAAAATAACAGGGTGTCGCCTGAGACATCAATAATATCAAAAAGATAATTTTTTAAAAGTGAAAAATGATATCGCAAATTGATCAGGCGGCACCAAGTATTTACTTTATCTTTATGTAATTTCACGATTATTAATCTCCTCTAAAAAAACATTAAGGATGAGATTTGTTGTAATGTGTAGATTTTTCATGAAGTGTTAAGTCCTTTCATCGTTAAACTCAAATTTTCAGAAAACCAAAACTATGCTCAGAAGTCAGAACCTCCTCTACTTCTATCCCCAGGGCGCGTCCAGTACAACTCCACAACCTCCCCCACTTCCACGCGTCAAACTAACGCGTGTGCCAGCTTTCACTCAACAGAATCTACAATTAAGAACCGAAAGCCTCCTAAAACGAAACTAGTACACAAACAAATTTAGGGGAAAAACAAAATTAGGTAGGAAAACGGCGAGGCAGCAAAGCAAACCCAGAGGATCTAGGGTTGCCTTGGATCTCTCTGTTTCCAAAGACACATATTTAGGTCTCTCTGTTTTTTTTAATCCATTACTTCTTTGTTTTTCATGTAAATTAGGGTTTTCGAAACGTGTAAGTTGATGCAAAGGCTGAGAGACTCCTTTGTTTTTGGGACAGTGGTGTCTTGCTCTTAAGGTTTTAACCTTTTTTTTATCGATCGAAATCGAATTCTAAAATCGGTGATTTTGGGAATTGGACTCTTTTATCAATTTTATCAGAATCGATGATGGAAAAGGCGGATTTTTGAGATTTTTTAATCTTTAATTTATAATATTATTTTATTTTTGCGATCTGTCAATATGCGAGGACTGCACAAATCCAAAAGGGTTACTTGGGCACCGGATGTTAACCTTTGTCAGGTAAGGATTGCTCTTTTAGTTTCGCAATTCCTAAAATTTGAGCTCCGTTTTAGCTGAAATAGAGAAATGCAAATGAGGGTGGAAAATTTTGAAGTTAAATGGACCTTTATTTTCTTAAACCTGTTAACTGTGTTTGAATTTTATTTGAATCTATTTGGTGGTTAATCTAGTTCATTATTAGTGTTCTTGCAAAGCATAACTGCGAATGTGCTTTTTCATTTTTGGTGAGGGCATTGTTGTATGAAGCCTTTTAGAGTATGAAATTGATGGAATTCTTTCATTCTCTTTCAGTAGTATTTATGGCTAGTTTAGGTTTTACTAACTGGTTTTATGGGAATAAAAATCAATGGAGTTTGGAAATATGTTATGCAAGTTAGACATAGAATATGAAAGAATAGTAGTAAAAGACTGATTTTTAGGTCATTCAGAAATTTCAACGACAATAAATATATTGCTGCAAAAAACTTCGCTGGCTTGTCAATTCCTTTCATTTAATGTTCATCTACTGATCTACAGAGAACAAAAAAACACATAACTGGGGTACGAAATTGAAATTTCGATCAATGCATGTTAAGTTAATAATGTTTGTTAAGTTCTGAAGTCTTGACTTCAAATTTTTGCTTGTAGTTATCAGAGAAGCTTGTTATTTGTTGCCTTTCCTTTTTCATGTAGGATAATTGTGTCTCTAAACTGTCTTCAGTATATCCCCTTTTCCCCAAGTCGTAAATAATTTGAAAGAATATATAATTTCATTTGAAGAAGTTCCAATTGTGACATCTGATTTGTATGTGTACGGTTCCTTACAACATGAAGGGACATCTGCCTTCAGTCCTAAGATTTTCAATTCAAAGTAGAGCCAAGCTGAAATGAGATGTTACTCTTGTCTGATGTGAGATTTCAGTACTAACTGAAAATATAAATACTTCTCTTAACAGATAAGGCTCTTTCTATCAGAGGAATCACCTTTACAAGTTGGGTTGGGAGCTCAAGATCACCTCCAAGCAAAAACGTCTTCTATATCACATTTAAATGGGGCAACTGTGGATGACTTTCTGCCTCCTGGCTTTGAAGGATCTCGTTCTACAGATCAAATGCAGATTAACTTGACAGAAATCCTTGTCGTCAAATGGAGATGTCCTCTCAGAGTAACAACTCTAAAGACTTAGTTTTTGGCCATTTCCGTTTTGGTTTGATTTATAATTATTGCTCTCAGCATTTTCATCAACGCCGATTTTGTATTTCCACAGTTTGTATTGGACTTGAATTGGCAAGTGGTTGCCGGAGAGGAAAGTAAAGAGGCAGATGTTCAAAACCAAAGAGAACTGAGAGTGCTTGAGGCTGTTTATCCACGCCCATCTGCAATTCCTACAAAGTTTGATACTTCCCTTTTTCTTTTAATTTGAGGGGGGTGGGTTTTATAGAACTGCTTCCCTTAAGAGTTTTAATTTGCCCTGACCCTAACTTTCCTTCTTATTATGCAGTCCTTCTGTCTCAGCTGACATGGCAAACTGTCAGTATGATGATAAGCAAACTCCTCAAATACCCATCACTCCCATTGAAGACGAGGATGCGGCAATTGGAACACAATCGAATGTCTTAGCACCGTTCGGTGCCCCCACTAGTTTACAGCCTCAGTTGTTGGATATTTTACCTCATTTGAATTGCAGTATGCCAAGTATTTCAAATGTTCCTACCAATGAGAAACCAACAGCTGCTGCCTTTACAGCAATAAATCAAAGCAATGAAAATGGAAACATGATTGATCCTGACTTGCTCGTCCAAATTCTCAGCAACCCCAAATTGATTGAGAAATTAGTTACAGAACATGGAGTGGCTTCAGGTGTACAAAGCTTACCTATATCATCAATCAATTTGGTACCGTCGTTTGACATGCCTCCATCTGCAGGTCACATCGGTAGAACAGAAAATGATGGAGCGTTTTACGGCAAGTCAAATGGGGTTGGAATTGGAGCCTCAAATAAACATGGTTCGGTTCCTGGTGTATGTCCAATTTCGCATTCAGTTGCAATGGAACTTCCCCAAAAGAAGGATGTAAACTATTACAAGAACTTGATTCAACAGCATGGAGGAGAAAGTCAAGTAGGAGGTCAGAAGTTCAATAACCGATACAATCAACAGTTAAGACCCAACCAAGAAGTAATAAATAACCCGAGGTCAAGAGATTCGAAGCCGAGGATAATGAAACCTTGTATTTACTTTAACAATTCCAGGGGATGCAGGAATGGCGCCAATTGTGCGTACCAACATGATACATCCTCCCAGAACAGGGGCAATAGTATTCCCGACGCCCCTACTGCAAAGAGAATGAAAATGGATAGAGAGATAGGCAGTTGAAAACATACTAGTATGCCTTGATTTTGCAAGTAGTTCAATTATGGCTTTCACCTTGATTTTTCCTTTTATTTTTTGCGTCTTCCATCCACCATTTGATGAATTACTTACCATCACTTGGGGATATCATTTTCTGGGACGGCTTTTCTTTTTGGTGGTTTCCTTGTTCTTCCTTGCTTTGATCCAAATTTGATAATGTTATAGTCCCCCTATATATAACATACATGCAAACTCATCTTCAATTCATTACGTACTTGCTTTTATAATTTTATATACAATATATATATTCCTTAAACTATTTAAAAGATGTTATGCACTTAAATTTATGAATATTATACACCTAAATATGTTCCAAAATCATATTTTATTTTCAAGTTGCTGCGATAAAAGACAATTGAGCTGCCCCATAGGCTACATATGAATACCTTAAATGTTCTGTTATAACAGCGGTATATTAATTTGAATGTTGGAGACTACGTTGTTGATTTTAATCTTGGAAGACGACTGTCGAAGAAGAGAACAGCGACAAACCCCAGCAGTATGTTGCATGCACAGAATAGGAGAGTAAAGCGATAGAAAGAGGCCCCAATTTCCCCAAGCGGTTAAAAACTTAATTAGTTCCATGTTCCAAAATTTAATAACTTTCTTCAATTTGATCTAATATTTTTATCCGTATTAATCTCTACCTTTTCTTAAGTTCATAGTGAAATGACATAAGAGAATACCACATCATGAAAATTTAATTTGTTTTACATAAAAATTTCATGTGATGAAATAACACAATTTCAAGTATCAGTGCATCACATTATTATTTCAGTAAAAAAAAAACTTCACAAATTTTGAGACTAAACGTGAAAAGACAAAATTCAGAGACTAAAAATTTATACAACCAATGTACAACAGAACGAAGAAATTGTTTTCTCATTGACGTATCTCTTCGAAATAGTTACAGATGATCCACATGACTGATGGCCAAACCTATTATTATTATTACCAAAGCAAGAAAACTATAGTATTAAATGATGGTTAACGTTGGAGTGAATGGCTCAGCGATCTTCTCGCTGAACTCTGTTGGGATCACCCATCATATCCATCATCATCTTCTCAGGTGAATCATCCCATGTTGCAAATGTTTTCAAGTCAACCTGTACACACGCAGTTCCCATGCTTAAGCCTTGCAACTCAACATTTACACTTCAAGCGGTTTGTAATTGACTTAAATTTTTATAGGGTTTTGGTTACCTTTCTTCTTTGCTCAGTAAAAAGTTCTTCTCTTTTCTTGTATGAATCCTGGACTTCCTTTGCAGTCTTACCACCAAGTCCCCATACTTCGACTTCTGATATCGAAGCTTCTACTGGGAGGAATCCCTGCACCAAATCATTTCAAAGTTCAGTACCGGCCTTTCAGACACTCGAGGAAAAACCTCATATCAGTTCCTTTCCATGTTGAAAAATTATAGCAGGTCATGATAGTTCAAAATTCTCATGAGGGTTCGGATTAGAAGAGACAAAAGACTAATTAGTAGTATGAACTACACACTGTAGCATCAATAAGAGGTTCATAGGATTCTGCATTTATTAAGAGAACTGGATATTAAAGTTGTATCCTATGTACCTGGTTTGGGATAAGGGAACCAGGTTGGTAAGTTTTGTCCATTGCATGGTGGCGAACAGTTAGCTTTGCAAAATCCTCATCTATAAATACCCTCTCATTTGTAGTAGTTCCTCCAAATGCAATTCCCACTGGCTTTGGATGTGATTCATAAACTCTTCCTGTAGGGTGCAAATGACTGTATACATAGTTCTTCTCTTTCCCTGTTAAAATTTTATGATTAATTATATTCACCAAGTCATCCACCGAAAAAGAAAATGGCCCAACAGAAACTTGATTACATAGGCCAGGTAAGGAATGGATCCTAACATCTTCTATGCATGTCCCTTGCCCCCTTCCACAGGCCCCTCCACCCTCCAAGGAATAAAAGACGGACAAAATCTGACCATTGGCATATTTCCTCTTGTTTGATTACATACCTGAAGGTGAAAATACATGGAAGATCGGACTTATAGCATATAGGTTCCCCGAGCTTCCATAGAATGTATCCTTATTTTCGAAACCCTGCTGTGTAAGTGCTCCTATGATCCATTTCCTGGCTTTGTTATTATCCTGATAGGCATCTTCTGAATTAGCAGATATGAGAACAAGTAATGGACCATGATAACCTTCGACATTCGACCAGAATCTGTTCAAGCCTTTTCCATGAGTAGAGGACCTACAAAGTCACAAACAACCAAATAAATACGTGAAATTATTAAGTTACAAACACAGGTTAAACAAAACCCGGAGAAAAGATGCAGTCTTATCTTGAAAAGACTACTAGGAGCATTGACACTTAATGGATCATAATATCAAAGGGGAAATGACAAACCGATAAAGAAGATTTTCATCAGTTCCAACAATATCAGCAGAAAAGCATAATTTCAAAATTTCTTCAGTGATGGTGCTTCTAGGTGCAAGGGAAATTGCCCATGCCCTTCCACGTGTTAAAAGTAAAGCTTGAGATGCGTTTGGAGACATATCTCCTGAAATAGATTCTGAAGATCCTGCTTCATCCTGCAATTCATCAAGCAAAAATACCTAACTAGTGATTCTCACAATTGAATCAATGGATATTCTCATAATAATGGCACATCAAATATGCAAAAAGAAAATACATGTTAGATGTCAGGTAAACACATATGCAAGCAGACGCTGAACAACCGAACAATTTTGTTCAGGTCTTACAATGAATTGAAATACAGCACCTCTGCAAGAACCGAGATTTGAAGTCTTCTATTAACATATTGTGTAAGGCAGTCTGAAAGTATTGGCGCCGTGGTTATTGCCCAATTAAGAAACTTTCCCACGGGAAGCTGAACATCCAAGCCTACTATATCACAATTCCATAAATCAAAGCTGCTATCAACTTCAGCACATGCAACAACAGCAGACAACACCAAATGATTAATATCAGGCAATAATAGATTCCCTTTCCTTTCAGAAGATTTCAAGGTCCTAGCATTCCACAACATAGCCCAACACATCCAAAGAAGAAGAAGCAGATCAGAGGGTAGTAAAGACCCATTGATCTTGCAATCAGCATCATCCGGTTCGAACTCCAAATTCGAAGAAAGCCCCAACTTTTTCACTGCCATAGCAAATATTCTCAACAATATATTAAGAGACATTGATGTAGACATTCTCCCACAGCACTTCACGTAACCACCTAGAAACCCTAACCAATTTATGCCACCTTTTTCAGACAAGAAAAATAAGTCTACAATCGATGATCCCAAGTGATCCAACAACCTAGGGAAAGACTCTGGCTTTTGCTGTGATTCGCAAACTGGGTCTTCGTAACATAAATGAAAACATTGCTGGAAGCAATGTAAAAAGAAAAAGAAAAAGAAAGAAAAGGGTATTATATATTATGAAATGAAGTGAATGGATGAAATTAACGAAGATTGTTGAGTAAATTAAGGTTACCTGAAGTGTTTGGACGGAGATTGCGTTGGTTTGAGGGTCGGAGAGGTTTGGGAAGGATTTTTGAAGCAAAGGAAGAGCTCCCGTGGAAGCGGCGATGTTTTCCAACTCCCGTTGCTCCGCCGATGCCGGCTGCTCCGTCGAAGAAGATGCTCCCATTGTTGCAAAAGAAAATAACTCAAAAAGGATTTTTCCTTTTTAATGGGATTGGTTTCTGGACGATTCAGAAAACTTGGAGTGGCTTTTCGTCTCCCCGAAAGGCCATTCAGCGCCAAATAACTCAAAAGGAGCTAAAGCGCACCGTTTTTGTTCAATCTTTCTGTGAAATGTTCTTACTTTATACGTACAGATATTTATTTTTTTATTTATTAAGGTTAGCAAATACCATCATTCGAAAGAAAAAGTGTGCATGGTATAAAAATACAAAATCTATAATATATTAATTAATTTGTTAGACAAAAACAAAATGAAGGATAAACCGTTAAAATAAAATTACTAAAAAACATCGTCTAGGTTTATTCTTAACGGTAAAATATTTTAATGGTGTTATAGTAAAGTACAAGTGATTGAATTAAGCTTGCAAAATAAGCCTAAGCCATTGTTAAATTAACTCTTGCAACTCAAAACCAATTACCTCATTGAATATGTCAAAATGATATTGGTGTTCTAAACGTCTATCTTCAAAATATTGTTCATTCAAAATTAGGAACACTCACAAAAATGAACATCTTTGTACTTGAAACCAAATTCATGGCATTTAAAATGTCTTGAGATTTTTGTTGCAAAGCTTGAGACTGCATATAGAATAAAAACCTCTAGCTTGTTTTAAATTTTGATTTGCACTTTTTTCCGGTCTTAAGCTCATTAATAGCTAACATGCTTGCAATTTTAGCTTCTTGAGCAGCATGTATTTTTTCATAACGTTTGCAAGAGGCATCAACAAAATTGATAATGAAACTTAAATTATTAAAAAACTCGTGAACATAATGTACCTCTCTAGATGTAGCAACAAAAGCCAAATGTAGGCCATAAGCTAATCAATGCACATAATAAGCTGAAGGAAAATCATTGAGAAATAATGCTTGCAATCCTTTTCATTCCCCGCACATATTACTAGTCCCATCGTAACCTTGACCACGAATATTCTGAACATCAAGACTATTACGAGAGAGAATAACACATATTTCATTCTTAAGAGTTAATGATGATGTATCTTTAACATAAGTAAGGTCAAAGAAACGCTCCCTAATAAAGCCATCTCTATCAACAAATCTCAAAACAAGAGTCGTTTGTTCTCTTTTCGATTCATCACGAGCTTCATTAACAATGACGCAAAATTTTTAGTCTCCAATATCTCCACGAATCTTTTTACAATCAAGTGTCTCATCATAACCTCTAAAAGCACAAGCTTGAAATGCAAGTCACTACACATCATCTATAGAAGCCTTAACTCGTAACCTATTATGCAAAATTTTTTGTAAACTTTATTGATGCATTACTTTACCAATATGCCCAGATTGCTTCATCAAATCCACACAAGATTTCATGGTATTATTATGTGGTGAACAAGAATATTTTTAATGTGATTAAGAAATGCACAACTCTTTCCAGAATTAACTTTTTTCCAACTTCTAAATTATTTAATAGTGAATATTCCCCATGTAACACCCTTAACTCGTATTCGTTACTGGATTAAGGTTTCAAAGTATTATGACACATAACGAAACAAATGACATCATAAAACCTTTCAAATTTTAATTTAAATACAAAAAATTCAAATGGCATATCATTTATAGTACAATTACATTTACGAACGTTAAATCGAGCATACGGGGCCTTAAAAATAGTTTGGGAACAATTAGGGACAAATTTAAATCAAATTAGAAAAATATGAAAAATTTTGAAAATTTTAGAAATAGAAGTTACACGACTGTGTGGCCCGGTTGTGTGATAGAGCCCAGACTGTGTGGCTCAGAACATGATCGTGTGGCCAAACTGTGTACCATTCGAAGCATGGGTCACACGGTTGTGTCGCAGTCCGTGTGCCTGCTCGTGTACAAATTGAAATAGGGTCACACGGTCGTGTCCTAGACCGTGTGAATATTCGAAATGGGGTCACACGGCCATGTCACCAAGCCGTGTAACTCTCTGTGATAGTGTGGACAAACCTACACCTAAAAATCAAAATCACACATGGCTATGTGGTGTGACCGTGTGTGTCGTGTGCCAACCAGTGTGCTTTTAAAATTGCTTCCAAAACAAAGCAAAACAACACCATTTTCCATAGGTACCAAGCCAAAACCAAATCAGCCATAAACATGCTTTCAAACACATATAACCAAGCCTAAAATATACCAAATCATTTGACCTAAGTGCCTAACCAATATTCCATAATTTGGCACCATAAATCATACACCAATTTAATCCAATTTCAATTCTACAAGTTCATACCTTACACTTATATCAAACATAGCTATTTAACCATACCATTCACATTTTATTCCACCATATCCTATTTACTTTCAAGAGGCATAAACAAAGTGACCAAAAACACATATACATAGACATTTACAAGCCAAAAACCAATGTCATATATATACAAGTAAGTTAGAAGTGAGTTCAAACCACATCATAATAGCAAAATAGCATAAAATCCCCCAGTACATACCATTTATAACCATCACCAAAATAATGAAAACATCTACCAAAATGATTGACGGATAGTGTGTAAGTGATCCGATTAGGTTCCAACCGCTCGAGCTTTCCGATGATCTACAAGAAAAGAAAAACAACTAACATAAGCAACTAATGCTTAGTAAGCTCGTATAGATCTTAAACGTAAACTTACCAAATAGGTTGACTTTATATAATTCATGCATAGTTCTATTGGCATGCTCATGAGATTATTCATTTCCTAATTACAACACCAATCTCACAAGTTAGTGAGTTCAATAATGAAACATAAAATCTATCCATTTCATGAGACATATATTTGGAACATATTCATGTACATTACATTCATCATACCTCCAATATGTAACATTAATATATTTCAAGCACTTATACAACACTTTCCATTTCATTCATTAAGGTTACGTAACATATCCTATAATTACAAATATTCTATCAAGCTTTTATTACCCGTTGAACCAAATAAAACAATGTCGAATACACTGGAACCATGCTCACACAAAGTGTGTCTGTATCTATAACTGTAACTGTAATGCTCACACAAACTGTGAAATGAGCCTGCTCACACAAGCTGTAGGTCGGGATGTAAAGCTACACGATGCTGCTCACACGAGCTATGGAGAATCCACAACAAATGCAAGACCTCAGCAATCAGTAGAACATCCAAGACCAGCACTCGAAACTATATTACTCCTAATGACATGTCATTTGTAACCTAAGTATTCACTGGGTTCAAACGAGACACATTAATACTCAAATCCTTTATCTTTATTCCATTATATCTTGTCAAATATACATCTGTGAAACTCATAATTCAAACATAATCATCAATTTGATTAACATTATAATTTAATCCAAGTCACTAGTTAACATTTAACAATAAACTAAAGCTATATAAAGCACAACATTAATAAAAAATTCAACCAAAATAATAATTAACCAACTTAATCAATATACGAACTTACTTATGTAAAAAATAATTTACGAACACGAACCCAACCACTATTCTGCTACTTTGGCTTTTCCGTGATTTAAGTCTGACTTATTCGTTTCTTGATATAAATAATAATTTTCATTCAATTAAACAATTCAAATAGCTTAAATAATCAAACTTAAACTTGTAGGATCTTTTATTATAAATTTACAAAATTACCCCAATATTTTACCCTTTATGCAATTTAGTCCCTAAACCTAAAACTTGTAATTTAACTACTTTAAACCACCATTCATGCTAGCCGAATTTCCTAGGGGCCCTCTACAGCCCATATTTATCAATTTTTTACAAAAAATTCATAAAGTTTTACCATTTAAACAATTTAATCCCTAAACATTAAAATTACTAAAAATCACTTAAGAAAATACTTATTTTTAATTATCACACTCATATATCTATCAACTAAATTCAAAAACATATAGAAATCATTCATGTTAAGTCCCCAAGCTTTTAACAATTTCACAAATTAACCCCCGAGTTAGCTAGATTAAGCTAAAACGACTTCAAAAACATAAAAATCACAAAAAAACGGTTTACAAAATACTTACATGCACACAAATGTAACTTTGTCAAATGCTTCTTAGGTTTGGCCATGGCTTTTTCTGTTTCAAACAAAAAGGAAAGGAAGAAGAATATGATAATAATTTTTGTCATCTTTTGTTTTAATTACCAATTTACCTGTTTACAAATTAACCTTTAAAAATAATCAAAATTTCATCAAAACCAAACCACAACTGTCCACTATCTAATAGTATGGTATATTTACCATTTAGTCCACCAATTCACTTTCCTATAGCCATTTAACATATTTAGCTAATTGAAACTAACTTTCGTAACTTTTACAATTTAGTTCTTTTTACTTAATTGACTATTTAAACATTAATATTTCTTGACCAAATTTTAATATGAATCTCATAAATACTCATAAATATTAACTAAATAATATTTGTTGACTCAGAATTGTGGTCTCGAACGCACTGTTTCTAACACCACTGAAAACGGGTTGTTACAACTCTCCCCTCTAAAGGAATTTTCGTCCTCAAAAATCTTACCAGAGAATGGGTTTGGGTATTGCACTTTCATAGCTACCTCTAGTTCCCAGGTAGCTTCCTCAACTCCGTGACATTGCCAAAGAACCTTAACTAAAGCTATACGTTTATTTCTCAACTCTCTAATTTCCCAAGCCAAAATTCTAACCAGTTTTTCACTATAAGACATGTCAGGCTGTAACTCCACATCCATTGGTGAAATCACATGTGAGGGGTCAAGTCTATACTATCTCAATATTGAAACATGGAAAACATAATGAATTTTCTCCAATTCTGACGGTAAAGCTAGACGATAAGCTACCAGCCCAATTCTCTGAATAATTTTATAAGGACTAACGAAATTCAATGCCTTTTCTTTTCAAATCAGAGTATGATTTCTGACGGTCGGAAGCAACTTTTAAGCAATCTTGTATCACCTTCACTTTTTCTTTAGTTTCACGAATCAAATCAGTACTCAAAAGCTTTTTCTCACTCACTTCAGTCCAGTACAATAGAGTTCTACATTTTTTACCATACAAAGCTACATACGGGGCCATTTTAATACTCGACTGGTAACTATTATTATAAGCAAACTCAACAAATGGAAGAAAATTTTCCTAGCTACGTTCGAATTCAAGAATACAACAACGAAGCATATCTTCGAGCATCTGAATCACTTGTTCATACTGGTCGTTTGTCTGTGGATGAAATGGTGTACTAAAATTTAATTTAGAACCTAAAGTTTCGTGTAATTTACTCCAGAATCTAGAGGTGAATCATGGATCACGATCAAAAATAATCGACAACAGTACCCCATGTAGTCTAAAGATCTTAGAAACATATAACTCTGCCAATTTCTCAAGTGAAAAATCAGTACGCACGGGGAATAAAATGTGCAAATTTAGTCAAACAATAAAAAAACAACTCAAATTGCATCTTTCTTTCTCAGAGATACTGGTAACCCTGACACGAAATCCATGGTACTTGATGCTCGGCTTTAACTTGCTGACAAATCAAACATTTCGATACAAATTCGGAGATCTCACGTTTCATACCTAGCCACCAGTACATCTGTTTCAAATCAATGTACATTTTATTACCACCAGGGTGAATCAAGTAATTGCTGCTGTGAGCTTCCTGCAAAATCTCTTGTTTAACTTCAAAATTCTTTGGAATACATAATCTGTTTCGAAAGTACAAACTATCATCTGTACCAATGTGAAATTTTGAATTTGGAAATTTTCCAATCCATTCTCGTTTAGCAACCAATTCAAGATCATTTTTATAACCTTCATGAACCTGTTACAGAAACATCGGTTTAACTTTTACTTCAGGAAAAATAGAACCGTCATCAACAAGTGTGAGATGAGTATTCATAGCTTTCAAAGCAAACAATAACTTCCAACTTAAAGCATCCACTACGACATTAGTTTTTCCCAGATGATAGTCAATAATCAAATCATAGTATTTTAACAGTTCCAACCATCTACGCTGTCACAAATTCAGTTCTTTTTAGGACATCAAATATTTCAAGCTTTTATGGTCAGTGAAAATGTCGCCAAATTTTTAGGACAAACACAATAGCTGCAAGCTCCAAATCATGTGTCGGGTAATTTTTCTCATGCGGTTTTAACTGTTGGGAAGTATAAGATACAACTTTACCTTCCTGCATTAAAACACAACTCAAACCGTTAAGCGAAGTATCGCTATAAATCACAAATTCTTTGCCGGACTCTGGCTAAATTAACACAGGGGCTTCAGTTAACATTGCTTTCAACTGATCAAAGCTCTACTGACATTTGTCTGACCAGAAAAACTTTACATCTTTCTAAAGTAGCTTCGTCAAAGGTAAAGCAATCATCGAAAAACCTTTAACAAAACGTCTGTAGTACCCGACCAAACCCAGAAAACTTCTGATTTTAGTAACATTTTCTGAATGCTTCCTGTCCAAAATAGGTGCTATCTTGCTCGAATCTACTCTTATGTCGTCTGTCGATGCCACATGGCCCAAAAATCTGATTTCTCGAAGCTAGAACTTGCATTTAATAAATTTCACAAACAAACATTTTTCACACAAAGCCTGCAATACAATGCTTGAATGTTGGGTATTCTCAACCTCATCTCTAGAATAAATCAATATATCATCAATGAAAACAACAACACACTTATCTAAATACAGCTGAAATATTTTGTTAACCAGATCCATAAATACAACAGGTGCATTTGTTAAACCAAACGACATAACTAAAACTTCATCGTGCCTATACCTGGTTCTGAAAGTTGTTTCGGTACATCAAAATTGTAACACCCATATCTTGTTTTCATCATCGGAATAGGGTTACAGAGTATTACCTTAAAAAATAGAACATTTTATAACCAATAGCAAATAATTTTCAAATTAATTTAATAAATACATAATAAATTAGAAATGGAATAAATCATGCATTTACGGTCGAGCCTACGTGGCATTAAAAATTACTTCGAGCAATCAGGCACCAAATCGGAACAAAACAGAACGTTTTAGGAAAAACTAAAAAATTTCACCTACAGAGGTCACATGGCCGTGTGTGAGAGCCCAGATCGTGTGGCTCCAAACATGGTTGTGTGGTTAACCCAAGTGCCCGTGTGTGCTCTCACACACCCGTGTGCATGGGCCGTGTAACTCTCTGACTTGGGTCACACAGCCTTGTCTCAGGCCGTGTGCCCGCCCATTTGAACCCTGAACCTAACACATTAGACTCACTCGCCCGTGTGTGACACACGGCCTTGTGACAGCCCGTGTGTACCCAAAAGTGGCCAAAATCATACTCACTTTTCATCCAATTATATAGGTACCTAAACCAATTCATAACATATGATGACAAGACTATAACCACACCTAAATACAACCAAAATATACCAATTTCAACCAACTAAGACCAAACCCAAGTTTCATATATGAAGATGCAAAATAATGCTCATTCCCAAACATTATCATTTCATATCACCCACAAGTCAAAACATACACAACAACAAATCTATATCAATCTCATTATACCATACTTAAACATGATACTTACCATTCCTTGGACAAAAACTAAAGCTTAACTTTGAGTTTAACAAGCATACCATATAAGGTTACCATTCCATAACATCAAACATGCCAAAACAGCACACATAGCTAGAAAACATTACAACATAATCATTTACCCTATTACATGCCATATAACCAAAATGTTTACAAATTCTACATAAGAGTCCTCGAGATAGTGTGATTCTGTGAGTCGATCTGATCTCTCGATCACCAAATTCTACATAAGAGTCGTCGAGATAGTGTGATCTCATACGGCCCGATAAACCTCGGACTCAACTTTTCCTTTCTACCAAATTGGAGTACTTTCTTCCACAATGAAAATTTTAAGAACACTCGATCGCCAACAACAAACTCTATATCTCTCCTTTTCAAATCAGTAAACGATTTCTGACGATCCGGTGCTACCTTCAAACAGTCACAAATTATTCGTATCTTATCTTCAATCTCCCAAATTAAATCAGTACCAATCAGCTTGGATTCACTTAACCCTGAACAGTAGAGCGGTGTTCTACATTTTCTTCTATACAAAGCCTCGAACGGTGTCATTTTGATGCTGGATTGATAGTTGTTATTATACACAAATTCTGCTAATGGTAAATACCTTTCCCAGCTACCTTCAAACTCAAGTATACAACATCGTAACATATCCTCCAGAATCTGAATTACCCATTTTGATTGCCCATCTGTCTGCAGATGATACTAAAATTAAGTATCGTACCCATAGATTCGTGAAGCTTACCCTAAAATCTCGAGGTGAATCTCAGATCTCTATCGAAAATAATAGATAACGACACTCCATGTAATCTAACAATCTTTGATACATATAACTCTACTAATTTCTTAAGGGAATAATCAGTACGAAGTGGGATAAAATAAGTTGATTTAGTCAATCAGTGTCACTGGTAATCCTGAAATAAAGTCCACCGTAACTCACTCCAACTTCCACTCAGGGATAGTGACAGACTGTAAGAATCCTAACGGTACCTGATGTTCAGCTTTCACCTGTTGGCAAACTAGACATTTATTTAAAAATTAAGAAATATCACGTTTCATATCAGGCCACCAACACATTCTCTTCAGATCATTGAACATCTTAGTATTACCTGGATGAATAGAGTATATACTAATGTGAACCTCTGATAAAATCTGATATTTAGATCATTTTGGATTTTCCCTCGTTTAGCTAACAATTTTGGGTTATCATTTTGCAATTCTCAAATTCGTTGTAGAAATAACGATCTAGCCTTCAATTCCGCTATAACAAAACCATCACTCTTCAGCGACATATGAGCATTAAATGATCCCAAGGTGAATAATGATTTTCGACTTAAAGCATCTGCAACAACATTAGCTTTCCCAAGATGATAGTCAATCACAAGGTCATAATCTTTCAATAGCTCTAGCCACCATCGCTATCTCAAATTTAGCTCCTTCTGAGTCATCAAATATTTTAAACTTTTATGATAGGTAAATATGTGACATTTTTAGAGATAGTGACCCCATATCTTTAAAGCAAAAACAATAGCCACTAGCTCTAAGTCGTGAGTCGGGTAGTTCCTCTCATGTGGTTTTAACTGACAAGAAGTATAAGCTATTACTTTCTCGGCCTGTATTAATACACAGCCCAGACCACTAAGTGATGCATCACTATATACAACAAATTCTTCCTTAGTTTCAGGTTGCGTCAGTACTGGAGCTTCTGTCAACATTCTCTTTAGCTTATCAAAACTCTACTAGCAATGATTTGGCCAAAAAAATTGAACATTTTTCTGTAGCAACTTAGTCATTGGTGAGGCTATTATAGTGAAGTTCCTAACAAAGCGACGATAATAACCTGCTAATCCCAGAAAACTTCATACCTCTGAAACATTTTTCGGGGCCTTCTAATTAACAATGGCAGAGATCTTACTCGAATCAACACTTATCTCGTATGCAGAAACCACGTGTCCAAGAAATCTAACCCCTCAAAGCCAGAACTCAAATTTACTAAATTTTGCATACAACTATTTTTCGTGCAGAATCTGCAGTACAATTCTCAAATGTTGAGCGTGCTCGGATTCTATTTTAAAGTAAATCAGCATATCATCAATAAATGCAACCACAAATCTATTCAACTGAGGCTAAAAAACTAGGTTCATCATATTCATGAAAGTAGCAAGAGAATTAGTTAATTCGAAAGGCATCACCAAAATTTATAGTGAACGTATCGGATTTGAAATGCAGTTTTCGATACATCATAGTCTTTTACTCAGATCTAGTAATATACTGGTTTGAGATCTATCTTAGAAAACACGGTTGCATCTTTCAACTGATCAAACAACTCATTAATAGGAGATAAAGGATATTTGTTCTTTATCGTCACCTTGTTCAACTGTTTGTAATCTATACACAGTCTCAATGAACCGTCTTTCTTTTTTATGAACAAAACTGGTACACCCCAAAGAGATACACTCGGTCAAATAAAACCTCTGTCTAGTAATTCTTGCAACTTTGCTTTAAGCTCTTTCAACTCAGTTGGTGTCATTCTATACGGTGGAATTGATATCGGTGCAGTCTCGGGTATGAAGCTAATAAGAATTCGACTTCACGTTCAGGTGGCAATTCTGGTAACTCCTCAGGAAATACATCTATAAATTCATTAACAATAGGTACCTGATCCAACTTCGACCTAGAATCTCGAGTATTAGATATGTAAGCCCGAAATGCCTCTCAGCTCTTATGAATTATCTTTCGTGCATAAATAGCTGAAACAACTCTGGTAACACTATTTAACCTATCAGACACAACCGTAATCAATTCACCTGATGGCATCTCAAATCAATCCGTTTCTATCTGTAGTTCACCACAACATCATGTAACAATAGCCAGTCCATTCCTTGAATTATATCAAATTCGTGGAAGGGTAGTAACATCAGATCGACAGAAAACTCATAGCCATGAACTTTCAATGGACATTTACGACATATTAAATCAACTATTACATTCTGACCCAGAGGATTTGTATATTGAACATCAAACTCAGTTGACTCGACAGGCAAACTTTTATCAATTGTTAATGCAGTACAAATATATGAATGGGTCAACCTAGTGTTAATCAAAGCACATACAATAACATCAAAGAGATAAAATATACCAGTAACGACATCAGACGCGACAACCTCTTCTCTGGCTCGAATGGCATAAGTTCGTGCAGGTGCTCTAATTTCAGATCTAGCAATTGTGTCTCTAGTACCACCGCGGTTCACACCCACATTGCTACTCTGAGTAGGACGTTTGCTCTTTTGTGGCGTAGTCAGGAGTGTTGCACTCCGATTATCTTTTTCTTCCAGCATTTTTAAACAGTTTCAAACAAAATGATCTGTTGCCTCACAGCTGACGTAAGCGCATTCTTTAAGTCTACACTCACTAGTATAGAATTTACCACAGTATTCACACATTGGTTTTGGAGGATTATAGACACTAACTATGCTATCTGTAAGTCGACTCTAAAATTTTGGATCCGACTATCGGGGTCTGTTCTTACTCGGAAACCTAGATGATGCAGTAACACAATTATCGTCTTCTCTTGCTTTCTTCGAAGGTGTTGCAGAAAATTATATAGGAAAATTTCTTTTACTGAATTCTCGAGCCTTCTTTTCCCTCTACCTCTTATGATTATATATTTCTTCCATCTTTTGTGTCCGATCAGACAAAACCACAAACTATCGTATTTCTATCCCGCTGATCATCATCTTAATTTCATCATATAACCCATCTTCAAAACGGATGCACATTTCTTCCTCTGTCGGCACAATTTCCTGAGCATACTTACTAGGGTGTACAAACTCTCTCTCATAGTCGGCCATTGACTTATTTCACTATCTCAATTCCAGGAATTCTATCTTTTTTTGATCTAGTTACCTTTTGCTAATGTACTTTTTTTAATTCTATTTTGAAGAATTCCCAATTGATGTTATCCTTCGATACAACTGCTGTCAGTGTCGACCACCAACTATAAGCTTCATCTTTCAGCAGTGATACTGCACATCTAAAATAACCTCAAGAGAACAGACTATATCATCAAAAACATGTTGAATGTTTTCTAACCAGTATTAAGCTCTAAATGGATCATCCTGAATTCTACCTTGAAATTTTTCAACCCCATATTTTTTAACTCTATCAACAGGAAATCAACGACTCAGTTCGATCATCGGAGGGGTGGAGGTACTACATAAGGTACAACAAGATGTACAATAGAGTGTGTAACAGGGGGTACAGCAGGGGGTGAAGGTTGCTAAGCCATTGAATTATTTCTCATGAATTCACAAAACCACTGTCCCATTAAACCGAAGAACATATTTTTTACTTAATTTTTGACATCTAGAGAAACGGTATACAATGACAGGCATCAAAATTAGTAGTTGGAATATTATTGTTTACTTCATTAGTCTCATTACATTCTATATCAAACAACATCTTTAAAAATCTACAAGAAAACAAGGGTTAGATCAAATCAATTGATATCACACTATCTTAGGTTTATATGGCATATAATTCTAAACTTTAAACATGCTACGTTCAGTCTGAGAATCGACTAAACCGTATCTCTGATACCACTAAATATAACACCCACACTCGTTTCCATCACTAGACTAGGGTTACAGACTATTATCGTACAAAACAGAATATTTTATAACCAATAGCCATTAATTTTAAAATTAATTTAATAAAAACATAAGAAATTCGAAATGGAATAAATCATGCATTTATGAGCCTTAAATCGAGCCTACATGGCCTTGAAAATAGCTTTCGAGAAATCAGGCACCAAATTGGAACAAAACAGAACACTTCAGGAAAAACTAAAAAAATCCACCTATAGAGGTCACACGGCCATGCGACAGAGCCCAAACTGTGTGGCTCCAAACATGGTCTTGTGGTTATCCAACACGCCCGTGTGTGCTCTCACACGCCCGTATGCATGGGCTGTGTAACTCTCTGACTTGGGTCACACAGCCTTGTCTCAGGCCGTGTGCCCGCCCGTTTGAACCCTGAACCTAACACATTAGAGCCACTCGCCCGTGTGTGACACACGGCCATGTGACAGCCTGTGTGTACCCAAAAGTGACCAAAATCATGCTCACTTTTCATCCAATTACATAGGTACCTAAACCAACACATGATCACAATACTATAACCACACCTAAATACAACCAAAATATACCAATTTCAACCAACGAAGACCAAACCCAAGTGTCATATATGAAGATACAAAATAATGCTCATACCCAAACATCATCATTTCATATCACCCACAAGTCAAAACATACACACCAACAAATCTATATCAATCTCATCGTACCATACTTAAACATGATACTTACCATTCTTTGGACAAACATTCAAGCTCAACTTTGAGTTTAACAAGCATACCATATAAGGTTACCATTCTTCAACATCTAACATGCCAAAACACCACATATAGCTAGAAAACATTACGACATAATCATTTACCCTATTACATGTCATATAACCAAAATGTTTACAAAATCTACAAAAAGTCCTCGGGCTAGTGTGGTTCTGCGAGTCGATCCGATCTCTCGATCACAAAAAAAAAGTAATCTACAAACAAAAGACAAGGCACAAATAAGCTTACCTGAAGCTTAGTAAGTTAGCTAAATTAAATGACAAATCTTACCATATTAACTTAATAAATCAAATTATAAGATTAAATAACGAAGTTCCTATCAAACATAGCTCACAACAAGTGAGAATTAAACAGTACATTAATTCACATCACATCCCCAGTCATTGCATTAATAAAATCTCATCTTAGGTAATTATAGGGTATCACTCATTCAAGTTAATTTTAGAGTTTTGATCAACTCACGATGCTGCTCACAGAAGCTACACAAAATCCGCAACAGATGCAAAATCTCAAGCCATCGTTACTGTCTGTATCACCAGAACATAGTACCTGCTAAATAATCACCGGCTCACAATGCTGCTCACATAAGCTGTAGAGATTCTACAACACATGCGGGATCTCAACCATCGCTATGGTATGTATCACTGGCTCAAGGCCTGATAGTTAATATTCATATTCATTTATCTTGTAATCTCATCCAAATCCATAGTTAAGTATAACATTAAATATAATCATAATAAGCATGAAATATATAGATATAATATAGAAATAATGGTACGAACTTACAGGACTAATTTGCAGTAACGACTCAAGTACAAGGGTTACTCCGTAACCTTTTCTTTTCTGCGATTGTCAACACGTTCTTAATATAAAATAATAATTCCATTATATTAACTAAATCAATAGAAAAATTAAATCATTTTATGCAATTAAGTCCCTTCTTGGCATTTTACAAAAATTGTCCTTAACTTTTCACTTTCATTCAATTTAGTACCTAAGCCCCAAAACATGAAAATTAACCATTTTTTTAAATCCAAGTTCAATCGAATATTCAATGACCTCAATACAACCCATATTTGCAATTATTTCTTATCTAGTCCTTTTAATTTTATCACTTGGACAATTTAATCCTTAAACCTTAATATCATCATAAACTACTTTACAAAATAGTCATATCTAACAACCATAATCAATAATCTTCCATAAATTTTCAAGAATGACTCAAACTTAACAATGGTACAACTCAAAAAGTTTAACAGTTTCACAAATTAGTCCTCAGGTTAGCTAGATTAAACTAATACAAGCTTAGAAACATAAAAATTACTAAAAACGGGCTAAGTTTCACTTACCGATTTAAGCTTTAAAATTTCAAGCATGAAAAACCCTAGCTTTAGCTTTGTTTCCATGGAGAAGATGAGTAGAAAAGAAGAAAATAAAAATATCAACTTAATTTAGCTTTAAGTTAATATATATACCTAGGTTTGTTTGTAAATATTTCAACTTTCTTAATTAAATCTTAATTAATAAATATTAAGCCTCATTAAACTATACCTAGGTTTAGTATGGAAATGTGATGTAACTATATGAGGTAATGGTATGTTTGAATGTGACATGAGATGTTAAAATAGGTGATATTTTGATGGTAAATAAGGTATAATAATTTGGATGTTATAAGCATGATACATGGAATGGTTTTGGTGCCAAACTTATACATTGTTAGTTTTGGCAATATGGTCAAATATAGATGGTTATTATTTTTGTGTTATGATTGCATATAAGCCATATATATGTGGTTATAATCTAAAATGGCATGAGATGGATTTTATATTTGGAGTTGATTCATGTTGTGTGATGGTGCCATTGAGGCATATTGGTTAGATTCTTAGTATATGATTTGTGATATGTTTTGGGGATGATATTACACATTTTGGACAGGTCTAAAAATTGTTAATTGTATATGCAAAGCCTATTTCATAAATTGGTTTTGGTAGTTTGGACAAAAAGGTTCAATTATGCATACACGAGGTAACACACAGCTATGGGCTCATTGGTAATTAGGAGGTTTTTTGTATCACACAATTTTCGATTGTCACATGGGTTGGCCACACGCCCATGTTAGTATTGTAAATTTCGTTCTTTAATTTTTACATGGTCTTAGTCTATTACACAACCTAGCCACACGACAGTGTGACTATTGATGAAATTTTGCATTTAGGTCCACAAGGCTTCAGTGAGTTACACGGCCTGAATACACAATCATGTAACTTCATTTCCACACGGTCACTATTTGTAACACGGCCTAGGCACACGGTTGTGTGACCCTATTTTGAAAACTTTCCTTACTTATTGAATTCAATTTAGTCCTTAATTGTACTCGCGTCAACTTAAGAGCTTTCGTAAGCTCCATTGAGACGAATCATCATCTAAACATTCTAAATACAAACAACTATCATCAACATAAAGCAGCAAATATATGAATGAATCATCATCTAAACATTGTAAATACACACAACTATCATACTTAGTTCATGCAAGCCAATATTCAACATGGAGTCGAACTTTCTGTAGCACTGTCGAGGTAACTACTTTAGACCATATAAATATTTTTGTAAAAGGAAAACATGATATTCCTTACCTTCAGTTCAGAAGCCTTCTAGTTGATACATGTATATGTTGTAACACCCCTAACCTGTCTTCATTATCGAATTAGGGTTACAGAGTGTTATCGAGCAAAACAAGATATTTTGTTTCATCTCGAAACAGTTAAACAAATAATTTATAAACATATAACAAACAAAATCAATTCATGGTATAAATACACTTATGGGCTTTAAATTGAGCTTACAGGGCCCTAAAAATAATTTAGGAACAATATGGGGTCAAATCGAAACAAAAAAAATGAATATTTTGCAAAACAATGTTCATACAACCATGTGACCAAGCCAAATGACATAGCCCAGACCGTGTGAACATTCGAAATCAACACACACGGTTGTGTCCCAGCCCGTGTGTCCGCCAGTGTGAGTATTTAAAATAGGGCCACACAGTCGTGTACCAGACCTTGTGTGTATTCTAAGTTGGGTCACACTGTCGTGTGGATACTATACCTAAAAACAATAAATACACACGGCCGTGTGAGGTGACCGTGTGTGGTACACGATCGTGTGACAAGCCGTGTCCCAGGCCGTGTGACAACTCGTGTCCCAAGCTGTGTGCATCATTTTTAACCCCTAAATCAAGCAATTTCATACACCATTCCTTACACAACAAGACATGTCATACCTAGATCATTTCTATGATTCATAAACACATTCACATCACCAATTATAAGCCAAAAATTCATTCATCCTATACCAAACCAATATGTCATTCAAAGGCACCACAACCAAAGACCATTCATTCCACAAATCAAACTAAGAAATCACATAGCATTACTTATTTATTCATGCTCATTCCATCAACCAAATTGGCCAAAGTATAAACATATTCAAAATTCACCATTCACAAAGGGTTAACATCTAACTCTTGTCCATTAGTAATCAACCCAACCAAAAACACTTTAAAACATACACATTCAAACTAAGCATTTCTCTCGAAACATCATTTTAGCATATCATTTACATAATTACAACAACAAAAAACCTATATACATGCCACATCCCAAAATGAAATACAAAAGGTACCAAAATGGTTGGATAATGTGAGTGTCTCATTCATCTGATTAGTCCACAAATTTGGTAACTACAAAAGAACATAAAGAAATAAGTAAGCTAATGAAGCTTAGTAAGTTCATAGTTAAAAACATCAAAATAACTTACCTTAATTGACATCAAAATATAAATATATAATACAATTCCTGATAACCAAACATATTCACAGACCATATTAGTTCTTATTCACATATCAAAATATACCATGATAATTCTCTTATCAAATAACTTATTAATTCCATAAACAACATTTCATCAATATCAATGTACTCCCATGTAAACAAATAGTTCATTGATCATTTCACATTTTCTAATATCTTGTATATGCATCAACATTTAAACTCATAAGTAAACCGTAAATTCCATTAACATTTAGCCCGATGAACTAAGTAACTCGACTCAGATACTCGAGTAACTACACACCATAGGCATCATATATGCATAATAGAGGCACTGAAGTGCAAACAGAGACACCGAAGTGCAAATCCAGTACAAGCGTGCATACTAACCTTATTGGCATGCCAATCGTATCCTATGCAATTACTATGTTCGACCAGGCATTACACTTAAATTCATTACTTAAATACATATCCATCATTCAGAGGCATCTCATCATTTCCATACACATACCATAAATTCATTACTTTCATATCTTTCATATGCAACCTCAAGAAATAGTATTATCAATTTTCCGACTTCATATGTACTAATTTGCAATACTCCAACAAATATAAATAACTAATAGAATTTCATATATATACTAGCAACTAGGTAGAAAACAATAGTATAATCACAATTAACTTACATTTACATAACAAATTACTAGGAACTTAGCTACGATTACTTCTAATTGCAAAGTAGGACTATTCGCAATTTTCCTTTTCCTCGATTATTGTCTTTTTATTCAAGTCTTGATCTATATAATAATTATATACAATCCATTAATTTTACATACATTTATATCAATTCAATGCATATGACCCTTAACTTTTCATTAATTACATATTTTCCTCAACTTTTACATTTTTCACAATTTAGTCCCTAAACTTAAAATCTCCAAATTTATCAAAATTTTCCAAATACCCATGCTAGCGAATATATTCCCAAATTAGTACAGTCTACAACTATTCAAAATTCACAAGAATTTCATATCAATTTTATTATATTATCAAATTAATCATTTACTCAAAACTTAACAAAATTACTTAATAAACTAATCTTAATAAACAACTAACACTTCAATTTCATCACTTAACATAAAAATAATAAGAACTCATCCATGGCACAATTCAAAATCTTTAACAGTTTTGAAAACTAAGGTATGGGTTAGCTCGACATTGTTACAATGATATCAAAAAAATAAAAACTACTAAGAATAAACTCAAAATCATACAATGCAAGCTCCAAAAAGAAGATTGAATGCTTGGAGAGTTCTTTCTTGGAGTTTTAGTTGACTAAGGAAGAAAATAAAGATGATGATAACTTTATGTCTTATTTTACTTTTATTCTTAAATTTTGCAAATAACATGTAAAAATTTAATAAAAAGCCTTATTAATCGTCCACTAAAGCATACAAGGCCTAACTATATCATAGGTCCTCCCCCTTTCATAAATTAAACTAATTAATTGTTAAAATTAAATTGTGGCTAGTTTTTCACTCTTACAAATTAATCATTTTCTTAAATTAACCAAGTAAACATTAAAATTTCTTCACCAAAATTTAATACGACCCTAGTGTAACTCTAAAAACGTTAATTAAATAATAAAACATGATCTCACATATAGGAATTGTGGTCCCAAAATTACTATTTTTGACACCACTAAATAATAAGATATTAAATATGTCTTCCTCAAGGTCATCGTGAAGAAAAGTAGTATTTATATCTAAATGTTCTAACTCAAGATTGTTTGATGTAACAAGAGCCAAAAGCGCCCAAACGAACGTATGTTTCATAACGGGGGAGAAAGCATTATGAAAATCAGCTGCCTCCACTTGATTGTAGCCCTTTGAGACCAGTCTTGCCTTTTACTTAGTGTCATTTGAACCCGAACTTGAACCTTCCTTCTTCTTAAACACCCATTTGCAACCAACAGTTTTCTTACTAATTGGTGGTTTAACTAGCCACTAAGTCTCGTTCTTTTGAAGTGATTCCATCTTTTCTTCCATGGCTATGAGCTATTTTCTAGAATCGGGGGCATGAACTGCCTCGGAATAGCATGAAGGGTCAGTTGAATGAATATTTTCTGCAACACTTAGAGCATATGCCACTAGGTTTCCTTTATAGTATTTCTATGGTGGTAAGATTTCTCACTTTTTTCTATCACGAGCCAACTTATAATTAGTTAATTGAGATGGTGAGGGTACCTAAGATTCGGATAAAGTCCCAAACTAATCTGAAATAGTTTCAAGTTTGAAAGAATTAGAATTTTTTTCGCGTCGTCTTGACGTCATGTGTTTGGTCGTCGATACGATGACCCTGTTCATCATGACGTTGCTACGTCGTGTTTCCTCTTGTCGTGAAATGACTTATTGTTTCTTCCTTTGTCTCCATATTACTTGAGACACTCTGATTTGTTGTGTCTTTAAATGTAAGTGACTTTTTTTACCGAAACATGGCAGGTTCATCAAATGTAACATCTCTACTAACAATAATTTTATTGGTTTTTGGACACCACAATTTGAAACTTTTCGTATCGACAGAGTATCCCAGAAAAATACACTTATAACCCTTGGTTCGAGCTTTCCTTGGATAACAAAAAAAAATGACAACCGAAAATCCTAAGGTTAGAATAATTGGGAGGATTATCGAACCATATCTCCTCTGGAACTTTACCGTTCAATGCTCGATGAGGAGATCGGTTCACCAAATGGCTTGCCCAGTTAACAATTTAGACCCAAAACTCCTTCCCTAAACCTGCATTAGAAAGCATACATCAGACCTTTTCAAGCAAGGTTCTGTTCATCCTTTCAACAAATCCATTCTGTTGTGGAGTACCAACAACGATGTGATGTCTCTCTATCCCTTCTCATTTGCAATAATTGTTAAACGCTGACGAATAGAACTCAAGACCACTATCCATTCTCAACTGCTTTACAAAATTTCTGGTCTGTTTTTCTAACAATGTTTTCCACTGTTTGAAGATTCTGAAAACTTTGTTCTTCTATTTCAAAAAAATAAACTAAAACCTTTTTGTAGTGGTCATCAATAAAAGTTAGAAAACATTAATTAGCTCCTTTTAAGATGTCAGGGGTCGGACCTTATAAATCAAAATGGATATAGTTGAGAGTCCCTTTTGTTCTATGCATTGCTAAATTGAAACTTACTCATGCCTGCTTCCCATAAGTGCAGTGCTCACAAAAACTTAACTTTCCAACTCCAATGTCACAAAAACTTAACTTTCCAACTCCAATGTCTTTAAGAATACCTCTTTTACATAATGTTGTCATACCTTTCTCGCTCATAAGACCAAGTCGCATGTGCCAAATTTTGGTTGAATCAGAATCTATGGAGAAAAAATCACGTCGAGTTGTCACGACGTCATGGTGGTCCTTGTCGCAATGTGGCGACGATTTTGGCCCTTCTTCGGTAATTACAGCCACACCAATTATCGTTGACCCTTACAGAACGTTCAAACTGCCATTTGTCTATCTTCTCATCACAACAAGAGCTCTACAAGAAACCTTTAACCCGTTTGACTCGGTAATAACCCTACAACCATTCGAGTCTAAAATTCTCAATGATATGAGATTTTTCTTTAAGTTAGGTACATACTTGACATCTAACAGTGTCCGAATAATTATGTCGTGCATATTGATTTGTATTGTTCCTATTCTGGTTATCTTACATGGAGAATTTTTCCCCATCAGCACAACTCCACCTTCAACTGAACTGTACATGTAGAACCAGTCTCTGTTAGGACACATGTGATAAGAGCACCCTGAATCTAGGATACATTTGGAATTAAGCTTAGATTTTTCGCTCATCAACACTAATAAGAAATCATCACCTTTATCCTTAGCTACACTAGCATCAATAACTTTGGCCTTCTACATACATTTCTTGTCGTTTTTGGCATCCCTTTTACTCTTATTTTGAAGTTTCTAACATTCAGCCTTAACTTATCCCATCTTCTTGCAATAGCCACATTGTTTGTCTCAATTTTTGAATTTTGATCTTGCTCTAAATGTGTTTTAATATGACTTTTTGGATTGTTGTCTGCCCCTTGCAATAAGGGCTGAAGCCTGCCCATCTGACTTCTTATTTGGGTCTAACTCATTATCGAGTTTATCTTTGCTTAGTATATTTCATTTCACATCCTCGAATGGGAGATTACCTCTCCCATAAATGAAAGTTTCCCTGAAAGTCTTGTAAGAAGAGGGAAAAGAACATAACAACAATATCCCCATCGTTGATATTTGCTTCGAGATTCCTTAGCTCATTTAGAAGGGTAAAAAATTCACTAATGTGAGTTCTAATGGACTCACATTCGACAATTCTGAACGTGTAAAGACGTTGTTTTAGAACTAACCTGTTGGCCAGAGATTTTGTCATATATAAGGGTTCTAGTATACTCCATGAGTTTCTTCCCTGTAATGACCTTTTTTAAACTATTCTGAACCAGTATTGTCATTATACGAACTTGCCACAAACTGAAATTTGTAATTCTGTCGAACTTCTCAATAACGAACATTGTCATTTCCATCTCTGAATGCGTTGAATGCAAAAATTAAACTAAGATATGATACCAATTTGTAAGTGTCATGGCAAAACAAAAAAAAATTTCGACAATCATCTACCATGGATCCAAGTACGAGGAACAAATCGGGTTGAAACATGATTGAAGATATACCTTTTTCTATCTGATTCCCTTACGCGATGTCGATCCCAAGCCACAAAAAAATCGCCTCAGGCTCTATATATTCCACCAATCAAATAACGAACAACAAACTCTCCTTGAACCTCTCAGAGAGAATTGACGAAATTGGCTGCTAGACCCTTTTCAATATTTTTTCTTCGGTGACACATCACAAAATTAGGGATTCAATTCCTTTTATTTACTATCACATAAAAAATGGAATTATCCCTTTAGAGAAACATAAGGAAAATATTAAAACATCATATCTTTTCCAGAAGAATATTAACTTTCATGTTTTAATCTTTGACTGAAATTATTATAATTATTTTTTTAATAATTTCGAGTAACTATATTCAGTTAACTATGTTCTCTATTTGTGTACAACAAGTTTGTACATATAATGCGTTCAATATTTAAATGTCAAATTAAATTAGTTCAATAATTAATTTAATTCATATAACAGCTAAATACAATACCAATTGTGTTTGGATTCTGTTCGCTTCAACCATAGGGTGAGACCTTGTAAGCTCTTGTAACGTTAGTAGTAATACTAGAACATTTCTAATATTACAAGCAATGAGTGGCATCTAGCAATGCATCATTGTTAGCCAAGTTACAAGAAGTCCTGATTCGACATAACCTTTCTGTGATAAGTTTTTCATGTATTATATTATTTTATTCTTTATATCTAGATTGGACAGAAGTCATGGAATAGTTACACTTATATAGTCCAATCTCATATTTCTTGATTTTCGAGTAGACTACAATAAACAAATAAGTGTACTATCTCATATCAAATTATTTGAGCATAGTCATGCATTTCTAGTCTCACTCTATCAAGTGGCCTAAGATATTGCTCCACTTATGTAGGAGGGACAAACATTATCTTGATCAATCATATCTTACTACATAGATTGTGGCATACCAACATCAGTCTTTATAATACAACCTGTTATGGTAGACATTTGACTGTATCAAAATGTATGACTCACGATGTGGGGACAATGATGATCTCAAGTTTGAGGATCATATACATAGTTATCACTATGAGTAATGTTGTGACTATTACATAATAATCTAAGAAACATACTCATAGCGGGTCAACCAACTACATATTAGTCCCAATGCATTATTATTGTCCAAGCCCACAATAATATTTGACTAAGGATAAAAAAATTCTCTTTTTTTTCTCTAAGCTGTTTGCTTTTTATCCTTTGTTTTGCTCAGTGGCGGTGCCAGCCTTCAGGCTGGATATTGCCCACCTTTTTCCTCTGCCATCAACATTTCTTTCTTCCTTCTTCTCATCCACTACACATGTCTTTTCCCATTTCAATTTGTAGATCTATTTTGTGGGTATCTTAGTTGTCTCCATAAGTTGTGATGGATAGATGACGGTGACTGTCGTTCGTTAAAACTCCACTGGCCACCAGTAGTTTTCTTTGGAAAGTGGGTGGCCCTTTGTCAACTTCTTAATTTGTTTATGTTTTGAGAGTATTTTAGAATAATAAATTATTTCACGTATTGATATGGACCTATGTTGTCTTAATTTTTATATGTTTTTTTGTTTGTTTTTCCATTGTTTAATAAGTCTTCAGTTTTAGAAGTTTTTGGTGAATGTTCGATTCTTTTTTCGATTTTTGCTCACCGTTTTGGACCATTCGGGGCTAGTTTCCTTATCGTATTAAGTGCTTGCAATCACTCAAAATATGTCATGCTTGAGTTGTGACAAAGCCAATTTTCAATGTGTCATAATGTTCTATTGATACTGAGGCTAAAGCTTTGTTGTGTTGATAGAGCTTATCCTTCACCATCTACGACGACTGTTTACTATTTTTGTCTCTGAATTGTATGGTTCCATTAATTGAATGAATTAATGAATTTACCTTTCAAAAAAAATAAAACATACTGAAAATACTTGAATTCAAGCTCCTTAAGTGCGAAAACTAGTTTAATCTGCTACATCGAATTACGACAGGTCACTCCTTTAACCAAATTCCTACTCCTTTGTAGTCCTTGTACAAAGGTACGAATATAAGAACTATAACCAGTATCTAATACCCAAGAAGTAGTGTTGATAAATTAGTATTAATAACATAAGTACCAGAAGTGGACGTACCGCAATGGAAATATTTTCCTTCCTTAGCAATTCCTTTATAGGTTTCAATGCAATCTTTCCTTTTTTTTGGGTTTGGCCTTGGCATTGTCCTTAAGCTTTCCTTTATCCTTATGATTTCTTTTGCCTTTTTCCTTGCGGACCATCAGAATAGGCTTAAGTACAGCCTTTTTCATGTTACTTTCAGCAGTTCTCAATAAGTTGAGTAACTGTGGCAAAGTCCTATTGATTTCATTCATGTTAAAATTAAGGATATATTAGCTAAAACTATCCGACAACGATTGTAGGATAAAATCGGTGGCCAATTCTCCACTTAGAGGGAATCCAAGTTTTTTAAGGCTTTCAATATAGCCTATAATCTTGAGAACGTGAGTTTCTACAGAAGTTTCCTCCACCATTTTGCATCGAAATAGAGCTTTAGAGGCCTCATACCTCTCTTGACGTGCTTTCCCCTCATATGATTCTTTAAGGTGTTGGATCATATCATAGGCAACCATATCCTCATGTTGCATTTGAAGCTTAGGAGTCACTGTGCCAAGCATTAGACGTCCTATGTCTATCATGTCATCAAGATGCTTCTGATAAGCTTCCTTGTCAGCTCTAGAGGCATTAGTTGTTAGTTCATTAGGAACGAATTCTTCAATGGCATATCAAGGAAGTTCAAACCATTTAACTTGTCCTTCTCAAGGACAGATCGCAATGATAAAGAGTTTGAGTTGTTTGTCATAATAAATCTACAATAATAAAACATGCTCATGAGTAAATTTACCAAGTTTATTATAATCATTAAAAGGACTTCATTAAATAATGCTCCCACTATTTTATTCAAAATTAATAACCCTCATTAATTTTGGAAAATCCTTTCTCTAAAGTTTTTCTAGTGAGTAAGGATCCATATTTCACCTCCTCTTAAGTTAGCTTTAACTTTACTTCAAGATTGTGGTATTTAGGTAAGCACACTTGCTAATTACATCAAATGTAACTCATTATTTGGTGGACAACTCTTATTCCAATCATCTTATGATTATCCAAATCTTTTTCCTCTAAGTTTCTAATCCTATTAGAGTAACCTAGTTAAATTATTAACTAATATTATAACCGACGAATATCCCTTGCTTATTTTTCAAGTTTGGCCAAGATAGATACAAGCACTTCGCTTTAGCAGAACCTACGTTGTATCGATCGTGGCTTTAACAAGGGTAAATATTGGAAGGCAATCTTAACTTAATATTTTATTAAGGGTATTTAAAAAAATTCATCTCACCATTAATGGTCAACACTAATCCAATTAGTCATTTAATTGATCTTATCAATTTCCTATAATATGCATGCTAACATACCATCCATTGTATCAAGTACATGAATAATATATAGTAGTAAATAAATCCAATAGTTATAGCCAATAAAACTAATGTGGTTCCTCCTAAGCCAATAGGAGAACCGAAAGGAATCCTAAGGGTGCAAGTCGTTTCCCAAGCTTATTTTCCACTTTAGGTAGCTCAACCTTCATCACCTCTAGCCCGTAGTAATTCGTACAATTTACAATTATAGAAGCTTGTTTTGCATACAAGGGAGTAGAACGAGAAGAGAAATACAAGAGAAAAATAGAAAGGCAAGACATGCAGGTCGTATTTATAATATTACAACCTTTGTAAATTATAAATCAAATGGGTTATCGGGCTATAACTGTGCATTTCCAATCACCATGCAAATCAATCATAGCATACAACATATGATGTGTATTTATTCAATCGCTTTTTTTATGTGAATAAAAACAATATCCCTAAAATTAATGTCGCCTACGCATATGGGTCAAGAGGCGAAACCCCCTGCTGGGGTCTCGTGGCCCGGGCAGTGATAGACCCTGGTAAAATGTAAGAAACTACACTCAGATCTCAATACAAAAAAAATCATTGTTTGAAAATTTTTATCAAAAATAGAATATTTTTTGCATTTCGATCTATGAGTCTTCTTATTGGAACAATTTTTTGTTCCTTTTTCAAATGCTACCGGTAAGTTAATTATTAACTTCAGATAACAAAAACCCCATTACCCCAAAACAGATTCGTTAACGTTTAAAAATAATATATAAGACCCAAAAGGCATCAAAATCATTTATTAACATTTAATCAGTGATTGAGAGGAACATATTATCATATAGGTTTAACAGATTAATCATACATAGTTTATTAAATAGATTACACATATCATATATGCATAAAACAAATCAAGTAAATCAAATCATATAGCATGTATCTCATATAATCGCATCAACTAATCAGTTTAATCCTGAATTCATATAGTGCAAGTAGCTCTGATACCACTATTGGAATGCGATTGCTGCCAGACGTGCAAACGCCTAGACTGGAAATATTACAGCAAAATAGATAATTAATTAAACAACAACGTCCGCAAATATACGGGTTAAATTGTAATATAGAAGAATGTTACAACGAAACACTCTAGGAAGTATTCTGAGGATCGTACTCAAGGGATGTTAAATTAAACCGAAATTAATTTTCTACACTAATAAGTCTAAATAGTACCAATTTAGAATTATATTACAAAAACTTAAATAAACATCAATTTATATAATTAACCTAAAATTTATTTAAATGAAAAATCAACCAATTTAACAATCGAAAACAATCAAATAAAATAAGAAGGTAGTCCATTGCCTTCTAAACCTGAAAATAGTGTCCTACACACTAAATAGAGTCGTTAGATCATCCTTAGGCCCATAGTGGCCCTTTAAGTCCTAACATAACTCAAAATTTCGTAAAAACACTTATTTTACATAATTTTAAAAAAAAAGCAAAAAAAAAGTGAAAATGAAATAAAAACACATAAAAATGCTATAAAACAAGCTCGTTAAGTTCTAAAAAGACCTTAATTTACCACAACGAATTGTGGCAGATCAAAATGTTTGTACGTCCCGTGGCGCAGCAAAAAGAAATTATGGTGATCATCAACCATGTATCCAAGTACGATGAAGGAATCAGGTTAAAACGGGGTTGAAGATATACCTTTTTCTATTCAATCCCCTTACACAATGTCAATCCCAAGCCGCAACAAAACCATCTTGGTCTCTAGGTAGTCCACCCAGTCAAAAAACAAACAACAAACTCTCTTTGAACCTCTCAAAAAGAATTGACGAAATTGGTTGCTAAACCCTTTTCAATATTTTTTCCTTGGTAACACATCACAAAATTAGGGATTCAATTCCTTTTATTTAATATCATATAAAAAAAAGAATTATCCCTTTAGAGAAACATATGGAAAGTATTAAAACATCATATCCTTTCCATAAGAATATTAACTTTCATGTTTTAATCTTTTATTGAAATTATTATAATTATTTATTTTAATAATTTAGTCAACTATATTCAGTTAATATTTTTATATAAATCAAATTCATATATTTAATTTAACTATGTTCTCTATTTGTGTACAACAAGTTTATTCATATAATGCGTTCAATATTTAACTGTCAAATTAAATTAATTCATCATTAATTAATGTGACAGCTAAATACAATACCAATTGTGTTTGGATTATGTTTGCTTCAACCATAGGGTGTGTGTAACAATCTTAACCCGTATCCGTCGCCAGAAAAGGGTTTCGGGACATTACCAAATAATCGTAATCTAATCATTCATTTCAAATATTTCAAAAATAATAAAATGATTCATCATTAACATGCATAGAGTCTCTTATTAAGCCTTTGAGAGTTTGAAAACACTTTAGAAACAATTTGAGACTAAATCGGGAACATTTGAAAATTTTTGGAAAAAGTTAGAAAATTTTTAACTGCAGATTTCACACGGCCATGTAGCCAGTCACACGGCCAAGTCACACGCTCGAGTGTCTGGCCATGTGGGCATTCGAAGTAGGGACACACGGCCCTGTCCCAACCTATATGTGACCGTGTAACTCTCTGACTTAGGTCACACGGCCAAGCCACACGTCTGTGTGCCAAGCCGTGTACCCTTTGAAATAGCCTCACACGCCCGTGTGCTAGCCTTGTGAGATGTCACACGCCCGTGTGTCTAGCCATGTGGACATAAAACGTGCTTTAAACAACAAATTTACAATTTCCTACAAGCTTGGACATTAAACAACTCAAAAACCATTCGTTTAACATGTTCAAAACACGATCAAACACATTCAAAGCCTACCAAAACAATCATCCTAGGCGTCTAACCAATGTACCCTCATTGGTACTACATTTATATCATCAAAACATCAACCAAATTAAAATTATATTCATGTCAAAATTCATCAATTTGCCCTAACTCAAAACTACCTAAAACATTAACTTAAATTTACATGGACATATCTAGATTTGGTTCAATTTACCATGCCATAATATGGCTTCAAACACAAACACATGTTTATATGTATATACCAAACCAACATTACATTTATAATCCATCCACAAAATAACTATCATTTAGACGTCCTAGGTACATGCTGACACAAAAGATAAACATCACCATATTTGAGTTCGGGATCGTTGTTGGATGCTGAATCGGCGATCAAAAGTGAAGTACCTAATCTGTGCATGGAAAAAATAAAACCGTACGCTGAGTAAAACTCAGTGATATTTCTATAATCTAAATATTTAAAAACAAGATAATATAATATGCACAATTGAATTTTAAGCACATATTAATGTCCAAGATCATGACTATCATATGCTATCATATTTCATTTGTTAAACAATGTCCCAATTCACACAATTGCTATATAAATAGTTATTTACATATCAAACCAAATTTATTTGTACAATGGTATTAGCCATTCAATACTCAACTCATGAATACATCATTCCATACCATACTCAATTCTCATCGCTTGCTATATAATAGTTTTTTACAATTTGGTCCACATATCATTTAAACAATAACATTACCATTCCATATCCAATTCATGAGTACATAACTCATGTATCTCATTTTTTTAATGTTTTAAATCACTATCTCATCTTCAACTCACATACAATATCATCCAATATCAATCATAGTACCATTTTATTTAATTACCCCTATTAACACGACTCAGACTCGGACGGGTACACGGATCCAACGAACACACCAATTTGGCACCCAGTGCCTCATCGGATAAATCTGAAGTAATATGCACCTAGCGCTATATAAATTTGACACCAAGTGTCTCATCAGTTAAATCGAAGGAAATTGGCACCCAGTGCCTCATCGACTCGAAGTCGAAGAAATCCCTGAACTCTTCCTATCCTATGGCATGTCATCTATATCCAACTCAACCCAATACAGCTAATAGGGTTTAATTTCACATTTCAGATATAACCAATATCCAATATTAACTTTTCATATAATCACATATATATATATATATGAATTAAGTTCAATCTATAATAATCAATATCCAACTTTCACATTAACATATATATTCATTTCAATTCAATAATTAATACATTCAATATGTATCTACAAATTCAATCCATTTCAATCAATTATCAAAATGTCAATTACTCACCTCAACACTTACCATATACATTAAATTGAATTATAACAATTAACAACTAAGTTGAATTATAGAAATACAAACCATGAATTACGAGCTATTCCATGTTGATTTTATCTTTCCTGCTTTTAGTTGAGGATTCCAAGACAACGTTAGCTACGAATTAAAACAATTAAAATTCATCAATACAATAAAATTTAAATTTCATATTGAATATTGAATATTGAATATTGAATATTTCAATTTTTACTTAATATTTGTCTAAATTCCAATTTAGTCCCTAAACCGAGACTAATTCTTATTCTTCACATTTAATTCTATATTTTCATAAAATTCCACTTTAAACTAAATTTAACTCCCTATTTTCACTTAAACCCTAAATTTTAAATTATTCACAATTTAGTCCCTAATACTCAAATTTTACAATTTATTCTACAATTTAATCCTTTTCCATTTCTAACTTAAAATCTATCAATTTAATCCCTAATACTAAAATTATTCAACATTGACAACACTTAAAAACTTAATAATTGCTAAAATTTCAACATGGGTCGGGTAACCTTAGGTACCGGGATTCCAGAAACATAAAAATTACAAGAAAATGGACTAAATTGACTAACCAATTAAACTTTAAAAATTGGAGCCATTGGCCATGCGTCTTTCTCCTTTCTTTCTTTCTTTTCTTTCTAATTTGTATGGCTTTATCTTTCTTTATTTCTTTATTTTTTTTATTATACTAACTTTTATTATTATACTTTAATTTATTATTATAATATATATACATTTACTTAATTATTAAGATTTCATATTTTAACTTTAATTATTATAACATAGGTATAATTACTACATTGGCCCTTTAATTTATTTTTAATTTATAATTCAACTTTTACCCTATACACAATTTAGTTCTTATACCTAATTACTTTTAATTCAAGCAAATTCACTTAATCGAAACCTAATTAACTACACAACTAGCTTCCTAAATATTTATTAAAAATATTTACGAGTCTGATTTACGAGAATGGAGTCCCGGGAATACACTTTCTGACACCCTTGACTATCGGGTCGTTACAGTGTGACCTTGTAGGCTCTTGTAGCGTTAGTAGTAATTCTAGAACATTTGTAATGTTACAAGCAATGAGTGGCATCTAGCAATGCATCATTGCTACCAAAGTTGTAACAGCCCAATTTTGACCCTAATCGGAATAGTGGTTTCAGGACCACAAATCCGAGTCTGAAAAATATTTTAATATTATTTTGTGTGTTTATGATGTGTGAATTTAAATGTGTGAAAGTTTCATAAATTAATTTTGTTGTTTGGGTGTCGCTTTAATAAAAATGGGCTTAATCGCGTAAAATGAAAATTTGATGGTTAAATAAGAAAGTGCCTAATTATTGTTGTCTTTATAATTTGGAGGCCTTATGTTGAAATTTAGCCAATACTATAAGTATTGGACGGCATATTGTTTTAATATATGGTTTTTATACATTAAAAATAAAAAATGATAACATTATAATATATGTTATAATAATAATAGTGATAATAACAAAGCCATTATCATATCATCTTTCTTCACTTTCGAAACTAGAGAAAGAATAAAAGATAAAAGCTTGGCTAAGGTTCGGCCATTGTTGAACTAGATTGAGGTTAGTCTTTTGTTCAGTTTTTGATAATTTTTACGTTTTTGAGATCGTTGATTTGTGTTCTTTAAAACCCATGTTTAAATTTTGTGAATGGATGATGATTTTGAAATGTGCCATTGATGAATGTTTGAGTTTTATGATGTTAGTTGAGGAAATATGAAATATATGTGTTAGATTAGCATGTTTTGTCTTTGAATTGTTGATGAATTTGAGTAATTAGGGTTAAGTTGTAAAAATAAAATTTTTTTAGGGGCTAAAATGTGAAATAAATAAAATGTGTGGGTTTGTATGGATACTAGGAATATTCGGCCCTTAAGGAGTGTAGTCAAATTTTGTGTATTTTGTGTTTTGAGTAAAAAGGACTAAATTGTGAAAATGTGAAATATTAGGGGTAAAAATGTAATTTGCCCATTTATGTGTTCTTAGACTAAATTGAATGAAAATATGTTTAAATGAGATTTATTTGAATATGTTTAGATCAAGAAACCAAGAAATCAGATTTAGATCGGGGGAAATCAAAGGTAGTTGAGTAGCCGATCTATTTGTCGACGACATCCGAGGTAAGTTATTAAGCATACATATTTGTGTCGTTTTAAATTATCTTAACATCTATATAATTATGCTGAATTGAATTGATATATATGTAGTGATACGATTTTTGAAATATGACGTATTGAGTTATTGACCCCCAACACTAAGTGTGCGAGTATAAAAATAAACGATAATGAGATTAGCACTAAGTGTGCGAGTTTAATTGAAATGCACTAAGTGTGCGAGTATAATGGTAAAGCACTAAGTGTGCAGTGTGATTATTAAGCACTAAGTGTGCGTACTTATTAAATATTTTCGAAAGATTATTAATATCGAGTATTTGACTTATCGAGAAATCATGAGTAACAAAGTGAGTAATAATTATTTTGATGGTATTCAAGATTAATTTTTATATGTATCAAACCTAGGTGGTGATTATAATTGGAGTTATATTTATTTAAGATGATTTGTTATACTTTATGATAATAAAATGTATAAGGTACTTGGCCTTGTACTTAAATTTGAAGAAATGCTTATAGTTGAGTATTTATATTGATTTTTGTTAAATCATAGTATGAAGTGAATAATTATATTATGCTATGGGAAGTTAAAGGTAAGATGATTTAGAAGTATGAATTGGTTAAATATTATTCTAGATATCAAGTTAAATTGTAGAGTTATTTGTTTGTAACTTACTAAGCTAAATTAGCTTACAATGTATTGGATTATTGTTTCGATGAATAGATTTTGGAGATCGCTACGTGTTCGGGTATCGTCAGCTAAGCTCATCACACTATCGGTGTCTCCTTTTGGTATTTTGCTAAATTGTTTTCAAATATATGGCATGTATAGCTTAGTTAAAAATGGTGATTTTGAAATCAATGTGTATGTGTAATTAAAAGCCGTGCGAAAATGGCTTATCTCTTTTTGTTTTGAATTTGGTATTAACGAATATGCTTTAATGGTCTAATTCCCATGCTTAAATTCGGCTTAATTAAAAATGGCTTGATCATTATGTTTAAACTTAGTTTTATATATTCTAGGTTGAATGTTCAATGTGTTTGGTTTCAATGATTCGACCATGGTATAAGTCTATTTGTATAAATGATAATTAGTATGATTGGTAACTTGATTTTATGTCTTGATTGGTTACATCATGAATAATTCATGAATTAGTTTGTATTAGTTTGTTTAAAACATAGTAAAAATGCTTGTAAGTTTTACTAAACAATTCGCTAAAGAGTATGAAAGAACATAATGTATATTTGATCATGATCTAACCTTAATTTGAAGTGGTGTTTATCTTTGTAAATTGGTTAAGGGATGAGTTCGGTTGTGCTATGATATTGAATTGATGGATATGTATGTTTTGTATTAAGAATTGGTGTGGAAAGAATAGATGATATACATAAATGTTGGTCATGATAGGTTAATTGGAATTATATATGTATTTTCATATACGCATATGTCATAATGGCAATTGTAATGAGTTGGTCGAATAAATACATGTTGGCATGATAATTAGATTTACTTATATGTTAATAAATTTAGGTGAAATGTTAATTATACTATAGATGGAATGATAGTTTATTTTGATTATTCGTCACGAAATAAAATATGTTTATTTGGTCTTATGAGTTGCACCAAAGTTGCTTATATACTTGATTAATGAATGGTAAACAATGGGTTTATGATGTATTAGATTGTATGTTGACTATATAGGTTCGGCTATGATGAAATATTACTATGCTTGAATTTACATTGAATTTTTAATGGTATAAGATGGTTCGGTTGGTTAATATGTGCAAGTATTGAAGTAAAATAATTGATATTCAATTTATGATATATATATGTATATATGTTTTGATTTATGTTTTATATATATATATACTATATAATGTTATATCTTTGGGATGCGTTTTAAGTATATAGATGCTATTAATGTTAAATCAAGTGGTTCGAACATCTTTATGCCTTAAGCACTTGTAATATGTTTTATTGCACATCGTTAAATTGATTATGTGATCCATATATATATATATATTTTATATATATATATATATATATATATATATATACTGAGTTTGCTTAGTGCTTGAATTTAAATAAATGTCTGTTTTGATCTGTGCTATGTTTGATAATGCCTCATAACCCTAATTCGGCAACGGATACGGGTTAGGGGTGTTACAAAAGTTATAAGAAGTCGTGATTCGACATAACCTTTCTGTGATAAATTTTTCATGTATTATATTCTTTTATCATTTATATTTAGATTGGACACAAATCATGGAATAGTCACACTTGTATAGCTCAATCTCATATTTCTTGATATTCTGAGTAGACTACAATAAACAAATAAGTGTGATATCTCATATCAAATTATTTGAGCATGGTCATGCATTTCTAGTTTCACTCCATCAAGTGGCCTAAGATATTGCTTCCATTATGTAGAAGGGACAAACTCTATCTTGGTCAATCATATCTCACTACATAGATTGTGGCATACCCAACATCAATCTTTATAGTACAACATGTTTCGGTAGACGTTTGACTGTATCAAAATATACGACTCACAATGTTGGGACAATGATGATCTCAAGTCTGAGGATCTTATACATAGTTATCACTATGAGTAATGTTGTGACTATTACATAATAATCCAAGAAACATACTCATAGCGGGTCAGTCCAATATGTTGTTCTCTAACACATACTCATGTATTGATTTTGACATTCCTGTGTCAATGAAAAAACTTTATCATCAATCAACTACACATTAGTCCCAATGCATTATTATTGTCCAAGCCTACAATAATACTTGACTAAAGACCTTTTAAGAATAATCATATTATTCTCAGGACTTTATCATTAATCGATTTATTTACACAGACAAAAAAAGGAACTCAAATAACAATGGCAATGCCTTATATTAACAATCAAGGTAAAATGAGTATTTGATTACAACAATTATCTCATGATTGGTCTTTGGGCATACTCTAACAGTAGGGAATTAACCCATGTATGCAACGAACAAGTAAATAAAGTAGAAAATTAAAAAGATCGAACACATATTTTACATGGAAAAACTCCTCAAATGAGGATAAAAAACCACGAGCAAAAGGACATTTCACTAAATAGAAAAAGAGTACAAAAGATGGAGTGAATCAAAACAAAGAAACTTGAAACCCCGAAAAAGAAACCTTCAAACTCAAAGAACAAAATTCTCTCAATCTTAATATTTTTTGTTGTTCTAAACCTAGAGTAACTATGGCCTATTTATAGGCTGAAATTCATAGCTTTTATGACTAGAATATCCCTAGATTAATCAGAGTTTAAGTAGGAAATTAAAATAGAGTTTAACTGAGAGAAGAAACTTAAGGAATACATCATCACATTGTGATGTGGCGTTTGGTCGTCGGGATGAAGAATGATCGCGTCACCATGATGAAAGTCTTCTTCTCGTCGTGAAGTTGGCTGCTTATCGGGACGAGGAGTCTTCCCTCGTTGCGATATCACTCACTGTTTTGGTTGAAATGCGAGGCATATTTCCACAGATAGCTAGAGAGATGAATTTGATATGGACCTACTCTCAAGTAAGCTCGTCAAACTTCATCTCATTGATTAACTGGATATTTCCACACTAGTGACGTAACCCCGAATAATATTTTGTAAGAGGATAGTTAACTTCTTTACTGCTGACAGGCGGAGATTTCGGAAGAGATTGAGTACAACTTTGATGCTCAAGCCTAGGAGATTTGGATGGTATACTATTTTTTATAGTATCGACATCTTTCTTTCCAAAAAAAAATAGTGTTTGTTTTTTTCTTTCCCATGAACAATAAATTCACACAACCTATAACTATATATATTAGTTTAATTTTTTATATATGCCTTATTTTGCTTCCAATGAGAAACATAATAGCAATTCCACTGCATCGCAAGTTTGCATTATAAGTTTTGTAGGATATTAAATATATACACCTACTACTTTATAAAGCTAAAATTATTAATCATCAAATAAACACCCTTTGAAATGATGCTTTTAGCCAACAATTCATTTTTTTATACAAACTCGTAATGTTTTTATTCTATTTACTTTTATTTAAAATTTTAAAATTATTAAAAATATATGTCATGAAATTTAAACTTATTTGTCATTTTCTTGAGTTGAGTGGGTCATGGAAAATAGAAATTGACAATTAAAAACATTATTAAAAAAATACACTTACAATTTTGCTAAAGAGAATGGTTGTCTCCTTCCTTTATCTTTACTTTAAATCTGTGAAATCTAATCCTATTTATAATGAGTTTATTATGCTACAAATAAAAATATAATTAGAAAGCAAATAAAACAACAATTTTACAATAAAATTTACAAACCTCAACTTCAATGGAAAGAGTTTTTATTTGGAATGTTTGCTAAGAACTTGAAGTTTAAATGAATAAATAAATAAATTTTGAGTGAAACGTTAAGAAAGCTAAAATAAAATTAGTTTAAAATTACATGTTTATGACTTAAATTTCATGACAACCCAATTAAATTATAAATTTTATTTTTATTAGTAATTTAATTTAATATTTGTTTTAAATTATTGAAGGCTAATTTATTGATTTAACTATAAACATATATACTAATTAAAAGTTTTTAAACGGCCCTCTTAACTCGTGAAACCATCCCCTACGACTATTACTAAAAATATTAATATATATATATATAACTATTATTATACTATAGATTATAATAAAAGGTATAATATTATATGATATTATAATGTTTAATCATCGATGTATGTATATAAATTATTAATATATGATATGATATGATATAGCATTATATAAAATAGTAGAAAGACTAACTTTTAAATGTATGAAAAATATAGGGCTTAGAGCATATTTCAACTATTATAATAATGAACAATAATATTTAATAATAAGTAATATATAATGTACTACTATTATATATAACTATTATATTATAGATTATGATAAAAGATATAATATTACATAAGATTATAATTTTAATCATTGATGCATATATAAACTATTAATATATTATAAACTATATGATGTGATATAACATTATACAATATAGTAGGTTGGTTAACTTTCGAATGTAGGAAAAGTATAGAAACTTAGAGCATATTTCAATCAAGATGATAAACAATAATATATGATAATAATTCATATATTGTGTACTACTCTACTATTATAGTATGTGATATAGTATTATATAATAAAATGATATATTTTATAAGTATTATTATATTATAGATTATAATAAAAGATATAGTACCAATAGTTATATGTAATTTTGTATACATTTATAATTATAACTACCACCACATAAAATATTATTACAATATATTTATTTTTAAATTGTGTTTAGGTATTGAATTTAATTTCTTTTTATTTTGGACTTGAGATTTAGGCTATAATTAGTTTAGAGTTTATTATTTGAATTTGGGTTTAATATAATATATTTGAGATTTGGAATAAATATTTTAAAATATGAGTGTTAGCTTAAATTTAATAAAAAAGATAAAAGGCTATTCAATTGTCGATTATAATATAATAATGAACAATAAAAGATATTTTCGTCAATTCATATAATATCATAAAATAATAAATTTTACATATAATAATCACTTTAATTATTTTATATAAAATAAATTTATTAAATATATATAATTATATTTTTATAAGAATTAAATTATGTTGTGATTATATAAAAGTAGAATAAATTGTTATATTTAAAATTTAAATACTTATAATTTATAAAATTTAAAATTATCTAAATCCGTAAAAGCCCCCCTAGCTCTATCCAAACCCAAATCCCAACTACTCTAGTCCTAAATAAACCCATCTAAATCGGTCCGTTTGCCAGCTCTACCGAGGATGCCCATTGCCCATTAGATTTTTATGTAGCTTTACTGGTGTGTTTTCTTTGTCTTGATGCTGCCACGTGTACGGATAAAAATTACCTCTATATTATCAATTTCTTATACTAACTAATTAGGAGCCGTTGATATAGCTTACTTTATAGATTTGATCTTTATAATAAACCCAAGCCAACCGACAGACTCGCTTTCCACAGAGTTACAGTGTCTTAAATCCATAATTTCCTTGCACAGGTGGTAATAAAAAAGATGGTCTTTTTTTTTTTTAATCTCAACTTGTTTCCAGTTCACAAATCTAAGTCGCAAAAAGATTAAAAAACCCCATTTTTATTTATGTCCCAACTCTTGCTTTAGACTTCACTCTCTAGCATAGAAGCAAAGAGGTAGGAAAAGAAAAGCAAAGGCAAGATATGGGTTCGGTTTCACTGAAAATTGGAGATGGAACAGCTAGATTCAAGAGAGCAACCCTTTGTTCTTCAGCTGTTAACATTCTCATGCTTTTCTCAGTTATTACAACCAATCTCTTTGCTTTATATGCCTTCACGTTTTCACCAAAACAACACTTAGACAACCCATTTCACCATCCTCACAGAAACATCTCTCTGATCTCTCAACATGTCTCTTTGATTATAAAAGAGATCGATTCTTCTCAGAGGAAGCTTGCTCAAATGGAAAAAGAGCTCCTTGGTTATGACACTCTTGATCTTTCAAGACCCAATCTTGCTACTGAGCTCAAGTTGTTTTTGCAACATCATCAGCTTCCTTTGGGGAAGGATTCCAGAACTGGGATCACTGAGATGGTGGCTTCTGTGGGACATTCTTGTGAGAAATCTGCTGATTTGTTGTCCCAGTACATGAGTTACAAGGTTTCTGGACCTTGTCCTGATGACTGGAGTCTTGCGCAAAAGCTAATCTTGAAGGGATGTGAGCCTTTGCCGAGAAGGAGGTGCTTTGCCAAGACTGTTCCTAAGCCAGGTCTTACTTCTTTACCTGTTTCTCTATGGAAACCTGTTAGTGATAAGATCGTTACTTGGAGTGGTCTTGGTTGCAAGAATTTCAACTGTTTGAATAGTAAAAAATTGAGTAGGGGTTGTGTTGGTTGCTTTAATTTGACTAACGGATATGAGACTCAAAAATATGTCAAGGCTAGAAGCAAGAATGATTTTGTTATGGATGATGTGTTAGCTCTGGGGAGTGGTGGGATTAGAATTGGATTTGATATTGGAGGTGGGTCTGGGACTTTTGCTGCTAGAATGGCTGAGAGGAATGTGACTGTGATTACTAACACCTTGAATGTTGATGCACCACATAGTGAATTCATTGCTGCAAGAGGCCTTTTCCCTTTGTTCTTGAGCTTGGACCATAGGTTCCCTTTTTATGATAATGTGTTTGATTTGGTTCATGCCACAAGTGGGTTAGATGTTGAAGGTAAGCCAGAAAAATTGGAGTTCTTGATGTTTGATTTAGATCGTATATTAAGGGTAGGTGGCTTATTTTGGTTAGATAATTTTTATTGTTCTGATGATGAAAAGAAGAGTGCTTTAACTCGTTTGATAGAAAGATTTGGGTACAAGAAGCTGAAATGGGTTGTAGGAGAGAAAACTGATGCTGCTGGCTCTGGAAAACCTCAAGTTTATCTATCTGCTGTTCTACAGAAGCCTGTAAGAATCTGATGACCCAAGATTTCCCGGAAAATGGTGGATGTTGGAATTTTTTGTTCAGATTTCTACCTTCATCCACACAACTTGTGCAAATCCATTTATTCTAAGGTGGAATAAAGCTGCAATAATTTCCTTTCCTGACTTGCAATGGCCTCTCTTCTGTAATCTAAAACCTTTTTCCCCGTAAAATCTCAGGACTTTAGCTCATGTTTGTTATTATTAAGAAAAGAACTATTGGGGAATGGAATTTTCATATTGTATTCTTGAAGTTGTTTTTATGATATTCATATGATATTTAGTTGTATCTGAATGGTTGAATTTCATGATTCCAACTGTATGCTTGAATCTCAATCTTCCAGTTTTAAGTCTTTGAAGCCATATGCTACCTACAATCTTAAGGATATAATGGAAATATATATTATATCTCATCACTCATCACCATAGCTCAGGTTCTGATTAGTACAACTATTTGATGAAAGTTCATTTCCTGCTGAAAAATGTAAATTTAATATCCGTACATCACATTTCCATATCTCTACAAAGGCTTACAGAGATACTAATTGAATGCCAAACTCCACCACCGTTCTCAATCTCCAAATAAACAATGGAGCTTTGTTGGGTAAATCCCGAACCACGATGATAACTCAGCTTGGTGGATTCTTTAAGCATTTGCATTGGAACCTTCTGAGTTAGAGCCATTGATGCCTTGCACTGTGGCAGCACTGTTGAGAAGCTTCATTCCTTCTTCACTCATCTGTTGTACTTCTGTAGGGGATAGAATTCGGATGCAACGAACACACCCAACAAATTCCCTGCAGAGATACCAAACCACACCCATTAGAAGGTGAATGCTAACGTCACAAGATTGCTAACCAAGAAATGTAGAAAGGTTGCAGATAAACTTACTCCCAAGGATCATCTCCAACGAGAAGAACATCATTCTCATAATCCACATACACCAATTTCCAGCCTGAACCTCTGGGATCATCCAGCAGACCCTTGAGTCCAAACATGCATTCTATTGCAGAGATTAGTTCATCATAATTCTTAAAACTCGTGACATCAATCGACCTTCCTACAGATCCTGCCTTCTGAACCTGTCAGCAAGGAACCAATTAGAGTTATAACTATGCAATCTGCGCATAACTCTACTTTGATGCCTCAAGAATTTTCATATCCAGAAAAATCTAAATTGAGATTATAATACCTTTGTATATGTTCTAACGCGTGGACCTGTTTGCTTCCAGGAATTGTTTTGCAGAAGGCCACTGTCATCAAAATCGATATTGCCACCGGAGCTGTCAGGCAAGTCTTGTCGAGAGAAAGCTTGAGAATCTGCAAGGCTAGCAGAGGTAATCTGAGACTGAACATCCTGACAAGAACTAAAGTTCCCAACCAAACAATCTGAAGGGTTTTGAAAATCAGCATCTTTCAATGAGCAAAACTCATCTAGAATGGCACTGGAAACAAAAGGATCAATCACGGTGCTGCAACCATTGCTAACATCAATGTTAAGACAGCTACTATATATCCCACTTTGATTGTTGCTGTCATCAGACAAATCCCTCACCCCACCAGAATTAAGACTGCATGGATCTTGCTGAGTGAATGAAGCCAATTGGTCTGCTTGGGATGAAACTCTGCAATTATTCAGCTTTTGATCCCATATTTCCTCACCCACCGTAGTTAATGAATCATCAGTTTCAACTGGAAAGACAGCTGAAGAGTCCTGTAACCCAACCATTGGTATCGGACCAGGTGATTTGTATGCCCCAGAAAGAGGTTGGCAAGAAGAAAGATTTGACGTCCACTCATCAGTGTCTGAGAAAGGAAGAAAGCTGTTTAAAGTACTAATATCAGCTTGGGATACAAGCATTTGATGAGCTTGGAGGACTGACGAATCCAACTGTGACTGAATCGACCAGGGATTATTTTGCACTTGGAGTGGAATATGGGGCTGGGTAGGGAAAGAAAGTTGGTTCGACATAGTTGTGTTTACAGTACTTGCCACCAATTTTTCCTCATTGCATTCCGATGTCGAAGTCAGCTGCTCGGCTGAATGCTTTGATTCCAACTTTAGTTTTTCATTACTGCTCCCAGTCCCAGCTTGTGTTAGAATATTTGCAGGATGTGGGTTCCCATTAGCATTGATTTTGGACATATTTGAAGTTATGGGATCAGGTTGGTCAGGGACTGGGTGGGAAAGATTTCGGTTCTCTATCAACATATTTTCTGATTGGATAACCTGGGGTTTTGTGTGGCTTTTAGACTGCAAGTTCTTCATTTCTTCTAATGGAGGTACCTTTACATCAGCGATTTGGTGTAAGGGGGAAGCAAAAATTCCAGGATGGTTAACAAGCTGAGGCTTCAACATCATCTTCATTAATTGTTCAGAACATAAATTCGACATTGAATAGGGAAGATTCCCGTTTCCATTTTCAGGAAACTGGAGTAGGGGCCTTTTCATCAAGCTTCCCCATTCAGATTCTGCTCCTGTGAGCATAGAAAACAACAGCCACAAACATAAGCATCTAAAAATGCTGCCCGCCACTGAATAATCACACACAGAAGCTTACCTGAAAATCCAGGATACAATGGTCGCTTTAGACTTGAAGTTAACGAAGGAAAAATAAAGAGGCTTTCAGGAGTTTCGATTTCCCATGCGCTCACCCTATTCTGTTTATCATTACATCCAGGTTCATCCCATTCAACCTGTTCCCGGAACAAATACAAGAAGTTCCATGTTTAAACCAACCAGCAACCAAAGCTCTACTACTCAAACAATATTCAGTTCGATGAAGAAAGCAAACCTGAAGGTTTCGCCACTTCGAGCCAGGCCATCTTAGAGGATCCAAGTCGCTAATACCAACTATTGTACCCATATATCTGCACAAATTTCAGAAACATTAAAAGATATATGTCGTTCTCCTCAAACACACATCACAGTAGAGAAAACAGAAATTTTCTTCTCAAGCAGAACAATTTTTACAACAATTATATCATCTTACATATGTCAAAAAACAATATGAAACTCGCCAATCGTAAGTAATGCCTTGACCCTGCAATGTTGATGGGATGAAAAATTTAGTAACTTACCTACGTTTCCCGGACTCCTCCGTTTCAAACATCATTCCAAACCTCATACCGACTGAGACTTGAGACCCATATACAGATTTACGGTATCTAGGCAAAGGGATGACAAATTCTGAAGGGCATGCTCTACAAAAAGCAGAGAGGAGATAACATTGTCACGAAATGGATAAAGGAACCGCAAGGGGAGAAAGAGGTGGTATATGAATGTTTTCGCACACCTTGGATTGTAGAAAATTGTGAATGGACTTCTATTGGCAGCAGCATGAGCGGCGGCAGCAAGGACACCAATGTGCATACTATCAGCAGATAGAACAGATGATGGCAATGTGGTTTGTTGACGATTAGCACGCCTTACACCCACCAATAACTGTGATTTCTCATCCCTTGCAACAATAAGATATAATCATGAATTCAGCAGGTAAAAATATCTTGCACCAAACACATGCCAGTATGTGACTATAGCATACCTGATAAAGAGAACGGAATCACCAGCTCTAAGTCTTTTTGATCCTACAAACAAACTCCACCCCGTAGTAAGAAGGTGTCGCTTCGGCTGCCCTGTATAAAACATCATATATTATACTCAAGATCATGTTCCCACCGTCAACATATATTTTTATACATAACAATTCTGCTTTACAATGAGAACTAGCAATAAAAACCGATCTTGCCAGTTTTCCTTTTAAACAGATTCCATGATTGTAGTTGATGAATTATATTAGTCGTTGAAGCAGAAGGTAAATAAACAAAAGAACACTTACCACGGTATATATGACGAAACGTCCAGGTGTTATCATGCAAATCTCTCACAACAAGCTCTTGCGTTGGAGGTTGCATGGAATAATCCTAAAAAACAGTAATATGAATAGTAATGTCCCTGAATGATCATGCATACTTGCAATGCTTTGATCAACCAATTAGAACCTTACCAATGAAGGAAAGAGCTTCTCAGCTGCTCTACGTGGCACTGAAAAACCACCGTGTGTACTTGTATCACTTGCAGTCAAAGTTTTGCAGAAAAATTCATTAGGATGCTTGCTCAGCTTCAATCCAAAGTCTGGTATAGGGAACACATCTTTTTCCTAATCAAAGCAAAATTTTATAAATGAGAACCTCGCACATTGTTATAATGTCAAAAAGGGATTTTTCTCCTCTTTTTATCACATCTGAATATATAGTAAATCCATAACAGTTTGGAGATGCATATTTATTCAACTAGAGAAGCTTACAGAGTTCACTGGTTGAAGACTCATTTGGGCATATATTTCGTCGGTGTCTCTGTCTGCCTGTCAAAGATTACAAAGAAGAAACATCAGTGTTTATTTTGGAAAGGATATACATGGCAGGAGCATAAAAATGACTCACATGTAATGTAACGTTATGAACTTGGCACATTAACTGAGATGGAAGATTTGGGTAGTTGGGAATTTGAGAAGTCGCCATTCTTTTAGTGGACACTGCTACCTGCTCAAAAGAATAAAGCCCTCATTAGTCCTTTGGTTCTTCATTAAATACAAAATAGAATTCACTGAAAGGCTGTAATGTATTTTTGGGATTTTAGTACAGTTTTTTTATCAGATATTATAAGACCACACTCTAATGGTTAGGCTGCTATCAAAGTGATATATTGGCTCAAACTCCTGCCAAGTTTCAGTCAAAGATGTGACAATGCAATTCATATACTGCAATATCTTCATGCAATGAATTAAAACACCAAAAATACGCAAACATAAGAGAAAGTAAAGCAGGTTGTGAAAGTTGAATGTTTAGCACTCATCAGTCTAAGGTCTCATTATGTTAGTGCTAAAGAATGCTACAAAATAAACAAGGCAAAAATGTAAGAAAAAGAAGAAAGGCTGGGAGATAAGTCAAAGGGGGAGAATAAGAAGGCAAATATCAAGTATGAGAAATAAATGCAAACCTGTTCGCTATGTCCTTGAGGAAAGTAATACACAAGACTTCCCACCTGAGGCAAGGAAACAAGTGGACCAGCACAGGCATGCCATAACTCGGAATTTATAGCCTTACGGGTACCTGAGATCAGTCAGGAAACAAATCCATCACACATGCTTTCACAGAGATTACCTATTACGCTTTTGTAGACTTAAATGAATCGCCATTAATACCCAGTATTAATGACTTAACATCTCTCATTGTAAGCTTCTACGTTGAAGAAAGCAACGTCAATGGTTCTTTCAAATTATTAGCAACATGAACCTTTGAGATATCGAATGAAAACTGAAAGGAAAAGATTAAAGAACACATTTGTGAAAAAAACTAAACCAACAAAAGACGAACCAGATTGATCTTGCATTTCTTTCAATAGCTTCATTTCCTCAAGCAGAGTGGACTGTGCACCTACATTAACCAAACCTCCTTGTTTGATCTTCTCTTCAACGACAGAACCCATCTTACTAAAACAATTCTTCCTTTTTTAGACTCTTTTACCATACACACCAACCATAAGAGCTCAACGCAAAGACCCCACCTTTACATCTTCGTTTGAAAAACTAAAGAAAAACAGACCCTGGACTTCCAAAAAGAGAAGAAACAAATTCCCATTCCCATTCCCATTGCTCCACCGAGTCTGAGTCCCACCCAAGCAAAATCACGTATTGTATCTTTTACAGATGGACAATTTAGCAAAGGGAAAAAGGAATATGATGAAACTCTAGGGAAAAAGAAAAGGCCCGATTGGTCAGAAAAGGGAACCTTTTAGCCCCTCTCTCACCCTCAACAACAACAAGAACAGGCAACAGCAGAACCAAAGTTCAAAATCAAGGAACAAAAACCTGCAAAGAAAAGGGAACAAACACTGGAAAGAAAGATCTTTTCTTATGTGGGCCTTTTGATATGACCAAAAAAAAAAAAACACTTCCCTCTTCAGTTAGCAGCATCAAAGCACGCCGACCATAACATTTGAGTAGCTTCTCTCTCTCTCTCTCTCAAAAGATAAAGACCTTTCAATGAAACCCCACCATCCTCATCATCACTTTGATTCCTCCCCTCTACTCCATCATCATAAAATTAACAAAACCCATAGCTTAAAACTTGTAAATTTTCAATTATTTCCTCTCTTTATAATACCAAAAAGAAAAAAAATAAGTAAGTTGCTTGAAACTAGGAAGAGTGTGCATGCTCTTAACCTGCGCACACACTTTCTATATAGGTGTGATTCCGTTGCAGCTTTAAACTTCAAACCAATACATTCTATTTATTAATATACAATAAATAAATTACTAAAAAGAAAATTAATAAAGAAATGTCGAAAAAACAGAGCAAAGCTAACAGAACACGAAACAGTACGCAGTGCATAGAGCGAAAGAGAAAATAATAATTAAGATTTTCTTGTTTTTTTTTCAAAAGAGGAGGGAGAGAGGCGCGTAGAAAAATGAACAATACCTACTTGGTAAACTTGATGACGTGGACAACAAGGATTGGTTGCGTTTTCTATATTTTATTTTTTATATATTAATTTATAATAAACAAAGAGTAATAAATAGAAAAAGCATAGCTTTGATGTACTTTTTTTTCTTTGTGTGTGATATTTGACCGATAGTCGTCACGCGTGCGGTGCACGACAAAACTAAGTGAGGAAAGTGGGGCAATTTACATCTGACACGTGTTGCCTAATTTTTCTTACTCCACAGTCACGGCGCCGTTTCTTCTTTCCACGTCACATACTATTACTCTATACCAACTTCCCAAGGTATGGTTTTTTATTCTTTTTAAATTTTTTTTGGCAAATAATTCATTTTATATACTGCATTTATTGAAATAACTCTTAATATTTTATGTTTTTGTAAATAAGTATCTTATATGTTTTTGTGGGTAAATTTGAGGTATATGTCAATTTTATAAAATATTTAAGATTTTAGATCAATTTTTTGGATATTAAGGGAAATTGGCTGATTTTAGAGAGAAAAATATGAAATGTGTCCTTCTATTTCTCTCTCTAGAATTGTTTCTTTTTTTTTTCTGTTGGGTGTTGAAAATTTGGAGAGAAATTTATTTGTGATTGAGGTAGACATTATGATAGTTTTATGTATATTTGAGTTCACAGTAATGCAATAGTGCTCAGAGACCTACACATTTCATCTACCATGTCGGGATGAAACCATTACCTTATAAGCTCATCTCATTGCAACTCAATCTCTCAGTTCATAATGTTTATACGGTCACGGGTTAAAATATAACTACGGCTCTTAGTTGATGGTAGTTATGTGGTCACAAGTTCAAGTTTCATGATACCAGAAGAGAATGCTTTTTAAACCCTATACATAAGTTTGAGACCATAATCCTACGGAAAAACAAAGGGGATTTGCAGCATAATGAACTTATTCTTTTTATCTATCTCAACCAAAAGCATATGCTTAATGTAATTGTCTGAAATCTATAACAGAGTTGGATGCAAGAGGACTTCCAAGAAGAGAGTGATTGTAGTGGTGGGGAGAAGCTAAAACACTAGTCGAGGTACCAGCAGTTGTAGTTATTAATAGGTTCTTTAACCACAACAATCGTTGCCGACCCGAAAGGACTTTCAACTTTTCTCCACCATCACTTCTCCCCCTGAAAGTCCTATTACCCTTAACTCTATCATAATTTTTGAACAATAAAGTTAAGGATACTGCTTTGGTGGATATGGAGAAAAAGAATAAGTTGATTATACTAGAAAGCCCTTTAGTTTTTCTCTATAATTATGGTTTTAAACTTATGTTGAGGTTTATAAAGCATCCTCTTTGAGTGGCATGAAACTTGAACTCGTGATCGCATAACCATCATCAACTATGTCTCGAGTTATACAACAACCTGTGACTGCATAATCACCACCAATTGGGAGCTATAGTTATACTTCAACCCGTGAATGTATAACCACCATGAACTAGAACCCGAGTTGCAATGCAATGAGCTTCTAAGGTGATGGTTTGATCCCCACAGTGCAGATGAAATGTGGGGGTCTTTGAGCTCCACTCCATCACTATTAACTCAAACACACCTTAAAATTATCACACTGTCTTCCTAAAATGCAAACACAAATAAATCTTTCTGTCCAAACATTTCAACACTCAACTAAAAAACAATAATTTAGGAAAGAATTTTTTATTTTGTAAGGGATGGTGACAAAGAGAGTTTATGGAGTAGGGGAAGCAAAACCCCACTTTATATAGGAAACCAGAGGAAAAATTTTGAAAAAAAAAAACAATATTAGCACAATTTGAAAATTATCCCAGGATGTCTAACAATTATCTCGGGATTCCCGAGTTTTGAAAATTTTTCACGGGCTAGGGTTGAAAATTAAATAGAAGAAA